>NC_133412.1:177970833-179391666 GCF_049350105.2 Macaca mulatta
GCTTATGGTATATGGTACAAGTTTGGGTAAGCATCTTCTTTTTGAGACAGGGTCTCACTTTGTTACCCAGGCTGGAGTGCAGTGCTACAATCTTGGCTCACTACAGCCTTGACTTCCCGAGTTCAAGCAATCCTCCTGCTTCAGCCCCCCAAGTAGCTAGGACCACAGGGATGTGCCACCATGCCCAGTTAATTTTTGTAATTTTTGTAGAGACAGGGTTTCTTTGTGTTGCCCAGGCTGGTCTTGAACTCCTGAGCTCAAGAAATCCACCCGCCTCAGCCTCCCAAAAATGCTAGGATTACAGGCGTGAGCCACCATGCCCAGCCCAATCTTCCCTTTCAGTTTTACCCAGGTGAAGTGGACTATTGAGTTCTGGGGTCCCAGTAGTTGTCTATTTTGAAGCAGACATGTTCTCAGGATTGGAGACTGCAGCCCAAAGCATGGAGATCTGGGGCCTTTGGGCAGAGATGGGAGGGCTTGTCTGTGCCCAGACATAGCTGTAGGGCTCAGAGGGGACAGCTGTACTTCACTAGGGTCACTGGCTCACAGAGCACAATGTGTACGTAAAAGTCCAGGATACAGGGCAGCCACACCTGATGGGGAGCCATTGGAGCACGGAGGCGAGGTTCACAAACTCATCTGCATGGAGGAACTGCAGAAAAGTACTGACACCGGGGCCCCATAACCCATGTCAGAGATGCTCACTTAGCTAGCTTGGGATACAGCCCCATGTTCAGGTGCCCTTGAGTAAAGGCCAAACACAGGCATTGACAGCACTTTGGAGTAGGAAGAATGAAGTAGACAAGCAGAGGTGGGGGGACCTTGTCGGGGGTCCCTCCTCAGGAGGCCAAGGGCTTCATCCACCAAGTGACAATGCTGCCTTCGCCTGTGACTTGGAACACTGACAACTCCTCACAGGAGAGCCTGGTGGAGCCTTGTGTAGACCATTCCAATCCCATGAAGTCATCCTCATACGTACTAACAAGCTAAGGAGACCAAACAAGCCCAATAGCTCCCACTCAGTCTTGAGAACGTTAATGCCTTAAACCTCCCACTAGACATTAAAGGAAACTTCTGCCTGAGGCCCTGCATGAAAAGGGAGGTGAGCCATTGGAAGTCATCGCTGTCAGTCATCCAGGGTACAAGAGATGCGTCAACTGGTATTTGCACAGGACTTGACTATGGAGGCACAGATTTTGCCTTTTCCTGCCTGGAGTCTACAGCCTGGCTTCAATCCCAGGTAAGTGTCAGAAAGAACCTGGAAAAATTTCTAGAATGCCTAAGTGCAGCCAAGTAAACAGAAACAGGTTTAAGAAAAATGAACAGAATATATGGGCTTGTCTAACTGAAAAGTCCAACGGAAGAGTGGCTGCAGGCTTGGCTGAATCAAGGTGCTCCACAATCAGCATCCATCTGATCCCCCTCCCGCCTCCCCCCCCCCCCCACCCACCCACGCTTTGCTTTCCTCTGCACTGGCCACTTCCTCTCACAGGCTTTCCATTCACTGGAGGAAATTGTTTCCAGCATTGGACTCGTGTCTTTCCAGTTCAGGAACCCCAAAGAGAAGGAAGTATATAAACCATGTCCTGCCTTTCATTGTCAATGTCCCCTTCTCCCACAGGAACAGAGCTGTTAGCAAGACCCGCATTGCCCAGTTACCTAGTGATTAGGACTGTGGGAATCTTCTGTGCACTCCTGCAGATCTATTTGCCACACATCTTACCCTGGGAGGACACAGGGACCACAACCACACGGACAGTGGCCACTGCCTCCCTGCCATCTGCAGTCTGGTGGGGTCTGGCCAATGAGAAGCCCTGGCAAGGAGTTGTGGCCCTGTTGTAGATTCCCAGCTCTCTCCTTCTGCGTGGCCTGGGCTGGCCATGTCACTTCTGCAAGGTTCACACTTGCTTTCATGGCAGCCCCTTTGTAAGACCCTCCCCCTCCCTTCAGCGTTCACACCCAGAGAGGGTGCTACTGGGATCTGGTGGATAGAAGAAGTCAGAGATGCTGCTAAACTTCCAATGCATAGGAGAGCCCTCCAAAAGGAAGTCTCCAGCCCCAAATGCTGACAGTGCTGATGTGAAGAAACCCTGGGCTACAGAACTGTCCTTCAATATTTCTGAAATACTGACTACAGGTCTTAGAGCCACACTTTTGTCTTCATTTTGACCCTGAGACCTTGGCTTGCCACCCTGAATTTGATCTTTACCCTAGGACCACTGGCCACCTTGTCTCTGGCATCTGGAGAGGTGGAAGTGAGCAATAGTTTTATTTCCAACTCCAGTCAGTCCTATTGGCACACATGGCCACTCCCATCATGAAACCCTTTTAATATTTTTACTGTTTTATTATGTAATGTTAATAGACACAAAAGAATATTTGTAATACACATGAAAGTCATGGACCATAATAATACACAATCATGAAACAGAACCCAGCTTCAGAAACAAACATGACCAATACTCTTAGACTCATCTGTGTGCTCCACCGTTGTTCCGTCATCCAGCCCCATGCCCCTGCAGAAGGAACTGCCACCCTGGATGCTGTGTTTCTCACTCACTTGCTTTCTGCTTTATTTCTCTGAGTTTTGAGCTTTATGAAAATGGTACTACATTATGTGTATTCTCCAGAGACTTGCTGCTTCCATTGGGCACTGTTTCTAAAACAACATTGCAATATCCATTTTCACTGCCATATAATATTCCATTCTGTTGATACATCACAATTTAGTTATCCATTATCTTGCTTATGGAAATGTGAGTTGTTTCCAGAGATTTTGCGCTTATGCACAATGCTGCTTTCAATATTCTTGGACACATCTTCTAGTACACATAACCAAATGTCTCTAGGCTTTATCAACTGTAAGGCTGAAACTGATGAGTCATAAACATGCATTATTTTTAAATCTATGGGATAGTGTCACATCGTTTTCTATTTTGTTTAAATCAACTTTATTGTGTATACTTAAGGTATACAACATGATGTGATGAGATACATATAGAGAGTAATATGGTTCCTCTGGTGAAGTAAATTTAATGTATTCATCATTTCACACAGTTACCCATTTTTGTGTGTGATTGGCAAATGCAGCTACAGTCTACTTATTTAACAAAGTGTTATACCAATACAACTCACAACATTGTATAGCTCCCATTCCTCCACACCCTTAAAACACTCAGCTTTCTCAATCTAATAGTTATATTATCTCATTGTGATCTTAATTTTTATTTTCTAGATTAATTTTTCTTATTATTATTGACCATTCATGCTTCTTTTTCTGTTATCCACTAGTTTTTCATCAGTTTTTCTCTTGGTTTGTCTTTTTATTGACTAATTATAATCCTTTTGTATTATGAATACTAATCCCTTGTCATTCATGGGTTATATTTTCTTCCAGATTCTGATTTGTTTTTAACTTTCTTTTTGGAGTCTTTTAAAGAAGAAAAGTTTATAATTTATAAGCTCATATCATATATCTTCCCCCCACCCCACCACAAGTTGTTTTGATATATATATACACACATCAATTTTTGGCTGACTGGCATATCTGTAATTAAGAGAACTGTGTTAAATTCTTCCATCACAATGAGCTTGTCTATTTCCACCTGCATTTAGCTTTACTTATTTTGAAACTGTTTTATTAGTTGCATATGGATTTAAAATTGTTATATGTTCTTGATAAACTGAGGCTTTTTTTAATTACCTAATAATTATTTCTATTCTTAATAATTGCCTTGTCTTCTCTGGGTTAATAGTCATTTAGTCTATGTTTTTATAGCTTTCACTTCCAAATTTTACGTGTTCATAAGTTTTGGATAGATCTCTTATAAAAAGTATATATCGGCATTTAGTTTTGTTAGTACAGGTAGGCAGTCTTTCTTAACTGACAATGTCAGTTCATTCATTTATTTTCACAGTTTTGTTGAGGTATAATTGACATATAATAAACCATACATATTTAAAGTATACATTTTAATGTGAGAATATATGTAAATATACCAAAATCATTTTCTCAATTGAGCTAATTAACAAATCCATCCCTCTCAAAATGTTCTCATGTCCCTTCATAATCCCTCCCTCTTGCCTCACTGCCCACCCCCTACTCAACCACTGACCTGATTTCTGTCACTATATTAGTCTGACTTTCTTAGCATTTTATATAAATGGGATCATATAGTATGAATACTTTTTGTCTGGCTGCTTTCACTTAGCCTAACTTACCTTAAGTTCCATCCATATTGTTGTGTGCATTGATAGGCCTTCCTTTTTGTTGCTGAATTGTATTTTATTGTATGGATAAAGCAACAATCTGTTTATTCAGCTGCTTTTACACATTTTGGTTGTTTCCAGAGTTGATCTAATACAAATAATGCTGATATGAACATAAACATACAGGTATTTATATGGATATGTGACTTCTTTTCTTTTGGGTAAATACCTTGGAGTTGAATTACTAGATTATATAGTAAGTGTATGTTTTACTTTTTAGGAAATTACCCAGTGTTTCCAAAATGGCTGTCTTAGTCTGTTTTGTGTTACTGTAACAGACTACCACAGACTGGGAAGTTTATAAAGAACACAGATTTATTTTTCATAGTTCCAGAGTCTGGGAAGTCCAAGATCAAGGTGCCGGCATCTGGCAAGGGCCTTCGTGCTGCATCATTCCATGGCAAAAGACAAAAGGGCAAGAGAGCATGAAGGAGAGCAAAAGAGAGCCAGGCTTACTTTTATAACAAACCCACTCCTGAGATAACAAACCCTCTTCCACTAGAACAACATTAATCAATTCGTGAGGGCAGAGTCCTTATGATCTAATGACCTCTTAAAGAAGGTCCCACCTCTTAAAGGTCCCACCTCTCAACACTGTTACATTGGGGATTAAGTTACCAACACACAAACTTTGGGAGACACATCAAACCCTTGCAGTGGGTGAGCCATTCTACGTTTTTTCCAGCAGGTTTGAGGGTTCCAGTTGCTCTATATCCCTCACCAGCAGTTGGTAAGTTCAGGTTTTTAAGTTTTAGCCATTCTAATGAGCATCTAGTGCTATATCATTACAGTTATAATTTACACTTCCCTAATGAATAATATTGTCCTTTCATGTGCTTAGCTATTATCTGTAAGCTTCGATGAAATGTGTGTTTAAAATCTTTAGCCTGTTTTTTTTTTTAAACAGGGGAGAACACAAGTAGAGTCCTTGACTACTACAAAGTCTGGGGAAATCACAGAGCCAGCATATCCAAAGTGCAACAGATCAGCCTCAAACTGGGAAAACCACCTCTGTGGTCATGGTATCTCCTTTCTTTATCTATTTTATTTGGATCATTTATCCTCCTATTATTGAGTTTTAAGAATTCTTTAACTATTCTAGATACAAGTATTTTCTCAGTTATATGATTAGAATATAATGTATTTGGCTAGTCTTCATTCTTCTAACAATGTCTTTTGCAGAGCAAATGCTTTTGTCTATGTTTTAAATTTTGGTGAAATCCAATTTATCAGTTTGGTCTTTTACGGATTATATCTTTGGTGTCATAGTTAAGAAATCTTTGCCTAAGCCAAGGTCACAAAAGTCATCTCCTAGTTTTTCTTCTAGAAGATTTCATTTTGAGTTTTACAGTTTGGCCTATGATCCATTTTGAGTTAATTTTTGCATGAGGACTAGATCAAAGGGTATGTGCGCATGTGTATGTCCTACTCTTCTACCACCTTCTGTTGAAAAGATTCTCCTTTTTCTGCGGAATTCTGCGGAATTGCTTTGGCATCTGTCAAAACTCAGCTTTCCATATATGTGTGGATCTATTTTTGGGCTCTTTTCTGTTCCATTGACCTATTTGTCTATCTTCATAGTGATAACATGTTATTTTTATTAATGTAGGTTTATAATAAGTTGAAATTGGATGGTATTAATTCTACAACTTTCTTTTTTTCTCCAAGTTGTCTTGGCTATTACAAGTTCTTTGCATTTCCATATGAATATTAGAATCAGCCTATTAATTCTTACAAAAATGCCTAATGGGATTTTGATTGGGATTGAATTGAATCTATACATCAGTCCAGGGAGAACTGACATCTTAACAATTTTTAGTCTTCTGATGTATAAATATAGTATAAATATAGTATAATTTTAGTCTTCTGATGTATAAATATAGTATAACCATTCATTTATTTAGATCTTTTTTAGTTTCTTTTAGCAAAGCATTGCAGTGGGGTTTTTTGTTGTTGTTGTTGTTTTGTTTTCTGTTTTTGTTTTTGTTTTGAAATGGAATTTCACCTTCATTGCCCAGGCTGGAGTGCAATGGCCAGTCTCAACTCACTGCAACCTCCACCTCCCAGGTTTAAGCAATTCTCCTATCTCAGCCTGCCAAGTAGCTGAGATTACAGGCACCTGCCACCATGCCTGGTTAATTTTTGTACTTTTAGTACAGATGGGGTTTCACCATGTTGGTCAGGCTGGTCTCAAACTCCTGACTTCAGGCAACCTGCCCACCTCAGCCTCCCAAAGTGCTGGGATTACAGACGTGAGTCACTGTGCCCAGCCAGCATTGCAGTTTTTAGTGTACAGGTCTCTCATATATCTTGTCAGATTTATCTCAAAATATTTGTTTTATATGTTTATATTATAAATGGTTTTTTTACTGCTGTTTGTTTGTTTGTTTGTTTGTTTTTGAGACAGAGTCTCACTCTGTAGCCCAGGCTGGAGTGCAGTGACTAATCTTGGCTCACTGCAAGCTCTGCCTCCTGGATTCACGCCATTCTCCTGCCTCAGCCTCCCGAGTAGCTGGGACTACGGACGCCTGCCACCATGCCCAGCAAACTTTTTGTATTTTTAGTAGAGATGGAGTTTCATCGTGTTAGCCAGGATGGTCTCGATCTCCTGACCTCGTGATCCACCCACCTCGGCCTCCCAAAGTGCAGGGATTACAGGCGTGAGCCACTGCGCCTGGTCTATAAATGGTATTTTTAATTTTTAATTTCTGATTGTTTGCTAATAGTACATGGAAAACAATAGATTATTGTTTATTGATCTTGTATCCTTTCACTTTGTTGAACTCGCTTATAAATTAAAATATTTTTGAGGATTCCATTACACTTTGTACATAGATGATGATGTTGTCTGCAGATAAAAATAGCTTTATTATTGCTCCCTTTCCAGGATGGATGCCCTTTATTTCCTTCTCTTGCTGTGTTGCACAGACTAGGACCTGTACAATGTTGAGAAGAAGTGATGAAAGAGAACATCCTTGTCTTGTTCCCAGTCTTAGGGAAAGACCATTGAATCTTTTACATTAAGTGTCATGTTCACTGTAGGGTTTTTATAGATGCCTTTTGTCAGATTGAGAAAGTTTCCTGCTGTTCCTACTTTGTTGAGAGTTTTTATTATTAAAGTATGTTGAATTTTTATATTTCTGCATTTTTGGCTTCGTCATATGATTTTTCACGATTTTGTTTATTAATATGACAAATTACATTGATTGATTTTCTGATACTAAGCTATCCCTGATTCCTGACTTAAATCCCGGTTGGTTGTACTGTCTTTCTTTAACTAAACTATTGTTAGGTTCATTTTGTCAAAATGGGTTTAGAATATTTTCACCTATGTTCGTGAGGGATATTTGCCTGTAACTTTTTCTCTTCATGTCTGTTTGGTATCACAGTATCATGGCCTCCTGGAAGGAGTATTCCATCCTCCTCAGTTTTCTGAAAATGTTTGTGCAGATTTGGTATCACTTCTTCCATAAATGTTTGCCATAATTTGCTAGTGAAGCCGTCTAGGTGTGAGGGTTTCTTTGGGAAGAATTTAACAGTAAATTCAACTTTTGGAATAGACATAGGGCCAAATTATCTGTTTCTTAAGTCAACACTGGCAGTCTGTATCTTTCAAGTAATTTGTTCATTTTATTTAAGTGGTCAAATACACTGGTATAAAGTTCATAATATGTGCCTTTACCATCCTTTTAATATTTGTGAAATAAATCTGTAGTGATGTCACCTGTCTCCCTCCTAATACTGGTAATTTGTGTCTTCTCTTATTTTTTTGTGATAAATATAGCCAGAGGTTTATCAATTTTATTAAGCTTCTGAATAACTAGCTTCTGGTTTCATTGATTTCCTCTATTATTATTGTATTTTATTATTTTCTACTTCATTGATTTCTACTCTGATTTTTATTGTTTTCTTTTTCTACTCGTTGAATTTAAGTCACTCTTCTTTTTCTGGCCTTTAAGGCATAAGATAAGAACATTGATTTCAGTTCTTTCTTTTTTCATAACGGAAGCATTTTTAAGGCTATAAATTTCCCTCTACTGCCTTAATGGCATCCCACAAATTCTAATATGTTATGTTTTCATTTTAGTTAAATATAAATACTTCCTAAATTATATTTTAATTTCTTTTTTGACCATTGGTTATTTATAAATGTGTTATTTAGTTAAGTATTTAAGGTTTTTACAGATTTCCTTTAGTTATTGATTTCTAATTTCAATCCACTGTGGTCAGAGAAAATACTTCGTATAGTTTGAATGCTTTTCAATGTATTGAGACTTACAGCCCATAATACAGTATATCTTGGTGAATGTTCTGTGTGCACTTGAGAAGAAGGTGTATTCTACTCTTGTGTGGAGTGTCTTATAAATGACAATTAGGTCAAGTTGATTGACAGTGCTCAAATCTATTTTTCATTAGTTTTTCCTAGTTGCTCTATCAATTATTGAAAGAAGACTATAATGTTAATTTGTCTATTTGTCCTTGTAGTTCTATCAGTATTTGTTTCGGGTGGTTTGAAGCTCTATTGTTAGGTTCATAAACATCTATGATTGTTAACTCTTCTTGATTAACTGATATCTTGGTCATTATGGAAATGACCTTCTTTATACCCCAACAATATTGTTTGTTCTGAAATCTACTTTGATATTGGTATAACCATACCAACTTTCTTCTAACTAATGTTAGTAAGTGCATATTTTCTCATCCCTTTACTTTAAACGTATGTGTCTTTATAGTTAATATTTGTTTCTTGTAGGCAGCATATAGTTGGGTCTTGCTTTTTTATCCAATGTTAAAATCCTTATCTTTTAATTTGGGTGTATAGGCCATTTTTACTTAATATGAATGTTTATATGATCTATTAAATTCTATTTGTCCCAATTTGATTTATAAGGCAGGATTTGAATAGATATTTAACCAAAGATGATATCTGAGTGGCCAATGAGCATGTTGGAGGATTCTCAACTTATTTTTCCATTACAAAAATGCAAATTAAAACTACAATGACATACAGTTGTGCACTGCTTAGAGGGACTAAAGTAACTGACCTCACCTGGTGCTGGTGAGAATGTGGATGGACTAGGGCTCTTATTCACTGCTGGTAAGAATGTAAAATAGTGCAAGAACTTCAGAAAATAGTTTGGCAGGTTTTCTTAAAGTTAAACATGCACCTACCATATGACCCAACCATTCCACTCGTAGGTATTTTTACCCAAGAGAAAAAAAGTTTTTCTATACAAATATCTGTACATTGATGTTACATCAACTTCATTTGAAATTGTCCAAACCTGAAAACAACTAAAATGCCCACCGACAGATGAAGAGAGAAATTGCTCCTCTATCCATACAGTGGAACATACTCAGCAACAGAAGGATGAACTGTTGATACATGAGACAAGATGGAGAAATCTCAAAATAGTTATTCTGAGTGAAAAAAAAAACAGACAAAAAAGGGAGTACATATTTCATGACTCTATGTGTATAAAATTCTAGAACATGCAAACTAATCCGTAGTGACAGAAAGCAGATCCGTGGTTGCCTGGGGAGAGAAGCCGCAGGAGATAGGGAGGAAGGAGAAACGGAGTTCAAAAGCCAAGAAGACGCTTTAGGAGCAGGGATTTGTATATCTTGATTGGGGCGATGCTTCACAAATGTATACATATGTCAAAACGTATAAAATTGTCCATTTTTAATATGGGTCGCTAATTGTATGTCAAATATACCCCAAAAAAGCTGTTTTTCAAAAATCCACTTTAAACTTAGAATTTACCACCAAAATCATACAAATAAGGACTAGGCCTTCCAAAACCCTAGAGAAAAAAATAAAATAATTAAGAAAACAGTTCACAAAGCCAAAGATAGGGAAAGGAAAAGGATAACAAAACATAAATAACAGATGTGTCAACAAACATGTCTGTTTTGACAATAAACACTTTAAAGAAAACCATCCAAATATACACTCCTCACAAAGGGTACCTGTAAAATAAAATACTTAAATGTTAAAAAGAAAGCAAATAAATGTTGGGCAAGCATAAACAATAAGAAAGAGAGCTGGTAAAATGAGTATCAGATAAAGCCAAAAAGTACTAAAAGAGACAAAGAGTAATTTGATTCTGGAGAACAATTAAAGACCCAATGAGGGCACAGCAACCATTAACCTTTAAGCAGGGAATAATTTATCATCCAAATCTACAAAGCAAAAACTGTAAGACATACAACTGGAAATTAGCAACAAAAAGGCAAATGTTAGCCCCAAGGATCAAGCTATATAAAGGCACACTTTAATTGTGTTCATTTTTTATTTGAATGGTGAGATTGTTTTGAATGAATGGGAGAAAAGTTACATCCTCCAACAGTGATTGTGGAACACGGCTTCAGGAGTTCACAGGGAACCCTCAACCCTCCTCCCCACCTGCCCAGCCCTACTTTGGGCCACGAGAAGAGGAGGCAAAGCAGAGACTGTCTTCAGCCATCAGAGTGATGGTGTGTGAGAGGCTATTCCTTCTCCTCGTGGCAAACCCAGCTCAGAACTGGCTCTTCTTTCTCCCTAGAGCCCTCTCCCGCCGGAGGAACCACCTCATCTTGTCATCCCAGGAAGGATTGGTGCCCATTTATCTGCGGCTTCCTGACCCAAATAGCCAGACCTTCCACAGATTTGCCTACAAGAGGGTTAGCGTGTCCTGCAACTCAGATGCTTTTCCGTCACAATAAATGCCCATATTGAAGGAATCAAGAATAAACACCCACATCCACCATCACAGCGTGGTAAGAACACTACAAGGTCACTGATGAGAATGAAGCCAGATATCCCTGAACCCCACCGTCCTGTGTCATGTTGGCTGAAGCCTCGTGCTCTGTCCTGTAAGAAACCAGCTGGGCACCTCTTAGGGTTCTGGGCATCCCTGGGGGATTACGCCCTGTGCTCACTCTGGGTGGAGGAACCCGACCCCAGCAGAGGCCACTCGCCCCTTCCTCGGCTCCTGCCACTGCTCTCTTCTCCTGAGTCCATGCAAACATTGATGCCAAGTTCCATCCTGTTCCTTATTTGTCCCAACACTCCTCCAAGAGTCCAAACTATTGCGGTCTCAGGAGGTGGAAAATGCTTGTAGCTCAGAAAGGCAAACATCTTGCACATCTTCCACCAGGACAAGCTGCTCCCTGCAAGAAGGACAGCAGCGCAGATGGTTAAACGACAGCTTCCGCACCCACTCCTCAAAGACGTCCATAATCTCTCGCCTCCTCTAGGTCCTGGGAGCCATGTGCTCTCTGCACTCTTGCCTTGAGCCCCGCCCCAGCTCTGGGAGGCATATGCTCCTGGCCATCACCCCTAATCAAATGGGGAAACTGAGGCTGGGAGAGGATGAGGGACTCAGTCGAGACTGCAATCGTACGAGGTTCGTAGCCCACCGTGCAGCGCGTCAATACACAGAGGCCGTGGGCTGCAGCAGGGGAAGACTTGAGTAATTGTAGAGCAGCTGGATGAGGAGATGGGAGGAAACCTCAGATCCACCTGTCCATCCCACACACACACTGTCCCATCTCAGGAGGACCTCACTGCTGCCCTTTCCCGGCTGTACTGATGGCCCAAAGGGATGCAGGAACCATCAGGACGCAGTCCCTCTGGGGGTGCGGCGTCCCCGCGCTGCCCCGGCCCTCAGCGCACTCTCTATGGGGTGGCGCTAAGCCATCCCCCAAGCTGCGGGCGGAAGATGAACTAATCTGAAACATTAAACACGGCTTTGGAACCAACTTGGCTCTCCGGATGACAACTCCCTTGTTCCAGATGGTGTGGGATGAGCTCTTAAGGGGTCTGGGCAGGTGATGGGCTAAAGTGTGGGGATTGCTGACTGGTGGAGAAATGTGGAGGATGAAACAACTGCATTCCTGTACTTTATTGGTTCCTTGGTGGGAGTCTTCACACCTGTTGGCCTTAGCTGTGCTACTAGAATTCAGGATCTGAAAAACACCTTAAGGAATTCTTGGGTAAAAAGACCCAGGCCCAGAGAGTCTCTCTGGCGGAAGAACGGGGGAGCAGGTGCTCAGCCTGCCGAGGGACTCTCCGTGCATTAGAGCTGCGGGGAAGTGGGTGGAAGCAGCCCCGCACACCCTGGTCAGTGTCTCACTATAACTGCCTGAAGCCTGCTTGGATTATCATTAACCCTGTGAGGGTGATTCAGAGTGGAGTCAGGCAGGATCCAGTACGGGTTAATCTCGCAAGCTGACGCCATATGAGAGCCAGATATTTGAAAATGCAGATTCCCCAGCCTCTCAGCAGCGCCCTCAAGTAGGTCAGTGGCTGCTCCATCTGGCCCCACATCACTCAGGCTTAAGTAAAACGTGCCTGGCTTCAGATAGAGGAGTGAATGTGAGTGTGTCTGTGAGTGTGTATCTCTATGTCTGTCTGTGTGTGTCTGTGTGTCTGTATGACTGTGTCTGCGTGTGTCTGTGTGAGATCATGTGTATGAGTGTGTGTGTGTGTCTGTGTGTGAGCAAATGTCTGTGTGCCTGTGTCTGTGTTATGTGCCTCTGTGTGTCTGTATGACTGTGTCTGCGTGTGTGTCTGAGTGTTTGAGTATGTGTGTCTGTGTGCCTGCAAGTGTGTGAGCATGTCCCTCCGTGTGTCTCCCCCATGATCCCCACTGTGGGCCTGGCCCCCTGACCACACACACTGTCCCATCTCAGGAGGGTCTCCTCCTGAGGATCTCAGGATCTCCTCCTGTAGGGGAGACACATGGTCTCCCCCATGATCCCCGTTGGGGCCTTGCCCCCTGACCACACGCACTGTCCCATCTCAGGAGGATCTCACTGCTGCCCTTTCCCGGCTGTACTGAAGGCCCAAAGGGATGCAGGAACCATCAGGACTCAGTCCCTCTGGGGGTGCGGTGTCCCCGCGCCGCCCCAGCCCTCAGCACACTCTCTATGGGGTGGCACTAAGCCATCCCCCCCAGGTTGCGGGAGGGAGATGAACTAATCTGAAGCATTAAGTATGGCTTTGGAACCAACTTGGCTCTCCGGATGACAACTCCCTTGTTCCAGATGGTTCCTATGTGCGCCCACGTTCGTTAGCATGCTAATTTATTCTGACTCATTCCGGAGCTGGCGCGCGGGCTGGCACACACCTCTATGCCAGCACGAGCCCCTGAGGCCTTCGATTCCCAGCTGGAGCGGCCCCTCCCCGGGGGCTGTCACACGCGCCGAGGGGAATAAAGGGAAGGGAACAGTTGGGGATGTGGCTTCAGTGGCAGCCCAGGCAGGCTGTAATTTCAGCCCTGGTGCCCTGACATTCACAGCAAGCTTTCGTTCTGACAGAATCCTCTCCGAGGGCAGCAACACCCTCCAAGGACGTTCGGCCTGGGAGGTTCCGGGTGGATCTCCCGCTGCAGCTAAAATGCCAGCCAGGCCCCCACAAGGAAACCCAGAGCAGCAAACACGGAGGAAGAAGTCGCTCCCTCAAAGGCAGCGTCTGGGGCTGTAGGAGGCTCCCTGCCGCCGGCCCCACCCCTGGTTGTGAACTCTGTGACCAAGATAGCAAGGACCGAGGGCCACTCACACTCCACAAGTGGGAAGGATGGGAGCCGCCTGTCAGCGCCCTGCCCACCTCCGGGTGCCCGCCTGCCCTGTAAACAGTCCCACCCACTTCCTGCAGCCGAAGCAGTGGAGTCACCCTGGGATGGCCTGGAGAGGAGCCCCCAGAACGACCCGCATGAGGACACTGAGCTGCAAGAAGCACACGCAGGGTGGGGAGCTCTGGACTGTGGGGCCGAGCTTGGGGGACCCGAGAGAACGCACACATTCATATCCCTACATTCCTGGTTCAAGAGACGGACCAAACCCCAGGTGCTCGGTGGGACCACAGGAGAAGCTAACTTAGCTCAGGAAGGCACAAGGGCAGTGGCCAAATCGCCCCCAGGTTGAGCCCTGCCAGTCGCCCTTTACGATGTCAGCCCTGGAGCATCTCCGGTGAGTCAGGGCAGCCCTCCAGAAAGAGTGGACCTCCTAGAAGTCGGGGGGTCCTTGAATAACACTGTCATCCCCAAGTCAGGGAGGGAGTTCAGGGGACCAGGGGATAAGCAGAGTTCCGTCTCCTCAGAGGCACCGGAGGGCCCGCAACCCCACCCCCATGTCTTCCTCAAGCTCCTGAGGGCGTAGTTGGAAAAGCACCTCATGGAATTCCCACACTGGTCCCCTGACCCCAGGACTAAGGAGCAACACGGTGGGACGCGGCACTCTCCTTGCTGCCAAACCCCAAAGCTCCAGCACATTCCTGGAGGAATTAGAGAGATGGTGCCATGCCCCAAAGATTTGGAAATGCAGTCAGTTCTCCCTCTACCCCCAAGTACACACAGCTTGGAGCTGCACCCGATGCGGGGTCCTCATGGGGCATTAGCCAGGCACCTGGTTTTCCCTCCCTTCCAGGAAATCAGGAGCCCTCTAACTCTTGGGCTGGAGGGAGGCTGGGGCGTCTCCACCACCTGCTCTCAGGGGCGCAGCAGCGCCCCTCTCTGTGCCAGAGTTTGGTCCACAGAGGTGATGGCTGCAGGACCACCTGGGCCTCATGCTGGCACATGTGGGGGGACTCACTGTAGAACCAGAGACTGGAACACGGAGCGCCTTACCTGCCAGAGGTAGGAGACAAGCCCCACTGGGTAGCACAGCTCTTGACACAGCCACGAGGAGGGAGTGGCAGGCGAGGGAGAGGGGACAAAGCAAGACCAGGCCCTTCCTTCCGCCGATGACCGCAGGCATCACCAATGCCCAAGGGTTAGGCGGAGGGGAATTCCGGGCAGGCGGCTGCAGTGGGAGAGTTCCAGAAGAGAACCCTCCCCGCGGGTAAGATCCTCACGTGAGAGATGGCCCCTGGCTCATGTTGGGCCCAGGGGGGCTGTGGACACCTGACAATGTGACACCAAAAGACAAGGTGGCCCAGCTGCCCCATGTGAACTGGACGTCCCCTGATCCGCTGAGCCCTCGAGCTGGGCCACGCCCAAGGTGCTCCTTCCTCACCAGGTGAGTGCCATGTGTGCCGGGCCAGGCCCATGCGCCCACAGGCCCTCAGGTACCCACAGATACATCTGTGGCCTCATCTGTGGCTCCCGGGCTGGCTGATGGGTGGTCTGGAGGCTGGTGGCAAGAAGCATCACCCAGCAGCCAGGCCTGAGCAGGGCACAATGACAGTCATGTTTCCATGAAGTGGGAGTGATGTGAAGCTAAAGTTCTGGGGGCCCCCAGGCGCGGCCAGAGGCTGGCCATGAGAAGGACGGAGCTGGAGACAAGGGGGAAGCTGTTGGTGGCAAGGATTGTTGGAACAGACACGGGCTGCACACACACCTGCATCCAGGTGACCACTCAGGAAGACCCAGATGGGGAGGCTGTGAAGGACCGGGTGACAAGACACCCCAGCAGGTGCAGCCAGAATAGGGGCAAGGTGGCTCCAGGGCGGTGGGGGCTCAGCAGCGCAGACTCCCCTCAGGGATGCCCCTGCTTGGATGCAGGTTGTCAGCAGCCACCACCCAGGGGACAGTGCCAGCTGCCTGGTGCAGGTTGGTTATGCTGGGTGGACAGTGACGCATCCTCTCTAGGAAAGATGGCCATTCGGTCACCAGCCCCTGGCCCCAGCCCGGCTTTCCAAATGTCTTATTCACCAGCAGGGTCCCCACAGAATGTCACTGCTGTCCCAGGAGCTCGCTTCAGAGGGAAGGAACGGAAGAGTGAGCAGGTGTCATAGGATGACCTGGTCTCATCCCGAACCCACCATGAGCCCCTGTGAACAGCTAGAAGACTGCAAAAGATGAGGGGCCGCAGCCCTCTTCCCACCACAACAAGCCACCAACACAGAGGCTCTCCATGCCCTGAGTCCTGGGGTGTGAGGTCCTGGCTGCACAGGACAGGGCCCAGCCCGGCTCCCACCGCAGCCCCAGCATCCTCCCCAGCCCGGCTCCCACCACAGCCCCAACGTCCTCCCCAGCCCAGCTCCCACCACAGCCCCAGCATCCTCCCCAGCCCGGCTCCCACCACAGCCCCAACGTCCTCCCCAGCCCGGCTCCCACCGCAGCCCCAACGTCCTCCCCAGCCCGGCTCCCACCGCAGCCCCAACGTCCTCCCCAGTCCGGCTCCCACCGCAGCCCCAACGTCCTCCCCAGTCCGGCTCCCACCACAGCCCCAACATTCCCCCCAGCCCCGGTTCCCCACCCCAACCCCAATGTCCTCCCCAGCCCCGCTCTCACCCCTCCCTCACCGGTCTCTGGTCTGTCCCTCCTGTCCCTCCCATCCCCTCCCAGGCCTGCCCTTGGAGGTTCCACAAAGGAGGTTGTCAAATGCCTGTCCAAAGCACGTGCCAATCAGGCCCAGAGGGTTTTACAGCCTCCAAGGAGGAGGAAGAGTAGGAGGAGGAGGAGGAGGAGGAGTCGGGGAACCACGCCTCCCCATCCAGGAAGACAATATTTCACCATCAAGGACATGACCCTGGGTATTTACAGATGGTAATGAGACTGTCCACTGCTTGAAGTTACCATAAATAAGCAGTGAAAACTGCTGAGTTTCATGCAATTCTCCCTGATTGCCTGGAAGGCGTCATTATTTTAATAAAAAAACTCATCAGCCAGCCTACCCAGCTCTCAGCGTGTTAATTACAGAGGCTAGTGCCCCGCCTCCCTCTCTCGGGCCCCAGCTTGACTCTTCTCTCCACAGCCTTTGATCCCAGGGAGTCCGGGCAGGTGGATGGTATCGTCCAGTGGGGAGGAATCCCAGCCCTGTCCCCTCTCAGGTGCCCAGACCACCTCCCCACACTGCACAGCACAATCCTGGCACTGTCCTTTCCTCTCAACCACAAGGTCTCACTGGGCCATGGGCACAGACCAACACCAGTCAAGCCCGAAATTCTATGTGGCCCCCAAAAGCAAGAGGACAAGGAAAATGGGACCCCAAGAACAGCAGATTTCATGAAAAGGACCCAAGAAGCCAAGGCGTGTCCAGCACAGCACGCAGACGGGAGCACAGCACGCAGACGGGAGCGCGGCACGCAGACGGGAGCACGGCACGCAGACTGGGTCAGGCATGTCTCCAGCTACACGGGCAGACGTGTCCAAACACATGCCGCACCCCTGCAAAAGCACAAAAGGAGGCACCAGGCACATTCTTCCTCACTGTGAACGCCTGCAGTGCGTCTGTCATCATGGCTGGGGGAACAGGGCCCATGCTCTTTTATGGTAAAAGAAGTGAACTGAAAGAAAGAGAAATTGTGCTTCCTCTCCTTAAAGCACACCAGGATGTCCCCACCTAGGGGAGAACAGTGACAGCCTTCCCATGATCTCCTGGGCCTTCTGGGGACAGGACCTGCAGCCGCTGATTCTGCCCAGGCACCAGTGAATCCTCGTGAACATAAATATATCTTGGGTCCTCTTGCAGCCAGCAATGACCACACTGCACAGTTCTGGGCCACTGCTATGTAAGGAGCGGTCCTGGGTGGGTGCCCCAGGAAGTGCTACAGAAGAATAAGACTCAGCCATCAGTCTTGCGTCCCTCTTTCACTCTCTTTTGTCCTTGGTCCTGTGCCTTCTTCCTGCCTGGAACACGGACGTGATGCTGGACGTGAAGCAGTCATCTTGCAACCATGAGGCTAAAAGCAGGACAAAAGCTACATTGCGAATGAATGAACAGAAAGACAGAAAGAGCCTGAGTCCCTGCCAGCACCATGGACCCCACATCAACTTTGGGTGCCTGCTGAACTCCAGACTTCTTGATACATAGAAATAGAAAACTCATTTGATAAACCATGTTAGGTTGGGTTTTATGTAGTGCAAAGTTGAATGTATTCTTAATCAATGTTCCCAAGAATAATTGTTATTAACAACAAAACCAAAGAAAGCCCCTTGTAGCGAGTGGAAGCAAATTGGTGTAACCGCACAGTTCCCCAGCTCCTGGAACCTGCATCCCGCCTGCCCCGCAAAGTTAGGCATAGTGTTGGACTTGGCTTGGCTGATGGAATGGGAGAAGTTCCATGTCACCTCTGGGAAGCCGCATTCAGCAGGCAGTGCTCAGCTCTCCATCTACTTCTCTGTTCCTGTTTCAAAAAACCTGGGACAGGCGACACATGTTGATGTGGAAGTCAACGCTCAGCCCTCCCCAGGAGGGCAGCTGCCCTGGAGGCCTTCGAGGTGGTTCGGGGCTGGCAGCACGTGGAGCTGCTGCAGCTGGGAGATGGCTTGTTACTGCCACATGGTGCAGCCGAGCTCAACGTGTCACAGAAAATAGCAGGGGAGAGGTTTAAGTGGGTCTTTATCTTGAAAAGTAAAACCTCAAAAATAGTCTGCTATTGCATTGGATAGAGATTTGGGTTTTCACTGCCACCCTGCGCTGGTTGTTAGAATGTTCTCCAGGCATGGAGAATGTATTGTTTGAATTTGTTATCCGTTCTCCCAGGAAAATGATTGGCCACGCTGCACGGGCAGCTGCACGTGAGCTCCCTGCGACAGTCACAGGCCCCTCGACGCGGTGCTCAGACCATCTCCCTGCGACAGTCACAGGCCCCTCGACTCGGTGCTCAGACCATCTCCCTGCCACAGTCACAGGCCCCTCGACGCGGTGCTCAGACCATCTCCCTGCCACAGTCACAGGCTCCTCGACGGGGTGCTCAGACCATCTCCCTGCGACAGTCACAGGCCCCTCGACGCGGTGCTCAGACCATCTCCCTGGAAGCATCCGTCCCTCCACCGCCCTAAGCAATCATCTCGCCTTCGATTTCACCTGGAATGGCTCAGCGGGCCCTGATCCGTCAGTGGCTTTGCAGGCACCTGGGCCGTCCCACACATCATTCTCAGCTCCCGAAACCGCGTCAGTCACAGGCACCTTAACTGCAGTCCCCGGTGACCGGCCACTATTGGGAGACCGACCGATATGGACTGGAAGGGAGTCAGTGCTGGGGCCAGTTTGGATGAGGGGGGTGAGCAGGCTGCCTCCCTCCAGATGTTCCCCAGGGGACCCCTTTTCCTCTCACTGTTTGCACTCCCAACCTGCCTCTCTCTGGGCTTCCTCCCTTCCTTTTTCACCCGGACGCACCTCCTGGCCCTACAGAAAGAAGGGAGGGCAGCACCCCATCTCCCAGGCCGAGGCAGGCAGCTCCCTGCGGTGATGTCAGGGTATGGAGGGCAGGCGGGGCACGGAGGGCAGGCGGGGTATGGAGGGCAGGGGCTGGGAGCAGGGGTCTTCACTGCAGGTTACAGCCAATTCCCCCAAGTCAGGGTCAAAATTACAGCCCATCCCACAGCCCACCCGTCCTCTGCCCTCCTGATCCAGTCAGGGTCCCGGTGGTGCCCTTCTGTCTCTGAGAAGGTCCCTCCCCACAGTGGGAACAAAAGCAGGGAAGAATCTCCAGTCCGGTGTGCGGGTGAGGGACTCGGAGCTGGGAGGGGCAGGCAGACAGTTCCCACTGGCTCCTGCTCACATCCAGGGCTTTTTAGGGACCCTGCCCCAAATGGGGTCCTTGAAGCCACTCGGAGAATGCCCAGCTGTGGATGTGTCCGGACAGCAGCCGAGGACGCTCAGGCCAGCAGGAACCGCTGAAATCAGCCAGGCCCAGCCTAGCCCAGAGGACGGCTCCCGCTGCACCCTCCCTCCTGGGCTGGGCCTGCCAACTCCCACAACTCCCCCTCCAGCCAAGGCCAGGCCTGACAGCCCCTCCTCGCTGAGGCTCAAACATCCACCACATTCGGCTGATGGCTACCCCAGCTCTGCCTCAGGTCCCTGGCAGGCCGGCCCCCTGCTGCTGGCAGCCGCACTGGCGTGAGACATCTGTCCACACCCACACCTCCTCCTGGGGTCACGAGTCTTCCAGAAGGTCCCTCAGCCTCGAGGTCCGCCCCAGCCTGTGATGCTCCTGTTGGGGGCGGGGAGCAGCTATGACGGTGGGGAGAACCGTCAGTGCAGGAAGGACCCACGGGTGCCGCTGTGCGGGTGGTTTTGGGGGTGCCGCTGTGAGGGTGGTTTTGGGGGTGCCGCTGTGAGGGTGGTTTGGGGGTGCCGCTGTGAGGGGGGTTTGGGGGTGCTGCTGTGAGGGTGGTTTTGGGGGTGGTTTTGGGGTGACGCTGTGAGGGTGGTTTTGGGGGTGCCGCTGTGAGGGTGGTTTTGGGGTGCCGCTGTGAGGGGGGTTTGGGGGTGCCGCTGTGAGGGTGGTTTTGGGGGTGGTTTTGGGGTGCCGCTGTGAGGGTGGTTTTGGGGGTGCCGCTGTGAGGGTGGTTTTGGGGTGCGGCTGTGAGGGGGTTTTGGGGGTGCCGCTGTGCGGGTGGTTTTGGGGTGCCGCTGTGAGGGGGGTTTGGGGGTGCTGCTGTGAGGGTGGTTTTGGGGTGCCGCTGTGAGGGGGGTTTGGGGTGCTGCTGTGAGGGTGGTTTTGGGGGTGCCACTGTGAGGGGGTTTTGGGGGTGCCGCTGTAAGGGTGGTTTTGGGGTGCCACTGCGATTATGGTTTTGGGGTGCCCCTGTGAGGGGGGTTTTGGGGGTGCCACTGTGAGGGGGGTTTTGGGGTGCTGCTGTGAGGGTGGTTTGGGGTTGCTACTGTGAGGGGGGTTTTGGGGGTGCCGCTGTGAGGGTGGTTTTGGGGTGCGGCTGTGAGGGGGTTTTGGGGGTGCCGCTGTGCGGGTGGTTTTGGGGTGCCGCTGTGAGGGGGGTTTGGGGGTGCTGCTGTGAGGGTGGTTTTGGGGTGCCGCTGTGAGGGGGGTTTGGGGGTGCTGCTGTGAGGGTGGTTTTGGGGGTGCCACTGTGAGGGGGTTTTGGGGTGCCGCTGTAAGGGTGGTTTTGGGGTGCCACTGCGATTATGGTTTTGGGGTGCCCTGTGAGGGGGGTTTTGGGGGTGCCACTGTGAGGGGGGTTTTGGGGTGCTGCTGTGAGGGTGGTTTGGGGTTGCTACTGTGAGGGGGGTTTTGGGGGTGCCGCTGTGAGGGTGGTTTTGGGGTGCCGCTGTGAGGGTGGTTTTGGGGTGCTGCTGTGAGGGGGTTTGGGGTGCCGCTGTGAGGGGGGTTTTGGGGTGCCGCTGTGAGGGTGGTTTTGGGGGTGCCGCTGTGAGGGGGGTTTTGGGGTGCCGCTGTAAGGGTGGCTTTGCTCCCGCCTGAAGGCAGAGCTCACCTCCCTCACCTCTCCCTCCCCCTGGGTGAACAGCCCAATCCGGGACCTGTCCTAGCCCATGTCTCGAGGCCTGTTACTGCTGAGGACAGACCTGACAGCAGTCCCGGTAGGTCAGATCCTGGGGGCACCCGTGAGACTCGGGGCAGGAGGTGGGCAGGCGCCAACCTCGGGCACAACTCCGGTGTGCAGTGTCCATGCCCGGGCAGCTGCCGTGTTGTCCTGCTGTGGCCCAGCCTCTTGCCTTCACAGGGAATTAGCTGTAGGAAATCTACTTTGTAATAAACCTGTTCATAAAAGTGAAATGTCGATTAAAGGCTCTGTCTCCGTGGGGAATCGGTTTTGATGTCCCTGTGCGTCTTGCAGAAGCAGGTGCCGCGCCTCAGGGGCATCACAGGGAGCTGCGCCTGGCCAGGGAAAGTCTGGAATTGCCCAAAGAGCTTCTGCTCCCCAGGCCTGGACCCCAAACAGCTGCCCCTGGGTAACCTCCCTCTGGGAACCAGTGGGACAGGACCAGAGGGAAGGCTGGGGAGGGGGAGGACAAGGGAGTGAAGGGGGCTGGAAGGACAGAGTGGGAAAGGAAACCTCTCACCCACTTCCACTCACCAGGTGCCCTCCACTCGCCTCCGCCAAATCTCGGCGATCTAACCTATGACGTCTCGTGATGAGGCAGGCGGCATCACCTGTTTTATAGGAGCACCGGGTTAAGCCGCTGGCCGAGGGAGCCGCCCCCACAGGGCCCGAGAGCGTGCGCCTCCTCCACTTGGCATCCTCCACGGGTGACGCATAGGGCCTGGTGGAGAAGGCATGTCTCTGCAGAAGCTGCATCAGCAAAGGAACCAAGAAGGAAGGGGACAAAAATAACCAGCTGGCCACTGCCGGGGCAGGGACACCCACAGCTGCTGACAGCCAGAAAAGAAAGAGCAGCAGAAGGGGCACGCAGCTGGGTGGGGGTCACAGCAGCACCCCCGTGGGTCCTACCTCTAGCTGCACCTACCAATGCCAGGCCATGCAGGGGACTGAGGACAGCGGGCATGGTACCACTGCCACAGACACTGGGCACGCTCTGGGACAAACAGCCAGCTGCTGCAAAACACAAACTGCACAGGGGAAAAGACCAACAGAGGCGCAACCCCATAGAAATAGACACAGGACACCAGGGGAGATGGGAACAGTAGCTATGTATGCGATGATTTGAAGACATTGTTTCCACATTGTAGTTACTTTTCAAGGTGGCCTTCTTGTTTAGTGATATTTACAGATGCATGAATCCAACGCGGGGGATTTGCTCCATACCCCCCAGGTGTGGACATACAGATGCTGGAGAGGAGAGAGGAGACTGGGGGTCGGCACTGGGATGCTGGTGGAGGGGGCGGAGTCCACGGCACTGTCCCCTCCCCGTGGTGTGCTTGGAATTCTCCACAACCACCTTTGAGGAAGGAGCTCACACAGAGACCTGCAGAGGGGCTTGGCCACTCTGGGGTGTCAGGGGCCACAGGGCCCTCTGCCCAACCCACCCACTCCGGGAAGGGGCCCTTCCTCCATGCAGCCCCTCCAGTCCTCAGCCTGGGACCCCCCGTTGTGAGCCAAACACTCCCTGAGGCACAAGGATCCAGGCCTCCAGAATGGGGGGCCGAGAGGTGAGCAGGGAAAGCCTGGGGCGAGGGGACAGGAGGGCAGGAGAGGGCTGGAGCTGCCTGGAGGTCCCAAGTCCAGAGGTGGGGCACCCCATGGCCGCTGTCTGTCCGAAACTCTGTGGCACCTGTGGATCTGGCCAACACTCCCTCTGCAGTGAGGGGGGACTCCCAAGAGGAGAGGCCACCCCTGTCCTGCTGTTCCCTAAGCCCCTGCACCCACTTGCGTCCCTGAACCCCTCGCTGTGCCACCATCAGCCTTGCAGTCATCATCGGGCAGCCTCCTGCCTTCCTCCCGCTGAAAGGCCTACTTTGGGAGGTCAGTCCGACTCAAAGGCAAAGTTGCAGAGCTGGACTTTTGGGACCCCCGTAACCCAGCCACAGTGGCCCCCAGCACCCGCAACACACCAAAGGCATGCCTCTGTCCTCAGCCTCGCTGCCCTCCGGCAGGACGGGGCCTCCCTCCTGCAGTACTGGCTGTGGGTGGCTGCCAGGGAATGTCCAGCTGTCACCCCAGCCCCTGCGGCATCTCCTGTCCCCACACAACAAGCCAGGCAGGGCTCAGGCTGGGAGGAAGAGGCCCTGGGCCTCCCCTTCGTCTGCCTGAACTGTGAGGGCCTGGGGTGGTGTCCAGCTTCATTAAATAATGTCAGAGAAGCTCATCCTGCTGGAGCTCGGAGCCTCAACGACCACCCAGGAAGCCCTCAGAGTGGCTGCAGCCACCTTTCAAGGGGAGAGAAGGGCAGGAGCCACACTAGGCCTCGGAGGGCTGGAGGTATGCCCACCTCGGAAGGCAGAGACTCCCGGACTCTGCTCCCCGCCCTCCCCTCAGCACCACTGTCACTCCTCCGTGCAGGGGGCAAACTGCACCTCAGAAGAGTCCCACGGCCCGTGGTCATGGCAGCTAGACTCAAGTCTGAATCTGCACGGGGTGACACGAGGAGCAGCAGGCCCAGGACTTCTGGAGGCCTCGAGCTCCTCTGCACCAGACCCACTGAGCCCATCCCAGGCCCAGGGAACCCAGGCCGGGAGGGGGAGCAGGCTGTCACCGAGCCATGGACACCAGTTTCCCCCCAGCTGCCCAGGGCACGGGGTAGCCCCAGCATCGCTTTGCCATGTTCCGAACCCACACCGCCGGGCCCCGTGCTCCACAGTGAGCCTGTCTCCGATCCAATATGCTCTCCTTCCTGGCTCATCCAGCTGGAGACTTTCAACCTCACTGTAATTTACAAGGCAGCTGGAGCACAGGATATTTTTAATAAAAATTAGGTACAAGCAGATACAGGGGATTAATAGTTGTATTATGATTTTATAGTTCTCCATATTCAGCGTCACGGAAAAGACAATCAGAGAGCAGGGCCATTTCAGGCAGATAAAATGGGGCATTTATTTTTAATGGAAAGAGAATTTCAGGACGCATCCAGCCATGGAGAAAGCTGCTGAGGGCCTGCGCTGGGCGGAACAAAGAGGAGGCTAGAGTTTCGGCGGCCTCTCTGAAGAGCGCTGTGGAGAGATTCTGGGCTTGCGGGACCGGGGCAGGCTCCACCCTAGTGGGTCTCCAGGTGGGGACCAGCAGCCCAAAATCAGAGCCACATGAGCCCTGCCAGAAGAGGGACCCAGGAGGGGGCCCAGCCTCTCACCTGCCTGCTGTGCAGCTGTGGGCGAGTCTCTCTGAGCCTCAGTTTCCCCACCCGTACAGCAAGGACTGGATGAGCTCCTAGGAAAGCGGCCACTCTGCAGAGCCAGGGCGGGGGTTGTGGAGATGCAATCCACAGTCATCTCTGCTGCTTTCCCAGGGAGCAGACACCCAACCAAGCACCTGCCATCTGCCCTGGGGTCACAGCTTCCCTCAAGTTCAATCTCAGCGGTGTGTGGCCACCAGCACCATCCCTGGGGACACAGCTCTTCTTCCCCCACCCCAGCCATATCCAGCAGGGGCTGAGCCTCTCCAGGAGCCACCAGGCTGGCTTTGAAGCCCAGAGCTTGAAAAAGGCACTATAGGTGGGAAAGAAGCCATCATGGCCGCTATCTTCAAAGCCAGAGGCTGTGGCAGCTGGAGCCCCTGCTTGGGCTTTCCTGGAGCACAGGTCTTTGAAGACATGCCCAGCCCTGCCCCTCACCCCAGGCTCCCAGCCTCCTGCAGGAAGCTCTGCACCCCTGGAAGGACGAGGGACGAGGGGGCCGCTCAGGAGCAGGCGGGGCACTCGGGGGTAGGCAAGAGGGCTGCAGTGACACCGTGCCTGGGCTGCCCCCCCACCTCCCTGGAGCCCAGGGCTCTCCTCTGGCCCAGAGCACCCGAGCTCCCTGTGCAGCCTTTTCCAAACTGGAGCTCAGAGGAAGCGGCCATCATGCCCCTCAAATCCTGTCCCAGCAGCACGCTGGCAATGGGCTGGCCCAGCCAGATAGGCGCACGTGGGCCAGAGGGTCACCCCCTCTTCCTGCAACTCAAGGAGAGGAGCCCAAAAGGAGATCCCCTCAGGGCCTCCCAGCACACCCAGACTGAGGATGCCAGAACCAAATTATGACCAAGGGTCCTGGGAAACTGAGAGAAGACAGGGAGGTCAGGGAAGGCAGGGTCTGCAGGAGCCCCCCAGGCCCCCTCACCTACCCAGGGGGTGATGCCCTGAGCCCCCACAGGAGCCAGACCCCCAGGCTCTGAAGGAAACAGTCACTGTGTCCACTCCCGGCTGGCCACCCCTCCCCAGGAAGAGTCTCTGACCTCACCCTTCCCCAGTTGCCCCAGAACCTTCCAGAATCAAAGGAAACCACAGACTTCTCTGCCATGATTTCCAGTCCCCAGGAAGCAGGAGACCCTCCTCCGCAAAGTCCACCTGAGGGTAAGGCTGGAGCGACTTCGGCTCCCCTGTCTAGACCCCCCTCCGGAGCCAGCAGCAGGTGCCTCACGGAGAGAAGCAGCTCCAGTGCTGAGAGGCCTGGCAAAGGCCATGGGGTCCTTCCCTGAGGTGTTCAGGCTCTGACGGGCCACGGCTCATGGAGAGGGGAGTGTGCCAGGTTTCCCCCTACTCTTCTTCCAGGGACCACCTCCCCACCATCCCAGGACACACCAGCAGACCCTGTGTGTCGGGCTCAGGAGCTGCCCAAGGGTCTGGTGTCCAGGCTGGTGAGGAGTGGGCCACCAAGAGAACGGGCATGCTTGGCTGGGGACTCCCAGCCAATCCAGGTGGGATTCGCTTAACTCTCTGTGCTTGACACCCAGAAGTCACCAAATGAAGGGACCACCAAAATCACTCATGGTGAACATGGCTCCGTAGGGATGTAGGCTCAAATCACAAGGGCCCCTCTCAGCTGGGAAGGTAGACCCTGGCTCAGCTGGGAGGTGAACTCAGACTTAGCCGGGAGGTAGACCTGGGCTCAGCTGGGAGATGAGCTCAGACTCAGCTGGGATGATGGCCCCAGGCTCAAATGGGAAGTGGACTCAGGCTCTCCTGGAAGGTGGGCCCAGACTCAGCCAGGATGTGACCTCAGGCTCGGCTGGGAAGTGGCCCCAGGCTCAGCTGGGTGGTGGACTCAGGCTCAGCTGGGGTGATAGACCCAGGTTCAGCTGGGAGGTGGACCCAGACTCAGCTGGGAGGTAGAATCAGGCTCAGCTAGGAGGAAGAACCAGGCTCAACTGGGAGGTGGCCCCAGGCTCAGCTGGGAGGTGGAGTCAGGCTCAGCTGGGAGGTGGAATCAGGCTCAGCTAGGAGGAAGAACCAGGCTCAACTGGGAGGTGGCCCCAGGCTCAGCTGGGAGGTGAACTCAGGCTCACCTCGAAGGTGGCCCCAGGCTCAGCTGGGAGGTGGACTCAGACTCAGCTGGGGTGATAGACCCAGGTTCAGCTGGGAGGTGGACCCAGACTCAGCTGGGAGGTGGAATCAGGCTCAGCTAGGAGGAAGAACCAGGCTCAACTGGGAGGTGGCCCCAGGCTCAGCTGGGAGGTGAACTCAGGCTCAGCTCGAAGGTGGCCCCAGGCTCAGCTGGGAGGTGGAGTCAGGCTCAGCTGGGGTGATGGACCCAGGATCAGCTGGGAGGTGGACTCAGGTTTGGCTAGGGAGGTAAACTGAGGCTCAGTACAGGTTGAAGCACCATCACCAGGGCAGCCTGGTGACAGGTAATGACATTGGACTGCTTTTGTGTGAAAGAGGCAGCACTTAGTTCTTACTAGAAGAGACGCTTAATCTGAATATGGACTGGTCTTTCCTGGCCACAAGGCTTCTGCAAAAATGACCATCTTTCCCCATCAGCCTGGCCTTCCACACAACATTGCTGTTAGCCAAGGATCTCCCTTCAAGCTGCAATAGACTCAACCTCACAGAATCCACTGGTCTGACGTCCCCACCGTCCGGCGGCTGCCAGCCTGATGGACTCACAGAGTGGTCTTCGGAGACTCAGGGATGGCACCAGCTGGGTGGCGATGCCCTGTGGGGTCTGCCAGGGCCCTGCGGGATGCAATGCAGGCTCCCGGTCAGTGACGCACAGCTGGGACTCACAGTCTGGGGATCCGGGGCTGGAAATTGGGGCTTTTCCTGTGGTCACCCCTGTGACCCTTTAAGTTATAACTCACCCTTTGAGTCTTGCAGTCTGGTCCTTGAACTGCAGATGGGCCAGCCAATCTCAGAGCCAGGCCCAACGCCTCCAGGCCAGATGGACTCACCCACCTCCAGCCCAAGAGCATCCTCTGAGGAGGGGGATTAAACTGAGTCTCCAGAGACCACCTTCCCGAGGCACCTGCTTGTAAACTAACTCACCTGGGAGGTAGGGGACCACTGGGTTCCACACATGGAAACAAGGGTGGTGGGAGAGGCCGAGCTCCTCAGCAGGGTCTCCATGGATGGGACAATCAACAAATGCAGAGCACACCCAGGAGCCTGCAAAGGCCGCCCTGCTCCCGCGGCCCCTGCAGAACCAAGAGGCTTCCACTTTCTAAATCACACAAATTAATTTAGAAATCAGAGCGGCTCCCACAGCTAGACTGCAGATTTCAAAATAGCTTAACAAATTACCAAATCCCCTTTAAGAAGACAAATTATTCCAGCTCCTCCACCAGCGCCTGGTTAATTATGCATGCACTTTTGTTAGGCGTTAAATATTCACTAGCTGTGGGTTTGCACTTGTGACCCGTTGCCTCATTTCCATGTGGGCTGGCTGTTGTGCCCCATGCTGTCCCAGCACCCAGGGATGCTGGCCTTGGGACCACCATGCAAGGTGACGACCCAGCAGTGCCACCTTCACTGACCATGGCCACAGCTCACCTCTGCCTGCCCAGGGCTGCCCTCAGTGCAGGCAGAGCCTGCATCCCCCTACCAGCCTTCCAGGCCACACCATAGCCTTGGCCTACAAGGCCTCCTTGCCACCCTGCCTCCCTCCATCCTCGTCTCCAGGCACACTCACCCACTGGCGTCTCCCCGGGGCTGCTGTGGCCTTTGTCCCTCTTCCTGGTCTGAAGAACACCCAGGGATAGGCACGGGGTTTTCCTGACCCGAGGTTCAGGCCTCCAGTTCCTGACCAGCTTCTCCACAATGGCCCCACACGCAGAGTCTGCCTCGCCCACAGAGATAAGGTCATGTTCCCCGACCACGGGCGTCCAGGGAGTGGGAGACCAGGAGGGCACCCAGGCATCCAGCGCTGCCTTCCTTCTTGAGGCAGGTCCCCAGGCTGCTAGAGCTGTGGCCCTGACTCCCTGGACAGTGGAGACACCTGGGCGGGACTCACCCCCAGGCCAACTAGAGGGAGCTGAGCCCTGGAAGGACCTGCACCCCTAGTGGGGCCACCAGAGAAACCCCTCCCTCCTCTTCCCCCAGACTCGACAGCCTGGCTGTCCCCTGAACCCACCCCTACTCCCCCCAGGCTGCCTGGGCGCCCCGCATTCACTGTTTCCACCCTTGGCAGATGGGGAAGGGGAAGCCAGGCAGGACGGAATGTCCCACCCAGGGTGCCCCCAGAACAGTGCCACCCAGCCCAGGACCCAGGCTGCCCAGCCCTGTGCCTCTGTGCGCCCATCCTGCTTCACACAGACAGGCTCCCCAGCTGCAGGGATGTTCCTCGCCCTCCCTCTCCTCACACTGAGGGCTCTCCTGATTTGAGATCAACTTCCAAATGTCTTTCTTGAATGTTCCGCCTAATTAACTTCACATTAAGAGGACTGAAAAGGACATGGCAGCCGTGCCAATCCACAGCCCGCCCCGCTGCGACCGGGAGAAGTGCGTCCCACTCAGCCTCCAACGCCTGCAGTTTCATGCCTGCGGGCCTGGCTCCTCCTCCTCCAGGACACTCAGCCCTGCTGCCCGGTGCACACACACACGCACACACACACACGCGCACACAAATGCACACACATCCATGCAAGCGTGTATGCATATGTCCACACCCACATACATGGACACAGATATATACATGCCGCACACGCACACACCCGTGTACACGCACATGCGTGCATTGCACACAGGCACAAGCTTGCATGCTCACACATGCACACGGCCCAGAGCAAGCTCCCGAAGCCACTGAGTAGTGCCACCTTGTGCCTTGTCCTTGGGGACCAGTTGAGGAGCCACTGGGTGACAGGGACCACTCCTAGCACCCCTCTTTCAGGCACAGAGGAGCTGAAGCCAAGAGAGGGAAGGGGCTTGGTTCAGGGTCCCCCAGTGGCTAGCGGCTGGGAAGCTCTGCAAGTTTGGGTGCCTGGCAGTGCCTTCCACAGCCGCCCTCACCCCCTGACCCAGCCTTGTGACTCCCCTTGGCCCCACCAGCGTCCGTGTCCACTTCCTCCTGGGCCCACAGCCCTTCACACCTGTCCTCGCCATAGCTGGGCCCAGACACACTCTTCAGCAGGCAACGTGGCCCCCTTCACGGGGTCTGAGTTGGGCACCAGCGTTCAGGAATTAGGAGGTTCCATATCTGTGTCCCCTGTCCTGCCTGGCTGGCAAAGTGGGGACTCAGCCTCCCTGTAGTCTCCACCTGCTTCCCTCCACCAGGCAGGTCTCCCCCTCACCTCCCGCCCTCCTCTCGCACCAGCTTCCCATCCCAGCCCCCAGAGGCCAGAGGGCTGGGGCGCCCTCCCCAGCCAGGTGGGGATGGGTGGAGGCTGGACTCTTTCCTCCCTGCCCCAGCTGCCTGCCCCACCGTGCCTGGCCTGCATCCACTCACAGAGCAAGAGATGCTCAGCTCAGCTTCCTGGGCTACCCAGCCTGCTGTCACCCTGCTCATCCCAGGAGAAAACGGACCCCCATTCCCTGCCTCAGGCCCCACCACAGATGCTGGGACTCCAGCGCACCCACCGGGACCCGCCCCTCAGCTCTTGTGAGCCTCACATGCCCAGGCCGAGCCACCGCCTTCCCCTTGAGGCTCCACAGGACCCCCCCAGCGTCCTCTGCAAGGACCGAGCAGAGACACAGGCAGCTGCCCTGAGCAGCACAGAGGCTGGGGCAGGCGGTGGGTTGGTGCCTTCACGCTCACTTTGGAAACTGTTGGTTCAGCAGTCTGGCCGACTACCTGCTCTGCGTGCCGGTGGCCTTAAAACCGTCCGTGCTCATAAATCACCTGGGATTTACATAAGCGCCGGTGGCAGGTAATCTTTCAGAACGCCCCCACCACTCACACGCCGCCAGCGTGCTTACGCAGGGTCAGGATCCTGGGTGGAGCGGAAGAGAGAATGAACTGACGCGGGGCTGGGAGCCTGACAGGCAGCGTCACCAGGGAAGTTTATGGAGTTGGAGGCAGGGCTGCCTGTGCGTCCAGCTCCAGCTCAGCCAGGCACCCGGGCTCGGGTTGGAGGGGCCACGGAGGCTGCTCCTCCTGCCCCACGGCGGTCCTCACCTCTGCTCAGCCCCTGCCTTGATGCCCAGCCTGTGGCTGGGACACCACCCAGCCTGCAGCCCTCCAACAAAGAGCCTCCGGGGCCTGCCAAGGGATGGAGAGCTCCTCCCTCTGGGATTTGCTGGCGAGAGCAAGTCTTGCTCCATGGAAAGGAAGTGTTAACGGCGGAATCCACACCAAGAGAAGCGGCCACAAACAGCCTCTGCCCCAACAAGTCGCATGGGCCCCAGAGCCACACGAGGAGGACCAAAAAAAGGAGTTAAATACTTCCTGGAGACATTTTCCAAGACCACCCCCACCCCGTGGCAGAAGGAGGTGCCCCCCCAGCCATGTGTCCCTCCAGCCATGTGTCCCGCAACCATGTGTCCCTCCAGCCATGTGCCCCCCCAGCCATGTGTCCCCCCAGCCATGTGCCCACTTTGATGCTCCTCCACCAGCACGGACTCTCAGAGCCCCGCCTGGGTCAGACTGTGCAGGCAATGGTCAGGCCTCTGTGTGAGCAGGAATCAGGGCTCAGGGTGGGCTGGGATCAGAGCTCAGGGTGGGCTAGAATCAGGGTCCAGGGTGGCTGGGATCAGAGCTCAGGGTGGGCTAGAATCAGGGTCCAGGGTGGCTGGGATCAGAGCTCAGGGTGGGCTAGAATCTGGGTCCAGGGTGGGCTGAGATTAAGACTCAGAGTGGGCTAGAATCCGGGTCCAGAGTGGGCTGAGATTAAGACTCAGGGTGGGCTAGAATCCCGGTCCAGGGTGGGCTGGGATCAGAGCTCAGGGTGGGCTAGAATCCGGGTCCAGAGTGGGCTGGGATCAAGACTCAGGGTGGGCTGGAATTAGGGCTCCATGTGTCTGGAATCAGGGCTCAGTGTGAGCAAATATCAGGGCTCTGTGTGAGGTCAGGGCTCCATGTGGGCTGGGATCCGGGCTCAGTTTGGGGCTGAGTCAAAACGCTCTGGCATGGCCTCACAGAGGTAGCTGGACTTGCTCATGGTCACACAGCAGGCGACAGGTGCTGGTGGAGCTCCTGGGTCCACGAGGCTCAGGCCCCATTGCTCTTCCCCACCTGCAGAAGCCACCACCCCCCTTGCAGCCATGTCTGGGCTGTGAGTCCCTCGGAGCTCTATGGACACAGCTGTCTAGCCAGTGAAAGGGGTGGCCAGGGTCCCCTGGGAGCTGCACAGCACACGGGGTCCAAGCACATGGAAGGATGCTGGGCAGACACCCTGAGGCTCAGACCCACATCCCCCAGGAAGGACAGCTTGGAAACTACCCCACCGCTCCCCAGCGGCCAGAGGGAGAGGGTCTCCCTGATGAGCCCAGGCTGCTCCCAGAGGGAGGGAGGGAGGGAGAACAAGGCCACCTCTGGACACGCTGTCCCAGCCAGGAGCAGGTGGCTGCACAGAACAAGGGCCTGTAGGGTGAGCCTCGGGGCTGCCTTTCAAGGAAAGAGTCATCACAGACCCCTCCTCCTGTGCTGCGGGGGAACTGAGGCCCCTGGTCCCTCAGCCCAGCGAAGGCTGCCATCACTATCCTGGAACCCCAGAGAAGGGGCAGAGGACCCTCATCCATCTTCCCGTCCCACAGAAGAATCCCAGGGGAAAACCCCACCCCCAGCAGAGGAAGCGGCCGTCAGGACACCAACGCCCAACACCCCCACGGCCGCCAGATGCTCTGGGAAGGCCGCGCCCACTCACTCGGCCTAACAGCCCTGCCGAGGGATCCCAGGTATTAGGGGACAGACTGCACACCCACCCTTATCCTGGGCTGTGACCATGAGGAGGAGCCCCCGCCCTTCCCCAGAACACAGCCTGGCTCCTGGCACAACAAAGAAACACGGGTGTGGGCGTGGCCCACTGCACAACCCCACCCCCAAAGCCAGGGCTGAGCCTACCGGCCCACAAGCCCTGAAGGGGCACGGGCGTGTGCTGCCTCCCTGAGCACTGAGCACCAGGGCCAATGGCCAGGCTGCCAGGCTGGGAGCCCCTCCCCAGAACTGTCTTCAGCCCCCTTGCCTGTGGGGCCCCTGACCCAGGTGAGGTTGTGTGTGGGGGAAGAGGGGATCCTGGTGCCCCCAGAGTGGAGCCAGCCCATGCATGAGGATGCCACTGGGGAGCCACGTGGCCCCACTGGGATTCCCCCGGGTGTCCCGAGGCTGCCGCACACTGCAGGCCTGTGAGTTTGCAGTTTGTCCCAATAAAAAAGCTGCCCTGAGCCCAGACACCCACATGGGTCCTGGTGCTCCTACCCTTAGGAAATGCATTGCTCTCCCTGGGTTCCCCTGGGTAGCGAGGCTCCTGGGCCTGAGGGTAGTGTGGGACAGCCCCGCGGCACAAGTCCCTGGTCCCGCCAACCCCCACCCCGCAGGTCAGGCCCTGCATCCTGCATCCCTCTTCACTGGCCAGTCCTCCATCGCCACCTGGTGGCCGTTGCTCCACGACTGCCGGGACGGCCAACGTGCCCAACCCAAGCTCCTCCAGGACTGGCGCCTCCTGGGTGGACACTGGGCAGCTGTCCTGGACCTGAACTCGCCAGACTTTGGCAGAAGGCAGGGTTCAGGGGTCTCCAGCCCTTGTCCTGGATGGGGAGGCGCCCCAGTCCGGGCATTGCTGGAGCAGTGCCCTTGATCTTGAAAAGGAGCTTCAGTCATCAAAGGGGCTCCATCCCTGGAGGGCAAACAGCAATAAAAAGACACAAACAGGCTGCGTTACAGCGGCCCGGGGGAGGGGCTTCCTGATTGCGAATCCAATTCTCATTCCTGAAGGTCTTTAAAACCCTTCCTGAGCCATGTGATTGTCTCGAAAGACCTGTTATTACTCTTATAAAAAAAACTTATAAAAAATTCTAATCAACATGGGTCTTAAACCGTAACGTCTCAGCACCCAGCGCTGCCTCCGCAACTTCGTGGGGCTGGCGGGAGGGACATTTACGAGCCATTCCATGCCCTGCGGCTGCCCGTCAACCGTGGGGCTTTTGTCACCCGTCAGAGCAATAACAATGGTTTTGTAACTCAAAAGTTATTAACATCGGTATCTTCCACATGAGGGTCTCTGGCAGCCAGGGTGGCGCTGAAAGGTTGGGGGTCCTGTCGTGGACATATATGATGGTCCCCAGCTCACCAGACCCGAGAAGCCTCCAAGACGTCACCACTTTCTGCTGCACCCGCTGTCTCGACGATGCATGGCGCGTGCCTCACCGGCACAGCGGGAAGCCAGGCTGACCTGCCGGCAGGACAGGGCGTCTGAGGCCCCAGGCAGCTGCTTTCCTCAAGGCCACCATCTAGCCCCACACACGGCAGCGATGCCTTTGGTCAGGGCCACATCCGGGCGTGCACTGAGCTAGAGCGCACCGGACCTGAGCGTGCAGCACCACCACTCTGTGGACCTTATCAGGGCAGCATCTCAGGGGCGAGTCTCCCCACCTGGTACTCCAGGATTAGCACCACCTCGAAGTCAGGTTGGAGTCGCGCTCGGCCACGCACCATGAGTGACCTGAGCACGCCTCATCCCCAGAGCCCAGAGGGAGCAGTCCACGGCTCAGGGAGAGCCATTGGGGACAGAGTACCCAGTGCCCCACGGCTCCTTAGTCATCATCTGGGGAGTCTCACTCCTCCTGAGCTGGGGGCCCCCAGTGGGAGGCTGCCGAGCCAGCTCTGGGCCCCGGGGCTTCCAAGGAGCCTGTCCCCGGGAGCAGCAGGTGAGCTGCGAGAAGCAGGCAGGTTTGTCACCTTGAGTGTGCAAGCTGTGGGGGCCTGGCCCCTCCGTGCCCTTCCCCGGACACATCTCCAAGGCAGGTTGCCTTTCCCCATTCCCTCCAGTTGCAGGTTCTGGCCAGTGTCCCCATGGAGGTCACACGTGCTGTCGGCTCCTGAACCAACTCCAGCTTTGGCCCAAGGGCAGGAGCCCAGCCTCGAGGACAAGGACAAGCGCCAGGGCCCTGGAGACAGAACCAGCAGGGCAGGTGGTGCTCAGCCCCTCGGGGCCCTTGGGGCTCCACTGCAGCAGCGGTCGTACCCTCTCCTTCCCCAGAGAGGGGCCAAGATGCGATTTGCTTCCTCACCTCCACGCTGAGAAAGGGGGGGCCTGTCCCTGCCTTGGAGACTGTTCCCCAGGGCTTTCTTGCACCCCGATGCCATTTGACTGACCCTTTCAGGAGGGTCTCTGACTCACCACCGGTGGGCAAGGTGTGAGCAAGCAGGTGCTCAGACAGTCACGGGTGCGGGCTCTGCAGGTGAGCACTGCCCAGGTCGCTTAGGGTTCCAGAGACTCTGAATGGAGAGAACCCCACATTCTCTGCCTCTGAATTGTGTGAACGTGACCTGAACTCACCGACCACAGCAGAGAGCAAATGTGTCAGAAATGCCCACCTGTGAGACCCAGGCCTTGCCTCGGGCTTTGGAGAGGCCAGTTTGTGGTTTAAGGACAAGCCGGGGACAGGGTTCCTCAGGAGTGACCCATCACTGGAGGCTCAGGTGGCTGCAAAAGTCAGAAAGGGCAGAGGACAATCTGGGGATGACTCCTGGCCCGCCTGACACGCGAGGGTCATGGTTTCTCCTGTGCTCGTTGAGGTCTGTATGGGGCATGGTAAGGAAGCCCCTTGGAAGCAGAGGACCCGGGGCTGGCAGAAGCAATGACAGAGGGAATAGACTGCACCTCACCAGCCTCCCTGCACCCGGCTTGCTTGCCTCCACCCACACTGCAAGATGGAGCACACGGGAAGGCATTTGCACACACAACCCCTCAGCGCCCCAGACAGCGCCCTGGCCTGGGGGTACAGATGGGCAGGCAAGGGGCACACCTGACACCCGTCAAGCAAGACTTGCCGAAGTAGGAGGCTCAGGAGTGAGGCAGGACAAACACTGGCACAGGAGGCCCAGGCCCGCGAGCACCTAAAGAGGCCCCTGGGGGAGGAAGGGCCAGAGTGGGAGTGCGTGTGACACCCAGCCTGGGACGCGAGGAGCCACAGCCGGCAGTGCAGCAAGCAGGGGCCCTCTGGGGCCTGAGGTGGAAACCAGGGGAGGCCAGCACTTCTAGACAGCAGCTCAGTCACTCGCTCCACCTCTCAGAGTTCCTTTTCCAATATTCTCCCCGCATTGTCCGGAATCCAAATATTCCCACTTTTACAAGCAGCTTCCAGATAGCGGTGTGCAGGAGGCCGAGCCACACCGTCTTTGAGGAGGCAGGCGAGATGAAGATAAGACCAGAGAAATCCATCACACTGGCTTTTCAGGCCACACACCCTCTCCGGACCCTGCCAAGATTAAGATGCACAGTCCGTTATGGGGGCCCGTGAAGCCGGTGCTCTTCAGCCACAGAAATGGAGCCGTAATTCAGCCCAGAAGCGGGGAGATCGCCCCCCAGATAAACGCCTAGCAGCTCTAGAGTGCTGGCGGCCCTGGGCGTCTGCCCCACTCCCAGACCCAGGGCAGCCTGGGGAGGAGGGGTTCTGGAGGACCCCAGCCCCTACACGGCCCCCCACTCCCTAACACTTGCTTGGGCCTGGTGGGGGCGGGAGGCTAGACAATGAACTGAGGCAGCCCCTGAGGGCCTCCTGCTGCAGCTCGGGGACCCTGGGGACAGGCCAGACGGCCATGACATGTCTCAAGGGCCTTTGCCAAGCCTGGCATCCTTGTCCATAAAAGGACCAGGCCAGGGCCGGGCGCGGTGGCTCACACCTGTAATCCCAGCACTTTGGGAGGCCAAGGCGGGTGGATCACGAGGTCAGGAGATTGAGACCACCCTGGCTAACACGATGAAACCTCATCTCTATTAAAAATACAAAAAATTAGCTGGGTGTGGTGGTGGGCACCTGTAGTCCCAGCTACTTGGGAGGCTGAGACAGGAGAATGGCGTGAACCTGGGAGGCAGAGCTTGCAGTGAGCCAAGATTGCGCCACTGCACTCCAGCCTAGGTGACAGAGCGAGACTCCATCTCAAAAAAAAGAACAGGGCTGGTGGCCAGGTGCGGTGGCTCACAGCTGTAATCCCAGCACTTTGGGAGGCCGAGGCAGGCGGATCACCTGAGGTTGGGAGTTCGAGACCAGCCTGACCAACATGGAGAAACTCCGTCTCCACAAAAAGCACAGGGCCGGGCGTGGTGGCACATGCCTGTAATCCCAGCTACTCAGTAGGCTGAGGCAGGAGAATTGCTTGAACCCAGAAGGCGGAGGCTGCACTGAGCCGAGATCCCACCACTGCACTCCAGCCTGGGCAACAAGAGCAAAACTCCATCTCAAAAAAAAAAAAAAAAGGATGGGGCTGGCCAGGGGCAGGGCTTTCACCTTCACCACACCAAGCTGAGGACAGAACCCAGGCTGGGGCCGGGGCAGGAGGAACTGAGGTCGTTCAGGTCTTGTCTGGCCACCCTAAGGGGTCAGCCCCTCTGCCCAGGAGCTCAGCGATGCTGCCTGTGGCCACGGGGTCGCCTGCTCTACCTTCAGCCTCAGTTTCTCCCTTGTAAAGGGGACATACAGCCCCTTGGGAGCCATGAGCTTCGGCCACTACTTGTGAAGCACAGAGGGAGCTGGAGCACAGAGGTATCAGTCAGGCACGTGCTGCTGCCGCGGTCCACGTGGGAGGTTACGTGCAACCCTGCAGTGGTGCTGGGTGTGGGCCCTGCACCTTCAGGGCCCCCTGGTGCACCCCGGGGGCTGTGAGGCCAGCTCGCTGCCTTTCCAGCTCATCCACCCATTTCTCTGCTCTAGCCCTTCCCCAGGGCTCCTGCATTCAGCCCCTCCAACCCCAGCTTGGCGCGCTGCCCCTTCTGTCCTGCTCCCACTGCCACCCCCAGCACCAGCCCTTCCCAGTGCCCCTGAGCCCTATGGGACCCCTGCCCTGCCCCTAGGCACACCTCAGCCACAGGCCATGCCCGGACATCACCCACGGCTGGTCCTGGGGCCACAGTACACTGGACACAGGGTTCCAGTGTGCTACATGAACCGTGACAGGATCTGTGCAGCAAAGGGGGGTCCCCGCATACCCCGAAAGCCCCTCCTGCCCTCAGCCTCCCCAATACCTTCAGCAGGAAGGTGTGTGCAGGGTCTCTGGAGGCTGCCGCCCTCCCACCCACAGCAGCCATCCTGGCTTGGGGCAGCCGGAGTCAGCCAGTGCAGCTTTCAAACAGGATCATAGCGAGAACGCCACATAAAAGCTCTAAATAAACCCCAAAAAGGAAAATGGGACTGTTTTACCACTGAATCAATTCACCTCTAATTTTAATGCTCTGAAAAGTATTTTCTCTTAATGACTCCATTATTTTATCATACGGTGAGCAATAAACTCCCTCCGCATGTCTGCCACAGCCACAGCCTCTCGGGTGTCTGCCAGGCAGGGACTCCTTTATAGGCGGCTCTGTGCACACACAGCACCTGGCTCTCGTTTAGTGGTGATTTTATAGAAGATTCCCCCATTTCGTGTAATATAAAGTCTAGAACTTAATTAGCCACTGCCAGCTCCTCGGGCTGCTATGGAGTAGGTGTGCTCGTGCACCCGCAGACCACACACACCATGACGAAGTTACCGACCCTCTCGAGGCAGCGTCCCTGTGGCTGGCATGGTCAGCACGCCCCAAACATGAAGCACTCAGGACCCCAGAGGGCTCCTGGCCTCCCGCCTCGTAAGTGGGTGCAGGTTATTAATCCCCAGCTCCCTGATGGCTCTCCCACTGGGACATACACATCCCTCACAGGCAAACGTGATCCCCATCAGGGAGCTGGCGGTCTCGGGAATGACCTCCATGTGGGCTCCTGGGGAAGCCCAGGCGACTGTGCAAACCCAGGCGACTGTGCAAACCCTGCTGGCAAGGGTGCCGCCCTCCACGGTTTTCCAGGCCCCAGGGTGGGCGCATGTACCGGCTCACGGTGGGTCTGCTCCAACTCAGTGGGGAGATGCGAGGACGCAGCAGCAGCACCATACGTGGGAATGGGGACAGCTGCGGGGGGCAGGGAGCACAAGTGAGGGACAGGGCCAGGGCAGGTGAGGCCAGACGGATGGACATGGTGATCAGGGTCGGACACAGTTCCTCCTACAAGAGCCTGCTTGTGCCCTTTGAGCTCTGACATCTCTCTTGGGTGCTCCACATCGAGAGGCCCCCAGGGCGCATCTGACCCCCTCCTCCAGTAAACCTAAATTAATTCCTTATTGTGCAACCTGGACAACTGTACATGGCCAATATTCAGGGGTCCCAACAAACTGCCTTGTAAATTGGAGGCCAGAGCCTGGCTTCCCTGTGTGGTGCTAGGCAAGACACTGCAGCTTACACATGACACACACATGGCACACACGAGTCACACACGCAGCACACACATGCCCCTGCTGTTCCCACCTGACACTGGGCACTTACCCACACGCCTTCTCCCCCAGACAAAAGAGCAAGGGAGGTGGGAGGGTAAATGGGGGGCATGAGTAACCTCACAGCACCCTAGATGCTAGGGGAACAGGCACCGGTGGGCCAGGTGCGTGTGCACACCTGCCTGGGCATGAGCACAGCTGTGGGGTGTCTACACAGGGCTCACGCATGCGGCCCAGAAACCTCCTGCGTACTAAGACAGCTCGTTCAATATCTGTAGCATGAGGGGCACTCCTGGAGGGGTCTTGGGCAATTCTCGACCTAAATGGCTATTGGCAGACTCTCCTCTCCCTGTGGGCCGGGAGGAGTCACAGAATGACTTTGTAACAGTGCGTTCTCCCTGCGTTTACCCCAGTGGGTTCTACAGGCTGGGCCTTGTCAAAGCGAAATGGGCAGGTGCTGGGCACTGGTGACAAGGCGGTGGCAGCACTTGGCCACACTCAGCCTCTGGGGGCCCCAGAGGTGCATATGTCTTGGTCCTCCCCTTATGAGCGAGGAGGCAACAGGGCTGCGTGCAACTTGAGTGCCAGGGAACTGGGAGAGTGGTGCTCACGTGGCACGTCTGCCCACCTCTGCTGAAGCCTGGATCCACACAAAGCCTCTCAGGGTTAGAGCTTGCTGGGGCCCCGCCAGGGATGTGAGACAGAGAGAGAAGGTGTGTGTGCGCGCATGCGCGTGAGACTCAGTGTGCCTGGTTGTGCACATGTGACTGCGTACGTATGAAACACAGACAGGCGACGGTTCACAGGAACTTCTGTGGCACACTTGAGCCAGGGGAGCCCCCTGCTTCTCACTGTACAAAGACCTCACGCTCTCATCCGAGACCAGAAAGCTATGGATGGGGTTGGTGGCTCCTCCAGGAGCTAAGCTCCACCTCCCACTCCTCAGTCTGACCCTGGCCTCCCTCCCCAGCCCTCCCCAGCCCTCCCTCTTTCGGTTTTTTGTTTGTTTGTTTGTTTTTTCCTATCCCTACACTCCTCTCCTGTGGCCCTGGCTTCAGGCCCTTCCCTAGCAGAAGCTGCAGCAGCCCCAGTGCAGTGGTGGGAGGGGCCTGGGCAGACTTGGCAGTGCCCACTGTCCTATGCCCCTTGCCTGGCGCCCCAGCCTGGCCCCTCATGCCCACCCCATGCTGGGTAGGGAGGCCCCATTGTGAGCCTGTCGCTGCTGCCGCCAGAGGCCACCGGGGCCCAGCTCCCGAGAGGATTTTTCTCAGGCCTGTTTTAGTGACTTCCTCTGAACTTCTTGCGGCTGGCTGCACCGTGGGATTGCAGAAAGCCCCGAGAGCCCCGGGGAAGCGGGCATCGAATCACAAGCAATGGCACTTCCAGCACATCCAATCAGTTTTGTTGTTCGTAAGAAATGGAAACAGGACATGGCAAGAAAAAGCCAGTTTCAGGAACAGGGCTTCTCCCCTCAGGCTCCGGAAAGGGCAGGGAAAGTCTCGGTTGGCCCATGACTGGGACCCTGGAGTCCAGACCCAAGATCCCCACTCCCGGCCACAGGACATGGTCAACAGGTCCCCGCCTGGCTGCCCCACCTCTGGGAGCCCTCCTGCCACCCTGGCTGGCCTCCTGAAGGCTCTGAGTGAGGTCAGGCCCCAGGAACGAGGGAGGGGCTGCTCCTGAGTCCCCAGGGCCCTGGGCTGAGTGGACCCTGCTAAGCCTCCTTGGCCCTGCCCAGCTTCCTTCACGCAGAGCTGCTGGTGCACGTGCCCCAGAATGAGGCAGGCACTGCCCCACAGAGAAGGCTTGCCCATCCCTTCCCTCTGTGTCCCAGGACAGGGCCTTGGCTGCTGCCCAGGATGTCCTGCAGCAGCCCCTCCCCCAGCCAGCGTGTCCCTCAGTGCTCTCCAGCAGGCACAAGACCAGAGAGCCACATGCTCTGTGCTCACCCTGCACACCTACCCACACACCTCCCCCCAGACCTCCTGGTCCTCGAGTCTTTGCTTCCCACAGGCCCCTACCTGGTCATCCAGGCCAGCTGCCATGGCCCAGGAACCTGCATCCATCCTTCCCTTGGCCACAGTGACACCCAAGACAGTGCTCACAGCTCATCCCTGCCCTCAGGGCCCCTGAGGGGTCACCAGTGCCACAGCCAGTCATGTCATGTTGCACTGACTTTCCCAGCCAACCACCTGGGGGCCAGGGCTAGAGTTTTTCCTCCATTGTCCACGAATCATGGCTATCACTGTTGCATGGGTTCCTGGAGATCTGGACCCCCTGCCACATGATGTACTAAGCATGACATCACGAATGAAGCTGATGAGCATCATTTTCTACAGACCAGGAGTGTCCCAGAGCACTGGATTGCAAGAGTAGCAAGAAAGTACCAGTGGCTGGAGCACTGCTGTCTCTCACAGTGACTGGGTGGGCCCCTCTACACTGAGGTGGTTGGGAAGGACACGCTTCCTAGACACACAGCACACACCCAGTGCCAGAGGATGTGGCGACTTGGTTCGGTCAAGGTACCGCATCTGGCGGCGCAGTTTCCATGTGGGCTGACTCTGGGTTGGGTTGGGTTCGTCCGTCACCATCGGCCATGGTGCTGCTGGGTTTTGTGGACCATGTGGGTGAAGAGAGTGGGAACAGTGGGGACAGTGGGATTGGCCATGCCTGTATCTTTTGAGTCTTCGGGGATGGTCCTAATTTCTGCAGATGCTCAGGATGTGTGGAATGACTCTCTTGGTCGGGGTCTTAGAAGCTTCCACTTATTTGTTTGGGTTTTTTTCCTGCCCAAATGGCTCATAATCATTAGGTCAAGGAACCAATGGGTGGGCTCTGCCAGCTGCAGAGTACACGCAGCTCCTTCCCTTGGGCACGAGAGGCTGAGGGTCCCAGGACCACTGCAGGGCGGGCTTGTCCCCAGGTCTCCGGGAGCCCTTACTCTGCCCACGGTGGTGTTCTGGGTCCCCTGATGTCACTGCCAGCTCAGAGCCTGCACCCACAGCTCTCAAAAGATTGGGAGAGTCTCCTGCCCAGCTTATTTGTTTCTCTGCCTGGACACTGACTTCTGCCCTTTCAGGCCAGCTGCTCCTCACACGGCAGAAAGATCAGGAGAACCTGCACTTCCCAGAGGGCCGGAGGGCTCCAGGGGGCACCAGGGAGGGCGGCACCAGTGACGGGCACACCTGGGCCAAGGGAACTTTGGGCACCCAGGCTCTGGGCCACTCAGAAACTGCCAGGCAGGCACCCGTGTGGACCAGAACTGTGTGCCTGCCTGGCCAGCCTAACCTTGCCGCTTTTACAGGGAGGCACATGGGAGCCCCTCAGAACCTGCCACGGCCCTGCAAGGAAAGCATTCCCCTGGGGCAGGAGGCAGCGGCTCTCAGCCAGGCACTGACTGCCCAAGGTCGCAGAGCCAGGACAGGGTGTGGGCGGGGCCCTCCCTCCCCCCAGCTCTGGTGCCAAGCTCTTCCCAGTGTCTTGTGCCCCACGTCCCAGCAGCCGTGTGCGGGGCAGTCATGACCAAGTGCGGCACCCAGTGCCCTGGCCCTAAGCCCACTCTGTAAGCTGCTGCCTCACGACCCTGCAAGGAGCTTCCTCCTACAGAGCCCCTGTCCTTATCTGCCAGTGAGGCCAGGCCTGGGGCTCAGGGGGCGGCGGGGAGGGAAGGGGAGCTAAGCCCTGTGAGGAGCTAAGCCGTTGCACACAAGCATGCATCCTGCCCATCGAGCGCTTGGAGAGCACAGTTAACAGAAAGACCCAACTCCGTAGAATATGGAGTTTTATTCTGAGCCAGTATGAGTGACCGCGGCCCGGGAAAAAGTGCACACACCCAGGGAGCCCTGAGTGGGTGGTCCTGAGGCAGCCAGAGCCCAGCTCTGCTTCCTACGAGCTTTACTGTGACAGAATTTCAGGCAGTCATAATTCAAAGAGCTTCTACATCGGTTTAGCACAGAAAGGCAGAGTGTCTTGAAGCAGTGGGGGGACAGGTCATCAGTGGAGCCAGAGATTCTTTCATTTGCAATGAGTTAAAGAAGTAAAGCTTTTTCTATGAATGTGGAGTCATCAGAAAGGAAAGTTTTAAGTTAAGATTAAGAAGTCTTTTAACCGATACACTGGGTCACAGTGGCTTGTGGGGTGCGTGACTTGACCCTGGTCTGGCGGCCTTCGGTCCTGTTTATAATTTGCGTTGGGGTCACAGTCTTCTGATCGCTAGGTTAACGTCAGTACTGGTCGGCCCTGCCTGAACTCCCACAGGGAACTGGGAGAGCGAGGCATGTCTGCCCTCCCGTCCCATCATGACTGGGAACTCAGTTTTTCCGGTTTCTCGGGAGTCCCTTTGGCCAAGAGGGGGTCTGTTCAGTGGGTTGGGGGGCTTAGGGTTTTATTTTTATTTTACAGCACGCAGCACTTTTGCACACTGACGGTGTGGCCTGCACAGTTCTGGGCACATGTCCACAGATGTGTGGCATGCCTGCGTCACAGAGAATGCACGCTTCCGGCGTGAGAATGAGGCTGTGTGTGATGTGTGGGAATGCTCGGCCCCGGGCCTGCCGCAGCCAGGTCCCTGCAGTGGGTCCTCACGCCCGGAGACCAGGGATGGTGCCCACAGTGGGAACCTGGGCTGACCGGCTGCCCCCAGGACCCACGTCTGCAATTGCCCCACTGAAGCCCAGACAGACCCCCCACACGGCCTCCCCTCCGAGCACAGGACCTTCAGCAGGTCAGGGTGGTGGTGGAAGGATCTCCCGGCCCCTCCAGCCAGCCCCTGAGATGCTGCTGGAGAAACAGCTGTGACAGGCAGCTCCGGGAGCGCCAGCTCAGTTACGGCTTATGTGCGGCCCCCCAGCCAGCTGGCTTTCAGGAAAAGACCGACTTTGTACATAAAATTTATCACTGTAACAATGGCTCCTGTAGAGAGAGGAGGACGTTCACAGCCTCTCGGAGGTCATGAATAATGGAGGAGAAGGAAAGGGGCCGCTTTGGTTAGTGTTCCGAGGGGCCCAGAGGCCCCCATTATCTCGGCTGATGGGAGCAGCAGGGGCCCCAGCAGCTATGGCTCTCACTCGCGGAGACCAGTGTGTCATCACCCAGGCCCCCGCCACACTCGGGGCTAGGGGGAGTGTCCATGCTTCCTGTATTCTTAATAAGGGGTCTGACTTGGTGACGGGGTGACCGTACATGGCCCTGTCAAAAGGCCCTGCCTCAGTCCGAGAATGACAAGCTACAGGCTCTCCGGTAGGGGCCTGGACCTCCCACTCCGGGCTGTGACCTGGGGCAGGACTCCAGCTGCATCCACAAGCTGGAAGAGCAGCATATCTCCAGGCAGCCACATGTCAGGGGCCAGTGAGCAGACACCGGAGCCAGAGCGTCACAGGTCACCCCCACATGCCCAGAGTCTTCTCCCCCGTCCTCCTACCTCCCTCCCCACCTGAGGTCTGTGGGGCCCTGAAGAGTCCCCAAAGGCAAAAATCCTTCTTTGCTTGCCTCCAATGACGGGGAACTCACTACCTCACTGTCAGTTGTTCCTCCTGTGGGCAGCTCTGCCTGGTGGGAGGTTCTCCCCACTAGCCCCTGCACAGAGCAGCCTGTGCCTGAGGAGCCCCAGCCCAGATTCCAGCTCTCACCCAGAGCATGCGTCAGTCCCTCTAATCCCAAACCCACACTCCTCCCTCATTTCCCCCATTTCCTCTCCTCCTCTCCTGGACTCCACCCTCAGGCTTCACTCCCATCAACCCCCAGGGTGCCCGGGCCGAGCCTACCTGTGACCACCACGTGGCAAATCCTGTGGGGACCTCACTCCTTGTCCATCCTGACCTAGCACTGGCTGAGTGTGCCAGCAGCAAAGACCTGCTCATGTGGCCTCCACTGGCCCTGGACTCACTCGCCACCCCAACCCCTGCCTGCCCTCTCCCACCCCCATGCCTTCTCTCCAGGGCCCCCTCATGATGATCACAGCTTATGGGGCCTCTCATGACCCCATCAGCCACCATCCCCACCCAGCTGGAGACCCTCGACCAAGCCCTGTCAGCGGGTTTCCAGCGGTCATGAAGCAGCTGACTACCCACAGCAGAGACGAGCACTGCGAAGACGTGTTCCCACTGCAGCAGAGGGAGCTGGGCTCAGGACGGCCTCAGCTGGGCTCTCCCCCTGCAGCCAGAGGGAGCTGGGCTCAGGACGGCCTCAGCTGGGCTCTCCCCCTGCAGCCAGAGGGAGCTGGGCTCAGGACGGCCTCAGCTGGGCTCTCCCCCTGCAGCCAGAGGGAGCTGGGCTCAGGACGGCCTCAGCTGGGCTCTCCCCCTGCAGCCAGAGGGAGCTGGGCTCAGGACGGCCTCAGCTGGGCTTTCCCCTGCGGCCAGAGGGAGCTGGGCTCAGGACGGCCTCAGCTGGGCTTTCCCCTGCAGCCAGAGGGAGCTGGGCTCAGGACGGCCTCAGCTGACAGGGGTGCAGCCCTGAGCCCTGGAGACGCCTGGAGAACCTTTGGACCCATTTCCAGCACAAGCCCTGGTGCTTCAGTCAGCACAGCCTGCACGAATTTCCCCCTAGGCTGTATGCCAGACAGGGGAAGGGCCAGCCTCCAGGCCTCTGAGCAAGAGCACCATGGCCCACTCTCACCCTCGGGCCAACGCTGGCCTCTCTTATGCCTGGGGTCCTTCTGCTTCAACCAGCTGTGGACCCCATCCCCATCTCCCGGACCCACCGGCCCTTTCTTCTCTGGCCTAGGTCAGTCTAGATACTCCACACCCTCCAGTCCCACCCAATCCCTGCCTGGAACCACTTATGAGGCCATGCTGAGGCCCAGGGCTCTCCACATTCCAACCAGACCATGGTCCAGAGAGGGCTGGGAGTCTGGGCCAGCACCACATGGCCATGACTGGAGTAGCCACAATCACCAGCCCTGCAGTCTCCACTCCCACGTGCCACCCCACCCCACCCCAGCCACCTTCCAGGACCACCCCAAGGAAAACAGCCCAGACCAGCCAGCTCGCTGGACTTTCCCAGCACTCAGGAGTGCCCGGTCACCGGACATGCTCCACCCTCCCGCTGAATGACAGCTGGCCTCCGCTGCTGTGTCACCGGGGCACTGCCCAGGGTGGGTGCACCACAAAGACCTGGGGAGGGTGGGGTATCCCATCATTCCCAGCTCACGGGGAGAGATGAAGGTGTGGCGGGGATCACCTGGCTGAACAGTGACAGAGCCAGGCCCAAACCTGGGCACCACGTCCTTGGCACCACTGCCTGTGGGCACATGGGCCCACCTGCTGGCTGCGGGCAGGACTGACACAGCCGAGCTCCTCCCTGGCACTGCCTGGCACAGGCACCGGGGACCCCCTGTGGACCCGGCAGCTCAGCACTCCCCTGGGCTGGCCTTATCTCGCCTTGCAGAGCCCAGGCTGGAGTGAGGCGCAGTGGACGGAGGCGAGGAGGGTGCAGCCGAGCCCTATCAGATAAGGCCAGAAATACGACCCTGCTGGGACCTGAGCCCCAAGCCGAGCCATCAGCTCGCTAATAAATTACACGGAGCCGGTGTCCACAGGGGCGGCCCACATCGCCTTTCCAGGGAGCACAGAGAGGGGGCAGCACCCGAGGTCTGTGGGCTGGCCGTTCCCTCCCTTCTGTCAACGAGAAGGGTCAGGAAGGAGCTGTCCTGGAGGCCCCCAACTTCACGCGGTGCAGCCTGACCTCTTAAATCCAGGAGGAGCAGCTCCAGCCCTGGGAAGCCAAGGAGAGGTTCCCAGATCGGGCACAGGCGGGAGAGGGGTCTTGTCTGGCTCCAGGACCTCTCTCTTCCCAGGAAGCCAGGCTGCCAGCAGGACCATCCAGCCTTCCTCAGTGCTGTCCCTGGAACAAGAGTCAGTGCGCCACGGCCCTCCTGCCAATCTGGCCCGCCCCGTTTGTGTAAACACAGAGCGCACCGTATGCCATATTCCCCTCTACAAGAAAAGTTTGCTCTCCCCGCCCTGTACTGAAGACAGCAGCAAAGGGAGTGCCAGTCCCCTGAACCCCGCCCCGATGGCCGCATTGTGCATGCTCAGATGGTGGGTTCCAGGCCACTGTGCCCAGGCAGCCTCTGTGCACACTGTCCCCCAGGCTGGCACACCCTGGGCTCCCGGGGGTCCTGTAGCTTGACCCAAGGGAGATGCACCCCCACTCCTAAGAGAGCAGCATGGGTCTCTCCACACCTCCTCCAGCAGTCCCCTCAAATAGGTCAAAGTCCTGCAAACCAGGCAGGGGTCTGCCCACATGTGGTGGTGCCCTCACCAGCCTCTTTCAGGCCTGCCTTTACGTGCACCAGCAGACGGGGGGCTGGCAAGGACGGGCCGCCAAGCCTGAGCCGGGCTGCCACCTCCGGGCTGTGTGACTTTGGACAGGGTGCCTCAACTCTCTGAGCTGCACTTTCACCTACAAATAAGGGGCAGACTCAGCAGCTGCCAGGCAGGGCGGTTGGACACCCACCCGGGACAGACCCTGAGAAAGGGTGATCCCTCGCCCCTGCCATCCCTCACTGACCCAGACATTGCCCCCTCCTGCCCGGGCAATATCGAGGCTCGGCCAGTGTGCCCCAAAACAGCAGCTTGGGACCCATTCTTTGCCTCTCCCTCTGGCAACCCCAAGTCAGGACTCACAGGGGCACAGGGGCCAGGGCAGGGCGGGGCGGGCACCCTCTCTACTGTGGAGGCCCCATGCAAGGTCAGGGTCTTACTGGAGGCTGGACTCTGTGATCACCTCACCTCCCACAGCCCCACAGTGCCCTCCCTCTCCCACTCCGCCCTGAATTCCAATCCATCGGTTTTTCCAAGAGCTGCGCAGCTCCGGAACTGGCCTGGGAGAGGGGCACATTTGGGCTGGGAGGGGCGGGAAGAGCATCAAACTCTGGTCTCATCTGAAATCCTGGTCTGTTGTCTACCGGGGGCCTGGGAAAGAGCCACCCCCTTCTGCTCCGGGGCCAGCGGCCTGTCCTCGAGGTCACCGCTATTTCTGCCAAAGGGGAGAGGTAATTATAGCCCGGCTGCTGCCAGCTGGCCCGGCTTTGCAATCCAGCAGAGAGAGCTGGAGACGGAACGAAGGCCACAACAGACCCGGCCCTGCCGGCGGGCGGTGGCGCCTCCAGACCAGAGCCCTCGGGAAGGAGGCCTGGGCAGGCCTGGCCTGTTCACCTGTGTGCCCTACAGTTCTGCCTGAGGCTCAGCTCTCAAGGGCCTGGGAGGGGTGCTGCCAGCCAAGAGGGTCCAGGACCTCACTGGACTGTGCCCCACAGGGAGAGCCTGAAGAGCCTGTTTCTGTCCCTCAGGGAGCCAGGAGGGAGCCAGGTGAGTTCCAGCCCCAGGGAGAGGGGGCTCACTTCCCGCTTGGGTGTGAAGCTGCCAGAGCAGAGATTGCCAAGGGCAGGCGCAGGTGGGGAATCTGCCCCAGTTGGGCAGCAGGTGCGGGCAGAGACTGGGCAAGAGCACACACCAATGACCCTGAGTGACCTGGACAAGCTCCAGGGTGGCCACCCTCCCCTCTTCTCCTGGGACTGATGGTTTCCCTAAAATGGAGACAGTCCCAGGCCAGCCCCGTGTCCCCACTGAGGCCAGGCCGCCCCTGGGGGAAGCAGTGAACGTGGCCAATTCAAACGTAGCAGCAGGGCTGTGGGTCTCCAGCCACACAGAAGCCTCCAAAGGGTACCTGATGTTGAGCGAAACAGCCTGGGCAGGGGGAGAAGGGGCTGCACTCTTAGGGGAATGCAGGGAGCCGTGTCAGGCACGAACCCAGCCAGCCTTCCGAGAAGGGCCTTCGTGGGGGGCTTCCTCCGAGGGCAAGTCTACGCAGGCCCAGCCCAGCAGGAATGGGTTCGTTACTCCAGTAACTGGAGCCTAGTTCTCAGCATTTGGGAATCCCTGAGAACTGGCTCTTTTCTGAGCCGAGTCAGAAGGAATCCCTGTCCTGCCCTGTGTGGCCATAGCACTCCCACCTAGCACTGGATGCCATTTCTTGGGCACCTACTGAGCTTTTGCAGTGCCCTGGACAGTTGGCAAACAACCCCCATTCCACATATGGGAGGGAGAGCCTGGGAGGTCCCTGCCTTGTCTGTCCAGGGCTCTCGAGGCCTAGGGTGGCCCCTGCACCCAGCAGGTGAGCAGCCGTCACCCGGTGGTGCTGCCACCCCGAGCCCTAAGTGCACCTCCGATGTGAGGGCCCATCTAGGCACGGAGAGGGGCCTCAGGGGGCCACCAGGCAGCTCCTGCTCCTGTTCCTACCTGGTAGGGCCTGCAGGCACCTGAGCAAGCCTAGCTGGCCGTCAGCCCAGCCAGGGGCCTCCCCACAAGTTCTCCCTCTTACTTAAGTCGAGAACCCATGTTGTCTGGGGAGCTGACAGCATGGTTCCAGTGGTGAGCATTGGGCTGGGAGCCACGGCTTTTCCCAGGAGCCCAGCTGCCCCGCCTGGCCGTGCTCTGCCTCCGCCCTGCAGAGGAAAGGCCAGCAAGGCAGTGTCCACGGTCCCAGTCCTCTTCCACTAGGAGAAGGCACAGCCTGCATCTGCAGCCCCAGGGCCACTGGGTTAGGCCTGTGGCCAAACTACCAAGGTGCCGGGAGACTGAGGAGGCCCAGCGCCACCTGGGGCCACCAAGCCCTTGGTTGACGGCCTCCCCATGGACCGGGCTGTCCCGAGAGCAGCAAGTCGGCCAGGGCCCCCAGGGCCGCTGAGGCCACTGCTCTGTGTCACCGTAATGGAAATTTCTCAGCTGGTTGTGAGCTGCAACAGCTCTGGTTCACACCCTGCGACAGCAAGGCTCTGACCGCCAGTGGATCTCAGGGCCAGTCAGGCGGGTGAGCCACCCCAGAGGTACAGCACCAGCAGGAGCCCAGGTGGGCAGGGGCAGAGAGAGAGAAAGAGAGAGAGACAGCGTGTGTGTGTATGTATGTGTGTGTGTAAGTGGTGGGTTTGGGGGCTGCGAGTCTCCAGCTTCTCCCAGGAAGGTCTCTGGCTTCCCAGGAGCCTGGCCACCTGTCTCTAGCCCCCAGGTGAGTTGCCCTGGGGGAGGCTGCACCTGCAACAGAGAGGCAGGAAGCCCAGCCTCGGCCTGTGCTCGCTCAGGCCCCAGGACCCTCTGCCCCGGAAGGCTGTGAGGCTGCCGTGTGAATGGGCGCAGTGCCAGGTGAGGGGTGAGCCGGGAGTGTGGGGCCGCATGCTCAGAGCCGAGGAAGGGCCCTCCCCGTGTGGCGTGGGTGGTGTCGGGATTTCTCACGAGCCAGCTGCTGCATGGGGGACCCTGCCCACCCCGAGGAACCCTCAGGGAGGACAGAGAAACATCAGGAGGTGGGCTGTGGGTGAAAGGGCGGGCGGCGTGGGGCAGGCAGAGGCAGCAGCCTGGGAGGAGGCGGGAAGCCAGTGGGCGGCGTCCTGGAGGACGGGACAGGAGCGGGAGGGAGCAGCAGTGGCTGGGCCCCAGAGCCTGGTGTTTTCCAAGCCACTGAACCAGGCGAGAACCACTGGCCAGCCCCCATGCCCCACTGCAGGCTGATCTCGAGGCGGGGGGGACTCAGCGCTGCCAGGGCCGCTGGGCTCCGTCAGTGCCCTTTTGTCTCTCAACAGCTTCAAGATGAGGTGGGGTCTTTGGGGTACTGGGCTAGACCCCCAAAGACTGCTGGAGGGTCACAGCCCAGACCAAGGTCCTGAGCCTCGGCCCTCACGGCCCCACCTCCCACCAGCAGCACGGGTGGGTCACGCCCACAACTGGGAGCTCCGGGCCCTGACTCCAGCCTCTGTCCCAACCCAAGCTCTGAAATCTGGCAGGCTGTTCTCCCTTTCTGGGCCTCAGTTTCCCCTCCCCCAGGAAGCTTGGTGCCCTCTCTCAGTAGAGGAGCTGGTAGGAACCCCCCAGCCCCCCAGCACCAAGGGAGTCACCATGGGGGTCCTGTGCCCAGAGTGGGGGTAGAGTCCCCTCAGGTGGACACACCCTCCCCAGCCGCGGGCCTAGCAGGACACTTGCAGGTCCAGGCTCTGAAGCTATTTTCCGCCCTTTATCTCCCATCTGTCACGAGGCCTCCAGTTACACACTGTCCCTGCCAGAGGCCCCGGGCCTCCCCGCCCCCACCTGCCGAGCATGCCAGAGCCGCTCCTCCCCTGCTTCCGGTGGGGAAAATGAGGCCCAGGGAGGTCACACCACTTACCCAAGGTCACAGAGCCAAAGAAGGACAGAGCCCCGGACTTGAGCCGGGCCTCCCTTCCAGAAGGGGAAGCATGAAGCCCAGTTAGGGAGGGGACGACAGGGCTCAGGGAGGCTGCCCGGGAGCAGAGCGTGGCCCAGGGGAAGGCGCATCTCTGGAGAGGGCCCCAGGGATCCCGGAGGGGAGGTGTCATCCCATAGGAAGTCCTGACTGTCCAGACACGGCCAGAGCTACCTGAGCTCTGTTCCTGGGCACATCCCCTCCCCGAGTGATGCCAACAGTGGCTGATGGCACAGAGCACAGGCATGGTGCGGACTCAAGTCTGTACGCTGACTCCCACCCTCACGCGAGCCCGCAGATGCTGCTGCTCTCCTCACCCCCATTTCACAGCTGAGCAGACCAGGGCCCAGGCAGATTAGGAGACTTGCCTAAGGTCACACGTGGTCACACAAGGTGCTCCGGAGCCCGCACCCGAAGAGGGGGAGGTGCTGTCCCATAGGAAGTCCTGATTGTCCACACTCAGCAGAGCTCTGTTCCCCAGAAGGCGAAGTCACATCCTCTCCAAGTTATGCTGCTCAGTGACAGACGGTTAATGCCACAGCCAGGCACCCTCACAAACACATTGCCCATGCATGCACATTCACATACTCACACTCTACACAAACACACACACATTCACCCACGCATATGCAGATATGTTCACACACATGCACATGGGCACATGCATGGACACCCACACATGCACTCACACACACATGCACATTCATATGCATGCACACAAATACAAGTACACATATGCACACACACACACAGATACCCCACACGTGCACACTCAACCCTCTGACACACGTGCTCACTCACACTTGCACACTCACACGTGCACATTCACACATGCATATGCACTCCATTGCATGCAAACACACTTGCACACTCAGGGACATACTCACACATGTGCACACACACATTGTTGTCCCACCATCCCTTGGACAGACCTCAGGCCAGGGAGGGCTGAATAGCGAGAGCTGCTGGCAGAAGCTGGGGGAGACTCCGTCCAGCCCTGCATCCCGGCGTGACTCCGTTGGCCCAAGCCTCTCCAGGCCTGTTTCCTCATGAGGGGTGAACCTGGCTGGGCCCCCTGGAAGGCTGCTGCAGGGCCGTCTGGCGAGGGGGCTGTGGCCCCGGGCACACCAGCCAGCCCCAGGCTGTGCAGTCCCAGGAGATGGCCCCGGATACACAAGCCTCCTTCCGCCGGGCAGTGGAGAGCCCAGGCTCTGAGTCCAAGAGGTCACTGGGGGCTCTGCTCCACCCCCAACCCCACCCCTGGGCTTTAGCAGAGTTTCTGTCCCACCCAGCGTGGAAACTGAGTCAAGGGTATCCAGAGAGCCCTTCCAGCCCCAGCCCTGCTATGGACAGGCGGTCAAGGTTGCCCTTGGGGCATGCCAGGCAGCATCCCCAAAACACCAGGACAGGCCTGGCACTCTGCGGCTTCCCTAACCCTGGGGATCACGCAGAGCCCACATTCCAGGTGACCTGGCCCCAGGAGACGGAGCCCCAGCTCGACTGGGCCTGCGAGCACAACCTCTCCCATGGCCACTCTCTGAGAGCAGGTCCTGAAGATAAGCCGCCCCTCCCTGCCACCCCCCAGATGGCCGGCTCCTGCCACAACCCTATTTGCAATAAAAACCTGATCCTGCGATAGCAGAAAATTGCTGTCTTTTGAAATAATTGAACCCATCCAGACAGCATCCTCCCAGACATCACTAACAGGGCCCTCTGCTTGTCTGCAGGATTTATGCCTGCTCGAGGATGCGGTCGTGGCCACCCTGTTGTCTCCTGTAGAGGACGGCACCCAGCTGCTGGAGTCACTGGGTCTCCACCCAAACCAGCTCCTCCCACAGGCCTGCCCTGCACCTCTGAGGCACCCACCCCTTTGGGGGACCCTTGGAGGAGTTGTCCTTGAGGACCATGTAGGCCCCTCACTCTCGCCCTCCCCCTTCTCAGCCCTTGGGGGCAGGGTCCTTGGAGGACCAACGGGAGCAGGGAAGCACCTCAGGAAATGCAAACACCTGTGCTGTGAGGGGCAGGGGCCGCAGTGCCCTCCAAGGACCCCAGAGCAGAGGCGAACCTGGGGTGGGGTGAAGGGCAGCAGGAGGCTCCCACACTACCCCCTATCCAGCTGGGAGCAGGGCCGGGAGGACCTGGCCTGGTATCAGCTCCCAGGGAAGCCCCAGCCCCCTCTCGCCTCAGTTTCCCCACCTGCAGCGAGAGAGGCAGGCTCATCACTCCCAGAGCCCTTGAAAGACAGACACTCGGTGCCAGCTCACCTGTATGGATGCCCGGTAGGCTCTGCACCCCTCTGTAGGGAGGAGGAGTGCCCAAAAGTCAAGAACCCCGCCAAGGCTGTGAGAGAAAATCCACACTCGGGGGCTCCACCCGTGAGCAAGAATGAGAGCAAAGCCTTCACCGCCATAGACACAGGGGCGGAGGCAAGGAGGCGCCATTCACAGCCAGGAAGCAACCAGCTCAACAGAGGAGGGCGCAGAGAGACAGAGAGAGAAGTAGAGAGAGACAGAATCAGAGAGAGGCAGGGAGACTAAGAGATGGAGACAGAGTGATAGAGACACATATGGGGGGGAGGGCAGAGAGAGACACAGAGAGAGAGTATGAGCCGTGCGGAGGGGTGGGCCCCCAGGAGCCCAGGGGCATCCCACCAGCACCAGCCCAAAAAGGTGGCATGACCATCTGGGAAGCCTTTCTGTGGGCCCAGCCTCAGAGCCCTGGCAATTCCCAGTCCCCAGCCCCAGGACCTCCCACTACTAAAAGGAGACAAAGCGAAGATGTTTCCTACACCTTGTCCATGGCCTCCAATCACTGCAAATGACAATACTAAAATGCAAACTTCCTGAATACCCGATCATCGAGGGCGACTTTCAATGATGGGACCTCGGCCCCGTGGAATACTATGCAGCCCAGTGGAATATTATGCAGCCATTAAAGATGACAATTACGAAGACTGTGGCAGCAAAGGAAATTGCATGCGATGGCATTTCTGAAGGAACAGGCAGCAGGATTTATCTGCGCTGGGGACCCCGCTGAGGGAAAGGGCTGTCTACTCGTCAGCGTGGCCGGCCGCAGGCGCGGGCAGCCAGCCTGGCTTCCGGGGAGGAATTTTCTGCTCTTACTTTCATTCCTCTGAGTGCCACTTGTGCAGTAAATAATAAATAACGTCTTTGCTTATCTTAGGACCATGTTCCAGTAAATGAGGACTGCAGCAGGAGCCTTGAGCCCTGACTCCCGGCCAGAGACACGACATCAGACCAGAAAGAATGAGGAGGCCGCGTGGGGCCCACGGGCGTGCAGGGCAGAGAGGGTAAGGCGGGCCACTGGGACGCAGGTTCTGCAAGCTGGCCTTCCACTGGGGGCTGGAGGGGGCAGGGAGCAGACAAAGGAGGAAAGGCCATCCTCCGCCCCAGGAATCAAGGGGTGATGGGAGGAGGGCAGGGGGATCACTGAGGGCTGGAGGGAGCAGGCGGGGGCAATGGGTGCCTTAAAGGGTTTGGTCTGGCAGACGGGGTTGGAGGCCCCCAGGTGGGGCACACCGCTTGGCAGAGGAAGTGGGAGTCATGGAGGGCTGTGGAAGAGGCAGCCCGAGGAGGAGGGTGTTGGAGGAAAGAAGAGGGTGGAGAGAGGAGGACAGGTCAAGACTGTCACCAAGGGTCAGTGTTAGGGTTAGGGGCCCAGACCTCAGACCCCGAGGCTCCATCCAGCTTCTGAGGCACTGCCAGGCTGGGACAGGCCACAGGCACAGCAGGAGCTGGGCCAGACTCAGCATGGACAGACCTCACGCCCTCGAGGGGCAGCCTCGCCAGATGCCAAGCAGCTGACTGTGTGCATCGAGCAATGCCCCAGCCAGGAACAACCTCAGAGCTGGCCCGGCTCCCAGGGCGCCTCAGTCCCAGTTGTCAACATGTCACAGACAAGGATGCTGAGGTTCACAGCAGCCTGAAACTCCTGCTCCATCTTCCAAACTCAGGCTGGGCCCGTACACGTGAGCAGACCTGCGCAGAAGGGCCCAGGTAGGCGAACGGGCAGGAGCTGCCCCTGCCTGCAGCACGCGAGGCTCGGCCCCAGGGAAAAGGAGGCCGAGGCCACCAACCAGCCCTCCTCACAGCCCTGGCCCGGCCCCTGCCCCATGGAGCTTGCAAACTCTGGCCTCTTAGCCAGAGCCCCTCTGCCAATGCAGCCCCCTCCCGCTGTGCACATGTCCCGGGGACCCTGAATCCGAGCCTGAATCCGAGACAGCGGGCAGAGGAAGAGAGGCTCAGTGGGGCCTTGCGTGAAGAGACGGGGGCGGGAGGGGCTCCTGTCTTGCCTGGGTCCCTGAGGCTGAGTCTGGCTGCCCGGCAGTGCCTGTCCAGGAGCTGCCCCTCACCCCACAGGAAGTGACAGGCCCAGCATCGCACACCAGCCGGGACAGGGTACAGGTTCCAGGACGGTGCTGCTGGGCCCCACACGGCTCAGACCTGGGTCCCCGTCGGCCTCCTGCCGGGGACTCACCGGTCTGCTTTTCGCCCCTGTCCCAGGAGGACAAGAAGTGCCCCCCGTCCATCCTGAAAAGGAGCCGGCCGGAGCATCACCGCCCAGGGGCCGAGCCCCAGAGGACCTCGAGGCGTGTGCGGTTCCAAGAACCCCCAGCGGTGACCGTCCACTGTAAGAGGCACCCGCAGCCAGCGGCTGGAGAGGATGGGGTTGGGTAGAGGGAGGCGGGGACTCCAGCCACACCCACCCAGCTCTGGCAGGGCCCAGGACATGGGGGGCCATGGCCACCTGTCTTCAGTGGCAGAACCCCTGGGCCCGTGGGGTCACCTGGACACACAGTCCTGGTCCGTCAAACGGCAACTGGAGGAAAACATGACAGCGGCTTCTCGAATGACCGTCCTCTTGAGGAAGCATCAGGACCTGGCTGGGCCTGGGTCTCTGACCCATGAATAGTCTCAGGGGTCCCTCGGGGGTGCAGGGTGAGGCGAGAGGGCAGGGACACCCGATGGACTGAGGCAAGTACCTCCCAGCTGACTCTCCGTTCTCCTTCCCAGACATTGCTGACAGGAACACCCCGGCCACTGTCAGGGGTGAGTTCCGAGCCCACATGCCTGTACCCCACTGCCCCCTCCTTCGGTGCACCCACCCTCACTCCCTCCCCAAGGGAGGTGTCACAGGGCCAGGGCCTCTGAGGAGTCCCTAGTGGAGGGCTCTTATTGCAAGGAGGCCCCTCGAGGCTAGGGAGGGGCCATGGGCAGGGATCTCCCCATCCCTTCCCCACCAGCCCCAGTCCTCCAGGGAAGGGTGGGGCTGGCTGGCGCTGACCCTGCCTGCCCTCTGGCCGCAGTGCCCGGCAGGCCCAGGCCACACAGCGGCTCCCTGCTCCTGCGGCTGTGCGTGTGCGTCCTTCTCCTGCTGGCCCTGGGCCTGTACTGCGGCCGGGCCAAGCCCGTGGCAACGGCACTGGAGGACCTGCGGGCCCGGCTCCTCAGCCTTGTCCTGCACCTGCAGCACGCGGCCCTCACCTGCTGGCACGGCCTCCTGCGGCTCTGATGGGCAGGACGGGTGGGGCTTCCCGGACAGCTCAAGCACTCCGGGGGCTCTGAGACAGCCTGAGCCCTGGCCCTGCTGCTTGGTGAATCACGAGGGCCGACTGGGAAAAGCGGGACCCCATGGCATGAGACTGGACGTGGGGGGCACAGCGGGCGGCCCTGCCACACTAGTCAACACAGCCCTCCTGCCTCCTGTGTTGGGTCCACGTGAGATTTATTAGAAAGAGGATTCGACTGCTAACAGTTGGGGCTCCCTAGACTCACCCAAAGGCCCCTCCCTTGTCCCAGCAGGAGCTCCTGCTGCTGCTAGGGCCCGGCCCGGCCATTGCCGTGTGCACCCGCTTGAGGAGGGGGGCACGCTGCCTGTGTTCGAGGGGCTGCTCAGAGGAGGCAAACCCAGCCTTTTGCAATTAGGGCCTGTGGAGAACCCAGACCTCGAAACCCCACAGGAAGGGTTTGGTTGTCAAGGTGGGTCCCTCTGATGTGAGGTGCCATCCTCTGAGCCCAGGTCTGACCCCCTACTCAGTCCCATGAGTCTGGAGAGGCCCCAGGGGACGACCCCTCATCGGGGGCAGCTTCAGGTGTAGAAGTTGAGGGGACAGCAAGGGGCCCAGACACCCCCGGCCTTCAGAACAGCCATCTGTGCCCAGCTCTGCAGGCCGGGGGCACCCAGCCGAGCCCAGGGCCAGCCAGTGCCACCCACCAGCTGGGGCCTGTAGGTCCCGGAGACCGTCTGTGGTTGTGGCTTTGTCACCAGATTGCAGAGCTGAAGGGAGCCCTGTGGGTGACAAACACTAGGGGCCCCTCCAGACCCTACATGGGGGGAGGGCCGAACAAAGCAGGGAGGCCCACGGTTAGGGACCAGGCAGAACTGCCCAGGAGAGACACAGGGACAATCAGACCAGGGTCCTCGAGGCTCGCCTGAGAGGGAAGGGCACGGCTGACGACCTGTCTGGTGGTTCCTCTCTGTCCCACCACTTAACTGGGAGACACTGCTCTATTAAAACACACCGTGGCTTCCTTCCGTCCTGGCGTTTTTATAGAAACAAGAGAAACCAGAACCGATTTGCTAAGGAATCGGCCTCAGTGGCCAGAGTGGATGTCCTGGGCCCCTGGAACCTCCCCGTCTCCTGCAGGCCTGGGAGTGGATGAGTCCACTCGGGCAGGGGGTTAACCAAGCCCCCGGGTCTTGAGGGATGCCCGGCTGGCTCCCTTCACCCTGCAGTCAGGGTGTGTCCCCACAACTCCAGGTGCCAGGGAACAGGCGCAGTGGTCTCCAGGGTCGCTTTCAGCTTTGGAATCCAGGGAGCCCAGAGTTGTGGTTGGAGGCAACAAAAAGGGCTGTTTCCAGAAGTGGCCCAGAAGGGACCATGGTGGGGGCTCCCCCGGGAACCCTCCAGCATCATGCTGTCCCCACAGTCACCACAGCCCCACCTACCCAGGCCCAGCCCAGCCCACCCCACCCAGGGAGGAGGATGGGTGGTTCCTGCCCCATATTCTGGATGCAAAAGCAGCAGCTACCAGAGGTTGGGTCTCAGGGCAGTCATAGACCCAGGCTCAGCCCCCTCTCTGTGTGCTTGGGCCACCCCTCCAGCCCTGGTTCTGATGGGGGAGGCCGCCCAGGCCGATCTCCCCCAGCTGCGGCTGCCTGTCCACTGCAAAGGCAACACAAGGACATGCCTGGCTTTGCGGGGTCCTATGCTACGATCTCAGGTGCTCAACAAATATTGCTCAAAGATGGGCACCACACCCCCAAGAAATCCTTCAAAATTGATCCTCCCACCTGGGGAAGCAGCACAGGAAGCAGTGAGACTCGAAGCCAGTAGAAAATGTACAGAGAGGACGGCAGAACCTTGGGAAGGCCATCTTCCAATTCCTAAAAGCTTCGGACACAAAAGGCCCAAAGCCCAAGGGCACTGCGTGTGACCCACACATTCCAGACAGTTAAAACCTCGAGCCAGGCCGGCCGACCGCGGAGAGGGCAGAGAGAACCCCACACACTCCTCATGCCTGCTGGAGACTCAGGCGCTTTTGTTTTTATTCTGACTCTGAGGGTAGACACATGTAAGCTTAAGGGTCTTCACTTTCAGTTTAGCCAGAGTGGAATTAGAACAGAGATATCCATTATCAGACAGCCAGGAGAGAAGCAAAGGCATCTCAGAAGCAACTTGGCGGACCCGCCTCAGGAACCCCGGGTCATGCCTGTACTTCCCACCTTCCTTCCTGGGGAGAGGCCCAGCCCCCTAAGGGACCCTGGAGAACCCACAACCAGGGCGCCCAGCCCCTGCCCAGCACAATTCAGGCCCAGCTGCCCCTTCCCGGGGTGATGTGTCTGGGCTCCGGGGACAGCCCAGTCTGGGGTGGGTCTGTGTCTGCATGCAGCCAAGCATTTCCGTCACCCTGGCTGTGGGGCTGTTCCAGCTCCTGGGATCCAGCAGTGCAGCCCCGAGGACAGACCCAACCGGAGCCAACCCTCAGGTTCCAGAACCACCCCTGCCTCCTGCCCCTCCTTCTGGGGCCCTAGATGGCTCTGGCCTGGATCAGGGCTGGGCAGAGGGTGAGGCAGGAGCCACCCTACCTTCTGCTGGGGACACAGACAAGGAGCTCTCCGGGCTGGAAAGAGTCCCCTGTTCAGTGGGTCAGGGCTGGCAGGGGAGACAGGGAAGCCCATCAGCTTAGGGGGCCTCGGATTCTGTCCAAACCCCTTCCCTCAAGGACCTGGCTGCCAGCTGGAAACTCAGCTGGGCCCCAAGGCCACAGCCCCCTTGAGCTTCCAGAGCCTCGATCCCCCGGCCTTGACGCCCCCAATGGGAACCTGCCTTCGCCACAGTGTGACGGGTCACCTGCCAGCCTCACTCGCGGGACCCAGGGTGATGCCCCCACCGGGACCCTCCATGTGGACCCAGGCATGTGGCCTCCAGGAGGCTGGTGACCAGCCACCCAGAGACACCAGCCAGCTGCTGATGGTGGACGGGGTGGGTCACCAACACAGGGAGCTAGGGGCTCGCGTCTCCCTGGGAGGGTGGGCGCAGCAGCAGGGAGCACTCGGCAGCACTCAAGCCAAGAAACAGACAGCCGTTCATTGAGCCCCGGGTGAGGAGGCCCCGCCCCTGGAATGAGTCCTGTAGAGGTGGACCCTGGGTTCTCCTGAGGGGTAGGGTCCACAGCCAAGCAGCCCCCTACCCTGGGGTCCCAGGTTCACATCCCAGCTCCTCCACTTGCCTCTGTGGGGCCTCAGCACACAGACTCTGCAGAATGGGAAGGCGCTCCCTCCTCTCTCAGGTGGATGCTGGATGTGGGAGCCCATGGGAGGGGCAGAGGGGCTGTCCACACAGCACCCACGGCTCCCATCACGCACACAATGCTCACACACATATGCACACGCACGGGCATGCACACGCTCACATGCAACACGCGCACATTCACATGCGGTTCCTCACGCACATGCCACACACACTGTGCAGACACACCTGCCCAGGCACCCAGGCACTCACCTACATTCCTCCCCACATGCCCTACATGCACACTCACGCCACAGGTACAGTCACACCCTCACACACACTCACAGCCTCCCATGCACACTCACAATCAAGCCCTCACATGCACGACAGTCACACCCTCTCACATGCAGTCACACCCTCACATGCAGTCACACCCTCACATACACTCACAGTCTCACCCTCACATGCAGTCACACCCTCACATGCACTCAGTCACACCCTCACATGCAGTCACACCCTCACATATACTCACAGTCACACCCTCACATGCACAAGTCACACCCTGACATACACACAACAGTCACACCCCCACATGCACACTCACAGTCACACCCTCACATGCAGTCACACTCTCACATCCACAAGTCACACCCTCACATGCAGTCACACCCTCACATACACTCAGTCACACCCTAACATGCAAACTCAGTCACACCCTCACATACACTCAGTCACACCCTAACATGCAAACTCAGTCACACCGTCACATACACTCAGTCACACCCTCACATGCACAAGTCACACCCACACATGCACAACAGTCACACCCTCACATGCACACTCATGCACACTCACACCCTCCCATGCACACTCAGTCACACCTTCCCATGTACAGTCACACCTACACTGTCACACCCACACATGCAGTCACACGCGCACATGCACACTCACAGTCACATCCTCTCATGCACTCACATACACAATCACACCCTCCCATGCACAAAGGCACTCACAGAATCACATCCCCCATACACACCCACACACAGACCCCTGCCATGGCTCCTGGCCCAATCCTCTGTGTGGCAAGTGTGCCCCCCAAATCCCCAACCAGATGATGCCCCTGCCTCTGTGGAGCCCAGATTACCACCTCCGTGCCCCTCAGCCCAGCACAGACAGGACCCACACACAGTGAGGCGAACTCACAGGCCTCAGAAGCCTCCCTGAGCCCGGCCACGGGGTGTCCCAGGCCTATGGCACCCACCCAGGAGGGGGACTCAGCCGGGGAGGGGCCAACCTGGGGTCAGAGGCTGGAAGGTGCCGTGAGCTCCTCCCCACACGTAGCCTCTGCCTGGATGGCAGAATTCATGCAGAATTCGTTCAGGGCTGAGTGACGTCTGGCCACCCCTGGGCCAGCTGGCATGGAGACAGCATCTGGCCAGGGTTGGGGGAGACCAGCTGGACGCCCTCCACCCAGGCTGGCCAGTCAGGTCCTACTGGGACAGCCATGGGGCCCTGTGCGAGGCCTGGAGGTGCCCCCCACCCCCCGCCCCACACCCGTAGTCTCTCTGCACCATCCTCATCAGGGAGCCGGCACCCACCCAGTCCACTGCTAGGCTCACGAGTGGGCACTGGGGCGCTCACCTCACTACGCTCGAGGGGACACACGCAGGGCTGCATGTGGCCAGGGCCCAGGCAGAGCCCCCCAGCTGCTTCCCCAGGCAGGCCCATGCCCCCAAGCGCAGCCGGGAGGTCAGGGGCCAGCTCCCCTGCCCGCGCGGTGCCTAAATGACGGCGCTCTTCTCCTCTTGGAAGGAGGTGCGTGGGGACGGCCGGGCCAGCAGCAGCTCCTTCTCGTGGATCAGGCTGTCCAGCAGGTCCTCCTGACGGTAGTTGTGGTACACCTTCAGGAAGGCCAGCGTGGTGATGGCCAGCCAGGCCAGCCATGAGGCCCAGAGGCCAAACTGCACAGAGGGCAGGGGCAGGGTCAGAGGCCGTTGGGAGTCCGCTGTCAGCGCACCCCCCTCCCACCAGCTCCCAGGCTCTGCTCTGCAGGAAAAGGAGGGGACTCAGAGGAAGGAGGAGGCTGAGGACATGGGGCAGGGCCGGATCCTGAAGACCCTGCCCAAGATCAGTCTTCTGAGTTCTTTCCTGCAGCCAGCATCGTTTTCCAGCACCTGCGCCCCTCCCGGAACCCACTCTGGAGCCAAAGCCCTGGGCACTCAGACCCACCCCAACTCCAGGCCAGCCAGAGGCCCTGGGGAGGGGCAGTGGCCAGCGGCGAGCGCGTTCTCCTGCAGCAGCTCGGGCCTGTGGGCTCTAAGGAGGGCGGGTAAACAGCGGAGGCTCCTTCAACCACCAGAATAAATTGACCTTTAGCTGCTGTTTCCAAACAGTTGAAGGAGAAACAATTTAATCAGAACCAGGCCTGAGCCACATTAAGCTGATTCTCATTTGAGCGTATTTGTCATCAGACTGCACTCACACCTTAATCCAACTGGCACAAATTAGGCCTGAGGCCTCTTCCACTCACTAAATTTGCATGGAAGTGTCTTTGACAGATCCAGTTCATCACGGCAAAGAACACTCAGGCCCACCTATGGCCAGCCCCTTGGAGGGTTCTGGCCAGGAGAAGCGTCCTCAGCCAGCCACAGCCAGCAAGAGCCTTCAGAGGCCAGTCTGGGGTCCGCAAGTGGATCTGAAGCCGGTGGGCCCTGATCAGTGCTGGCAGGAGCCAGGTGTCTGGTCTCAGCCAACCCCACCCGGCACCCCTCCTCTGCGTCACCTCCGTCTGGGGCACACCTGCAGACTTCAAGGAGCAAACCCAATTCCAGGGTTCCCCCTCTGGCCCTCACAGACCACTGATGTGTCCCCACAGGTCTGCATTTCAGCAAATAGGGTCCCTCAGAGTGGGGTCCACCATGGTCCCCCACCGAGTCTCCTAGGGGGTGGGGGACGCAGCTTATACAAGGGTAGGGTGGCAAATCTTCTGAATTCCCAAGTGGGATCCCCTGCATCCTTCCTTGGACTCTGTGTCAGCGTTCCCCTGGCTAGGAGACGTCCCTTGGACTCCGTGTCAGCGTCCCCCTGGCTAGGGGACGTCCCTGGACTCCGTGTCAGAGTCCCCCTGGCTAGGGGACGTCCCTGGACTCCGTGTCAGCGTCCCCCTGGCTAGGGGACGTCCCTTGGACTCCATGTCAGCGTCCCCCTGGCTAGGGGATGTCCTTGGACTCCGTGTCAGCGTCCCCCTGGCTAGGGGACATCCCTAAGCCTCCAGCACTGACCTGAACAGGCTCACCTCACGCTGGCACCAAAGTCCAAGGCCCTCGTCCCTGCACTGGACCCCCAGGATCTGATGCCTGGTTTCGTTTCTGACACCACCTCCTCCAACACTTCTCACTCCAGACTCCAGGGCCTTGCCACTTCCTGATTCTAACTCACTGTGGCCATCTCCTCCCCAAACCCACCTACAAAAGCCCAGCCCTCCCCCACCTGCAGGAAGCCTTCCAGAGTGCTCCCACTGCCTGGTCCCGTTGTCAACCACCTTATCTGCATAGGAGCCTGCCTCCTCCTCTGGATAGGGGGAGAGTTCAGCGAGTGTCCAGCAGTAAATGCCCCCCTCCCAGCATTCCCAGCATTGCAAGCCTCCCCTCCTGCCCAGAGCCCCTACCTGGGCAATAGCAAACTGATCGTAGAAGGCGGAGTTGTCCACACCCAGCTCCAAGTCGATGTCCTGAAGCTCTTCACAGCTAAAACAGGAGGACGTAGGGTGGAAGGTGACCACCAGGACAGCCAGTGCAGGACATGGCTGAGCCGCTGGCCAGAGAGGCACGAACTTTGCCCTACAATGGTTGGGGGGCAGCAGGGAGTCTCCGAGGACACCACGGGCGATCGGCCTCGAGGCCTCCTCCATGGAGCAGTACAGCCTTCGGGAAAGGAAACCTCCAGGCCCCTCCCCATCCTGGCCCTGGACGGCCGGAAGACACCAGCTCAGCCTCTGCTCTCCCGGACCCTCTAACCCCATCCCCCACACTCTGAGGGTCATGGAGTCTCAGAGGCCAGGCCCCTCCCCATCCTGGCCCTGGACTCCTGGAAGACACCAGCTCAGCCTCTGCTCTCCTGGACCCTCTGCCCCTGTGCTCCACACTCTGAGGGTCACAGGGTCTCAGAGGCAGGAGATGCAGGGCTGCCTCAGCCATACAGAGATGGAGGTGGCGTCCCTACCAACGCTGCCCAGAGGCTCTGCCCCCATCACGGAGGCATCTCTGGAGGCAGTGGGCATCAGAGGGCCCGGGAGTGAGCCAGGCCTGGGCTCCCGGTGTCCTGTACCCCCAACATAAAACATAAAGCCAGGACACATTGACAGAAGCAGGGTGCCAGAGACAGGGAGCCCAGCAGCCCCCACACCCCCTGGAGGGGCTGAAGGGCTGGAAACGGTGTCCGTGAGGCCAAGGAAACTTTGCCTGTATACCAGGGGTTGCCCACGCTCTCGGGAAACAGGTGGCCAGAGCCAGCAGGTGGAGCTGGGACACTGCAGGATGGGGCACAGGGCACAGCTCAGCACAGGAGGCCCTGCAGGGCCACACGCCCAGGTGCTCACGCTTTCCTCTGGTTTGTGCCCCAGGTACCCCAGAGTGGAGGCACGGAACAGACAGACAGGGAGCCCCTCGGCTCTGCTGCCATCTATTGCAGATGCTGCGGTTTCAGGTCTCGGTTTGCTTAAAGGAAGAACGTGGGAACTCTGGAGGGTTCCTGTCTTCCAGGGTTTTGGCCTGGGGCACTGGATGGTGCCCCCCAGGGCTGGGCATCCCACTGTTGGGGGCAGGCAGTCACCGTGCTCCACTCTGGGGCCCCCCACAAGCCAAATGATGCCCCTGCTAAGATCCCAGAGGGACCACCATGGCTCAAAGGCCTTCATCCCCAACCTGCCTGGGAGCTGACCCTCACCCTACCAGAAGCTTTCTCTGCTCCTGTTCTTCACCATCCCTGTCCCCTCCACCATCTTCCAAATCCCACACCCTGGGGACCAAAGCCCTGAGCCTAATGCTCTCCCTGGGCTCTCGCATTCAGCCAGCACAGGACAGAAGCCCAAGGGTCTCCAGCTGTGTGGTCACATCGAGCTTCCCAGGACCTGGGGCTATGCTGCATGGGATCTGTCACGCAAGCCCTGGTGGCAAGGACAGGGCAGCCGGAGTCTCTGATCACCTGGAGTCACCCCCAGCCATATTCAGCCCTAGGGATGATCGCTCGTGTGTGACGTGTGATGCTCCCTGCTCCCAGAGCGGGAAGGTATCAGTGTTGCGGGGCAGGTCTCAGGAGAGGGTCTGTCCAGGTATACACAGGCAGGGGGCACAGTGGGACCAGGGACCGCAGACTCAGGATGGGCTTCACGAGGGAAGATCACCCAGAGCAGGGCAGGGTGTCAAGGGATTTTCAGGGGAGGTGGGCCAAGGCTGAGGCCGAGGCAGGTGGGGCAGGCACACCTGTGGGCTACGGTGCCCTTCTCGGTGATGGTGTCGCACCACATGGTGAAGCCCACACTCACGATGGTGCTGGCAATGAAGACCAGGAAGACCACGAAGGCGCTGACCAGGAGGTTCAGGAAGGCGGAGAAGAAGGAGCTGCAGCCAGAGACAAGAGGGGCAGACTCACTGGACGCCACCTCCCGGGAGACCCCCCACCAAGCTGCAGCCAGAGATAGGAGGGGCAGGCTCACTGGACGCCACCTCCCGGGAGACCCCCGCCCCAAGGCTGCAGCCAGAAACAGGTTACCTCCCGGGCGACCCCCACCAGCAGCACCTCCAGACCCTCAGGATTCCTGGGTTGGGCCCTGTGGGGCCTCGAGGGGTTGCTCCCCGTTCCTGCAGTCCCTTGGGCAGCTCCACGTGCCCGCCCTGGGCTGCAGGTCACACCTTCCCAAAGACCCAGGACCTGGAACCCTGGTCCCCATCATTTCATAAAAGAGGTTGCACCCAGGGTGGAAATGAATGACACCCTTGCAAAGCCGCCCACACACAGTCACCAGCAGCTCTGGCCCAGGTGCTTGTGTCCCCCCAAATCCTTATGTTACAGTCCGCCGAGGGGTTAGAAAGTGGGGTCTTTGGGAGGAGAGGAGGTCATGAGGGTGAAGCCTCATGAATGAAATGAGCGCCCTCCCAGAAGCAACCCCACCGAGCTCCCAGCAGATAAGGACACAGCAAGAGGAACGGGCCCTCAGCAGGCATCGAACCTGGATCCCAGCCTGGATCCCAGACCTCCAGGCTCCAGAAGTGTGAGCAGTAAATGCCTGTTGTTTACAAGCCCCCAGCCTGTGGTGCTGAGAGCATCCATTCACCCGCAGGTCATCAGCGCGTGGCCTGGACCCCTGGTAGGACTTGCTTGATGGGCTGACTCTTGTTTATCCATTTAAACTTAAAAGGCCGGGCTGTGATTGGGCCCATCTGACCAGGGCCAGAGCATGGGGAGCATAGGAGGCGGGGTCATGAGGAAGGAGCTCGCTTAGGGCTGGGCCACACTGCCCCGGGGGTCTGAAGCCTCTGCCAGGGCGCACACGGCCATGGCTTTCAGAGGAGGCTCATGTTTCCTCTTCTGAGGATACCGGGCACGTGGTCGGGACACCCACCCCACCCGGCCCTCCTGCCTGGCATGCAAACGTCCACCATCTCTGAATTGCTCCAACAAGATTCAAAGTCCTTCCAATGGGCCTGGCATGGGCTCAGCCTGGAATGCACATGGAGGCTCGTGGGGTAGGGATAGGGACTGTCCCTCCAGTGGGAGCCCCAAGGGGGACTTCCTCCCAGGCAGACATCAGCACGAGCAGCACGGCTGAGAAGGGGCTGCTCCCGCCTCTCACCTACAAGCAGGCTGGATGTTTGCCTGTGTGCTGTCAGCACGCTGGATCTAAGGTAGGTGACCCACGAAACAGCTTCACAGTGATCACTGAATAAACAAGGTCTCCCTGGAATCTCAGCCAAGAAAACATCAACGCCACCATCATCCGAACTCGGCAGCTGCTGATGAGGCAACGTGGAGGCCAGCGCGCTGCCTGTTCATTCATTCATTCATTCAGCAGGCACTTTCTGAGTACCCGCTTGCCCTGTGCTGGGCACAGAGGGCAGAGTGATACAAAAGACGAAGTCCTGGCCCCGGGAGGTGCCCCAGCCAACATGCTGAGGATAAGCCCAGGCCACAGCACCCAACTCAGAGCAGGTGGCACCAGGCTACTTTGTAACATCTGGTGCCTCCAAGGAACCCGTCCACTGGCTCCAGCCCCAGCCACACTGTTTTGGTGACCGCTGGGCTGACAGCAGAACCACCCCCCAGGAATGGGAGGGCTTGAGCCACCCCAAGGAGTCCCAGACAAGGGGAGAGGACACAGGGACACTCTTAAAGCCATGAGCTGTGATCCCAACAACCACACCAAAGAGGGCAGGACCAGCAGGACTCATATACCTAAGCGTGGGGGGTGATCAAGCCTCTGCCCAGGCCTCACGGTCAAAGATGGCTGGAGGGTGGGTACCGTATGCCAGTAGACAAGCCGCAACCCCCACCGCAGCGCCACATCCAAAGCTCTCTGATGACAGAAAGAGCAGTGGCAAAAGTTTGCCAGGATGGGTGCGGGTTCATTCTCGGTCCCTCTCTGGCCCAGTGTGCTGTGAGTCTCAGAGCTGTCATACGTGGGACTGGCTCCATTAGCCCAGTCCAAGCCTGAATCACCATGTACCAGTGTCTCCCGCCTGCTCTTCGCAATGCGTCTCCTCCATTCTCTGTCTGGAGGCTGAAAGGTACGGACCATGGCAATGACCCCGTGCCCTCTGGCTTCTGGCTGGGTTTGGGCAATGGGGTGGAAGGGTGGGAAAGCAAGGTGGGAATTTGCTACCAGGTCCCTCCACTGAAAGTCACTGCTGCCCTCCAGGTGACCCACCCGTCCAGGTCCCATTAGCCAGGGATGGGGACAGCACCACCTCCACTATAGTCACAGAGCGGGGCACAGTAAGCCCACTCCACCTCTGCAGCCTTGGACCAGCTGCTCCACCGCAGCCAAGGAGGAGGTGGTGGCGAGGCATGGCCAGGGTTAGCTCCACAGCCAGAGGCAAGGAAGCTGCTTGGCATCAAACCCGGCCCGCTGGATGGTGCTGGAGTGGGGGCAGAGGACAGTCCCTAGCCAGGCTCCCGCAGGGCACATCCGCCCCTCCACCCGCCGGACAGCCCTCCTGTGGTCCTCCCAGGGACCTGGTCCGGCAGGGGCACCCTCCGGCACCTGGCATTGCTAGACTTCCCTGACAGGCCATCCCAGAGACCTCCCTGGAGGGCCAGGCTGACCACAGTGCAGACAGTGAGGTCGGGCTAGGGCCTGTTACCCAGTGCCACATCCCAATCCCCCTCGGGAGGCTGGGGCAGCACCCTCCACATCTATAGTATACCGAATTCTAGACAGGCACGTGCACAGCTTAAGCTTCCCTGAGTGGCCCGGCTCCCTAAGGGCAAGGTCTCCCTGAAAGACCCCAGTGCCTGCAAATACCTGGCCCAGCGCACCTGAGATACGGCAGAGGCTCTGGGCCCAGGCGACCCACTGTCCCCTTCCACCGCTGAGCATGGGCCACAACACAACCTCCAACAGACAGAAAAGCCAGTTATCTGGAGACTTCAGACATCCAGCCACATCCCTATGAAATGGGCCTGATTTTGGAGTCTTCTCCCATGACCAGATCGAGGAGTTCCCCACGAGATAGGGAAGGGACCCCAGGCTGGGGCCGCTGCCGGCTGACAGCCTCGGTCTGCTCCTCTCATTCCTTTCTGCTCGGTTTCCAGGGATCCTGCCCAGGCTCTCCAGGTTGTTAAAGCATTGGATATGTCCAGAGCCTCCCCAGATCCAGCTCCCCAGAGGTCACAGGGCCACCCAGCCCCTCCCTCACCAAGGCCAGGCCAGGACAGTGGTCAGGAACAGGAGCCTGGCACACACAGGGTTAACCCTCTCTCTTCACTGCCGCTCAGGGTGCGCTGCCAGGATGTGCCATCTCCATGGTGACCACTGTCCTGGAAAGCCCAGCAATGTGAAGGCTCAGCCGGGCAGGCAGATGAGTTTAACACAGTGCCCCTCTGGCCTGCCAACCACAAAGTGCTGCCAGCCCACGTCCTCAATGCTCCCTCTCAGCACAGCCGCCCCAGGCCCATGGCTGCCTCAGCAAACCCTTCTGCCCTGAAATGGCAAGCCCCCCTGAAGCACAGGCGCCATTCCATTCATTCATTCATTCAATCAGCAGCCAATAAGGCAGCATCAAGATGACACCGCTCTGCAAAAGCTACCCCCCCGCCCCCGCCAGACTCTAATCTTCACACTTCTGGGCACGAGCTCTCAGGGCCTGGACTCTGCACGAAAGACACCCCCGTAGGAAGAGGAAGCTGGCACCTGAGACATGGCCTCTGCTCCACAAGCTCTGGACCCGCCGTGTGACCCTCAAACAGACCTCAAACAGGCCCTGCGCTCGCACTGGCGGGAGGGCAGTTGGGTGGCCTCTGAGGGTGGAGTCCACTTTAGAGGAGTAGAGCGTGTGCCGTCCTAACCAGGCCCAGCTCTCTATCGGCCAGAGTCTGATGGGGTCAGCAGGCTCCTCCATGGGCTGGATGTCCAGTGGCCGTTGATGGCCCTGAGAGCCTTTTTCCACCACAGGAGCTCCCTATAAAGGCCTGTCTCAGCCCCTTGGCTGGTCCTGAGTCCCCTTTACCGACCTGGACTTGCTCGCCTAGTCTATGTAGCTGGAGCAACAATTGAGTTGGAATTGGCCGCCCTATCACTGGGCCCTGCAGACCCAATCTTCCCAGGGGTCCAGAACTTCCTGACATGGCAAGTCTGAAGGGTGGACCTGTTGGCCAGACAACTGAGTCTGCACAGGTATCAGGGCCAGGTGAGTGACCACAAGGCAGCAGGCCTCAGGACCCAGGCATCTTTCTGTCAGTCATTCAACAAACTTTATCTGGTGACTCCTACACACCATCCCCTGTGCTCAGCCCTAAGGACACAGAGATGAATAAGGTGCATGCCTGCCTTGGTTTCACCCAGCCGTGGGTCCCCTAGGGTGGGAACCTGTGGCCTGAGATGGCTCTTGAGAGCATTAACCTACGCCTACAACCAGAACTCAGTGGAGGGCTGACACTTTGGACAGATGTCATCGCACAACCCATCTGCCAATGGACTGTACGGTGCATGCGGTGGGGGACAGGTGGCCACATGACCACGTGACCTGAGCCACTAATTCCTGATGGCCAAGAAGGACACGGGCACCACATGTCCCTGGAAAAGAGCAGGCTGGGCAGAGGTCAGTGGTGGGAAGATTGGTGAACCCCTGAACTGAAGCAAAGGGGCTGAACCTGAAATGTTCCACCACAGGCCCCCTCCCTGAGAGCAGGAGTCGCCCGGGCCTGACCTCCAGTGGGGTCAAGGCCATGGTGAGCCTCCACAATGTAGACCCCCTCAACAACCCTAACCCTCACCCTAACCCCCACAGGCCCTGAGCACACCAGGTCATCTAAGGCTTCCTAAATCCCATACGGGCCGGTCAGCAGGGCTGCGGCAGAGGCCGCACAGTCGGCCTGCATCCCAGTCGGCTCCACCCCATGGGAGGAGGGAATGCCACAAAGAGTGCTGGGAAGGCCTGAAGACTCCCCAGGAACCTGTCTTCTGCCTTTGGAAGGAGATGGTGCCAGCAGTTTGCCAGGGCTGACAGACAGACACCTTCCGTGAGACAGCAAGAGGCAGAGCTGCTGTTATGGCGTCCCTGGGTCTGCTGCCCAGTGTGTGCAAAACAGACCACGCCCTGTGCGACCTGGACTCCTGTCTTGCAAGCTCTGGGGCTCTTTTCTCCCCTCTCCCTGTCCCCCGCCTCTGGTGGAACCCCCTATGAAATCTCATATCACTCCAACCACATAGCTGGGTCCTATCTAGACAGCCATCATCTCTCAGCCTCAGTTGGACCACAGGCACCCTGACGGACACCCAGGAGGCAGGGAAGACGTGCGTGAGCAATGAACCAACTGTGGCCCCACCTGGCCTGCACACTTCACCCTCAGCTTCCAAGACTAAAGGACCTCAAGCCTTGGGAAGCTGACCCTACTCTCTGGCTGTCCCACTCCCTCTTCACGCCATGTCTCATTCAGGGAGACTTCCACCTGCCTGCCCTGCACACACAGCCCAGACTGGGTAACTCTCGGGTTTGGCAACATGGGTGCAGATGATGTCTCAAGCCTCTTCTTGGGACACCAGCCCTGGAGTGGGCTGAGGGGAGGAGGACGGCTGCAGATGGACAGGACACCATCCTGCGCCTGGCCTGACCCCACCTTGAGCAGGGCTCCAGTCACACAATTTGGGTCCATGGCCCCACAGTACCTGGGTCCTCCCAGGCTGACAGCCAGCTTGCTACTGACCCCCACCCAGAACCTTAGTGTCGTGGGTGGAATGGTGTTCCCCAAAAGTTATGCCCAAGTCCCACCCCTGGCACCCGTGATTGTGACTTTATTTGGAAACAGCATCTTTGCAGGTGTAATTAAGCTCTGGATTTCAGGATAAGATCTCCCTGAGTTTAGAGTGGGCCCTGAATCCAGTGACTGGTGTCCCTGTAAAAAGAGGGAGGACAGAGAAGCAGAGAGAAGACGCCCTGTGCGACAGAGGCAGCGGGTGGTGGGACAAGTGGGTTTAAGTCCAGTTGGTGGAACTGTGCTGCAGCAGCCCCAGGGTGCTCCTACCCACAGGCGCTGGGATTCTCACCCCTCCTCCAGATTTTACAGCCCCACTCGGCATAGCCCTGGCTCCATCCCTTCTCCCTGGAGCCCCTCTTCTTCCCCTCTCTGGCCCCTCTCTCAGCCAAAACCAAGTGGTGGGCTCACAGGGGATGGGCAACAGGAGGGCCTCCCCACTCCTGCCACCCGCACCCCTCTGAGTCCTTCTCATCTCCTACCCTCAGGCAGGGAGTGAAAACCTACAACAAAGGATGGGGGTGGGGGCAGAGTTTGGGAGGGGCCTGGGTTTCATGAGTGCTCTCCCGGAACCTCTGCAGGATCTAGGGCTGCTCCTGGGCACAGCAGGCCTCCGCCAGGGGAGTGGGAGGGCCCACAGAGGGCAGCCCCATAGGGGGTGGGTGGGCGCACAGGGGGTGGGTGGGAGCACAGAGGGGGCAGGTGGGCGCACAGAGGGGGCGGGTGGGCGCACAGAGGGGGCGGGTGGGCGCACGGGGGTGTGGGTGGGCACACAGGGTGTGGGTGGAAGCACAGGGGTGTGGGTGGGAGCACAGAGGGGGCGGGTGGGAGCACAAAGGGGGCGGGTGGGCTCACGGAGGGGCGGGTGGGCGCACAGGGTGTGGGTGGGAGCACAGGGGGGTGGGTGGGAGCACAGAGGGGGCGGGTGGGCGCACAGAGGGGGCGGGTGGGAGCACAGGGGGGACGGGTGGGTGCACGGGGGGGTGCGAGGGTTCACAGAGAGCACCTGCAGAGGGAGTGGGTGAGCCCGCAAAGGGCCCCTACAGAGGGAGTGGGTGGGCCCCCAGAGGGCCCCCAGGGCGCCACTGGCTAAGGGTACCACCGCACCCCAGGTGAACCAGGTTGTATAGGCTCCAGTATCCAGTATCCTGCCGGAGCAGGAAAGAGAAAGAGGAAAATGGAGGCCAGGATGAGGAAGGCCCTGAGCCCACAAGGCACAGCCCCCGCCCTGCCGTCTCTCTCCATGAACCAAGGCCTGAGCTCGAGGTGTGCCTGGGTGGCTCCCCTCCAGACAGCTGTCTGCCGTCCCTTGCCTGGGGCGATAGTGCCGGGTGGGGCTCCCCAGTACGCCTTGTCACTGGGACCTGGAGAGCCCAGCGCAAGCCCTAGACCGGGCTGGGAGCTGTCGCCGGTCCTGGCGAGTGTGGCCCGGCTGAGCCCGCCCAGGAAGGTCCAGGCCTGCTGGGTGATGACGGTGCAACATCTGCAACCCAAGTGGGCAGATGTCCGGAAGCGGGAGGTGATGCGCACTTGGGGAAGGGAGGCACTGGCCTTGTATGCAGGACCAGTGGTCGTCATGGTCCCTAGATGTGTGTGTAGACAAAGGGCGGTCTGCATGGAGGGGGTGAGGGCTGATTGTTGACATTTGCGGGCCTCGGAGCTACCGGAGAGACGGAGGCACTCGCGCGCCCCCCTGGGGAGGCGGGTCTGGGGGCGCTGTGGGCATGGAAGGGGCGCCGCGCCGGGAGCGGCCCCCACTTACCCCTCGTGTCCCTTGCAGAGGAAGAAGAGCGTGCGCCAGGCGTGCGCGGCGGCCAGCAGCAGAGACAGGAGGCTGGCGAGCAGGCTGAAGCGGCAGGCGGCCGGTGGGCCCCACTCCTGCACCGTGAAGCGCTCGCGCTCCTGCACCGTGAGGTTGGCGCTCAGCCACATGCCCTCGGTGAAGAGCAGGCAGCGGCCGCGGAAGTCGTGGCCGTTCTCGGACAGCGGGACCACCACCACGAAGCTGAACAGGAAGGCCAAGAAGTAGCAGGCGCACTGCGCGAAAAGGAAATTGTTGAGCGCCATGGCCGGCCCGGGCGAGAGCCGCGGCGGGGAGGCCGCGGGAGGCTGCGCCGGGCGGGGAGCCCGCGGGAGGCTGCGCAGTGGCGGCGCCGGCGGGTCCCGCGCGCCCCTCCCGGGACGCGTGCGCATCGGCCGAGCGCGGGAAGCGCCTGCGGTCAGCACCGCGGACAGCTCCTGGTGCTCGCGGGCTAGGAGCCCGGGGTCCAGAGGCTGGTCCCGGCCAAGCCGGAGAAGGGCGGCCTGCGGGAGATGCAGGAATTTTACCAGGTCGGCCTGGGGAGACCGACCCTGTGCCTCTAAAGACTGCGGGAGCCACCTGTACGGGCCTCACACAGGCCGACTCTGGGTCCCCAGTTCCTCATCAGCTCGAAAGAAAGGAGGCCACGAGAGAGAGGGCGGGGCGGGGATGTTGGAGGACACCCCCAAGGTGCCCACAGTGAGGTGTAGGAGTGCGGTTTGCAGTCCAGGCTGAAGTGATTCCTTTGCGGGAGTCCTGGAATGCAACGTATGGGGGGAGGGGCCAGATCGTGGAGGAGTCGGGGTCCGTGGGACTGGGACAGAGGTCATCCTCGAAGAGAAGGGGAGGGTGAGGCCGGGTGTGGGCAGGAGGGGGTGGACCGTGAGCTTCTGCAGCGCCAGCCCTCCGCGGGGATGTGTGTTACACTGCGTGGCACGGTCAGGACCCTGGAGCTGCATTCGTAAGATAAATAATGGGTGCCCCGAGCCCCTCATTAAGACATCTTTGCTGAGATGGAAACCGCTGATGCATTAATTAATAGAATTAATGCCTTTTCTAGTTGCCTTTAAAATTAAGTCACCTTTAGTCCAATTCCCAGAGTGAGGAAGCCCTAACATTGCTCCTCCTGGTTTAAAGTTACATCAGCGTTTTTGCTGCAAGCACTAAAAAATCTTTTTGTTTTATTGACTAAGTAATATATGCTCATTTCTTAAGTCAAGTAATAGAGATATGTATACAATAAAATAGAAAGCCTTCTCCTCATCCCACTCCCCTACCCCATCACACTACCAGGGGTGACCACTTTAATAGCCTGGCATCTATTTTTCTAGACATTTTGCTAAGCACATAAGCACACACACACACACAATTAACAAAAATGTTTCATACTATACATAGTTGTTGAAGGCTGATTCTTTTATTCAACAAAATGTCAAGGAGATTATTCCCTGCCTACACATACACCTATTTCGTTCTTTTTAATAACTGCATAACTCCATTATAATGATGATTCCACAATTTGCATAACTATTCCTCTTAAGGTGGATGTTTTGTGTCTCCAGTTTTTCCTGCCTCAAATGCTGTCATGTGAACATCGTTGTACACATATGTTTGTGAGCTTGCACAGGCATTTTTATAAGAGAAATTCTTAGAAGAGGAATTGCTGGGTCATGGGGTATGCACATTTAAAATGTTGACAAAAATTGCCAAACTGGCTTTAAAAATGTTGTTCGGCCGGGCACAGTGGCTCAAGCCTGTAATCCCAGCACTTTGGGAGGCCGAGACGGGCGGATCACGAGGTCAGGAGATCAAGACCATCCTGGCTAACATGGTGAAACCCCGTCTCTACTAAAAAATACAAAAAACTAGCCGGGCGAGGTGGCGGGCGCCTGTAGTCCCAGCTACTCAGGAGGCTGAGGCAGGAGAATGGCGTGAACCTGGGAGGCAGAGCTTGCAGTGAGCTGAGATCCGGCCACTGCACTCCAGCCTGGGGGACAGAGCGAGACTCCGCCTCAAAAAAAAAAAAAATGTTGTTCAAATTTACCCTCACGTCTGGGTTGTAGACCCCTCCCCCTCCACGGCTGAGAAACAGCAGTTGTATTCAAATCCTGCCAGTTTTCACAGAATGTGCTCGTTGCTGTGTAAACTTGGACTTGCTTTGGCATCATGAGGCTGAGCATATCTTCTTACGCTTGCTACCATTTGCAACTTCTTCTCTTCTGTAGATTGCATTTCATTTTGCAATCACTTTGAAATCGGGCCTTGAAGGCCAGCCACGAGGTCGGCAATGGCCACTCTTCTCTTGGAGAATCCACTCAGGGTTTTCACCACTCTTGGAGTATCCCCAGGGAGCCCACTCAGGAAATTCACCCCCTCCCCTGACTTGAGCAGGCGTGGAAGTCCCATCCACTCATTATCCAGCAGTTTGACCAATTTGAACACATCTGGAGGGGTTACACCTCTAGGCTTTGGCCGACATGAAGGAGACCACGAAAGCTGACAGGGAACCGCCAGCACTGGAAACTGCAGACTAGGTTGGAAAGATGATTAAACATCTGCCATCTTCAAAGGTCAAAGGTGCGAGACTCTGGCATGTCTGTGATTAGTTCTATTTAACCTTCAAAAATCAAAGACTTCTCTTGTTTGTATTAGTCAGGGTTCTCCAGAGACACAGAACCAGTAAGATGGAGAAAGAGAGAAAGAAAGAGATTTATTTTAACGAATTGGCTCATGTGATTTTATAGACTGGTAAGTCTCAAATCTGCAGGGTGGGCCAGCAGGCTGGAGACCCAGGAAAAGTCGATGTTGTGGTTCAACGCTGTGGCTGCAGAATTCCCTCTTACTGGTGGGGGAGGGGGATTGGGAGGTGGGGTCAGTCTTTGGTTCTATTCAGGCCTTCAACTGGTTGGATGGGGTCACTGCTATAGTTTGAATGTTTGTCTCTTCTGAAATTCATGTAGAAACTTAATCCCCAATGTAGCAGTGGGGCCTTTAGGAGGTGATTTGGTCCTGTCCTTATGAATAGATTAATCTTTTCATGGATTAATGGCCTAATGGATTCATGGGTTGTCCCAGGACTGGTACTGATGGCTTTATGAGAAGAGAAAGAGAGATGAGCTGGCACACTCAGCCTCCCCACCATGGATGATGCCCTGCCCCACCTTGGGACTCTGCAGGGAGTTTCCACCAGCAAGAAGGCCCTCACCAGATGCAGCACCTCGACCTTGGATTTCCCAGCCTCCAGAAACTGTGAGAAATAAACGTCTTTCCTTTATAGATCACCCAGTCTCTGGTATTCAGTTTTAGCAATAGAAAACCAACTAAGACACTCACCCACATTATGGAGGACAATCTGCTTTACTCAAAGTTCACCATTTAAATGTTAACCTTGTCCAAAACTACCCCCACAGAACCATCCAGAATACTGTTTGACCACATCCCTGGCACCTTGGCCCAGCCAAGTTAACACATAAAATTAATCATCTCTTTATTGAAGAAAGTCCAATCTACAGAAAATGTGGAAAACTCCAAAATTCACTTTTAAAAGCCAACATTACATTAATACCAAAATCTTATCAAAACTGTGGCGGAAAGACATAGGAAATTTCATCTACAAATATGGATGCAGAACACTTTCAAATAAAATATTGGGACATTGAACACAACCCAATGTATTAAGAAAGTAAGAAAACAAGAATGGGTAGACTTTAGTCCACAAATGAGAGAATAGCTTTGCTTTAGGAAATCTATCAATGATATGCTACATCAACAAATAAAGGAGACAAACCCACCTTTTCGTATCAAGGAATATAAAAAAAAAAAAAAACCTCTATGTAAAATAAAACTACCTAAATGTGGTCAAGACTACCTTAAACCACATTATAAATCTGCACCCATTCAAATCAGGAACGACACAGGAATGCTCACTGTTGCAACTATTATTGACCATTTTGGGGGCAATTCTACCTAATGAACCAAGACAAGAAAATAAAATAAGCAGTATAACTATGGAAACAAAGAGGCAAAACTATCTTTACTGGAGGATAATATGATTCTACACCTAGGAATCTCAAGATACTCTATAAAAATATTAGAATTTGCAAGTTAATTTTGTTCTGAGTCTGAAACCTCGCTTAGGTCCAGAAATTGGGCCCAGTGTCTTGACGTCTCGGACGGTTCCCCTTCACATCCTATGATGGTGTCAAGTGCACCAGAGTAAGCAATGCCTCTGCCTTTCCTCCAGGGATGCCTAGTCCTGTTGTCCATCTCCTCCGCTTTCTGTTGGTCAGGACACGCTGGCTCCTTCTTTGACTTTGCTGCTCTTTGGGATACCTGAGCTCACCTTGCTCCCAACGATTAGGTGGCACCTCCTGGTCTGTCTTATCTGGGGATCCCACCAGCCGCATTGTTCTCGGGGCACCTAGTCCTGTGACGGCAGCTCCGACCATCATCCCACTGAGCTTCTCAGTGATTCTGCCCCCTCCCCAGTGCAACTTTCTTGCTCTGGTAAATGGAGACTCCTCTGCAGACACCCTGCAGCCACCCAGGAATGGGGCCTCGGCGGGTGCTGCAGCCTTTGTAGCACGGCCACTCGAGCGCGCCCCTGTCCCTGAGCTCTTACTCCCTCTCCCGCCATCTGTCCTGGCCATTCTATTCTACAGGGGTGAGCATCCACCTTCCAAGCTTCTTAGAGCCACTTAGATGAGTTTTCTGTCACCGCTGCAACAAATCGCCACCACGGCACAAATGGATTATCTGACAGTTCTGGGAGGCCAGAACATCCCAGGGTCAGAAGTCTAAAATCAAGGCATCTGCAGGGCTTTGTTCCCTCTGGAGTCTTCAGGGGAGAATCTGTTTCCTTGCCTTTTCAGTTTCTAGAGGTTTCTGTGTTCCTTGGCTACTGGCCTCCTTGCTCCATCTTCAAAGCAAGCAGCACCAGTCCAGCCCTTCTCATGCTCCACCCCTCTGGTTTCTGCAGCTAGAAAACTCTCTATGCTGACATTAGACCCATCTGGAAAATCCAGGATACCCCCCAACCTGAGGTCCTCAACCTTAATCACAAGCACAAAGTCCCTATTTCCGTAAAAGGTAACATACTCATAGGTTGCAGGAATTGGGATTGGGATGTGGACATCTTCAGGGCATTACTCTGTCTGCCCCACTATCCTAGGAACAAGTTAGCCCTGCCTCCCAGGGCTCTTGCCTGGTGTTAAACCTTTGTATTGTACGACACCTCTACCTTTTGGATAAATTCTTTCTTACCCAACATTTATGTTCTACTCCCCTGCCTGGATCCAGCACGCTGTGGTCCAGGGACACACATATCCCTGCCTCCTGCTGGTGCATGGTCTTCAGATCCTGCAGAGCCGTCGGGGCACGCTGGCCTCCCTCTCTCAGCAGAGCTCATTGTTTGACGTTGGTCACCAGCAGGAGAGATGGAGTAGCCCCTCCCTAGAGGGCCATGCATTCTCCTTGCAAAGCAAACCTGTGGATCATCTTCCAACAAGGTGTCATGGGTTGACTGCGACCCCAACAAAGATATGTTAAAGTCCGAACCCTCAGCACATTAGAATGTGGTCTTATTTGGAGATGGGGTCTTTACAGAGGTAATAAAGTTAAAAGAAGGTCATTAGGGTGGGCCCTCAGCCAATGTAATTGATGTCCTTGTAAAAAATTCGGTGACAAACATGCATAGAAGTAGAATACCACAAGAAGATGCAGGCAGAGACTGGCATGATGCTTCCTGCTAGGGTTTCAATGTGTCCCCCAAAATTCATATGTTGGAAATTTAATCCCCAGTGTGACAGTGCTGAGAGGTGGGGCCTTTAAGAAGTGACTAGGTCAGGAGGGCTCATGAATGGATTACCGTCCTTACTGGGAAAGTGGGTTATTTACCTTGGAAAAGGACTCCTTATAAAGAAAGAATTAAGCCCCTGTTTCTCTTGCATGTGTGGGTTCTCCTGCCCTTCTGCTTTCACCATGAGGGCCCTCGGCAGATGCTGGCACCTGAATATTGGACTCCCAGCCTCCAGAACTGTGAGAAAATGAATGTTGTTTAAGCTGCCCCCACCTATGGCACTTAGACTCAGCAGTCCCAGAGAACTCATACACAAGGAAGTGCCTGTCTCTGATGTGGAGGAGCAAGCCCCTTCTGTAGGCCCAGAGGCTTCCAGAAGGTATGGGAGAGCCCCAACCTCTGAGCATGTCGTCACAGGTGGGGTTCTCTAGAAAGCAGACTGTAAGGTGGAGAAGTACCCAGAGAGGCTTGTTGGAAGGGCTCTGGGACCACAGATGGGGAAGAAAAGATGAAAACAGAAGAGGGCAGAGAGGCTGCTGGCTGAGACAGTCTCAGTGGTGGCTCAGCTGACCCCAGGGTCACGGGCCCTGAGCCTTTGCAAGCACATGTGGACCAGTCACTGGAAGCAGCTGGCCTGGGACAGGGAGTGACCTGGAGTGAGGCAGCATCAGAAGAGGCTGGCAGCTGGGAACCATCGAGGGCAGCTCATATGGCAGTTTGAGGAATAAATTCTTCTCTCCTAAAGGGGCCCGCCATGGGGGCCTGAGGCTGGCATGGCAGCCTTGCCAAGGCTGAGGGTCCTATCACCTCCGGAGCTATGCTGCCCTTAGAATTAAGCCCTGGGCTGGACCTCCACCTTTCCCTGCCTCCAATTGTAGGGGATGAGACTCTCAGGACAGGCTGCCAAGCAGGCCCACTGCCCCCCACACCAGGCCTTGAGTGGAGACGAGTCAAGCTCGGCTCCCATCATCTTTCTCTAGAAATTTGTAGCACCGAGCAACAGCCACCTGATCCATGGTTCTGTGATTCCTGCATTGCCTCCGCCTCTCGTGCTTCTGAGATAAGGCACCAACCAGTGCACTTCCTCCTCTACCCGATACAGCACCTGGGGCACCACGGGGAGAGGGTCCCTGACACTGCAGGGCTGTCACTTCTGCACTAGCCACAGCAACAGGTACCACAGCCAGTGACTGCCAGTAGTTAGTCTAGCCCCAAATCCTATGTGTGTCTGCTTCCCAGGACCACCCTAGGTTAGGGGAACAGATGCTGGACCTCAAGGTTTGTAGACAGGAGCACTGAGGGTGGGGGTTCCTCTCAGGAGCAACACCTGTGAGCCACCAAGAGCAGCAGGACTGAGCCGAGGCAGAAATGCTCGGTGACACAGAGGCAACCCCCTGGGAACAGCCCCTTCAGAGCAGCTCCACAGAGGAGCAGGAGCTGGACCTTTGTACCCCCGCACTGACCCATCATTGGACCCAGGCTGCCTCCAAAATTAAGTCCCAAAGCTTTAAAAGGCTGATAACGCCCACTCCTGGCCTGCCAAAGCTGGGGACCCCAGGGAGGAGGGAGCCTCGTGGTCTTCTGGAGGAACCTGGCACAGTCGGTAGAAGCTCAGAGCGGCCGGGAGCGGTGGCTCACACTGTAATCCCAGCACTTTGGGAGGCCGAGGCGGGAGGATCACCAGGTCAGGAGATCAAGACCATCCTGGCTAACATGGTGAAACCGTGTTACTACTAAATAAAATACAAAAAACTAGCCGGGCGAGGTGGTGGGCGCCTGTAGTCCCAGCTACTCGGGAGGCTGAGGCAGGAGAATGGCGTGAACCCGGGAGGCAGAGCTTGCAGTGAGCCGAGATCGTGCCACTGCACTCCAGCCTGGGCGACAGAGCAAGAGTCCATCTCAAAAAAAAAAAAAAAAGCTCAGATCGTCGCACCTGCTTAGACCCAGCTCCAACACTTCTGAAACATGGGGGCTCAACAGAAAAGCCTCATTTCATAAGGCCATGTGTACATGAATGTTTATTACGACGGTTTGTACCAGCCAAAAATGGAAAACAACCAGAATGTTTACAAACCAGGGAGCAATTAAATAAATCCTGGCACCTCCTTATAATGGAAAGTTTTGAGCTATTAAACAAGAGTCGGGTCTGTGGGTACTGGCTTGAAGGATTATCTTCATTTTAAAAAGCAAATTGTAAAGTCATGTGTTTGTATTATCCCATTTATTTTTTATAGTCTTTAAAAATTTAATACTTTTGCTATTTACAAAATCTCTTTTAAAGTTTAAATAATTTTCAGTTCAATTTTTTGGATATTGTGAAAGGTGATCGACTTTTTCCTCTTATATGGGTGGAAATTGTATATTGAACTTCTTTTACTTTTTAAAAATTTTACCTTTAAAATATTTTAAATTCACATATAAGTGGATTTGCTTCTGGAACTACTCTTCCTTTTGTCTTTGGTGTGTTATACAAATAGCACATTTTTTTCGTATGGACATTAGCTATTTATTTCATCTTTTTTGATATAATTCTTTTTATTATTTTACTTTAAGTTCTGGGATACATGTGCAGAACGTGCAGGTTTGCTACATAGGTATACATGTGCCTTGGTGGTTTGCTGCACCTGTCAACCCGTCATCTAGGTTTTAAGCCCCTCATGCATTAGGTATTTGTCCTAATGCTCTCCCTCCCCTTACCCCCCATCCTCCGACAGGCCCCGGTGTGTGATGTTCCCCTCCCTGTGTCCATGTGTTCTCATTGTTCAACTCCACTTATGAGTGAGAACATGTGGTGTTTGGTTTTCGGTTCCTGTGTTAGTTTGCTGAGAATGATGGTTTCCAGCTTCATCCACATCCCTACAAAGGACATGAACTCATTCTTCTTTATGGCAGCATGGTATTCCATGGTGTATATGTGCCACATTTACTTAATCCGGTCTATCACTGACGGGCATCTGAGTTGGTTCCAAGTCTTTGCTGTTGTGAATAGTGCCGCAATAAACATACATGTGCATGTGTCTTTATAGTAGAATGGTTTATAATCCTTTGGGTATGTACCCAGTAATGGGATGGCTGGGTCACATGGTATTTCTGGTTCTAGATCCTTGAGGAATCGCCACACTGTCTTCCACAATGGTTGAACTAATTTACTCTCCCACCAACAGCGTAAAAGCGTTCCTGTTTCTCCACAGCCTCACCGGGTTGTGACTACCGTCTGCATACATGTGTGAGGGGAGAGAGATGCTGTGCTCCAGCCACTGTCGCTGGGGCTAGGGGAGGACACTCCCAGATCCCTCTATGGAGAGGATGTCCACCTGGAACTTCAGGGGTGGTCTGGCTCCCCCCACTGGCCCCCAGGCTGCAGAGCTGCCTCCTATCATTGTCCTCTGCTGCAGTGCCGCCCCCACCTCAGGGATGCTTTGCTTTTCTCCTTCCTGCCAGCTCCCAATCAGGGCCTGTCTGACCTGTTGCCTGAGGCCTGGAAGGATCCAGGACAGCTGACTTTGGCCAGGTGTGGGAAAGAGTCCAGAAATACGTAGTCCAGCACCCAAGTGCACCTGGAACGTCTCTAAAGCAGGAGGGTATAAATAGAACACTCCAGAAAGAGTGTCCTCATCAGGCACTCCCTTGCCCCCACCACATCCCATATGAGGGAAGCTGTGGATCAGGTAGAACAGCCAGGCCAGCAGGCAGTGCCCTAGGGCTCGAGGCAGGGCCCATGGATGGCGCTGCAAGGCCTCTGGTGGAAGGGGAGGAGGGACATGGCTGGAGGAAGAAGCAAGGCTGAAAAAGATTGGGGCTGGGAAGGGGTCAGTGGAGACTCAGAAAGCAAACCACAAAAGATCTAATGTCTTCATGTTTCACTCCATTTTTTTGGCTCCTACTGAGGGCAGACATAAGATTATATAAAGAAGACTGCTCTCCATCCGAAAGATGACTGAGGGGCACTGTTCATCATCTCACTCACTGCACTCCACCTGAGTATGACACAACGGAGTCCTCCGTGCATGGGAGAGAAATGAGTGGTGCCAACCACTCCAGAAGAATGCCCAATGAAGGCCCCTGCAGAGGGGTGAATGGGTGGAGGGTGGTTGGGTGCATGGGGGATAAGAGGATGAATAAATCAATTTGTACATCAGTAGGAGAGTGATAAATGGATGAGAGGGTGGGTAGGTGACTGGCTGGATGAATGGATGAATGGATGGGTGGATGGATGAGTGGGTGGGTAGATGGATGCATAGATGGATGCATGGATGAATAAGTGGGTGGGTGGATGGAGGGGTGGATACATATATGGGCGGATGGATAGATGGATGGATGGATGCATGGGTGGATGCATGGATGGATGGATGTTTGGGTGGGTGGATGGATGGATGGATGTTTGGTGGATGGAGAGATGGATGGGTGGATGGATGGATGGTTGTGTGGTTGAACGTTTGGGTGGATAAATGGATGAGTGAATGGGTAGATGGATGTGTAGGTAGATGAATGGACGAATGAGTGAGTGGATGGATGAAGGGATGGATGGATGGATGGATGGACAGATGGATGGATGGATGGATCGATGGTTGGGTGGATGGATGTTTGGGTGGATGGATGAGTGAGTGGGTAGATGGATGGGTAGGTGGATGAATGGACGAATGAGTGAGTGAGTGGGTGGGTGGATGGATGGATGAATCGATGGGTGGGTGGATGTTTGGGTGGATGGATGGATGGATAAATGGATGGAGGGATGGATGGATGTTTGGATGGATGAATGGATGGATGGATGGGAGGGTGGCAGGAAGGATGAAGGATGAAGGATAAATAAATGTATTGATTTATTACTCACACATTGATGAATGTGTGAGTAGGTGGGTAGGTGGATTAATCAGTGGAGAGATGAGGGGCAAAGAACGATTAACAAATTCTTACAGCCATATTTTGGAAAATACCAGCAGCCTGATTCTGGCAAGTTAATCGCTGATACAGGAAATCAGAATGTTGATGTGTTGATTTACCCTGAGAAGTTACTGTTTACAAGACTAGAACACCAACATCCATACTCAAACTGTATTTGCTGTCAGCAGTGCTATCTGGGAAGGCACAATCAGAAGTCATCTTGAAGAGCATGGAATCAGACGGGGAATAAGATTATTTCATGATAATGAGCTCAAGCTAAGAGGAGCTGCCTTGCATCTCCCAATAACATACACCTGTCCAGGTGACCACAAGTACTTGAGGTCTAAAACAGTGGCTCCCTCTCCCTGGACAGTGCTGGGAAGGGCATGTCAACAATGTCTCCCTTTTTCTGTGATCCCATGGCTGTCTTTATGATTATCATGTCCCCTTATGATTAACACGTTATTTCCCTGAGCTTATTCCTTTGCTTTTCCAGTTTCTTCAGTTTAAAATCTTAACCTATTCATATTCAACCTTAATGAATCAATTTAAGTCTATACATTTTCCTGTTGGTAACACTTTGGCCATATCCCATAGGTTTTAACATGAAATGTTCTCATAGCCATTTGGCTACAGATAGTTAACAGTTTCTATTTTTGTTTTAATACCTGCTAAAATAATTAATAGTGTATTTCCAGCTATACTCATTTTGATGGACTTTCTTTTTGCCATTGATTTCGAATTTTATTGATTTGTGGTCACTGAAGTTAGCCTTACATGTTAATTTTTAAGTTGTCAAAATTCTCTTAGTCATCTAGTACACGTTTTTTTAAATGTTCTTGCTGTGCTAAAAAAATTTTTTTTAGGCCGGGCGCGGTGGCTCAAGCCTGTAATCCCAGCACTTTGGGAGGCCGAGACGGGCGGATCACGAGTTCAGGAGATCGAGACCATCCTGGCTAACACGGTGAAACCCCGTCTCTACTAAAATACAAAAAAAAATTAGCCGGGCGAGGTGGCGGGCGCCTGTACTCCCAGCTACTCGGGAGGCTGAGGCAGGAGAATGGCGTGAACCCGGGAGGCGGGGCTTGCAGTGAGCTGAGATCTGGCCACTGCACTCCAGCCTGGGCAACAGAGCTAGACTCTGTCTCAAAAAAAAAAAAAAAAAAAAAAAAAATTTTTATTTGTTGAGTATGTATTTCTATGTGTCTATTAGATCAAGCTTTAATTGCTTAAATTTATTTATAGTCTATTAAATTTTCAGTTTCTGGGGTAGGTCTCCCACCATGACTATGAATTCGTAATTTTCTATTTTTGCTTAATGTATGCTTTCATTATATATTTCAGTTTATGACTCTCATGGACTCTTCTTTTTTTTTTTGAGACAGTCTCACTGTGTCACCCAGGCTAGTATGCAGTGGTACAATTTTGGCTCCCTGTAGCCTCTCCTCCTGGGTTCAAACAATTCTCCTGCCTCAGCCTCCCATATAGCTGGTACTACAGGTGTGCACCACCATGCTGGCTAATTTTTGTGTTTTTAGTAGAGACAGGGTTTCACCATGTTGGCCAGGCTGGTCTCGAACTCCTGACCCCAGGTGACCTGTTCACCTTGGCCTCCCAAAGTGCTGGGATTACAGGCGTGAGCCACTGCCTCTGGCCTCATGTATTCTGTATGAGTTGTTTCATTTGTCAATATGAAGTATCCCCTTTTGTCCCTTTTAAACATTTTGCCTTAAATTTTATCTTGTATTATATAAATATTGCTAGGACTACTTGTATTTTTTTAGCATTTTTGATAGACTTTTTTATTCCTTTAATTTTTAACTTTCTAGGTTACCTTAAGTATGTCTTTTGTAAGCAACATTTCAGTTAGAATTTGTTATTTGTTTCTGTTCAATCTGAGCATCTCTGTCTTTTAACACATGTGCTTAGTCCACTGACATTTATTATGATTTCTGATCGAATAAAATCTTACTTTATATTTCCTGGGGTGTTTTTGTTTTTCCCCTTTCTCATCTTATTTTAGAAATTAGGTTTATTTTATTCCATTTTTCCTCACCTGTCTTTGAAATACTTACATTCTATTTCCAATCTCCTTTTGATTACCTATAGATTTAGAAAATACACACTTAAGCATCTATTTTTCCGACAGTGTCAAGAATTTGTCAGAGTCGAGATATTCTCCAAACAAGATGAGACCCATCACAAGATGTTGCTTTTGTCCACTCCCCACATCTCCCTCAAGCCTCCCGTGTTGATCCTACAGGGAATTTTACTGCTAGATGGCTATCATTTTTAGCAATCAGTACCTATTTGAACTTAACAATATGCTAACATTATTGTACTTTTACTTCCTCCCCTGTGAAATGTGACTAGCAGCACCAGGCTCGTGGCATCGTGAGGAGTCAGTGAGATAATTCACACACAGCACTCAGCAGAGCACCTGAGCAGCAGCGGTGATGATAACCGTTAGTCAGCATCGGCTCCCGGGCGCCCTTTTCCTCCTGCTAGACACATCTTCTGGCAACTTTTTCAGAAAATCGAGGGACTATGGGAGCTAAATGGTTGTTTGTTTATTTGTTTTTTGAGACAGAGTCTCACTCTATCACCAAGGCTGGAGTGCAGTGGTATGATCTCGGCTCACAGCAACCTCCACCTCCTGGGTTCAAGTGACTCTCCTGCCTCTGCCTCCCTAGTAGCTGGGATTACAGGCGCCCACCACCACAGCCGTCTGATTTTTGTATTTTTAGTAGAGACAGGGTTTCACCATGTCAGCTAAGCTGGTCTTGAACTCCAGACCTCAGGTGATCCACCTGCCTCGGCCTCCCCAAGTGCTGGGATTACAGGTGTGAGCTGCCCCGCCTGGCTGGTTTTATTTTCTCTCTGCTTATAAATAGTGGATTGTCCGAGGATTTCACCTCACAACTAGGAAGATTTGGAGTCTTAACCTGTTCTCCCAACACTGCAGATGAGAAGGCAGGTGTCAATCGGATCCTTGTTCCTTTTAGATAATTGGGGTTTCCCCTCCCCCTACCCACCCGGCTTTAGCTGTATCACTGACGATCCACATTGCACTTTGATGTAGCAAGGAATGAATTGGGGGAGTTTGGTTATTTGTGTTTATCCTGCTTGGCACTTGGTGGGCTCTTTCAGTGAGGCCAGCACCTGCCTTTAGCTCTGAAAAGGTAGAGATGAAAACATGCCCTGGCTGTTGTCCCACCCCCAGCACCTCCCCTTTATTCTCTTCCCCTGAAATCCTATGAGAGGGATGCTATGGTCTCTAGATCGTCCTCCACATCTCAGCTTGCCTTTTGCGCTTCCCAACTCCATCCCTTTGTGTCACATTCCGGTAGACTCCCTCAGCATCCTCGCCCAGCTCCCTGCTTCTCCCACAGATGCCCACTCTGCCTCCCATCACTGGAGCTTTTCTTGCTTTTGTTCTTCATGACTTTTTTTCATTGCAAGACCTCTCATGGGTTCTCTGCAATAGCCACTGGTCTCATTTCTCTCTGAGGACACCAGTTATACTTGCTCTAGGTCCTCTCTGGTGGCTCTGTTGGTTCTGCTTCTCTTTCTGCTTGTACGGGTTCACATCTGTACAAGTGCACACGGTATGGACTTTCCTCGGAAATTGAGCAAGACTTGACTGCGAGGTCACCGTTGCATCAGAGCCTCCGCGTAGGTCCTCTGCTGGATTCGTCTGCCACAGCCCTTGCAGGAAAGGCTGAAGCTTCGGCTGAGACGTGAACAACACTGACGGTGAGAGTGCGGGACCGGCCAGGCCAGGTCTGGCTAGGGTCACTTGGTAGGGACTGGGCATGGATGCTCCCACTCCTCCCGGGGCCACCAGATACCAGACCATGATCCCGTCTCTTTGAACTGAGATCCACAGTCACTGATCCTGCCCAAGGCAGAGCCTTCTTCACTGCAGCCTGACCCACGGTGGGGGAGGAGGGCAGTGTGCGCGGGTGTGGCCAATCATTGCCCAACTGAGAAAGCGTCACTTAAAGCTACACAAGTAGGAGGCCAAGAAAACGGTCTGTACAGGTACTCAGGGAGATGCAGAAGCTTGGACACAGTCAGAAAAGGAGTAAGTGTTCACCAGGAATGCTAGCTTGGAGAACTTTCGCCCTTGACATGGCACTTTCTTTTTTTAAAGGAAAAGTTCCATATCTCAGGAAAGCAAGATACGAACTAAACATGAAAAATTGTAAAGCTTTACTATTACAAGGCCAATTGCAAAGCATCAAATTTGTGCATGTCGGCAAAGCAATTGTTCCTGAAAAAAGTGCAAATTGCTTCTTCACTGCATGTAAATGAACCACTAATTGCTTTTTGCAAACAATATTTATGCAAATGGCCCTGCACTCTGCAAAGCTGCACAGATTATCCATTTGCATGTACATTCGTCTCCGCCCTTCCTTTCATCTCTCAGTGAGTGGAAGAACTGCAGACACCAGCTAGCTGGCAAGCCCCCAACACACACACACACACACACACACACACACACACACACACACACTTCTTTTCTCTGTGTTCCTGCAGGTCCCTCTCTGCTACCTCCTTCCCTGCTCTTTCCCCATCATCTCTGCCCCACAGCCCCACAGGAAGAGAGGTAAGTGTCCCACAGTCCTGCCTTGCATATATAAAGGCCCTGTTCTCAAAGCCTCTCTGCCCGCACGTGAACGTAAAGGCCAAGCCGTCGGCCCTGCTGCCAGAGCTAACAGTATCAGGCTCCTTCAGCAAAGCCCACAGACAACCTGGGAACTTAGAGAAACCTTTTGCAAGGCACAACACCATTTTTCTAATATGTAAAGACTTTCTAGAAAACAATAAGAGCAGGGCCTACGTGTTAATAGAAGAATATAATCAAGTAAGATAACAGGTGCAGAAAATAAAATCAACTAATTCTTAAATATGTGAAGAGTCTTAAAATCATTCACAACCAATAAATGCACTCTAACACTCTCTAAGAGGACTTCTGAGCAACCAAAGAGAATAGCATCTGCCTAGGTCTGCATCACCCCCAAAATCCTCCAGAATCAGTGCAGGTCAACAGGAAGGTCAAGTGAAACCACACAAAGACAGGAATGCCCCAACTTCAAAGCAACCTCAGGGGAAAAAGGGGAAAAAGAAAAACATCCCAGCAAGCAATTGCTCACACTCTTTGCAGTGGGTAAGAGCAGTCCAAGAATAAGACAGGAAAGACAGAAGGGGAAAGCTAGAGGGGGTGTAGGAGTGCTCTAAAACCGGCAGAAATAGCACCATTCCCATTCCCCACGGTGAAAACACTGAACAAGGGCCCTTAGGTCCACCTGCTAACTGCAGAGATGGGCCCAAAAGGCACACGCAACCTGAAGTGGCATCTGTGAAAGGCAGAACTTCAGGAGAAGCAAACGGTGAAAAAGAAGGGAGATGTGCTCTTCAGGCATCCAGCGGCCAAGGCAAAAAGGAGGAAAGGGGAGAAGTCCCAGGTCCTGTAGGAAAAGGTGAACCAGAAAATACAAAGGACACATATCCCCTACTCCCAGCACACACTCATACACAGATTCATTCGAGAAACTAGACTTTGCCACACAGACAGAGCAGACTGTGCTGAAGCAGGAATCTTGTAAACCACCCAAACTCACAGAATGATCAGAAGAGTATTGTCTATTTAAAGCTACTAAAAATAATCAACACACCTCAGTTGATAAAAATCCCACTCCTGCAAAAAAAGAAGTAGGAAAAAACAGCAAGGCCACACTCTAAAGTGAATGAAACATACTCACAGAAGCACCTGGGGAATAGGAAAACCCACCCTGAGTTAGAAATTCAAACTCTTAGAATATAAGCAGACAAAAGCAGAAATAAATAAAAAGGGTTTGCTGAAAACAGGAAAGAAATTAAAGAAATGGACAAAATCATCTCAGAAATGAAGACTGAACTATGAGATACCCAAGAAATAATAGACTTAAATAAAGAAAGGCAATAAAGAGGGAAAGTAACTAAGAGAATGAAAATGACACCACAAAAGAAATAAAAAGGGCCACAGAGAAGTGGAGAACGTGGGAAACAAGCAAAGAATGAATTACACATGCATAACTGGAGCCCCCAAAGATGCGAAACAAAGCAATGGGACAGGCATCATATTTCAGATCTTAGTCCAAGAAGATGCCTTGAAACTGAAAGACTTAAGTCTATGTATTGAAAGGCTCCCCACCCATGGATGCCGAGAAAATTAACCAGACATGACCAACTCTGAGAAAATATCTAATTAAACTTTTATGTTTCAAAAACAAATTTAAAATAACTTATAAGAACAAAGGAGCCCGCCTGGCATCAGATTTCTCAAAAGTAATAGCAAAGCAGGGCAAAGTGGAGTGACATTTTCCAAACATCAGTGAAAGAAAGTCTGCACCAAGCATTTTTTATTGTAGAGAAAATATGTCGGTATTTCTGCAAGGTCATGGCTTTCTGAGAAAAAATTACTGGTAACCTGGGTTAATGGATGCCTGGAAGGGAAACCAGCCTTGAAAGACTCAGATAATGAAACGCCCAGGAGAAGGCCCAGTGGCTCACACCTGTAGTCCCGGCACTTTGGGAGGCTGAGGTGGGAGGATCACTTGACCCCAGAAGTTTGAGGCTGCCATGAGCTATAATCGCACCACTGCACTCCAGTCTAGGCAACAGTGTGACATGTCAACTCAAAAAAGAGAGAGAGCGGGAGAGAGAGAGACAGAGAGAGAAAAGAAAGAAAGAGAGGGAAGGAAGGAAGGAAGCAAGCAAGGAAGGAAGGAAGGAAGGAAGGAAGGAAGGAAGGAAGGAAGGAAGGGAGGGAGGGAGGGAGGGAGGGAGGGAGGGAGGGAGGAAGGAAGGAAGGAAGGAAAAGAGAAAGAGGAAAGGAGGGAGAAAGAAAGAAAGAAAGAAAGAAAGAAAGAAAGAAAGAAAGAAAGAAAGAAAGAAAGAAAGAAAGAAAGAAAGAAAGAAGAGAGAAAGAGAAAGAAAGGAAAGAAAGAAAGAAGAAAGAAAGAAGAGAAAGGGAAGGAAGGAAAGAAAGTAAGTAAGAAAGAAAGGAAGGAAGGGAGAGAAAGAAAGAGAAAGAAAGGAAAGAAAGAGAAAGAAAAGAAAGAAAGAGAAAGAAAGAAAGAAGAGGGAGGGAGGAAGAAAGAAAGAAGAGAAAGGGAAGGAAAGAAAAAAGAGAGAGAGAGAAAGAAGGAAAGAAAGAAAGAAAGAAAGAAAGAAAGAAAGAAAGAAAGAAAGAAAGAAAGAAAGAAAGGAAGGAAGGAAGGAAGGAAGAAAGAAAGAAAGAAACAAACAAACAAACAAACCAACCAACCAACCAACCAACCCAGGGAGATGGTTGACAGGTTTATCTCCCTTTTGGTATAACTTTAGATTTCCAAGCCAGATGAAACTCAGGACCGGCTGGGCGCGGTGGCTCACGCCTATAATCCCAGCACTTTGGGAGGCTGAGGCGGGCGGATCACGAGGTCAGGAGATCAAGACCATCCTGGCGAACACGGTGAAACCCGTCGATACTAAAAGTACAAAAAAATTAGCCGGGCGTGGTGGCGGGCGCCTGTAGTCCCAGCTTCTAGGGAGGCTGAGGCAGGAGAATGGCCTGAACCTGGGAGGTGGCGGAGCTTGCAGTGAGCCGAGATGGCACCACTGCACTCCAGCCTGAGCAACAGAGCGAGACTCCATCTCAAAAAAAAAAAAAAAAAAAAGAAAAGAAACTCAGGATCATTTCTTTACATCCCAAAGAACTGTAAACCTGGGGCCTTTCCCTTCTCTTCTCAGAGAGGATCTGTTGACATTAGAAAATAAAGTTTATCTTCACTCTCCCATGGGTATAACAGCTCCTACATCAGCTCTAAGACTCATAATCTTCAGGCTTCCCTCCTGTAGAGCAAAACTCCCTGTTGCACAGGCAGGCTCCTCTCGCTGTCACCACATTGTCCCAAGTGGGGAGCAGTCACAAGGAACCAATGCCAATATATTCCGTAAATAAAAAGTGAGTCTCCCTCTAATCCAGAAATGCTGTGCCCACTCGTAGGATTGTCAGCGGCGTTGGAAACAGAGCGACTCCATCTTGAGTGAGGGCTGGAAAATGAGGTGGGGATTTGCCGAGCTGCATCCTCAGAAAGTGAGACATTCCAAGCCTCTAGCTGTTTACAGTTAAGGGAACAAATTAATAATGTTTACTAAACAGACCCAGACTTGGGAGTGTTCAGATATCCCAATATCTAGAGAACAACGGCATTCCTAATTTTGCTTTAAAGGTAATAATATCGATTCTTGCAAAACATAGTAATTAAGAAGATTAATTCTTTATCACAAACCCTCATAGCAGAGCACGTCTTCCCATATATACCAGCATTGTACCCAGGGTGTACGCGTTCCTCCTCTTACTTTCGGGAACGCCCTACTCTGTCCACGGAGTAGCTGTCCTTGTACCACTTTAGTTTCTTAATAACCTCGCTTTTACTTTGCACTGTGAACTTGCCCTGAATTCTTTCTTGTGTGAGATCCAAGAACCCTCTCTTACAGTCTGGATCAGGACCGCCTGTCCTGTAACAGGATGAAATATATAAGCATAGATATACAAATATATCAATATCTAGTGAAGCTTCCCTTCAAATATCAAGGCTATGGAAAACAGTTTTAACAATACAAGAACTTAGAAAATTTTGAACCATAAGCACTTCTCTTTTTTTTTTTTTTTTTTGAGATGGAGTCTCACCGCAACACCCAGACTGGAGTGCAGCAGGAGTGCAATGGGACAATCTTGGCTCACTGCAACTTCTGCCTCCTGGGTCCAAGCAATTCTCCTGCCCCAGCCTCCCGAGTAGCTGGGATTACAGGCGTGCGTCACCAAATTTGGCTAATTTTTGTGTTTTCAGTAGAGATGGGGTTTCACCATGTTGGCCTGGCTGGTCTCAAACTCCTGACCTCAAGTGGTCTGCCAGCCTCAGCCTCCCAAAGTGCTAGGATTACAGGCATGAGCCACCGCACCCAGCCCATGAGCCCTTCTTGAAGAATCTACTAGAATATTAACTTCATCCAACCTTCAGCACAAGGAGCATTATAAGGGAAGAGGGTGAAAGGTTCACATACTAATGTTGCGTGCAGTGACAAGGTAGGAATATCATAACTTGGAAACACTGTAGAAGAGAGAGGGAAAGAGGAAAAGAGTATCAGCTCATTTACAGTGACACAGGCAATCAGTGAGACAGTTACTGCCCAAAACTAACAAACCCACAGTGAAAGTTTAGATGAGAAAACAGGAAACTAAGGGCACTAAAAAAGTATAAGTAATCCTTAGAATAAAAATACAAACCCCTGGCCGGGCGCAGCGGCTCACGCCTGTAATCCCAGCACTTTGGGAGGCCGAGGAGGGTGGATCACGAGGTCAGGAGATAGAGACCATCCTGGCTAACAAGGTGAAACCCCATCTCTACAAAAAAATACAAAAAAATTAGCCGGGCGTGGTGGCGGGCGCCTGTAGTCACAGCTACTCGGGAGGCTGAGGCAGGAGAACTGCGTGAACCCGGGAGGCGGAGCTTGCAGTGAGCCAAGATCACACCACTGCGCTGCAGCCTGGGCGACAGAGCGAGACACTGTCTCAAAAACAAAAAATAAAAAATAAAAACCCCTAAGAAAAACAACAGGAGAGAAAGAGCAGAGCTTACACATCACATCGTGAATGTCACAATATACACATATTAGAAAATATTATAACAGCTGACACTGAACACATGAACCTGTCATGGTCCTGTTGCGTTGCTCTAACGAATACCTACAACTGGGAAATTCACACACAACACAGTTCTTGGAGCTGAGAACTCCAAGGTCAAGGTGCCAGCAGATTCGATGCCTGTGAGAACTGCTTCTACACAGATGGTGCCTTCCACCTGTCCTCACATGGCGAAGAGGCAAACAGCTCCCTCAGGCCTTAATAAGGGCCTTAACAGGGCACTAATCCTATTCCACATGTGGAACCCTTACCACATCCTAGTACATCACCTGGGAGCTGGGTTTCAACATAGGAGTTTTTGGGGGATGTGAACATTGAGACCATCAAAAAGTCACGGACTTGATTTACTTACCACGAGAAAAAAAAATCACTTTGGCTCACAAGTGACATCCAACTACATGTTGTATTCAAGACACAGTAAAGTGATCCAAAATGCTGGAATTGAAGGGATGAACAAAGGCACATGAGTCGTATAAATGCAGCAAGAAAAGAAACGGGGACCACGCTAGCCGGCAAGGTAAAATTCAAGACAAAAAGCATTAGGCAGCACGAAGAAGGACTTTTTACTGCAAAAAGACACAATTCACAGCAAAGATCAATTATGCAACAAGTTGCTCAGGGCCAGGTGTGGTGGCTCATGCCTGTAATCCCAGCACTTTGGGAGGCAGAGGCAGGAGGATTGCTTGAGCCTCAGGAGTTCAAGACCAGCCTGGGCAACATGGCGAAACCCAGTCTCTACAAAAAAATAACAAAAATTAGCTGGGCATGGTGGTACATGCCTGTGGTCCCAGCTACTAGGGAGGCTGAGGTGGGAGGATTGCTTGAGTCCAGGAGGTTGAGACTGCAGTGAGCCGAGATCATGCCACTGCACTCCAGCCTAGGTGACCGAGCGAGACCCTGTCTCAAAAATAAATAAATAAAAATAATTCAGCAACCACCTTCATGAAGCAAAACCACAGAAACGGTAAGGAGTCATAGCAGCAAACTAGTAATTTAGCACATCACTCCCGGAACAAGGCAGCTCAAGTGAGCAAAAACATAAGTGAAGTGGTTGGCTCACGTCCTCGAGGAAGCAGGCAGGAGCTGAAGTCAGGATGTCAGAGGTACATTACGGGCAGCACCTGCAGAAGGTGACAGTGGAGAAGGCACAGGATTGGACAGGCAGAGCTGGGGGCTGAGACGCATGTCTGACAAAGTCTCAACAACGCTAGGGGAGTTTCAAGGCAAAGACTGTGCATGAAAGGCCCAGGTGAACAAAACTGGCCAGGTCCTCATCCCACACCTGCCCCTGCCATTGCCTGAGGCTACCCAAGCTTTACAGCAGCCCCCGAAGGGGCTACAGCTGCAGGCCGTCAGCTAACTGCTCCTCTCCAGCAGGGAGACCAATTCTTCCGGAAAGGAGATCTGAGCAGCACACCTCCCTGGCTGCCACATAGAACACAGAAGATCTAAACAACACAGTGGCTCCAGTAGAGCAGTGGGTGCATTTTATATTCACACACACACACACACACACACACACACACACAGACACACAATTTACAGTTTTAGCCTGGAGATGGATGGTGGTGATGGTTGCTGAGCGATACGAATGTAGTTAATGCCACTGAACTGTTCACTTGCAATGGTTACAATGGTAAGCTTTATGTTATTATATTTCACACTTACAAACCTACACTAAGATACCTTCTCATACGGATAGAAATTACAAAGCATGACAATACACTCTGTTGGCAAGGCTGTGGGAAACAGTAACTCTTACACATTACTAGTGGGGGTGTAAACTGCTGCAAGCCTTTAGGGGGTGAATTTGGTTTAGAGTATCTTTTTTTTTTTTTTTTTTTGAGACAGAGTCTCACTCTGTCACCCAGGCTGGAGGGCAATGGCACCATCTCAGCTCACTGCAACCTCCGCCTCCCAGGTTCAAGTGATTCTTCTGCCTTAGCCTCCCAAGTAGCTGGGATTATAGGCATGTACCACTGCACCTAGCTAAGTTTTTTTTAATTTGTAGTTGAGACAGGGTCTCACCATGTTGGCCAAGTTGGTCTCAAACTCCTGGCCTCAGGTGATCCTCTGGCCTCGGCCTCCCAAAATGCTGGAATTACAGATGTGAGCCACCATGCCCAGCCAGAATTTGGAGTATCTTACAAAACTATGGCATGTAGTTACATTTCCACCTGGCTATCCCACCTCTGGGGAGCCACACGGAAACTGCATAAGCACAGAGTTATTCATTGCAGCCTATATGGGGAAACCCTGTATATCAGGCAACTGGAGAGTAGTGGATAAACTGTAATACATTCACGCAATGAAGTTCTATGCAGCTTTGAAAAAGAGTAATAAAGACTCCCATGAACTCAGCTCTGTGAGTGACTTCCAGAACTTTTTACATTATAAAAGCGAAGAGCAGAAGAGCATCTATAGAATGCTTTCTTTGTGTAGGAAGTAAATGGAAATTGGAAATTATACATGCAGCTACTCTTTTGTGCAAAAAGAAACACAGTGATATGGTTTGGCTCTGTGTCCCCACCCAGATCTCATGTTGAATTGTAATGCCCAGTGTTGAAGGTGGGGTCTGGTAGGAGGCGACTGGATCATGGGGGTGGTTTCTAATGGTGCTATCCCCCTAGTGCTGTCTCCCACAGAGTTCTCACCAGATCTGATTGTTTGAAAAGTGTGTAGCTCTTCCCCCTTTGTTCTCTCTCTCCTACAGTCATGTGACGACGTGCTTGCTCCTCCTTCACCTTCTGCCATGATTGTAAGTTTCCTGAGGCCTCCCAGCCATGCTTCCTGTACAGCCTACGGAACTTTGAGTCAATTAAACCTCTTTTCTTTATATTAACAAATTACCCATTCTCAGGTAGTTCCTTATAGCAGTGCAAGAATGGACTCATACAAGAATAATAAACAAGAAACATATAAGGTTGTTTGGCTACAGAGGCTTGGGTAAACCAAGGGGGTGGAAAAGATGGGGGAATGGGAACAGGGTAGAAAGTAGGGGAAAGACACTGTGAGCACTTTTATTTTCTATTGTTCTGACTTTTAGAACGATTTTAATGCTTCACATGCTCAAACATAAATAAGTAATTAAAATTAATTAAAGGGACCAGAGCTGCTTGGAGAAATAACTGCAGAAGGGAAAAATCATAATCTTGAACTACAGAAGTAATCAAAAAAATGAGAGGGATGTGTCAAAAGGACACAGGGGTGGCCAAAAGTAGCTCCCAATGGCATCAGCGGGGAAATCTGTACAACAACATAAATAATAATCACATTGAACTAAAATAGCTAAAATCAGAATTCTTGTGTCTATACTGCCATAAATAATTGAATGAATAATGAATAAATATATAAATTATAAAAACATTCAAAAGAAAACTATAGTCATTAGAATTTTTAAAATCAGTGAAGAGATTCATAGAAGTTAAGACACAACTGTGGAGAAAATTACTATCTGTAAAGGTCTGAATAAACCACCCTGCAGGCAGAGCAAAGAAATGAAAAGATGGAAGATATGAAACAGCGTCAAGAAGGAAAGAATGAAGTCTATCTTATCTCTAATTGGAGCTCCAGGAGGGAATAGAACTGAGACCATGTTTGAGAGACCGTGTGCGGGTCCCCAGAACCACCCCCAAACATGAGATTTGCTAAAAGGATTCACAGGACTCAGCACATTGTCTTACTCATGGCTAAGATTTACTATGGCAAAAGAATCCACAGAAAAATCAGCAAACGGAAAAGTCTCACAGGGTGAAATCTGGAGGAAACAAGGCACAAGCTTCCAGGAGCCCTGATATGGTTTAGATCTGTGTCCCCACCCAAATCTCATGTCAAATTGTGATCCCCAGTGTTGGAGGTGGGGCCTGGCAGGAGGTGATGGGATCATGGGGGCAGATTTCCCATGAATGGTTTAGCACCATCTCCCTTGGCACTGTCCTCAGGATGATGAGTGAGTTCTTATGAGATCTAGTTGCTTAAAAGTATGTAGTCCCCACTCAGTCTCTTCCTCTTGTTCTCCATGTGACACACCTATTCCCCCTTCTCCTTCCACCATGATTGGAAGCTTCCTGAGGCCTCCCCAGAGGCTGAGCAGATGCCAGCATCATGCTTCCTAAACAGCCTGCAGAACCGTAAGCCAAGTAAACCTCTTTTCTTTATAAATTACCCAGTCTCGGGTATTTTTATAGCAATGCAAAAATGAACTAATGTAAGTCCTCTCCTAATAATAGTCACATAATATGTACTTAATTACCCCAGCAACAAATTGTGATGACACAGGTGAGTTATTATCTACCAGGGAAGCTCATCAGAGTTGCAGTACCCAGGGATTCCAGCTGGTCACACTGGCACCCCCTGCCTAGCACATACCAAAACTCCAGGCTCCCAGAAGAAAAACAGGTGTTTAGCATAAACTAACTTTACTGTTTGCACAAACAGTTTAGGGACAATGAGCCACTCACTCTTTTCACTTCTGGAAATGACAGGCACACTCCTAAAATCCATGTTTGGCTGAGGCCATCCTTGTGAGTAGCTTTTCTAACGGTGAGCAGTCTCAGGCTTGCCACAGTCATTCTTTTCTTCACTGAGACAATGGCTGAGAAGTTTCCAGAATTGATGAAAGACAGGGATTCTCAGATTCACAATTCCTAATAAGTTCTAGGCAGAATAAATAAAATTAATCACAAACCTAATTATATCTCAGTGTATAATTGCAGGACATCAAGACAAAGAGAATATATTAAGAGTAAACAGCAAAAACCAGAAGTATTGGTTTGCTAGGCCTGCCGTAACAAAATACCACAGACTGGGAGGCTTAAACAACAGAAATTCCGTTTCTCACAGTCCTGGAGGCTGGAAGCCCAAGCTCAAGTTGTCGGTGTTGGTAGGTTTGGTTTGTGCTGAGGCCTCTCTCCTTGCCTGGTGGATAGCCAACTTCCCACTATGCTCTTCCACGGCCTTTCCTCCGTGTGTCTCTGCCTCTTCTTATAAGGACACCAGTCAGATTGGATTAGGATCCCCCTCAGTGGCCTCTTTTTTAACCTAATCAACTTTTATAGACCTTTTCCAAACACAATTACGTTCTGAGGTGCTGGGGACTGGGATGTCATACTGGGGAGTGGGGCACAATGTAGCCCATAATGGCAGATAACCTACAAGGGAACTATAATTCAGCTGACTTCTTAACAGCAATAATAGAAGCCAGAACAGAGTGAGGAAATGTCTTTACCATGCTGAGAGAAAATATCTGTCAACCCGTAATTTTATACCCAACAACATTGTCAGTCAGGGTGGCAACTATATTTTTTAAAACACTTTCAACAAACAAAAATTAAAAATTGAACAATCACATTCCTTCACTGAAAGAATTCCTAAAGGATATTTTTCAGAGAGAAACAAATTAAATCCAAAGGAAGGAGTGAGAGTCAAGAGGTAGTGGTGGGGTGCTGGGCATGGTGGCTCACACCTGAAATCCCAGTACTTTGGGAGGCCAAGGCCAGTGGATCACCTGAGGTCAAGAGTTCAAGACCAGCCTGGGCAACATGGTGAAACTGTGTCTCAACTGAAAATACAAAAATTATCCAGGCATGGTGGCGGGAGCCTGTAATCCCATCTACTCAAGAGGCTGAGGCACGAGAATTGCTTGAACCCAGGAGGCAGAGGTTGAAGTGAGCTAAGATCATGCCATTGCACTTCAGCCTGGGTGACAGAGTGAGACTCTGCCTCAAAAAGGAAAAAAAAAAAAGTAGTGGTGAGGGGAAAATATAAAATATGTAAGTAAATCCAAATGAGATTAATTATTATTAAATAATGATAGGGACCAATTTTGTGATATGAAAACAAGAAATAAGACAAAACTAAAATAACAGTTCAGAAAAACATGTACAGAATAGTACAATTACTGTTAAAATATTCCAGCATCCTTTTAATATTCTAGAGGATTGTATGGATTTTGATTGCATTTAGACTTTAAGCCAAGTATGCATGTATCTACTAAAAATAAAAATAGAATTTGGAAAGAAAAAGGAAGAAGAAAAAATGCCTCAACCCCACAGCAAACAGAAAATGAGGGAGAAAGAAGCCAAGGAAAATCACAAGAAATAAAAATCACAAAATAAAATTGTAGAAGTGAATCCAAATGTGTCGATAAATATGAATAAACTGAATTTGCAAGTTAAAATAGAGCTTTGACAAAACCAAATCCAGCTATGTACTTTCCTAAGAGATGCAAAATATAAAAACAACAAAAATTTAGTTTTCAAAAATAAATTTTAAAAATTAGCAAATACTGGCCAGGCTCAGTGGCTCATGCCTGTAATCCCAGCACTGGGAGGCCGAGGGGCAGATCATGACGTCAGGAGATCGAGACTATCCTGGCTAACACAGTGACACCCCGTCTCTTCTAAAAATACAAAAAATTAGCTGGGCATGGTGGCGGGCGCCTGTAGTCCCAGCTACTCAGGAGGCTGAGGTAGGAGAATGGCATGAACCCGGGAGGTGGAGCTTGCAGTGAGCCGAGATGGCGCCACTGCACTCCAGCCTGGGCAACAGGGCGAGACTCCATCTCAAAAAAAAACAAAAAAAAATTAGCAAATACTTTGTTTTCTTAAAGTTTATGAAGTTATATTCATATCAAACAAAATAGATTTCAAGTAAAAAAGCATTAGTAAAGATTCAGAGATTACCATAGAATAACAAACATAGCTTCAAATATATAAATGAAAAAGGTTCAGTATTACAATGAAAAATTGACAAGTTGACATCTGAGTGGAAGATTTTCCACTTCACAACTGAAAACCATAGAAACTAATAAGGATCAGAAAGAAGAGAAAAGCACAGTGAAGCAGTACAATCTAAGGAAATGCAGCTGAAGTAATGCTAGTGAAGGGAAATATGTAACCTAAAACTGCACAAATTGTAATAAAATTCTTGAGTTAAGATTCTTGAGTTAAAATTCTTGAGTTAAGAATCCAAATCAAGACACAGGAAAACAACCGTACCACAAACCCAAGAAAGTAGAAGAAACGGAACCATAAAGGTATGTGCAGAAATGAATGGAACAGAGAACAAAAATCACTAAGAATGACTGGCCAAAACTAGATTTTTTTTTTTTCTTTTTTTTGAGATGGAGTCTCACTCTGTCGCCCAGGATGCAGTGCAGTGGCATGATCTCGGCTCATGCAACTTCCGCCTCCCAGGTTCAAGCAATTCTCCCGCCTCAGCCTCCCTGGTAGCTGGGACTACAGGTGCGCACCACTGCGCCCGGCTGATTTTTGTATTTTTGGTGGAGACGGGGTTTCACCATGTTGGCCAGGCTGGTCTTGAACTCCTGACCTCAGGTGATCCACTGGCCTCGGCCTTTTAAAGTGCTGGGATTACCGGCGTGAGCCACCGAGTCCAGCCAAAACTAGATTTTTGTAAAGCGAAATGGTAAAATAGACTAACGTCTCTGTAAGTACTGTTTTAGCTGAACCCCACAAGTTTTGGTAAGTAGTTATTATGCAAATCTAAACATTTTCTAATTTCTTTTATTATTTTGTCTTTGAAAATGAATTATTTATACGTATGTTTTTCATTCGGCAACTATGGATTTTGTTACTACCTTTTGTTACTGATTTTCAAGTTTCCCACAGTTTGATCAGAGAATATGGCCCAAACAATCCACTTTTTGGTACTTTTGAAATGTGGCCGACTTTTGAAAATGCCCCATGGGTGCCTAGAAAGCAGGTGTGGCCTCTGACTGAGTGCCGTTGCCCCAAGTGTCTATTCAAACAAACTTAATTGTGCTTTTCACATCTTCCCTACCCTTCAAGTTCATTTCTGTACTTGTCAGTTATTTGTGACCTACTGAGCACTTGAAATGTGACTAGTACAACTGGCATGAGAAGCTGAATTTTAAATGTTATTCAATGTTAGTTCATGGAATTTATTTATTTATTTATTTATTTATTTATTTATATGTGTGTGTGTGTGTGTGTGTGTGTGTGTGTGTAAGACGGAGTCTCGCTCTGTCACATAGGCTGAGTGCAGTGGCGCCATCTTGGCTCACTGTAACCTCCGCCTCCCGGCTTCAAGCGATTCTCCTGCCTCAGTCTCCCGAGTAGCTGGGATTACAGGTGTCAACCACCACGCCTGGCTAGTTTTTATATTTTTAGTAAAGACAGGGTTTCACCATGTTGGCCAGGCTGGTTTCAAACTCCTGACCTCAGGTGATCTACCCACCTCGGCCTCCCAAAGTGCTGAGATTACAGGTGTGAGCCACTGCACCCTGCCAGTTCATGGAATGTAAATAGTTCCATGTGGCTAGTGGCTACAGGGCTGCACAGGGCACAGGGCAGGCATCAAAGCTGCTGTTTAACAAGCGGCATTGGGAGCTTTGGCTTTCCACACAGGAAGCATTAAATTCAATCCCTGCCAGGTGTGGTGGTTTGCGCCTGTAATCCCAGATAGTCGACAGGCTGAGACATGAGAATCACTTGAATCTGGGAGGCGGAGGTTGCAGTGAGACAAGGCTGTGCCACTGCACTCCACCCTGGGTGGGTGACAGCAAGAAAGCGAAACTGTCTCAAATAAATTAACTAATTAATTAAATTCCTATTTTATACCACATGCACATTAAATTCCACATGGATCAAAGACTAAAAGGTGAAAAGCAAAACTATAAAACTTTTCAAAGAAAGCTTGGGGGAATATGCTTATGATATTGATGAGTAGGATGATTTCCTAAACAAGTCACAGTGTTAACAAACAATAATGGAACATACTGATACATTTGTCTGGATTAAAATGTAAAATGTCTGAAAGTCAAAAACAGACTACAAAGTGAAAGGCAAACACAGACTTGGAGAAAATCTTTGCAATGCACGTGACTAATAAAGAATTGAATCCAGAATATATAAAGAACTCTTATAAAAGTCCATTTTAACAAAAAAGACATCCAACCCAGCTGAAAAGCGAGCAGAGGGTATGGTCAAGGTCATTGTGTCCCCAGCTCTTCACACAAGGGACGCCGGGCCCCTGCCACCCTCCAGCCCTGCCTGACTCCTCCCAGGAGAGGACTGAGCCGCCAGACAGGCAGGTGGCAGGCATGGGTCTCTGCCTCTGTTGCATGGAACAAATATCTTCAAAGGCCATGTGCTCAGGACCTGGGCTCTTCTTCTCTCTCTGCCCTCAACCTTTGCAAAGCAGCAACCCTGGAGAGCCTGCCGGCTGTGCCTCCCGACGCGCCTCCAGGTAGAAGGCCCCGTCACACACCTGTGCATAACTTCGTCCCCTCCTCTACCCTTGCTTTGCAGAGCAGAGGGTGATTCTCCAACACCTGTAGACACTGGCACTCATGCTTCTCTGTCCTACTCAGGTGCGGGACACCAGAGGGTCTTTGCTGAGTTCCTGAAACCTCAACAGGAAGGAGCAGCAATTCCCAAGGAAGAGAACCAGGACCAGCCAATGCACGCATACAGCCCTGCTCCAGGTGCGGAAATGCCCACTGGAAAACAGAGAAGCTACTTCCCAGGCACCAGCCTTGGAGCACCCACGGAGTGCAGGGGTCACAAACTCCTACACCCTCCAGGGTAGGGGCAATGGAATGAAGCTGTCATGCTTGATTGATTCCAGAGGGAGCTGTCAACAACAAATAGCACGCAATGTTGGCCTCTGCTCTTGCATTATTCTCTGCACTTCTGTGGAGGCCAGCCGCATCGCACCACTGAATAACGTTTCCAGTGGCATATACCACAAGCTGCCACCAGAGCTCCTCTTGGTCTTGTTCATGTGCTTGTTTTCCATATGTGCCTCTATGTTTTGTACAGAAAAAGAGTAAGATATTTTGCTGCCACCAGGGCCAATTTTTGCCCCCATGTGAGTGACATTGCCACTGGTGAGAACACAGAGCCCCTTGTAGTCACATCCTGATGGCCTCCACCATTGCGCTGGGGCCAGGCGAGCATAGAAATGGCAGCAGACCAGGGCCTTCAGGCTGCCCCTGCCCCTGGCCTGAGGCCCTGCAGTGCCAACAGCAGAGGCCCCCATGGTGTGAGGCGGCCGTGCTGCCAGGGCAGGCCCCAGAGAGTTGAGCCCACGGCCACCAGCCCCAGTCCACTGTCCTGCTGCCTCCCGCAGCTACATAGGGTTCCCACCGGGGTGGACACAGCCCTCCCAGGAGCCCAGCCCTTGCTGCCATGACCACCACTGCTTCCCAGCTGAGAGCCCACCCTTGCCGGCCTCTACCTGGTTCTTGACAAATTCAGCCCCATTCACCCTCCCCTCCCGGCAGCCTGTTAGTGGCTCTGGGGAAGCTGGCACTGATTAATGACAGTAACAGATGACATCCATCTGCCCATCAGGTGAAAACTCACCGCTGCCATCTTTCCTGTCAGACTCTGCGGGAAGCATGGGGGCCCGTCTGGTTGGGACCTAAAGTCCCTGGCCGCCCCCTGGCCTGAGGTCTCCAAGCAGGGCCTCAGACAGATGTGGAGACAGATGAGCCCAGTGGGGCCAGAAGGGCCAGCTCTGAGCCTGACCAGGACTGACCAGGAGCCCTGTCCCCACAGGCCAGCTGCCTTTCTCAGACCTCTCTGAGGTGAGCGGTGGACCCCGAAGGTGGGCTGGGTTCCCTGCCTTCACCTCCACCCCTGTCAGGCCCCCCTAATCCCACTGACCTGGGTCAGCTCTGCCACCTGCCCTGTTCTCTCCAGACCACCCAGAGCCTCAACTGAGCCACTGCCCCGGGTCCTGCCGTGAGTGGACAGGAACCAGCACGGGCTCCCAGCCACCACCTGCCCACCCCGCCCAGCTGCCCCAATGGGGCCTGACAGGGAGGAGCCCACACTGGCGTGCCTGACAACAGCCATGACCTTTCCTGTGCTGCAGAGAGGGAAACTGAGGCTCAGTAAGGCCAGACAATCTGACCGCTCACTGGCCTGGCCTCCTGACCCCAAAATCTGTGCCCCAGGGGAAAGAGAAGAAAGAGGTAAGCGCATCCTACAGCACAATCCCCACGCCAAGGTCTGTGTTCCCTGCGGCAGGGCCCTGGGTTGGACATGAACGCCCAGGTCCCCCATGGCCTGCTGACCCCAAATGGGAGAGGGCCCAGCCCCAGCAGCCCAGCCCAGCACCACCCCAGAGGGAGCCTCGAGATCAGTTGCCACGGCCAGGACACTACAGAGAGGTCCAACAGGACCAGGGGCTTCAAGCCAACAGCGTAGGGGGTGTTTTCTCTGCAGAAAAGCCCTCTGCTCCCCAGAGAGAAGTGTGCCTGCACCTGGGATCTGCTTTGCATGTAGAGGGGGCAGTGGCCCCACACGGGGGGCTGACGGGGCCAGAGTGCAGCAGAGACGCTGTGGCAAAACCCACCGCAGATCCCAGGACACGAGCCCACAGCCCAAGGCGGACCGGGCAGGGGAGCAGTAATGGGTTCCGCACGTCCCGCAACGTGCCTGAAGCGGGGAGGGGCTGGGGGTCAGCACACACAGGAGGCAAAGGTCATGGAGGGGCATCTCCGATCCCATCAACCCCGAAGTGCCCCGGGGCCGGCCCAGGCATCCCATGGACCGGCAGTTGATGGGGCCTGGCGCACCCCTGGGGATGGACCCTCAACAGCAGCCTGAACAAGGAGCCCGGAGCCAGGAGACGCACCTGCTGCCCCAGGGAGGTCCCCACTCCGGGAGGGTCGGGGTGTGGCAGCCGGTAGGGGTAGCTTCCGCTTCATCCACAGTTGAAGGGTGTCCAGAGGGTGGGGGAGGAAAGGTCTCACCCACAGGACTAGCTGGGCCTGCCGGGAGATTGGTTCAGTCTCGCCCTGCTGGGGGATGCGTCCTGAGTGGAGGGGGCTTTCCAGCCTGCAAGGGTCACACAGGAAGCCCAGGGTCACCACTGATGAGAGGACAGGGCTCCAAGGGGCTAGGCCATGTGATCCTTGCCCCACATCCCCTGGGAGGGGCTGGACTGTGTGATCCTGGCCCCCACATCCCCTCCGAGGGGCTGGACTGTGTGATCCTTGCCCCACATCCCCCCCGAGGGGCTGGACTGTGTGATCCTGGCCCCACATCCCCCCCGAGGGGCTGGACTGTGTGATCCTGGCCCCACATCCCCCCCGAGGGGCTGGACTGTGTGATCCTGGCCCCACATCCCCTCTGAGGTTGAGGTTTGAGGATCTCACGAGTGTCCCATCTCCTGTCCTGCATCCTCACCCATGCTCCACCAGCATCCCAGCCCTGGCTCTTGCACCCATCCCTCCATCCTTTCCTCCCTCTCCACTCCTTCCATTCCAACTGTCTGAGCTGGCTTGGGCACCGTGACTGCGTAGCACCCGCTGGGGGTTTAAACCACAGACACCTCACCATCCTGGGGGTGGAGATCAGGCGCAGTGCCGCACTGGGACCCCGGGAAGCAGATGACAGCTCCCAGCACATCTCCTGGGCATGTCTGTGGATTGCTGGGGCTCCCAGCAGCTCTCTCAAGCCCTGGAAATGCCTCCTGGATCTGCTATATCCATCTGGAGCCTCTTGGTGCACAGGGGCACACACAACACCTCCACTCTCCACCCCGAAGGATGCCCGCTACAGCAGGGTCCTCATCCACCCAGCCTCCAGCCACCCTGTTCTAGGGGCACCTGGGTCCCCAGCCAGCTTCTAACTGGCACCCACGGCCAGTGCTCTTGGCTCTGGAGGAAGGAGATGGAGGCTTTGCTTGACGTTCCTTCCTCATGGGCATGGAGACCCCCCTCCAGGGCCCCTTCCCCTCACCCCACCCGGCAGCCAGACCGCAAATACTTCACACAGTACTTTGAATTTAATGGTTCACATGGGCTCCTCTCTGAGCTACTGCCTTTTATTTTATGACTAAATTAATATTATACATACAAGAGCACATTTAAGACACCCGGCAGAGGAGCAGCAACAGTGGTCGTGTGGGAAAGGATAAATTTTTACACACAAGCGTCTCTGGGCCATTAACGGGCCACGCATCCATCTGTCTCCGCAGCTGACCTTAATCCCGTCCTGGCGCCTGGGGCCTGAGGCTCGTGGAATCGCCTGCCACACATGTCTTTGCGGACCACTAATTTGTGCGTGTTCAGGATATATTGGGTTTCATAATTTTTATATGCAAATCTATAAAAAGCCCTTTGCTATCTCATTTAAATCACTGAATAATTAACCAGACTATCCAGCCCACCTCCGTTCTCCTCAAATCCCTGGAAGTGAGAGGGGCCAGCACTGACCAGGAGAGCAGGGTCCCAGGGCCCCCTCTGGACAGACTGCCCCCACAGTGGGGCCAGATCTGCTGGACCCAGGAGGCCTGGGGGGGCTGACCTACCTCCTCTGGGATGTGGTCAGAGCAATGGCCTGAGCCAGCCCTGTGAAGACCCCGGCCCCAACCCCAGACAGTGCTTCACCCGCAGTCTCAGAGAGAACAGCACAGGCTGTAAGAGAGATTCCCTAGACAAAAGGGCAGAGCACCTGTCCAGTGATGTGGAACCCATAAGACCACTGAGAGGTGCCCCTGCACCCTCCCAAGCTCCCTCCTCCACTCCCTCCTCCATCCACCCATGCATCTGTCCTTCCATTCTTCCCTCCTCCCCTCCTTCCCTATCCATCCATGCATCTGTCCTTCCATTCCTCCCTCCTCCCCTCCCTCCTCCCTTCCCTCCTCCCTTCCCTCCTCCCTCCCATCCATGCATCTGTCCTTCCATTCCTCCCTCCTCCCCTCCCTCCTTCCCTCCCTCCTCCTATCCCTCCTCCCTTCCCTCCTCCCTCCCATCCATGCATCTGTCCTTCCACCCCTCTCCACCCCTCCCTCCTCCCAAGCTTCCTCCTCCTCTCCCTCCTCTATCCATCCATGCATCTGTCCTTCCATTCTTCCCTCCTCCCCTCCCTCCTCTATCCAAGCATCCATCCTTCCACCCCTCTCTCCACCCCTCTCTCCACCCCTCCCTCCTCCCCTCCCTCTCTTCCTCCACTCCTCCCTTCCTTCTTCCCTCCCTCCATTGCTCCCTCCCTCCCTCCCTCCCTCCACCCAGTCATCCAGCTGAGGCCCGGCCCGCATGCTGGGGGTGGGGAGGGTGCCAGGACTGGGAGGGGGCCTGTCTCAGACAGCGTGGGCTGCCCCCACAGAACCCGCAGACAGGCAGCTGCAGCAACAGACTATTCCTTACAGTTCCGGAGGCTGGAAGTCCAGGATCAAGGCTCCGGCGGCTCAACTCCTGGAGAGGGCAGCTTCCCGGGCTGCAGACACTGTCCCTGGCTGTGTCCTCACGTGGCCTTTTCTGGGCACAGGCTGGGGGCGTGGCTGATGTCACTCTTCCTCTTCCTGTAAGGGCCCTCATCCCATCATGGGCCCCAGCCTCAGGATCCGACCCTAACTGCCTCCCAAAGACCCCATCTCAAACACCGTCACATGGAGGTGAGGGCTTCAACCCAGAACTGGGGGGACCCACACGTTCCGCCCATGACAGGCCTTGAAAGCCAGGCCAAGGAGTCAGCCTGGACACCCTTGCCAGCGGAGCCCCAGCACCAAGGCAGGCCCATCTCCCCTTTAGAAATCCCCTCTCCAGGAGAGACGGAGAGCAGGCCCTGCCTCTCTGAGCCGAGTGTGCCCTTTGTAAGAAAGCAGTCCTCGTGACTGTAACTCTCTCCTGATTCTGAGAGTCCCGGAAACTGTCAAGCCTGAGGGGGGATCACGGGAACCCCTGGATTTGTAGCCAGTTGGTCAGAAGTGTGAGCCTGGGACCCCCTACCTTGCAACCGGCATCTGCAGTAGGGGCAGTTCTGTCTGTGTGACCTGCGGGTGATTTCTGCAGAGCACAGTAGCTGGGGTGGGGATGGGCCATCTGTGTCGGCGCAGTGGTGACCCCACCCTTGGTGGCTAGAAGGCAGCCATGTCGCCTGCATGGGTGCAGATCCTCGTGTCTCCAGGGGCCTGGAGGACCCACGCAGCCTGGCAACAAAACATGAAGAACGAGTGCCACCCACCGTCTGAGAGCCCCCATGGGTCCTGCTGAGATCCAGGAAGTACCAGTGTCAAACTTCCCAAGGTGATGGTGGTGCCTCTTCTCAGGACAGAGCAGCCCCCACGGTCTGGCAGCAAAACCTGAGGAACTGGTCCCACCCGTCATCTGAGACGTGCGTCACCACCCCACGCACTCTGCCTCCGAGGCTCCACACAGAGAAACGAGGGCATCAGGGATGCTGAGCCCGAATGCGATTCAGGGGAGCCCAGCTCTGGGAGTGGGGCATTTTGGGGCCACCTTCATTCTGTGATCTTGCTTTTTTTCCCTTTTTATGGATGTATAAGAGCTTGAGCTATGATAAAATCCTACGAGTAAATAAGTCTAAGAGCTCTCCGATGCATGCAAAGTAGAGCTTCTATGTGATAAAACACTGTGTCATAATTTTATAGGCAGCATTTTTTCTTTCTTAGAGGTACATAAAACAACAATGCACCTTATAATCAATGGCATTCAACAAAATAGTTAAAAAATAATACTCTGCAGTCCAGCAGGGTCTGTCCAAGAGAAGCAAGAACAGCTCACATTAGATCAATCCCTCAGGTGACTCACCAGTCTGCTAAAAGGACTAAAGGACAAAAAAACCACATGAATTATCTCAATAGACACAGAAGACCTGTACAAAGTTCAACACCTATTTATAATTTCTAAAAACTCTCAGAAGGCTACAAATAAAAGAGAACATCTTTAACCTGATAAAACCTACTTTCCAGAAATCCCCAGGAAACATCAGACTTCACAGAAAAATCTAAGACACAATCTCTTCCAGACCAGAAATCAAGGGCGTCCCTTATCGCCACTCAGTTTAACATAATCTCGAAAGTTCCGGGAAACATTGCAAACAAACAAACAAACAAAATTAAGAAATGAAGAGGTGTAAGGACTGGAAAGGAAGAGATAAAACTGTCACAACTGGTGGATAACGTGGCCATCTATGTAGAAAATGTCACCGAATCGACAAACTACTAGGACGAACACTTACAAGATAAACCTACAAAAATCAATAATGTGACTCTATGGCAGCAATAATCAGCCAGAAAATAAGATACCATTCAGCAACTGAAGCAATTAAGTGGCTAGGAATTAAATTACCAAGGAACAGGCTGGCCTTTTGCTGAGAAAATTCCGGAACTCGGTGAAAGGACCCAGCCAAGCCACTGAAAGGAGAAGGCACCATGGTCAGCTCGGGAGTAACCAGCAGCACAGCCCACGACATCACCAAATTAGCTTCTAGATTAGTGCAATGCAAAGCAATGTTCCAGCAGGCATTTTAAAGACACCCAACCACAGCCCTATTCCAGCACGCTATGGAAGAATGAGCGTCCTTGAATGGGAAGCTAATTGAAAAGCCAAGAGAAAGGGCTCACTCCACCAGGATGAAGACAAACTATGAAGCCATGGAAATGAAAGATAAAAATAAAAGCCAGCACGCTGCCGGTGACGGAACAAGCCCACCCTGAACAGATTCAGGGACGTGTGGGAACTCACTTAGGTAAAAGGCGACTCCCACAGATCAAGGAGAACCCAGCGTAGGGGAAAGTGGCTCATTATACGGAGACAAAGTCACATCGGCCGCAGATGGACTAAAGAGGAAACTGACAAAGAAGCAGGGAGGCTAGGCAGGGCGCAGGGAGGAGGCGCACTCTCAGGACAAGGCTGATGCAACCCTAGCACCAAAGACCACCGGTAATCACCCTCCACGTCCACAGCAAAGTCAACAAAAGAAAGATGCCCCCGGCCACAGGGTGGAGAGTGGGCTGGAGGGAGCCTGGGGACCCCGCTGGGCTGTCCCCTGAAAGTGGCACCAAGCCTGCTGGAAGGCATCATCTGCTGGGCCTGAGGCCCACCCCAGACAACATCGGCACTCTGGAGCCCTCCTGCCAGCACTTAGCCACCCCCTGCCCACTCAATCTTACCGAGGTGTGCATGGCCGACAGAGTTCAGGCATTGACTTTGCAGCTGGAGACAGGGCCTTGACCTCGGGGACTTTGGAGGTGCTGGAACTGGTCAGTGGAGGGCCTTCTGTGGGACTTGGGCATGGACAGCAGCTGCAGGCCAGGCTATAGCTGGGACCATGGGATGCAGTGGGGGGACCTCAGGGGCAAGTCCAGGGATTCTTCCAGCCCCCAGTCCCAGGCCCCCCTGAAGACCCCACTTCCCTGACTGCCACTCGCAGTCCCAGCTTCAAACAGGTTCTTTGAGGGGGAGGAGAAGCAATCTCCTTCATATAAATGTTTAATTGGGAATTAATATGGATGAGGCTCTGAAGTGATGGGGCTGTGGGTTTAATAAATATTAACAAGGAATGGGCCTCCCCTTCCCGTGCCTGTGCTAATCCCTCTGTTCGTGTAACATCCATTATTCACCGTGTTTCTCAACGCCAGCCCCGGGAACGGGGCCGGGTCCTTCCCCCTGGGGCTCCTTCCACGAAGGTGCTTTGAATCCCTGGCCTCGGGGGCTGAGGGTTCCACTACAGGGTGTTCCACTACAGGGTGGACAGATCGGCTTTCTGTGGGTGTGGAACTCTGACCACAAGGACGCTCACTGGCCCGTCTTCCATTGGCACAGACACACACTCACTGACCAGGAAACCCGTATTCCTGCCTTACCTTCAGCCCCACCGGTCTCCTACCACTGATGCCACCTCTGCCTGGAAGCCCACCTGGTCTGCCCACAGGGAGCAGCACCCGTCCCCTGGGGCAGCCACAATCCTCTCTCCTGACCTGGCAGGGGCTCAGAGACCCAGCGACCCACCCAGCCCGCTGCAGGTGGGCTGCTCCAAGGCGACCCAGTTCTCCTATTGGACTCCACCAAGGGGCCCAGACCCTGTCCACATTGCTGCCTGGCCGGGCTGCGGGTGGAGCTCTGGCGCCCTCGTGTGGCCTGAGTGTGCAGGACCTCAGCAGTGCTGCCCCATGGGAGGATCCAGGGAGCCACGCCCAGTATCAGTGATTACCCAGGTCAGTCTGGGAATGTACAGACCCAGCGTGTGGCACTGGGACCGAGCCCCACCCTCGGCCTGGGTTTCAAAACAGTGCACTCGCTTCCTAACCTGAGAACGTCCCTGTCCACACAGAGGGAGAGCCCTGCTGCCTGGGCTTCCCTCCCCTACATTGGTCAGGCCCCCTTCACTGCAGCTGCCCCCAGAACCTTGCAGGGATTGGGGCGTGGAGCCCGGGACCTCTGCTGCCCAGGCCCACTGAATATTGGGCAGCCCAAAGCCCTGACCCTACCTCCCCTTGGCTCCTAAACACTGCTGGGCACGTGTGCCTAGGGGCAGCACGGCCCCTCCCATCCATGGGATGCCAACCCCCTCCAGTGATGCTCACCACGTGCGGGGTCTCAGAGGCCCAGTCCTGTGCCCTGCCCACCCTCCTCATCCCTAGTGAGGATGGCCCCCATCCCTAATGCGCATGGCCCCCCATCCCTCGTGTGCACGGCCCCCCATCCCCAGCATGAATGGCCTTGTGGACTTAACAGGACCCTCCATGAATCTCCATGGGAAGTTCAAGACCCATCCCCCAGTGCCTGCTCCACCCTCCGAGGGGCACGACCCTCTGCCCACCCCACCCCTCCATCTGTTCCTCTTCCCCTGGAGCCCCACCAAAGCCAGGAGGAGGGGAGGCAGGGGAAACAGCCCCCATTGGCTCCTGAGTTGGCCCCAGCAGAGCACCCGCACAGAGGCAGGAGCGGGGGGTCCTGAGAGGCCAGCTGTCCCCAGGGATTTCAAGATGCCCCCTGCACTCACTCAGCACCACCCTCATCCCACCCAGCCTGGCCAGACAGACAAGGGCCTGGGCCAGGGGGCAGGAGCAGAGGGTGATAGGGGCACAGACCTGTGAGGGTCATGGGGGTGAAGGACCTCAGGCTGGAAAGACCCCAGTGAGTGAGGAGGCCAGATCCCCATCCTTCCCAGCCCTCACCATCCCCACTGCCCCCACCCACCCCCAGCCCAGGCATCCCCTGAGAAGGCAGGCTGGGGAGACAGGGAGAGGACAGTTAGGGCAAAGGGGACCAGGACTGTGCTGGGGCTGGGCCACTCTCACTCCATCCCTTAAGCCCCTGCCTCTCTCCAGCCTGCCCCCTCCACACCCAGCCCACCCACTCCCGCCGCCCCTCCCTGGCATCCCACAGCTGTGACCACAGCTAGGACACCGCGGAGAACTCACCACAGCACTCAGAGCAGCCAAACCCTCCTCTTGGTCATAAGGACCTTCCCGGTGGCCCTCTCCGGTCTCACCTGCAAGCACCCCTCTGCTTACCCTCACAGAGGGGTGAGGGCATGAAGGCCCCGTAGGGTAAATGAGGGAATGAAGGCCCCACAGGGTGAAGGAATGAGTGAAGGTCCCATGGGGTGAATGAATGAGTGAAGGCCCCATCAGGGTGAAGGAATGAGTGAAGGTCCCATGGGGTGAATGAGGCAGTGAAGGCCCCATGGGGTGAAGGAATGAGTGAAAGCTCCATCAGGGTGAAGGAATGAGTGAAGGCCCCATCAGGTGAATGAATGAGTGAAAGCCGCATCAGGGTGAATGAATGAGTGAAGGCCCCACAGCATGAATGAAGGAGTGAAGGCCCCATCAGGTGAATGAATGAGTGAAAGCCCCATCAGGGTGAATGAATGAGTGAAGGCCCCATCAGGTGAATGAATGAGTGAAGGCCCATCAGGTGAATGAATGAGTGAAGGCCCCACGGGGTGAATGAATGAGTGAAGGCCCCACAGGGTGAGTGAGGAGTGAAGGTGGCTCTGCAGCCTGCCCGGACCTGGTGAGTCTCACAAGCCCCCAACTCATGCGGCCTGGTCTTTGTCCAGCAGAGTCTGAGCCGAGTCCCCTCCGTCTGCACTGGCCCTGGGACCCCCTCTCTCCTTGACCCAGGGGAAGGGTCCATGCTCAGCCCAGGGCTGCTGGGAGGTGAACCCGACTCCCTGTGGCTGCGCCCCTGTGTCAGCCACCACTGCTGGTTCCACGGCTGAAGCTCCACTTCCTTCCTCCCAGAAAGTCTCAGCACGGGGCTCCACTGGGGATCCCTCAAGGTCGGAATGCCCCGGGCCCACGGAAGGGCCTTGTGCAGACATTTCCGCCAAGGTGGAACTGAGAGCCCTCTCGGTGGTGGGAGGGGACAGCTTGCCTGGTGCTGGGGGGAGGAGGTTGTTCTCAGGGCCTTTTCTGACCAGCTCTGAGCACTCTCTGGGACCAAGGCCACGGGAGCAGGGAGGCCTGGGGGCTGTGCTGGTCACCCACACACAGGACAGCCCCCGAGCCAGAGACAGCCATGCTCAGAGGCCAGAGAGGCCCCAAGGGGAATGGCACCCTTCCCCCCACCCAACCTGGTCAAGTCAGTGGAGCTACCGCCTAGCCTAGGGTTGGGCAGCCCACGGTGGTCCCAGAGGAGGAGAGTTGCCAGGTAGTGACAGCCCCACAGAGGGGCACATGGAAGCACCTGGACCTGATCCCAGAAGGGCTCAGGCACTTGGGTGCTGGAACCGGTGGGAGAGGCAGGACTGGGCTGCATGGAGGACGCCATCCACTGCCGCCCCTGGGCAGTCACCATGGCCCCAGGCAGTTACACCTACCACAGGGGACCCACGGGCTCAGCTTCCTCCCCACAGCGTTCACTCCTCCAAACCCAATTCTGGCGACCGACCGCCGGTGCTTCCCGCAGGCTTAAGGGGAATCGTGTTATGAACTAGAAGAGAATTTCTCTGCTTTGGAGAAAGTCCTCGGCTGTTTGTTGAAAAGTGTAAAGGGGGCTGGGCGCAGTAGCTCACGCCTGTAATTCCAGCACTTTGGGAGGCCAAGGCGAGGGGATCACAAGTTCAGGAGTTCGAGACCAGCCTGGCCAGCATAGTGAAACCCCATCTCTACTAAAAATGCAAAAAAATTAGCTGGGCATGGTGGTGTGCGCCTGTAATCCCAGCTACTCAGGAGGCTCAGGCAGGAGAATCACTTGAACCCAGGAGGCTGGGGTTGCAGTGAGCCAAGATAACGCCATTGCACTGCAGCCTGGGAGACAAGAGTGAAATTCCATCTCAAGAAAAAAGAAAAAGAAAAGCCTAAAGGAAGCACAGGAGGCCGTCAGTCCGGAAGCCCACCCCAGAGCCCCCTTCTGGGATCTTGCGTCGTGGAGAGAGGTGGAAAGGCCCCATGCCCCTCCCCAACCCGCTACCCACCTGCCCCCCAGCCTCGCGCTCTGACGAGCTGGTCTGGAGAGTCAGGGAAGGGTCTTGTGTCAGGTTGCTCTGGGTGCAGTTGCCCCTCCCCAGGACAGGGAAGGGTGACAAACAAATGGGTGGGACCGGCGTCCTGATGCTGTCAGGGTGACACGGCCCAGAACATATTCCCCTCTACAGCCTCCCTAGAGAGTCAGGCCCCATCCCTTCCCCTCCACCAGCTCCTCGTGCTCTGGAGGGATCACAGACCTGAGGAGACAGCCAGGGCCCCAACCCAGGGGGGTCTACCAGGGGAGCTTGAAAAGAAAGAGAAGGAGGTGGAATCGTGGGAATATTACCATCCCACTTTGCCCTGAAAGTAAATTTCAGGGCAAAAGTATTAAATGGAATGAAGAGAATATTCTGTTTAGGTTGAAAGTGCAATTCACCCTACTGGCAAGGCCAGGGATGTGTGTTTCACCCAGACATTGGCCTCCAAGGAAGGAAACCCTCTGCCATCCTTCTAATTGCACATGTGCAAATGCTACATGCACACGTCTGCCTGAGCTGACTCCAACACTCGTTCGTTCCCCCTGTGCCTGCGGGAAAGCAGCCCGGGCATCTCAGAAGTTAATGTGGGAGAGGCCAGTGGTCCAGAATGTGTACCAGGGTTCTCCAGAGAAACAGAGCCAATCGGATGTGTGGACACCTATCTTCGTATGCGTGTGACAGAGCTTGATCACAAGGATTGGCTCATGTGATGACGGCACTGAGAAGCCCCTAGATCTGCAGTCAGCCTGCAGGAGACAGGAGGGCCAGTGGTACCAGCTGGAATCCAAGGCCAGGAGAAGACCCATGTCCCGGCTCAGTCAAGCCAGAAAAGCGCACTCTTACACAGCGTCTTTGTTCTATTTGGGTCTTCAGTTGATCGGATGTGGCGCCCACACTGGGGAGGGCAATCTGCTTTGCTCAGACGGCAAATACTGCCCAGTGTATGAGGCTCCCCGAGGCCCAGATGAAAGCAGACCTCTCCCCGGGCTGCCCCCACAGCCACGCCACGCAACTGGGCACCTGCAACCTGGACTTGGCGGCAGTCAGCATTGGAGCCATCGACTCAAAAGTCTCAGCACACGGATTAGGAGCCGAGCCCTAATTATTTCATGAGGCCTGTGCCCTTCTCTCCCTACCAGCCAAGCAGTTCCCAGGCAGGCCCAGAGGACAGCAAATCTTGGAGCTAGAGAGTGCCCGGCTCGAGCGTGACACAGGCGGGCATCACGGTGCTCTCTTGCTTCCTGGTCTTCAGGGTTCATTTTACTGGGGTTTAAGAGGCTGGGATGGTGGCTTTTGTTTTCTAAAATCCTCACGGAGCAAAATCCCATACAATCTTAGAGGAAATTAAACTTAGAAAATTAGATGCTAGGCTTGGCCGAGACCTTGACGGGGCCCCCCACAGGGCCAGACTGACACATCCACTGAGACCACATCACAGTTATTAACCTTTTGCTCCAAAACATATGGAGAAAAGCTGCTAGAAACACGGGGAGAATTTTCCTAAACCACAGTCACAGCGGGAGACTTCAACACACCTCGCTGGGTAATTGCCAGATCAAAGAATGAGTACAGGAAAAAAGAATATTAATAGAACAATTAACCACCATAAATTACTAGATCTACAAGACTTTGCACTCAACAAAGAAAGAAAGTGCATTCCTTTCAAATAACAAACAAGTGAAAAAAAGAGCATGTTCAAGAACCCTAAGGAAATCCCAGTAGATCCCTAAAGGGGAAATTGTGAAATTCTGATCACAGTGCAATAAAACAGGAAACTAACAACAGAGCATCTTCTTTAGAGTCCTCACCTCTTGTCAGCTTAGATATGGGACAGAGACCACATCTGACACGTTTTCTCCTTACAGGCTAGATGACTCTGCTTCCTAGTGGGCCGAATGAGGACCAGGCTGTTACCTACACATCTCTGTGTTTTGCAAGTTAAAGGTGGTGAAACAGTTAATATCCATAGCACACAGCACGTGACACACACAGACAGCACTCAGTGAGTGTTAGCTGCCACCACTAGCGGAAGACGCGACACACACTTCTGAATGACTCCGAGTTAGAGGAAATGAAGCATCAAATTAGAGGTTCAACTAATTTGATAACAAGAGCACTACATATCAAAAACTCTGTATGCAGCTGAAGTGGCTCTCAAAGGATAAAGTATAGCCTGAAGTAATTTTTTTTTTTTTTTTTTTTTTTGAGACCGAGTCTCGTTCTGTTGCCCAGGCTGGAGTGCGGTGGTTCGATCTCGGCTCACTGCAAGCTCCGCCTCCCGGATTCACGCCATTCTCCTGCCTCAGCCTCCCGAGTAGCTGGGACTACAGGCGCCCACCACCACGCTCGGCTAATTTTTTTTGTATTTTTAGTAGAGGCGGGGTTTCACCGTGTTAGCCAGGATGGTCTCGATCTCTTGACCTCATGATCCGCCCGCCTCGGCCTCTCAAAGTGCTGGGATTACAGGCATGAGCCACCGCGCCCGGCCTAGCCTTAAGTAGTTCTAACAGAAGGTAAGAAAGAATGAAAGTATGCTTTCATTTAAGAAACTAGAAGAAGAAAGAAAATATGACTTAGAAGAAATTTAGGGGAGCCTGGTCCACACCCTGATCCCTCCCTCTCTGTCTCCCCCGAGCTGTAGTGATGCCGTTTGTTATTGTGCTGTGGGGCCGTATTGTATTGTTCCTCGCAAACAGGGAACACATGTTACTTCCCAACTCGAACAGAAACAGGCTTCACACACCAGGAGTCAACTCCAGGCCTCCACAGTGCACGTATTCACACTCTTCACTGCCCAGGAACTCAGCCAGCAACTTCTCACGGTCAGGAACATCGCAGGGGCAGCCAGCGTGGACCAGGCAGAGGTATCACCACGCCAGCTCCGAAACCCAAGCCTTCTTCCGCAGGGCTCTTCAAACATCTTCCCTATCATTTTATTCTGAACCTTTGTAAACACACAGCCAAGTTGAAAGAATTGTACAGCAGACACCATCTACCTCCTTCTAGAGTCTCCCATCAACACATACGTGGTCCGAGCTCTGCCCTGGTTTCTCCCTCTCCCCACCAGCTATGCGTCCTTCAGCCATCTTATTTTTTAAATACGTTTCATTGTAATTTATTTTTATTTTGTTTTATTTCTTGAGACAGGGTCTCACTCTGTCACCCAGGCTGGAGCACAGTGGCGTGATCTCAGCTCACTCCTGGGCTCAAGTGATCGCCCCCAGCCTCAGCCTCCCAAGTAGGTGAGTTTGTGTTTACAGGTGCTAACACCAACACAACAGCTAATTTTTGTATTTTTTGTAAAGACGGGGTTTTGCCATATTGTCCAGGCTGGTCTCAAACTCCTGAGCTCAAGTGATCTGCCTACCTCAGCCTCCCAAAGTGCTGGGATTACAGGCATAAGCCACTGTGCCTGGCCTCCCAACACTTTTTTTTTTTTTTTTTTTTTTGACACCCGCTCTGTCACCCAGGCTGGAATGCAGTGGTATAATCTCAGTTCACTGGAACCTCTGCTTCCTGAGTTCAAGCAATTCTCATGTCTCAACCTCCCTAGCAGCTGGGATTACAGGCGCCTGCCGCCATGCCCAGCTATTTTTTTTTTATTTTTGGTGGAGACAGGGTTTCCCCATGTTGGCCAGGCTGGTCTTGAACTCCTGACCTCAGGTGGTCCACCCATCTCGGCCTCCCAGAGTGCTGGGATTACAGTCGTCAGTCACTGTGACCAGCCCTTAACACATTTTAAGGTAAATTGCAGTCCACTCCCTCTGAGCCCTTCAGCAGGCAGATTATAGGGTGTTATATGTAAAAATGTTTATTTAGAAATAGAATGCTTGCTCCCCGGTGCTGCAAAGAAATAGCACTCTAACATAAATTTAATTATCTCAGTAAGGCCGTTTCTACTTTTTGCAGAAAGGGCACTCATTGCAGACGGAACAATGGCGAGAGCACATCTGAACAAAGGAGGGAAGCAATTTTTATTCCATACGCAATTGGTCCCTGCTACTGTGTCCTGTCTCCATTGGCTGGAGCCAGACCTCACAATCTAAACTAAAAGCCTATTGGCGAACAGTTTAAAACTTTTCTAAATAGGTGAAAGTAATGGGAAGACAAAGGAAAAGAGGAAGTTGCTTATGCCAAATAGGCAAGAAGCATAGGCTGCAAGCTGGGATATGCCTGCGAGCACGTCCAGTACAGATATTTTGGTTAAAGCACAAAGACATAGAATGTATCACGTGCCTGTGAGCATGTTTAACAGCTCCATAGGATAGGGCTTAACGAAGAGTTATTAGCACAAAGCAAGGAGGCTTGAAGGAAATTAGTCTTTAAAATAAACTATTTTCTTAACACTTATGATTTATTCTTTAACAAGAAGGGAAACTGTGTAGAGGAACTTGGACTTTCCACACAGGGAACTAAAGTTCAATATTTGTTTATGATTCACTTTTCCTTTTTCCTTTTTTTTTTTTTTTCTTTTTTTGAGACAGGGTCTCACCATGTTACCCAGGCTGGATGGAGGGCAGTGTGGTACAATCGTGGGCCACTACAGCCTCGACCTCCCAGGCTCAAGTGATCCTCCCACCTCAACCTCCCAAGTAGCTGAGACTACAGGCATGCACCACCACAACTCAGCTAATTTTTTATATTTTTTTTAGAGATGGTGTCTCCCTATGTTGCCCAGGCTGGTCTTGAACTCCTGGGCTCAAGTGATCTTCCTGCTTCAGCCTCCCAAAGGGCTGGGATTACAGGCGTGAGCCACAGCACCTGGCCCCTTTTCTTTTTTTTTTTTTTTTTTTTTTTTTTCCTTTGAGATGGAGTCTCACTCTGTCGCCCAGGCTGGAGTGCAGTGGCACAATCTCAGCTCACTGCAACCTCCGCCTCCTGGGTTCAAGCAATTCTCCTGCCTCAGCCTCCCAAGTAGCTGGGACTACAGGCACCCACAATCATGCCAGGCTAAGTTATTTATTTTTTTTTTTTTTAGTAGAGATGGAGTTTGCTATGGTGGCCAGGCTGGTCTTGAACTCCTGACCTCAAGCGATCCGTCCACCTTGGCCTCCCAAAGTGGGATTACAGGTGTGAGTCACCACACCTGGGCTCCTTTTTTCTTTGAAGTAAAATTTACATGTAGTAAATATTATTTGGCTATAAAGGGAATGAATTACTGATACATGCTACAATGTGGATGAACTTTGAAACCATTAAGCTGAGGGAAAAGAGGTAGACATAAAGGGCCACCCACTACATGACTCCATTCACATGAAAGTCCAGAAGACAGAAATCCATAGAGACAGAAAATAAAGGCCGGGCGCGGTGACTCACGCCTGTAATCCCAGCATTTTGGGAGGCCAAGGCGGCAGATCCCCTGAGGTCAGGATCCGCCTGAGGTCAGGACCATCCTGGCCAACATAGTGAAACCCAATAGCTACCAAAACTACAAAAATTAGTTGGGTGTGGGGGTGTACGCCTGTAATCTCAGCTACCTGGCGGCTGAGGCAGGAGAACTGCTTGAACCTGGGAGGTGGAGGTTGGAGTGAGCCGAGATCGCGCCACTGCACTCCAGCCTGGGCGACACAGCAAGACTCCATCCCAAAAAAAAAAAAAAGGGTAGATTAGTGGTTGCCTAGATGACTTCTAACAAACGCATACACCTATCAAGAGGGAGAACACCGCCACCAATCCAGAATGTTCCCTCATGCCCTCTCCCAGCAAAGCCCTACCCCCACCCTACCCCAAAAGACACCCCCAGTACAATTTCTTGCCTGTTCTAGAACACCACATAAAAGGAATTACACAGCAGTTCCTGTTCTGTGGAAGGTCTCTCTGTTGCTCAGTGTCATGTTGATAAAGTCATCCATATTGCGGCACGGATCGGATCGCTCGTTCATACTGACATTCATTAAACAACGGTTGGACCAGTCCTACCGCCCTCCCTCCCCCCATATCTCTCTCTCTCTCTCTCTGTCTTTCTTTTTCTTTCTTGAGATGGAGTCTCGCTCTGTGGCCCAGGCGGGAGTGCAATGGCATGATCTCGGCTCACTGCAACCTCCGCTTCCCAGGTTCAAGCTATTCTCCTGCCTCGGCCTCCCAAGTAGCTGGGATTACAGTCACACACAACCACACTCAGCTAATTTTTGTATTTTTAGTAGAGACGGGGTTTCACCATGTTGGCCAGGCTGGCCAGTCTTTTAAATGAATCCAGCGAAATCTAAATATAATGGTCATTTAATCATCAACAATTTTTAAGAGACATTTTTTTAACAGGCTTAAATGTTTTCTCCTTTGCCTTGTATTTTCACACCACTTTGTCCATAGAATTTTATGCCAACATGACATATCTTCTGCTCGAAGTCCTCCACTGGCCTCACTGTGCTTTTCTGTAATGGAAATATGTGTATAAGTTGAAATGTCACTTTTCATTCTTTACTTCGTAAGTCTCTTTGTTTCTGCTAGATTCTTATTTTTCCATTATTAGCTCACAGTTTCTCAAAACCACTGATTTGGATATAAATAATCTATATTATACATTTCGATTAAAAATTGTTACACAGAAAAAGGAAGTTTTCATTGGGGATGCATCTCCCGATGAAGGGGACGGGGCTTTTGTCCTCGTAGCCCCTGTTTCCGTGGGTGACGATGACTTGTTTAAAAGACACTATTCCGCATGCTTTATGGGTTTTAGGGGCTAGCACTGAGCGACTGTGTTCACACGAACAAGTCTACCGGCCAAAGTAGGATTGGGGCAGCAGTTCCGCAAATCTGAGACGTGCCACCGGGGATCGCTGCTGCGGACGGGGGCTGCGACGCCACCAGCCCCAGGATGGAGAGCGGCTCTCTGGGCGTCCGGGCAAGTCCATGCTCCGAATGGGGAGGCCAAGGGGCCGAGGAAGTCGAGGGTCTGAACATTTGCTGCCCTAGAGCCGCGTGAGCCCGCCCCGCCCTGGAACGTCCCCCCCGGGCGCTCTCGCTTTTGCAGCCCCCTCCTGACTGGGGACCCTCCACTCCCCACACCCTCCTTCCATCCCCGCTTCCCTCTCCCTGGCCCTCCTCCTCCCCCGTCGTCGACCGAGACAAAGGAAGGCAATGCCACCGCTTACCGCCAGAGGGCGCGCCGCACACACCCCCCCACCACCCCGCCCCCCGCCAAACGGACACTGAAGCTGGGCGCCCCCTGGCCCAGAGGGGTGCAGGGGGAGAGGAGGCGCAGGAGGAGATGGGGTGGAGTGGGAGAGGAGGCGCAGGGGCAGAGGGGCCCAGGGAGCTTCGAGCCTCCTGCCTGGGTCCTGGTTTGGTTGCCCCCCCACCACCCAGTGCTTGCCCACCCTGCCTCAGTCTCCCCATCTCCCAGCCTGGGGGCTCCTCTGGCGGGCTGGGGCCCACCCTGGGGCAGAGCCACTGGGTCTGGGGACTGGTAGCATCAAGATGCCTCGAAGTCTTGGCCTAGTTTTCAGGATCCCTGTAATTAGGACCCCCACCCCCACAGGAGCCTATCCAGAAGGTCCCGGGCGTGGCTGGGGTGTCGTGGACACCTGCCATCTTTTTGGAACGCTGCAGACATCTGCCTCTCACTCCAGTGCAGGGGGGCCTGGGCCCCCTCAAGGAATGGCTGGGAGTGGGAGGGTGGGCCTGAGGTTTCACAGCTCACACCTGAGGCCAGTCACAGCCCGACTGGGCTAGGCAGAAGCTGCACAAACTCCACACTGGAAAGGTGGGGCCAAGGGCAACCCCAGCCCACCTGCCAGCACTACCCCACCCCCAGCATCGGCCGGGCACAATGGGGCACACCTAGCCCCACCCCACCCACCCTTGACATGTAAGGCCTCAGCCAGGAAGTCCAGAAAGAGGAGGGCGTGGATGGGGGTCTCAGGAAGTCCAGAAAGAGGAGGACGTGGACGGGGGTCTGTACCAGAGGCCTCCGCCACCCATGAAGCCATCGGGCCTGTGGGCCGCTCAGAGCAGGACAGGACTCTCTGTTCTAGAGGGCCCTCAGGCTGGCCTCCATGGGGTGCAGCGAGGCTGGGGTACAGAGCTGGGTCCCCACAGCCCTCACCTCCCTGGCCCCGTCCATCACAGCCTAGCTCCTCCTGGAGCCACCTCACCTCCCTGGGCCTCCATTTCCCCCTCCATAGAGCAGAGGTGCTGACGGCTCTAGATGGGAAGGCTAAGCCGGTCTGTCTTTGCAGAGTCCACGTGGTGGCGGCACACGGTCCGTGCTCCGCAGTCAGCATCCCATCACGTGGTGGAGGGGATGTTCTGAACCTCTCTTCGAAACTCACAGAACCTGGGGACAAAGCAGGGCAGCGTCTTGTCATTGAGGGGTGGCCACAGGAGGGGCCCAGGGACCAGCACCAGGTACAGGAGCAGACCCATGGCCCAGCCAAAAGGCACCGGACACACTGGGCACGGCCGGGCCTGGGCTCCCTCTGACACGGGGCACCTGGACGGGTGCTTGAGCACAGCCAGGACTTCAGATGACAGCCATCCCCGCAAGCATCTCACCATGTGCGAGACCCTGCACCCAAGCTTCCCAAATTAGCCCCTCCTAAATGCCAACTCCAGAAACCATGAAATAATTGGCCGCTGTTTACGCATCGGAGTGGCTGGCCGTGCAGTGAAAGGCACCAAGCTGCTGGCGCCCAGGGTCATCTCCCTGTGGCTCCCGCTGTCCAGGGTTGCCCCCCTGCTCCCCTCCTGCAGGGCTTGTTCCCAGCAGGTGCGTCTTCCAGCTGGGCCTGGAGACCTGGCGCCACGCGGTGCAGCAGTGACTCTACAGCGCTCTCTTATGTGGCTCTGGGTGCTCCCGCCCGCCCCCCTCCCAGCTCAGCCTGGGCACCTTTCTCCTGGTCGCTGTGTCCCAGCACTCTCCCCTCAGGAGGCTTGGGCTGGCGGCTGTGAACATTTCCAACCGGGTGGTCCTGGCTCCCCACCAGGTTGTGTCCACCCCCTCCCACCATGGCTGCTCCCCACATTGGTTCAGGGAGCCCCTGAGGAGGTCCATGGGGTCCCAAGCCCACCGATGCCCACCACTGCTTTCAGCTTCCTCCTGTTCGCCAACCACCAGGTTGGTGGTCTCTTCCTTCCCACTCTTACTCTGTGTTCCAGGGGAACATGCTGCCACCAGGCTTTACTGTGGACTGTGTCCTCTGTGTCTCTGGTTGTGCAATCTCGGTGGCTCGTGTTTTACAAGAAGGTTGGGGAGAGCCAAGGCCGTGATCACTTCTCCCGCATCCTTCTCCAAATCGAGAGGTTACGATATTTAGCCTCAGAACCACAGTCGTCTCATGCTCAAGGCCTGTGGGCCAGGAATCCCGAGCTGGTGATATTGAGCCAGGAATCCCGTGCTGGTGGTATGCACTGTTGCTTTTCCAAACAGAAAAAGAAGAAAAACTTGTAGGCCAACCCAGTTGACTCCTTAAACGACCTCTTCGAAACTCACAGAACCCAGGGACAAAGCAGGGCAGCGTGTACATATAAAGTTGATAAACTTCAAAGACGGCTGTGAAGTCATGAAAATCCATGGAAGAACCCTAAATGCATATTCCTGAGTGAAAGAAGTCAGTCGGAAGAGGCCATATACTATATGATTCCAACTCTAGGACATCCCAGAGAAGGGGAAATTACGGAGACAGGAAAAGGACCCGTGGTTGCCAGGGTTAGTGGGGAGGGAGGGATGAGTCAGCAGAGCACGGAGGGTGTTTAGGGTAGGGAGGTTAAACCAGTGCAGCCACTATGGAGACCAGAATGGCGATATTTCAAACAGTATTTCAAAAACTTAAAATAGAATTGCCACATCGTCCGGCCATTTCACTTCTGGGTATTCTCCCAAGAACTGAGTGCAAGGACTTGAACAGATATCTGCACACCCGTGTCCACAGCAGCATCACTCAGCAACACCCGAGGGTGGAAGCAGCCCCGGTGCTCACAGATGGATGAACGTGGTGTATCCAGGCCAGGAGAGGTGGCTCACGCTTGTCATCCCAGCTCATGGAAGGCCAAGGCGGGTGGACCGCTCGAACTCAGGAGTTCAAGACCAACCTGGCCAACAGGTGAAAATCCAGCAATACAAAAAATACAAAAATTAGCTAAACGTGGTGGTGTGCGCCTGTAGTCCCAGTTACTCAGGAGGCTGAATTGGGAGGATTGCTTGAGCCCAGGGAGGTCAAGGCTGCAGTGAGCCATAATGGTACCACTGCACTCCATCCTGGGCACCAGAGCGAGACCCTGTCTCAAAAAGAAAAAAGCAGCGTATCCATCAAAGGGAATATTATCCAGCCTCAAAAAAAAAAAAAAAAAAAAAAAAACAAGAGGTCCTGACACAGGCTGCCACACAGGTCAGCCTTGAAGACATTATGCTGAGTGAAAGAACCAGACACAAAAGGGCATATGCTGTTTGACTAAGAGAGCGGTCACAACCCCAGAGAAGCAAACAGAATGGAGGGTGCCAGGCTGGGGGAGGGAGAGTGTGGGGAGTTCGTGTTTGCTGTTTCAGAGTTTCCGTTTGGGAAGGTGAAGAAGTTCTGGAGATTGGTTGCACAACAATGTGAATGTACTGACGGCCACTGAACTTGAACTGTACATTTAAACATGGGAAGATGGTGTGGGAACAAACCCTCAGTCAGTTGGTCTGGCAGCAGATTTGATGCAGATGAAGAGGGAAGTGAGGAATCAGTAGGGAAGACTGTGATCACCCCTGATTGGCACAGATAGATAAGGAGCTGTTAAGGGGGTTCAGAAGAGGTTAAGACATAGGAGAGATGGATAAGAAGGTTTTCCGTACTTCTGATCAAAATTCCAGAGGGGCTGGGCACAGTGGCTCATGCCTGTAATCCCAGCACTCTGGGAAGCCATGGCAGGTGGATCACTTGAGGACAGGAGTTCGAGACCAGCCTGGCCAACATGGTGAAAACCTGTCTCTACTAAAAATACAAAAATTAGCCAGGCATGATGACAGGTGCCTGTAATCCCAGCTACTCGGGAGGCTGAGGCAGGAGAATCCTGGAGAACCCAGGAGGTGGAGGTTTCAGTGAGCCAAGATCGTGCCAATGCACTCCAGCCTGGGCGAGAGAGCAAGACTCTGAAGAAAGAAAAGAAAAGAGAGGAGAGGAGAGGAGAGGAGAGGAGAGGAGAGGAGAGGAGAGGAGAGAAAAGGAAAGAAGAGAAGAAAACAAAAGAAGCCAGGCGCGGTGGCTCACGCCTGTAATCCCAGCACTTTGGGAGGCCGAGGCGGGCGGATCACAAGGTCAGGAGATCGAGACCATCCTGGCTAACACGGTGAAACCCTGTCTCTACTAAAAATACAAAAAATTAGCCGGGCGTGGTGGTGGGCGCCTGTAGTCCCAGCTACTCAGGAGGCTGAGGCAGGAGAATGGTGTGAACCTGGGAGGTGGAGCTTGCAGTGAGCTGAGATCGCGCCACTGCACTCCAGCCTGGGCGACAGAGCGAGACTCCGTCTCAAAAAGAAAAGAAGAGAGAAAGGAAGGGAAGAGGAGGGGAGAGGAGGGGAGAGGAGGGGAGTGAAGGAAGGAAGGAAGGAAGGAAGGAAGGAAGGAAGGAAGGAAGGAAGGAAGGAAGGAAGGAAGGAAGGAAGGAATTCCAAGAGGTGGAACGAGATAAAACGGGAGAGCCCACCACCTCCCTGACAATATGGCTGAGAATTTTCCAGAACTGATAAAATATGGAAACTTCAGCCTCAAGAGTGCAGCACTCTCAAGCAGGAAGAATAAAAGCAGCCCATCCCTAGATCTCCCTTGGTACACTCAGAATGCTGAAGGAGAACTTGCTAGAGGCAGACCCCACGAATGGCAAGAACAGAAGCAGATGAACGTCTCCGAAGTGCTGAGGCAGAGGCAGAGGCAGAGGCAGCAGCCGGACCCACACGCCCCGCTCCACTCCCACTTACGGGTATGGGAGAAGCATCGGATGAGCAAAATGACTCCACCACCACCCAGTTCCTCAGCAGAGGAACCTCCACAGAATGCAGCTCAGAAAGAGGGGATGCCTGGGCTGCCAGAAAGAGTGGGGTGCAAACATGTGCAAACCTCAATGGGTGCTGGCTGTGTGCAACAAAGCCCTGTTGAAAGCGAAGGGTAATAATAACGGCAGGATAGACCTGAGTATTGGGCAGTCGCAATGATCTGTGAGCCAGGAGGGGTGTGATCTGTCAGGAGGAGGATGGAAATGCTGGCTATCTTTGTATTCTAAATATACTTGTTAAAATTCTAAGAGTGACTATTTTAAAATAGAAATAGAGCATATAACTTCCACTTAACTCTTCAAGGAAAAAATAGAATGTCAGATTGAGCCAGAGCCACGGAAGAGCACTCAGGCAGCGGGAGCTACACGTGCAAAGGCCCTGGGGAAGGAGGGAAGAGGCACACGCCTGGCACTGACGTCAGCGCGGCTGGAGGCAGATGAGTGCAGAGAGGGGTCTGAGACGCGGCTGGAGGCAGCAGGACCAGACGGGATGGGGCCTCAGGGCTGTGGTTCTGAACTTCATTCCAACAGCAGAAAAAGGGAGGCATGTTTGTAACCTGCAGTGAGGCAGGAGCCACGGACAGGATTGCATCTGTAGTATCCCGCAGGCTCCCACGGGAGCAGACTGCCCTCAGGCCCCAGCGGAGCGGGGGAGAGCAGGCAGAAAAATTTTGGCCCCTGGATATGGTGGTGGCAGGGGAGGTGGTGAGCAATGGAGGAAGGGAGATTTAGGAAGCAGTGCCCAGCTCCTCGGTGTGGGGGCAGTGAGGCGAGGAAAGAACATGGAGAGAGGCTGGCTCGGGGCTTGACAGAGTGGTGGGGTGTCCCATGGGAGGCAAAAGCAGATGGTGGGGCGGGCGAGAGAGTCACGGTTCTTTCAGCCTCATCAAGTGTGTTTCTGAGGACATGGAGGGCGGTGGGAGGCTGACAGTGCAGAGAGAGCGCAGGAGTGGGAGCGGGGCCAGGGGCAGGACCTGCCAGGCTCAGTAGCACTCGGGCAGTCTTCATAGATGAGATGGGGCACGGCCCCTCTGGAGAGGGAAGAGGAGGGGGTAGCAGAGGCAGAGCTGGGGCAGCCAGGGAGGTAGGAGGGTGCTATGGACTGAAGTGTGACCCCCCCAAATCCTTATGTCAAGCCACAACCCCCAGTGTGACCGATTTGGAAATAGGGTCTTTAGAAGGTAACTACGACCTTTACGAAGTCATAAGGATGGACCCTAATCCAACAGGACCGTGGCCTTCCAAGAGGAGGAGGAGACACCAGAGGTGGACACAGCAAGGCCGGCAGAAAGGTTTCATCAGAAACCAACACTGACACTGACGGCACCTTGATCTCGGACTTCCAGGCTCCAGAGCTGTGAGAAAATAAATGTCTGCTGTCTAAGCTGCCCAGGCTGAGGTCTTCTGTTACGGTAACCTGGGCTCACTCATATAGAGGGGAACCAAAAGCATATGGGGTCCTGGCACCCACAAGCGAGCGTGTGTCAAGAAAGAGGAAGCAGAAACCGCGTGCATGGCTGCTCCTTCAGAGCATGCAGAAAACTGTGCAGACAGGGCACGGGCACAAACCCATGTGAGCAGAGAAGCATCTCTCCAGGTGCACACCCGCACTGCTGAGATGCAGCTGCCCCCGCAGGGCTCAGAAGTTCCCTGTGAGAGCAGCGCCATCCCCCATGCCTCCTGAGGCTGCCTGGGTCCCACAATGGCCACCGCGCCATTTCCTATCCCACAAGCCCTCCTAACCCTGCCTCTCCCCCATCAAGATGCAGGGGCTGTGTCCCCTCCCCTTGAGCCTGGCCAGGCCTTTGGGTCTCTGCTGACAGAGGACAACAGAAGTGAACTGTGTTGGCCTGGTGCATTACAAATGCTCACGCCTGTAATCCCAGCACTTTGGGAAGCCGAGGCAAGACGATCACTTGAGCCTAGGAGTTCAAGACCAGCCTGGGCAACATAGTGAAACTCCCACCTCTCTACAAAAAAAAAAAAAAAAAATTAAATTTAAATTAGCCAGGCATGGTGGCGGGCACCTGTAGTCCCAGCTACTCGGGAGGCTGAGGCAGGAGAATGGCGTGAACCCAGGAGGCGGAGCTTGCAGTGAGCCGAGATTGTGCCACTGCACTCCAGCCTGGGTGACAGAGCGAGACTGCGTCTCAAAAAAAAAAAATTTTTTTTTGTTTTAATGAGCCAGGCATGGTGACACACACCTGTAGTCCCAGCTACTCACAAGGCTGAAGCAGTAGGATCGCTTGAGCCTAGGAGGTCAATTCTGTAGTGAGCCATGATTGCACCACTGCACTCCAACCTGGGCAAGAGAGCAAGACCCTATCTCAAAAAAAAAAAAAAGTGACTGGGTGACGTGCAAGCTATATTCTGTCAACGAACAAGAAATAGACCAACACTACAGATCAGGAAACAAAAGAAAAGGGGGGGGTCTCAGGAACTGCAATTCAGGAGACACAGATCTAGCCAGGAGCTCAATCGTGTCTGTGCCAGGGAGGCCCGGCAGGGGCTTACAAAGGTTTGCAGTGAGTCTACACATCCAGAAGGTGTTGGCATGGTCCATGACCAACGGTGGGGGCTTAATAGCGTAGGACAGCTCTGGCTGATGATCAGTCTAGTCAGGTGTACCTGTCCCCAGCAGACCAGTGATCAGGCCTGGTGCGAACAGTTCAAATCAAAGTCAGCTGGTTCATGATTTGGCCCAGGTCAAGGGGTCAGTTCCATCTGGCGAGTTGGACTGGGTCCAGCTCCTCCTGACCTCCCAGCTCCTTTTTAGATAGCCCTGACGTAACCATCTCCATTACGGAATTTCTTTTCACAGCTCTGGAGTCCACGCACCTCCATCGTGTTCCCCTGGGAGGCTGACTCTTGGGCCCCCAGCCACCATGCTGAGTGAGCCATCACGGAGCTGGCCCTCCACCCCCCACTCAGGCACCTCAGCTGATGCCATGTGGACAGAGATGAGGCAGCCCTGCTGAGCCCCGTGCAAATACATGATCTCTGGGATTTACATTTGAGGGCCATTTGTTACACAGCAACAAACAGATGCATTTTGCCTGTGGCGCTAAGAGACAACCCCTCATATTGTCTTATGCCCAATTTCTGCCTCCAAAGAAAGAAAAAGTAAAAACTAAAAGACAGAAATGAAATCCACAAGCAGACAGCCCAGCACCACACCCTGGGCCTGGTAGTTAAAGATCGACCCCTGACCTAATCAGTTATGTTATCTATAGATTACAGACATTGTATAGAAAAGCACTGTGAACATCCCTGTCCTGTTTTGCTCCGATCTAATTACCGGTGCATGCAGCCCCCAGTCACGTACCTGCTGCTTGCTCAATCGATCACGACCCTCTCATGCGCACCCCCTTAGAGTTGTGAGCCCTTAAAAAAGACAGGAATTGCCCACTCAAGGAGCTCGGCTCTTGAGACAGGAGTCTTGACGATGCCCCCAGCCAAATAAACCCCTTCCTTCTTTAACTCGGTGTCTGAGGAGTTTTGTCTGCGGCTGGTCCTGCTACAGTGCATCAGCCCACGACAGAGCCTGGCCTCAGCTCTGCAGGTGGGCTGCACCATCCCTGGTGTCCTGGCGTCACTGGTAGGAGCACCTGTTTCTCTCTCAAAGGTGTCCTGGTTTGGAAGATGAGTGGTACTACCATCACATCCATGCAAAATCAAAGGGCCCCTGAGGCAGCCCCCACAATTGACGGGCAGGCTGCCCTCAGAAGGGGCTTAAACCCCTGCCATTGGACCGAGCTGGCTGATTTAGTTTCCTGCCCTCTAAAGTGGAAATTAAGGAATTGACAATGAAAATGTCCCCTTTAGGCTGGGAGCAGTGGCTCATGCGGATAATCCCAGCACTTTGGGAGGCCCAGGCAGAAGAATCACTTGAGCCCAGGAGATGGAGGTTGCAGTGAGCTGAGATCGCACCACTGCACTCCAGCCTGGGTGACAGAGCGAGACCCTGTCTCAAAAAAGTCATAGCTTGACTTCCAGAGTCTTCCTGTCTGCCTGGTGCTGGTCAGTGATCTCTGGAAGCCCTCCAGCTGCCACCTTCCTTTCTGTCCCTCCCCAGGAGGGACACACAGGCCCAGAGGAGGTGACTCCAGGCAGGCAGTCCCGGGGGAAGGGGGCTCCACCCTTCCCCTGCATAGTGGGGAATGTTTGGGATCTCCTGGGAGGGGTCTGCCATGGGGGCAGTGTGGGAAGGTACTCAGAAACCACCAGCACCCCCTACCTTGGTGGTCCTGGATTCTGGTGGGGCCACTGGAAACACAAGCCCATGCAGGTCTCAGCAACACCACCCCCTCCACAGTGAGACCGGTGTCACAGTGACCTGCCCCGACTAGTCACAGGGCTCCCTCCTCCTTGGGACCCTCCCTCCTTCCCAGCCCCGAGCCTCTCCCTCCAAAGCTTCCCTGCTCCTACCCCATCCTTGTGGGGAGAAAAGACCTGCAGAGTACCCCAACAACCCTCTTCACTGAAGGAGGGGAGCACGCCCACTCACCCAGAAGGGGATTGGGAACCAGAAGTCGGGTTAGCCTCCCTGAGGTCGCAGGGCCTGATTCCAGCACCCCAGTGTCCAACACCTGCCCCCCATTACTGCAGGGTACTTTATAGCCCCCGCCTACACCTCAACCCCCCTCCACCTCCACATCTTACTGACCACTGGTGAGAAAGGGAGGCGCAAGGTTGGTTTCTGCATGGTACAGCTGGGTAAACTGAGGCAGCACATTCTGAGCAGCCCAGGACGCCCAGGTTGCCGCCAGCCCGTGGCCTCTCCTACCTTGCACAGGCTTCACGGTTTGCCAGCAAAGCCACAAACGGGGGCTCCGCGGGCCAGCGACTCACTGTGCCCTCCCCACCCCACCTCAGTTTCCCCCGTGGAGCTGGTCTGCAGGCCCGGCATCCACACCCCCCACCGCACTGCACCACTCTGCAGGTCGCTGGCACCTATTCTGGCTTCACTGGGACCCCCACCCAGATGCACCCTGCAGCCGACTCCACCAGACCCACGCTGCCCGAGTATTTTTAGCAGAGGTTCAGGTGTGCCTTAAACCTCAGCTGAGACGTGAATTTCCACCCTGACGGCTGCAGCCGGGAGCCACACATCTTGCCTGGTAGGCGTGGGCGGTTCTGACCTCGGAGGCACAGCTGCAGGGTCTGCAGTCCTCTGGGAACTTCCTCCTCCCAGGTGCCCTGATTTAGGTTCCCCGGATGCCTCCACCCCAGGCCGCCCAATGGGCTCTCCCTTGCCCTGTCCTCCATCTGGAGCCCCTCCCGATGACGGTCGCCACCCGCTCTCCTTCTCTGTCTGGAAGCTTGGAGAGCAAGAGCAGATGCCTGGGTTCAGGTTCTCAGGGATCTGGGTTCAAGTCCTGGCCCCAGTTGCACTTGGGAAAGCTGCTGCCTCTCAGAACCCGTTTCCTCCACTGTGAAGTGGAAGGAAAAGTGCCCACAACGGGGGACTGTTGTGACTATAACCAGCCAGCAGTGCCTGCAGCACCCACAGACCCCCAGACATCTTCAGGGCTCCGTGTGCCCCAGTCAGCACCAGGAGCCTGCAGGACCAAGAGGGGCCCTGGCAGGGGTGCACAGACATTCAGATGTTCAGACCTGAGGCCCAAGACCTGCCTGCCAGGACAGAGACACTCCTGCCTGGGGATGCTGGAGTCCCAGAAAGTGAGAAGCAATGGCCCAGCGCCCTCTGCTCTCACTTCCTCTCCACCAAGCACAAGTATTAACACTAAGTATTAATTACGAAAACCTCAGCTCCCCGGGGGCGCCGGGAGGAAACGCCTGGCGGAGCCGTCTCCCACCCCGTGCAGCCTGGGTCTCCCTCCACGGTCCCAGCCTCTTCCACTGCCGCTTTCAGTTACCCAGCTTTGTAGGAGCAAGCAGCGTGTCCGTTTTCCTCTTTCTCAAACCATCTTAGCTGCTTTTGATTGGTATTCTTCCATGTAAAATGTAGAGTACATTTATTGATTTCTTAAAAAAAAAAAAAAAAAATGAAGCCCAAATGAGACTCTGATTAGAATCACATTGAATTTATTATGTCCATCTGGGGAGAACTATGTGTTATTTATAACATTAAGTTTTCCTGTCCATTCTGTTGGGTTTGCTAAGTAAGCTGACATGTGATCTGCAAATGATAGCAGATGACTGTGTAAGGTGACCTTGGGAATGTCATGGCTCCTCTCCAGGCATCTCCGTCCCCACAGCACTCTCCTTCACATTCCAGAAACTTCTCTCCACCAGGCATGCCTTTGGCCAGTCCTGGGACATGTACTGCCCCTTGAGGTCTCCAATACTCTGTCCCACCTTTATAAAGAGCCCCTTTGTTAAACACTGCCACAAGTAACCTGCTCTAAATGTGGGTCTGTCTCCTACTGGGACCCTGATAGGTCTAAGGGTTTCTCCCAGAAATTCAAGGAAGGTTTAATATCAGAATTCAATCCATGCAAATACCATCTGAATAGATGACAGGGCAAAAAGGGTCCCAATGTCTCAAGTGATGCCACTGGTGACTTTTTAAAAATTTCTGAGCAAATTAGAAATTGAAACAAATGAAATATTTCTAATTTGATAAAATTGTTCACCAAAAACCCACCACAAAAATACATTTATGGAAATAGTTGTTGCCAGGAGTTTGGGAAAGAGGAAGTGGTTGGATGGGTGGAACACAGGGGGGTTTTAGGGCTGTGAAACTAATGTGAAAGACACTGTAATGGCAGAGACATGACACTACGCATCTGTCAAAACCCACAGAACTTTACAGCAAGAGTGAGCCTTAATGTATGCAAATTTTAAAGTTCAGTCAAGAGGCTGGATGTCTAGGACGGAAGGCGGGCCATGTGTGGCGAGAGCCTCTGGCTGTATTACAGATGTAGGGAGCAGCCTCACTGGAGGCGCTGGGGGAAGGGGCTGACCTGGGTACCCTCACAAATGATGAAGTCTGTGAAACCAAAAGCAAATGGACCCGCACATGAGCCCTGTACCCTGGTAGACAAATGCTTCTGCCGAGGGGTACAGGTGAGCAATTCCTACACCGCTGCCCCTGCACACTGGAGCTTAGCAATTAGGTCAGTGGATGGTGGGTGGTGGGGCAGGTTCCTTACTGTTGGGTGGGAGCTACAGACAAATAGGGGCAGGGGCTAGAACGACCCACTGCCGAGGGTCAGAGTCGAGACAGCAGCACCAGCTCCTGTGGGCTCCCTCTCCATGTAGGCAGTGTGATGGTTGACTTTATGTGTCAGCTCCCCTGGCCGTGGGGTGCTGGTTGGTTACTTCTGGGGATGTCCAAGGGTGTTCCGGATGAGATTAGTATTTGAATCAGTGGGCGCTGTAAAGCAGGCCCACCTGCTTTACAGTGGCGTCACCCAATCTGCTGAGGACCTGAATAGCGCAGAAAGCAGAGAAAGGTGAATTTGCCCCACTCTTCCTGCCATGCTGCTTGAGCTGGGACACTCATCTCACCTTCTCTGGCCCTGACACTGAGACTAATGCCATCAGCCCTCCAGCTCTCAGGCCTTCAGACTCAGACCACACTGCACCACCAACTTCCCTGAGTCCCAGCGAGTAGGCGGCAGGCATGGGACCTCTTGGCCTCAGGAATCACCTGGACCCAGGCTTCAGCTGGCATTTCCCCTGCTTGCACTTCTTTCTCCTGCCACCTTGTGAAGAAGGTGCCTACTTCCCTTCCACCATGATTGTAAGTTTCCCGAGGCCTCCCCAGCCATGCATAACTGTGAGTCAATTAAAGCTTCTTTGTGGGCTGGGCGAGTTGGCTCACACCTGTAATACCAGCACTTTGGGAGACTGAAGTGGGTGGATCACTTGAGGTCAGGAGTTCAAGACCAGCCTGGCCAACATGGTGAAACCCTGTCTCTACTAAAAATACAAAAATTAGCCAGGCATGGTGGCACGCACCTGTGATCCCAGTTACTTGGGAGGCTGAGGCAGGAGAATCACTTGAAACCAGGAGGTGGAGGTTGCAGTGAGACGAGATTGCACCACTGCACTCCAGCCTGAGTGACAAAACAAGACTATGTCTCAATAAATAAATAAAACGTCCTTTGTTTATAAATTAGCCAGTCTCTGGTAGTATCTTTATAGTAGCGTGAGAACCAACTAATACACCAACTATATTGAAATGCGGTCACCAAAATAATAAAGTAATTGTTATTGGATTTCTTGTTAATCTACTGATTCAGGCCGGGCACGGTGGCTCACGACTGTAATTCCAGTACTTTGGGAGGCCGAGGTGGGTGGATCACCTGAGGTCAGGGGTTCAAGACCAGGCTGGCCAACATGGTAAGACCCCCATCTCTACTAAAACTACAGAAATCAGCTGGGTGTGGTGGCACTCGCCTATAATCCCAGCTACTCGGGAGGTTGAGGCAGGAGAATCGCTTGAACCAGGGAGGTGGAGGTTGCAGTGAGCCGAGATTGTGCCACTGCACTCCAGCCTGGGCAACAGATAAAAAACCCTACTGATTCAGATCTAGCTGCAGCTCTCATGACCAACAGCGTTGAAGAAGGAACAAAAATGAGGCTTCAAGACGCCAAAGCAACTGAAACACGATGGGAAAATACACAGGACTTTGCTGACAGTGGAGTCCCAGGTTCTGTGGAGACTGCCAGGTCCTTTGGCCACATTCTCTATTGAGGAACACTCACTTTCGGCTAAAGGTTGGTGAAAATAAAGATGCAACGTTTTTCCATCTAAGTTCAGGGACACCTGAATCCCGTGACCAGTGGTTCTAGTTTAGAAACCCAGCTACAGAGTTTACACCTGAGTGTGGTGATTACATCTTCACCATTTTCTGATTTTTAGAAAAAACAAAAAAACAAAAACAAAACAAAAAACTGTAATCTGAACCAAGGTATTTGATCTCCCTCCCTTCCTACAGGTGTCCATGCCCTTGGAGAAGGTAATCGGGGGTGGGTGTGCTTTTGACCCCAAAGGCTCCCTACATAGTCCAGGCCAGCCTGGGGCTTGGAGGAGGGCGGGTGAGCTGATGAGAACCTCCTCCCTGCTCGGCTTCCACCTGCAGGCATCTATGTGCCCACCACCCAAAACCTGGGCCTCCACCTACTGGCATCTATGTGCCCACCACCCAAAACCTGGGCCTCCACCTACTGGCATCTATGTGCCCACCACCCAAAACCTGGGCCTCCACCTACTGGCACCTGTGTGCCCACCACCCAAAGCCTGGGCCTCCACCTGCTGGCACCTGTGTGCCCACCACCCAAAGCCTGGGCCTCCACCTGCTGGCATCTGTGTGCCCATCACCCAAAGCCTGGGCCTCCACCTGCAGGCATCTGTGTGCCCACCACCCAAAGCCTGGGCCACGGGCAACTCCTGTGAGCAGGCTTCACCCTCTTTCCCTCTCACTACTCCCCACCCCAGCTGCAGCCCCCTCCTCCCTCCCCTTGGTTCAAGATGACCCCAACTCCCCAGGGGATTTCTATTGGGATCTGGTTTGGTTTTTCCTTTTTATGATCCCCTAAACCCATCTTCACCTCCCGACTGGGGCTCCCCAGGTTGACCGGGAAAGAGCCCACATTCCGCGTGATTGATTCCAGGCAGCAAAAGGCACTTCTGGCAGGAACCCGCATCCCAGGGCAGGCCCTGGGGCACCTTGGGCCGGGAAAGACTGTGGCCCCAAAATCTCCACTCCCCGTGCTGCCATCTGAAACACCACCATGACGGATAATGTCTTAGCCTAGGGAGAAGCCACCTGTGCTGGCTAAAAGGGGTCCCAAGAGACCTGCCTGGACAGTGTGGGTGAGGCCATTGCACCCTCCCGCTGAGATGGTGGGCCCTGCTACAGAGCCTGATGCCCCCGAGGAGCTGGGACCACTGCCCTCCCAATACACATACACACACACACACACTGACACAAACACAAACACACACAGACACAAATATACACAGATGTACACAAACACACACAAACACAGACACACACACAGACACAGACACACATACACACAGATGCAAACACACACACAAACACACACATACACAGATGCAAACACACACAAACACACAGACACACATACAGACACACACATACACACAGATGCAAACACACACAAACACACAGACACACACACACAGACACACACACACAGATGCAAACACACATAAACACACACACAGACACACAAACACACACAGACACACATAGACACACACAAACACAAACGCATGGACACACAAACACAGATGCAAACACACAAACACACAGACACACACACACACACACAGACACACAAACACACAGACACACACAAAAACACACAGACACACAAACACACACAGACACACACACACACACACACCCTTCACAACCTTCCTGGGCTGTTATCATTTTTTGCAGAGCTATCAAGGCAGGAAGATCCAGGAGGGACCCCAGGGCGGGGAGGGACAAACTCTCCCAGCTCGGGAAGACCGTGTTCATTCGCCTAAATCACTGAGTGAGCTCACACTAACAGGAAGTGTTTTGATTCTGCACTCTGAGTTAATCCCATCGCTGGCCAGACATGTTTGCTTTTAGGTTCTCTGGTGGCCCACAGGTCCCAGTTCCAAGTGGAAACATCCCGAGGCTGACCCTCCTGTCCTCAAACTGCACCCTCCCCCGGCCTGGCGCTGTCTGCAGGCTGTAGAGAGGGCCTGGGCTTTTCCACACCTTGGGCAGGTGTAGACCAGGGAAAGGCAGGTGTAGACCAGGGAAGGAAGAGGAGAAGGATGTGGACAACGCTCCACCACCAGAGAGCTCCACCACCACTCCGCAGGCCCTGGTGTGGCACCGTCCCCGAGGGCTGGCACTGGGCTGGTGGCAGGCCTCAGCCGCAGAGGGTGGCTGAGTCCCACGCACCGCCCCTACCCCTCTTCCTGAGACTGAGCACCTCTCTCTAGCCCCAGAGCAGGAGTTGTCCCCAGGCCCATCGGCCACTGCCCATGAAGCTGGTTGGAATTGCCCTCAGCGGCCACAGAGGCCCCAGTAGGGTCCCCAGCCAGGCCAACGTGCACTAGCAGCTCAGAAAGAAAGGCTTTGTGTCGGGTGACGCACCCTCCACCCCGGAATGTGGCCGTTCTCTCCTCCCACCCCTACAGCAGGGCTGAGGTTGTCCCGGGTACAAAGGCCTTTTGTCCCCACAATCAGCACGCCCGACGAGATGGCTCTGGAGCCGGGAGAGTGGCAGCCTCCATGGTGGCCACAGTGGCTCCCAGCTCCCCTGCAGCAGGGCCTCCCTCCTCCCCCAGGCCCGGGCAGAGGGCACCTATGTGGCATCTTCCCCAGCACCCCCTGGCTGCAGAGTACCCTGGTGAGAACGATCTCATTGGAGAGCCCAGGCCTATACACAACTTCTCTCTGCCAGCTGAGAAAGCACGTTTCTCTGATTAACTTGTGTTACCCACAATACACTGTAGACTAGAGAAGGCCAGGACCCTCTGAGGTGGGGCAGTGTCCCCAGGCTTGTGCTGGGTGTGGGTTCCACTGACCTCTTTATTTGTCAAAACTCATATACTTTAGGTCTATGCATCTTACTCTGGGTAGACTGTATCTCAGGCCAGTGGTGGTGGTTTACGCCTGTAATCCCATCACTTTGGGAGGCCAAGGTGGGTGGATCATTTGAGGTCAGGAGTTCAAGACCAGCCTGGCCAAAATCGTGAAACCTGTCTCTACTGAAAATACAAAAATTAACCGGGCATGGTGGCAGGTGCCTGTAATCCCAGCTACTCAGGAGGCTGAGGAAGGAGAATGGCGTGAACCCGGGAGGTGGAGGTTGCAGTGAGCCAAGATCGCACCACTGCACTCCAGCCTGGGCGACAGAGCAAGACTCCATCTCAAAAAAAAAAAGAAAAAAAAACTAATACCTGGACTTCTGGCCAGGCGCTGTAGCTCACATCTGTAATTCCAGCACTTTGGGAGGCCGAGGTGGGTGGATTGCTTGAGGTCAGGAGTTCGAGACCAGCCTGGCCAACACGGAGAAACCTCGTCTCTACTGAAATACAAAGAAAAAAAAAAATTAGCTGGGCTTGGTGGCACATGCCTGTAGTCCCAGCTACCTGGGAGGCCGAGGCAGGAGAATTGCTTGAACCTGGGAGGTGGAGGTTGTAGTGAGCCAGGATCACGCCACTGCACTCCAGCCTGGCAACAGAGCAAGACTTTGTCTCAAAAATAGTAATAATAATAATAATAATACCTGGACTTCTGCTTTCAAATAGGAAAGACGGGTCCCACAGGCAAGGCCACCACAACTGCTGACAACAGCTGAGGAGGCCGGACACACGGTGAAAACCTAACTGCGAAGGCACCGGAAAGCTGCGGAGGCTGCAAGGACTTAGCAGACTAAAATTCCAGAGAATCAACCGAGGAGGCCGGACACACGGTGAAAACCTAACTGCAAAGGCACCGGAAAGCTGCGGAGGCTGCGAGGACTTAGCAGACTAAAATTCCAAAGTATGGAGAATCGTCAGATAAGCCGGTGACCCACAGCCATCTTTTTACCTGGGGACATTTACTGATCTCGGGCACTGGGCTAAGGATTGAGCTTGGCCCAGGCAGAGAGCTGCAGCTGGGGTAAAAGAAACCAGCAAAGATTCTCACGGTCACAGGGAGGAAAGTGGCAAAATTGGAGTGTCCAGGGCCTCAACCACGCGGCGGGGCCCTCAGCACCACTCCAAGACACTTGTAGGATCTCAATGCTGCTGCAGAAGGAGGCTCAGGAGCAAGCTAAGCAGCTCTGCGAGGCAGGCCTGCACTTCCCACAGCCTTTCAAAGCGGGGAGATCAAGACCTGCCAGGCTCCCAAGCTGAAATCTGAAGAGACCAATCCCCTAAACCGGGGCAAACCAGAGGAAGCCTGAACCCCATCAAACTACACACCAGTCCACCTGGGTCCATCCCCCGCTGGGTTGAGGGACCTGCCCCTCTGTCCATCCTAACTGCCTGAGGATTTTCTCCCAATACAGGCCAGGTGACTCCAATTAGAACAACTCCTGTGCAAATAACAACTGTAATTGCCAGACAAAACATAAACGCCATAATATAAACTCACTAGGCTGGGCGCAGTGGCTCATGCCTGTAATCCCAGCACTTTGGGAAGCCGAGGCAGTTGGATCACCTGAGGTCAGGAGTTCGAGACCAGCCTGGCCAACATGGTGAAACCCCATCTCTATTAAAAATACAAAAATTAGCCGGACGTGGTGGTGGGCACCTGTAATCTCAGCTACTCGGGAGGCTGAGGCGGGAGAATCGCTTGAACCGGGAGGCAGAGGTTGTAGTGAGCCGAGATCGTGCCACTACACTCCAGCTTGGGTGACAAGAACAAGACTCCATCTCTCTATATATATGTATGTATATATATACATATATATAAAATATACATATATGTGTGTATATATAAACGCACTGCATTCTGAGTGACCAAAACCAGACAGAGGCTGTAGGGTGTTGACAATCAGGAAAACGGAATGATCCGAAGAACCAGAGGACAGAGTTTGGGGTGACCATGGCAGCTGGAATGTGAGGAGGAAATCCCAGAAAGGAGAGAGCCATAGACAGGGATTCCCCAAAGACTGCATCAAAAACAGCTCAGATCTCTGGCAGAACTTGAGCTATGTGCACACAGGACAGATCCCAAGCAACTCACATAACCGAAGAAAGATTTACCTGCCAGCCACACAGAGGAGGCAGTGTTTACCGTTTGAGTTCAGTCAGGTTAACTGCTTGATGAAACGAAACCAAAACAGTTAATAATCTGGAGAGGAAGATAACAGAATCTCACGTCCCTACTATGTCGTGTTCACAATGCACAGGGTCAACCCTAAATCAACAGACACATCAAGAAGCAGGCAAATGTGACCGAGAATCAAGAACGAGAACGGATGGGAGCCAGGAGACAAGGGAATATATCCTTAAAGTGCTGAAAGAAAACACATGGCCAACCTAAAATTCTATACCCAGAAAAAATATCCTTCTGAGATGAAAGTGAAATAAAGACTTTTCAGACAAACAAAAGCCAGGAGAATTCATCTTTGACAGATCTGCAGTAAACGGAATATTAAAGGAAATATATCTAGGCAAGAGGAAGATGATCGCAGATGTAAACATGAACGTGTAGAAAAAAATGAAGAATACCAGAAAAAGTAAAATACGTGGGTAAATTTAATTGAATATAGACTGCTCAGAACAATACTCATAGTACGTTATAGAGTTTAAAATACAAGTAGGCCGGACGCGGCGGCTCATGCCTGTAATCCTAGCACTTTGGGAGGACAAAGTGGGCAGATCGCCTGAGCTCAGGAGTTCGAGACCAGCCTGGGCAACGTGGCGAAACCCCATCTCTACTAAAAATACAAAAAATTAGTTGGGCATGATGGCGCACGCCTATAATCTTAGGTCTCAGCTACTGGGGAGGCTGAGGCAGAAGAATCACTTGAACCCAGGAGGCAGAGGTTGCAGTGAGCTGAGATTGTGCCATTACACTGCAGCCTGGACAAAAGAGTGAGACCCTGTCTCAAAAAATAAATTAATTAAATAATTTAATTTAATTTAATACAAGTAAAACCACACATATAACAACCACAACAAAGGAGGTGGGGGATATCTGCAATACAAGTGTACAGCCAAGTACAAAAGACTTATGTCCAGAACATATGTAAAGAACTCCTACAAATCAATAAGAAAAGGATAGACGACTCCCCAGGAAGTGAGCAAAAGGATTTGAAGACACTTCACCAAAGAGGATAGTCCAGCGGTCAGTAAGCATGTAAGAAGATACCCCAATTTCCTTGGCTCTCATGAAAATGCAAATTAAATCACGAAGTAATATCACAACCCACAGACTGGCCAATACGAACAAGGTGAACACTTCCAGTTATCAGCAAGGCTGTGGAGTAACCACAACCCTCACACATTGCTCGTCACGTGAAAGCCGATAGAACCACTACAGAGAAGTGCTGGATAGTAACTACTTTTTTTTTTTTTTTTTGAGACGGAGTCTCACGCTGTTGCCCAGGCTGGAGTGCAGTGGCGCGATCTCGGCTCACTGCAAGCTCCGCCTCCTGGGTTCACGCCATTCTCCTGCCTCAGCCTCCTGAGTAGCTAGGACTATAGGCGCCCGCCACCGCGCCCAGCTAATTTTTTGTATTTTTAGTAGAGACGGGGTTTCACTGTGGTCTCGATCTCCTGACCTTGTGATCCGCCCGCCTCGGCCTCCCAAAGTGCTGGGATTACAGGCTTGAGCCACTGCGCCCGGCCTTTTTTTTTTTTTTGAGACGGAGTCTCGCTCTGTCGCCCAGGCTGGAGTGCAGTGGCTGGATCTCAGCTCACTGCAAGCTCCGCCTCCCAGGTTTATGCCATTCTCCTGCCTCAGCCTCCCGAGTAGCTGGCTACAGGCGCCCGCCACCTCGCCCGGCTAGTTTTTTGTATTTTTTAGTAGAGATGGGGTTTCACCATGCTAGCCAGGATGGTCTCGATCTTCTGACCTCGTGATCCGCCCGTCTCGGCCTCCCAAAGTGCTGGGATTACAGGCGTGAGCCACCGCGCCCGGCCGATAGTAACTATTAAAGATGAACACAGGTGGACCCACTGCCAAGTTTCACCCTACAGAAATGCTTGCACCTGTTCACCAAAGACATGTACTGTGTGAGCACGTTCATGGCCACATAAAAGCCAAGAGCCAGAAGCCACTCAAACGCCCATTCGTTGAAGAAGGGATAGATGAGTGGGGGCTGCTCACCCCATGGAATGGCGCTCAGCAGTGACAATGACTGAGGTATAATCTCGTGCAACAAGGGCGACCTTGCAGACTGTATGCTGAGTGGAGGAAAACAGACACTGTGGAATCCCCTTTTAGGAAGGAGGCAAATAAGATGTAGTTATCTGGCCGGGCGCAGTGGCTCACACCTGTAATCCCAGCACTTTAGGAGGCCGAAGCGGGTGGATCACCTGAGGTCAGGAGTTGCAGAGCAGTCTGGCCAACATGGTGAAACCCCGTCTCTACTAAAACTACAAAAATTAGGCCTGGTGCGGTGGCTCACACCTGTAATCCCAGCACTTTGGGAGGCCGAGGCGGGTGGATCACGAGGTCAGGAGATCAAGACCATCCTGGCTAACACAGTGAAACTCCATCTCTACTAAAAATACAAAAAATTAGCTGGGTGTGTTGGCGGGCTTCTGTAGTCCCAGCTACTCAGGAGGCTGAGGCAGGAGAATGGCGTGAACCCAGAAGGTGGAGGTTTCAGTGAGCCGAGATCATGCCACTGCACTCCAGCCTGGGTGACGGAGCAAGACTCTGATCTCAATAAATAAATTAATTAATTAATTAATAAATAAACACAAAATACAAAAATTAACCGGGCATGGTGGCACATGCCTGTAATCCCAGCTACTCAAGAGGCTGAGGCAGGAGAATCACTTGAGCCTGGGAGGCGGAGGTTGCAGTGAGCCAAGATTGTGCCATTGCACTCCAGCCTGGGCAACAAGAGTGAAACTCTGTCTGAAAAAAAAAAAAAAAGATACACTTATCCTGGGGGTGCTGATGGGGAGATCTGGGGGTAGAGGGGATGGTCTAATTCTGTCTGGATGTCAGTTAGAGAAGTGTGTTCAGTTTGTGAAGACAGCCCAGGCTGGGCTGGCTGTATCTTTCCATATCTCCACTATATGTCAGTGAAAAGTCAGCTAAACACAATCATTTATTTAACCAGCACATTTGGGAAGCAGAGGAAGGAGGGAACGTGGGAGGAAGCCTGAGTGGTGCTTCTCATTCCCCTACAGAATCAGTAGACCTTGATAATTGTAAAATATGTGGTTACATAAACATAATGACCCAGCCACTTAATGTTTTCCATAGTCATTTTTTTAAATCTAAGGAGATCATTAAGGAACCAGTATCTTTTGTTGTGGTAAAATATTTATCTGAAATGCAGCAACTCTTTCCATTTAAATCCAAATGAAATACAATTTGATATTTTATTTTGAAATAAAGCCTATCATCTTATCGTACTCCACTTCTCAGCTACTCTTCCCTTCTTCAGCCCTCTTCTCTGTCTCTCTACGTAAGTACCAAGCAAGACATCTGGAACAAGGTTTAGCAATTTAATGAGGGTTATTTCTTAGTGGTTGGATTTAAAGTGACTTTTAGAGACTCCTTTTTGTACATGTTTGCATTCATTCGCGTTTTAATAACAAGCATTTTTCAAATTAATAAAGCTGTTTTGTTGTGCTCCATCACTAGCTGGGTGACCTGGAGCAAGTTTCTCACCCTTGCTGAGCCTTGGTTTTGGCAGCTGTAAAATGCAGATGCTAATATTACCAAATGCATAGGTTTTTTTTAGAAAGATTAAATTAGATTATTTTTCTAAGTGGCTATACAGCACACGAGGCCCTTAATACACAGTAGCTGCTATTATTATTGCCAAACATAAATAGGGGAGAAAACAACAAAGAGACTCAGCCCTCCCTTCAGGAGGTGATAGTCTGGCAGAAAGAGGCGAGAGCAAATGCCCAGATGGAGCCTCATGAGGAGCCTACTGCCCTGGGCTGCCACAGGCATGATGGTAAGCAGGAGCCAGAGGGCTGAAGCCTTGGAGGAACTGAGGAGTGGGCCAGAAGTGGGGGACCGCTGCACCCGCCCTGCAGACTCAGAGGGTCTGAGTCAGCGTCCTGTCCTGAGGGTGTTGCCAGGCTGGGGAGCAGGGGAGACCCTGGCCTGCTGTGCCAGCGGAGGACTCCCTACGGGGGCTGTCTGCAGGAAGGTGATGGGTTGGAAAGCCCTGCTGTCCGCAGAGACTCCAATATGAGGAATGGGTGCCTTGGACCTGGTGCTGCAGACAGTGACATGGTTTGGCTCTGTGTCCCCACCCAAATCTCCTCTCGAATGGTAATCCCCATGTGTGTAGGGAGGGACCTGGTGGAAGGTGACTGGATCAGGGAGTGGTTTCCCCCAGGCTGTTCTCCTGATAGTGAATTCTCATGAGATCTGATGGTTTAAAAGTAGCAGTTTCCCCTACACTCTCTCTCTCTCGCCACCTTGTAAAGAAGGTACTTGCTTCCCCTTCACCTTCCCCGATGATTGTAAGTTTCCTGAGGCCTCCCCAGCCATGCGGAACTGTGAGTCAATGAAGCCTCTTTCCTTTATAAATTACCCAGTCTCAGGCAGTTCTTTATAGCAGTATGAAGACAGACTAATACGGACAGTATCAGCAGAGGCTTGAGTTCATCCAGTGCTATTGGAAGACTCTGATGGATGGAATACATTGAAGGCACAGCCAAGGTGTGGAGGCTCTTGAGAAGACAAAAGGTGCCCAGCACACAGGTGGAGCTCTCTCCAGAGAGGTTTGCTCAACTCCTGCAGGCAGGAAGAGCTGCCCTGTCCTATAGCCCTCTGCATGCGTCCAGGCATCTCCCACCTGCATCATTTCACCCCCTGACAGCAAGCACCTTGGGGTGGGGTTGTCAGATAAAATACAGAACTCCCAGGTCAATCTGAATTTCAGATAAACAACAAATAAATTTCAGTACAAGAGTGTCTCATACAATATTTGGGACATGCTGGTGCCAAATATTGCATAGGACATTATATTAGCCCGTTCTCACATTGCTATAAAGAACTACCTGAGGCCGGGTGCAGTGGCTTGCACCTGTAATCCCAGCACTTTGGGAGGCCAAGGTGGGCAGACCACCTGAGGTCAGGATTTCGAGACCAGCCTGACCAATATAATGAAACCCCATCTCTACTAAAAATACAAAAATTAGCCAGGCATGGTGGCAGATACCTGTAATCCCAGCTACTGGAGAGGCTGAGACAGAAGAATCGCTTAAACCCGAGAGGCGGAGGTTGCAGTGAGAGAAGATTGTACCATTGCATTCCAGCCTGATCAACAAGAGCTAAACTCCATCTCAAAAAAAAAACAAAAAAACAAAAAAACAAAAAAAAAAAAAACAAAAAAAAACTACCTGAGACTGGGTAATTTATTTATTTTTTAATTTTTTTTTTTTTTTTTTTTTTGAGACCGAGTCTCACTCTGTCACCCAGGCTGGAGTGCAGTGGCTGGATCTCAGCTCACTGCAAGCTCCGCCCCCAGATTTACGCCATTCTCCTGCCTCAGCCTCCTGAGTAGCTGGGACTACAGGCGCCTGCCACCACACCCAGCTAGTTTTTTGTATTTTTTTTAGTAGAGACGGAGTTTCACCGTGTTAGCCAGGATGGTCTCCATCTCTTGACCTCGTGATCTGCCCATCTCAGCCTCCCAAAGTGCTGGGATTACAGGCTTGAGCCACCTCACCCGGCCAAGACTGAGTAATTTATAAAGAAGAGAGGTTTAATTGACTCGTGGTTCTGCAGGCTATACAAGAAGCACAGCTGGGGAGGACTCAGGAAACTTACAGTCATGTTGGAGCAGGAGGAAGAGAGCAAAGGGGAGGTGCTACCCACTTTTAAACAACCAGATCTCCTGAGAACTCACTATCAGGAGAACAGCAAAGGGGAAATCGCATCCATCATCCAGTCACCTCCCACCAGGCCGCTCCTCCAAGGCTGCAGATTACAATTTGACATGAAATTTGAGTAAGGACACAAATCCAAACCTTATCAGACATACTTATCCTAAATCTGTATTCATTGTTTATCTGAAATTCAAATTTACCTCCATGCCCTGTATCTTTATTTACTAAAGCTACAACCCACTTGGGTGATGCTGTGCCCTTGCTTACCTGGTACCACCACTGCCAATCCTGTGCCCAGCACATAGCAGGCTTTCAATTAATGTTGAATAGATGTGGGGTGGGTGGATGGGGGATAGATGGATGGTGGGTGAATGGGTGGATGAATGGATGGTGGCTGGATGGGTGGATGGATGAATAGATGGATGGATTGGATGGGTGGATGTGTGCGTAGGTGGTTAGATGGACGGATAGTGGTGGGTGAATGGATGAATAGATGGATGGATGGACAGATGGATAATGGGGGTGGGTGGGTTGGTGGGTGAATAGGTGATGGATGGGTGGATCAGTGGATGGGTGAGCAGATGGATGAGTGGATGGATGGATGGATGGATGGATGTAGCAGGTTGGCTGGGTGGGTGGAAGAGTAGACAGATTGGTGGATAGATGGGTGGATGCCTGGATGGGTAGGTGAATGAATGGGATTTGGACTATGTAAGAGGTTTTAACACTAAGCAGCCTTACGTGCCCCATGACAGGGCCAGGATGGGAGTAAGTGAAGTGCCTGCTGATGGGAAAACTCCCGGCTCTGACACCTCTTATCTCCTCTGGGACTCTCCTGCTCAGATTCTGAATCTGTAAAATGGGAATGTCCAGCAAGAGGAAGCCCCATGTGCTGCCACACAAGTTATATGTCCCTGACCTGGGTGCCTTGCTGGGGTGGTGGGGGGTGACTTGCCTGCAGACTTCAAAGTCCTGCCTGCCTGCCAGGATCCTTGACTTCCCAGCACCAATCAGACATCACGCAAAAGTGACCTCTCCACTCCCAGCACCAAGGAGTTGCCTTTGGACCCTGACCATCCTGATGGCCAGGCCAGGCTGGCCAGCACCTCCCCAGCAGCCCTTCGGAGGCCTCCACAGCCCTGTGTCCAGTCTGACACAAGTATGGCAGGTGGTCATGAGCACCGTGCCCTTCCAGCAAGGCACTGTGGGCAAGGGCCTCAGTGGGCAAGGGCCTGTGGGCAGGGGCCTCAGGTAGGCAGGTCCGAAGCACCTGCAGACCCCGCACTTAGAAGCTACCACCCCGCTTTTTGAACCTTGTGTTTTAGAAAGGGTCTTCCATTCGTAGCATCTCCCTCTCCCCAGTCCTTCTCCCAGAGACTGTTTAAGGGTGGGCCTGGGAGCCCCAGTGTTCCCAGGGTTATTCCTAGGGGTAGACGTCTCATAAACAATGTTGTCCCTCCTCCCAGGGCCCCAGGGCAAGGAGCAGCCAGCCTGGACCTGCAGCCATTGTGGCCCCAGCCCGGGGGAGGGGACAGCACAATCAGGGTGAAGTGGAGTCAGAGGCGGGTGTTGTGGGGGGGGTGCGGGGACAGCTGGCCTGGCCTGGCCACCTTCCCTGCCTCCTGTGACATCAGCCCATCAATTCCCTCCCTCTTTTGCCCTCACTAGGTTGTGTCTCTGGCCCTTGCAGCCACAAGGTTCCTGACTCCTGTGTCCTTATGAAGAGCCACACACAGCAGCCGGGGGACTGCCCTGCCAGAACCGGCCCAGGATTCCTGCTGGATTCCGTGTGTCAGGACCACCCATTCTAGTAGAAGAGCGGAAAGCCCAGAGGGGCAAATCACATGCCTAGGAAGCAAAGAGGGATCCCTGGCCCAGGGCCGCCTGCGGGGTGAGAGGGCTGAGGCTGGGGTCTGCTATTACTAGAGCTGAAACCTATGGACCTACCCAGCTCCCGTTTTTGCCACTGGGGAGACCCACGGGGAGGACCTGGGGGGACCGTCAGCCTTGGGTGTTGGTTGCCACATCTGCACGTGACGGGAGAAACATGTCATTCCAGGAGGACAGGAGGGCAGAGCAGCTAAGGGGGGCTGCCCAGACATAGGGGCATCCTGGGTATCCACCCCTGTCCTTTGGAGGCAAGAGAAGGGGCTGCACCCCTGGGTTTGACAGGCAGCAGCCACCTTCCAGAGGGAGAGCTGGCGGGGCCTTACCATACCCCCTTCAGAGTAGCCCCCTCCCCCCACCACTGCCCTGGACTCTGCAGCCAGCAGGCTGGAGGTTCCTAACGCTATGGGGGACAGAAGGCTGTGGCTGGCTGAGGACTTTGTGTCAAGTTCCCACTGCCTCTGGGGACTGGGGACAGCCAGGCCACACACGGGGGCAGTGGGACTTAGCACCTGAGCCTGCTGAGCTCCGGAGAGCCCTGGAGGTTCTTGGTTCCCCGAGGTGGGGCAGGGAGGAGGGAGTCCCTGGTGTGGCCTGGTTCTGCTAGGCGGATCACTGAACACCCCCTTCCCTGATGAAGAGGCGAGAGCTGCTTCGGGAAGAACCATTTGCCCTCACCCCATTCGGTCTGGGACAGGCAGGGCACTGGCCTGCCGGATGCCCCCACCCCTGTGCCTGCAGCCCTGCTCTTCGCCCGGCTCCCTTACTCCACTTCTTTCCACCTCCTCCCCTTCCTCCTCCTCCCAAGGAGGAGGCAGATGGTGGTGGAAACTCTGCTTCCTTCATTTTCCGGAGCGTGACTCAGCACCGCAGCTGCCGCCTCAGCCCCCACACAGCAGCACGAAGCCTGCCCTCCCCTACAGTGGAGCCCGGGGGCTCCCCAGAGCACCCCTCCTGCAATCCATCTGGACAACGCAGGGCTGCGGGCTGCCGAGCCACCTTCCCCGGCCCCCAGCCCAGCGGACCCCTCATAGGCAGAGGGCGGAGTGCAGGCAGGTGGGCGGGGCTGCAGTTCCAGATCTCAGGGACACACAGAGGCAACCACAGGGCTTCTTAGCTTCTGGGTGGCCACCCTGCCCAGGAGACTGGGCTGAGTGAAGGGGAGGGGAAGGCCTAGGTGGGACCCCAAGAAAGGACCCATCAGAAAACACAAGGAGGTAGGAAAATAAGAGAAATTTCCAGAAGCAAGAGGCTTGGCCCATGCGGAATGCCACAGAGCCAGGCCTCAACCCACCAGGGAATCTCTGAGGACACTGACAGCAGCCCACCAACATGGCCCCAGGTCCTGCTCTGAGCTCCGGTCGGCCCTCCTCCTCCCTCTATCAGAGCCTCCCCTGGGAGCCCCAGAGATCCTTTCAGCTCCTTCTCTCGGACAAACGAACCCTCCGGGCTGGGAGCCCCTGGTGGCTCCTCCCACTCCCCCCACTCGGCTCCCTCTCTCTGCCTCGCTCCCTTTGCGGTAGGCTTGGCCCAGGAGAGTCCTGGCACCCCCAGCTGCTCTGTAAGCCCCTGGGGGTGGCCGACGGGGGTCGGCTCCCCACTCTTGCCTGGCCGTAATCCCGGAGCTGTGCCTCGGGATGTGGGCACACAATTGTGCACACGCACATCATCTCGGCAACTGGGGTCTCCTGACAGTCCCCTTCCCAACCCCCAAAACAAGACCTGCCAGTGCCCCCACCCCTTCTTCTCCCTTCTATCCCCCTCCCCACAGCCCTAGGTACAGCTGCAGAAACTGAGGCTCAAAGGGGTCAAGTCCCTTCACTCTACATGGTAGAGCTTGGGTGGTCAGAGACCCCAGACCCCAGTTGAAGGCTCCTGCCCTGACATGGGAAGCCCTTCCTGTGGAGCCTGAGCAGGTGCCCAGGACCAGACGGGCCAGCCCAGGTGGGAGGCTTCCTGCCAGGAGGCCCTAAGGGTGACCTAGCCAGGGACACCAGTGCTCACAGGTCCGGTTGGTCCCAGCCCCAGTTCACCCTCTGTTTGCTAGCAGTGGCCCCTCTCCTCTCCCCCAGGACTCCCAACAGCTCTGCACAGAGGCCTCATCCCCACCCAGCTGGGCAGACTCCGACCTTGCCACTGGGTTCCTTCCCAGTCTCCAGCCACTCCCCTCTTGCAGCTTCAGTTTCTGCATCTACAGGTTGGGAGTAATGAGATTCCCCAGCCGGCCCGCTGGGAGGGCTGGGCATCCTGGGGGAGAAGGGGAAGGAAATGCCAGGAGCTGGGTGGAGCCAGGTCAGGGAGGCATGGGCCCAGCCCTAGCCCCAGCAGCCACTCTGTGGGCCCAAGCCAGCCCCGGGCCCTGGGCTTGTCCATCTGTAAGCAGGGTGATGGCACTGCTGGGCGAAGTGGCTGAGGGTGGGCCCAGCCCAGCTGCCCTCCCTAGGTGCCCATCAGGCCCAGCACTGGGGCAGGGCACCCGGCCCAAACCACATGGATGGGGAAAAACCTCCAGCTGGGCTGCCCCGACAGGGATGGAGGCAAACAGGGCTCCCAGGATTCCAGGGCCAGCACAGCTCTGTGGCTCCCATAGTATCAACTCCAGGCCCCAAAAAGGACTGCAGGGGACCAGGCTGCTCCTGGGAGACCCCAGATGTCCTGGCTCTTCTCTAGGGGATCTCGGGCTGAACAGAGGACTGAGGCCCCAGAGGAAGGCAACACAGGGTCAAGACGGGCTCCTGAGGGTCCCCAATCATTTGTAAATTACCTCTGCCCTCTGCAAAGAGTGAATGCTGATTCCCCAGCCTCTACCCAAATATATGCATTCTCTCAGGTTCACGCTTACGCATCCCCTTACCATTCGGCAGATCCCACCGGCTCTGCCCCAGCTCACGCCCTCCGCCTGGCCGTACCATCCTCTGCCGCTCACCAAGGGGGACCCTCCAATCCACTCCCGTGAATCAGGGTCCCCAAGCTGCACTCGAGGCCTCTGTCACCTTTCCTTGCTTGTGGAGCAAACCCACCCTCCTTCTTCTGACTCTCACTCCTCCCACCTCAGTGTGTGCAGAGGAGCCTTCCCTGCACACAGCTGAAGCGGCCCCGTGGCCCCTACCCTGGACTTTGGCCAGGCCATTGACCAGGCTGCTGCTTCCCACCCATGCCTTGGCATCTGGGTCATTTTTATTGTTGGTAGTTTGGCCTGGCTTGTGGGCTTCACACACACCTCCCATCCAGCAGCCCTAGGAGGTGGGACTGTTATCACCACCCCATCTCAGCAGACAGCACTGTAGCAGAACGAGCCACAGACCAAACTCCTCAGACACCGAGTTAAAGAAGGAAGGGGTTTATTTGGCCGGGGGCATCGGCAAGACTTCTGTCTCAAGAGCCGAGCTCCCCGAGTGAGCAATTCCTGTCCCTTTTAAGGGCTCACAACTCTAAGGGGGTGCCTGTGAGGGGGTTGTGATTGATTGAGCAAGTAGGGGGTACGTGACTGGGGGCTGCATGCACCGGTAATTAGATCGGAACAAAACAAGATCGGGATGTTCACAGTGCATTCCTATACAATGTCTGTAATCTGTAGACAACAGAACCAATTAGGCCAGGGGTCGATCTTTAACTACCAGGCCCAGGGTGCAGAGCCGGGCTGTCTGCCTGTGGATTTCACTTCTGCCTTTTAGTTTTTACTTCTTCTTTCTTTGGAGGCAGAAATTGGGCATAAGGTGATACGAGGGATGGCCTCCTCCCTTAGCACAAGCAGCAGAGCCAGGGCCCAGACCGGCCCAGCCACAGTACCCTCCCGCTGTACCACGGGACTGCGCTGTTCACAGGGCCACTCCTGGCCTCTGAGGAGTCCCTCCAGGTAGGCCAGGCCAGGCCTGTGCTTTGGAATGCAGCCCACGCAGGGCTCCCTGCTGCTCAGGGCAGGGCGGTGGTCCAACAGCTCCCACCCCCCAGGGCCTATGCACCCGCAATGCCCAACCTGCCCAGAACCCCCAGGTCCAGGAACCACCACTAGGAGGTTGGCAATGACTCAGGCCTTGAGTCAGCAGCATCAGATGAGGACGCAGCCAGCCCTCTGCCAGCATAAGGGAGCTCCAGAAAGCCCCGAGCTCTGCTAGCTGGGCTCGCGGGGACCCCTGGCTGGAAATGAATCAGGTTCATCAGCGCCCAGGAGCCACCTCCCAGGGAAAATTCACGCGCACACGCACACGCACACGCACACACGCACACGCACACGCGTGCACACAGAGGAGGCCTGACATCAGGGTGGGTGGGGCTGACTAACACCAACCCAGAGAAGAGAAACCAGAGATGGTGGGGCGCAGTGGGCAGTGAGGTGGGGTCTCAGCTGGAGGGGCTCACTCAGACTGTGGAGCACCCATGTGCCTCCTAAACAGAAACTCCACACAGGCCAAGGAAACAGAGCTACCAGCTGACTCACTCTCCCGGCAAACACCAGCTCCTCCCCGAGCCAGGCCCTGGAAGAGAAGTCGACATCACGAGCTACCATCTGGGGGGTGGCACCAGGCTGCGAAGGATCCACAGACTGGCACATGCAGGAGGAAATGGGACGGGGGAGGGGTAAGGCCCCCAACAAGCAGGAGCAGGGAAGGGCCCTCCCAGCGCCCCACTGTAACGGGGCCTCATCAATGTCCTGTGCTCACTGAATATAGCACTGCCAATGAAAGGTGAAAGAGGAACAAGAACATTCTCCTGGACGCCACCCACAGAAAGCCGTGTGCAGGCTTGGCCCTCACCTTGGGGACCTTGGACACAGAGCTGGTTGTGTCACATCTGGAGGCCTGATGTAGAAGGCACTCGGCTAAGCCCTAGTTACTGGCACTCGGGCACCTGCGCCCCCTCTCAGCAAACTCCATGTCTCATGAAATTAGGACTAGATTTCCACTTTATTTTGAAAATATGGCCAAGGTAAGAGGTCAGGAACGACAAGGCCAAGCTGGGGTAGCCAAGAAAGCGGAGGAGACACGGGGGCGGAGGAGTGGCTGCAAGCGTCTGAGTGCAGGAGGCACAGACACCGAAGGCCCCGGACACCGGAGGGCAGCATGCTGGTGCGGAGCAGGGACAACCTGGGGTTCACTCTAAGGCACCCCTGGAGAGGCAGGGTGGGTGGGGCAGGTGAGGATGGGGGTTGGAGCCCATGACATCCCCTCGGTTGCTCAGCATGGCTGACGCCTGGCCACACTGGGCCTGGAACTCAAAGTCTAACTGGGGAGCCAGGCAGGGAGCCAGACAGGAAACCAGATGCATGCAAGTGGAGATTCCAGGCTGAGGCGCTGTGGGAAGGAGGGAAGCTGTCACTCTCCCAAGGCGGAAAGTGGGAGGGGCTGGGAGTTTCCAGGGAGGGGAGGAGGGCCTGGAGGAGTTCCCTGGGGTGGGGGTCCCAGAAGAGCCAGCAGCCTATGCAGTGGCATGGGAAAGATCCCAGTGCCTGGCGAGGAATTGGCACAGCCTGTGTATGTGGAGTTAGATGGGGTTTGGGGTTTGGGGTTATTTTTAACCCGTAAGTCTCCCCATTATTCTACAGGAGAAAGGGAATGCGTGCTGGGTGCTCAGGAAGATGCGGACAGGAGGCAGCAGTGTGGGGAGGGACAGGGAGGGCCTGGGGGCTGGGTCAGAGCCTTGCCCAGGGGCTTTAGGAGGGAAGCGCTGGCTTTCCCACCTCCCCTCTGGAATCTGTCCCCTGTCATCCTGGAAGAGCTCAGGAGCAAATGGATTCCGTTCCATTAAAAAAGCATGGTGCCTGGGGCTAAGCAAAGCTGAGACTGGCAGATAAGGTGCCCCAGATGAGCAGTGGGGCGTGGAGCAGGCCCAGGAGGCAGGAGCGCGGCAGGGAGCAGGGACAGTCATCCGGCCTTCAGGATGGGCAGCACCCCTGGAGGAACGGGGAAGCCAGAGCGGTATGCCTGGCCTGCAGGCCAGGTGAGGGGAGAACGCAGGCCAGAATCCAGCCATAACCTAGCAGCAGGTCCCATCAAGGTGAGAAGAAAGTCTGATCTACTCCCAAGCTAGCAGTGAAACTAGGAGGTTCTGTAAGAACTGGGGAATTATTTACCCTAACTCAGGAATGCTGACTGTGAAACCAAGCCCTCACCTAGGGGAAGGGCCACCCCAGCAGTGGCCACTCCTGAAATCCTCACCTCCCTCCCGGACAAGTCTAGCCTCCAGGATGGAAGAAAGTCAGCCAACCCTAGGATTATCGTGTCTGGGTTGAACTGAGGAGTCATCTGTGCGTTCAACCTGTGCTAGTGGCTGGGGCCTCCACAATGTTGGGTGTGCCTGGGATAACTCAGAGTAACGCGGTCAGACGGCACTCAGGGCCGGGCTGGAAGGGTGCTGCCCTTCCCTGGGCCTCAGCGTCCTCTGTAAAGTGGGGGTCCCCGTGCCCACCCACACGGCAGTGAGGATGGAAGGAGGCCCGGCGTGCTGAGCCCTGGCACTTGCAGCTGGCACCTGGACATGTAGGGAACGTGCTTCCGTGGTTATTATCGTTGCTGTTACAGATCCGTCCACGTGTGGCTGACTCAGAGCTGTGACATTAAGGGAAAATAAAGGAAATGGTTGAGCTGCCTTTTCAGACAACACTGGAATTTTTGAAGAACTCAAGAATCAGTATACTGAAAGGTTTGTGCCGTGAAGTCGCTGCTTGTGAAGCCTGTGTGCATCCCAAGTGCTGACAAGGACAATGGAAGACACGTCATTCATAAGCTCCTTTAAAAAGCCAGAGAGGCCCCTCGAAAGGGACTGGTAGATGAATAAGATTGGTAAAATAAACCCAAACATTTGGGGGGGAAAAGGTGATTTTATTATTTTTTATTTTACTTTATTTTATTTTTTGAGACAAGGTATCGCTCTGTCACCCAGGCTGGAGTGCAGTGGCATGATCTTGGCTCACTGCAGCCCTGGCTTCCCAGGTTCAAGCGATCTTCGTGCCTCAGCCTCCCAAGTAGCTAGGACTACAGACACACGCCATGAAGCCTGGCTAATTTTCATATTTTTTATAGAGACAGGGTTTCCCCATGTTGGCCAGGCTGGTCTTGAACCCCTGGGCTCAAGCAGTCCACCCTCCTCGGCCTCCCAAAGTGCTGGGATTACAGGCGCGAGCCACCGTGCCTGGCAAAAATGAGATTTTAAATGTGCTACTTTAATAAACTGAGTATTAATGTTGAAAACCCAGGCCGGGCGCGGTGGCTCAAGCCTGTAATCCCAGCACTTTGGGAGGCCGAGACGGGTGGATCACGAGGTCAGGAGATCGAGACCATCCTGGCTAATATGGTGAAACCCCATCTCTACTAAAAATACAAAAAACTAGCCGGGCGAGGTGGTGGGCGCCTGTAGTCCCAGCTACTCGGGAGGCTGAGGCAGGAGAATGGCGTGAACCCGGGAGGCGGAGCTTGCAGTGAGCTGAGATCCGGCCACTGCACTCCAGCCTGGGTGACAGAGCGAGACTCCGTCTCAAAAAAAAAAAAAAAAAAAAATGTTGAAAACCCAAGGAGCAGCAAAGGTCCTCAAAGACAAAGACACAGAGACCTGGGGGAGGGGTCTGCAGGTGGCTGCAATGGGGGAGGGGAGAGGCGGAGGGGAGGAGAGGCCCTGGGGAGGCAGTACAAACTGGTTTACAGACTGACCCTCCGTGGCTTCTCAGTGACCCATCCAAAATAAATCCCAAGCATGCATCCTCCTACGTGCCCCAGCCCGGGGCTGCCACTCCCTGCCTCCCACCGTCCACTCCAAGAACCTGGCTTCCCTTGGTGCCTGGGGCCCCCACCGGGGGTGTCAAAGCAGAAGGCTGGCATCAGTGACCAGCACACCTGAAGGCCCTGGAGCCTTGGGACAGGGAGGGAGGTGTTCAGGGAGAGATGGGAGGGTGGAGGGGAGAGTGAAGGAGGAGGGAGAAGGCCCGCAGGGGAGGACAGAGAGTCACAGCCCACAGCTGTGTCTTCATTCCATTCATAAATACTTCTGAAACCTGCCCCCACTCCCCACCCCACACACACACACACACACACACGCACATACACACACACGTGCGCACACACGCACACATGCACACACGCGCACACACACGCACACACACGCACGCACACGCACACACACACGCGCGCACGCACACACATGCGCGCACACACATGCACACGCGCACACACATGCACACGCATACGCACACACACACGCACACACACGTGCGCGCACACACACACATACACCTACGCACACACACACGCATGCACACACACGCGCACACGCACACACACGCGCGCGCACACACACGCACACACGCACACACATGCACACGCATGCGCTCACACACGCACACACACACGCACACACACGTGCGTGCACACACACACATACACCTACGCACACACATGCATGCACACACATGCGCGCACACACACGCACATACACACATGCGCACACACACACAAGCGTGTGCACACACACGCACACGCACACACACGCACACACACGTGCGCGTGCACACACACACACATACGCATTACCTCTGGAGACTTTGGAGACCTACAAAGTCTTGGCACTATGTCTCTTCCAAACACAGTCCAGTAGCCAAAAATCACCTGCAAGTTATTCTAGACTTTATTTCCTTCCTTCCAAGATCATCAGGCAGGATCCAGTTCATCAGGCTACAGGCCTTGTCCTGAGCCCTCTCCCCCTCTCCCCTTCTTGCTGCCCCATCCCTGCCTCTTCTGAGTCTGCAGGGTTCAAGGCCAGGAGCAGAGCAGGTCAGAACACAGCTACACGCAGGCGCGCAGACTATGGGTTGGGGTGTGGGTGGGTCTCAGGCACTTCCCTGCTCTCGAAGGAGCACCTCCAGGGAGCCCATCTGGTGCTCTCTCCAGCCCCTCAAATTCCCAACACCAGAGTTGCAAGGCCCAGTATCTTTTCACCTCATTAGCTGGAGAACCGCTTCTTTAAGCAAAAGATGGCACGGACCCCCAACATAAGACAGTTCAAAGCTGAGCAGCTCTCCCCATCATGCAAGTAACCTGCGTGCCGCCACGGGGAACAGCACACATCCTACCTGGACTCCCACCGGACAACTGAGGCAACCGAGAAGGAGGCTGGGGAGGGGAGGGACAGCTTGAGGGCTCACTGGAGGTCAGCAGGGAGGTGGACTGCATCACCCAATGGCCAGCACTGGCTCAGCCTGCTCAGTGAGGTGCCCGAAGGAGGCCCACCAGCTCTGCCAGCACCCTGCCTCTGCACCTCAGTTTTCAGCGGATGGGTTTGTGCAATGAAATACTTCACAGAAATCAAGAAACATGAGTGAACAATGGACACCACCGCACGGATGAGTCTCGGAGAGTGTGGAGCAAAAGAAGCCAGACGCAAAGGTTGACATTTACATGCAATGCTAGAACGATGAATCTATGATGGCAGAGATGAGAAAAGCAGTTAGCTTTGGCAGGTGCCCACGGAGGAGGCTATGCAGTGGAACTTTCTGGGTCCTGGAGGTGTTGCATAGTTAGATATGGGTGGTGGTAGTTACATGGGTTTCTATGAATGTAAAAACTCTTGGTGTGGTAGACCCAAGCTCTGGGCACCTCATGCATGCCATGCAGCAGCTCGATCTGTGACAGCCAGTCCTGTGTTCCAGGGTGTGGCTGCAAGCACTGACTCAGTGAATGCCGAACCTCTGCTCCTAAGGGAAATAGAGGGCCAGGTTCCTATGAGCCTCTGCTCCAGCCTTTTCAGCAACCAATCAGTACACGATAGAGTTATTTATGTGTTTCTCTTAATATACGTCACTAAACTCCCAGCCAAGAGCACTACAACTCGTGCCTGTTCAGAGCCTGTCCAACACACATATTTTCTCCATAGGACGCATCACCTCAAAAGCAAGTATTGATCTTATTTTATTTCATTTTCAAGAGATGCAGACTGTTCTTAAGCAAGTACTGATTTTAGGTTTACAAATACATTTTAGCGAGTAGGCAAATTTCCAAGTACAGAATCTGCAAATAATGAGATTCTATTGTATGTGTGTGCAATATTCAAATGAAGAGGACAGAGCTTCCTGCCTGACACAAGCCCCTGACTGACCACCCCACCCACCATCCCATCTAAGAGCAGCAGCCTGGTCCTACCTCCTGCCTCCCCTCCTCAGACCAGGGATAAGCCCTGACCAATGTCTACATCCTGCAGCCAGACACAGACAGGCTGACTCTGGTGCTCTTGGAGTTTGAACTGAGAAATGCAGGAGAAGCTTGCAAAATACTGAGAGCCTCCACAGAGGGCTGCTGAAGCCCCAGCAGGCAAAGCTGCCAGCTACAGAGCAAAAAGCTGAGGGAGGGGTAGGGGAGGAAGGACCTGGCTGGAGGTGACTGGGGATGGTCGTGTCCTTGTCAGCAAGCACAGAGCAGAACAGCTGCCCAAGGTGCCACAGCTGGACAGGTGGGTGGGTGGATGGGTGGATGAAAGGGTGGGTGGTGGGTGGATGGTTGGATGAATGGGTGGGTAGGTGGGGGGATGGGTGGATGAGTGGATGATGGGTGGGTAGGTGGATGGGTGGATGGGTAGGTGGATGGATGTGTGGGTGGATAGGTGGGTGGGTAGATGGATGAATGGATGGGCAGATGGATGGATAAGGGTGGGCGGATGGGTGGATGAATGGGTCAGCAGGTAGGTGAATGGGTGGATGAGTAGATGATGGGTGGGTAGATGGATGGGTAAGTGGATGATGGGTGGATGGATGGGTGGGTGGGTGGATGGATGAATGAATGGGCAGATGGATGGATGAGGGTGGGTGGATAAGTAGATGAATGGGTGGGTAGGTGGGTGGATGGATGGGTAGGTGGATGGATGGGGGGTGGGTAGATGGGGGGGTGGGTAGGTGGGTGGGTGGATGGATGAATGGATGGGCAGATGGATGGATGAGGGTAGGTGGATGAGTGCATGATGGGTGGGTAAGTGGATGGATGGATGGGTAGGTGGATGGATGGGTGGGTGGGTAGGTGGGTGGGTGGATAGATGAATGGATGGGCAGATGGATTAGGGTGGGTGGATGGGTGGATGAATCAGTGGGTAGGTGGATAGCTATGTGGATAGATGGGTGGATGAATGGATGATGGGTAGGTGGATGGATGGTTGGGTTGGTAGATGGATGAAGGGATGGGCAGATGGATGGATGAATGGAGGATGGGTGGGTAGGTGGATGGGTGGATGGGTAGGTGGATGGATGTGTGAGTGGATAGGTGGGTGGGTGGGTGGATAGATGAATGGATGGGCAGATGGATGGATATAGGTGGGTAGACGAATGGGTGGGTAGGTGGGTGGATGGGTGGATGAGTGGATTAAGGGTGAGTAGGTGGATGAGTAGGTGGATGGATGAGTGGATTAAGGGTGAGTAGGTGGATGGGTAGGTGGACGGATGAGTGGATGGAGAGATGGGTGGGTGGAAGGATGAATGGATGCAAAGACGGATGGATGAGGTGGGTGGATGGGTGGATGGATGGGTGGGTAGGTAGGTGAATGGGTAGATGAGTGGATGATGGGTGGGTAGGTGGATGGGTGGATGGGTAAATGGATGGTGGGTGGATGGATGAATGGATGAGCAGATGGATGGATAAGAGTGGGTGGATGGGCCAGGCGCGGTGGCTCACGCCTGTAATCCCAGCACTTTGGGAGGCTGAGGCGGGCGGATCACGAGGTCAGGAAATCAAGCCCATCCTAGCTAACATGGTGAAACTCCATCTCTACTAAAAATACAAAAAGTTAGCTGGGCGTGGTGGCGGGCGCCTGTAGTCCCAGCTACTCAGGAGGCTGAGGCAGGAGAATGGCGTGAACCTGGGAGGCGGAGCTTGCAGTGAGCCGAGATCGTGCCACTGCACTCCAGCCTGGGCGACAGAGCGAGACTCTGTCTCAAAAAAAAAAAAAAAAAAGAGTGGGTGGATGGGTGGATGAATGGGTGGGTAGGTGGATGGGTAGGGGGATGAATGACTGGATAGACAGATGGGTGGGTGGATGGATGAATGGATGGGCAGTGGATGGATAAGGGTGGGTGGATGAATAGGTGGGTGGGTAGGTAGGTGAATGGGTGGATGACTGAATGATGGGTGGGCTGGTAGATAGGTGGATGATGGGTGGATGGATGAGTGGATGGATGGGAGGGTGGGTGGACGGATGAATGGACAGGCAGATGGATGGATAAGGGTGGGTGGGTGGACGGGTGGGTAGGTGGGTGAATGGACGGATGAAGTGTAGGTGTGTGTGGGAATGGATGGATGAATGGGCGAATGGGTACATAGGTGGGCAAGGTGGGTGGACATGAGTGGGCAGGCATGCTTTCACTTCATTCTGTAACAATGTCAGAGATCATCTCAGGGCACCCCAGTAGGATGCAAAATAAAATATCAAAAGAGAAAAAAAGATAAAAAGCATTCTGGGTGCTGAACTGATGAAGGAAATGAACCCATGGCCAGCCTGCTACTCAGGTGGACCCCAGGCGGCCCTTCTGGGCCTGCAAGTGGCCGCCTGCTACATACAAGGCTGTCTTGACTGCACGGCGGCGCCAACATCAGGCTGGGAGGATTTCTCTCAGAACGCCCACGCCTGCCTGCCTGTTTCTAGCAGAACTCAAGCTGCCGGTGCCAAGGTCTGTTCTCCCCGCATCCCAATTCCCCAGAAAGAGGTAGAGGCAAGCTCTCCGCAGGCCTGCAGTGGCAGGGCCACTCTTGCACTCTGTGCCAGTGACCAGGCATGTGCGGCTCTGCCTGGGTGGGTCACAGTGCCAGCCTGTACCTGCACGACCCTGTTCTCAGGCATCTGGGCACCCGCAGCTGTGGGCCAGCACGTGCGTATGGGCTCCGAGGAAGGACCAACGCCCAGGAGGGGAGACTCCAGGCAGGGAGGCTCCAGGCAGGCCATGGCTTCCAGGAAGCAGCTCCGGAAGCCGCAGACAGTGGCTGCAGGTGGTGTGTTTCTGAGGCCAAATTGGTCCTCCCTTCAACGCCAGGGCCAGGAAGCAAGCTCAGAATAGGGCCAGGATGGAGTCTGGGAGCGCTGGAGGTGCAGACCGTTGAGAGTGAGCCACTGAAGGAAAAGAGGATGGGGCCTCTGTATGTCTCAGAAAATCGGTGCTCAAGGCGGGATGAACCCTGCTGTCCTGGGCACGGTGGGTTCAAGCCTGACGGAAAGTCCCCTCTCAGTGTCCACACTTCCACCGTCCCAGACCTCTGGCCTCGGCCTCCACTCCACACACACACACTCTTAATCAGGGCCCAAAGCCCTCCTCTGCACTCCCTGCTGATCCAGGGACTTCTCCAAACTCTCTCCAACTAAATCACAGACACCCCACCTTTTTTTTTTTTTTTTTTTTTTTTGAGACGGAGTCTTGCTCTGTCGCCCAGGCTGGAGTGCAGTGGCACCATCTCGGCTCACTGCAAGCTCCACCTCCCAGGTTCATGCCATTCTCCTGCCTCAGCCTCCACCCACCACCTCGCCCGGCTAATTTTTTGTATTTTTAGTAGAGACGGGGTTTCACCATGTTAGCCTGGATGGTCTCGATCTCCTGACCTCATGATCCGCCCGCCTCGGCCTCCCAAAGTGCTGGGATTACAGGCGTGAGCCACCGCGCCCAGCCCACCCCACCTTCTTCACCCTGCTCCGGCCTGTGCTGGCCTCTCTGGACCAGGTGTGCAGCTCGGAAGCATGACTGGGTGCAAGGGAGACAGCCCCAGGCAGAAGTGGCCCTGGGGGTGCTGGGCCCCCCTCCCCCATCAAGGCAGGAAAGGTGGACCCCTCACCCACACCCGGCCTCCTGCTCCAGCCTCTGAGTGAGGCTCAGGACTCTGCCTTTCCCCCAGGCAGATGGACAGGGGAGGGGGCTGCAGATCAAAGCTCACTCCCCACCGACATTCCCACATTCCTCCATTCACTGGATCAACAAACACACCCACTGGCAAGCACCGCTGCCAGGCGCCAGCTCCCAATGCAGATGAGTCAGCCCCACCCGTGCCCTCTCCCCACCCTCAGGTGGTGCCAGCGCAGGCACCAATGCTCGGGTCCAGGAGTGCACCAGGAGACCCAAAACCCAGCTTGAGGGAGGGCAGGAAGGCCTCCTGCTCTGGAAGGGGCCCTGGAGCCCCGTGTGGAGGGCTGGCGGCAAGGCTTCCAGGTGCATTCCAAGAACTGCAGAGTGCCTGTCTAGGAGCAGCCGCCGCCCAGGTTGGAGGGTGTCCAGTGAGCGCCTGCCTTGGCTGGCTCCTCAGGCACACCCGGCACTCAGGAGCGCTCATATGGGGCTGTTGCCAGCAGCTGCTCCTGCACTGGGGCTGAGCCAGCAAACTTCCAGGGCTGGGGCTGCTGCGCAGGGCAGGGTCTGCACAGGGAGCAGACGGACTTATCCCCACCAGAGGGGAGGCACACCAGGGTCAAAGGACACGCAGTTGGCCTCAAAGCAGAAACTGCTTCGGGGCTGGGAAGCCATTCAGGAGCCCTTCTCTCTCCCCTTGCCCTCACCCTGAGCCCTGGCCGCCATGGCCCACACAGCAGGCCCTCTGGAGAGAGATGTCAGGATTCCGAGTGGAGACACTTTATCCGCATGTTCTTGACCCTCATACAGCCCTTATGGGTACTTACTCTATTTTACAGATGGGGAAACTGAGGCTCCACAGGGTCATATCAGAGCCTGAGGCAGCACAGGGAGTGCTAGCCCCGGTTCTCAGGGCAGGGGTTGTGTCTGCTCTGTCACACGTCACACGAGGGCTCCCCCAGGCCTGCCTTCCTCTGCCCTCCCTCTAGCTGCCAGTGACCCCCAAACCCCAGGCCTGGTGCACTGTTTCCTGCAGCTCTGAGGCGTGAGACATCAGAAGGGACTTCCAGAGCTGGGGCCTGGCTCTCATCCAACCAGGCTGGCTTTCAGAGCGGACTATGGGCACGCCCCACGCTGGTCAATGTCGGCGGTGGGGGGATGGGTGCCCCCCAATCTAGGAGACAGATGAGGCTGGACAGCAGAGGGGTGGCAGAGAAAACCCACCCCATTGCGACACCTCCGCGGCCCTCATGCAGCTGCCTCCACCAACCAGCGAAGAGCGGCTGCCCAAGACCGCCGAGACCCCAACAAGGGTGGAGGGGCTCAGGCAGGGAGGGCTGCGGAGAGGAGGCCACATGGGTGGCCTGGTTGATGAGGAGGCTCTCTGTCCCTGAAGCCTGGGAAGAGCCATCTCTGCCGAGGGATCCCCGGACGCGGAGACTCCGGATCCGGCTGGCTGGAACAGGAGTCCCGGGCCGGGGCAGAGGGAGGTGAGCGGCGCCTGGGAAGCCAGTCCCACCGGGAGGATGGGGGTGTAGGTGGACGGGAGGAGGCAGAGGACAGGGACTGGGCGGACAGTGGGGGCTGAGGCGGGGGACGGCAGCTCTTCGCGTCCCACCCCCATCTCCGCCCATCAGGAGCCAAGCCAGCGGCGACCGCGAGAGGGCGGCCAGGGTATTCACGGGTGTGGGGAGACCCCTTAAAGAGCTCTCAGGGGCCGGCCACAGTGGGCGGGGCCACCCCAGCGACCACCCCCTCAGGCTCCGCCCCCGGCCTGCGCTCGCTCCCCACGTGGCCGCTGACGGGCGGGGCGGCACCTCCTCTTCCTCCCGCCCGCCCCGCCCCGCCCGCCCCTCGCCCGCCCCTCGCCCGCTTGGAGCCACGGTCCGAGCCTTGCGGAGCGCCGCAGTGGGATCCGGCTGCCCGCAGCCCCTGACCCGGCCCCGGACGGAGTGCCGGCAGCACCACCGCCCTCTGGCCGCTGCCTCACCGGGTAAGCCGTTGGCCTCGGGGTCCGCTAGGAGCCTCAGGGGAAACTGAGTCCGGGAGGAGGCGGGTGCGTGCTTGCGTCCAGGAGTGAGGCTCCGGGCTGCGGCGTGTGTGCCCCAGGTGGCGGCGGGCGGTTCCGCGGCGCAGGGCACAGTTCCCGGGCGGGGACCCCAGGGCACCCCTGGCCCCCCGGCACCGCGCGCCCCGCTCGGGACTGTGGTCCTCCGCGGCGCGGCACCGCCCGAGCGCGCACTGCCCGCAAAGTGGTGGGCCCAGGGTCGGCCGGGCCTACTCCAGGGGCAGGCGGGATTTCTGCGCCTCGCGGCTGCCACATCCTGACCATGAATCAGCCACAGTTGGGAAAATAAACTTCAACTTCGGGTCCGCAGCCCGGGTGGCACCCCGAGGTGCGCGCTGGCCTGCGGCCCCACCCTGACTGCTTGGCTTCCAGCTGCCCACGCGCAGGTGGGCGCACAGGGGGCTCTCCCCCCCATCCCCACCGCTGGCAGGCTTAGGGGAGTCAGCCTCCATCACAGTTCTCTGTTCCTTTTGGGTGGGGTAGGAGCCAATCCCTGTGCGGCCCCAGACCCACCCGTCAACCCTCTAACTGGGGAGTCGCCCCAGGAGTGACCTTGACTAAGGAGGGGAAGCGGGGTGACCAGCTGTGTCCCTGACCGTCCCCAGTCCCCCCTGGGGAGCACAGGCCTGGGGGTGGACTGCCTGTCTGGGCTTTCTGGGGCTCAAGCTCCCCACCCAGGGCTCCCGCAGCTCAGCTGTGACCACAGCGTTATTGGCCACTCCAGCTGGACACACCAGGAGGCAGAGAGTCTGAGACCCTGCCGGGGGCAGGGAACCAGGAACCGGACCAGAGGTCAGGCACGCCCAGAAGGCGCTGGATGTAGGAAATTCCTTTACCGCCAGCCCTGCCCCTCCCTCTGGCACTGGAATGGAGCAGGATACTTGCCCTCTTCGGGCCTCAGTTTCCACATTTGCACTCTGAAGGGTGGGACAGCAGTTCAGGCTGGGACCTGCTCCCTGCTGCCCTGCACAGGGGAAGGTGGGGTCCCAGAGCAGTGCTCCAGACCCCAAGGATGCCACCCAGCCAGGGACTTTTGGTGTGTGGGTGCTCAGCCCCCAGTGCAGCAAATAGCAGCACTGGGTTCCAGGCCTGGGGTCTGAGACCTCACACGGCTCCCATCCCTACCAGGGCAGCAGCAATTTTCTGTTCTAAAAGCCCGGTTGGTGCAGTGAGCCCTCCTGCAACCTGAGGGAGCTGACCCCTGCCCAGGCCCCGCCCTCCCATCCCTGGACTGTCATGGGCCCTACAACCCAGCAAAGGGGGTGTCACTAGTGGGGACAGACCAAGTGGCCAGGTGCGCCTGTAGCCTCCACAGCCAGGGCTCCTGAGCAGCGAAGAGTTAACCTTCAGGTGAGCGCCCACTTTGTGGAGGAGCTGACGGCTGTCAAGCTAATGACACACCGCACTTGTGGGGACGTGGAGGCTCCTACCTGAAATAGACTCTGTGCGCCTTCCATCAAAGTGCAGTTACTTCCCGGGTTGGAAAAGTTATGGGGTTCGTGCAGGCTGCGGGAGGGGTGGGTGGTGACTGGAAAGTAATTCGGTGCTGCCTGTGGGTGTGGGGCAGGACGCAGCTGGCCCAGCTCTGGGGACAGTGAAGTAAGCTCAAGCCTCTGGCTTTTTGCTGGTGCCTGGAGGTCAAATTTCCCCATAGTCAGGAATGAGACCTGACTCCCTGCTGCCAGCCTCCATCTTGCAAACAGCAGGTGTCTGGTAGGTGTGTGGTTCATGGCCCAGTGGACACAAGACGTTGGAGAAGGCACACCCACCTCTGTTTTCAGGATGGTGGATGGGAAGGCCGGGAGGTGGAGACCACACAGGAGCCACTCTCTGGAGGGCAGTCCCCAGGGGCCACAGCAGAGCCAGGCCTAGTGGACAACTGAAGTCAAAGACAAGGAGGCTGCTACCAACTGTGGGAAGGAGAGAGGGCATGGGCGCGGACTCCCCGTCGCTGGAGGGGTGAGCAGGGTCCAACCACCTGGCCCCCTGTTAGAGAGACTTCCACTCCTGCCAGCCTCACCCTAGGAGGGAGTCCTGCCTGGTCTGCCTCTGAGCACCCAGACAGCCTGAGTCCCGAGCTGGGGTGGGGTCTGTTCAGACAGCTGCCCCCCTGCCCAGCACTGGTATACCCTGGCGACCGCCAGGCCAGGAGAGCAGGGCAGACTGGTGGTGCCTGTCCTCTCCTGAGGGTTTGTCCTCTCTCACAGCCTTTTCTAAGCTGTAATTAAATAAGGAACCACAGGGGCTGCTCAGGGTCACCCCTCTGAGGGCTCATGTCAGTCCCCGAGAGCCAGCCCCAAGCCGGGCCTGTTCCCTCACCATTCACACCTGCCTGGGCCGTGTCTGTGTGCTTAGTGAGTGGGTGAGGAGGGAAGGAATGAGCTAGCCTGCCGGGTCCCACCGCACGGTCTCCCACCCTCATCCCTCCCGGTGAGGCGTGGGTCCTGCAGGAACATTCATTTCACAGATGAGGCAAGGGACAGTCAGTGCCATTTTACACTCCGTGCCATCCATTCTGCCAGGAGGGGCTGATAAAGCCCCTACTGTGTGCATCTGCCTTTGTGCCCAGAGCCTGGAGCCCAGCCCCGCTGGCACTGTGCCAGGTAGGTACATGGCACTTACTGGATGTCAGGGTGCATATGGGCTGGCCTCACAGAGTAGCTGGAGGCCGAGGCCCCCCACCCTTTTGCTACCACTGGGGTAGGCTCAGGGTCCTGGCACTGCCACTCTGGGAATAGGACAGGCCTGTCCTGGTCAAGTAGCCGTTACCAGGCCTCCAAACTCGGGGATTGGTAGGGCAGGAATAGGCCCGCCCTCCAGGCAGCCACCTGTGTCAATCCAGAGCAGCGCATGCAGACAGAGAACTGCCCAAGGGCCAGCCTGGACCCCAGAGCCCTCCTGGCCAGTCAGGGCCTGGGTCACAGCCTGGGTGGTACGACCAGCATGGTCACAGCCCAGATGGGATGACTAGCGTGACGGCCCTGAGGACAGAATGGCCAAGGGCAAGGGCCAAGGCTGCCTTCCTCTTTCGCCTGCAGCTTTTCCCAGAGGCAGCAGAGGTGGGAGGGAGAGGGGCCAGGAGAGAAGGGCCAGGCTGGGCCACCCCGAGCCTCTGTGCCCTCAGTTCACTCCTGTTCTCACTTCAGAAGGGTGATTGGCCATGGCTGGGGTACCCTCTGTCTCCCTGAGCCCCAACCTCTGTCTGTTGGAAATGGCATGGAGACCCAGAAGGAGCAGATGGGCACCACTGGAGGCCTGGCCGGGCTCCTGGCGGCCGATCAAGGCCTTTGCAGGGTCAGAGGGACATGGGAAGATGCTGCCAAGGCCCCCGGCCCTGGTGCCCTGGGCAGGGACCCCCTGCTCCCGTGCTATGACAGCTCTCTACCACCCCACCCTCTTCCTGTGACCTGGACTCAATCTGAGCACCCCAAGGTCCAAAGTGGGAGAGGTGGGGTGGGGCGGATTGGAGGGCTGCCCTACTGTTACAGGGCTCTGCCCCAGGCCCACCTCACAGTGACGACTGAGGCCCCCCAGGCAGCCCTTCGTGGGCCAGAACTCAACCAGGAGCCATACCTGGGGCAGAGGGCAGGCTGTCTGCTTCCCATTTTGCAGAGGAGGGCTAATGTCAAAGCCTAGCTTTGAGGCTAACCCAGGGCACAGTTGAGGAGGGAGGGGGAGGGAACCAGTGGCCCACCGAACACACAGCCCTGGGTAACGGCTTCTCTGTATCATCTCCAAGCCCCCATTCAGCTGCTGTAGGCAGAGGCCAGCCCCAGCCCCTCGCTCTGCCCAGCCAGTGGCCGGCTGCCCAACACACATGGAGTCCCAGTGGGCATGGCCAGTGGTGCTGGCGTTTGTTCGTGCCTGAGCTGTCCTGGCCCTCGCCGGGTCGGGGGTAGACATGGCCAGCTGTGCAAGGAGGGCCAGCATCCCACTGGCCTCCATCTCCCCATCTGTACCTGGGTCCTTGCAAGCCCTGGGACATGGCCTCGGTGTGCAGCCTGCCCGCCCCACCCTTTGTGCTACTGGGTCCGTGTTCCTGCTCCAGGCACAGCTCAGACTGTCACCTGCACCCAGCCTAGGCCGGGAGGAGGACACAGGGTGGGGGTGAGGGAGTAGCCACCTGTCCCCACCTGCCTTTGCTTCCACCTTGTGCACAGACGTGAGTGGCCTGAGAACAGGAGCCCCTTGGGGACACCCAGGACCCCTGCCTATGCTTCCATGTGCAGAGGGCCCCCCTGGCTGCCCCTTTCCTGGGCCAGGCCAGGCTGTGGAGGTACAGGCAGAGCAGTGAGGGGCTGCCTGCAGGAGCTGGCAGAGCCATGGGCCGGGCCCAGGAGGGGCCTCACAGGTGGTGCTGGCTTAGCCAACCCAGGTCAGAGCTACAGGGCCCTGGAGAACATCCTGGCCATTTTACAGATGAGAAAACTGAATCTAGAATGGACCTGGCTCTCAGGCCCCTGGCACCTTCGTGTCCCAGCAAGCATTGCCAAGCAGCATGTTGTACCCACGCTGAGGATCTTGTTTGCCCTGTTGGGCCTGACAGGCTGCCTGGCACTGGCTGCCTGGAGCAGAGGTCAAGAGACGCTGAGCAGGGGCTGCAAAGACTCATGCAACGTCCCAGCACCATCCCAGCTCCGTCCCAGCCGCCTAACAGGAGGTGTGGGCTGAGCGGGAAGGCAGGTGGTCAGGGCATGTGCTCTGCGTGGTTATGCACTGGCATTACAGGTGGCATCTCGTTGATCTGTCAGTAAGCTGTGGGGTTGGCATTGACACGCTCATCCGCATTTGAGGACAGGAACCAGGAGATCCTATGGGTCACAGGCCGGTCAGCGGCAGAGCCCAGTCTCACCCAGAATCAGAGCCGCCCCCACCCTGGGCCCTGGCAGCAGCCCCTGGCCGTGCTGGGTGCGCAGCCTCAGCGTCTCCCCCACTCTCAATCTGTCTTTGTTCTCCCTGCTCCTGGGAAGGCAGCTGCTAGTGGGGATGTGGGCTGGGGGCAGGGACCATGGAGCTTGGCTTATGGGCAGGCAGCGGGCAGCCGTCCTGTCCTGGCACAGGCAGGGTGGGGGCTGGACACCCTGGGGCCTAGCGAGGCACACAGCAATCAGGACCTGAACCCTGAAGCTGGGGCCTGGCTCCAACCAGCTGCTGCCCTTCCCCTCCCAGGTTGAGAGAGGCCTTTTCTGAGGACAGAGGAGGGACCTGGGGGCCTCGGAGGGAGGCATCTCTGAGTGTGTCTGGTCTCGAGGGAGGAAACCCAGGTGGGACATTTCTGGTGATGACCTCCTGGTCTTCATGCTCCTGGCCACCTGCCCCCATTGCCCAGCAGACCCCCTGCAGGGTACATCTGGGGTCTGGGATAGGCCACCGCTGGGCTCGTGCCACCTGCAGGGCCTGATCAGGCCCTGTGCCCTCCCCAGTCCCTAACCACAGATCTGCACACGTCACTCCCAGCCACAGCCATAGTAGGTGCTGGCAGGCCCTCAGACAGACTCAGGAAGTACTTCCAGTGCAGCCGCTGGTCCCCCCACGCCTCTCCCTGGGCCCCCAGACTCCAGCCCAGACCCCCGAGAATGCCAGAGGTGACCAGGCCCTCAGGGAGCACCCCGTTGGCCCTGCTCTTTGTGCAGTGGAGACACTGTGGCCTGGAGAAGGTGACTGGCGAGCTGCCTGCCCACCCCAGCCCTGCACACCCTCAGTGCAGGTGGAAGCGAGAGCCTGGCTTCCTGGTGTGGGGCCACCGCCCTTCCTGTCCTCCCTTGCCTGGGCTATGCTTGCCGACCCTACTCCCAGTGAGCCCTCCTTCCAGTGAGCTGGGGCATTTCCTGTTTGCTGCATCCCCCACCCCCCCGCCCCACAGACAGAGCCACCCTCCTCCCTGTGGCTTCCACAGGGCTCTGTTCCTAACCCAGGAAGACGTACCTCCCCCAGGCCTATTGTCTGCCCCAGATCCTGGGGACACAGAGAGCCCAGCTGTAGCCTGGCTCCCGGACCAGTGGTGTCCCCTGGCATTCAGTGCTGGCCAGCCCGGACCCCCAGCCACCTCCACCAACACTTGCCAGAGTGCCATGAAGAACCCCTGGCTCCCAGCTCTCTCCCTGGGTGACCCAAGCAGGGGCTGCCACCGCTCTGAGCCCAGCTTCCCTCTGGGAGATGTTGCTGCTGTCTTTTGATCATTTTGCTTGCTTTCTTCCTCAGTAGCAAACAACGGTATTCATCCTAGATGCAGCTTTGGTTAGTGATTGGGCAGGTGTCCTGGTGGCATCGCACACACCATGTGATTGAACTCCGTCACCATGTGGCTGCTTCCCATCTTTGTCTTTTGATCATGATGCTGCTGAGAGCGTCTTTCTACCTACCCACTCCCAGGGGGCCCTTCTGTCCTGCTGTGGGTCCCCACAGTGGCCCAGGGGGCCCTCTTTGCACAACAAGCAGAGTTCAAGATCTTGGAGGGCTTTGGAGGCAGGAGTCTCACACTGCATCCAGATCTTAGGGACTGCAGGCAGCATGAGGGCTAGAGTGCTTCTTGGGTGTGAGATGGGCCAGGGGACAGTGAGGACACAACCAGCCCTCACTGAGGCCCAGTGCGCCCCATGACCCTGGACAGGTGGCAACGGGTGGACCCCCATCCTCGCCTGCCTTGAGGCCCCCTGTATACAGGCCCTCCCTGGGCCTTGCCGGCAGTCGGTGAGCCACCAGGTCAGTGGAGGTCCCTCAAGGGGCCGTTGGCCGGGTGGGGAAGGTGACACATGCCAGAGGCTCAAAGGAGCTGATAGTCTGAGTGGGAGGGAGGGGAATGGGGGTCATGGTAGGACAGGCTCAGCTCCAGGTGCCTCCACCGCCCTGCAGGGCCTGGGCTGCCTAGAACCCCGGGGTGCTGCCAGGAACGCGTGCAGTTCTGGAGATCCATGGGTTGCCAAGCAGTGGAAAAATTTGGGCTCTTGGAGGAGCTAAAAATACAGTGTGGCAGCCCCTGCCTCCTAGTTCCGGAATCCTCTCCTGCCGTTCTGCCCGCCCACCCCGTGGAAGACAAGTTCCCTCCCTGTACCCTCACCACCAACGCTGGCTCAGGGCCCAGAAGCATCCATCCCTGTGCCAGTGCCAGAAGGGCCACACTGCGGCTGCCTGCCCACTCCCAGGCAGTGGCCCCCACAGGTGCTCATGTGCCCAGCCGGTGCCTGCCCTACCCCCGCCTCTGCTTCAGGATCCCCAGAGCCCCTTGGTCCCAGGCACACAAGGCAGTACCTGCCTCCCCAGGGCTGTCCGGCTCAGGGCTTGGCCTGTTCCTCGTGGGGAGCCTGGACTCAGGCAGACCTCTCCCTTCCCTACCAGTGGGGCCTTCACACGGGAGGGGGCTGTTCCAGGCAGACTCAGAACATGTCACAGTGGGGCCTCCAGGCCCATTGGTGCTGGCTGAGGGCGTAGGACCCGCCACACGGTGCTGTGGAAGGCCCTCCTCGCCTGGTTCCTGGGGCTTCAGGGGCTGGCTCAGGTCCCTCAGGTACCCAGGATTCAGGCCTGGGTACCCTAACCCCAGCCCGTGTGCCACTCAGGGTCATGGGCCCATGCAGGAGCCCCCAGCTACTCTCCACAGCTCGGGGCTGGGCCTGCCTCAAGAGCCCACACTCCCCGGCTCTGGTTTTCTGTCTGCACCACAGGGGCTGGGCACATGGTCTCAGGTCTAGTGAGGGCCAGCCATGTCCCTGTCCCCACCCACACCACACACTCAGCTTGACTGCTGACTGCCAGGCGGGGCAGAGGCCCAGCGGCTGCCCGAGCGTCAGTGCAGCTGCCCTAGCGTGTAGGCATTCGGATGGAGGTGCTGGCAGCACCACACCAGGCTGGCCAGGCCCAGGCCCAGAGGGGGGCCCTGCCTGTAGGAGCTGGAGTCTGAGGGGAGAGGCGTGGCCCTGTCCTCTGGAAGCCCCACGCTAGTGCTGAAGAACCACGGTGACGTCCCACTAGCGTGGGTGGGGCGAGCCCCTCAGACCTCAGAGTCTTCGTCTGCAGAAGACCTGCCGTGTGCGGTTCCATTGGTGCCGGTGGACTGCTGGGGGTGGGGTGGATGGGACGCCCCTTCTTGGCGTCCTGACCCTTTTGCTGTCTGAGGCGTGGGGTCTGGCCTGAGCCATGGGTACTGGGCCCTGCAGAGCCTGGATGGTCCTGCCCTGCCTCAGCCAGAGTTGGTGTCGGCTGTAAAAAAGATTGCGAAGAACGCAAATTCCTGTGCCTGTGGGGAGGTGGCCACGCCCTACAGCCGGGGCTGGGGAGCTCTGAGGACACATTCCTGTGCTGGTGGCCCCGCCAACCCACTTTCCAGATGGACAACAGAGAAGGGCAGCCTGCCCCGGGGCACACAGCTCAGCAATGAGACTCCCGCCCTCTGCCCTTCTCAGTTGGCACTGGCACCTTCCAGGGTATTGTTCCCCGTAGCCCCGTGCCCCTGAGATCAGTACACTGTGGGTTCCTTCTGGAATCCTTGCAGAAGTGGACACCACCCCCCAGTAAAAACAGGCAAGGCTGTTTGTGCAGAGCTGGCTGTAGCAGGGAGTCGGCCACTGCCACCCGCGTTTAGCAGATACTCAGGCGGGCAGGGCAGTGGGAAGCCTCATGGTTTTCTCATGGATATTTCACTCTATACATAGAAAGCTTTTTATAGACAAAGGGAAGGCTCGGGGATGCCCTGAGAGAGGCTGCTGGCTGGAAGTCGGGCTCCTATGATGGGACAAAAATCACGGAAGCTGTCAGTTATTAACGAGGTCCCGGCCGTTTGGGGCCAGTGGCCAGATTGCGGGTCAGAGTGCTGCATATATGGTCTGGCCGTGGTGTGTTTGCAGGTTCAGCCTCATGCTGAAAAGCAGTTGGAACATTCCCCATCGTAGAGACCGGGGGGCACAGATGAGATCGGGCAGCCTTGGTGGCATCGCAGAAGGAGGAAGGCAGCTCTGGTCTCATCCTCCGGGTCCTCAGCTGGAACCCTGTCTGTGCTGGGCCGTAGCCCAGCAAGGCCCTGCTACACTCACTGCCCCCAGACAGCACCTGGTGGGGCACGGTCAACCGGGGCAGCTCAGACACAGAGCTGGGCACCCAGGCACAGGGGTATGGAAAGCTGATGGGCAGGAGGGCCAGTTTCCTCCCACCGTGGCTCCACCCCACTGACCAAGGGGGCTCCTCTTGACTGGGGTCTTTCAGGGACTTGCACAGGGCAAGGAGCACTGGGCAGTGCCAAGAGGGGCAGTACTCAGGTCAGGGAGCACCTTCGAGTCCAGGGACACCCTGGGGCCTGGGGCACAGGTGGCTCGCGGAGGCACTGCTTGTCTCTAAAAGGTCAGGATTTTTTGCGTGGAGGGACCCCTGGGGCTCTTGGCTGGAGAGGACACTCTGGATGCCAGGGGCCGGGCCTGGGAGAGTTCATAACTCCGTCCGCTCAGCCTGTGCCAAGGAGACTCCGGCCAATGGAAGCGGGGGAGGAAAGGAGGGCCAGTTCTGGGGCCTCTTTAGGCAGCAGCAGCCAAGGTGGGTGGGAATACGTGCAGAGGCTCGGCTGCCTGGCTCTTCATGGTGGTGGGAGCAACCCCTACTGCTACCAGGAGGGGCGTTGGGGACCCGGGTGGCTCTGGCAGCTCAGCGGTCCGCAGCAATGAGAAGCCAGGGGAGCGTGAGGAGCAGCCCAGGGCAGGGCCCAGAGTGGGTGGGCAGAGGCGGCCGGAAGGTCCTGCGCATCTGGGTGAGTGGATAGCCACTGGGTGACCAAGAGGGCCGGGCCTGGGAGGGCAGCTTAAAACCACAGTGGGCCGGGGGCTCCGGGCTCTCTGCTGTACAGTGCCCAGACCAGGACCCCCTGCCGGGAGGAGGGGCATCCCAAGGACAGCCTCTCAGGATGCTCCTGGCAGCCTGATGCTGGAGGTGCGGAGGAGGACACTGAGGCCTAGGCAGGATGAGTGACTGGGCCCAGGTCTGCTGGTGAGGGCCCGAGCTGGGGACACGCAGATCAGAGCTCTGGCTTACACCTGTCAGGCTGCCTCCTGGAAGGAACCCGCTGGCCTCCCGGGGCAGTTGAACAGGTGGAGGGCTGAGGGGTGGTGCGGGGAGTAGGGGCTGGACTGCCGGAAACACCAGGCTGGGGAGTGGGCCTGAGACCTCAAGGGCAGGTGCTCCAGGACACTCTCCCAAGGCAGGAGGGGAGGAATGGGGCCTCCAGCGGTGAGGACAGCAGCGGGGCTGGGGCCAGAGCCGCCTGGGGAGGCAGGCGCTTGGGTTCTCAACCCTGCTTGGCTTCTGTGACCTCAAATGCCCCTCAGCCGGGGGTCCCCTGACTTACCAGGCTGCGCAGCACTTGAAGCAAAGCCATGCGGGACCTCCAGTCACAGCCCAGCCGTGCCCAGGTGAGGGACTGTGGGCACAGACCCAGCTTCTCTGGGACCCAGCCGCCTCTAGTTCCCCACCTGTTGCAGGAGGTATAAAGTGCCTGCCTTGGAGGTGGTGGGAAGCCAAGGGCCAGGGTGGAGAGTGCTGGGCCAGGGTGGAGGCTCAGAGCGTGTCCCTGCCAGGCCCGGCCCCCGAGCTCCCTCCCCAAGGCTCCACGCAGCCGTTCTCAGACGCTAAATATAAGATCTGAGCCATACATGGTTGCAGGAGGGCCTGGGATGCCCCTGACCTTCGAGGCCAGTTCCCAGGGTCTGTGGCTGGGGACAGCGGCTGGGGAGATGTGGCGGCGTGGAGCTGATGTCAGAGGTGCAACCGCCTGTCCTGCTGTTCTGTTTTGGGGAAAGGCACGTGTTGGGGCTCTTCTGGGCTGGGCCTGTTACCAGGGTGTTCCCAGGGCTGAAGTCAGACCTGTTGCGACTGAATTCTGGTTAAACCCTGAGTGCCAAGGGTCTCCGTCTTCCTGTTGGTGTGAGCCCCCCACCCACATGCAGATGGGCAGACTGAGGCCCAGGGGAGACCCGGGAGCCGCCTCTCCTCCCCAGCCATGCTCTTGACGCTGTGGGCAGCCCAGGCAGTGCCTGAGGTTTGGAATCTCCCTGTCCATATTGTCCACTGGGGTGGGGGAAGTGCCCTGGGGTGAGATAAGGGAGCCTCAGATGCGCCGTTTTGTTGCATCATGACCACGGGTAGTGTTCCAGCCAGTGGAGCCTCCCGCTCCCCCCAGTCCTTCCCAAGCTCATCCGGTCCTGTCAAGTCGCAGGGGCCGTGCTGGCCTCGGAATTGCGGTGCAGGTCTGAGCCGGCTCCTCCCCTCCTAGCCCTGAGCCTGGGGGTCCACATGCATGCAGTGGGGCCTTTCCTGCCTGCTGCCTCAGTTGCCGAAATTCGGTCAGGGATGGGTACAGGGAAGCCTAAGATATAGTGGGGGACACAGAGCTACTCCTAACCCTCAGCATGACACGTGAGCAGGAATTACAGCAGAGAAACTGAGGCTGAGGGAAGTGGCCCGTCTGCACTGGTGGCCAGGAGGACAGCCCCCATCCCCTCCCCGCTGACGGCTCCCTGCCCTCTGCCCGCAGCTCGGCAAGATGTCGGTGAAGGAGGGCGCACAGCGCAAGTGGGCAGCGCTGAAGGAGAAGCTGGGGCCACAGGACTCGGACCCCACAGAGGCCAACCTGGAGAGCGCGGACCCTGAGCTGTGCATCCGGCTGCTCCAGATGCCCTCTGTGGTCAACTACTCCGGCCTGCGCAAGCGCCTGGAGGGCAGCGACGGCAGCTGGATGGTGCAATTCCTGGAGCAGAGCGGCCTGGACCTGCTGCTCGAGGCGCTGGCGCGGCTGTCGGGCCGCGGCGTGGCACGCATCTCGGATGCCCTGCTGCAGCTCACCTGCGTGAGCTGCGTGCGCGCTGTCATGAACTCGCGGCAGGGCATCGAGTACATCCTCAGCAACCAGGGCTACGTGCGCCAGCTCTCCCAGGGTGAGCCGCAGTGCGGGAGGGCCGCCCAGGCAGACACTAGGGACCTGGTATGAGGCTTCAGCCTGGGGACCCACCAGGAGGAAGGCAGCCAGACAGGCAAGGAGGGCTTCCTGGAGGAGGACTGGCTTCCTGGGCTCAGGAAAAACATCCACATTCACTCCTAGTCTGAGGCTTCCAGGTCACCCCAGTCCCCGCACTGCTGCACCAGCGGTCCCCCTGTGCCCCTCTGTGTTCTATGTCTCTGCTCCATCCTTCCTCCCCATCCTGTGCTGGCTCCCACCCTCTGGCCTCTCTGCCCTTGTCCACACCTCGGCGGCAGAAGTCACCTGAGTTAGAGATGCAAATCCACCCGAGTGGCTCCTACATACACCTGCCTGGCTCCAAGCCCTTCAGCCTCAGCCTAGACAAAGCCCTTCAGGTCTGGCCCACATCTACTGATGGTGTCACCCTCCACCTCCCAGCGCCTTCCCCAGCGTCTCCCTCCCTGCCCTGTCCCCTACTCCAGCACCCAGGAACCTCGTCCCCGGCAGGCAGGCCTCTTGTCTCTGCCTCTGCTCATGTTTTCTGCCTTTGTGTCCTCCAAGGTCCTGAACTAAGCCCTTAAGCCCCAGCTCCCTTTCCCCTCCTCCAGGAAGTCTCCCCAGCCTGTGCCCAAAGTTAGTCCTGGCCCCTTGAGAGAACCCCTTGCTGTGCCGCTCCATGGCTGCTGCCAGGTCCCACCGATGCTTGGGGATGAGCTAGGCTGGGCAGTGATGGGCAGGGCGGGACCCATGGGGGCAGCAGGTACCTGTGCGGGCAAGCAAGCCAGAGGCACCTCGTTTCTGTTGGACCCAGGGGACAGAGGCAGGTGCAGGGGCCAGCCGCTCTCAGCCTGTCTCCCTAGCCTGGGCCTGGCAGGGCCCCTCTATGGAGTCTTTTGTGAATTGTTCTCAGCAGGGTCAGATGAGAGACACCCCCAGAACTTTCACAGCTCCAGGGATGGGGTGGGAGGCAGGGGTTCATAGGAATGAGGTTATGTCTGCCGTAAACACAGTAAGTGCTGCATTGGGAGAAAACCTGGGCCCAGAGCCAGTGACAGGATGGGGCGGCTGCCTCCAAGCCCTTCCCTGCAGGGTCTGGCCCTGTGGTCCAGGAGCAGAGTCAGGACACCGAGGAGTGGGCAGCTCGTTGGGTCCCAGCCCTTTGTTCAGCACTGCGGTGGGCCACGGACAAGTGCCCGGCACCCCCTGGCGTCTGCCTGCCAGGCCCAGAGCCCCAGCCCTGAGCCCAGCTGCACAGGCATAGGAAAGGGTGCATTGGCCCTGCTGAGCCTGCCCACTCCACCCTGGCAGCCCTGGACACATCCAACGTGATGGTGAAGAAGCAGGTGTTTGAGCTGCTGGCCGCCCTGTGCATCTACTCTCCCGAGGGCCACGCACTGACCCTGGACGCCCTGGACCACTACAAGGTGGGCGGCAGGGCCTGGGCCTGGGCACGTGGGGCTCCCTGCCCGGGTGTGCCCTGACCCCGCCCTCCCCGCAGACGGTGTGCAGCCAGCAGTACCGCTTCAGCATTGTCATGAACGAGCTCTCCGGCAGCGACAACGTGCCTTACGTAGTCACCCTGCTCAGCGTGATCAACGCCGTCATCCTGGGCCCCGAGGACCTGCGCACGCGCACCCAGCTGCGGAATGAGTTTATCGGTGAGCGCCTGCCCTGGGCTGCGTGCCCGCTCCTGCCCGCCTCTTGGCCAGCGCGTCCCATGCTGCATCCACCTGGGGAGGTGGGAGCGCCACAAAACCTGCCCCCGGCCCAGGGCCCCAGAGGAAGGCACCATCTCGGGCCTGCCACCACCTGCCCCTTCGATGGACGTGGGCCTCAGAACGCCTGGGGGTCAACCCTGGACTGTTCTCAGTTACGAGGCTGGCCAGGCAGTGGAGTGGGACAGGGGGCTTGAGACCTGGTTCCCACCCTGCCTGTTCTGAGCCCTGAGTAAGCATCACTGTGTGTCCAGCATGACGTCTCCCCTCATGGCTCCCCTCTGGAGCCTCAGGTCTCTGGTGTCCCGTGACTGCAGCAGAGCAGGCCGGGTGCTCTGGGTGGCAGAAGTGAACTGGGGACGGTGGGGTGTGGCCTCCAAACCCTCTGACCCTGTCCATCCCTTCGCAGGGCTGCAGCTGCTGGATGTCCTAGCTCGCCTGCGGTGAGTCCCCACTGTGGCGGTCCTGCCGGCTGCCCCTACTGCTCCCAGGGCCAGGCCCACCTGCCCTTTGGATCCCAGCCACCTCACCTGAGCAGCATCTCCAGATGGCAGGGAGGTGGCTCCCCCGGAGTAACCCCAGGGGGTCCAGCCAGAAGCCAGGTCTCAGGCTAGAGTCCAGCTCACTGTCCCTGGCAGCTGCCCACAGAAACTAGGGTTGCAGCAGCCATAGAAAGGACAGAATGAGCTCATATCCTTTGCACACCGTGGATGGAGCTAGAGGCCGTGATCCTAAGTGAACCAACCCAGAAACAGAAAATGAAATGCCAGTAAGAGGGAACTACAGGGTGATTCACGTGGATGCAAGATGGAGACAGGGACACGGGCTTCAGGAGCGAGAGTTGAAAAACTACCTACAGGCACAGTGTTCATTGCTACTTGGTGTCAGGCCCACTAGAACAAGGGTCCCCAACCCCCCGGCTGTGGACCGGTAGACGGCTTGTTGGAACCGGGCCATGCAGCAGAAAGTGAGTGGTGGGCAGGCATTCCCGCCTGAGCTCCGCCTCCCGTCAGATCAGCACTGCATTAGATTCTCACTGCGCACGCACACGAGGGATCCAGGCTCCTCATGACAATCTAATGCCTGATGATCGGGGGTGGAACAGGTTTATCCCTAAACCATTCCCGTCACCCCAGTCTGTGGAAAAATTGTCTTCCACAAAACCAGTCCCTGGTGCCGGAAAGGCTGGGGACCACTGCCCTAGAAGGCTAATCCCCTACGTTACACAGTGTACCATGTGGCAAACATGCACATGTACCCCCTGAGTCTAAAATAAATTTTTTTAAAAAAAGAAACTAGGGTTGCCAGGTACTGTATGGGGCATGAAGTTCATTCAGGTTTCAATACACAACAGACAATGTTTTCGTGTAAATATATCCCAGATGTTGCATGGGATATACTTATGCCAAAAGTTATTCGTTGTTTGTCTGAAATTCAAATTGAACAGGTACTCTGTAGTTTCATTTGCTAAATCTTGCAGCCCTGCTGAGAACCCACATAGCTGGGAAGCTCTATCCCAGGCCTCAGTCAGGACTGGACTCAGGGGAGTCAGCTTGGAGGAGCCCAGGGCTAGAACGCCTTGTGTTGAAATGGCCTCAGGAGCCAGGCGCAGTGGCTCACACCTGTATTCCCAGCACTTTGGGAGGCCAAGATGGGCAGATCACCTGAGGTCAGGGGTTCGAGACCAGCCTGGCCAACGTGGTGAAACCCCATCTCTACTAAAAGTACAAAAATTAGCCAGGCATGGTGGCATGTGCCTACAATCCCAGCTACTTAAGAGGCTGAGGCAGAATCGGTGGATACCAGGAGGTTGCAGTGAGCCGAGATCATACCACTGCACTCCAGCATGGGTGACAGAGTGAGACTCCATCTCAAAAAAAAAAAGAAATGGCCTCAGGGAAAGTTTGCCCGCATGAGTGCCTGTGCCCCGCCAGTGTGGGCTGAAGGGGGCCGGCTCTGCCTGCAGAGGACTCTGCTCATTGACCAGACTGAGATGACTGGCAAGTCCTAGGCCCAGTGAACACTAAGGTCCCTCCTGCTCAGGCCAGAGCCCCGCCCCTCCTGTATCCATGCAGCCCTGTGAACCCACCTCAGGTGTGGTCCTCACTGTGGCCACACAGCTCCCAGAGGAGGGCCTTCCCTCCCCCAAGGTCACGGCCCAGTTCCATTGTGTGCCGCCTCCCCAGGCCTTAGTGCATGTTACTCGACGGGAGTGGGAATACTCGCCCTTCCCCTTCCCCGGGGCATGCGGCTGCCTGGTGACCTGGGGGCAGCCTGTCAGGGCGCAGGGCACTGACCTGGGAGCTGCCACTCTTAGCCCACCATCCCTGGCTATGTGGGCCACATGTCAGCCACAGCTGGCCACGAGCTGGCTCAGAGTCCTGGGTGGGCTGAGCAGGGCTGGTACACTGGCGCCGACCCGGGCTGCCCCAGCTACGTGTTGGTGGCAGCAGCAGCAGGCTCAGCCCACCTGGCATCTCCCACACAGAGACCTGGAGGATGCCGACCTGCTGATCCAGCTGGAGGCCTTCGAGGAGGCTAAGGCTGAGGACGAGGAGGAGCTGCTGCGAGTCTCTGGTGGGGTCGACATGAGCAGCCACCAGGAGGTCTTTGCCTCCCTGTTCCACAAGGTGGGCTGGGGGCTGGAGGATCGGAGGGCAACCCTCCATTGCAGGCTGTGGCCCTGAGGTCCAGAGGCTGGGCCTGGAACGGTCCTCCCTGCCCTGGTCAGACCCTGCTGTGACCTGGCCATGGCGCCAGCTCTGGGGTGAGACTCCAGGGAGCAGCAAGGGGCCAGGGGTTGGAAAGGGAGCTGGTGCCTAGAGTGGGCAGCCTGGGGGCAAAGCCAGGGCCTCAGGACCCAGAAGGACGGGGCTCCAAAGACCAGGGCGGCCCACAGCCGGCTGTACTGTCCTGGGCCCCAGCTACCCAGTCCCCATCAGGTGGGATTCAGAGGCCTCAGGGCCTGGTGAGGGGCTAAGAGGCTGAATTCCCGTCAAACTCAGGCCCTCCCTTCGTTCCCTGAACCCGGCAGCTCTCATCTGGGGGGCAGTTGTGTCCCCAGGTGGCATCTGGCAACATCTGAAGACATTTTTGGCTGCCATGACTAGGCAGGGGGTACTATTGCATTGAGTAGGTTGAGACCAGGGGTTCTGTTTAACATCCCATAATGCACAGGACAGTCCCACATGTCACCAGTACCACAGTCGCTGAGGCTGTCATCTCTAGGGATCCGTGGGAATAGAGGGGGTGATGGGGCTGGATGCCCTGGCAGATGGGCCAACAGTTCTCAGTCCACCGGGGAGGGGCCGGCTGCTGACCCGCACCCCACACTCGCCCGTCCAGGTGAGCTGCTCCCCGGTGTCCGCCCAGCTCCTGTCAGTGCTGCAGGGCCTCCTGCACCTGGAGCCCAGCCTCCGCTCCAGCCAGCTGCTCTGGGAGGCCCTGGAGAGCCTGGTGAACCGGGCCGTGCTCCTGGCCAGCGATGGTGAGGGGGTGGGGCAGGGGTATAGGCACAGCCTGGTGGGCAGACACTGGGGTCTTAGACCACGGGGGAGGGGGCCTGTCCTTGGCCCCAACCCATCCTCTGCCTAGCGGAGGTGGCCACTTTTTCCTGCCTCCTCCTCAAGCCCCCATCCCTCCCTCCCCTGCTCCCTTCTCCCTTGACCCTGGACATCCCCTACTGCAGCCCAGGAATGCACCCTGGAGGAAGTGGTTGAGCGGCTTCTGTCTGTCAAGGGGCGACCCAGACCGAGCCCCCTGGTCAAGGCCCATAAAAGCGTCCAGGCCAACCTAGGCCAGAACCAGAGGGGCAGCTCCCCGCAAAACACTACAACCCCCAAGCCCAGCGTGGAGGGCCAGCAGCCAGCAGCAGCTGCTGCCTGTGAGCCCGTAGACCACACCCAGAGTGACAGCGTCCTGAAAGTTTCGAAGCCGAGAACCCTGGAGCAGCAGGCGTCCCCTCTTCCCCCATCCACCCCCCTGCTCCCTGGTTCCAGTGCTGAGCCCCCTCCCCCTCCTCCCCCACCCCCACCTCCCCCCCTGCCACACCTGGGGGCCACACCTCCTCTATCACCACCCCTGACAAGCTCCTGTGAGTTCCCGCCCCCACCACCTCCACCACTCCCGGGCATGGGATGCCCACCCCCACCCCCACCCCTGCTGCCTGGTATGGGCTGGGGCCCTCCTCCACCCCCACCTCCACTGCTGCCCTGCACCTGCCGCCCCCCTGTGGCGGGAGGCGTGGAGGAGGTCATCGTGTCCCAGGTGGACCACAGCTTGGGCTCCGCCTGGGTCCCCAGACATCGGCGGGTGAACCCACCCACACTGCGCATGAAGAAACTGAACTGGCAGAAGCTGCCATCCAACGTGGCACGTGGTGAGGGTCCCCAGACCCCCAAGAGAAGCTTCCCCTAGGACAGGGGCTGGTCTCTGCTGGGGAGAGGGGCAGGTGGCACATGGAACTTGTGTGCGTGTCCTGCCCGTGCGTGGCCAGGGCAGCCTGGCCCTTGCTCTGGGCTCGGCGCCTGTGGTTGAGGTGGGGATGGGGGAGGAGCAGGGCGAGGGCTACCTCTGAGGACCCCCTTCCACTTGCTCCCGTGAGCCAGTGCCTCTGGGGTGCCATGGTGCCCTGGGGCCCAGCTACAGGTCCTCAGGTAGGGAGGTAGGGTGCCTGCTGTATGCTGGACCTGCTGGGCCCCAGGCAGGTCATCCTTCAGACCCTCTGGGAGGCTCCAATCCCTGCCTGCTAGATCACCAGGCTGCAAGAGCCTCACTGGCCATGTGCCCACCCAACAGAGCACAACTCTATGTGGGCGTCCCTGAGCAGCCCCGATGCCGAGACTGTGGAGCCTGACTTCTCCAGCATCGAGCAGCTCTTCTCCTTCCCTGCGGCCAAGCCCAAGGAGCCCACCACAGCAGCCGCCCCGGCCAGGAAGGAGCCCAAGGAGGTGGGGACGGGGAGGGGCTCAGACCGGGGCCACCTGCCAGGTCACCCTCCGGTGCCAGCCTGTTGGGTGGGGGGTTTTCCAGATCACTTTCCTTGATGCCAAGAAGAGCCTGAACCTCAACATCTTCCTGAAGCAATTTAAGTGGTGAGTGACAGAGGTGGCCCCCATCCCAGGCCACGGAGCCTCACCTCCACCTGAGCCTCCCGACTTGGGCCCAGCAGTGCCCTCTGCAGGCCACCATGGGAAGTGCATACTGCATCCCCTGGGCAGGATAGTGGGCAGGTAATAGCCCCATGCTGCCCCAGCTAGGGGCTGTCCAGCCTCCTGGCGAGAGAGCGCTGGGACCTCCCCACAAGGCCACAGACAAGCAGTGGCTAAACCAGGGCGAGGACCTGGGCCCTGACTCTCAGCCCCCTAGTCCCTTCCTGCTGCGGGTGTCCAGCACTGGCCCGAGGGTGGACTGACCCACCCTACGTCCCCTAAGCAGGGCCCATGGGGGGATAGTGAGGGTAGGAGTCAGTCTGGGTCCCCTTCACCGCATGACCATGGGCAGACAACTCGACCGCCCTGTGTCCCACCTGCCCTGGCCACCCCATGACTGCTTGGGGAGACCCTGCCAGGCGGGGTCCCAAAGAGGCTGGGTAGGGTTGACTCATGGTTCACCCGCCCCTGCCCGGTCCTCTCCCTGCTCCAGCTCCAACGAGGAGGTCGCTGCTATGATCCGGGCCGGCGATACCACCAAGTTCGATGTGGAGGTTCTCAAACAGCTCCTTAAGCTCCTTCCGGAGAAGCACGAGGTGAGAGGATCACCCCCACCCCCTGCCCCCAGTTAGTGCCACCAACCAAGGGAGAGGCTGTCCCCGGGGCTCCTCCCAGGAGGGAGACAGAGAAGGGAGGCATCCCAGCCCCACCTCTGCTGTGAACCGTGAGCCACAGGGAGCTGTGATGGGACTGGAGGGGCTGAGCCCAGTGGGCAGTCCGGGAGGGTGGGAAGCTGGTGTGGGGGGATCCCACACGCCGTCCTCCTCCTGGCAGATTGAAAACCTGCGGGCATTCACAGAGGAGCGAGCCAAGCTGGCCAACGCCGACCACTTCTACCTCCTCCTGCTGGCCATTCCCTGGTGAGCACAGCCGCCCTCAGACCCCAGGGCCTGGGCCCTAGGTGGGAGGAGAGCAGGAATAGGGAGCAGGGCCCAACCAGGGTGGAGAAGGGGCTGTGCCAATGGCTGCCCCGGGCTCCAGGAGCAGCGTTGCAGCTGTCGGGCTTCTACACATCACTCGAGCCCCGCCCCCAGTCCTTCCCCTAAAAGTGTGAGGCTCGAGGCCTCTGGAGCAACTGGATCCCGCTCTGCGCAGGCCCAGGAGGGTGCCTGTTGGACGGGGCAGGCAGTGGAAACGCCCTCCCTTTGCCCACCACCCAAGCCAGAGCCCTGTGCTGAGTGCCCCTCTGGCAGGGACGGGGGGGAGATTCAGGCCATTGACCCCTGTCTGTACCATCCCCAGCTACCAGCTGCGAATCGAGTGCATGCTGCTGTGTGAGGGCGCGGCCGCCGTGCTGGACATGGTGCGGCCCAAGGCCCAGCTGGTGCTGGCCGCCTGCGAAAGTGAGTGGGGCCAAGTGGGGCACGTGTGCAGGAGGGACAGGCCTCCGAACTAGAGCCGGAGGGCTGCTCGGGGCCCCTGCTAGTGGCAGTATCATAATGGCTGCTAAGAGCACCCAAGGGTGCCAGCCTTCACCACTCCAGAAACCACCCTGCTGCCACCACCTTGGTGCACACACCTGCTGGACGCACAGACACACGCATGCCCACCACCACTCGGGCACGTGCACACACACGCACACCGCCACTCTCGGGCACGTGCCCACACATGCACACTGCCACTCTCGGATACGTGCACACACGCGCACACCGCCACTCTCGGATATGTGCACACACATGCACACCGCCACTCTCGGGCACGTGCCCACAAGCACACCGCCACTCTCGGGCACGTGCACACACAGAAGCTCACGAGCACAGTCACACATATGCACACAGGACAGACACACGTACACGCCCCCACACACACACTCTCACATACATGTACAGACACAAGTGCACACACACGGATACCATCTCTGAAAGGGGATCCTTGGAGACCTGCCACAGCCACTGGGCAGGGAGAGGGACAGGTACGGACCAGTTCACATCTGTCAGGCACACTGTAGGTGTCCATTCCCATCGGTGGAGGGTTTGCAGTCCCCAGGCCCTGTCATGTGTCCCTCCCTTATGGTGCTGGGCTGAGCCTGGGGAGGAGCCAGGGAGTGCAGGGGCACTGGCAAGCAGGACCACACCCCACCGCCAGGGCATCTGGGGGCTCCGAACCAAGAGCCCTTCTCCAGCCCTGGCTGCCCCTGCAGGCCTGCTCACCAGCCGCCAGCTGCCCATCTTCTGCCAGCTGATCCTGAGAATTGGGAACTTCCTCAACTACGTAAGTCAGGGGCAGCTCCCCATCCCACCTGGCCTGCCTGGGGCTTGCAAGACTCACTCCCGGGCTCTCCCAGGGCAGCCACACCGGCGATGCTGACGGCTTCAAGATCAGCACGTTGCTGAAGCTCACGGAGACCAAGTCCCAGCAGAACCGTGTGACGCTGCTGCACCACGTGCTGGAGGTGGGCCGAGGCCGCAGGCACCAGCAGGGGCACGATGGCAGGGCTTCAAGTCCCCCCGGACCTGCAGTGTAGAGGTGTAGAGGCCATACCCCCCTGTGCCCACCACTCAGGCCGCCGGTCTCCCTGTCTCAGGACCCCATCTAGAGCCAGCAGCCTCAGTCAGAGCCGTGCCCCCATCCCTCCCAGCACCCCTTCCTTCCTGCAGCACTGGCTCCCCTGAATGAGCCTTGTCCCTCCCCAGGATACCTACCCCTGGTCTGGGGGGACAGTCCCTAGGAAAAGCAGAAACATCACAAAGTCATCGCCAGGCCCAAGGGAAAGATTTGAGGGTCTGGAGTGCCGGGGGTTTTCTGGACCTTAATTGCTAAGGGTTAGAGCTGGGGGGGTGGGAACAGGGGCGTCCCCAGGCGGAGCGTGTGGCCACGGTGGATCTCACTGGACGTGTCCCATTGCAGGAAGCGGAAAAGAGCCATCCGGACCTCCTGCAGCTGCCCCAGGACCTGGAGCAGCCGTCACAAGCGGCAGGGTAGGCAGCGCCTGCCAGCCCACACCCCTCAGCCAGGCGGGGGCCTGACTTCCGTCCCAGCCAGTGAGGTGGCTGCCCGCCAGGACTGAGTCTCACAGCGGCAGCACAGCCCCGGCGCCCTTAGGAGCCCTGCCCAATAGAACGCTTTCCTTCTGGGACAGGACCGTGTCTGCCATGGCCTATCCCCTTCTGACTTCAGCGAGGAAACAGGCCTAGAGGGGGCAAGGGCTGGCCAGGTCAGGGTCACACCAGGGGCAGGTCTAGTACAGCCCCTTCACAAGTTGAACCTTCACCACAGCCGCGAGCAGGCTCGGGCCTCCCTCATCGTATAGATGAGGAAAAAGAGGCCCAGGAAAGCAGTGTCACCTCCTGGGTCACACAACCCAGGCAGGAGGGCAGCCTGGGCCACCGCACTACACAGTCCGGGCCCCTAGCACAGGGTCCTTCCCGGGCTCCACCTGCCCTGGAAGGTTCTCTGGCCCAGGAGCTGCTCAGCCTTGGGGAGAGCTAGGCAAGTAGGACAGGCTGACCATTAGGGTCCCCGCTCAGATGCCCACAGGGGGCTGAGGGCCGGCTGGAACAGGCACTCAACCCCAACACTGCACGTAGGGCCTCAGAGTGCAGCCTGCAGTGTGCACAGTGGGGCACCAGGGTGTGTGCAGGGGAGGGGCTCCCCTGTCCCAGCAAGGCTGACGTCAGCTGTTGCTGTCTCTGCCTGGCCCTCCTCACCTTTCAGGATCAACCTGGAGATCATCCGCTCAGAGGCCAGCTCCAACCTGAAGAAGCTTCTGGAGACTGAGCGGAAGGTGTCTGCCTCGGTGGCCGAGGTCCAGGAGCAGTACACTGAGCGCCTCCAGGCAAGTGGGCACCTGGGCCTGGGGCTGGCAGGAGAGGCTGCCCTGATCAAGCGAGCCGGGCGAGTGGCTGTGCTGTCTCCTGGCTCCAGGGTGGATCCTGGGGACCGAGGTTCCCCAGGTGTGCACAGTCAGGGTACAGGCCCCTGCTCCTTCTCAGAGACCACTGTCCTCAGGGCCTGTCCCTGTGGCCACCACCCTCCTGCAACCCAGGGCCTAACCCTAGGTGGTGCCCACGTGGGGCTCTCACAGGACCATCTCGTGTCCTTACCCTCAGGCCAGCATCTCGGCCTTCCGGGCACTAGACGAGCTGTTTGAGGCCATTGAGCAGAAGCAGCGGGAGCTGGCCGACTACCTGTGTGAGGACGCCCGGCAGCTGTCCCTGGAGGACACGTTCGGCACCATGAAGGCCTTCCGGGACCTCTTCCTCCGCGCCCTGAAGGTGGGGGCAGCCTGGCAGGGCACAGGCTGTCCGGCTAGAGTGGGGTCCTGAGGCCTCTGACCTTCCTCCAGCAGGAAGGGCAGAGGCACCCTTCGTCGGGTGGACACAGCCATGTGGGCCTTGCGCTGCTGAGGCTCAGGGAGGGTGACGCCCAGGCCCACGGAGCCCCTGAGGGGTGCCACGCTGGGGTGACGGGGCCACATCTGCCAGTGCAGGAGAACAAGGACCGGAAGGAGCAGGCAGCGAAGGCAGAGAGGAGGAAGCAGCAGCTGGCGGAGGAGGAGGCGCGGCGGCCTCGGGGAGAGGACGGGAAGCCTGGTGAGGCTGGGCCGGCCGGCTGGGCGGGGACGGGGCAGCTCCGGGATCCTTGCCTGTGCTCCAGCCTCCCCACGACCCCCAGCCCTCTAGGTGGGCTCCAGGGTCCCCGTGCGGCTCTCTGAGTGTCCCACACTCCTCAGTCAGGAAGGGGCCCGGGAAGCAGGAGGAGGTGTGTGTCATCGACGCCCTCCTGGCCGACATCAGGAAGGGCTTCCAGCTGCGGAAGACGGCCCGGGGCCGCGGGGACACCGACGGGGGCGGCAAGGTGGCCTCCATGGACCCCCCAAGAGCCACAGAGCCCGGTAAGACCCTCTCCCACGGCCTCCTCATGGTCCCCTTGCCACTGTCCCTACCCTGTGCCTCCAGGAAGCCCTCCTGACTTCACTGGAAAGCCCTCTCATCTCCCTGGACCGCCCTGGAGGCCCCTAAGACTAGGGACAGCCGAGGGGGCAGGTGGTGGCTGCTCAGCTCTCATCCCTCATCCCTCCCTCCACTCACTCCAACTCCTCCACCGTAACAACAGGCCCTGCCCCGAGTGCTGAAGCAGTGGCCCAGCCTGCTGGGCTCCTAACACATGAGGCCAGGCCCACTGACAGATGCCCCTGGGCTGAGGGTGCTAGAGGTGGCAGGAAAGGCAGGCGGCAAGGCCCTGGTGGGAGGACCCCATTCCTGGGGTGGCTGCCTCAGGGTGCTGGGGATGGTGTGGCCTAGTGTCCCCCGCCCTGCCACAGTGTAGACCGACCAAGGACGCTGAGGCCAGGTCCTGCTCTGAGACATCAGAGGAGGCTTCCTGGGGAGGAGGCTTTGCAGGGCGTTCAGGTAGACAGCGGGATGGAGGAGGCTGCGCTTGGGCTGGCTCGGGGGCAGGGTGCCTGCCCTTCACTGGCATGTCCCTCCATCCAGTGGCCACCAGTAACTCTGCAGGAGACCCCGTGGGCGGCACACACTGTCCCGCCTCTAAGCCCAACCTTGATGCTACAATGGCCAGCGAGTCCCGGGGCTGGGACCTTGTAGACGCCGTGACCCCCTGCCCTCAGCCCACGCTGGAGCAGTCGGAGGAGGGTGGTCCCCCGCCCCTGGAGAGGCGTTCTTCCTGGTATGAGGATGCCAGCGACGTCCTAACCACCGAGGATGCCCAGTGCCCCCAACCCTTGGAGGGGGCCTGGCCAGTGACTCTGGGAGATGCTCAGGCCCTGAAGCCCCTCAAGTTTTCCAGCAACAAGCCCCCTGCAGCTGGAAGTTCAAGCCAAGATGCCAAGGATCCCACGTCCTTGCTGGGCGTCCTGCAGGCCGAGGCCGACAGCACAAGCGAGGGGCTGGAGGACGCAGTCCACAGCCGTGGTGCCAGACCCCCTGCGGCAGGCCCGGGTGAGGATGGGGACGAGGACGAGGAGGATACAGCCCCAGAGTCCGCGCTGGACACATCCCTGGACAAGTCCTTCTCCGAGGATGCAGTGACCGACTCCTCGGGGTCGGGCACACTCCCCAGGGCCCGGGGCCGGGCCTCAAAGGGGACTGGCAAGCGACGGAAGAAGCGTCCCTCCAGGAGCCAGGAAGGTAAGTCAGGGAGGGGCCCTGGGTACCGTCCCATGCTAGGGCGCTGGCACCCAGCCGGTCCCTCCCCTTCCCCGCTGGGCACTGCAAGTTCCAGCAGCACCCAGGACAGGTGACTTGGGCGCGGCGCGGGAGAGGAGGCAGCAGCGCATCCACCGGGGGTGGCTTTCTGGGCTGCCGTGGCCCACGCAACTGTTTCTCCAACCGGCTAATTCCCACTTTCACACCACCTCCGTTAGGGAGTAAGGGGCGGACACTGGGCACCAGGTCGCAGGCTAGTGGTTGCCATGCAGCTCAGTGGCCAGAGAACCGGGCAGCCCTCCGAGGGTGTTGGCATGGCTGTCCCGGGCCCCCCAGCCCCACCCGCTCTGAGTCAGGGTTGCTCCTGTGTGATAAGCCGTTGAGTGCATTTCTTTTATTTGAAAGCAGAGGTTCCCCCTGATTCTGATGATAATAAAACAAAGAAACTGTGTGTGATCCAGTAAGGTATGTACGCAGCCGGTGCTCCGTGGGGGCTAACAGCAGCTAAAGGGCAGCGGGGACAGAGCTTGCTGCCCACACCCCTCCGGGACACTAACCTGGCTTCTCTCCAGCCCGCGTGGTGCATCAGTGTGGCCTCGCCTCTCCTGCAGCCCTGGTGGTGGGCTCCTTCCCTTTGTCCCCTCCCTCTCCGCAGGTTACCTGCTCACCTGGTGCCTTCCGCAGGCAAGACACAACCTCGGCGCTGGCTCCGGGCATGCAGGCCTCGGGAGGGCAGGTGGCAGGGCTAGCCGGGCTCCCTTAGTGAGCAGGATCCGGGGCGTGGGCGGGACCTCCTGGCTGGCAGGACAGGCTGAGGTTGCTCCTGTCTGGTGTCCTGGCCCTAACTGCAGTTCCAGGAACCCTGTGGCTTTCCTGCTCTGTCTGTCAGTGGAGGGATATCTTCACTCTGAGTGTGTCAGTGGAGTGGGGCCTCCTGGGCATGTCCCCAGGAAGTCTGTGAGGAGACAGGGACAGTCCCAAGGGCAGATGCTGCCAGGGACAAGCACACCGCAGCCCCCCTCCTGTTGGACAGTATCCTTCTACCCCGAGGCCATGGGTGGGTCTGTGGAGTTGCAGATTACCCCCAGCACACAGCGTCTTCTGGGGGGCCCCCAGCCAAGGGTCAGTCAGCCAGGTCCGTCCACAGGGCTGGAGAGGCTGATGCATCCAGCTAGACAGACCAGCCTGCGCTGGGTGGAGGAGGAGCTAGAGCAGAGAACCAGAAGGTCCAGCCTGGCCGCTCGTGAGCTCTATGAGCCCAGGTGGTGGCGTCTTCCAGCACCTCCAGCCTTGCTCAGAGTGAGCCCAGTGTCCGTGCATCGCAGATATGCTGACCGCTGGGCCTGGGGCTTAGGCTTAAGACATGTGAGGTCTGCTGGTGACCGTCAGAGGCAAGAGCGGTCGTGAGCCCAGAGAAGTTTCTCCAGACAGTTTGTCCTCACTGTGGGGGCACGGCCTTCACCCTGGGGTCCAGCTTTTGCTTCCAGGGTCATCTTCCGAGTGTGGCTCTGGTGTGAAGCACCCACATGTATTTTTTAGAAAGGTGCTGGCATCTCCCTTAGAGGCTGGAACTTGGACTTGCTGTCCCTGAGTGTGAGGAACAGTGGAGCATGCAGGCTTGGGGCGGGCGGCCAAGTCTGACAGTGGTCCAGTGAAAGATGGACATGCCCAGTGCCAGTTCCACGCTCCACCTGGTTCCCTCCTAAACCTTCTGCACGTGCTTAGCCTCCACCCACCCCAGCTCCTGCCACACAGGCGGCTGAGGGCAGGAGGAAGGAATCCTCCTCTTCTCTCCTCAACTTTTTATTTTTTATTTATTTTTATTTATTTATTTTTTCAAGACAGTCTCATTCTGTTGCCCAGACTGGAGTGTAGTGATGTGATCTCGGCTCACTGCACCCTGCACCTTCCAGGTTCAAGTGATTCTCCTGCCTCAGCCCCCTGAGTAACTGGGACCACAGGCACGCGCCACCACGGCTGGCTAATTTTTTATATCTTTAGCAGAGACGGGGTTTCAGCATGTTGGCCAGACTGGTCTCAAACTCCTGACATCAGGTGATCCACCCGCCTCGGCCTCCCAAAGTGCTGGGATTACAGGCGTGAGCCACCATGTCTAGCCCCCAACTTTTTATTTAGAAAATCTTCAGCACCACAGGAAATTGCATAGAGATCAGAATAAACAATACCTTCTCCCCGAAATTACAACCATTTGCCAAAAATACCAAAATTGTGACCATTTTGCTACATTGCCCCCCTCCAACTGAGCCATTGGAGAGTTTCTTATAAACATCATGGCACTGGACCCCTAAACTCGCCCATAGACACCTGAGAGCATAGCTGTCTTCCCCAGTCCCCCGCAGGCAGGGCGTGATGCAGGGGCGCCTCCTGTCCACGTGCTTCTAACACTCGGTGCCAGTGCGGATGTGCCACTTGTCCCAATAATTCTTTTAATAGCTGTTGCTTTGTTGTTTTCGCAAACAAGATTGTATCCAGAATCACACACTGTGTTTGGTTGTCATATAGCTTCAGTCTCTTGTTCGAGAACATTCCTGCCCCTTTTTGTCTTGTATGACATTGACGTTCTGGAAGACACCTTCACTTTGGGTTTGCCTGATTGCTCCCCCCAAGTAGGTCCAGGTTGAGTTTTGGGGCAGGAGTTCTACCCCAAGGGACGCCATGTCCTCCCCAGCTGGGTGGGGATGTTCGTGGCAGCAGCACTGACCACGGCTACGGGGGTGGTCTCTGAACCTCCACTGCACGAACACCATGCTCTCTAGTTAATAAGCACCTGTGGTGACGTGTGGAACAAATGGCTGCAGCGCGGTTCTGTGTTTGCTGCCCCTCCTCCGAGTGTTCCCTTCTCCCCTCCCTTTTTCCATCACGTGAGTTTTGAATGTGCAGTAATCCATCACTGCCACTGTCGTGCATTTGATGGGGACCAGCGGGGGCCCTTGACCCACAGCCCCTGAGCGCTTCCCATCTTTGTCACAAGCCTCTGTTCCCAGCTCACCCCAGACTTGCTGATCCCCCCCCATCCCTGCCCAGGCCTTGGTCTTGGCCATTTCTCTGGGTTCCCTGAGTGGGGAATGGTGCTGAGATCCCCCTCTGAGTGATCATTTTGGGCAGTTTTTGTTTTCTTCCTCTGTCTCTTCAGAGTAGTGGTTCTCAAACCCCGCCTGGGCTGTCCCACTGGGGAGCTGGGGCACCACCTGGCACTGTGGTGGCAATGGGGGTAGCACTCAGACAAGGGCCACCGAGGGCCCCTGGACCAGAGAGCGAAGAGGGTGTTGGGGGCAGGAGGCCTGTGGGATCATCTCTGGGGCCATCTGGGTGGCAGGAGCTGTTGGGCCAGGGCTGAGCTCCCTCAGCAGCCCGCTGGAGAAAGGGCTGCTGGGGTCCTCATGTGGGGCTTGGGGCCCGATGTGGAAGCGATGGAGGGCTGCAGGTGGTGGCAGTGGGGATTAATGAGTAACGACAGAGTGCAGCCTGGGTCTGAGACATGGGGTGGGAGACAGGCCACAGAGACTCCCCATCTCAGCAGAGAGGACACAGGCTCAGGCTGCCACACCTTGCCAAAACCCAGCCTGGCCAGGCCATCCCGGCATCTTCCACCTAGATAAGTTGTGCTGCTCCAGAGAAAGAGCCTGGGGTCAGAGTGGACCTGAGATGCCTGGCACAACCCGCTGGACAGTGTTGATGAGGGGTTCAGGGACCTGGGGACCCAGAAGCGGGCACCTGGTATTGTACCCAGCAAAGCTGCTCCTAATAATGTCATTTCTTCTCTCTCCTTACAGGCCTCAGGCCCAGGCCCAAGGCCAAGTGAGAGAGCCCAGGCCACAGGACATGCTGCCATTCTGCCAAGAGAGGCTCTTCTGGGGGCCAGGCTGGGACTGGGCCCCGGAAACCAAAAGTCCGTGCCTTACCCAGCTGGGGCCCTCCCGGAGCCTTCTTTGGGTGTTGTGGCTGGGACCCCAACAGGCACCAGTACCCTGCCAGGCCTAGTGCCCTCCTGGACTGCCTGCACGCGCCAGCCTCCTACCTGCTTCCTAAAGGCGACCCTGGCCCACACCCGCATGCACCCGGTGCAGCCTGCCAAGGGCCAGTCGGGGGGGCTGTGTCCTGCCAGTGTCCACCACAGCTCTGCCTGCCCTTCAGCCCAGCAGGGTTTAATCAAAACGCAATGCTTTGCGAGTCTTTACTGCTCGGAGGTGGCTGAGTTGGGGGCCCTGGGCAGGGGTAGGCTGGCAGGCAGTGCCATGGCAGGCCAGGGTCCCCTCCCGTGGGGTCTGGCCCCCATCCCAGCATGTCCAGCCCCTGAAGTTGGAGTGGGGAGCGGTCTGCATTTGCTGCCACTGCCAGGCCTCTGCCCTGCAGCTGAAACTTGGCCATCACATCAACAGAAAACCCCTCCCAGTGCCAGCTGCCCAGGATGGGCGGGCCCTGGGGACAATACAGTCCACCTGAGGGGCTGCAGGGTGACACCCAGCAGCCTCTGCCCCCTCACTGCCCACCCAGCGAGGGCAGCCTACCCGAGCCTGCCGCCTGCCAGGTGTGTGCCCTGAGGCTGGCAGCTGGACGTGTGGCCAATAAAAAGCAGACCTAGCCCGGTGTGTGACTGTTGCGTTCAGAGGCGGCGGGAGTGGGTGGATGGGGGCTCCCACAAATGTGGTGAGCGCCGGACAGGCCCCGTGTGAACATTCACTGTTGAGGGGCCCCCAGTTCCCCAGGCCCCATGTGAACACTCACTGTTGAAGGGCCCCCAGTTCCCCAGGCCCCGTGTGAGCATTCACTGTTGAGGGGCCCCCAGTCCCCCAGGTCAGGGGCTGTCCCTGAAGCCCTCAGGAAGTAGTGAGAAACGTCTAGAAGAGGGCAGACCCCGTGATGAACAGCACCCAACAGTGGTGAGATGGGTGCAGCTCTACAGGGGCGTAATTTACAAACCACCAGACTTGCTGGTTATGTGTGTGCTGTGGTGGTATTTGCTTTCCAGCAGATCAAGGTTGTGCAATGATGCACTTTGAGAATCTCTCCATCACCCCAAGGAGTCCTCTGGCACCCATCAGTCTGACCCCTTGCCTGCGCTCCTCCCCAGCCCTGGCAGTCACTCACCTGCGCTCGTCATGCATGTCCCCTGGCTTCCTTCGACTGTTTTCAGGCTCCATCCTCACTGCAGGCTGTATGAGGACGTCATTGCATTTCATGGCTGAAGCACATTCCATTGCATGCATGGACCACATTTTGTTTGCTTTTCTGTCCATGGGCATCTGGGTTGCTTCCAGCTTGGGGCTTCTGCGAATCCTGCTGCTGTGAACACTTGCATAGTCCTCGTGTGGATGCGAGTTTTCATTTCTCTGGGGTAGTTTCCTAGTGGAGGAACAACTGGGCAACATGCTAAGTTTATGTTTAACTTTTTAAGAAACTGCCAAACTGTTTCCCAAAGCAGCTGCACCATTTTTCATTCCCATCTGTGCTATTGTTTTTAAGTTAAATAGCTCAACGCCTCCCCCTCCCCACCCCTCACAATCTGCCAGTAAAACTGGACTATGGAGTATTGGGCGGGGTCACCTACAGGGTGACCTGCAGCAACTGAGGCCATCGCCCCGCCTGCCTGGAGAGGTGGGACTGGGGACCCTGTGACAGGAGGAGGAGCTGCCTCTCCAGAGCCTGAGTTTTTCTTTTTCCTCTCTGCTCCGTGAGAAGTCAGTTTAGTGGGCTACAGCCAGCAAAGGAACCAAAACGGACAGGAGCTCTGGGTGTGCGTTGCATGGTGAGGCTCCGTGGCTGCAGGTGTGTATGCAGGCAGCTGTGGGTGTCTGTGTGTCCTGGGCCACCGTGTACGATGTTCCCACAGGGAGGTGTGGCCCCCAAAGAGTGAACCCACAGGTGGACACGCCCATGCACCCTCGTTCCTGCCCAAGGTCACACGTCGAGACAGCAGGGCCCAGATGGATGGCCCCAAGCTCAGTGGCTCCTGTGCTGCCCACCACCTGGGGACAGGCCCACTGTGGGGATTGGGGGGTGGGGGTGTTATAATTCGGGCTGGGCTGTGTGACTGGCAGGGGCCCCAGCTGTTGGGCCTGGGCAGGGCTGTTTTTAGAAAAGCCCCAGCTCCCTGCCCCCACCCGGGCCGGTGGCTATTTATAGTCCAGGCCTGGAGAAGTCAGTGAGTCACTAGCGTTCGCCTCTGCAGGGTCAGTCCAAGCCCCCTTAGTGAGGTGGTCTAGCATGTCCCCCAGTCCCCCAAGCCTCTGTCTGACATCTGCTAGCCCAGAGCCCCAAGTGTCCCCAGGAAGGGCTCAGAGCTGGTGGCCCCTGCCAGGCCTTGGGAGCACCCCCTTGTCTGATGGGACTTTGTGGTTCCTGGTGGGCATTTAAAACTGTCAGTTTCTCTCATCTGGAAACAAACCTCCCGTGACCCTCTTGGTTTCTCCTGCTGCAGTCTGCCTCTTCCCTACCTGCACAGCTATCTGCTGTGCCCCAAATTCCCTCCTTGACACGCCCAGACCCACTGTCCCACCCTTGGGTGCAGCCCCTTCTCAGAAGGCTCCAGGTTCTGCCAAACCTCGGAGCCCTTCAGCCCTGCTCCAGCCCCTTCCCAAGCTGGGGGCGGTAGTCTGCTTAGTGACACCAGCTGTCACCCCCAGGGTGGCACTGTCACCGCCAGGGTGGCACTGGGAAGTTCATGCATGAAGACTCTGCCTTTCCACCGAGGCCGCACTGACTGCTTGGAACCCACACAGTGGCATTTTCCCCGCGAGGATGCTGAGGGAGAGGAAGCATCAGTGTGCCCAGTGGAAGAAGAGGGGACTGGGGACATGGGTGCAGGGGGTGGGAGGCCAGGTTTTGAACAGCCCCTCTCCCCCAGGCTGGGGCAGGGTTCGGCGCCCAGAGAGGAGGGGTGGGGAGACTGAAGGCAAGGGTGGGCAGTGGTGTCCTTGGCTGCACCTGAATCACTAACTCATTGTGAGCGACCTTTGCTGTGACAGGCCCAAGCTCCACTCCTTCCTCATAGGGAGTGTCTCCATGGACCCCCTGTCACTAGTCTTGGAATTGCCCTGAGCCCAAGGAGCCTCGTGGCTCTAGGCTCTTTGGCAACTGAGAGCCCTCAGGGAGGGAACCAAGGGCCCCGCCTCCCTGCTCCGAAGCAAGAGCCTGATTCTTTCTTCCCCCGGGGCCCCAGGACCCTTCTCCTGGCCACCAGGGCTGGCTTCCTCCAAGCCTCATCCACTTGGGAGGGGTGGGGCGGGATAGGCGAGACAGGACAACCAGCCGGGAACACGGGAGCCTCGCAGACCATCGCCTCCCTCTGTGGCCTGGTCCCTCCACAGGCTGGGACGGGAAGGTCTGGGGTGGGGCCTCTTGGAAACCTGGGCCCCACGTTAGTGTGCATCCCTGGGGGTTGCTCCCATGCCAGCCAGGTGACGCTGACAGCATGGGTCCCTTTACCCCAGACTTGGGTGCTGAGGGCCGGAGCTCCATGCTGGAGCCCGCCTGCTCGCTACAGCCAGGCCCGAGCCACAGCGCTCCCGGGCGGGATGCGGGGCCCCTGCCGTGGGGCCGAGGTGCGGGCAGTTGCTGGGACACACGCGCTGCGCGGCTCTTCGCGGCCGCCAGAGGGCGCGCGCGCGCGCGCCCAGGGGACTCGGGGTTCCGCGCGGGGCAGGTGCGCTCCCCGAGAGTGCGGACCCTCCAGGTGGGGCGCAGAACGCAGATCCCCTTTTGCAAACCGCACTCCTTCCCTGGAGGGGACGACCACCTCCGCAGTTGCTGGAACCCCGAAGTCCTGGGCCCGGCAGGGGCCTGGCGGGGTGAGGTCGCGGTGCACAAGCCCTGGTCCCCGACGGCCTAGCGAGAAACTGCCTCCGTTGGCAAAGTCGTGGGGCGCCCCAGGCCCTCTGCCTGCCTGGCCGTCGGTCTACGCGCCCCCTCACCTCTAAAGTGCTCGAGACTCAACTGGGCTTCCCGGGCGGCTGCGAAGGGGCGGGGATTTGGCGGCCGGAGGTCAACGGGGCGTCACTGCGCCCGCCCTGGCCCGCCCCCGGCCCGCCCCCTGCCCGGGCCCCGCTCCATTTAATGGCGCGGACGCCGGCGGCGGCGGGCTCCGGGCCGGGCCAGCGCAGCGGAAGAGCCGAGCCAGCATGTCCGGGACCCGAGCCTCCAACGACCGGCCCCCCGGCGCGGGCGGCGTCAAGCGGGGGCGGCTGCAGCAGGAGGCGGCGGCGACCGGCTCCCGCGTGACGGTGGTGCTGGGCGCGCAGTGGGGGGACGAGGGCAAAGGCAAGGTGGTGGACCTGCTGGCCACGGACGCCGACATCATCAGCCGCTGCCAGGTGCGGGCTGGGGCGCCGGGTCCCTCCCCCACCGCCCAGCGAGCCCCCCTCCCCGGACCCAGACGGCCCCTGTCCTCCCATGCCCTGGCCGGTCACTCACCCGCTTGGATGCCTTCCCTCCGGGAGCACCTTTCCCAGGGCCACCCCACCCATGCACGCACACGCACCACTCACACAACCCCCGACCCACACACACCGCCTTCCCCTCCACCCACCCCTCCTCCACCATCTGGGCAGCGGGCCAGGGCACAGCTATAAATACAAGTCGCTGAGTTGGGGACACCCGATCCTCAGGGGGTGGCGCATGCCATCGGCGTGACGCTGGACCCTCCATGGGGGAACCGGAGGACCCAGCCCCAGGGTGGTTTGAGGACCCTCGAGACACCCCCCTTCCTCATTTGCAGTGATCACCTGGGGCCTGTCTGGGTCTGGGACAGGGCTTAGCTGGCTCCCCGCATGGTCGGCAGGTGGTGGAGGGGGTGAAAGCTGCCTGCTGGGTGGGGTTGACCCCGGTGAGTCAGCCAAGGAGAGGCAGAGGTGGAAGGGGGCCAGGCCGTCCTGGGGGGCAGCTGGGGCCGGGCCTGAGGGAGGGTGCTTGGGATGATCCTAGCCAGACATGGGAGAAGGAGGGCCACAGACTTCTGGCCAGGGTGACCTGGTGGCTGGCAGTGCCACCGAGGCCAGACCCGCTTTGTCCCCCAGGGCCGAGGGCGGGGCCTCTGACAGCCCGCGGCTGCTCTCAGCGCCCCCGTCTGTTCTGACTGAGCTGGACACTGGGCACTCTCTCGGCTGCCACCCTGGAGCTGCCTGCCCCATGCCAGGGCAGCCAAGTCTGCTGCCCATGGGCTGACTTACAGCTCCAGGCACAAAGGGGTCTACTTTGGGACGCATGCGTCTGGGGTTTGGAGTCCGCCTGGGGCTGTTGCCAATAATGGAACAAGGGCCCCTGCACAGCCCCTTCTCCGGGTTCTGTGGCCTCCTTCCTGAGCTCCGGAGAGGAGGGCTGGGGCTCGCGACGATCCCTGTCAGAGAAGGGAGTCAGCCCAGCACCCTGCGTGGCTCAGGGGTGTCTGAGCCCCTCCTGCCGGAAGGGACTGTGGCTTCCTAGAAAGTTCTTCCTGGAACGGTGGGGGACCTCCCCGACTCGCTCTCCGTCCTAAGCAGCAGGCAAGCTCGTCTCTCGCTCCGGAGATCCCCCAGGTCCTAGAGGTGGTCCTCCTCCCATGCTCCCTCCACGCTGCCTCTGCCCGCCACCTCGTCCCCGGCCGCCAGGGGGCGTGTCCAGCGCTCTACCGCTCTTCACCCTCCCGGGCGCCCTCAGCGTGGGGCAGCCGCGGCTCCCCACCCTCCTCAGACCTCTGCTCCCGTGAGGCCCAGGCCCCTCCCTATGAGCTGCCGGCTCTGGTGGACGCCGTGCACTTCTGCAGGGCGGGCTGGGGCCGCCACAGCTGCTCTACAAGCGTTCAGCCGGCTCCACTGCCAGCTGTGGAGGTGGTTCTGGATCCGGGCCCTCCCTGCTGCGCCCCCGCCCCGTCCCCCCACAGCCCTGCTCACTCGCAGCTGCAGACAGGAGCACGGAGGGCGCAGCAGGCTGGAGCCCATCCCACACTCGGGCCACCAGGCCGCCCCCGCCAGGCCACCCCACAGCCTGAGAGAGCGCCTGGCTCTCCAAGCCGGTGGGAATAAAAGAGGTTTGTCCCTGGAGCCCACAGCTGTCCCCCTCCAGCCTCCTCAAAAGCCAGTGAGGCAGGAGCATCCTGAAGAGCTCCTTCACAGGTGAACGGAGGCTCAAGTGCGGAGGAATGAGAGTCACTGCCATGCTTGGAGCCCCCACGGGTGCCACGTGCCCACCATGATAGCCAAGGGCCTGGCCCTTTGTCCCCACCCGTGAGTGCGGGACCGAGCTGGATCTCAGCGGGGTGCTGCTCTGCAAAGGGAAGGTCAGGGACCTGTCTTCTTTGGGGACCCAGCCCCAGGCTCTCTGCGAATGCTCAGTGATCCACGACCTCACAGTGCCATCTCTCCTCTTAGCGGTGGGGGCTTTCCCCTGCCACCAGGCTCCCAGCATCTCCCCTGTTCTTATGCATACCATGTCTGACCACCCCATGTCGTCAGAGGCTGGCAGAGTGAGGATCTGGCTGGATCTCCCCAGGGAAGACTGCCTCTTTTCTTACTTGGAGTGTGGATGCCTGAAGCCAGATGAAGGTACCCGACATGGGGGTTTCCAGGCGCACGGAGGCCAAACCTTGCCCTCTCCCTCGAGGGGCTGAGCAGAGGACAGAGCAAGGGCAGAGTGGTCCAGGTGGTAAAAGTGCATGCAGTAGGCAGAGCGGGCTGGGCCGCATCTGGGAGACAGGCTGGCTGCCAGGAGGGCTGAAGCTACCAGCCCTGGCAACCAGCCTGCTCTGCTCCCCAGTCCCCGAAGGGTCGCCTGGGCCTGGGGCCACCCTGAGTGTTGGCTATGCTCCTTCCCTGGCTGCCCAAGCCTCTGCACACCCAGGCTCTGGCTCTGCCCTCTGCTGACGCCTGCACCAGCAGAGCCATCACTTCGAGCCCAGCTCCCAAACCCCCTGGTGGTTCCTGGCACTTGGCAAGAGTCGCTGCTTTGCTCACCCTGGACATGGACTTTCCACCCTGCCCAGAGGTGATCTGGGGCTGCCCAAAGCCCTGCACGGCTCGCCTCATTCTTTTCCCATCCTGGTCGTTTGGGGCCTGTGGTCAGAGTGCACCTGGGGGCCCCTGAGAGTGTCCTCGCCTCCCACAGTCTCTCGCCTTGAGTCCACCTTTAGGACCTGTTTCCTGGACAGCCTCCCTTCTCCAGGCTGAGCCTATATTGTGCATCCCCCACCTCGTGCCCACACCCCCACCTTCACACCTGGGCCGTCCTTCCTCCACTCCAGGGTGGCTCTGTTAGGCTGCACTATGCCCCCTGGCCCCACTGTGCCATCTTCCTCCTTGCCTGCTACCCTGGCTGCTCCCGAGCCTCTCTCCCCTCCAGGCTGAGTCTCCTCTGAGCCAGGTCTGCCCTCCCTGCTCTGCGGCCACATCACGTCGCCTGCCTCTCTGTGCTGGGGTCCTGTGTTCCCTCTCTCCTCTCTGGGCATGGACACCCCATCCTACTTCCGAGGGGTCCCCAGGCACCTCCGCCTGTGCTTCCTCCCTCATGTCCATGGCGTTTCCGTCCCCTGTGTGCCCCGCCTGCACGTCCGGCTCGTACCCCTCAGATGGACAGCTGAGGACAGGCACAGCTGGGCCTCCCCTACCCCCGTTCCCAGGCTGGCAGTGCCTGGCCTTTACCCCCTAGTTCCTCCTTCCATCTCCAAGCTACTTCCTCTGGATAACTGAGCTCCCTGCCCAGGACCACAAGGCTCTGGTGAGCCCTGGCCTGGTTTAGAATCCCCGTCCTTCTGTCGCAGTGCAGACCTCAGGGCACTGGGCTGTTTATGTCTGGCCATGCCCAATACATGGGCTGAAGGGGCCTGCCCTGGGTCTCCATAGTGCACTCCCAGCCTCCCATGCCCTCCAGCTCTAGCTGGAGCCCGTGTCCAGCTGGCGGACAGGGGCGGAAAGCTGTGGCCATGTATGCAGGGGTGTGAGACCACAGGCTGTTCCCACGGTGTCTTCTGTGGTGTGGCAGCGCCAGGTGGGAGCTGGCATCCTGTGCATTGAGGGCCCCTGTGCTGTGGCTGTCGTGGCTCTGGGCGCTGTCTCCAAGGGGCCATCAGGTAACGCTTTGCCTCAGGCTCCAGGGTGCACCAGAGACCTTCTGGGAGTCGGAGGGGCAGCTGCCTTGGCCGGGGAGTGCCTGGGGCTGCTTCTAGAAAGGGGTCTTCCCCTACCCCACCTCTGCACTGGTGATGGTGCTGGTCACTGGGCCATGGCTCCAGGACAGAGGGTCCCTGCAGTTAAACACAGCCCTGCCTCATTGCGGGAACACCAGTCCCAGGCAGCCGAGACCTGCATTTCTGTCCCAGGCCTGTCCCAGGTTCTGTCGGTTCTGTCCCAGGCCTCACCCCACTACCAAAAGGGGCAGAGAACAATTCCTTTGGGCTGAAGAAATGAGTGAACGGTGGGAGCCTGCAAGCACAGCCCAGAAGGGAGTGAAACAGTGTAAGTGGCTGAACCCACCGCACCACACTGGTAGTCACAGGTGCGTGCACACTGGGCGCCAGGGCCCCTTGCTCTGTGCCGGGCATAGTTGTCATACAAACTGCCATTGGGTGCCAGTGCCAAGAGGTTGGGCCCCAGGAGCCTCACAGCCTCTGAGAAGCACCGTGGGCCTCCCCCGGCGCTCGCCACTCTGCTCGCTTCACTGTCTGGCGTGAGCTCGCTGACAGCCAGGCCCTGGGCCAGGGCTGGCGATGGACACAGAGGCAGGAGAGCTGGTTGCTCCCATTCCAGGGGCAGAGGTGCAAACAACCACTCCACTGTCCCCTCCTCCCCAAGCCTGCATGAGAGCTTAACCAGGAGGTGGTATAGCATGGGCCTGGCACAGCTAGGGCTGAGGGGGAAGCGGGTAGAGTGCAGTGGCGTTGGGGCATGGCACCGTCAGAGATGTAGTCCGCTAATGCTGTGGGGAGAAGGCTCTGGAGCATGGGAGGTAGCAAGCCTCGTCCCAGGTGCTGTTGCAGGTAGGGCTGACGATGGGAGCTGCATCGCAGGAGAGAAAGGGGCCTCCTTGGGAACACTGGGCCAAGCAGACGCTGTGGCCAGAGGAGTCATCCATGGCATTAAGGGGCCTGTGGACTGCAGGGCAGTGGCCAAGTGGGCCGGGAGTGGAGGGGGCCCTGGCAGGTCAAAGGTCAATGGACAGCCCCCAAGCCAGGCAGATGGCAGGTGGCATCCCAAGGGTTTAGGGACGGGGTGGACAGGAGCAGGACGATGGCTGGAGGGCAAGGCTGGGACACGTGCAGGTGACAAGCTCAGTGCAGGGGCAGGGCATGCGCCATCTGGGCAGTGTGGAGGTGAGGAGCAAGGACAAAGCCTGTGTGTGGAGAGGCCTTGCAGGTGTCAGCAGCGTGGCGTCGGCATGGTGGAGAGGAGCGTGGCGCCGGCGTGGTGGGGAGGAGCGTGGCGCCGGCGTGGTGGGGAGGAGCGTGGCGCCGGCGTGGTGGGGAGGAGCGTGGCGCCGGCGTGGTGGGGAGGAGCGTGGCGCCGGCGTGGTGGGGAGGAGCTGCGGGGTGGCAACCCAGAGGCAAGGAGGTGGGCAGAGGCCCCCGGAACTGGCCCTGCCCCTCAGCCCAGCCCCAGGTCACAGCACAGCCCTCCCCTGGCTGCCTCCAAGGAGTCCCCAGCTGAGTGGCCACTCCTCGCCAGCTCAGCCCACACCTCACCTTCCCAGTGCCTGTGGAGGCCCAACCAGGGTGACGCTGGGAGAGGAGAGGGCTTGGAGGAGCCACAGGTCAAATGCAGGAGGCCACACCTGCCTACCCAGGAGGACTGCAGGAGCCGGGTCCTTAACATCTGGAGGGGAGCGGGTGGGTGCGGTGGCTCACATCTGTAATTCCAGCACTTTGGGAGGCTGAGGCGGGTGGATCACTTGAGGTCAGGAGTTCAAGACCAGCCTGGCCAAGTGAAACCCAGTCTCTACTAAAAATACAAAAATTAGCTGGGCATGGTGGCAGGTGCCTGTAATCCCAGCTACTGGGGAGGGTGAGGTAGGAGAACAGCTTGAACCCAGGAGGCAGAGGTTGCCATGAGCCAAGATCACGCCATTGCACACCAACCTGGGTGACAGAGTGAGACCATGTCTCCAAAAAAAAAAAAAAATCCATTGTTGAAGCTGTCCAGGCTGTGTATTTTGTTTTGGCAGCCCTGGCAGACTATAGATAGTCAGATGATATGGAGAAAGATGTAGAGAGATATTTACTTATAAATATAGGTACATATATAAAATGCCTGGAGGGAGCAGCAATGGTGGGAGGACTGAGGAGCGGCCCCGAGATGTGCTGTGGGTGGTCTGAGGGTGCGCACAGCCTCCTGGAGGGGAGGGTCCTGAGTGGGGCAGTGGGGACAGGGTTGGCCACAGGGCCGTGCCTTCCCTGGCCCCCAGAGGGGTGAGTTGGCTAGACCCACAGGGACAAAGCAGGGGTCAGAGCTGTGTCTGGTTCCTGAGTGGGTCTTGTCCCCTCTTCCCTCGTCCAGTATGGAGACAGCCTCTTTTCCTGAACTCCCTGCCACCAGGGAGGCAGCTGGCAGGGATGTCCCCTAGGGACTTTGAGTGACCAGCCAGACTAGGCAGAGAGTGGTAGAGGAGACTCCAGTGTCCTGACCCAAGGCTCCACCACAGAGGGGAAGACCCCAGGAGAAACCTGGAGGCAGGTAGAAAGTGCCAGGGGGCCACCAGGCTCCCTGGGTACCCCTAACTCTGGGCCCCCAGCCTGATCTGAGCCTGTGGGTACAGGTCACTCAAGGCAGGTGTTCTGCACCGTCCATCTTTGTATCTTCTCTCTCACTTGCACCCTTGCCTCACTGTGCTTCTGAGAGTTGGGGGCGTACCTTAATCTACCGTCCCTTACCTGGCAAACAGTGGAAAGGTGGCATGATGTGTCCCTGCAGCTGCTATACCTCTAGGGGCCATCATTCATGCCATGGCTCTGTGACAGCACCCCCCAGAGTTGTGCAGTGTGCAACATGGGTGACCGCCCATGGCAGCTCACAGCATGTGGCTCAGCCCATTGGCCATGCAGGGGGCTCCTTTCCTAGGAGCAACAGGCCTGGGCTTCCTCTCCACCTGTAGGGGCAGCAGTGGGCATCTTAGGTAAATGCAGGACTCTGCAGCCCCTAGAGGACCCTGAGTGGTGGCTGAAGGATGGATGTGCCCATGGCCTTCCCTGAGCTCAGGTGCCTCAGCTCTGCTTTTAGAGGAGCAGGGCAGCCGAGGGGTGCCTGGCAGAGAGAGGCCTGCCAGCTGGACATGAGGACCCTGGAGCTTGGCCTGAGGGGCTGTGGTGGGAGCCATGCCTAAGCAGAGCTCTCCTGTGGCACACACTCAACCCTGGCTCTTCTGCCCATCACTTATCTCCATGAGGTAGGAAAGACAGAGTGAGCGCGGCTGCCCTGGGGGCTCAGCACTGGGGGGATGGTGACAGGACTTAGGGCTCAGGGCCGGGCTGCCTGGGACAAGCAGACCCTGAGAGGCCCCCTGTGGCAGGATCCATAGACCCATCTACTGGGCCAGCAGGGGCCAGGAAAGGAGAGGAGGAGACCGGTGGGGCTGGAGGCACCGGTGCGTCTGTGCAAGAGGAGGAAGCCCTGTGAGAGGGCAGCAGTCTCCCGACTGCCCTGCACACCATGCTGAGGGGCCTGGCATCCACCTGCAGCCCGAGGCAGCCCCAAGGGAAGGTCCCAGTGCCTCTCCAGGAAGGGCGGGGCTGGCCCTGATGTTTGGTCCCTCCTCAGCAGCCAGCCTCATGGTCAGCCTTGGCTGGTGGCTCCCATGGCAAGGCAGACCCTGGCCTGGACCTGAAGGCTCTGCCTTTGTGCAGAGCCCCGGCCTGACTGTACCAGCTTCCCTTTGTCCCCCTTTGTCCAGCCCTCCTCGGACGCCTTGCTGTGGGAATCCCAGGCTGAAGCTGGAGGAAGGGCAGGAGGACTTCTTGTCCCCAACCTCTCACCATGTGCCTGTGCAGCCTGACATCCTGAGACCTCAACTGTGATGGGGAGGACAGACTGGGGTCTCTCCGGGGCCATCGTCCTGGGCTCCCCAGAACTGGGAGGGCCTGCGGGTCAGCAGGCCTCAGGCTCAGTGTCCTGAGCTGGCTCCTGCTTCCAGGAGTGGCCTGGCACTGGCCCGGGGGTCATCGGACACCCATTGGCCCACGACAAGCCACGCCTGTTCCTAGGAGCCTGTGTTTGCCCCAAACAGAGCCAGGGTGTGCCCAGCGGGGTGTCCCTGGGCCTGCTGACATGGGCTCTGGGCACTCTGCCGTGGCAGGCAGCACTTGCCCTGACTGCCAGGTCATCCCTCGAGGCCTGCCCACCCCAGGCGGGGCTTTGTACAAGGGATAGGCTTCCCTTATCTCCGTTTCCCTACCTGTCCTCAGAGACCTCACCCCTGACTGCCCCCAAAAGGCAGCAGATGCAATCGTGGGCGTGAACCTACTCTGTGACCCCCGCGGAGAGGAATTACCACACCACGTATGTGCCAAGGCAAGGACAGAGTAAGGGTGGGGGTCTCCAGGAGGGTGCGGTGACCCCCAAACCCAGAGTCTGTTCCAGTCACGCCAGGGCCTGCCCCGTCCCGATGGACTGAACCTGCACGCCCAGGGCTGACTCAGGGTCTGCTGAGCGGCACAGGCTGAGAGCCCTGCCCATCCGCCCAGGCTGTGGAAGTGCCCTGACCTTCCACCTCCACCCTGCCTCGGCGCCTGGCAGCATTAGCTCCCCCAGGGCCTCCAGGTGCCCTCAGATCACCCTCCCTCCTGCCACCAGGCTTCCTGCATCTCTCCACCTCCCAGGATCCCCACCCAGTTCACCCAGCACCGCCCTGCCCAGAGCCACTGTCCTGAACTGGTTTCCTGCAAGGACTGGGCCCAGCCAGGCAGGGCAGGCAGAAGTCGGGGCGTGGGGGTGAGGACTCCTGCCCTGGGAAGGGGCCTCAGGGCTCTGAGTGCTGCCTAATCTCCCGATGTGTGACGTTAGGTCCCAGGAGGGCGAGCGCCCTGCCTGGCATCTCCGGATCTGCCCTCCCTCTGTCCCCAGGGTTGCCCTGGCACCAGCCGCCAGGGCTCTTTCCATGTAAATCTTGTCCAGGTGCATCATGAGGAGCTAGTGCAGAGGGAGGGGGCCGCCGTCACTGAGGGTCCTGCCTGCCGGGACACCCCACTGCCAGGCATGTGAGGGTGGGAGGGGAGCTGAGACCCCTCTGTTGGGCAGAGAGCAGTACAGTGTGGCTGGGAGGATCCCTCATGGGTAGACAAGTTGAGGGCTTTTCTGCTGGGAGGTGAGGCAGGAAGGTGGGGCTGGATCTGGGCTCTGGAGTCCTGGGGACAGAGTGGGCCCCAAAAGGGCAGTAGTGAAGGAAAGGCCAGACCAGTCTGTGGGGCAGGGTATCTGTGTGTGTCCTCCAGCACCCCACCGGAACCCTGCTCACCTTCCAGGTGGAGCTCAAGGAGAGAGGGCAACAGGGAGGGTCCCCCATGCCATTCCGTGGCTGGCCGGAAGTGGGGCTGGAGACCTGGCCTTCTCTCGTGGGGCAGAGAGCTTCTGGGGCTCCCTCCAGGCTCTGCCACACCTGGCCTACACGGGTGTCTTATGGTGGCATGAAGACCAAAAGGTGCTGGAGGGACACCCCTTGCCATTGGTGGGGGCCTGGCTTCAGGGGCAATGGGCCATCGTGGGGCATCACAGATGCTGCCCCTTCCTCAGCTGTGAAGCGGGGACTCCTGCCTACATGTAGGGGAGCCCTATGAGCTGTGCCTTGGGGCTGGAGTGTCCCTGCAATCGTCATGCCACCAGCCCACCTGGCCTGCAGGAGCAGAGGGTGGGGGCAGCAGCGGACACCCACTGGACCTGTGCCCTGCTAAGCAGAGCCAAGCAAAAGGCAGGAGGGCTTTGGTTGTTGCCCCACCTGGAGAGGGTCCCTACTTTATCTCCAGCTTCCACTGGCACAAGAGGCCCTTTGGGAGCCTAAGGCAGTGGCGTCCAGGGCGGTGGCACAGTCTGCTTGTGTCATGTGGCTATCTCCTGGCAGGAGGGGATTGAGTCTGCACATCCTAGTCCCAGGCCCTCTCCCCACCGGCAGCAGGAGTCCCCCAGAGAGGGGAGCCTGTGGCTGGGTGTTCCCCAGAACAGGGCTGGCTCAGAACAGCTTTTGCCTTTTCATTTTAGATGGGAGGTGCCTGCTCAAAGGGAAGGGTCCCTGCTAAAGAGGGTGAGGGCAGGTTGGGCTGTGGCAGGGGCTGAATTCATGCTCTGCGGAAGGGTTGGACCCTCACTCCTGCATGAAAGGAGCGAGCTCCAGAGCGGGCCCTGCAGCTGCAGAGACCTGTACCAAGCCACCTGGAGGTGTTGGCACCAGCCTGGGCCAGACCCTTCTAACATAGGACCCTGACCAAACGGCTGCACTCCTTGCATGGTGCAGGATGCTCACATCCCAGTCCTGCACAGATGCAGCAGAGCTGGCCACCGAGCCAGGCACCCCAAAATCCAAGAGCAGTGCCCTGCAGAGACAGGGGAAGCCCCTGTGGCTCAGTCCATGTCCGGGGGGTCCTCAGTACCCAAGTGCCTTCAGCTCAGCCAGGTTTCTGTTCCAGGGGGGCAACAACGCTGGCCACACGGTGGTGGTGGATGGGAAGGAGTATGACTTCCACCTACTGCCCAGCGGCATCATCAACACCAAGGCTGTGTCCTTCATTGGTGAGTACCCTGCCCCCACCTGTATGTGAGCAGGAAAGGGGGTGTCAGCCAGCCCAGGATCCCCACTCGCAGGGGTACAGGGTACCAGAGCCTGGTGATGACGGCTCTAGCAGGAGGCTGGACCCCGGCCTCCACCTGCCCCACCAGGCACTGGTGCATAGAAACTTGCATAGCCCAGGCCTGGTCTGGGAACACAGCTGAGAGGACACCAGGCTGATGGGAGGAGGGCAGAGTCACATCCACCCGCAGGAGCGGGAGTGCCTGATCCCTGATCCCTCGCGTGCACACACTCTGCGAGACCACACGCCCACGTGCCTGTGACTGCATGTGCATACCTGTGAGTGAGCATGTGCTTGCGACAGGCCTGGCTTCTCGCTGCGTGGCGACCAGGCTATGTGGACAAGGCCGTGCCCTTCCTGGCCTTATGGCCGTCCTCTTGCCTGGGCTGCTGTGGCCACCTGGCAGGCCTGGTTCCAGCCCCTTCCCAGTCCATGCTGCAGAGGGACCTCCTTCTACATCGCCTGCCCCCTCTTGGGTCCGGACACAGCCCCTCCCTGTGGACTTCACTGCAGCCACGGGTGACCACTCAGTGCTCCGAGAGGCGAGCCACCTCTGCCCCCAGGGTTCCGTGGCTCTCTTTCCCTCCCTCTCTCGGTCAGAAGCCTGCACTGTGCACCCTGGCCTCAGCTCTCAGCCCAAGACCCCCTTGCTCAGAGAAGCTTTTCCTGATCCCAGTGGCCAAGCCAGCCAGGCCCCTTCTTGTACTTTCCCTTCCAGCTCTTTCCAGACTACAGCAAGGCCATCCTTCTGACGTATCTGACCCCTTCTCAGCCTGTCAGGAAGTGGGGGCTCGGGCGCCTCAGGTGTGTGCCCAGCAGATGGCATAGGCCTGAGCCCGTCGAATGTGAGCAGCGGGAGGAAGATAGAGCAGAAGTGGCTGCCGCAGGGGCCATGTGTGATCAGGGGCTGAGCTGGAGTGACTCACCCAAGACCGTCCCCTTGGGTGCAGACCCAGTCCCTGGCCCTCCCAGCGGTGGAGTTAGGACAGTGTGGGGACGGTCCCTAGTTCACAGCAGGAAGGCCCTAAGCAGTGAGGTGGCCTGCCCGCCATGTCGCGGGAGCCCCTGGCCCTGGCAGACTGGGCAGTAGCGCTGGCTGGCCGCTCCCGGTTGTGCTGCAGGAAGCCTTCTCCAGCCGCCAGCCCCGTCCTGCCCAGCCCTGGGCCCCACATGGCGGGAAACAAGGCCAAGGAGGCACCGCTTAGCAAGTGGCAGGACGTGCCAGGGCTCACACAGACACCCTCAGCTTGCGACACTCCGGGCCTCTGCCACGTGTTTATTTTAGGATGCCGTGGCATTTGGGTGACCTTTTGTGCTCACCGTGGCTTACGTAGACTCCAGGTCACTCTTGTCTGGACTGAAGTCCTGTCTCCTTCAGCTGAGCCTGTGCCATGGCCAGCCTCAGCGGGAACTGGCAAAGGGAAAGGGGCTCCTTGGAGAGGCAGCAGGGGGTCCTGAAGGGCTTCGTCTTCAAGCAAAGGGTTTAGAGCTCAGGGGTATATTTGTGTTTTGTTTTTTGTTTTGAGACAGGGTCTTGCTGTGTCACTCAGGCTGGAGTGCAATGGCACAGTCCTAGCTCACTGCAGCCTCAACCTACTGGGCCCAAGGGATCCTCCTGCCTCAGTCTCCCAAGTAGCCAGGACTACAGGCTTGTGCCACCACACTCAGCTAGTACATATATGCATTTTTTTTTTTTAAGAAATGGGAGTCTTGCTATGTTGCCCAGGCTGGTCTCCAACTCCTGGCCTCAAGTGATCCTCCTGCCTCAGCATCGCAAAATGTTAGGATTATAGGCAAGAGCTGCCATGCCCCACCAGAGTGGTGCATTTGTTACAATCAATGGACCTGCACTGACACATCACCATCACCCAGCGTCCATAGTCACCTTAGGGTTCACACTTGGTGCTGTACATTCTGCCAGTTTGGACAAATGTATGCTGTGTATCTGCCACCAGAGTATCATACAGACTTTTTTCACTGTCCTAAAAACCTCCGAGCTCAACCCGTTCATCTCTCCCTCCTCAACCCTCGGCAGCCACTCACGCGGTCTCCGTAGTTTTGCCTTTTTCAGAATCTTGGAGTTGGAATTGTACAGTATGTTGCCTTTTCAGATTGGCTTCTTCCACTCAGTAATATGCATTTAACTTTCATCTACGTCTTTTCATGGCTTGATAGCTCATTTGTTTTCAGTGTTGAATAATACTCCACTGTCTGGAGGGACCACCGCTGACTTCTCCTTTTGTTTACTGACGGGCCTCTTGACTGCTGCCGAGTTCCGGCGATTATGAATAGAGCTTCTAAACATCCACGTGCAGGTTTCTGCGGGGACATCAATTTTCAGCTCCTTAAATACCAAGGAATGTGATTGTTTTGCAACCATCACCACCATCCACCTCCAGAACTTTCTTATCTTCACACACTGAAATGCTGAAACATCAAACAACTCCCCAGTCTCCCTCTCCCAGCCCCTGGTGCCTCCCATTCTACTTTCTATCTCTATGAATTTGACTCTTCCAGGGGCCTCATATAAGCGGAATCATCCTGTTTGTGTCCGTTTGTAACTGCCTTATTTCACTCAGCATCATGTCTTCAAGGCCCCTCCACGTTGCAGCCCGTGTCAGTATTTCCTTCCTACTTTAAGGCTGAATACTTTTCCATCATATGGATAGACGATGTTCTGCTTATCCATTCATCTGTCAATGGATAGCTCTTGGCTACTGTGAATAATGCTGCTGTGAACATAGGTGTGCCCATTTCATGCTGGGTTGTTTTTGTTTGTTTGTTTGTTTGTTTGTTTTTTGAGACAGTGTCACTCTGTCACCCAGAGTTCAGTGGCAGGATCTCAGCTCACTGCAACCTCTGCCTTCCAGGTTCAAGTGATTCTCCTGCCTCAGCCTCCCCAGTAGCTGGGATTACAGGCATGCACTACCATTCCCAGATTTTTTTTTTTTTTTGTATTTTTAGTAGAGACGGGGTTTCACCATGTGGGCCAGGCTGGTTTTGAACTCCTGACCTCAAGGGATCCTCCTGCCTCAGCCTCCCGAAGTGCCAGGATTACAGGCATGAGCCACTGTACCCATTCACTTCATGCTGTTCTTAATGTACGTTTTCCAATGTCTGGGACACAACTCTTGTCTCATGCCTCTGTCTCTCATGCAGGCAACGGGGTGGTCATCCACTTGCCGGGCTTGTTTGAGGAAGCAGAGAAGAATGAAAAGAAAGGTAAGTCCAAGCTCCTGCAGACTTGCCCTGTCCCAGACACGGTGCCCTGAGAGGTTGTGTTGGCTGGAGCCTCTCTGAGGGTTTCTCCCGCGGAGGGGACTGGCGGGGGTGGGTTCCCAACACAGTTGGCTCAGCTCATCACTGGCTCTACCTGTGCAGAAAACGAGTGAGCCAGGCAACCCCGAGGCCTCAGACGCTGGCGGCCTCGGCATCACAGGGCCAGGTAGCACCTGCAGACTCAGGTCAGGAAGTCTGGGAAGGAGCCAGGGACCTGGACCAGACACCCAGGGGGAAGTGGGGACTGCTGGGCTAATTATGCCTGCAGGGAAGGATGTGGCTCCTGGGGGCTCTGAGGAGCATCTGGCCAGGCACACAGAGGCCTGCAGGCAGTGAGCGAGACCCACCAGCTGGGGGTGTGGGCAAGGCAGACCTAGTGTGGGTAGGGACAGACAGCAGCCTGAGTGGGTCTGGGAGGACGCTGAGCTCCAGCCTCACGCTCAAGGGCAGGATGGGTGTGAAAAGAGCAAGGAGAATGTGATTCTGGGGACATGGGCACCAGGGGTACCCAGACTGAGGCCCTGAGGGGGCAGGTCACCTTCAGAGTGGCTGCAGGTAGGGAGGAAGGCCAGGCACTCACACCAGCTCCGGCTCCCCAGCCCGGAGGGGTGAAGCCTGCAGGCATGAGAGTGGGCATCCCGGCGGGGGGTGGAGTGAGGGTCCGGGAGCCTCAGCTGGGGAGCAGGCAACGAGGGGCAGGCCTGCTGCTTGCTGTGCAACAGAGGTGGCCCTGTCGGCCCCCACATGCCTTACCCGGATGGGAGCCGGGCGAGCTAGCCCAGCCTTGGCCTCTCACGTGTGAGCTGCAGTGAACACTGACCCACCTGCGTGCCGTGTCCCCGCAGGCCTGAAGGACTGGGAGAAGAGGCTCATCATCTCTGACAGAGCCCACCTTGGTACGTTTCCCACTGGGGTACAGGGAACAGCCCCTCCTGCCCCCACCATTGCCAGCCGGCCCTGCTCCTCCACGGCCACCAAGATCAGGGAAGTCCCCAAGGCCTTCTTGTTCCACATGGCTCCGTTAGCTTGTACGTTATCCTTTTTAAAGAGCTTCAAGGTGGGAGCTGGGTCAGGGATCCCTAGCCCATTTGCAGATGGGGAAACTGAGCCCCAGACACTCATGGTCACACCCCAGTTTGTCCTCTTTGAAATCTCGACCACCCCCTTCCCAGGAGACTCAGGCCGGCAGGAGGTGAGTTCCATGTGTAAACATCTGTCCTCTGCTTCTCTCCCGTTCCCTGGTGCCCTCACCTGGCCCACCCGCCAGTGTTCGATTTTCACCAGGCTGTCGACGGACTTCAGGAAGTGCAGCGCCAGGCACAAGAGGGGAAGAAGTGAGTCTGCCGGGACACCCTCAGCCTCAGGGAGTCTTCTGGGCCCGCAAGCTGGCAGACTGTGGGGTGTGTCTGGTCCTGGGCACGAGGAGGGTACCTCAACCCACTCAAAGCCCCTGGAGAATGGCACCTGTCAGAATTCCACAGTGCATCACCCAACCCCCGGACGAGCCAGCCCGTCTCTCTCTGGGGTTGCACACTGTCCTTGCTGGCTGTCACTGCCACGCAGCCCCCCACAGGAGTGCATAAGCCCTACCGTAGCTTGTCACACCCACCACCTTTCCTGACTCCACACAGGCCCCAGCGAGGACATGAGGAACACTAAAAAAGTTTAGTAGAACCTCAGATGTGCCAAGGACACAGGAGTGAAGCAGATGAGTGTCCTGCCCCAGAGAGGTGATCACACACCCACTCACACTCTCCACAGGCAAGGGCACACGCTCGTGCTCTCACATACACACCACACGCCCACGCATGCTCGCACTGATATGCACATGTGCACGCACCGCACAAGCCCACACACCCACGCAAATGCACAAAAGTACACACAGCCACACCTACATACACTCACACACGTGCACACACTCCGTGTGCACACATCCACACACAGGCACACACCGTACCAGTACATACATCCATGCGAGTGCGTACACCCACACTGCACACACTCACAGCTCAGCCAGACACAGGCGGCAATGGTGAGCACTGGAGTCATGAGCCGGCGGGGGTCATGGCCTCAGTGGGATGCCTGAGCTCCTTGGGGCTCCTGGGTTCTCATGGGCACCCCCTCCTCATCTTTCAGTATAGGCACCACCAAGAAGGGAATCGGACCCACCTACTCTTCCAAAGCTGCCCGGACGGGCCTCCGCATCTGCGACCTCCTGTCAGATTTCGATGAGTTTTCCTCCAGGTACTTGAGCCATCTGCAGTCCCGGGAGAGGATGGGGAGAGGTTGCCAGAAGGGTCTGTGGCTAGTGGGGAGGGCCCTGAGGACCAGCGTGGACCGTGACGGGGTGACAATGACTGTCCCTTGTGCAGATTCAAGAACCTGGCCCACCAGCACCAGTCGATGTTCCCCACCCTGGAAATAGACATTGAAGGCCAACTCAAAAGGCTCAAGGTGAAGCCGGGGCCGCAGTGTGGGGGCTGCGAAGTGCCCCTCCAGGGAGGCTGGCTGTCCTACCTGGTGCTCGTTGAACACCCTTGGGGCACACCCGTTATTAGGCATTGTTATGGGCTGGCCAACCTTCTTGGGGACGCAGGACTCCTCTGCCCCAGGTCACAGGCTCACGCTGCTGCTTGGTCCTTCCTTGCAGGGCTTTGCTGAGCGGATCAGACCCATGGTCCGAGATGGTGTTTACTTTATGTATGAGGCACTCCACGGCCCCCCCAAGAAGATCCTGGTGGAGGGTGCCAACGCCGCCCTCCTCGACATTGACTTCGGTATGTCCGGGAGGATGTGCGTGCCAGCGACCTTTCGTGCCTGCCAGGGAAGACCCAGCTGCGGAGAGCTGTGGGAACAGATGGGGGAGGGAGGGGCAGACCCGCTTTCCAAGGCCACAGTGCCATCCATGCCCATGGAAATGATCCTCATGTCCTTAGTGTTCCTATTGTCAGCAAGGGAGGGGAGAGGAGAAAGGGCTGGGCTAGAGATGAAAGAACAGGCTGACAAGGTGACAAGGTCAGGGGTGGGGCCAGGGAGCCTGGCAAGGTGGGTCAGAGCCAGCCCTTCTGACGGTCTGTACAGCCATATCCTGTCCTCACCCCCACAGGCCCACCAGCTTACCCTCACCCCCAAGGCGGCCTGGCCACCTCAGGCCATGCTGTGGGCAACTTCCTCCATCCCCTCACCCCAGACTCTTATGTGAGCCATATAGCCCAGCACAGCACCCATTCAGCCACTCCCCCAGGACAGGCCAGGCTAGCGACCCCCACGGAGGGGACCCCCCATGGTCTGAAGTGCCCGCTGCCCTTTACTGAGAAGGCCTCTTGGGCTGGGTGGAGTAATCTACAGGGGATGACAGGTAGCCCCCTAACCTGCTCTGTCTTGCAGGGACCTACCCCTTTGTGACTTCATCCAACTGCACCGTGGGCGGCGTGTGCACGGGCCTGGGCATTCCCCCGCAGAACATAGGTGACGTGTATGGTGTGGTGAAGGCCTATACCACACGCGTGGGCATCGGGGCCTTCCCCACCGAACAGATCAACGTGAGTCCCCAGGCCCTCAGGACCCCATGGGAGGTCAGGGAGGCCCGGCAGCAGTGCCAGGGGTGGGGTGAGCAGTGCCAGGGTGGGGGCTGTGGGGACCCTGCCTGTACCATTTCCCCATCTCCCACCAGGGCCCTTCCTGCTGTGCAGGCCAGGGTGGGGCTTAGTAAGAGGCACTGGGGTGGGCCTATTCCCACAGCCGCAGCACATGAGCTCACACAGGGTGTGCACATGGACACATGTACACATGACCTCACTCCCCTTGGAGTGTGAGGCCCACAGGCAAGTGGGGGCGCCTTGCAGCTCCTCAGGACACCCTCATTTGGGGTAGCTGGTGGACTCACCTTGGCTCAGGGAGGACACTAAGCACCTTCCCTCGGCCTTGTCCCCAGGTTGGGGGGCGGTCCTCTGTGACAACCAAGCTAGACTTGGGGCTGAAAGCCAGCCCCCACAACCCCACCCAGCTCTCCAGCCTCAGGAAGGTTTCTGGAAGCTGCTGTGGCCCCAGAATCCTCAGGAGGCCCCAGCCTTCCTCTCTCAGCCTCAACCTGTGACCCTTGGTAGGGCAAGGACATGGCCCTTGTACCTGAGCAGGAAGAAGGGCAGGTGCTGGGAGAGCCAACACAGGGAGGGGCAGACGCTCTCCAGAGAGGCTTGAGAGGGTGCAGGGATAGGTGTCAGGAGATACACACACCCCTGACCCCCAAAGCCAAGCTGCAGGGCCATGCCCACCTCCACCAGCTGCCCAAGGCAGGAGGGGAAGACGGCAAGGCTGCCGGTGCCTTCCCCAGCTCACAAATCCTAGTGGTCTGGTGTGTTCAGGAAGAGTGCTCACCGGCTCACACGGCACTGTGCGCCAGGCCCTGCCCGTTGTGAGCCTCAGCTGCCGGACAGGCTTACCATGGACATGGGGATGTAGGGGAGCCGGATGTAAGGACTGTCAGCGGAGGTGAGGCAGCCTCAGGGATTCTGAGATCTGCGTGTGGGGAGGGAGAGGTGGGGGTAGCAGCAGGGCCAGGCCACACAAGGCCCCCACCACAGTCCACGTGACATCTGCCCTGTTCTCATGTAGGAGATTGGAGACCTGCTGCAGACCCGCGGCCACGAGTGGGGGGTGACCACAGGCAGGAAGAGGCGCTGTGGCTGGCTCGACCTGATGATTCTGAGATATGCTCACATGGTCAATGGATTCACTGCGTAAGCAACCCATGCTGCTGCCATCCCCACTGGGACCGTCCCTGACTCCCGACACGTGCAGAGGCAAGCAGCACTTAACGCAGGGGCTGAGGGCCACCAAGTCTCCTTGGACAAGGTTTCCCACTGATCTCGACCCTTCCACAAACACGGCCCAGGGGTTAGCGGTATGGAGGCCTGTGCAGGGTGTGTTGCAGCCGCCCTGGGAGCACAAACTCCCACCCCAGGGCTGATGCCGTGAAGGATGAGGGCGTTCCAGCACTTGTAAAAGGTTAAAATGCTTCATGTGGAGACCGGAAGTCCCCAGGACGAAAGGATGCACCGTCATCCTGCTAGGAGGACAGAAGCACTGGTGCCGGCCTGTCGAGGCGTCCACTCTGCAGGCCCCTCTGCTCCTCACAGACTGGCCCAGGCTGCCCAGCTGTTCAGGCTGTCTCCCAGGGATCAGAAAGAGGCTTTGCGTGATGGCTGGGCTCACGGCTTCCTCTCCAGCTCAGTCAGACAGGCCAAGGCTGTGAGTCGCACATCTTCCACCAGGGTTGACAGCATCAGCCAAAATTCCTCGAGAATTAACCAGACCCCTCCTGGGTGGGTAGAGCCAACCCGGCAACAGGAAGCAGAGGAACCTAGTAGCTGACGGTGTGGCATCTGGGGTCCCTGACCCTCACTTTCCTAATGTGCAACGCAGGGTTCATGGCGCCAGCCTCACCGTGTGCTAGGGCTCAGGCTGTGGTGCTAGCTTGCCTGCCACTCATCTGCTCTGCAGCCCAGTTCCTAACAGGCCACCACCAAGTACTGGTCCGCAGCCCAGGGACTGGGGACCCCTGCTATAAATAACAGAAGTGAGAGGTGAAAAGCAAATGGAAGAAACCTCAGCATTGCTGACCACTTCGTGGGTTTGCCTGGCCCCTTGGCTTTCCACAGGCTGGCCCTGACGAAGCTGGACATCCTGGACGTACTGGGTGAGATTAAAGTCGGCATCTCGTACAAGCTGAACGGAAAGAGGATTCCCTATTTCCCAGGTATGTGAAGTGGGGCAGCCGTTCTGCCCGTTGGGCCGTTTCATGGGTATTGGAATAGATGGGACCTGTGACTTCTCAGAGAGGGGAGAGTTCCCACATTCACAGGACACAGGGCAAGCAGCTTGTCTCCAGGGACCAGCCTCCATCATGGCTTTCGCCTCTCATGGGTTTCTCCCCACAATGTTCCCCGGGAGGCCTGGCCGGGCAGGGGTGGCTGCAGGCGCCTTCCAGTGCTATGGGAATGGCAAGGGGGACAGACTACGCGCCTGGGACCCTGGGGGTCCTTCAGCTGCCTTGGGGAAAAGGCCCACCTGCAGGGAGCCACGGGAGGCACACAGGAGTTAGTGGATGCAGTCGGTTCTGGAAAACCTAAAGCTCTATGCAGATGTACAGGATGACTATTTCATCTGAGAAAATATGCTTTGTGGTGAGATTTTGAAGACCTAACTGGGATCCCTGCTCCTGTGTACCCCTTCTTCTGGAAAGCATGAAGGAGATGCCATTTTCCTGGGTTTCACAGTTTCGTGTGCCTCTGGACGTGCCCCCTCAACCTCAGTCCAGGGTCATGTTCTGACCCCCACAATGGCTTCCTCCCCAGCGGCCCTGGGTGAGCTGCCCCTGGCTGGTCTCCATTCAGCAGATCTGTGTAGACCACAGAGGGCCACCTGGCCACAGGAGCCGTGTGTGTCCTTGCAGGCAGTGTCCCTGACCCTCCTGACCCTTGACCTTTGAGAGGATGCACTGCTGAGGCCTGCAAGGTCTCCTCATGGTGGTCCAGGGTCCCAGGAGGACATGCAAACACTGCCTGGCTCCAAGGCTCAAACACATTTGCAGCGAGAACCTGTGTTCCAGCATCTTCCATCTGTAAGGGTGGTCGTCTTCTACCATGAGCCACAGAGTCCTGCACAGAGTGGAGGTCCCTGCCCTCTGGGAGCTGATGTTCTTGGGGTGGGAGGACATAGATGCTTCAGGATCCCTTAGTGCTTCAGGATTCTAGAGTCTCAGAATTTCCAAGCCAAGGCTTGGAGTGCCTCAGCTGATGTCACAGTGGAGGTTTTAGCAGAGTGGGTAGCACATATGTGTCATGTCCCTCTGGTCTGGAAGGCATGTAGTCAGTGTCTGAGCCCCACTGCTGTCCCCTGCTCACCACCCAACACTGAGAAAATCAAACTGGGCCACATGCCCACTTGCTGCCTTCCTCATTGCTGAGTCCCTGAACAAGGAGGCCCTGGATGGGGGTGGCCGTGTCACCAAATATTTGCTTCCTTGGTGATAGGAGAGAGGTCTGTGGGCCCCACTCATCTCCTGTGTGCTTCCCCCAGCTAACCAGGAGATGCTTCAGAAGGTCGAAGTCGAATATGAAACGCTGCCTGGCTGGAAAGCAGACACCACAGGCGCCAGGAGGTGGGAGGACCTGCCCCCGCAGGCCCAGAACTACATCCGCTTTGTGGAGAATCACGTGGGAGTCGCAGGTGGGTGCCCTGCATCCCCAGCCACCCTCCCTGCACCCTGGATGCCCCAAGGGGCCCACATCCCAGCGCAGGGCTTGGTGAGCAATAAGAAAACCAAGTGTGGTCACCAAGTGAATATATTGGAGGGCAGGAGGGGAGGAGGACTCAGAGCTGGGGCAGCGCGGCTCCTGTGGCCAGGGTGTGGGTGTGACCTTGCCAGGAGCCCCTGCCTCTCCGCATCCAGAACAACAGATGGGTCACATGCCAGCCATATGATTGTGTCGTATGTTTACTCTCATAGCCCAGGGGTGTTTGCACCCACAGAGAAAGGGCCTGCAGGGAGAGTCACTAAGTAACTAAGGTTGCCATTTCCAAGGGAGAAGGGAAGAGACTCCTGTTTTCTGCTGCGGGAGGATCAGTCCCCCAACATGCGCAAACTTCTTTTTTTTTATTTATTTTTATTTTTTTTTAATTATAGATAGATAGATAGATTTTTTTTTTTTTTTTGCTTTTTGAGACGGAGTCTGGCTCTATCACCCAGGCTGTAGTGCAGTGGCACGGTCTTGGCTCACTGCAACCTCCGCTTCCCAGGTTCAAGCGATTCTCATGCCTGTCTCTCGAGTAGCTGGGACTACAGGTGCCCGTCACATGCCCAGCTAATTTTTTTTTTTTTTTTTAGTAGAGACGGAGTTTCACCATATTAGCCAGGCTGGTCTCGATCTCCTGACCTCATGATCCACCCGCCTCAGCCTCCCAAAGTGCTGGGATTACAGGCGTGAGCCACTGCGCCCGGCTTGCACTACCTTTATAACTTAAAAATTAAAACTGTCTCCATTTGGAGAGAAAATAGCCCTTTTTACCAGATGAACCACACAGAAAGATACGAGGCTAAAGAAAACTTTTTCTGAATTTTCTGCCTCCAGTGTATATCATAACAGTCTTTTCTGCTTTTTCAGTCAAATGGGTTGGTGTTGGCAAGTCAAGAGAGTCGATGATCCAGCTGTTTTAGTCACAGACTGAGCTGATCCCAACAGACCTGGCAGCGAAACAGCAGCAATCACGTTCCTCGGCAGGCACAACCAACACCAAAGCAGGAAAGCCGTTTTCTGTATTTTTCTATTTCTGTTCAACCTGTTGGTTTCTACAATGATTTTAAACATTGGAAAGCCAGCCTTGTGTATATTTTTAAAAATTCTGCTATTTAAAATGAGCCAAAGTGCTCAAAGCAGAGACCTTCTATGACACATTAGTGTCACATGGTTGCGTGTCCAGCTGAAGCAGTGTCATAATAAACATCTCCAATGGCCACTGAATGGGAGCAGTCATTACATGTTTGATTTGACTTTGTCTTTATTGCTTTTAAACACTGAAAGACAACAATTCACTGTGACAGGAGTCTGGACGATGCAGCTTCCTAAGAGCTGCCCATCTTTTTTGGGTCACAAAGCCAAGCCTTGTGTTTACTCAGAAAATTAAATAGAACAAGCCCATATAAGAGACCAAGTGAATTAAATATGGTTTTTTTGTTTATTTGTTTTGTTTTGTTTTGAGATGCAGTCTTGCTCTGTCACCCAGGCTGGAGTGCAGTGGCACAATCTCAGCTCACCACAACCTCTGCCTCCCAGGTTCAAACGATTATCCTCCCTCAGCCTCCCGAGTAGCTGGGATTATAGGCGCCTGCCACCACGCCCAGCTAATTTTTGTATTTTTAATAGGGACGGGGTTTCACCATGTTAGCCAGGCTGGTCTCGAACGCCTGACCTCATGATCCGCCCGCCTCAGCCTCCCAAAGTGCTGGGATTACAGGCGGGAGCCACCACACCAGTGTGTTTAGTTTTAAAAAAACATATTTAGGCCAGGTGCGGTGGCTCAGAATTCGGAGTAAGTTTAGAAAAACAACTGCCGTTCCAGTATCCTTTCAAAGACAGGGAATCCTACAGAAAGGCCAGGCTGGTGGGGTTAGACCCTGACTTTTGAGCACTGTGGCTGTCAGCCGGTCTCACTAGCACGGGAAGTTCAGCAGGCTCTACTCACACGGCAGGGGCCCGGGGGCATAGGCTGGGTTATGAGATTACTGTGACTCCAGGGATTCAAGCAACTTTTCTAGACAGTGCCAAGAACAGCCCTCAGTGACCTGAGTGACAGGAAAGCCATGCAACTGCATGGCCCTGCCCCAGGCCACGGGCACTTGCTTCCTCAGGCCTGAGTCCCTCAGCAGCACAGCCACCTTGGGATAGGGTGGGACACACAGGCAGAAGTCAGCCTTTGAGTGTTCCCAGATGCTCTCCTTTCATAACATAGCAAGAGAGACAAAAAGGGAGCCTCGAGGCAGGGGTAAGCTCCTGGGGAGAGGGGGCTGAGGGCTTTCTCCACTGGGCCCTGGTATCTGCACCGGGCCGTCAAAGTCAAGTCATTTAAATAGAAATTTGAGAGCTGCAAAATAGGTGTTCAAACCTCTGTTTTGTAGTAGGTGCTAAATCTTCCACCAGAACACTAATTGTCATCGTTTTCCTCCCTCTCGGGATGGAATCCTGGCAGGCGTTTCACAGGGTAAAAAGACACTAACGCAGAGGGGAAATACTTCTCCCCCAGCACCAACTCACTTCCACGTGGACCAGAGCCAAGAGGCTCTGGCGACTGAGCGGTGGGTTAGTGCAGACAGCCAGGCCAATCATTCGGGTCTCCACTCCCTTCTTTTCAGTAGCAGATGTTTGGAGGGTCTGAGTGCTTATGGTAAGGGGCTCTCTCCACTTTGTATCAATAACACAGCCCCAGTGTAGATGGGGTCAGAGTGGTCTCTGTTGAATACATGGGTAAAAGACAAATTAGTGATAATTGTAGTGAATTATTATCGTTTTATGATAAGATTTATTCAGAATGGCATCCATTAGGAAGAAAAGTTGGACTTTCTGGTACAGAAGCAGGGCTCAGTCATTCTTTTTTTTTTTTTTTTTTTTTTGAGCCGGAGTCTCGCTCTGTCACCCAGGCTGGAGTGCAGTGGCCGGATCTCAGCTCACTGCAAGTTCCGCCTCCCGGGTTTACACCATTTTCCTGCCTCAGCCTCCTGAGTAGCTGGGACTATAGGCGCCCGCCACCTCGCCTGGCTAGTTTTTTATATTTTTTTAGTAGAGATGGGGTTTCACCGTGTTAGCCAGGATGGTCTCGATCTCCTGACCTCGTGATCCGCCCATCTCGACCTCCCAAAGCTGGGATTACAGGCTTGAGCCACCGCGCCCGGCCTAGCTCAGTCATTCTTGACACAGTTTCTAGCTCCTCACCTCCTCCCAGTTCCCCAGGGTGGTCCACCCAGATCTCTGCTTTATACACCTGCTTGCTGGTGACCAGCTCCCTATAGGACACCTGGATACAACCTACTGGACTCGGCCCCTGACCCCCACACCCCTCACGGACTGTGCAGACATGCCACAGTGACCACCACCCAGTCACAGCAAGATACCATGAAGCTGACGCCTGCTGGCTCGAAACCACACCCCACAGGAAATGCGCTTGGGTAACACCCTGGACCCCAATACAGATTTGGTGCACAGGCCACTGGCTCGCTCCCCATCCTCTGGCTGGGCCTGCCTGTTCCCCAAGGCTCCCCCTTCCCGCTGGCCTGTGAGGAACGCTGCCTCCTCCCTCCAGCCCCGTGAGTCACACACCCACTCTGCGGTTTCATGTGTTCTGCTGCGCTGCCTCCTCCAGCTCTCACCTGACCCTCGCACCCAAACCTCACTCTCCTCCTGGTCAGGGATCTCCCAGAGAGGCCATCATGATAGCAATGAACTGATCACGGCTCAGACAAAAGCCACAGGCTGCCTGCCAAGGCCTAGAAGCAAGCTGCTGGTGAGAGGAATGCCAGCACAGCTGGATACGCAGGCCTGAGGCCATCAGCCAGGGTCAGGAGGCATCCCACGAGGGCACACTAACCCCACGCCCACCGGCCCCAGAGCCCCGTCAGGGCAGGGCCAAAGTTTACAGCCACTCTCCAGAAGAAACCTCAAGACCGATTAGAGGAAAATTATGACAATGATTTTGTTTAATGAATTTTCCTTTTTCCTAGCACTTTGGACAGCTACCAGTTTCTTTACAAGTTAAGTATCCATCTGACGCAGGGCAGGTGAGCCCCAAAATTGGGGCTTAACCCTGGAGGGTTCATGGCTTCGCCCAGGAAGGCATTCAAGGGCGAGCGGGTGGTGTTAGCCAGGCAAGTTTGTTGAAGCAGCAGAGTCCTGCCCAGCAGCCTCTGAGGAACCGGCATACGGCCCGGGGGACAGCCCCGCTCCACAACCTGCCCGAGGTTCTGTATCTGTCCACGATGGTGATGCGACCCTAGGGTAGTCTGAAGTCTGAACACAGGGAAATCTTTAGAAATCCCCACGATCTATGAGATTGAAAAGAATCCTCCTCTCTGAGAATTTCATCTATTTCTGGGATAAACCAAATGTGTGTTTAGTCACACGTGACTCCAACTGAGCAACTTTCAAGTCATTTCCCTAAAGCAGAAGGAATTCTCCATTATGCCGGCGAAGTGGCAAGGAAGAGCCGAGAATGCTGGATCCCGCCCCCCACCAAGGACATCTGACCTGGAGGCTGGTGGGGCTTCGGCCACCCGTGGCCAGGGAGGAGTGCGCTGCCTCCGAGGGGGTGCGGGCAGCTGCGCCGCGGGTGTCACGCGGGATGGGTTTGCAGGGTTCCAGGCGTCAGCTCCTCACACGGGAGGCGGCGCCGACCGAGCCGCGAGGAGAACATAGTCCAAGGTGAAGCCCACGCCACAGGACGCGTCGGTTCTGCACCCGCCGGGCAGGGGAGAGCCGCCTCTGGTGAGCAGAACCCCGGAGAAGGGACGACGCGGGTGCACCGCGCGGCCTGGGGACCCCAAGTCAGACGACCCCGCTGTGCAAGAACATTTTCCACACACCCCCGCCCGGGGGCGCTCGGCAGCCGCACGCGGCCCTCGGAGCGCAGCCCCCACACGCCTTTACTTCCGGAAGGCGGGGACCGCCACAGCGAGGAGCTAGACCAGCCGAGGCAACAGAGCGAAACCCCGTTCCTACCCAAAACCGAAAAGCGGAGCGCGGAGGCGCGCGCCTGCGGTCCCAGCTACCCGGGAGGCAGAGGAGGGAGGATCGCCTGAGCCCGGAAGGCGGAGGCTGCAGTGAGCCGAGACTACCACAGCACTCCAGTCTGGGTGACAGAGCGAGACCCTGTCTCTAAAAGGAAAAAAGAGCTAGGAAAAAGCGGACTGCCCCTTAACTTCGGAGAAGTAAATGAGGAACTATAACCAGTGTCTACTGTTTAGGCATCAAACAAAAGCTGACAGGAATCCCGCCACCGACCCGGCCGTCCCCTGGCCAATCCCGCGCCGTTCCTCAAACTAGACCCGCTCCGACGTCGCCCTGGCGTTTCCCACGCCGATCCTCAAACGAGGCCCGCCCCCGATGCACAAGCTCCGCCCCTTAAACGCACCGCCCTTGCTGCACCGTCCTGACCCTCGGCTTCACCCGCTGGCTCTTCCCGCGCAGCCGAATGCCGCCCCTGACCTGGTTCCCAGCCTACCTCGCTTCGCACTGCATAGGAACCCCGCCCCTAGACTGTCCTCCCGCCTATCCTGAGCCGCGTGCGCACAAATCCCTCCCACAGACCCGCCCACCCTGATCCTCAACCTGGCCCCTGGCCTTTCCCGCGCGGTCGAATCCAGTACACCGGCATATGAGTCCCACCCCCGATCTCGTCCTCCGCCTATCCCGCGCCGCTCCGCGCAGGAGCCCCGCCCCCCACTTCACCCGCAGCCTATCACGCGCCGCGTCGCTTCCTCTGCCTCAAACCCGCTCACGCCCGCGGATGGGCGCGCGGCTGTGACGTCACTGCGTCGTTGGTAAGGGGCTGGCGGCCGGGGGGCTGCGTAGCTCCCGGCCCCGAGGCAATGCCCAAGCGGGGCTGCCCTTTCGCGGACGCGGCCCCGCTACAGCTCAAGGTCCGCGTGGGCCAGAGGGAGGTGAGCCGCGGCGTGTGTGCCGAGCGCTACTCGCAGGAGGTCTTCGGTGAGTGCCGGAAGGGCTGCCGAGGGTCCACTGCGTCGGGGCCTGGAACGGGCCGGGCCTCAGTGTCTCCTCTGAGGCCTGAGCGGGGGGCTCGAGGGCCCTGCTTTCTGGCCGCGGTTACACAAGCTGGCCACGCCCAGGGCTGGAGTCAGTGAGGGGGATGTGAGGACCCCAGCGTTCACCCACCTTGTCCAACAACCTGAAAGAAGAGGGTCGCTGCCCTTAGTCCCCGTGCCCTCTTCCACGATCCCAGTTAGTCGCCGCCCCTCAGTGAGCGGCAGCTGCCTGGTGCTTCTTCAGGACTGTCCCGTGCAGGATGCCCTGGGAGAGGTCGGGGAGCGGGGCGTCCTGCATGGAGTTAACCTGAAGAGTGCCCCTCCTGACCCAAGAGGTATTCATGGAGCGCGCCGCCCCTGCCAGGCACTGCGGCTGTCCTGGGAGACCAAAGGCGGGCAAGACAGATGTGTCCCGTCTCCCGGGAGCTCCCCAACCTAGTTGGGGAGACCAGCAGGAGAAGGAATCGCCACAGGTGATCCGGGCAGGCACAGGTTTGTGCAGTCGCACCTGCAGGGACGGCATGGAAGGCTTCTCGGAAGAACAGAGTCTGAGCCGAATCCTGTGGGGAGAGTGCGAGTTAGCCAGGCAGAGGCAGGGACGGAAGAGGCCGAGGCAGAAGCCAGGCAGCAGGAGAGCGAAGTAGGACTCCGTGTGGCTGGAATGTCCAGTTCTGGGTGGGATGTGAGGGCAGTGAGCTCCCAGGCCTTCTCTGGCTTTCTCCCTTGGATTTCAGGCGTGTTGGTCTTATTGATCATCACTCTGACTGGGATGATTAATACCCTGGGGCAGGTGCAAAGTGGAGCTTACCTTGCCTAGTGGTTGGGGCACAAGGTCTGCACCTGTAGAGCCGTTAGAGGATGACCCGGGGGGTGTGATTTGTCTGGTGCCGCTTGTGCCTTGGGGATGAAGGAAAGACGCTTCCTCCCGAGGTTCCTGTGTGCCGTGTCTCCAGTGTGCTAGGGCTGTGCAAGCGAGTGCTATCCCGGGCCATGCGGAGTTAAGAGGAATGATGCCATGGGAACTGTGGCTGGACTGCAGGCGCCTGCCCTCTCAGGACAGTTGAAAAATTCAAACACTGTGCAGGCAAGAAAGGAAGATGGAAACCGGGCCTGGCTCAGTCTGGCTCTTTACTCTTTACAAAGTAGGTAAATGCAGGACACCTACTTTGAACTGTGTGACAGTTTCCAAATTCCAGGCCACAGCTGTCACCCTGATCTCTTAACCTCGAATTGTCCACAAGGCCTTAAGGACAAGGATTAGCCTCACCACATGTCTGTCCCATTCCTTTCCCATTATAGATGGGGGAAGGTATGGGGGGCCAGGAGGAAGAGGTGCAGGGTGTTGTGGGCTGGCATCAGCTACTCCATTTGAGTTACCCACTATTATTGCTGCCCATTTCATGTAAAGCCACATAGAGTTTCTGGGATCTCTGCCTTTACTGTGTTATAATGAGGTGGGAAAAAAAAAGCAAAAACAAAGCATTTCTGGGTCTGGTCCTGGGCATCTGATTTTTGGAACCTCCCCCAGTGACTGAACTGTGGCCTGATGGAAAATCACTGCTCCCAGGGATGGGTGGGTATTCTAGAACGAGATCTGGAAGGTTCTGGGATGCTTGTCTTGCCAGCAACTCTGTAGCAGGCGAAGGGGGTGTGCGCTGGCCAGAGGCTGCAGGCCCAGCTCCAAGCTTCTGGCTGCTTCCTTGGCAGTGACAAGCTTTGTGAATTAGTGCTCCACAGTGCAGAGCTCCCTCTGTGCATTCCACAGAGCCTGCTTTCCAGGTGAGGAGTGCTGGGGAAGCAGAAAAGGGAGAAAGGGGAACAAGCTCAGTGAGGCAAGGCCGGCCGTGAGTTGCCGAAAGTGAGCAGAGTGATAGGAGAGGGAACCCTTGCATCAGGCACAGGTGGGGCTGCAGGGCCTGAGCCTTCCTGGAGGAGATGACAACTAAGCCAGGTAAGGAAGGGAGGCACGAGCATTCTCAGAGGCAGAGCAGGACCCAGCTCGCCAGGGCACAACACAGGCTGGGGTCACTGGGTGACAGAGGGCACACAGGAGGACGATGGGGTTCATGTGAGGCTGGAAAGACTAAGTGGCCATGCAGGGGCTTCGTTGGTACACAGTGAAGGATGTGAGAATGATTTGTCTTCCCCCAGAGAAGACCAAGCGACTCCTCTTCCTCGGGGCCCAGGCCTACCTGGACCATGTGTGGGATGAAGGCTGTGCCGTCGTTCACCTGCCAGAGTCCCCAAAGCCTGGCCCTACAGGGGCGCCGAGGGCTGCACGTGGGCAGATGCTGATTGGACCAGACGGCCGCCTGATCAGGAGCCTTGGGCAGGCCTCCGAAGCTGGTGAGTGGCACCAGCAGCCCTTCGTGGCTGTGGCACTGAGAGCAGGTGGTGGCACAGGCACTTTTCTTCATTTGCAAGCTCAGGCTTTTCCTCCCTGGGGAAGCAGGAGTCTGACCTAGAGCTTGGCCTTCTGGCTCAGAAGGCTCCTGTTATCAGGAGGTCTCACATTCAAGACTGGAAGTGATTAAATAGTTTCTAACTACTGGGCCAGAAAAGCAGCAGAGACTGGGTATCCCATCTGCTTTCCGCGTGCAGCCCCCTGGAATGGTCCCACATGGCTGGAAACACGCCGCTCCCATCCCTGTGCAGTGTGGAGTGTGGGTCTCAGAGCATCACCTGTGTTGCTGGTTAGAAATGCAGTCCCCGACCCTACCTCAAGGCTGGTTGGTGTGTCTGGGAGGAGCTCAGGCACCTCTTGGTTAACCAGTAAGGCAGTGGGCCACACTTTGAGACCCAGATGGGACACATGGAGTTCGACAAGCAGCAGGGGAAGAATGATCCTTCCAGCAGGTAGCAGAGGGACCTGGTGAGGGAAGGAGCACTGAACTTGGAGTCACCTGCAGCATGTCTCACGTTGGATCTCGCTAGTGAAACGGGGTCCTGTGCACTGTGCCAGGCTTCTGGGTTGTCAGAAGGACCCAGTGTGGGTGAGGATGGGGTAAGCAGGTCGGAGCCCTCTGCCCTCAGGTGTACATGGAGGCAGGTAGCCCAGCAGTCCCGGAAACTCCCGTCTCCTTGCAGGCTGACAGCATGGCATTTCTTCCTCACAGACCCATCCGGGATAGTGTCCATCGCCTGCTCCTCATGTGTGCGAGCCGTAGATGGGAAGGCCGTCTGCAGCCAGTGTGAGCGAGCCCTGTGCGGGCGGTGTGTGCGCACCTGCTGGGGCTGTGGCTCTGTGGCCTGTACCCTGTGTGGCCTCGTGGAGTAAGTACTTCAGTCCCTGGAGCTGCTGAGGTCCCGTAACCCCAGCAAGCTGTGACGGGGGACGGGTGGGTCACCCATGTTGGGAAGGGCCCAGAGCTCCCACATGTGTGGCACCTGATGCAGTGCCATCTGGCATTGCCTAACGGGACATGGTGGCAATAGATGCTTGGCCCAACTTTAGTGGTAGTAATCCTCTCTAAGGGAAAGCTCAACCTCACAGATCACCTGCTGTGTATCCAGCTCCGGTCCCTGTCTTCAGCCGCTTCCTGTTCTGGTCTTTGAGCGCCCCCACCTCCTCCTCCTCTGGCCTTTGAGCACCCCCTCCCGGTCCTCCTCACTGTCTGAGAAGCCCCTGGTTGGTGACACAGGTGCACACTGCAGCTTCGCCACAGTCATGCATGCTGTTTGGTTGTAGACCCTCTCGGGCAGGAAGTGGAATGTTTGCATAGTCTCCCATTTGTGGGTGGGTTTGCTGCAGCTGGCTGGATCCTGTCCTTACTCCTAAGGTGGGGAGGGGCGTTCTCACCACAGGGGCCACTGAGCTGGTGGGTGGGAGTGGACAGTGTGGAGCCTGTTTGCCCTGCCCCTTGAGAAAGATGACTTCATCCGGACACATGTGGAACTGGCTCTGTAGACCCAAAGCAAGCTTAGTCCAAACAGTGTCTGAAATTGTCCATCTAAAATAGAAACCACATGTTACATCTCGAGTCCTTTGTCTCGAGCCTTTCTTCAGTCAGGGCAGAGGCCTGACTCATTGGAGATGGCGAGGCCTGGGCAGAGGGTGGGCAGCACCAGGGAGAAGCGCCGCGTGCCTGTGGTTGGCTCCCATGGCTTCAACATGGGCAGGAGTGGGGTAACGCACCCCATCCAGGTTAGGAATCATCTGCAGGGCATCCTGCCCATCCTCTGCAGGGCTCTCCAGCTGGCTTCTGGTGGCAGGGAAGGGGCTGTCTTCCCGGCATACCCACAGTACTATTGGCAAACTCTGCAACACCGGGTGGCAAGCAGTTCTGGCTGCCTTGTTGACTCCATGGTCCTATCGTGTTTGGGATAGCCATTGCCGGTCTTGTTTCCTCGCAACGTCTCTCTTCATCACTTTCTCCCTGTGTTTTGCTGGTTTCTCTCACCTTTACCCTTAGAGCTTTTTTTTTTTTTCTGAGACAGAGTCTCACTCTGTCATCTAGGCTGGAGTGCAGTGGCGTGATCTTGATTCACTGCAACCTCTGCCTCCTGTGTTCAAGCAATTTTCCTGTCTCAGCCTCCCAAGTAGCTAGGATTACAGGTGTGCACCAGCACGCCCGGCTAATTTTTGTATTCTTAGTAGAGATGGGGTTTCACCATGTTGGCCAGGCTGGTCTCAAACTCCTGACCTTAGGTGATCCTCCGGCCTCGGCCTCCCAAGGTGCTGAGGTTACAGGCGTGAGCCACCATGCCCGGCCCTACCCTTAGTCTTGATACATCAGAAGAAAGCACTGTTTGATGTGCTTCAGTGTAGACCACTGTGGTTTGGTGAATTCTGGCAGGTCATCTGGAGGTTTCTTTGGAGAGCTTCTATCCTACTGGAAACCCAGGTTGGGCTCCATGTAAATTGGTTGGCAGTGGGAATCAGCTAGGGCTGCTGTACCTGAGTTCGCAGACCAGGTGGCTTAGACAGCAGGGAGGTACTGCCACACGGCTTTGGAGACCGGAAGTCTGAGAGGAAGGTGCTGGCAGGGCTGGTTCCTTCTGGGGCTGTGATGGGAAACCTGTCCTGACCTCTCCTGGCGTCTACTGTTATCTTTGGTGTTCCCTGTAGACAGCTGCCCGCTCCCTGTAGCTTCACGTCTTCCTTCTCTGTGTCCTTCTCTTCACGTGGTAGTCTTTTTAGGATGCTGGTCGTGTTGCCTTAGGGCCCCTACATCAGTGCCATCATCTAGACTGATTCTGCCGGCAGTCATCCTGTCTCCAGATAAGGTCTTGTCCTGAAGTGTTCTGGGTTAGGACTTTGACGTGTTTGAATGGTGGGGACTGGTGGACACAATTCAGCCCCTGACAGCAGCTTTTCTCTCCCCTCCCTGACGCTGTCGCAGCTGCAGTGACATGTACGAGAAAGTGCTGTGCACCAGCTGCACCATGTTCGAGACCTGAGGCTGGCTCAAGCCGGCTGCCTTCACGGAGAGCCATACCATGCATGGCAGCCTTCCCTGGACGAGCGCTCGGTGTTCACACTGAACTGTGGGGTCAGTGGGAAGGCCTTTTACATGTTCTATTTTGTATCCTAATGACAGAATGAATAAACCTCTTTATATTTGCACAAGAGGACTCTTGTCTGTCAGCACTTCTGAGGGTGGAGTTTGTGACCCTCCACCTGGGATGGCCAAAGAAACAGACAGTGGGCGGGGCCTGCTGCACCTGTTGTCTACCCACCAGCTCCGAGAGACCCCACTGTGCATTGTGTGAGGCCCCTCACTCGCCTCCTGCTACAGATGGGAAATCTCAGCCCAGAGCACGCTCCTCCCCAGCTTGCCCAGCTGGTAATGGGGAGAAAGGACCCAGGTCTGGCTCCAGGGTACACAACCAGTGTACTAGACCCTCGTGGAGAGAGGTGATACTCGCACACCATCCCCAGATGCCACTGTCATTCACACCTGATCCATCACATCTTGGTGTCTAGTTTACTTTTTTGGTGCCTGTGTGGTCAGACCCTGTGTGATTGATAGGCCCCTGCCCTCTGGGAGCTTTGCTCTAGCAGGGAGATGGCCGTAGCAGTGCTCCCCCTGCAGTCAGTGTAGCTTGTGTGGGGCCTTGAAGGAAGAGGAGTTGACAGGAGAGGAGGCGGGGTGCCCTGGAGGACAGAAGAGGGCTTGAGTGCTGGTCCCCACACAGGTCCACTGAGGCGGGTCCCAGCCCCTCCAGGGATGAATGAGCAGTGGAGCCACAGCCCCTCGGAGAAGCTCTGGACTAGAGTAAAGGTTGGTTGGGGCAAAGGGTGGGTGGGAGCGTGTGCCGGGGATAGTTAAGAAGAGCCTTCGCTGTTCCTGGGAAGCTGTTGGAGGAGCAGATGATGCTGATTCTTAGAGAAAAGTCAGTGGTGCCCAGGTGGTGGGTTGGAGCCAGGCCCAGAGTGGGATTTGCTGCCCTGGGGCCAAGGATATACCACTCCCATGTCACGGGTAGAGGGGACCCTCAGAGAGGTGGTCAGCATGGTAAAATTCCAGGGGGCAACTTAGAAGGGGATTGCAGAGGACTGGCTGGGGGCTTCCTGCACTGAGGACGACGGCCTTGACCGTCTGCCGCGAGCACCAGCAGCAAGTGGCCACAGTCAGCCATGTGCTGACTCCTTCCAGGTGTCCACAACAGACTGCCACCCAAGCCCTCATTTCTGTTACTCCTGTCGCTGCCCCCTCAGGCCTGTCGGCTTTTCCCTTCATATCCTCTGACTGCATCCCTGCCCCACAGGACCACACTGCTCCAGCCAGCCTGCCTCCCTCCCCTGTGGGGTCACTACATAGCGCCCTCCAGGCTCCCTGCTTCTGCCCTGCACGTGGCAGTCTGTCCTTATACAGCAGCCAGATCTGTCACTCCCCTGTCCCAACACTCCAGTGGCTAAACATGTCTTTAAAAGTAAAAGCCTGTGGCCCCACAGCCTCTGGCTTCACCCCTTCTCCCCCGTCCCAAGGCTTGCTCTGCCCCAGCCCGGCCTTCCTGCTGTTCTGAGAATGCTCAGCATGTTTCTCCTGCACCCCCTTCACTCCCTCTGCCTGGGGAGCTCTTCCTCTGGACCGCCATAGGGCTCCCCCGGATTCAGCTCAGAGAAGCATCCCAGTGCCCTAATGTGTAGGACAACCCCTCCATCACTCTCCGTCCCACCCTACCTAACTTTACTACTGGATGTAATGCATATTTAAGCAAATATGCAAATGTACTTATTCTCTCTACTAACTGAGGTGTCGCTTCCATGAGGGATGGGATTTTGCCTAGAGCAGTACCTGGCATATATGTTTATAAATATATCTTGGTCTTCCAGCTGTGGTGGAGCAATAAAACTGGCCCATAGACGACCAGATGTAGATACAGATACAGATCTGTAGACAGCAGACAGCAGCCAGTGCAGGATAGCAGTGCCTGAGAGAGGGAACAAATGCCAGGAGCCCAGGGCAGCTGGAACACTGGAGTAGAAATTGCCTCAGTGTTGTTCCCCACAAGGCTCCTGCTGAGGACTGATGGCTCCTGTGTGTTGGGAAACTGCCTGAGGCTGGGGAAAGAGCCATTGGAAGAAAGCAGGAAGCAAGTCACATTCCCAGCACTAAGTGTGGAGAAACATCATTCATGGAGAACAGGGTAGAGGACTCAAAAGGATATTGATGCCATATTCAGGCTAGATTAGCCCTAGACTAGAGACTGCTCTGTGCCTTCCTAACAACTTTAAGTCAAGCCTCAAAAAGACCAAACGGTTGCAAGTACTTTAATAGAATCCACAACAAAACTCAAAAGTAAGGGGGAAACATTTTGTTTTTTTTTAGAACAAACATGAGGCCGGGTGTCAATAACTCATGCCTGTAATCCAAGCACTGTGGGAGGCTGAGGCGGGTGGATCACTTGAGGCTAGGAGTTTGAGAACAGCCTGGCCAACATGGCAAAACCCCATCTCTAAAAATACAAAAATAAGCCAGGCATGGTGGCATGTGCCTGTAATCCCAGCTACTCGGGAGGCTGAGGCAGGAGGATCACTTGAACCCAGGAGGTGGAGGTTACAGTAAGCCAAGATCTCACCACTGCACTCTAGCCTGGGCAACAGAGCGAGACTCCGTCTCAAAAAAAAGAAAAAATAAATAAACCTGCAAAGAAGCAGGAACTACACCACACAATGAGAAGAAAAGTTAGTCTGTAGAAACAGACCCAGAAATGACACTGGGTGGTAGAATAATTCTGTCTACTAAGTAGACAAGGACATCAGAATGGCCATTATTAAGAAGGATAGAGGAAAACAGGAGCATGTTAAGAAAAGGAATGAAAGACATAAAAATGGCCCAAACAATTTCCAGAGACAAAAATACAACGTCTGAGATGGAAAATACACTGATGAGATTAAAACCAAAATAGACATTGCAGAACAAAAGATTAGTGGACTTGAAGCCATAGCAGTAAGAACGATCCAAAAGGGAACAGAAAAAACATGGGGAAAATGGCAGAGCCCCTCTGAGTTGTGGGACAAGTTCAGGCAGCCCACTGTGCCTGTAACTGGAGACCCTGGACGAGGGGCATAGCAGGGTGGAGACAACTTTTGGAAAAAATAACGGTAGGCTGGGCGTGTAATCTTAGCACTGTGGGAGGCTGATGCTGGCGGATCACCTGAGGTCAGGAGTTGGAGACCAGCCTGGCCAACATGGTGAAATGCCGTCTCTACTAAAAATACAAAAATTAGCCAGGTGTGGTGGCAGTTGCCTATAATCCCAGCTACTTGGGAGGCTAAGACAGGAGAATCACTTGAACCTGGGAGGCAGAGGTTGCAGTGAGCTGAGATCGCGCCACTGCACTCCAGCCTGGTCAATAAGAGCGAAACTCCATCTCTAGATAAATATAATTAAAATAATGACTGTAAAATTTTCTAATTTGGTGGAAACATAAAGCCACAGATCCAGGAAGCTCAATAAACCCCAATAGAAACATGGAGAAAATCACATGAAGCACATCATGAAATTCCTCCAAACCAGTGAAAAATAAAAATCTTAAAAGCAGCCAGAGAAAAAAGGCACTTTGTGTTTACAGGAACAAAGAATGGCAGCGAGACTTCTCACTAGAAACTGCAAGCAGACAGTGAACAACACCTGTGGGTTGGGCAAATAACTTGAGTAAACTTATTTATTTATTTATTTACTTACTTACTTATTGAGACAGAGTTTCCCTCTTGTTGCCCAGGCTGGAGTGCGGTGGCGCGATCTTGCCTCACCACAACTTCCACCTCCCGGGTTCAAGCAATTCTTCTGCCTCAGCCTCCCGAATAGCTGGGATTTCAGGCGTGCGCCACCACACCTAGCTAATTTTGTATTTTTAGTGGAGACAGGGTTTCTCTATGTTGGTCAGGCTGGTCTCAAACTCCCGACCTCAGGTGATCTGCCTGCCTCAGCCTCCCACAAGTGCTGAGATTACAGGCATGAGCCACCGTGCCTGGCTTGAATAAACAGTTATCCAAATTTAGTTTTGTAAGAAAAGAATGTCAACCTGGAATTCTATACCCAGTGAAAATATATTTCAAAAGTGAAGGTGAAATAAAGACTTTTCAGATATACAAAGCTGAAAGAATTACAAAAATTATCAAAAGAAGCTTTTCTGGCAGAAGGAAAATGACACCAGATGGAAAGTGCATATACACAAAGATATGACAAGCACCTGAAATGGTCACTGTGTGGGAGGACACAAAAGGCAGGGTTTTTTCTGATTTTTAAAAGTGCCTGTAGTCCCAGTTACTCAGGAGATTAAGCTGGGAGAATCACTTGATAGGGGTTCAATGCCAGCCTGGGCAACATGGCAAGACCCTGTCTTTAAATATGTATATATATAATCTATTTAAAAGACAATTGCCTAGGCCAGCTGCAGTGACTCACACCTGTAATCCCAACACTTTGGGAGACTGAGGCAGGCGAATCACCTAAGGTCAGGAGTTCAAGACCAGCCTGGCCAATATGGCAAAAACCCCATCTCTACTAAAAATACAAAAATTAACCAGGCGTGGTGGCGCACACCTATAATCCCAGCTACTGAGGAGGCTGAGGCAGGAGAATCACTTGAACCCAGGAGGCGGAGGTTGCAGTGAGCCGAGATCTCGCCATTGCACTCTAGCCTGGGCAACAGAGCAAGACTGTGTCAATTTAAAAAAAGGCCAGGCATGATGGCTCATGCCTGTAATCCCAACACTTTGGGAGGCTGATGCTGGCAGCTCACCTGAGGTCAGGAGTTTGAGACCAGCCTGACCAACATGGAAAACCCTGTCTCTACTAAAAATATATAAAAAAAAAAAATTAGCTGGGCGTGGTGGTGGGCGCCTGTAATCCCAGCGACTCAGGAGGCTGAGGCAGGAGAATCGCTTGAACCTAGGAGGCAGAGGTTGCAGTGAGCCTAGATCACGCCATTGCACTCCTGCCTGGGTGACAGAACGAGACTGTCTCAAAGAAAAAAAAAAATTAAAATGGTCTCTACAGATGCTCCTCAGCTTACAATCCAGATAAACCCATCACAAGTTGGAAATATTGTTAAGGAACATACTGAATGTGTATCACTTTTGTAACATCATAAAGTTGAAAAATTGTAAGTTGAACCATTGTAAGTCAGGGACCATCTGTACATAGAGAACTCCTAACACGGAACAATTAAAAAAAATTCAAAAATGGGCAAAGGACTTGAGTAAACATTTGTCCAAAGAATATGTAAAAACAGCACGCACATGAAAAGATGCTCAATGTCACTGATTATGAGGGAAATGCAAATCAAAACCACAATGAGATACCACCTCACACCCATCAGGATAGCTATTATTTGAAAACAAAACAAGTGTTGGGGAGGATATGGAGAAATTGGAACATTTGTGCACTGCTGGTGGGAATGTGAAATGGTGCAGCCAGTGCAGAAAACAGCAGGCAGTTCCTCAAAACACTAAACATAAGCCTGGCACAGTGGCTAATGCCTGCAATCCTAGTGGTTTGGAAGGCTGAGACGGGAGGATCACTTGAGCCCAGGAGTTCGAGACCAGCCTGGGCAACATAGTGAGACTCTGTCTCAAAAAAATAAAATAAAAGGAAAATAAAAACTAAACATAGAATTACTGTTTGATCCAGCAATTCCACTTCTGGGTATAGACGCAAAAGAATTGACAGCAGGGATGTGAACAGGTATTTGTACACAAGTTTATAGCAGCATTATCCCCAATAGCTAAAAGATGGAAACAACCCAAATGTTCATTATGGGACAAATGGATAAACAAAATGTGGTCTATACATGCAGTAAAAGTATTCAGCCTTAAAAAGAAATAAAATTCTGACATGCTACATCACAAACGAACCTTAAAGATACTATGGCTGAGTGAAATAAGCCAGACACAAAAAGACAAACACTGCATAATCTCACTTACATGAAATCCCCAGAGGGCTGGGGAGCTACATTCATTCGTTTATTCAAAATATATTTATTCTAAATGCAACGCAGTATCCTGGATTGTATGTGTATACTAGAATAGAAAAAGAACATCAGTGGGAAAACTGGTAAAATCCAAAAAATAAGCCAATAAAGGAGATAAAATGAGACAACCGACAATACTTATTTAATCCAAAAAAGACAATAAAGAGTGAACAAAGAACAAATGGGACGTATAGAAAAAGAGCAAGATAGTATATTTAAGCTCAACCATATCAATAGTTGCATTAAATGTAAATGGTCTAGACACCTTAATTAAAGGGCAACGATTGTTAGATTTTTTTTTAAATAACAACAAAAAAAACCTACATGCTGTCAGCCCCTTCTGTGGCTCTGTCCCAGACTTGCTAGAAGCAAAAGGATGAAATAATTATCTGTTGTGTGATAAATTCAGCCTTTGAGCGGACATTCACTGGAAGTGACATCTTCTGGGAAGGCAGGCTTAGGCCTTATCCTGACATGCCGCAGTAGCGCTCTCAGCTCCTGGGACCTCATCTACAACACTGAGGCCCCCAGACCCAGGGACCTGCAGAGCCTTCAGTTACCCACACCTGCTGAAACGTGGGAGGTCTAAGTGCTAAAGTCACTTTTATTATCTTCCTCCCTTCCGGGCCAGCCTTGTGCTGGAAAGAGCATGATGTGCGTATGTGAGAAACAAACTCACCCATCCACACCCAAAGAATGGACTCAGAGACCCGGGGAACAGCCAAAGTGAGACTTTCAATGATGGTCTTGCAAGATTGGGTGTCTAATGGGCTGGCACACCCAGCACAGTTTCAACAAGCAATTTATCCCGTGTGCAGGTCCCGCCCCCGGTTCCTCATAGGCTGAGTACTATGAGGTCACAACCCTTCCTGGACGTCACCTATTGGTTGTTGGGTAGGGGCTTTAGGTGTTTTCTTTAGGGTTGTCTTGTTGCATTTTGTTGCAGCCCACAATGCATTGCAATTCTAGTTAACTCAGGGGCTCTTCAGATATTTGACTTATGACCTAAGTAGCTGGGTGGGCTGGTAAGAACAGACCAAGCGAGCTATTTTGAAGGCTAGTAAGCTTTCATTTTAGACTAAACTTTGGTTCAGGTGAGGGCAACTAAGGGGCGGGGGATGGGGGTGACAAACAGGCATTGGCTATCCAAGCAGGGGCCTAGTATATCCTGTTGCTGCTGTAGTTTGCGGACCTAAGCTGATTTAAGGCACTTTGTCTTGGAAATGGACACTTTATGCATTATTTCCTTCGGGGTACCTCCGACACAGGAAGGAGAGCTTCCTCTTGGTTGGCATATTCCTGTTACAACCTCTTCAGACAGCCCTCGCTGTTCGGCAGGCCCTGGTGAGGCTTCAGGGTCCTGCCCATCTCCACCTGCTCTGGCCTTGCTGGCCAGGACTGGACTGCCCCTTGCAGGGGCACCTGCACCTCCTGGAGTTTCCTCTCTGAGATGTGCATCTCCGTGCACATCTCACCCCTCATTGACACCCTCCACCCCACCCCTGGGATGCTGCCTCCTGCTGTAGATGGTTCTGTCTGGGGCAGCTAGGAGGGTCAGGAAATTCTCAGAGGGTCTCCATTTCTGCATTCATTTTGTTAGGTCCTCAGCCACTTGTAACGGGGACATAACACAGGGTCATGTCTGTACTAATGCCAATGACTTTGAAGCCTCTCTCTCTCTGGCCTGTAGAACTATCCCTAAGGGGCCAGGTGTGGTGGCTCACACCTTGTAATCCCAGTGCTTTGGGAGGCCAAGGCAGGTAGATCACTTGAGGCCAGGAGTTCAAGACTGGCCTGAGCAACATAGCAAGACCCTATCTCTACCACAAAAAAGGTAAGAACTGGCCCTGAGGCAGGCCTACATTGTCAGAGGGGGCCCTGCTGGGAGAAGCAGCTCATGCGCCTCAGCCTGGCTGTCTGGGAGATGCTGCCTCTGCCTGACAATTTCCATCCCTTGGTTACTTTCAGTAATGCTTTGCTCAAAATTTGAGGATATTGGAAAGGCATTGCTGTATTTTTTGGTTTCTAAGAGTCACATTATTGATAGATCTGAAATCCAGATGCCTCTTACCCCCGGAGCATCATTTGCTGTGTCATGTTTTGTGTATTTCCTGAAAAGCAGTGTCAGTTTTGCAGCCTGTTAGAACTGAAGCAATAAGGGATCACCCAGAGGAGAGCTTTGGGCTGCTCCAGATGTGGCTGTTCTTGGCTCCCACAGACCCAGCAGAACATCCTCCCCAGCCTGTGCTCCCTGAGGGGCACCCCCTCCAGTGGAAGTGAGGGCAGCCACGCACCCCTGGGAATGCCTTAGAGAGGGGCCAACTGCCATCGCTAGGGGCCTGACTCTGCAACTGTCCACACCTACGGGGAGTCCATCTGACAGATGAGGAAGCTGAGGCTCCAGGGCCTCTGGCTCCCACCCCTTCTGCGGGTCACTCGACTGCCCGGAGCCTGGTGGCCAACCTGCTGTATCAGTTGCTTGGCAGCGGACTCCTCTCCTGGCTCAGGGAGCGGTTCAGGCAGGCATCCACCAGGTGGCAGCACCGGCACATTCTGCAGGCTGTTGGGGCTGAGCTCCATGTAGTAGTGCTCTGCGGGTAACCTGGGCCCCAGCCTATCCCCTCCCAACCCCTGCAGCCCCCGTCCTGCTCTGTCCGGCTTCCAACAGGCCACTCTCAGGCCTCCCAGCCTTTCTTCCACCGCGGCCCAGGCCATGACCTTGGCCTCAGCTCTGGGCCCTGCCCTGTCTGTCCTTCCTGGTGGTCAGGGTCTGGTTTACTGCCCTACCTAGGGGAACAGCAGCTGGGGCTGGGGGGCAGATGGCCACGTGGTCCAATGGTCTTCAAGGCTGGGGTGAAGCTGGGTAGGGTCAAAGGAAGAAAAGGTGGATCCCAATAGGGCAGGGCCAGCCAGGGCCTCCCATCTCCCCTCAGGCCAGGCCTCTGGAGATGGGGGAGGAACACCTTCCACAGGAGGCTGCCCCGGGGCACAGACCTGCAGACTCCTGCCTCAGCCCACCACACAGCCTGTCCCCAAACCTGCTGGAGTGGCGGTGCCCACCAGGAGCTGGGGAGGACCAGCTGCTCTGAGGATGCTGGTTCCCTCCTGGGACCCCCTACTCCCTCCCAAGGCCCCCCTCCTTCCCTGGCCACCCACTCCTCCACCCAGCAAAGTGAGTCAAAAACTTGAAAAGCAACTTTTATTGAAGAATTTGGAGGGAAAGTTTCGTATTATAATAGTAAAAATACTAAAGTTTAATGTTGTAAAAAAACGCCGTGGTGCAGCAGCAGTGGCAGCATCTGGCCAGGAGGGCGTGGAGGGGCCCAGGGACGGCCACCCCCACAGCGAGTCAGGGAGGGCCTGGGGCGACAGCGGAAAGGTTGAGCATCGAAAAGGTCAAGTGCTACCGTGGAGAGATCATCTGAGGGGGAGGCTCCCGGTGGGACAGTCACCAAGAACCATGACACAGAAGGGGAAGCGGGAGGGCTTTCCTGTCACAAAGATTTTTTAAAACCCCCCAAATGCATTTGAACAACATAATACACAATAACAAATTTAAACCTTCTCCTCTGTCCCACTGGGTAAACCCTGGCCCATCCCCCATCCCTGGTCCCATCCCAGGGGCCTAGCCTGATGATGTCCTCAGAGACACAGCCTTAGGGCTGGGGGCTGCCGTGCGCCTGCCACCCCCAGGAGAGGGTGCCGGCCAGCATGCCATAGTGAGGTTGCATCTGGTGCCACAAGGTTGAACTGAGGCCCAGGGCCCCAGAGAGATGAAAGACAGCTGGTGACAGCCCAGGGCGGCTGGCTGACAGAGTGAGGGGACGCAGTGGCAGGACCTGCCCGGCCCCCCAACGCCATATTGCGCATAGCTGCAGAAGTCCTTAACATTTCCCTACATGAATCGGATTGTTCTGAGGGCTGAGGCCACGTCCGGAGAACAAACTGGATGAAATAAATTAAAACCCGCAGGACAATTTTCTTCCCTACCCCGCTGCGGGGGAGGGTGCTGCCCACAGCACCAAAACGTCTTTCCATCTGCGCTCGGAGGACGGCGTGGCTTCTCTCAAATGCACCCGAGAAATAAAAACCATTAAATACAGATCATGGCACGAGGCCGCCTCTCCATCCCTCCAAGCTGTTGTCCAGCGCAGTCCACTGCCAGCTCAGGCCGTGCCGCTGGCCGAGTAGGAGAACTGGGGGAAGTGGGGCCTGCGCTCGCTGTCCACGCACTCCATGCTGTCGTCTGTGGGTGTAGACAGCTCAGATCCGGGCGCCCCACCTCCCTGCCACCTCCACCCACCCACAGCTCCAGTAAGGAGGCAACCTCTTAAAACGCAGCCAGCACGCTGTCATGCCGCCAGGAAACTGAGGCAGGACCCCACAGACTGACACAAGGACCTGGGCCCTCAGAGCACTGCCTCCCACCCTCATCACTGGCACTCTCCAAAGGGAACCTTTTTAAATATTTGGATTTTAAAACATCTGAAACCAAAAAGGCTGAACACTGCAGGCCTCTGAGGGTGGAGAGAAAAGGGAGTGGGCGGGGGCAGGCACAGTGGCCCCTCACCTTGGTCAGGTGGTGTGATGGTGATCATCTGGGCCGTGAACTCCTCATCAAAATACCTGGTGTCGGTCTCCGATGTGACCTGGGGCTTGAAGGGTGGGCTGAGCTGCAGAGGTGGGCAGACGGGACAGTCACGAGCTTCGCTCCCTACTCCCAGCACACCCAGACCCTCAAAGCACCTGGATCTCTAAGGGGTCTCGAGGCAGCACTGATGTCAGAGAGCGGCAAGCCACCAGCCCCCCACGGAGGCAGCTCTGGGAGGGAGGGACATGAGGGGTGCAGGAGCACGGAGACACCCTCATCAGCTGAGACGCGAAGCTGCCCTCACAGCAGCCCAGCAGGCGACAGGAGGTAGTGCGGCCCAGCTCTGAGACCGTCCCTGCTACCAGTAGGTGATGACTTTATTTTTGCTTTTTCTTTCTTGTTTTCTTATTTTTATTAGTCTTCTTGTAAATTGGGAAAGAGGGAGACTGTGGAACAGGGTGCACAGGATGAGCGCACCCTGCCTCCATGGCTCAGGGACTACAGGATCGCAGCCTCCTGGCATCTGGCTGCAGAGAGGACTCTCGATGACCCAGGATCAAGGGTGACTATAAGGCGATGTGCACATGTGAGGAGCTGCCAGAGAGCCCCTCAGGTCCCACAGTCAAGGATTCCCTCAAGCACTGCCCCACCCAAGTCTGGCCTGGGCACCAGCACTGTCCATTGTCAATTAGCAAGGTCTCTGGTCAAGGCTGGGCAGAGGCTGAGCACTGCCCAGGCCCCCCATACCCTTGAAGGGCAGGGCAGGGCTGGAGGGTGGCAGGCCTCAGGGCAGGAACTGGGACCAGGGCCAGGGCACCCTGTGTTAATGGGAGGACAGGTGCCCAGCTGGGTCCCAGGGCTGCCCAGCCTGACCAGCTGCACATGGCCTGGGACAGGCATTCAGGGGAGGGGCAGGCTGGGAACTGGGCAGAAGCACACCTGGTGACAGGGCACCCAGCACCTCAGAGTGCAGGATTCTGAACCTAGCCAGCAGACCCCATCAGCCAGGGTGACGGCCAGGGCTCCTGAAAGATGAGCACCCAGGATGGCGACTCATGTAGACAGAGCTGCCTCCCTCCAGGGCGGACTCCCCCATGTGCCAGGAAAGTAGGTGCTGTCCCGTCCCTGCACAGCCAGAAAGTAGGGCTGGGCTCTCCTTGCAGCATAAAGGATTGAGATCAGACAACAGGAGGAACTGGTAGAGAGCAAGGAGCAGCACCCCTGGTCCACCGCCAGCCAGCCTTCACTGCACAGCATCAGGGAAGGGACCCCCAAGGCTGGCACTCAGAGTGTGACACATCTCTGAGGGGAGGAGGAAATGAGGAGGACCAGGCCAGTTTCCTGGAGGAAGCCAGCAGTGCCAGAGCTTCTGAGCAGCAGGCACTGAGGTTGCTGCAGCAAGGCCCTCCTTGTACCAGGACTGCAGCAGGCTCCCGAGGTGAGGGCAGGTGTGTGGGAAATCCGGCGAGCGTGCCACGTGCATGCGTGAGTGTGGATATGCGGGAAGCAGCCGCACCTTCTTCTCATACACGTGCTGCCACACGATGCCGGCAAAGAAGCGATGCTGCATGATCTCCTTGGCGTCCTCAGAGCCCCCGCCAAGCCTGCGGGTAGCAAACAAGGCCACGGTGTCGGTACTGCCACCCGCCCAGGCCCCAGGCTCAGACCCCTTCCTCCTGTGATGTAGGGCCCGCCGGACAGGACGTTCTGGGGCCAGGGAGGGCAACCGGTGGTGCAGCATCCCTGAGCAGCTGTGGGGAGCAAAGCACCCCAGGGCTCACGGCAGGCAGGGGCTTCCTGAGTTGGGGGTGTGGGGGCTGCAGGGTTGGGGATGGAGGCCCAACTGACCCTGCCCTACCCAGCCACTCTGCCTGTGCCTGAGGCTTTGGGGATCAGCCCTGGCCAAGGACATCAAGCTCTGGCTGTCAGTGTAGTCTGGGAGGTGCCAGGACCGCCTGGCACAGGGGCAGGTGCAGCCTGGGGGTGAGGGGATGGAGGTGGAGCCTGCAGCCGGGATGGGTGGCCCTCACCTCTGCTTGGGGTCCTTCTTGAGCAGCCCTGAGAGCAAGGACTTGGCCTCAGGACCAAGCGTGCGCGGGAAGCGGATCTCCTCCATGAGGATGAGCTCAAAAAGCTTCTCGTGGTCCTGGTTGTAGAAGGGCAGGCGGCCGCACATCATCTCATACATGACCACGCCCAGCCCCCACCAGTCCACCGCACGGCCGTAGTCATTGTCCTCCAGCACCTGCACGGGCGGCAGATGGGCAGGACTCGGCATCAGGGGGTGTCCGGGGGAGGTGTCGTGACGTGCTTGGGGCACAGAGAGGACACAGCTTTGCGTGTGCTCGGGACGTGGGGACACAGCGACGCGTATGCACACAGGTGGGGCGCACACCTCGGGGGCCAGGTACTCAGGTGTGCCGCAGAAGGTCTTCATGGTGGCGCCGTCCTTGATCCCCTCCTTGCACAGCCCGAAGTCTGTGATCTTAATGTGCCCGTCCTTGTCCAGCATGAGGTTCTCCAGCTAGGGGAAAGGTGGCCTCAGGTCAGTGCCGCCAGGCTCCCAGGGCCCTGCCCCCACCCCGAGTGCCCGCCGGCGCACCTTGAGGTCCCGGTACACCACATTCTTCTCCGAGTGCAGGTAGTCCAGGGCTGACACGATCTCGGCGCCATAGAAGCGGGCCCGGTCCTCAGAGAACACACGCTCCCGGGACAGGTGGAAGAAGAGCTGTGGGAAGCACGACCTGAGGCACAGCCGTGGCCGGGGCCTCTGCCCCCACGGCCTGCAGGGTTGGGGTTTCTCAGGCAGGGGCTCAGGGCATTGGGCACAGGGAAGGGACCAGCCCCCAGAGGGCACGGGGGCCTGGAAAGTCTCAGAAGCCCTAACTCAGCAGGAACAAGTCACCCCACAGCAGGCAGCTGCCTGGGCAGGCGTCATACCACCCACCCAGCAGGGAGCACCGTCTGGTGCTGTGGAGAGTAGCCGAGGTTCCGGGAAGGACCAGCCCCACTATGGGTGGCCCAGCTGCCAGGGCTGGGTCCACAGGCCGTGAGGCCCATCCCCCGCAGCCCCAGCCCCTACCTCGCCCCCATTGGCGTACTCCATGACGAAGCAGAGGCGGTCGTGGGTCTGGAAGGAGTACTTCAGGGCCTGCAAGGAAGCGGAGCTGGAACTGCAGCCCCACGGGCAGGACAGCAGCCCCACACCACGCTGCCCGATACCATGCTGCTTGATACCATGCCACCCGTAGCCCCACACCATGCTGCCCGACACCACGCTGCCTGATACCATGCTGCTTGATACCATGCCACCCGATACCATGCCACCCGTAGCCCCACGCCACGCTGCCTCACACCACATTGCCCGATACCACGCTGCCCCACACCACGCTGCCCCGCACCACACCCCCACATCACACTGCCTCACACCACATTGTCCCACACCACACACCCCCACATCACACTGTCTCACACCACATTGTCCCACACCACACACCCCCACATCACACTGTCTCACACCACATTGTCCCACACCACACACCCCCACATCACACTGCCTCACACCACATTGTCCCACACCACACACCCCCACATCACACTGTCTCACACCACATTGTCCCACACCACACACCCCCACATCACACTGCCTCATGCCACACCCCCACACCACGCCATCAGGCTGGGCCCTGGCAGCCCCTGAGGCGCCAAGGAGTGTTTGAAAGGTGAGCAAAGTGGCCTGGGCTCAGGTCTCCAGGGCGGGTTGGGACCTCAACAGGGGGCAGTGCTCCCAGCACCAGAGCCCTGGCAAGGGAGGATGCACCCTCCCAGGCAGAGCCACCTTCCTGCCTTCCACCACAGGCGGCTGTGCTTTTAAAGCAAAGGCCCCTTCTGCAGGAGAATCATCCCCAAACACAGTGACCTGGAACTAACCACGTGGCTGGAGTCTGGCCCCCTTCACAGTAAATACCTCCTGGGTCGAGTCCCCAGAACGGGCTCCCCAGGACAGAGCCCGGGCCTCAACAGAAGCCTGGCAGGCAGGGCTGCAGGGCATGGGGAGCTGGGGCCTCCCGGAGCCTCGGCAGAGTGCAAAGACGACCAGGGCCACCTGCCCCACCTGCCTGCACACAGGAGCGGCGAGCACAGCCCCCAGCCCACATCGGGCACCTCCACAGCCTGACCCTCCGGGGCAGGCCTGTCACCAGCGGCAGAATCCGCGGTGCGTAAAGTCCTCACGTGCCCAAGAAGACAGGACATCGTTCCCTAGAGACAGCCCCAGGAGTCGCCACCTGACCCCAGCCCTTCAGCCCCATCTGGGCTCCCACTCACCGTGAGGAAGGGGTGCCTGGAGTTCTGCAGAACACGGTTCTCGGTGAGTGTGTGGGCCACCTCGTCCTGTAAGGCAGGGCTGGGTGAGCTGCCGCCCAGCATCCTCGTCTCCACCCTGCCCCACCACCCCGGCCCCACCTTGGCCACGATGACCTCCTTCTTGAGGATCTTCATGGCATAGTAGCGGCCCGTTGCCTTCTCCTTCACCAGGATCACCTTCCCGAAAGTGCCCTTGCCCAGCAGCTTCAGGTACTCAAACTCGTTCATGGTCTGTGGGCAGGCACCAGGGTCAGCGGGGGGCGCTGCCCACAGTGCCCAGCTGGTCGGCATGTGTCAGGTGGCATGGGGGCCCCAGAGTCACCCTTGGCAGACTTGGAGGCGGAGCCAGGAGAGGCGACCGCTTCACACCTGGTGGCCTGCGGGGCTCAGCGGGGAGTCCGGACTTACAGGGAACACACGGTGCAGCCCTAGCTCAGAGCGTGGGGTTCGGGGAAGGGTGGGGTAACACTGCCCAAGCCTGGCAGGGCTCAGCAGCCCCACTATTTCTCTGACATAGGGAAGAGGACCCACCTGGGAAGCAGCTGCGCCCCACATGGAAAACCGGCCTAGATGGGGATGCTGTGGAGTGCTGAGTGTCTCCTGGGCCAAGCTGGGACCCCATGACCCACCCAGCTCTCCACAGCCCAAGGTAGCCCCAGGCATAGGCAGAAAGGGGGACAGGCCTTACCACACGGTGCTTGGGTTTGGCCAGGGACACCTCCATCTCTTCAGCCCCTGAGTTGTCGCTGGGTGAGCCCGACCGGAAGTCCATCATCTCCTCCTCGTGCTTCTTGAGGCCATCGGCCACTGTCTGGATGGCGGTTGTCCACTCCTCCCTGCAGGAGGTCAGGTGAGGCTGTAGCCCTGCACCTCACCCCATGAGGTCAGGAGCTCCACCCCACGGCTTACACCCACCCTCCAGCCTCACAAGCGGGGTCCCCAGAGACAGCCCTGAGGAGGCCACCCCTTGACCTGGGCTGGCCACACACACTCAGGGTCAGAAAGCCCTTCTGGACCTGAGGGACACGCAGGCTTAGCCCCCAAGTAGGGTTCAAGCCCCCAGCAGGGCTCTGTCCCCACAGGCAAACTCCAACCCCCAGCAGGACCCAGGCCCACAGCAGGACTCCGCCCCCCAGGCTTGCTCTATCACCCAGGCTGGAGTGCACTGGTACAATCTCGGCTCACTGCGGCCTCCGCCTCTTGGGTTCAAGCAATTCTTGTGCCTCAGCCTCCCAAGTAGCTGGGATCACAGGTGTGCACCACCACACCCAGCTAAGTTTTATATTTTTAGTAGAGGCGGGGGTTTCACCATGTTGGCCAGGCCGGTCTTGAACTCCTGGTCTCAAGTGATCTGCCCATCTCAGCCTCCCAAAGTGCCAAGATTATAGATGTCGGCCACTGTGCCCGGTCCCTAGACAGTTTTTATCTCCAGCCTCAGTTTCCCCACCCAACCCCACAGGACTGGGCCAGTTTCCAAACCGGGCTCTGAGGAGGGCCTGGGATCACTGGGGAGTAAGGATGGCTATAGGCAGAGGCGCCCAGCACCCGCCATCCCCACGTCCCTCCTAAGCGCTAGGGCTGCCCAAGTGCCCGGCCTGGCCGCCGCAGCCCACGTACCGCTCCTCGGGAGTCTCCACGTGGAAGGTGCGTTCGATGACAGTGGTCCACTGCAGGCAGCGGATGATGAAGGTGTTGGGCCGGGGCCGCTCCGTCTTCATCAGCTGGCACTCTGCGGGCAAGCAGAGCCTCTGTCTGCATGCATCCCCCTGCCCCTCCCAGGGCCCTCACCACAGTCCCCACCGCACCAGCCAGCTCCCCTTGCATACCACCCACAAGTCCTAGGAAGCCCCACCTCCTCCTCTCTCCAAGCCTCAGTTTCTCGCCTCATAGAGTGGGGCTAGGACCCCCATTCCAGCTCAGACACTCTATTCCAGGTTGAGGCAGCCCCAAAGGGCATCTGGCCCAAGGTCAGGTCAACCCCCCCGCATCGTCCCCTCCTACAGTCCCCTTCCTTCAGTCACTGAGCCCCACCGTGCACCAGGCCTCAGAGGATGAGGGATATGGAGATCCCACAGAGGGGCTGGCATGAGGGGGCCACCCCAGAAAGCAGCTTGTCCCACCTAGTGTAGAAATGTCCTGCTATTTTCCCAATCTCACCCTGAGTACCTGGGAAATACACCTGGGGGCACACGCACACCTGGGGGCACAGCCACACCTGGTGCACAGCCACACCTGGGGCACACCACACCCGGGGCACACCACACCTGGTGCACAGTCACACCCGGGGCACAGCCACACCTGGGGCACAGCCACACCTGGGGCACACCATACCTGGTGCACACCCACACCTGGTGCACACCCAAACCTGGAGCACACCCACACCCAGGGCACACCCACATCTGGGGCACACCCACACCTGGAGCACACCCACACCCGGGGCACACACATATGTGGGGCACAGCCACACCCAGAACAGTCACACCCAGGGCACACCCACATCTGGGGCACAGTCACACCCGGGGCACACCCACATGTGGGGCACAGCCACACTCGGAACACAGCCACACCTGGGGCACACAGTCACACCAGGGGTACACCCACACGTGGAACACACCCACACCCGGGGCACACCCACACTCGGGGCACAGCCACATCTGGGGCACACACACACCTGGGGCACAGCCACATCTGGTGCACAGCCACACCTGGGGCACACACACACCTGGAGCGCACACACACCTGGGGAACACATACGTGGGGCACAGCCATTCCTACTGCACATACACCCTGAGGGCTGTGGGAACGTGCGGGGCCCTGAGAGGTGTGAGTGAGTGCAGTGTGTAGCCGCTGGGGCTCCTTGGCAGGCTCTGGCCCAGCCTGTGCAAAGCAGGAGGGGGCTGAGGGGCCAGTAGGGGGCCTCTGACATTCCAGCATCGAGGCCCTGGCAACCACAAGGGGGCCTGGCCAGGCAGCGAGGGAGCTGTCTTCCAGGCCTGGGGGCCAGGAGGGGGCTCGGGACCAGCCTGGTGGGGAGGGTGGCCTGTGTCAACACAGGCCAGAGAAGTGGAAACCAGTGTGAAGCCCCGGCACACCCACCTCCCACTTGCTCCTGGATGGTCTGATCTGCCCTAATATGCAATCCCCAGGGCCAGGGTCTCGAGCCCACTGCCCCGGAACCCTTCCCCGGAGAAAAGCTCCTGGCCCCTGCCCAGCTCTGCTCCTTGGCCAGGCACTCCAGACCACCCACCTATGGCCTCATCTGAAGGCCCCAGCCTTGCCGGCTGCTCAGGCACCACCCCAGCTGGTACCCACCCGTGTGCCTCCCCAGAGAGCTCCCCTCTTCCTTCCTTCCTGATGCCTCGGCCTGGCGAGCACACCCACAGCACCCGTCCCCAGCAAGGCCCTGTCCCAGGTGCCACCAGGCACACAGCGAGTATCCAGCCTCTCCCTGATCCCTGAAGCCCCCAGCCCCAACCAAGGAGACACTGGGGAGGGCGTGGGGCAAGTTACGCAGCCCTGCCACATACAGATGGCCCACAACTGGGTCCTACTTAGCTACTCAATCACACCTTTGGCTGCCACGGGCAGAGCTGGGCTCCAGGACAGGGACACAGAAAATGGGGACCATGCTGGGAGGCCCACGTGCCCCCAGCCTCCCACCTAGCAGGGCGCCTGGGTCTCCATGCCAGGGTTCCCGTCTAACATGGGTAGGGTCGCACCTGCCCCCGCTACAGGTAGGAAATAAAGCCACAGCAGGGCGAAGCAGGGAGTGTCACGTCTCTCATCTCTGTGGGATGCTCTGGCCAAGGTCCCCCGCTGGCCTTTCTGCACCCGCCCCTTCGTGGGCAAGGAGGCTTCCAGCCTGCAGCCTCACAGAGGGAAGCAAAGGTTCCGCCACGGGGTTTGGGGACCGAGCGCCTGTGCGGGCAGAGGCATGAGCTCTTCCTCGAGTGATGGAGGCTTCAGAGCTAGAGACCCAGGTGGGCTCTATCTGCCCCGCTTGGAGGAGGGGCCCCCGGGTCAGCTGTCCACCCTGAGGCTAGGCTCTGCTACCACTTGTCTGGACCCTCCAGCCTCCAGAGCATGGGCACCAGGGAACTGCTCCACAGTCAGCCAGCATTGGGACTCGGCCCAGAGACCCCCGCCTAGCCAGCCTCAGGACTCAGCTCAGAGACCCCTGCCCAGCCAGCCTCGGCCTCGGGACTCGGCCCAGAGACCCCCGCCTAGCCAGCCTCAGGACTCAGCTCAGAGACCCCTGCCCAGCCAGCCTCGGCCTCGGGACTCGGCCCAGAGACCCCCGCCTAGCCAGCCTCAGGACTCAGCTCAGAGACCCCTGCCCAGCCAGCCTCGGCCTCGGGACTCGGCCCAGAGACCCTCGCCTAGCCAGCCTCAGCCTTAGGACTCAGCCTGGAGACCCCCACCCAGTCAGCCTCGGCTTTGGGACTCAGCCTGGAGACCCCTGCCCAGCCAGCCTCGGGACTCAGCCCAGAGACCCCCACCCAACCCGTGCTTGTTGCTTGCTGGCCCAGAACATGGAGGCTCCAGGGCACCCCCATCGGGGGGCCTGGTGGGCAAAGAGGGCTCCAGCCAACCCCAAATCTGAATCCCGAAAGGCTGAGGGGACACTTACGTGCCACAGAGAAGTTGTTGAGGGGGGCCTCACGTTGGTCCACGTCCTGCGGCCGCTCCTTATAGCCAATGAAAGTGCCATCATTCTTGAGGAGGAAGTAGCGTGGTCGCCAGGTCTTGATGTACTCCCCTACGGACGTGCAGGTGGTGAGGGCCATGCACACTCTACCCGTCAGACCCTCGCCAGGCAGCCAGGTAGCAACTGGTGTGCCAGGACAGATGTGCCTGGGACGCCTGAGTCCCGGGGGGCAGGCGCAGTGGGGGAGCTGTTTCTTAGGGCAAGCGACAGAAACAGCCCTGGGTCAGTGGGAAGGCAGACTCGCCCCACCACAGCGCCCCTCTCAGAAGAGCCACCCCTATCTGTGTGTGAAAACGGGCTGGGCCAGCTGGACGCAGGGGATGGAGTACCATTGACAGGAGGCTGGGAAGAGGTCTGGGCCAATCTGCACAGCCTTCCTGGAAGAGGCAGCACCAAACCAGCCAGTCCCCAGCAGGCACCAGCAGCAGCTCCGGCACCAGCTATGGCCACAGGGGCTGCAGGGCTGAAAGCATTCCCCAATCAACCAGGGTTGGCCAGGTGGCGACAGCAGCTGACAGTGGCATGTGTGGGCTGTCCAGCAGGGCCGCCCCCCGACCCCTGCTACCCACCAAGAGGATGGAGCATGGCGTCAGCAGTGAGAGATCAGCATCACTCAGACTGAGGGCCGGGCTTGCGGGACAGGACTGCCCCACTGCCGTGGGACAGCACTCCCTGTCTAGGGGCCTGGAGCACAGTCCTGGGGACTGCCAGTGAAGCCAGACACGGAGGTGGCCCAGCCAGCTGGGCAGGGGCCCCGGGGCACAGAGGCTGTCAAGTCCCCAGGCTGAGACCCACACTCAGGCCCTGCCGTCGTCGGCCCTGCTGTGTTCCACCCATGGGTCACTCAGGTACACGGGAATGTTTTCCCTCAAGTTTTGCAGCATCAGCCATACGCAGGCGTTCACACTTCAGAATCAGAGCAGCTGTCCTCGGTGATAGCCCAGCAACTACCATTTTTCATACTGACACTTGGAAAAAAATGTTCCACTTACATTTTGCCGAGCAAGGAGTTTGAACAACAGGGAACTTACTAATTAGGCAACTGCTTCATCTGAGGGGCCACTGGGCAGGGGTTGGGGCGGGGGCCAGGGTAAGGGGTTGGGGTCCCTGAGCTCTGGGGCCTGGGTTTTCCTGCCACACTGAGCCCCTGACCGGGACACCTGTAGGGATGTGGGGGACAAGCAATTGTCCCATCACCAGACCACCCACCACCTGGTCCTGCTGGGTCTGCATGGTGAGCCCAGACGTGTCCAGCCCTCCCTGGTGCACAGGGAAGTCCCAGCAGGGCAGCAGCCCCAGGGGAGCTCAGAGGACACAGGGCGTGGGCATCCCAGCGGGCAAGGCATTCTACTTTCCAGGGAGCCACGGGCGAGCTCTTTCAGAGGTGAGTCACCAAGGCTCGACAAATGGCCACCCCCCGGCCAGGTGACCTCTCCCTCCTGCCCCAGTCCCAGCTGCCCGATGCCCTTCCCACCAGCACCATGGGGTGTAGTCTCCACAGGACCAGCCCTCACTCTGCCCAAGCCAGGGCTGCTGGGGGGATGCTGGTGGGGGTGGGGACACTCCACCCAGCAGGGCCTGAGTGTGGGGACAGGCTGTTGTCCGGTCTGGGGTGGACCGGGGAGGGGACAGCCACAGTCCACCCAGCAGGGCCTGAGTGTGGGGAGAGGCTGTTGTCTGGTCTGGGGTGGACCGGGGAGGGGACAGCCACAGCCCACTCACAGGTGCCTGACACCCCTGGAGGATGGCCAACACCCAGTTGCCCATCTGGGGAGGAGGGTCTAGGGCCCAGAATCTGCCCCAAGCCCAAGAGCACTCATCAGGGGACCCCACCCACTCCACTGAGCCCTCCATGCCCCTGCCAGTGGGCTGCCGGGCAGGCGTGGTCCGGCCACCCTTGGGCGCCGGCTCCTGTCCCTGGCCTGGGATCTCACACGCACACCCCCGAGTGTGCACAGAGACGCACATACGTGCCACGCAGCTCCACCTCACCTCCCAGGTCCCCTCCCCCAGCCACAGGACCCCTGCAGGTGCAGCAGGCAGGCAGGGGCTCTCAGTGAGAGCAGAGCAGGCTCGGGGGCTGCATACAGCCCACTCCACCCGTCCCCCATCCTAGGCCACCCTGCCGCTCACGCCCACCCGCCTGCGTGCCAGTCTGGAGCTGTCGGCCCCTGATGGAGTGCCTCCCATCCTGCCAGCTGCCACTCCCCAGGACGCTAACTGAGCGGGAAGACTGATGAGCGCCTAGGCCCGGCACCCCTGAAACCCATCTTGATCCACCAACTGCTGCCAGCCCCCACTGTGCCCAGCATGGCCCCGTGCTGCCCCCGTGCACGCAGCCCCCGTGTCCAACCCCAGTCTTGCCCCTGTCCCTGCTGCCACAAGCTAAGCCCCAGGTTCTGGGAGCTGGATCTGGGGGGTTCTGGGAGCTGGATCTGGGAGTGCGGGAGGGGCAAGCCCAGGGGCGGCACTTACCAGGCGTAGGGGGTGGAAGAGGGCAGGTGCCCAGACCCGAGCACTCCTGGGGAGTCCTGGGGTGGGCAGAGGCCCAACTGGGCCCTGGGCTTTCAGTGCCTTCCGCTCGCCTGGCCCCACAGACCCAGGGAATGGACAGGGATCAGGGCTGGCCCAGGGCGGGCCCGGGAGACAGGTGTGAGTGAGGGAGCCTCACTTGGCCTTTATGTTCGGAAGCCTGGCCCAGCACACAGACCCCTCCAGGGGAGAAGCAGGATCCCCAGGGACCAGGATAAGGGGTCCAGAGACACACAGTTCTTTTTCTTCATCTCCCGCCTACAGGGTCAGCCAGGCGATCAGTTGGGGTGGTGCCAGCTACGGCCGGGGCCAGGGCTTGCATCTTAACGAGTTCAGCTCAGACAGGATGCTGGGTGGGCGGCCAGCCCCAACAACAGATGCCCCAGGGCCCCACTACTCCCTGCTCCAGGACTGCGGTGACACAGGACAGGGCAGGTGGAGGAGACAGCCACCTGGGGCCCAGCATCACTGTCCTCACGGCCACGGGACACCTGCAGGCTGGCACCTGCCTCCTCCGGGTCCCTCAGGAGGGTGGGAGCACAGACACATCAGTCAGGGCCGCCCCACAGACCCCCCACACCAAGAGACCGGCCCACATGGGATCTTCTCCTTCGCTGTCCTGAGGGTCCCCAGGGGAATTGGAACCTGTCATCCAGGCCTTTCTTGAGTTCCCCACCCTGTTGTGGTCCTCAGATGGCCCCCACTCGAGGAAGGAGTAGAATCCACTTGGAGACGCGTAGAGCCAGCTGGCGTCCCCCCGACCCCACCCCACTTACCCCCAACCCCACCCCACTCCACTCCACCCACCTACCTGCCCGCACAGCTGAGGGCACCAAACACAGAGTGGGCACAGACCCCCAGGTTGCCACGCCAGGCCCTCACTCCAGATGGGTACAGGCAGGAAACAAATGGGGAGCCCAGGGCACGCCCCACCCCACAGAGCAGAAACCCACACACAGCCAAAGCCATCTCCTGCCAGCAGCCACTCCCAAGGGCAGCGGAGACCGCCTGGCATTCAGGCCCAGTCCCTAACGGGCCTCTTCAATCCCTAACTCTCACACCCCCATTCTTGGCTCGAGAACCCCCAAGTCCCCAACCACTGCACATGCTTCAGACCTGGGACCTGGAGCAGGCAGGGTCCCAGCGCAGCCCCGGCCTGGGCCTCAGGATCTAGCAGCAAAGAGGGCTCCGTGCCCCTTCAGGAATGTCAGCAAGTCCGGATGGGGTACCCCACACCACTGAGTGGGGACCGCATGGAGGACGGCACGGGACCGGTCCCAGCCTCCTGCCCCATGGCTGGTCCCCACGGCAGCGGGGAAGCAGCAGCTCCAGTCCCATCCTCTAGGGTTCTCTCAAGGCCAGCCCTGGGCTGGTGAGAGCCACCCTGACCCTTAACCCTGTGGCACTGCACCTATCCAAGACCGGGTCCTGTGAAGCCACAAGGGAAGGGGCTCCTGTGCCCGATGAAACCCATAACCCCCCCGCCAGCCAGCAAGTCCATGGCCCAGGGCTCTAGGCATGGGAGGTGGCTGCCCTTGGTGGGGGGTAGGCAGTTGGCCAGACGCCTGTGCCCTGCCCAGAGGGACAGCGGAGCCCAGGCTGCCCTGACTCCTCCTGCACCTCCGAGGCCCCACAACCCCCAGCCCTGGTCCCTTTGGCATCCCCATGTCCCTGGTGGCTCCCCGGCAGGAGTGACCTTCCATCCCCAACCCTGCTCATCCCCAGGAAGGGGCTGGAGCACCCCCAAGGAAAGGGGGTTCCTTCCCAGAAGTCCTCCTGGGCCAAATACCAGGGTTCTGAGAGGAAGCTGCTCTTGCCTGGCCTCCCCCAACCCACACCACCACCACGAGGGCCGTGTGGACAGTCACAGGCAGCACACCCTCTCCACGCCTCGCACACGCATCCCAGGCCACACTGTGGGTCAGGGCCCCCAAGGCAGCACCCACGAAGACATGGGGACCAGGACCCATGTGCCACGGGCAGGACTGGGTGGGCTCCTGAGGGCCAGCTGGCGGGTGGTCCATGTCCCAGGACTGACACACGTCCTCCTGAGCCACCAGGTGTGTCAGCCCCTCTAGGCCACCACGTCCTCAGCTCCATGAACATTTTCTCAAAGTCCCCAGTTCTCAGGAAACTGCTGGATAAACACTTCGCAGAGACGGTGGTGGCAGCGGCTGGCAGGGTGCCAGGCGGCACCGAGCTGCTTCTCCACAGTGAAGTGAGCCCAGCAGGCCCTGGGAGCGGGCGCCAGCTGACAGCGGCCACCGCGGTCCCCACTGACGACACATCCATCGCCCCGACAGCTGCCGGGGGCCCATTTACCTTCTCCAGCACATTGAGCAGACGGCCCCACTGACGGCAGCCCATGAGGGGCCCACAACCCACCCTCCCTGCCTGCCAGGCCTCTGCCCGGGCCCGAGAGTCCACATCCCTTTACCAGCAGCCCTCGAACCCTGTAAACAACCAGGCTGGGGTGGGAGCAGGGGAGGGGCCACACAACAGAGGCCAGCTGACCCCACTCGGCTGGAGCCCCCAGGTCTGTGGGTGAAATACATCCACTGCTCCTCCCGGCACAAGCCCTTCTAGGGGGCACAAGCGGCCACTCTGCACGAGGAGAGGTGTCTGTTCCCGCCAGGCAGAGGGCTGGCGCTCCACCTGCCTGGGCCTCTCCCAGCCCAGGACCCATTCTGCTCTCCCAGAAAGCCCACCTGGCAGGCAGGGCGGGCAGGGTTCATCATGCCCATCAGCTCCCTGGGGAAACTGAGACTTAGGGGAGGTGACCCTGAAGGTCACAGAGACGCAGATCACAACCAGAGACCCCAGGTCCTGCCGCTCAAGCAGGGTTTGTAACTTGACACAAACTGCAAATTCTTCACCGCCTTCTGCTCCACCACCGAGCAGGCCTCAGCCTGACACACACACCGGGAGGAACGTGGGTGCGGGCAGGGGGCACCACCATGACCCCGTCCACCTCACTGAGGCACAGCTGGAGGTGCTGGGGCCCCTCTTCCTGCTGCTGCAGGGCAGCGCCTGGCTCTCAGCTTTCCATTCCCCTGGGGCTCTACTGGGGTGGGGTACTGGGCCTCCTCCTGGCGCTGCCCCGACAGACACCTGAGCCTGGACGTCCTCCCCCACAGACACTGCCCGTCAGCCACCCCTCAGGCTGGCAAAGGCACCCCACCTGCCACACACCCATCCATCGCAGAGCCCAGCAGGGGCACATCCCAAGACCCTGTGGATCTGGCCCTGTGCCCTGTCCCTGTCCCCCACCTCATTTTTGGTCTCCCCCAAGCAAGCCCCACCCATGTCATGGCCCACCCTGCCTACTCAGGACCCCTGCAGATGAGGCTGTAGCCCCTCCCTGGCACCTCCTGCTCTGCCCCCGCCCACTCTCCCCGTAACTGGCAGCAGGCTTTGCCAGGTGCCCTCCACCCAGTGGGTTCCCAGGGCCCTCACCCTCACTCCCTGCGTGGGAGGAAGCAGGGCATGGGGACAGCACACAGTGCCTGATGCGAGGGAGGGCTGGCCAGAGTGTCCCATGTGTAGACACTGCCCTCGGGAAAGGAAGTGGGCACGGGCACAGGCTCCTTCCGGGGCTCGGTCGGGGGCACACAGCCATGCCCACAGCCCCTCCCTTCTCCCGTCTCTCTCGGGCAGGGCCCCTGGCGGGTGAAGGGCTCCAGTGCTGACCTCTCGATCCCTGACATCCCAGAAAAAGTGCCCTGTACTGCTAGGGGAAACTGGAACCAAGCAGTAGGGACCTCCTCCTCCACACCAACCATGGGAAGCACCTCCCAGAGAGGGGCCTTCACCTCCCACCACCGGCCTCCACCTCCCCACCAGTGGCCTCCCACCTCCCCACCACCGGCCTGCTCTTGTTTCTGCCCTAACTTGGAGCCACACCTGGGGCAAGAGGGCCCCCAGAGCATGGCCAGCTGAGGAGGGTGCTCCTTCTGATCCCCTGGCCTGCTGGGATACTGCAGCCCTGACCCCCGTGGCCTCACCCCCACACCCCACCAAGCTTGTGCAGCTCAGCATCTCCACGCCCTACCTGGCTGCTGTGCCCCGGCCGCAGTCTGTGGGGAAGCCAGCCAGTCCGTGGCCAGCCGAAGGGCCCCTCTGCGTTCTCCGGGCCCCGGGAGCAGCCGCCTCCCCGCCAGGCCTGCGCAGGGGGTGTCTCCACCCCTGAGCTGGACAAACAGCTAAAGGCCTGGGCAGGTGGGCCCGCCAGGTTACAGGGTATGGGTGGGGTCTGCGGTCACTGCCTGGGGAGTGTGTGAGCCCAAACACAGCACCCCAAGGGTCCCACCCCAAAGCCCCCAACATTGGTGGTAGAGTCAACAATGAACTCCCAAACCCCTCAATTCCAATGTTTCTGAAATCCAAACCTATCATTTCTTAAGGTTCAAGGAAAACGCACCTGAAGGCGGCATGACAGGGAAGGGAACTCCCACTGGGGATGGGGAAGTGAGGGGCCTAGGGTTCGCCCAACAGCCCCATCCTGGCCTAGAGCCGCAGGGCCCTCTGCCAACCTGCCCGGGGCTCCAGCGTTGGGCTGGGGGAACCTTCTCCTGAGGCAATGGGACTGGGCACAGTGGTCCAAGCAGGCAGAAGCAGCAGGCATCTGCCCACCCAGGGCGGCCTGAGGAGCAGGCCCAGAGCCACAGCCGCCAGGCTCAGCTATGGCAGGGCCCGAGGGCAGGGTGCTGGCCCCAAGCCGGACCGGGTGTGCCCAGGCAGAGGGGACGCCAGCAGGGGCCGCGCCAGTTCCCTCCGCTCAGCCTCCCGCAGGACTTCTAGGAACCCGGCCTGATGTAACCCAGCCAGGCCTCTCCTGAGAGCGGAAGGTATGCAGGGGTCTGGGCGCCAGCACAGGAACTATTCCACACACATTCTGTCCCCTCTCCTGGGCCTCAGTTTCCCTTCCCGGAGTCCAGGCCCCCATAGGGCATCCCTGTCCAGAGAGGGCCAGCAACCAAGAAACAGACGGGAAGAAGAGCTGCCCATCAGAAGCCACCAGTCGTGGGGTTGAGGTCCAGGGCTGGGGCCAGCAGTGACCCCTCACCCCCACTCAAGGCCACCTCGGCTTCCTCTTTTGTTGTTTTTGAAGTGAGAACTCAACAAGCTCCCAAAACAGGAACCTCCCCAATGCCGGCGGCCTCCACCACAGCCGTGCCATGACCTCCACCAGCCTGTGCCTCCTGTCCCTCACCCGGGTGGGCCCAGGGCTGTCGGGACCCCCACTCTCTGCCCAGCCCTCCCATCAGGAGCCAGCACACTTGCCTCCCAATCTTTGTCCCTGGCCCGCCCACAGGGGCCGTTCTGGACCCTCAGTGCTCCCCCAGGGGAGGCGGAGCTTGGCACTAACCAGCCCAGGGCTCGAGGGACTCAGACTGAAGCCCCCCAGACGCAGGCTGGGGTTGACCCTCACCTGACAGCCTGGGAAACTGAGGCCCAGGAAGCACAAACAGCCTTGGCCTGGAGCTCACAAGGTTCCCACAGACTGAAGGGAGTCTGCGGGCTCCCTCCCTCAGGGTCCTGCTGGGCCCCTCATCCTGGCAGGGTAATGAGCAGCCTCCATTTGCACACAAACAATTAGCCCAGCGGGGCCCTCCACGGCAGCTGCTCTCCGCAGTGGGCTCGGAGCCCCCCACAGACCTCTCTTCTTATGGGTGTTTACTCAGCAAAGTCAAGGCCTCCTCCAAGATGAAGGGGAGTGGGCTGTACCTGCTGAGGTCCCCCACCTCATACAGAGACCCCAGGACCAGCTGGATGGCTGGGCAGCAGCTGGGATGCAGAGAGGGTCTGTGTCACTCACCAATGCGAAGTCACACACTGGGGTGGAACCACTCAGGAACCCTCAGGGAACCACTCCCTGCCTCGGGGCCCCCTGCAGGGACAGCCAGTGGCAGAACCTCAAGGTGGAGAGAGGCGGTGGGAAGGAGGCCCAGCCTGGGCACCTGCTTGGGGTCAGAGAGCAGCCTCCGTACTCCCCACCGGGGCACCTGGGGCTCACTCAGCAGCAGTGGTTAGGGCACTGCCCTGAGGCCTGGACTGGGGGTCTGTGCCAAGCATGGGCCCAGGGTGGGGCACGGCAAGGACTCAGATGTCCGGAGACTGGACCCTCCATGAGCTGCATGGACACATGGTCCCATGTCACCTGGGCCCGGCCAGGCACCCAGATCCGCGGCTTGGACACGCCGCCATGTGCACTCAGGAGCATCTGCAGCATAGACCCACGCATCACAGGCAGCTTCCCTCAAGCCACGCCCACTCGGCCTTGGCCTGCTGGGTTACAGCCTGCCAAAGGCAGCCAGGCCTGCGGCTCTTCCCCGGGCTCCCTCTCAGTGACCAGCCTGAGGGAGTCCAGGAGGTGCCCCTGTGGCTGGCACCCACTCCTGGCCTAGGCCCAGCCCTTTCTCAAGAGCCCAGAGCCCCTCATCCTGGGTCCCAGCACCCCGGCCACCCACCTTGGCCCTCTACTGACCCACTTGGTCCGGCCAAGTGGACGGGGGGACGCTCAGGAAGACAACCGCAAGTGGACAAGGACAGGCCCCCAGGCCGGGAGCTGCACCGGGGCAGCTCTCCATGGGGCTGGGCTGTAGCCAGGCTGGTGCATGGCCCCAGGAGCACTGGCGCAAGGGGGCAAGGTGAGCAAGCCGTTGGGGAAAAGTACCTCAAAAGAGCCACACAGCCTCTGGCCAAAGCCTGGCACGGAGCTATCAAAGGAAGGAAAACTGCAGGCTGGAAGCTGAGTTCAGCCAGACCTGCGCCCTGGCCCAGGGATGATTTTTTTAAATTGTCAACCTTCAAAAATCCGGAGACTTCACACAACAGAACAAATCTTTGAAAACGCAAACATCTGAGCAACACTGAGCCCACCAGGTCACCAATGGCCAGAGCTGAGCTGTGGCTGCTTATCCAGTGAGACAGCCGAAACAGTAGGGGACATCTGGCCCCCTGTCCCTATAGGTCCCACCAGCCTCCTCGCTAGCTCCTGCCCTTAACAGCCTGAGCTCACCCTCCAGGAACCATCTTCCTGTTAGATGCGCAGACCCAGAAGCCTTGCCTGGGTCCAGCCACAGGTCCACACAGGCCTGTAGCCAGAACTCCTGTGTCCCCGTGCCAGGTCCCTTCTATCTCTGAAGCTCCTCTGACCCAGAGCACACAAATCAGAACAACAGAAAGCAGGCTGGGCCACTCCCCAGAGACGACGCCCACCTCCCAAGGGGCAGGAGAAGGAGCCTTGGCCTGGCAGACACTGCCACCCTGCCCCTCACACACAGGGCACACCCATCCCCTCTCATCTCGATGACCACATCACCCCTGAAGGCACCATCACGGGATGTGTGGCCAGCCCAAGTAGCCTTGGTGGGACTGTCACCTGGGGGTTCAGCTGAGAACCAAAGTGCCCCAGGCCATGGCCGTGGGGAGTCCTGGCAAAGGGGACAGGTGTGGGCCAGCCTCCAGGACAGCACCCTAACCTGCAGGAGCAAGGAATGGCGGGGAGTGGCACAGGGCATCTGCAAGGGGCTGCGGCCGGGCCTGGAGGACAGTCACTGCGTCCCTCCCCAGCCAGGCCTGAGCACTGTGAAGCAGGGGTGGGGTCAGCCCAGCACAGCCCTGCTGGGGACAGGGAGGCAGCTGGTACCTCCAACCAGTGCTATGGGTAGGGCTGTCCCAGCCAGCAGGGTGGCAGAGCACATCTGCAACACACAGGGGACCCGGGGATGGGAGTGGGGAAATGCGGCAGGCCCTGGAGAAGAGGCTTTCCTCCGCAAGCAGGGACCAGCTGTGTGGGTGGACGCCCACCTGCTCTCGGCAACAAGAGGGGCTATGCCTGCCAAGGGCATATGTCATACCCACGCCACCTCCCATCCTCAGCGCCCACTGCACTGGGGATGGAGAAGGAAGAGCCAGGGGTAGAGGTACAGGACCCTGTCTCCTGGCCTGAGGCTAGGGGTCAGGTGACAGAGCCCGGAGGCTGCTGAGGCTGGCTGGACCCCAACTCAGGGCCCCCCATAAGCCATTCTCCACTCCACCAGGTCTCTCTCCCACTACTGCTCTCTAGTGTAGATGGGGAAACTGAGGCCCAAGGAGCTCAATGAAATTGCCCTTGGAAAGGGACATGGTGATGGAGTGGCTAACCAGGGTTCAAACTCAGCTCTCTGGACACCCCACTGGGCCTGATGCCCCGCCCCTGCCAGGCCCCTCCCGAAGGCACGACAGCAGCAGCAACCTGAAAATCACCCTGGCCTCGGAGGAGCACTCCCGCCTGGGCCCAGCTGGCTGACGGGCACCCCAGTAACCGGGGCCTGGGCCCCTGGGCAGTCAAGGCCCTGACATCTCCTGGGTCAACCCTAAATCCAACAGTCTATCAATGAACAAACATTTGCCAAGGATTAAGAAGCAGCGGCCCCAGGCAGCAGACTGTGTGTGGCACAGAGAGGAACCGGGCCAGGGTCAGCGGTGGGGGGGGGTCCCTGACACCAAAGAGGGCTGGGAGATGAGGTAACAGAGCACCTCCAGGCACAGGTGGCAGGACTCCTGGGGAACAAGTAGGGGACAGCACACAGGAGGGGATGGAGAAGGCAGGCTGGGGCAGGAGGCCTTCGGGGGAAGCCGTGCCAGAAGCTCCCCATGGACTACAGGCCTCTGCAGCCTCGCTGTCTTCATCTTGAGACCCCGCGTGACATCACTGGTAGCTGCCAACTCGAATGCTCCAAACACACAGCCAACCACACCCCTGATCCCCCAGCATCTCATCTTGGGCACTCCTTCACCCCAACCCCAGGCTCCAGCAGCTCCTCATGCCTGCTCTTCTGTGAGCTCCTATACATCCCACAATGCCCCATCTTGTGACACCCACTTTTGCCACACCTCCCTGTCTGCTCCAGCTGTGTCTGGGGTCTCCCCACTACCAGATGTGAAACCCATCTGCTAAAGGGTATACGTAAAGTGGGGAGCTGCTGGCATGAGATCACTAGAACTTAGCAGGGAACAAGTCTGGAAAAAGAAGTCAGGAGAGGGCAGACAGATCCCGCCTGGGGCAGGAGAGAGTGACTCGGCCAGAGGACCTGAACCTGAATAGGAAGCCTACCCCAGCAGGACAGAGGAGCAAAACAGCCACGCAGCCTCCACTGCACCCCCCTGAGCAATGGAGGGTGGGCAAGGCAGAAGGGCCTGCACAGGGTTGGAAGGGGTGGGGCTATATCCCCAGCTTCCATCCCACCAGCTCCCGGCCAGGCTTCTTGGGGAGCACCCCCTCCATAGGCTGCAAGGCCAAATGAGTGAGGAGGGGGACTCAGGGGCTGGGGGGCCTGGGCTCAGCCAGCTCTGTAGCTCCAAGGCAAACATGCCCTGCGCCCAGGCGGTTACGGATTCCCCCCACCCCCAAAGCTCAGGCCTGAAGCAGGCACCAAGCCAAGCCAAGCAGCCCTGCCCTGCCCTCAGGAGCCCTTGGGCAGTGCCCCGGGCCGCCAGCGTGCCAGACCCTGGAACAGCCCAGTGTCCTCGCCGCCTTCCAGGAAAGCCAGGAGAGAGGCTGGCAGCAGCTCCCCCGCCTGCCAGGGCCCGCACCAGGAAGCCATTCAGATGGCCAGCCCTGCACGGGGCCTCATCCTCCTGGCCTCCCCGAGGCCGTGCCCTCCATGCCATGGGAAGACATGGGGCCCCGGACACTCACCCTAGGCCAGCCCAGGATTCCCAGGGGAGGCAGTCCCTCCCACCCAGCAGGCCTGGGCACAGGCACTCACAGACCCTGGGGCCACCCCCATCCCTCCCTCCCCAGGCCCAGCCCGGGCAGCGGGTACCAACCTCGTTTGTGCAGCCAGCCCTCCTTCACAATAGCCACGTCGCTCATGGTGCCCGAGGCTTCCACGATGCTCTCGCGCTCCTCTCAGGCTGGCGCTCCCCAAGCCCAGCTGGCCTGGCCACAGCCTCTGGGAGAAGCAAAGGAAGCTGAGTGTGAGGCCATGCCAGGCTAAGGGAAGCTCCTCGCCCAGGGTGAGTCGGAGACCCACTGCACGTGCCTGGGGGCTCCACCTGCACCTGCCTTCCCAGGTGGGCTGCCATCCCTCTAGGCTCTCTGACCCCCAACTGCCGGCCTGCCTTACCTCCCCCCAAAACACTCATAGCTGCCAAGTGTAAAATCCACGTAATTGAACACAGTTCCCTGGACCTGGGCCTCTCCTCATTCTAGGCTGAGTCCCCAGCCCCTGCCACCACTCCCCTCAACAACCTGGCCCTGAGAGCTGCTGCCTTGCTCACCTCCCCATTCCCACCTCCCTGAGCCTTTGGACAAATCATCCCCATCCCCAAAAGGCCTTCCCAGCCTGCCTAACCTGATGCACCAGCTGACAGGCTGCCTCCTCCAGGCAGTCCCTTTGAGACTTATTTGACCTAGGCTGGCTCTGCCTTCCCTAAGCCCCTGGTGACAGATGGCCCCGTTTGCTCTCCCTGTCCATGGTGTTCCTACCCATGGATCCTGGGACAGGGAACAGGGCTCCTCCCTGCTCCCCAGACTAGGAAAGCAAAGAAATTCAAACATGAAGAAGACTGGACCAGGATACAGGCCACTGGCGCAAACGGCAGCCCAGAGCCCTCCAGGGCGAGCCCAAAAACCTCCTGGGAGAAACCCCAGGCCCCTCCTAAACCACAGCGCCCCTGCCGGTCTGAATCTGGTTCATTCATTTGGCCAACGTGTACCAGGCGTCTCTGGCTTTGCCAGGCCCAGTGCTGGGCGCTGGAGACAAAGAGAGGTTCAGACAAGTCGGTCAGTGAGGAGCACCCAGTCCAGGGTGGTTACAGACCCATAATTACAGCAGTCGGGAGGCAGCAAGTAAGTGGGGGAGCACTGGACAGGCCCCTACCCTGCAGTGGCCCACCAGCCAGCCCTCACCTGAGCACACTTTATCCATTGATCCTGCATGGCTTCCTCATTTCCCCTCTGATAGATGAACTCCTAGGCATCCCTCAAAACCCAGTTCCCACATCACCAACTCCTGGCATCCCGAGAAAGAGCACTTGGCATGCTCTTCCTGTGAGCAGTCCTCTGCTACCCTTCCAGACGGGCCTTCCTGAGGGGAGGAGGGTCCTCTCTGGGACCTCCAGGCCAGGCAGAGATACCTGACGACCTCTGTGGAATGGACCCCAACATGGGTCTTTCCACAGTCAGCCAAGATGCTCTCCCGCCAGGCAACCTTTCTGGCCTCCTGAGGCCTGGGCTGGACACCCACAGAGGGGTGCTTTGCACTGACTGTCTTAAGCTACATTTAGAATGGCAGGAAGGCCCACTGCCTCGTGTCTAATGCCAGGACAGGGAAGACTACACCTTGCTCAAAGAGGGAAATGCCCCAAGTACTCAGCAGGATGGAAAGCAGGCCAGACCTGAGGAGGGCAGGGCTCCCAGCCGCGCACGCCTCAGGCACAGGGGGCTCTGACGACAGAGTGGGCGTGGCCTGGAGGCAGAGGGCTGGACTCAAAGACCTCTGGATGTCCCCCCACCCCCCACCAGGGCCTGCGTCCCTCCAAGGCCTGCTGCTGACAGAGTCAGACAGCTGTCCAGAGCCATGTGTAAAAATACATCTGTGCACACACAGGGTGGTGTACGTCTGCACAGAAACATATACACCAGGCCAGTACAGGGCTGCCTGTGGAGGCGGAGGGACCCCAACTTCCCACAGCCTCCGTACCTGCCACCTGCCTTTACCATAAGCACATATTCTTGCTGCTGTTATTATTTAAGTCACAACTTAAAAAAAAAAAATACTCTGTGTTTCGAAAGGGTTCCTCCATCTGCCTCCAGAACCCTGGTGTATGAGAAGTCTATACAGCTCCGGGGAGAGGGAACCGGGCCTCCACCAATGCACTCCGCCCTTTGCTTGGATGAGGGACTCAAAGCAGTCAAGAAGTGGCCACCTGGAGCAAGGCCAAGAGACCCAGGAGTGAATGTGGGGCGGCCTCTGGCTACAGAGCAGGGGCCCAAGCCAACCCCGCTTACCACAGCAGCACTCAGGGGCCGTCCCGACAGGACCAAGGCTCGCTAGCGCCCCAGGATACTCAATCTAAGGGGCAAGCCCCAGCTGCCCTCTAAGCCTCGGCCTCTGGGACGAGCAGGCAGGACCTCCAGGGCCCACCCAAGACAGGAAGCAGTTCCGGGGCCCAGGAGGGTCAGTCCTTTGTGGCTAGCCTGGGTACCCCGCCACCACGTACAACTTTTTGTCCGTGGGAAATGAAGTCTCCTTCCGGGGCCCTCCCACAAACTTGAAGGCCGGCCGCGGCGAGCCTTTCTCCTAACCCCGGGGCACCTCCGCCGGCTGTCTCGCTGGCCCAACGCCCGGGGAGCCCCACGGCCCGCAGGGGCACCCCAAGCCCCAGCCCCAGGCCCGGCAGCGCCCCTTCTCCCGGGCCCCGGCCTCGCCGGGTGGAGCGGCCTCCCCAAGGTCATGAGGGAGGCTGGGGCCGGCAGCCTGCACCCCTGGCGCCCGGCGTGGGGCCGCCCTCCCTTGGCCGGGCCCGCGCGCCCCGCGCCCTCCCCGCCCAGGCCCGCTCGGCCACTTCCTGCTCCCGCTCCTCCATTCTGGCGGCGCCGCGGCTCGCGCCCCGGCCCGACCGGCCGGGAACAAAGCGGCCCGGCCCGCGGGGAGGAAATCCGGGCCCGGGCGGCCGCGGCGGGCGGGGACTCACCGGGCCGCCGCGTCCGAGCGCGAGCGCGGGCCTAGCCGGGCCGCGGCCTCCGGCGCCCGCCGCTCCGCATCCCCGCGGGCCGGCGCTGGGCGGGGCCGGGCTGGAGGCCGCGGCGGGCAGGGGCGCTGCTCGGGGCCGGGCCTCGCGTGCTGCTGCCGCTCGGTGCCCGGTGCCCGGCGCTCGGTGCTTGGCCGCCTGCTCCCGTCCTTCGGGCCGCGCTGGCTGCGCTGGGCCGGCCGCCTGCCGCGCTCGGTCCTGCCGCCGCCGCCGGCCCGCCCTCTCCCCGCCCCGCGCCCGCCCCGCGCCCGGAGCCGCCCGCCCACATCCGCCTCCGCCGCCCGGGGCGTCCCCACCGCGCGGCCGCCCGGGCCCGCGGCGAGGGCGGAGCGCGCCCGGGAAGCGCGCGGCTGGGCTGAGGGGCGGCCCCCGGCGGCCTAGGGCCTGGGCTGGGCCGCTAACGGAGCCCGGCCACCAGCCAGCCCGTCCCGGGGCCACGCCTTCTCTGGCCTCAGTTTCCCCATCTGTAAAGTGACCCGGCGCTTCTGGACTCGCTCTGCCCTGACCCTACTAGACCAGGCCCGAGACCGGTCAGGGACGAATCCCGGACTTCTGCCTCCACTGCGCGGGGCGGGGGTGGGTTAGGTTGACTTTCAGGCCGTGCCCCACCTATGCACTGCCCCACTCTGGGGGGCGTGGAGGGGACGGCCAAGAGTGTCCTAAAAGGCCCAATCCCAGGACCTTGTGCCTCTGGGGGAAGTGCGGAGGTCAGTTGGAGGTGTGCCTCCAAGGAGCGGGAAGGCTCCGAGGGGACTCAACCATTCACCTAGGTACTGGCAGCTACACTCACAAAAGGGAGACTTTGCTGGGGAGTGGGAGAAGAGGGGCACACCTTGCCTGGGTCCCACCTTGAGCTGGGAGCAGACACCAGACAGAGGAGGAGCGGTGTCTAGGGTGGGCTGTGACAGCTGAGAGCCCAGGACCCTCCCTGCTGGGTGGACTTGGTCAGCCCCGACACCCAGTCCGAAGTCCACTGGGAGGCAGATGGCCCCAGTATGGAGTGAGTGAATGGGACATAGACCCCCTTCTCCTGCACACTCACAGGACGATGCAGGTGACTGCCACCCCGACCCCTTCCCAGCCAGAAGTTCCTCCAACAACTGCCCCTCCCCCATTCCAGAGGCCCACAGTTGATAATAACCCTTTTGTGAAAGAGGGACTCTTGTGAGTTAACCTTCCTGAGGCTAAGTATTGGGGTGGGGGGAGCATTTTTATTTTCAGCCTGAGTGACTTCAGCTGGCAGCAGGGGAGGGGGTGGGAGGAGATGTAGACAGAGGCAGCAGGTTCGGCCCAGTGCTCAGGACAGAGTCTGCAGCCAAAACTGGGGCTTCATCCCTGCCTCTTGGGGCTGACCAAGAGAAGGACTCTCTCCCGCTGCATGGGGGCACTGGCTCCTCAGGCAGGGGACTCCCCATTCCTGCCTCTCCCCTGAGCACCTCTGCTCCCTCCCAGCTCAGACTTTGTAACCCCAGAAAGGGCCCGACCTCCAGGGGGCCAAGTCAGAGGCCCAGTGGTCTGTGCCGCCTGGGTGGGATACTTGACCCAAGGGTTGCCCCCAGAGCCCGGGCGTCTGGTGTCTGTCTCTCACCCAGCAAACCTGCACCATGGGCCACCTGGGACTCCCTCTGGGACTGTCCCACCTGCCCATTGCTCCCCCTGGAAGAGTTCCTGGTATTCGCCCACCATCCTCGGCTCTGCCATGCAAGGATAGAGGAAGGAATTCAGGGAGGAAGCAGAGGATGAGAGAGCCATGAGAGGAGGCCAGCAAGTGGCCGAGGCTGGGGGGTGGGGGAGGGAGCAGGGCACCCTCTCATGGAAGAGGCAGTGACACCGCGGGCTGTTCTTGAAGGGGTCGGACCTCCTGCTTATTTTGCACTGGCTGTCTCTGAGAAGGCCTCCCACTCTTCCCAGCCTGGTGCCCTGGCATCTGCTGGTGCCTGCAACCCGCTGTGGGCCCCACACTCCAGTCCTGTCTTCACCTTGGCGTGAACTGCCCTCCCCCAAGACGGGGATCTCCCAGTGGGCAGGGCCAGCTCCCTCTCCTCTGGCCTCCCAGAGGGAAAGCAGAGTCCTCTCTTCGAGAATACCCCCTCCCACCCCAGACAGAATGGCCAGGAGAGAACCCAGTCCCATGGCTGCTGCTGGGACTGCTGAGGAGCTCTGTGGCCAGATGTTTCCAACTAAAACTGCTGCACCAGGGGAGGGCCCACCGGCTGCCTCCTCCCAGAGCTCAGGGGCCTCCTGCCCTGTCACCTTCTGCAGCTGCTGGCCGGGGGCAGGACTGCAGGGCCCTGGGCTGTGTAGGTCCCGGCAGCAGCTGCAGGGCGGGGCCCCAGGGCAGCTCACAGGCCAGATGGCCGCCTATGTCTGGAGAGGGTCTGCCTGAACCACCACCGCCGTGACAGTGGCCGTGTGACAGTGTCCTGTCATTCTACACTTGAGACTCAGCCAGTCACAGGGGCTCTGAGGACTGCAGGCTGGCCAGGATCCCAGTACCAACTCTGGGCGCTCTCTGCCTGGGACAGCCCCCCTCCCCTGATCAGCATGGGGCAGGAGGGACCTGAACCCAGACATCCCGACCTGAGAGGCACAAGGAGCTTCTCTCCCACTGTCCACTCCCCCTCCTCTAACCCATTCCTAGCTGGGCCCACCTTCCAGGTCCTACCCTGGGCTCCCGAAGACAGCATCCTGACCCTCCTTGTGTACCACAACCCCCATTAAGTGTCCAGGCTCTCTCTGTCCCGCCAGCCAGGCAGGGCAGGCTAGGGTGTTTGCTGCCAGCCTAGAGTGGGGAGCTGTCAGCCTGTTGCCCAGAGCCCCAGGGTGGCAGGCCACCCCTACTTGCTCTGAAGGCTCAGCGGCTGGGGGTGTGGGCAGGTAGGGCTGAACTGCTGCCACAGAGGAGTCAGGATTGGGGATGGTGGGACCATTGGTTATCACTCACAGAAGCAACCATCATGCATTCACTCAACAAACATTTACTGAACACCCACTTGCATCCTGCCAACTTTTAAGCACCAAGTGAACAAAACAGCCCTTCCCTTTTGGAAGGAGATGGGATATCCCACAATCACAGGACACCAAGAATGGGCTGGAGAGGAAGGTATGCAGCCCAAGGGATTGGGAGGGAGCTTAGCTAAGGTGGGCAGGAACGGCCACCCTGACTAAGGAGTGGACTTTGAGCAGAGACAGGAATGAAGAGAAGCCAGTGAAGGGTTCTTTGGGGAAGAACATTCCAGAACCTGAGAGCTTGCTGAGTGCCAGGCCCTCTAGTTAATTTTCACGAAGACCCCGGGATGCACTCTGATTCCCATTTTGCAGATGAGGGTTATTGAGGTTCAAAGAGGTTAAAGGTTTGGTCGTGCTCAAGATTGGGAGGGGCCAGGGCAGGGCTCTGATCTAGGCAGGGCAGGAAGGGAGCAGTCACATCTGGGTTCACCCTTAGCTTACTTGAATTCAGCTATTCCTGCTGGTGGCCGGGGCAAGGCAGATGATTATTTAAATGGGTGGAGGGAGGGGAGTTGGCCTTCCTCAGGAAGGGGTCCTCAGGGTGGGTGGCCAGCAGCGATGGGAGCCAGGCCTCTGCTGTACCTAAGCTGGTCTCAGTGGCTGTAAGTGCAGTGTCATTCCAGGGGTCCAAGCTGCAGTTGCCAGGTTTAGGAAATAAAGATGCAGGCCATCCAGTGAAACAAGGAATGATATTTTAGTATAACAACGAGGCCTTCCTTCCCAGACTTCAGATCCCACTGTGGGCTCCACTCCTCCTGCACACATATACCTGGCTGGGTCCTGTCCTTTGTGATCCAGCCCCTCTTCCAGCACCACCCCCACCCCACTGCAGGGCCTTGGCCAGGGTGACTCCTCCACTACATCCTCCATTTCCCAGACTCCAAGGCAGAGCAGAATGAAACTGGCTGAATTCAAATCCTGGTTCAGTGACTTACTGCCTAATATATGGCCCTGGGTATCTTACCTAACCTCTCTCGTCAAAAAGGTATAAAAAATAAGAGCATCTAGTTAATGGGACTGTTGTGAAGATGATCGGGTGGTCTAGAGTACCTTGAAACCTGCTCAGTCAAGGGCAGCCCAGGTTGCGCCCCTGGGAAAAGGCTCCACCTGCCGGGGAGAGACCCTGGCCCCGACAAACACACTCTACTTCTCTGGCGACTTCCCTGTCCCAGAAGCAGGCGTCCCCCTCACATCTTCTCAATGCTTCTTTGCCCTGAACACTTTCCCCCACTCCTCCCTACCCCCACTCCCATGCCAGCCCCTGTCCGGAGTCTCCTCCTCTTTGAACACGTTCCTGTCTACCCTGGGCTCTGGAGGGCTTCCGACTCCCTCTGTTATGGCGTTTGTCCCCGCCATGCCACGATGTCTGCTGGGAGGTGCCCGTTTTCCGTGCCTCTCTGCGCTGGGTCCCCCATAGACGCTGGGCTGGGGTCTGTGGAGAGGGTGGAAGTCCCCGTTCTGGACTCCAGGATCGAGATCCTGCTTGAATGTTTGGAAGAGGGTCCCAGCTGAATTAAATTCAAAAAGAGGCTTTCAAGGAAGAAGGAGGTGTCATCTTTGCAAAATTAACGACCCCCAATCCACGCACCCCCTACCCCATCCCAAGGCCGGCGCCCTGCGAGGTGGCAGGAGGCCGGGGTCCCGGGTTTACCCTTGGGTGACTGCCCAACGCGCGCTGGGATAGAAGCGGACCCTCGGAAGGGTTCCCTTTGCAGACTGGCGCAGTGAGGACCCCATGCCTGGAAAGGTTGGGAGGTGGGGGACCCAGGCCAACGCGCCAAGTATCGCGAGAGACCCCCAGCCCCCGCGCAGTGCCCTAAACCCCCCTCTCACCCCAGCGCCCCTGCTGGCTGCGCGCGGGGCCCGGCCGGGAAGGGGGGGCGAGAGTGACCTCAGCGGTTCCGCCGCTCCGGGAAGTAGCTCGGCCCGCCCCCTCCGGCCCCCGCCCCGAGTTTCGCTCTCTCCGGGGCGGGGCGATTGGCGGGCGGCGCTGGGCCAGCCAAGTTGGAGCGCGCCCCGCCCGGCGCCCTCGCCGTCCCCGCGCCCTCCCCGCCGGGGCGCGCTGCCCGCAGCTCCACGAGCGCCAGGGCCGCACTGGGGAGGGCGCGCGGCGCGGGCAGCGACCGGAGAGGAGCACGGGGCGGCGGAGGTGAGCGCGGGGGGCGGGCTCCCGGCTCTGCCCGCCCCGCCCGCCGGCCCGCTCCCCGCGGCCGCGCTGCCATAAATGGGGCCGCCGGCGGCGGCATCTGGTGGGCCGGGCGGCAGCTGGAGGCGGCGCGGAGGCGTGGGGCGGGCGGCGGCGCAGCCACCGGGGCGTCGGGGACGCTGCGAGCGAGGGGCCGCCCGGGAGTGAAGTTCAGGAGCGCCCGGCGGGGACGCGCGCAGGTTTGCGCGGCTCCGGCCCCTGCGCCAGAGTCCCGGGACCCGCCCCCGCGGCGGAGTGGCTACTGTTTACTTTCGATCGAGTTTTTCCTGCTCGGGGCAGGTGCCCGCGGCGGCTCCGGACGGGCGGTTGTGCGCGTCATTCCCGCGCGGCTCTTTCCGCGCTGCCTGCAGCTGGGAAGGGCGCTTCGCAGGCGTCTCCAGGCGCGCTGACGGGCGTCCCGTTTGTGCCCAGGTGATGACGGCGGCGGCATGGAGTTCCCTGAGCACGGCGGACGGCTGCTGGGCCGCCTGAGGCAGCAGCGCGAGCTGGGCTTCCTATGCGACTGCACCGTGCTGGTGGGCGACGCGCGCTTCCCAGCCCACCGTGCAGTGCTGGCCGCGTGCAGCGTCTACTTCCACCTCTTCTACAGGGACCGGCCCGCGGGCAGTCGCGACACGGTGCGGCTCAATTGCGACATCGTCACGGCGCCCGCCTTCGGCCGCCTGCTGGACTTCATGTACGAGGGCCGCCTGGACCTGCGCAGCCTGCCTGTCGAGGACGTCCTGGCGGCCGCAAGCTACCTGCACATGTATGACATCGTCAAGGTCTGCAAGGGCAGGCTCCAGGAGAAGGACCGAAGTCTGGACCCAGGGAACCCTGCCCCAGGGGCAGAACCTGGTCAGCCACTGTGCCCTTGGCCTGTCTGGACCGCGGACCTCTGCCCAGCTGCCCGAAAGGCCAAGCTCCCCCCGGTTGGGGTCAAGGCTGCCCTCCCTCCTCGAGCATCTGGGCCTCCTCCCTGCCAGGTCCCAGAAGAGTCAGACCAGGTCCTGGACCTGTCGCTGAAGCCTGGCCCAAGGCAGGAGCGGGTCCACCCACCGTGCATCCTCCAGACACCTCTCTGCAGCCAGGTGCAACCAGGGGCCCAGCCACTGGTGAAGGATGAGCGGGACTCACTGTCCGAACAGGAGGAGAGCAGCAGCTCTAGGAGCACCCACAGCCCCCCGAAGCCACGTCCTGTTCCTGCAGCCAAGGGCCCGGTGGTGGGCTTGCAGCCGCTGCCTGTCAGCGGAGAGGGCAGCCGGGAGCTGGAGCTGGATGTAGGACGACTGGCGAGTGAGGACGAGCTGGGGCCTCGTGGGCCCCTCTGCATCTGCCCGTTGTGCAGCAAGCTGTTTCCCAGCTCCCACGTGCTGCAGCTGCACCTCAGCGCCCACTTCCGTGAGCGAGACAGCACCCGGGCCCGGCTCTCCCCTGAGGGCGCGGCACCCACCTGCCCGCTCTGCGGGAAGACCTTCTCGTGCACATACACACTGAAGAGGCATGAACGGACACACTCGGGTGAGAAGCCGTATACATGTGTGCAGTGTGGCAAAAGTTTTCAGTACTCCCACAACCTGAGCCGGCACACCGTGGTGCACACTCGAGAGAAGCCGCATGCCTGCCAGTGGTGTGACCGCCGGTTCACGCAGTCTGGGGACCTCTACCGCCATGTCCGCAAGTTTCACTGTGGCCTCGTCAAGTCCCTTCTGGTGTGATGCATCCCTGTGGGTCCTGAGGGTGGGGTGGAAGGGAAGGGATGGGCCCTCCCAGGTGGGACACTGCATGGGGTGTGAAGCCTGGCCAGGTGGAGGTCCCTGCTCGGGCCGGATGGCTCCGCCCGCCTGGCAGTGAGAATGCTGCGGCTTCCCGGAACTTGGCCTCAGACTTGGTGACTTGGGCAGCCTTCCTCCCGCCTTGCCTCTTTCCCCTCACTCCCCAACTCATTCCGGCCCCCCAGGCTGTGCCCTGCCTAGGCTATGACACTATCTTCCTCTCCCATCCCCTCCAGCGAAGTTCTGAGGGGTGTCCAACCAGCACCTGGCTCTGCCCCGGTTTCTCCGTGTGAGAGGGCACATCATCTCCCGGCCCGGGGCTTCCCTGACCACCTATCTGGCAGGCTTGGGGAGGCCTTCATGAGCCTGGCCCCACGCTAGGTGAATTAGTCACATGTCAGAAAAGTTGTTGGTGTGCATCCCGATGGGGCGCTGGGAGGGAACAGGACACTCCTGGGGAGTGGCAGCAGGAACCCCTGCCAGGAAGGCCTGGGGCACAGTGAGTGCCAGCAGGGGCCATCTGGGCACAGCTGGTGTCTCGGGGTGGGGGGGGTGCAGCCCCAGCAGGGATCCTAAGGCAGCAGAAGTAGAGCCAGCTAGAAGTTGAGTGGCTGTGGTGTCATTGTCACTTGGGTGCGATGTGGGTCCATGAGAGAGTGCAATTATGACCACACTGTAACTTTGGGCAGAGAAAGTGGGAATTTGGAACTGGATTCTCTTTAGACCCAGGAAGAGCCTCCTGAGGCGGCCAGATGTCTGCTGGTGGCTGCCCAGCCACATGCTTCTCTGCCTGAGTGCAGGTCTAGGACGCCTCTGGGCATCCCCCAGGGTGGGGCTTGGGCCACTGAGCTCTGTACTGCTGCTGGGCCACCGTGGGCCTTACCTTGAAGGTCACTCTGCCTGCTAGAGGGTCTCCCTGGAGCTGTGGGCATTTCCATGCACTGACTGAGCAGAGGCAAAGGTTGCCCTGTCCGCCAAGGGCAGAGTTTGCGGGCCTTCCTTTCCCCACGGCGAGGCATGGGTGAAAGTGGCCATGGCATCAGGGGTAGGGGCAGGCGAGGAGTGGGAGTCGCAGCACCCTGGCCTGCAGCACCCTGGCCTCCATCCACAGCCTTAGACTGACACTCCTTGCACATGAATAGAATATGAAGACCACGACCCCCGCACATGTCGTTGGTTCAGGTCGCCCTGCTTTGCCTGCCTAATTAAGCAAATCTTGCTGCCAGAACCTCACTGGCCTCTGGGGGTCAGCAGGTGCAGAGCCACCTGGACACCTGGAGACCACCTGGGATGTTTCCTCTGTGGCTGGGAATGGCCTTGACAGCAGAGTGCAGCCAAGTCTACGTTATTTTCTCTTCTCCTGACAACACTGGATGTCATATTTATTAACCTGGTCTGGAGTGAAAGACCATCCCTAGTGCATCTCCCACATGCCCTGGGCTCCTGGTGTGCTGGGTGCCAGCCTGGGAGCCCAGTGCTTCTAGGTGATGCCCCCAGGCTCAGAGGCCCTGGATGGCTTTGGTCTCAAGACGGCTGGGGGAGGGGCCTGCTTCTGATTGTCCTGGGCCCTAGCCCCTACCTCTGCAAGGGCTCGGTGTGATGTGCTCCATAATCGGGTGTGTGTGTGTGTGTGTGTGTGTGTGTGTGTGTGTGTCCATGCGTCTAGCACATGGCAAGGCCCAAGCCAACCCGGCACGCCGCAGATGGGCAGCTACACTGTCGCCCAAGCACGGAGATGTGGCCGCGGCACTGGTTCCCCCAGTGGTTTCCATGGGGGAACTTCCCTTTGCTGGGGTGGGCAGCCTGCCCTGAGCTATCAACACTGGATTTGTTGTCTTCCGCACAGCTACTGTGAAGATAATGTAAGGAGAAGTGGTCAGTTTTAATTTTATAACTGACACAGTTGTGTTGAAATATATACATGTACATATATTTAAGACACTAATTGTGTGGGAGAGTTTGGTAGAGGCCTGTGCAGACACAAGGCAAGCAGAGTCAGCAGGGTGGGGGTCTCCTGGGCCAGCTCAGCACCTGTGGATGCTCTGACCCCGGGGGTTGGGGACAGCTCCGGGCTAACCCCAGCAGACAATTGTTGGTGCACAGTGTCTAGGAGGCGTGGGAATGGGTGCTGTCTTCCTCTTTTCACATGATGGCGACAGTAATAAAGCCCACCTCCAGTGGAAACAGCAGTGACTATTCCTGGGGACGGGTGGGGATAGGTGTCCCAGATGCCACCACGTGCTCATGCTGGTGGATGGGGGAGGCTGGGACAGGGCTGAGGTGGCACCCCCTCTTTCCCCAGGTTTGTCCCCAGCTGCCAGTGTTTGGGGGAGGGGAGTCCAGGGAGGCACATCTGTCAGGGAGGTACAGAACGCAGGCCAGCTTGGGCACGGGAGGCCACAGTGGTTTCTTGCCCTGGGGAAGGAGGCTGGACCCTGGAGGAAACCTGCAAACCTGGGGATGCCATGGCCCTCCCCACTACCCTACGCCCTTGGGCCTCTGGCAGGTGGGAGAAGAAATTTCTAGAGCCCTGTGCCAGGCTGGGCTGGGCTCTGGGCTGATGAGGCTGGGGTGGGCAGTTCCACGCCTCCTCTGTCCTGCTCCCTCCAGAGACCTTGCAGGGGGTCATTAGCCCTGAGCCCTCCCTGAGGGGAGCACGGCCTTCCTTTCCAGGCCAGATGGGGCAGGGCCTCCACATGTGCTGTAAGCATCAACACAGTGCCCTCTTGGCTTGAGAAGAGCCAGGGTAAGCCCCAGGCCCAGGACAGGGTGGGGATGGTGCTGGCCAGAGGGTCCTCAAAGTCAGGCTGAGCTGGTGTGCAAGGGCCTGCCCCTCTTGGGCAAGCTCCTGCCACCTTCCCAGTCCTGACCCCAAATACAGGTCCTTCCTTCTGGGAGGTAGTGCTGGCTCCTCCCCTACCCACCCCCCACACCCACCCTGCCTCCTGCTGAGCCTGGACCAGTGCCCTGTCCTGCAGGGAGGCCCTCTCATGTTCCCCGTTGGGCTCATGACTCAGCCCAGGCCTTCTCATCCCAGAGGAGGAGGCTGTTGCTATGCCAACCATGCAGAAAAGGAGGATGGTCTGCTGTCCCCTAGGGTACATGGGGCTTCCTGGGGCCCCTCCAGCCTGCCCAGCTGTGCCACACTGTGCTTACACTCAGCTGACTGCTAGAGCTGTCGCCGAAGCTTTCAGTCCCACTCCTGGCCAGGGTGGGCCTTCTGAAACCCTCCTTGGAGGCCATCCAGCCGGCTTCCTTGGCCGGATGGTAAACTGAGGCACATGGAAGGGACCAGTACTGGTCAACGGTCCCAGAGCCAGTTGGTGGCAAATCCAGGACTTCCTTCCACCAACACCAGGAACCTTAAGCTATTTACCCACAGTGCTGGGCACAGGGCACCAACGCTGTCAGAGGCACGTGGCAGGTTGGGGCAGCAAGGACGAGGCCAGAGGGAAGGAGAGGGTCAGACTCTGTGGAGGAGGTATCCCAGGAGGCTCCCCAGGAAGGGTGACATCTCAGGAGCCTGCGAGTGGACAACACGGACACAGGCACCAGGCAGGGGCCGGCACTCCACAGAGGCCCGGTCACGTCAGCCCAGGTGCGTGGATACCACCCTGGGGAGGCTGCCTTGCAAGTGGGAAGCAGGTGAGTCGGCAGCCTTGGCCCCTCCCGCCACCTCCCCAGCTCCTGCCCGCTCCCACGCACACCTGGTCTTACCTCTTTCTAGTGTTCCTAAATGGTGCTGAGTCCTTCCCGGTATGGAAGGCTCCACTCTACAGACACCCCTGGGGAGTATGGTAACAAACAAATCCATGGCTCCAATCCTGGCCGTCCCAGCTCTCGGGTGAACTCCAAAACCCCAGAAGCTCTGCCCTGGTCTTCTATGACTTCTTTCATCCCCACCTCAGTCCCATTTTTCTTCAGTGAACACATCCCGCACTGTCATCACGGTCATCGTCACCATCGCCCTACCCCATGGAACCACAACTGTCACCTCCACCATTACCTTTACCTCCACCATCAATATCTTCACCACCATCACCACTTCCATCACCATCACCTCCACTTTTACCTCCACCATCACCTCCACCTCCACTACCACCATCACCACCTCCTCCACATCCACCATTGCCTCCACCTCCACCATCACCTCCACCTCTACCACCATTACCTCCACCATCACCTCCACCTCTACCATCACTTCCAACCACCATCACCTCCACCTTCACTATCACCATCACTACCTCCACCATCGCCTCCACCTCTAGCACCATTACCTCCACCTCCACCACCATCACCTCCACCTCTGCCATCACCTTCACATCCACCATCACCTCCACCTCTACCATCACCCTCACATCCACCATCACCTCCACCTCCATCACCATCACTACCTTCTCTGCCTCCACCATTGCCTCCACCTCCAGCACCATTTCCTCCACCTCTATCATCACCCTCACATCCACCATCACCTCCACCACCTCCTCCACCACCACTACCTCCCCCACCTCCACCATTGCCTCCACCTCCAGCACCATTACCTCCATCTCTACCACTATTACCTCCACCATCACCTCCACCTCTACCATCACCTTCACATCCATCATTACCTCCACCATCACCATCACTACCTCCTCCACCTGCATCATCGCCTCCACCTCCAGCACCATTACCTTCACCTCTACCATCATTACCTCCACCGTCACCTCTACCTCCACCATCACCTCCACCTCCATCACCTCCACCATCAGCATCACTACCTCCCCACCTTCATCATCACCTCCACCTCCAGCACCATTACCTCCAACATCGCCTCCACCTCCACATCCACCATCACCTCCACCTCTACCATCACCCTCACATCCACCATCACCTCCACCTCCATTACCATCACTACCTCCTCTACCTCCACCATCGCCTCCACCTCCAGCACCATTTCCTCCACATCCACCATCGCCTTCACCTCTACCATCACCCTCACATCCACCAACACCTCCACCACCTCCTCCCTCACCATCACTACCTCCCCCACCTGCATCATCGCCTCCAACTCCAGTACCATTACCTCCAACATCGCCTCCACCTCCATATCTACCATCACCTCCACCTCTACCATCACCCTCACATCCACCATCCCTCCACCTCCATCACCATCACTACCTCCTCTACCTCCACCATCACCTCCACCTCCAGCACCATTTCCTCCACCTCTACCATCACCCTCACATCCACTATCACCCTGAGATCCACCTCCACCATTGCCTCCACCTCCAGCACCATTAGCTCCACCTCTACCACTATTACCTCCACCATCACCTCCACCTCTACCATCACCCTCACATCCACCATCACCTCCACCATCTCCATCACTACCTCCTCTACCTCCACCATCGCCTCCACTTCCATCACCATTTCCTCCACCATCACATCCACCATCACCTCCACCTCTGCTATCACCCTCACATCTGCCATCACCTCCATCACTACCTCCCCCACCTCCACCATCGCCTCCACCTCCAGCACCATTACCTCCACCTCCACCACCATTGCCTCCACCATCATCACCTTCACCTCTGCCATCACCCCCAATTCTACCATCTCCTCCACCTATACCATCACTTTCACATCCACCATCACCTCCACCTCCTCCACCATCATCACCCCCACCACCTCCTCCATCACTATCACCTCCACCTCCCCTACCATCATTGCTATCTCCTCCACCTCCACCATCGCCTCCACTTCCATCTTCGCCTCCACCTCCAGCACCATTACCTCCACCTCCACCACCATTACCTCCACTATCATCACCTCCACCTCTGCCATCACCCCCAATTCTACCATCACCTCCACCTATACCATCACCTTCACATCCACCATCACCTCCACCTCCTCCATCACCTCTACTTCCACCACCTCCTCCATCACTTCCACCCCCACCATAGCCTCCACCTCTATCACCATCATCTCCACCATCATCTCCGCCTCCACTTCCACCATCACCTCCACCTCCAGCACCATTGCCTCCACTTCCATCACCATTACCTCCACCATCATCACCTTCATCTCTGCCTCCATCTTCACCATCACCATCACCTCCACCTTCACCACCACCACCACCTTTATGGAAGATCCCTACAAAAATTGAGCCAGCTCTAGGTCGGCTTCCAGGCTGAGGAAGTAGAGCTTGATTATGTTCTAGCTGAGAAGCGGTTGGAGAAAGGGGTGATGTCTGCCCTCCTCATGCAGTGGAGCTTCAATATCTGCACTTCCCTTTTCTGTAGCCCTCAAGTTCCAGGATTTTTATTTTTATTTTTTGAGACAGAATCTTACGTCGCCCAGGCTGGTCTTGAACTCCTGGACTCAAGTGACCGTCCCCACTCAGCCTCCTGAGTAACTAGGATTCTAGGCATGAGCCATGAAGCCTGGCTAGTTCCAGAGCATTTTCCTCAGTTTCCCTGCACCTCCTCCCTCTCGCTGCTACCCTTCCATATACACAAGAAGGAAAGTCTGCATCTCTGTGAAAGTAGGTCTGTACCCCTCTGCATGCACACCCACTGGCACCTCTGAACACGCAGCATAGAAGGAAGGCTGCCCCTGCAAGTCCCAGGACTTCCATGGCACACAGGCCACCAGTGCCTGTCCCGTCAGCCACCTGTCCTGTGCTCGTAACCATGTCACTTCCTTTCTTCAGCCTCAGCATTCTCGCCTGTGAAATGGGAACGGCAGACAACTGTTGATAGGTGAATAGGGTAACATCCACACTGAGTGTTGGCAGCGTTGCTGCTGACAAGTGTAACACCTACCTGCCTCTCTCTGGGGCCATTGCCAGGTCAGAAGGGAACCAAGGGTGAGGAGCCTTTGACAACAAGGCCTCACAGAGCACCCCCAGGCTCTCGGGACAACAAGGCCGCACAGAGCACCCCCAGACTCCCCGGGATAACAAGGCCGCACAGAGCACCCCCAGGCTCCCCGGGACAACAAGGCCGCACGGAGCACCCCCAGGATCCCCAGGATAACAAGGCCACACGGAGCACCCCCAGGCTCCCCGGGACAAGGTCACACGGAGCACCCCCAGGCTCCCCGGGACAACAAGGTCACACGGAGCACCCCCAGGCTCCCCGGGACAACAAGGCCGCACGGAGCACCCCCAGGCTCCCCGGGACAACAAAGCCATACAGAGCGTCCCCAGGCTCCCCGGGGTGCCAGGTGTGCTTGGGCATTGCTGGTTTGTGGACCTTTGCAATTGGGCCCTGGCCTGGCTCTGTTCCCCTGCTCCGGCCAGCCTCTTGCTCCCCTCCCCATCCCGCTTTCCCTCCACACCCCTTCACCTCCAGCTGTTGCAGAGGATGGTGGGGTACACCACAGCAGTGAGGAGTCCAGGGACAGCAGCCTGGAGGGCTGGGCCGCTCCCGACACAGGCTGGCAGCAGCAGAAAATGCTGCCTCTGGAGCCTGTGCCAGAGCCTGTGGCTGAGGCGGAGAGGGTGGCCATTCAGAAAGGTCCCAGGCCATGGAGGACTGTCCCCTGCCAGGCAGGGATGATTGAGTACCGAGGTTGCTGCTGGCCCAGCTGTAGCCCTGGTATCAGAGGTGACAGTGGATCTGGGGGGGGCCTGGGGCTCATCTCCCTCTGTGGAACTCTCCTGGTTTTGTTTTCACTAATTTTAGCAGGAGTCTGAAGTCAAAACACGCACCCCCCCTTTCTTTTTTCTGAGACAGAGTCTCCCTCTGTCACCCAGGCTGCAGTGCAGTGGTGCAAGCTCGGCTCACTGCAAGCTCCGCCTCCCGGGTTCACACCATTCTCCTGCCTCAGCCTCCCAAGTAGCTGGGACTACAGGCGCCCGCTACTACGCCCAGCTAAGTTTTTTGTATTTTTAGTAGAGACGGGGTTTCACCGTGTTAGCCAGGATGATCTCGATCTCCTGACCTCGTGATCCACCTGCCTCGGCCTCCCAAAGTGCTGGGATTACAGGTGTGAGCCACCGCGCCCGGCCCAAGACATACCTTTCTTTGCCTTCTGAAGCAGATGCTGGGGTACGTTTTCTGTTTCTTTATTGGCTGTAGTAGTTGGCTCTGGCTGTCATAATAAGGTACCACAGACAGGGTGACTTCAACAGCAGACACTTATTGTCTCGCAGGTCTCAGGGTATCTGCGGGGTGCTTCCTCCTGAGCCCTGTCTCCTCAGCTTGCAAAGGGCGGTCTTCTCCCTGCAGCCTCACATGGTCTTCCCTCTGTGTGTGTCCTAATCTCTTCTTTTTTTTGAGACGGAGTTTCGCTCTTGTTACCCAGGCTGGAGTGCAATGGCGCACTCTCAGCTCACCGCAACCTCCACCTCCCGGGGTTAAGCGATTCTCCTGCCTCAGCCTCCCAAGTAGCTGGGATTACAGGTAAGCATCACCACGCCGGGCTAATTTTGTATTTTTAGTAGTGATGGGGTTTCTCCATGTTGGTCAGGCTGGTCTCGAACTTCTGGCCTCTGGTGATCCACCCTCCTCGGCCTCCCAGAGTGCTGGGATTACAGGCGTGAGCCACCATGCCCAGCCCTAATCTCCTCTTCTTTTTTTTTTTTTTTTGAGACGGAGTCTCGCTCTGTCCCCCAGGCTGGAGTGCAGTGGCACGATCTCAGCTCACTGCAAGCTCCACCTCCCGGGTTCACGCCATTCTCCTGCCTCAGCCTCCCGAGTAGCTGGGACTACAGGCGCCCGCCACCACTCCCGGCTAATTTTTGTATTTTTTTAGTAGAGACGGGGTTTCACGTGTTAGCCAGGGTGGTCTCGATCTCCTGACCTCGTGATCCACCCACCTCGGCCTCCCAAAGTGCTGGGATTACAGGCTTGAGCCACCGCGCCTGGCCATCTCCTCTTCTTATAAGGACACAAGTCCTATTGGATTAAGGCCCACCCTAATGACCTCATTTTACCTTCATCACCTCTTTAAAGGCTCTATCTCCAAATACAGTCACATTCTGAGGGACTGGGGGTTAGGACCTCAATGTACAAATTTGGTTGGGGACAAAATTCAGTCCATAACCATTGATGTTTCAGAAGAACGTGGAGGCCCAGATCCCATCCTGGCTCTGCCAGTCCTGGGCCAGCCACTGCAGTTTTCTCATCAGTACAATTTGTTGATGTTTCCATTTTGTCCCACAACATCCCAGGTACACTCATGGACACTTGGGTACAGTCAGGCAGTACAGCTTCACCCTCAAGAAAACCCAGGTGACTCCATTGCCCAGGCCCTCCCAGTAGCACCCTTCCCTGGCTGCTCACCCCGCCCCTGCATCCCCAGAGCAGACCGGGGTGTGGGACAGTCGAGGTCCCCTTTGTGTTTGTTCTCCTGGACGCTCAGCTGCCCCCGCTGCTGTCCCACACACTGCTCCCCTGAAGAAATCCACCTGCACCACCAACACGTCAGGAAGGAAGGTGTGGGCATCCCTGACCCCTTCCCGCATACCCAGGCCCAGCTGTTCAGAGGCTCACACCCTCCTCCTCCTCTCTGCGGGACTCTTGACCCAACCCCGTCTCCCCCATATTTGCTCAAGGCTGCAGCTTTGGGCACCCCATCTCCTTCATCTCCCATCCCACCCCCGCCCCCTACTCTTGGGCCTGTGGTCTTTCCCAGGTCATCTCCAGCAGCCATGGCCCCACTGGAATCTGAGCTTCAGGCATCCTCACTCATGACACAAGCTCCTATTTTCCTGTTTACCTAATCAAGCAGGTGATTTCTCTATACAATAATTCCTTCGTTTCGTGGTTTTCCATTTCTTGACCTTGCCACCTTCGCGAGTCTCTCTCCTCCCCTCTCCTGCCTGCCTCTCGACTCAGTGCCTTGGCCATCATTAGATTGACCCCCAGCCCCTGCCTTGAGCTGTCCCCTCCTTTTCTATCAGACTACTTCCCAAGACCCAACCTGGATGAACCCACACATTCCCTTCACTGCACAGGTCACAGAAAAGGAAGGGCAAGCATTTCCACACCATCCATAATAAATATACTTTTAACAAGTAAACTCGCCCCACAGGGAGCAATGGTGGAGCAGCCTGGGCAGACTGACCCCCCATGGATAACAAAGATAGATTCTGAACAAAAATAGGCACGTTAAAAAAAACCTCCTGGAAGGCACTGGAGAGCGGGTGAGGACAGGCGGAAGCTGGAGAGGAGGCTGCCCTTGAAAACAAACTGCGGCGGGTGAGGTCTCTGTGGCAGCAGATCTGATAGACTTTGCACAAAGGAAGTTACACAAATGGCTAATAAACACATGAAAAAGTGCTCAACATCATTAGTCACAGGAAAACGCAACTCAAAACCCACCAAGAGACTGGGCGCGGTGGCTCACGCCTGTAATCCCAACACTTTGGGAGGCCGAGGTGGATAGACCACCTGTGGTCATGAGTTTGAGACCAGCCTGACCAACACCATCTCTACTAAAAATACAAAAATTAGCCAGGCGTGGCGGCATGCACCTGTAATCCCAGCTACTCAGGAGGCTGAGGCAGAAGAATTGCTTGAACCTGGGAGGAGGAGGTTGCAGTGAGCTGGGATCATGCCACAGCACTCCAACCTGAATGACAGAGCAAGACACTGTCTCGAAAACAACAACAAAAACACAAAACAAAACAAAAAACCCACACCAAGGCCAGTTGTGGTGGCTCATGCCTGTAATCTCAACATTTTGGGAGGCCCAGGTGGGAGGATTGCTTGAACCCAGGAGTTCAAGACCAGCCTGGCCAACATAGTGAGACTCTGTCTCTACAAAAAGCAAAAAATTAGCTGGGTGCAGTGGTGCATACCGGTAGTCCCAGCTACTCGGGAGGCTGAAGTGGGAAGACTGCTTGAGCCTGGGGGATCAAGGCTGCAGTGAGTCATGATTGTGCCACTGCACTGCAGCCTGGGTGACAGAGAGAGACCCTGTCACAAAACAAAAGACAAAAAAGTTCCACAACAAGATATCACTACACACCGGCTCTGAAGACTGACAACCCCAAGCACTGTTAACATGTTAACATGCACCTGCCACTTGACCTGAAGATTCTATCCCCAGGTGTCATCCAGAAAAGAAGTGAAAGGTGTGACCACAAAGGATGTGTCCTCTAATGCTCATAGGAGCTTCCTCCAACCCCCATGCCCACCCACGGGAGAACGGACAGACCAACTGCAGAATATTCATACAATGGGATCTTATGCGTGGATGAAAGAGAGGAGCTGGTGGTGCACCTGATGTTGATGAAGCTCCCTGACCTGAGGGAGAGAAGCTTGCTGCAAGAGTGCCCACTAGTGAGTCCTCGCAGAGGCAAAACTCATCTATGGCGGAAAAAGAGGAGACCAGCAGCTGCCTCAGGGTAAGATCACGAGCAGGGACTGGGAGGGAGGGACACAAAGGAACTTCTAGGGTAATGGACACGCTTAGATTTTTATTGGGCAGGGGGCTATACAGGTGCAGCCATTTTCAGAATTTATAGTTAAGATTCATGCATTTTGGCCAGGCGTGGCCATGCCTGTAATCCCAGCACTTTGGGAGGCCGAGGTGGGCAGATCACCTGAGGTCAGGAGTTTGAGACCAGCCTGGCCAACATGGCGAAACCCCGTCTCTACTAAAAGTACAAAAATTAGCTGGACATGGTGGCATATGCCTGTAATCCCAGCTACTCGGGAGGCTGAGGCAGGAGAATCACTTGAACCTGGGAGGCGGAGGTTGCAGTGAGCAGAGATCGTGCCATTGCACTCCAGCCTGGATGAGAGTGACACTCCATCTCAAAAAAAAAGGAAAAAGAGGCCAGGCACGGTGGCTCACACCTTTAACTCCAGCACTTTGAGAGGCCAAGGCGGGTGGATCACAAGGTCAGGAGTACAAGACCAGCCTGACCAAGATCGTGAAACTCCATCTCTACTAAAAATACAAAAATTAGTAGGCTGGGCGTGATGGCTCACGCCTGTAATCCCAGCACTTTGGGAGGCCGAGGTGGGCGATCATGAGGTCAGGAGATCAAGACCATCCTGGCTAACATGGTGAAACCCCGTCTCTACTAAAAATACAAAAAAAAATAGCCTGGTGTGGTGGCGGCACCTGTAGTCCCAGCTACTCGGGACGCTGAGGCAGGAGAATAGTGTGAACCCGGGAGGCAGAGCTTGCAGTGAGCTGAGATCGCGCGACTGCACTCCAGTCCGGGCAACAGAGCGAGACTCTGTCTCAAAACAAAACAAAACAAAACAAAAACAAACAACAAAAAAATTTCCTTAATAAAATGTTTATACGAAAAAATATAAAGATACTATTTGGTATCAGACTGGCAAAGATAAACACTTTGTGTCTTAGTTCATGGTGCTGTTACAAAATACCAGACTGGGTGGCTTAAACAACAGAAATGTGTCTCTCAGTTCAGAAGGATGGCATGTCGGCCGGGTGCGGTGGCTCACGCCTGGAATCCCAGCACTTTGGGAGGCCGAGGCGGGCGGATCACAAAGTCAGGAGATTGAGACCATCCTGGCCAACACGGTGAAACCCCGTCTCTACTAAAAATACAAAAATTAGCCGGGCGTGGTGACGGGCGCCTGTAGTCCCAGCTACTCGAGAGGCTAAGGCAGGAGAATGGCGTGAACCCGGGAGGCGGAGCTTGCAGTGAGCTGAGATCGTGTCACTGCACTCCAGCCGGGGGGACAGAGCGAGACTCCGTCTCAAAAAAAAAAAAAAAAAAAAAAAAGAAGGATGGCATGTCCAAGATAGGGGTGCCAGCGGCTTTGGTGTCTGGTGGGGACAGCCTTCTTGTTGTGCCCTCACATTGCAAAGAGAGCAAGCTCCAGTCTCCTCCTCTTCCCGTAAGAACATCAGTCACTCACCCTCATGACCTCACCTGAACCCAATGACCTCCCAAAGGTCCTGTCTCCAAATATCATCGCATTGGATGGTAAGATTTCCTATGAATTTTGGGGGGACGCGAACATGCAGTCCATAACTTTGAATCATATACTTCTGGGGGAGCTATGGGACAACAGCACCCTCTACTACATTACTGATAAGGTATAAATGGGCACACGCCTAATTCAGATGGCAATTTGATCACTGCTGTCCACATTATAATTACATAAGTGTTTTGACCCAGCAGTTCTGGAAATTCTATCCTATAAACTTGCACATAAGCAATACGACCTCGGTATAAGGGTATTTGTGAGAGTATTGTTCAGTACAGCAAAGCACTGGAAAAGGCTGAATGTCCACGGGCAGGGGACCAGCTAATAAATCCTGGTCCATCCATTGAGCAGACTACTATAGTCACGAAAACGAAGGCACTCTCTTGCAGCCTGTGGGAGGTCATTAGGTTTAGATGGGGTCCTGAGTATGAAAGCGTATGAAGAATAGGGAGTATGATTGCACCCTCTCCTCGCGTGGTGTAAAGGGAAATTGGATGCACCTGAACACAGTATGCGTTTTTACATGTATGAAATATTTCTGGACAGATCAAAAGAAGTTTGGTTGTCTGTGGGGAGGGAACGCGGTGGCTGGAAAATGACAGAGGGTAACTTTCAAACTTTTGAACCATGTTACCAATCACTAATTATCAATTCAATGGAATAGATTAAAATAAAATTCAAAACTTATTCCTTTATCCCTTACCTCCTTCCACTTTTCTCTCCTTTCCAGTAAGAGTTCTCACATGACTGGCCACTTCAGCGTACTTTCTTTCTCTTTCCTTTTTTCCTAAGTATTGTTTTAATCTTTATCCTTTATTATTTAAAAAAAAAAACAGACATTGAGACTCCCCGTGGCCTGTGTTCCCTGCCTACCCTGTACCTCCATCCCCACTCCCTTTCCCCTGCCTTCAAGGAACCACTATTAGTTTCTTGTGTATTCTCCAATGTTTCTTCTCGCAACTATGGGCAAATATTTTCCCCCATTACCACCCCAAAAGCAGCATACCATGTATGTTGTTCTGCACCTTGCTTTTTTCACTTAAAAATAGACTGTAGGCCAGGGGTGATGGCTCACACCTGTAATCCCAGCACTTTGGGAGGCCAAGGCAGGCAGATCACCTGAGGTCAGGAGTTCCAGACCAGACTGGCCAACATGTCAAAATCCCATCTCTATTAAAAATACAAAAATTAGCCGGGCATGGTGTCAGGCGTTTGTAGTCCCAGCTACTCGGGAGGCCGTGGGAGGATAATCGCTTGAAGCCGGGAGGCAGAGGTTGCAGTGAGCAGAGGCCACGCCATTGGACTCCAGCCTGGGCGACAGGGCAACAAGATATTGTAGAGATCTTTCCATATCATATAGGAACTTTTTTTTTGAGATGGAGTCTCACTCTGTCACCCAGGCTGGAGTACAGTGGCACCGTGTAAGCTCACCACAACCTCCGTCTCCTGGGTTCGAGTAATTCTCTTGCCTCAGCCTCCTGAGTAGCTGGGATTACAGGCGCCCAACACCACGCCGGCTGATTTTTGTATTTTTAGTAGAGATGGGGTTTCACCATGTTGGTCAGGCTGGTCTCCAACTCCTGACCTCAAGTGATCCACCCACCTTGGCCTCCCAAAGTGCTGGGATTACAGGCGTGAGCCACTGCACCCGGCAGAGCAACGTCACTTACTACCCGTGCTGACTTGGGAGCAAATCTCACATATAAATTCCTCCACGTGTGGAGGCGTTTCCCTTCCCTTGCTGTGTCTGCATTCGTCAGCAGCCATGCTAAGCGACTGGACCACATGGAGCATCACAACGTGTTATTTTATTTTATTATTTTATTTTATGTTTTTTGAGACAGTCTCGTCCCTCCTGTCCACTTGCCGGTGCTCCTCGGGTTTCGGGCCACGGCTCTCCTCCGGGAGCGGCGGCGCTGTAGGAAGCGTGGTCCTCTCCCTCTGCGGTCACAGCCATCTCTCGCGGATGCCGCTGGACTGACGCCGCCCGCCGGGAGCCCGCCTCGAATCCCGCCCGCGCAACTCCCACGCCCCAGCCCTGGGCCGTTCCTGCTCCCGCGCGGCCCGGGTCGCCTCCCTCCTACCTCGCCTCCCCAAGGCCCCAGCGCGCCGGGGCTTCCCTGTCCCGGGCGCCTGCTCGTGGCGGCGGGCGGGCTCCTTGCCCCGCTCTTAAGGGTCAGCGCCGGCTCCTGGGCCTCCCCTCCTTCCTATCGCGGCCCACTCCTCCCACCCGCCTTCTCCGAGCTGATGCCAAGGCCGGACGGACGCGACAAAGGCCTGCTGCCGAACGTGACCTGTCCGCGGAGTAGACAGACGCGCCCCCGACCGCCAGACTCAGGGGACCCGGAGGGCGGGAGTGGAGGGCGCGCCTGCGCACCCCTTCCCGGCGCTCGCCAGTCACGTGGGGCCGCGAGTGGCGCCACTCCCGGAAACGCCCCTCCGGAAACGTGAGCTGCGGAGCGGGGTTCCGCCTGGGCCAGGCTCTAGAACCGGCGCCGCACGGGAGTCATTGCGTGCAGACTTCTGTGTCCGTGTCGTCGCTCTCCCCTCCCAAAAGCGCTGCCGCGAGGACCGGCGCCGCCGGCGATTTCCCCGCCTTTGTGTCGCGGGGCTGCCCGCTGCGCGTTACTTGGTGTGATACGCAAGCTCGGCGGTGATCCCGAGCCCCACGCGAACCTCCCTGCGTCCCTGCTAGTGCCTGGCGCCGTCACTGACGCTGAGGCGTGAACACGGAGCCGGCTCGGAGGGGCTGTTCTCCCGGACGCCAAGGCCACCCAGCGCGGCCGCAGGGCCGGGCAGAGGGGACCTGTAGGGAGCCGCGGGCCGCATCCCTCCCGGAGGTCTGCGAGCTTCTTGAGGCCTCCCGCCCTCTTTTGAGCCCCGCCGCTGCCTTGTGGCGCGTCTCCTCCATCCCTGCGGGTGACCATCGACCGCGTTCCCCAGGCCTTGCTCACTTCTTGGTTACGGGCCGGGGGTGCTCCTGCCCGACCCTCGGCATTGCCCAAGGGAGTCTGCACTTAACCTCTGTGCTCTGCCAGGCCTCTGTGGAGAAGAGCCGTCCACTTGCCTGACTGGGCCCAGCTTTGGGGAAGACCTTCTTGGTTTTGTCTGCTGGCTGGACTGACCCTGGCCCTCAGCCCAGGTGAGGCGACCAGTGGCATGATGCCCAGGTGGAACATGGATTTCTCTGAAGGATGGCAGAAGAATGGTTTAGAGGCAGCAGTGGGATGGGGGAGAATCCTGACCCCGTCTCAAAAGGTCAAGATATGCCAGGTCTGGGGGAAAAATATCACTACTATAGAGGGCTGAGAGCTTAGTTTGGTGCAAATCTGAGAATCCCTCAACACTTTAATTTCTTTAATCCTGCTAACAGTTAACAACTTCCTACAGGCTGACACCTTAGGAATAAACTCCACCTGTGTTCCCTTTATGTTTCTATTCTTTCCTCCAATCCTTAATTTTTTTTTTTTTTAGATGGAGTCTCGCTCTGTTGCCCAGGCTGGAGTGCAGTGGCATGATCCTGGCTCACTGCAACCTCTGCCTCCTGGGCTCAAGCGATTCTCCTGCCTCCGCCTCTCGAGTAGCTGGGATTACAGGCGTCTGCCACCACACCCAACTAATTTTTGTAATTTTAGTAGAGACAGGGTTTCACCATGTTGGCCAGGCTGGTCTTGAACTCCTAACCTCAAGTGATCCACCCACCTCCGCCTCCCAAAGTGCTGGGATCAGAGGCTTTTTTTTCCTTTTGAGATAGGGTTTAACTCTGTCGCCCAGGCTGGAGTGCGGTGGCGTGATCTCGGCTCACTGCAACCTCTACCTCCTGAGTTCCAGTGATTCTCATGTCTCAGCTTCCCAAGTAGCTGGGACTACAAGCACGTGCCACCACACCAGCTAATTTTTGTATTTTTAGTAGAGTTGGAATTTCGCCATGTTGGCCAAACTGGTCTGGAACTCCTGGCCTCAAGTGATCTGCCCACCTCAGTCTCCCAAAGGGGATTACAGGCATGAGCTACCACACTGGCTTCCTCCAATCCTTTCTAAAAACCATGTCACTCATTTGCTTAAAATCTAGGCCAGGTGTGGTGACTCACATGTATAATCTAAGCATTTTAGGAGGCTGAGGCAGGAGGATCGCTTGAGCTCAGGAGTGGGAGACCAGCCAGGGTGGGCAACATAGTGAGCCCCCATCTCTAAAAAACAAATAAATAAACCTTTGTTAACTATAGGATGGATACATAGACGGATAATGTATCAGTTAGAAGCACTTTTGGCTTCACAGCAGAAACTCCAAGTGTGATTTGAACCAATAGGGATTTATTTTTCTCCCATAACAGGAATCCGGGAGGTAGATGTGACTGGCATTATTACTTCAGCAGCCCAGTGGTGTCAGGGCCAGCAATTGCAGGGCCAGGCTTTGCAATTCTGTGACTTTCCCTCATGGTCACAAAAGGATTGCCACAACTCCAGACAGCACACCATGTTCTGGCTGTAAGAACAGGGAAATGATAGTTACAGAGATGTTTATCTCTTTATCATGAAAGCAAAATTCTCAGAGGCTCCCCAGTAGGCTTCTACGTACATCTCACTGGCCAGAAGCAAGTCATGTGCCCAGTGCTGCTGTGAAGCTTAGAGAAGTTGGCACTAAGCGTTCCCAGTGTTTGCAGTGAACGGGAGTTGGGGAGGCGAGCGTGGACTGAACTGTGGTGGTGGACATCTGTCATTGGGACTGCCCAACATCTTTTTTTTTTTTTTTTTGAGACGGAGTCTCGCTCTGTCGCCCAGGCTGGAGTGCAGTGGCGCGATCTCGGCTCACTGCAAGCTCCGCCTCCCGGGTTCACGCCATTCTCCTGCCTCAGCCTCCCGAGTAGCTGGGACTACAGGCGCCCACAACCGCGCCCGGCTAGTTTTTTGTATTTTTAGTAGAGATGGGGTTTCACCGTGGTCTCGATCTCCTGACCTTGTGATCCGCCCGCCTCGGCCTCCCAAAGTGCTGGGATTACAGGCGTGAGCCACCGCGCCCGGCCCTGCCCAACATCTTTTGAATATCTTCTTTCCATTTTGATAGTTCTCTCAAGGGGAATCCTGTCATTCCCACTTAGAACTCAGGATTTCATTGATCTGCCCCCCTTTGCCACTACGGGAGATGAGGCAGAGGCTGCCATGCCGGGACACCCATGGGCCAGCTGGTGGGGCAACCATTTTGCTAAATTTGGTCCCGGCAAACCAAGCAGTGTATTTTGGGAGTTCACACTGGTTGTGTCAGCTTCCTGCCACAGCAATTCTGGGGCTGGTGGGGGCAGCCGACCCCTTACTCAGACCTTAGTTCTGGCAGGGAATCTTGGCATTGTGCCCAGAAAGTTAGCCTCATCTGTCAGCCATCCTACAGCTCTTCAGAAATCCACTTCTACTTAAACTAGCCAGACTGGGTTTGATTGTTTGCACTTGTTGTGAATCGAATTGTGTCCCCAAAAAAGCTATGGTGAAGTCCTAAGCCCCAGTAACTGTGAGTATGACCTTATTTAGGAATGTAATTGATTACAGATATATTCAAGTTAAGATGAGGTCGTATGGGTGAGCCCTAATCCAATATGGCCGCTGGCCTTATAAGAAGAAGGAAATTTGGACACAGATATATGAGGAAGGCCATGTGCGTTAGAGTTCTCCAGATACACAGAGCCAATACATTTATGAGGAGATTTACTATAGGAATTGGCTCACGTGATTATGGAGGCTGAGCAGTGCCATGATCTGTCAGTCTGTCGCCTGCACGCTGGAGAAGCAAGACAGCCATGGTGCCATTAGTCTGAATCCAAGGCCCCAGGGCAGGAGAAGATGGCCGTCCCAGCTCAAACAGAAGCAAATTCTTCTTCCACCTTTTTGTCCTTTTCAGGCCCTCAGATTGGATGGTGCTCACCCACACTGGTGAGGGTGGGTCTTCTTTACTCAGTCTACTAGACTAATTCAAGTGCCAACTTCCAGAAATGCCCTCACAGATGCACCCAGAAATCACATTTACCAGCTATCTGGGCATCCCCTTGCCCAGTCAAGTTGACATAAAATTAGCCATCGACCATGTGACAACTGAGGCAGAGCTCGAAGTGCTGCAGCTTCAAGCCAAGGAAAGCAGGACTGCGGGCCCACACCAGAAGCTGGGAGAGCAGCAAGGGAGGGTCCTCCGCTCAGCCTTCAGAGACAGCGCAGCCCTGTGGCACCTTGCCGTCCAGCCTCCGAAGCTGTGTGAATACATGTCTGCCATTTGTAGCACCCAATTTCTGGTCCTTTGTTATGGCAGTGGAACCCCAGCGCAGCCCCGACCACAGTTCTCTGGGCAAGTGGGAGGGAGGGGGGCAGACAAGCAACTGGATCCCACAGTTGGGTTTTGCTTGGTGATGAGGTTCCCACATTCCAAAGAGATCCAACCAAGGGCTCAGGCTGCCACCCCTGGGCTTTCAAGGAAGTGACAAGCTACACAGCTTGGCCCAGCGCGGTGGCTCACGCCTGTAATCCCAGCACTTTGGGAGGCCGAGGCGGGCAGATCACGATGTCAGGAGTTCGAGACCAGCCTGACCAACATGGTAAAACCCTGTCTCTACTAAAAATACAAAAATTAGCCAGGCATGGTGGCGGGCAACTGTAGTCCCAGCTACTCGGGAGGCTGAGGCAGGAGAATGGCATGAACCCAGGGAGGCAGAGCTTGCGGTGAGCCAAGATCACGCCACTGCACTCTAGCTTGGGTGACAGAGCAAGACTGCATCTCAAAAAAAAAAAAAAAAAAAAATCAGCCAGGTGTGGTGGCACATGCCTGTAATCCCAGCTACTTGAGAGGCTGAGGCAGGAGAATCACTTAAATCCAGGAGGCAGAGGTTACAGTGAGCCAAGATTGCACTCCTGTATTCCAGCCTGAGGGAGAACTCTATAAGCTACACGGCTCTGGCAGCCTCATGTCACACCCTCCCCTGTCCTGCCTACAGGAAGGGAGGCAATTCAGAGCCCACAGCCTGACAGGCAAAATGCAGTGATTCCCACCCCTGAAGCAGTGAGATTGTGCATTTAACATACTTGCAGGTGAGGACTCCGGCATCTCACCCCCTAGCTGGGAGCCGGCCAAGCTACATTCCCTGCAGACAGCCCTGCTGTCCACCTGGGAGCAAAGCGATCCTTGGGGAACTGGGCTCATCGTCCCCGAAGGTGGGCTGTCCAGTTGAACGTGGAGACGATGCCCACCACCCTGCGTATTTCTGAACTTGGGAGCCCGTGAGAGCAGCAGGCACCAAACTAGTAAGGAGGCAGGCAGGGTGGCAGGCCTGGGGTGAGAATGCCCTGGGCGGAGCCTGCAGAAACTGGAGTTCCCTCCTTCTAACTCATTCAGAGGTGCAGGCAGAGGTCAGGGAGTAGACCAGGGGCCGAGGTGCCCAGAAACCAACCATGTGGGGCCGTGAGCCTGGTGAGGTTTGAGAGTCAGGGCCCCTCACCTTCATGTCCTTTCTCAAGGCCCTGGGAGGGACCCCAGAAATATACTTGCAGAGTCATGTGACTTAGATAATTTATATATCTTAAATAAATAAATATCTCTCTGCATATCATCTATCCATCTACAGTCTGCCAGGGCTGCCAAAACAAAATACAGCCTGAGTAGCTTAACTTAAAACAATTTAAGAAAAAAAAATTGAATTTTTTTTTTTTTTGAGATAGGGTCTTACTCTATTGCCCAGGCTGGAATGCAGTGGTATGATCTTGGCTTACTGCAACCTCTGCCTCCTGGGTTCAAGTGATTCTCCAACTTCACCCTCCCCAGTCGCTGGGACTATAGGTGCCAGCCAACACGATTGGCTAGTTTTTGTGTTTTTTGGTAGAGACAGGGTTTCACTATGTTGGCCAGGCCGGTCTTGAACTCCTGACCTCAAGTGATCCGCCTGCCTCGGCCTCCCAAAGTGCTGGGATTACAGGCGTGAGCCACCACGGCCGGCCGACAATGGAACTGTATTTCTCACAGTTCTGGCGGCCAGAAGTCTGAAAAGGGGTGTCAGCAGGCTTGGGTTCTCCAGAGGCCCCCTCCTTGGCTTATAGACGCCACCTTCTCCCTGTGTCTTCACGTGGTCTTCCCTGTGTGTGTCCTGATCTCTTATGAGGGCACCTGTCAGATGGGATTAGGGACCTTGTACTCTAGTGACCTTATTTAAGCTTAATTGCTTCTGTAAAGACCCCATCTTGAAATACAGTCACGTTTTGAGGGATAGGGGTTAGGACTTCAACATATGACTTGGTGGGGGCAGGGACACAATTTCGCCAAAAGTAAAGAAATGAAACATATTTCTTTTTTTTTTTTTTTTTTTTGAGACGGAGTCTCACTCTGTCGCCCGGGGTGGAGTGCGGTGGCCAGATCTCAGCTCACTGCAAGCTCCGCCTCCTAGGTTCACACCATTCTGCTGCGTCAGCCTCCCAAGTAGCTGGGACTACAGGCGCCCGCCACCTCGCCTGGCTAGTTTTTTGTATTTTTTAGTAGAGACGGGGTTTCACCGTGTTAGCCAGGATGGTCTCGATCTCCTGACCTCGTGATCCACCCGTCTCGGCCTCCCAAAGTGCTGGGATTACAGGCTTGAGCCACCGCGCCCGGCCAATGAAACATATTTCTATATTAAAATACGCACTGTGTGTGTGTGTGTATCCTTGTACCTTAAAGAGGAGCTTTAAAAATGTGCCTGTTGGGACCCGCAAACCTTCGTGTACCTCTGCCTGGATCCCAGCAGAGCGAGGACCCCGTGGGCGCTGCAGGGCAGGTTGGCGGCAGAGGCAGCGCCTGAGCAGGGAGGGGTGGCGAGCAAGGCCCCAGCAGCCTCCTGCCTTTCAGTCTCCTGCCAGCAGCTCCCACTGGCCACTTCCTGCAGGAACTGGCGGGAAGAGGGTGATGTCCCAGGCAGAGCACAGTGCTGGGCGCCAGCGGAGGACCACGGCACAGCCCACGTTTGCACTCTGCATCCTGTCCTCGGTGATTATCCTTCACTAACAGAAAGAATTTCTCACCCCAAACAGGGAAGAAACTATAGTGGCACTTCCCACAGAAATCGGAACTGTGTTGTGAGCCACTACTAATCCCTCCTTAGAGGTAGCAGGGAAGGAGAGGATCAAAGGAAATGGTAAATTAACCTGCAATATGCTGCGCTGCGTGTGGGAATAGAAGCTCCTGCTGCGGCTGGCCCACTCCTCATCCCTGCACCACGGAGGCTCTCCCGGAGGTGTGTCAGAACCCCAGCCTGACGACCAAGCTCTGTCCACTGCCCACCACAGACAGCCACCACTTGAGCCTAGATGTGTGCACGCAGTGGCAGCGTACACCCAGGAGGGAGACCCCAGGAAGAGGCCTGCCATCTAGGAAGCAGGCTCAGGCCTGTGTGGGCAGCAACCTAGAGGGAAGGGGTTAGGTGCTGAGGGGCCATGTCCCTTGAGCTGGAGGAGGCCAGAGCGAGCCACCGCTTCTGCCAAGTAAGTAATCCATTCACAGGGCCTGGGGATTAGTATATGGCCCTCTTTGGGGGCCATCATTTAGCTACCACGGGATGCAAGAAGAAACACCACCCCTGTGACTTTTTTTAATGGTGATGTTAATTTCAGTTCCCCCAGGGATCTACAGCATGGGCCTCAGGACAGAGCTCCTGGGTCGGGGCAGTGCCAGCCCGCACTGCAGGAGCAGGTCAGGGGCCTGCATTGGTGAGAACAGCTCCTGCATTCGTGTGCTAGGGCTGCTGTAAGGAGGTGCCACCGACGGGGCATGAATGCAGCAGCGTGTGGTCCCACAGTTCCGGAGGCTCCAGCTGTCCACAGGGCTGGTTCCTTCTGAGGCGGTGCCGGGGAATCTGGCCTCTCCTCCACTCTCCAGGGGTTTGCTGGCTATCTTTGCTGTTCCTTGGCTGCTGGAGGCAGCGGCCCGATCTCTGCCCGAATCTTCACATGGCGTTCTCCCTGTGAGCTGTGTCCAAATTCCCCGTCTTTATAAGGACACAGTCACACAGGATTAGGGGCCCACACTCCCGGGATGACTCATTCTAACTTAATGAATCACATCTGCGAAGACCCTATTTCCAAACAAGGTCACATTCCAAGGTCCTGGGGGTTAGGCCTTCAGCATGTGAATTTGAGGGGACACAATTCAACACATAACAGCTCTGTCTCCCCACGCAGCCGATGTGCTCCTCCCTCTGCCACGCTTAGGCTGGGGTCTCTACGAGGCGCTTTGACCCGAGTCCTCACTCAGGCCAGCTATGAGCCTCACCTCTCTGTCTGTGGGAGCTGCCCTCGTTTTCCACTGACCTTTATTAGGTGACGTGGGAATATTAAGCAGTGCCCCAGAATCCCTGGGTTTTGACACAGTGCTTCCTCCCCACCTGAGGCAGCATTCCCACCTTCCTGCAGGGATTTCTCCGAGGAGATTCCTCTGCAGAGATCTGTGGCCAGCACGGCTCCCTTCTCCAGCGGTCAGCTGGGCAGCAAGCAGCCCCACATGGCCAGAGGGCATCTCTGCTCCTGTGTCTGGGCAGCTGACCGACATTCCCCAGAGGACCGGGAGCCAGGACTGCCACTCCTGTGACCCCACCTTACCAGAGTGGGAAAGAAAAATTCCTCAGTAGCTGATTAGCTGTCACGGCCACTCTGTGTAAGGACTGCAGAGGCGTGGCAAGGCCGTGACTGGCGTCCGTCCACAGAAGGCCTCTCACAGGCATGGCTACCTCCACTTCGGCATTCTGGCGGTGAGGAAACGGCCATCTAGGTCGGTCCAGGTTAGAAGCCTGTTCTGCCCCCCACCGGCCCGCATCTCAGTGTTAAGGGGTGCAGCCTCCCTGCTGGAGCCATTCCACCAGTCTGTCAGACCGCCTGCTTCTGGGTGAAGGGTGTGGAGTGACACCAGTGGAATTGATGGACACAAGCTTATCGCCACACTGGTTTTCCTCTGAAACAAGGCCCTGGATTACAAATGTCGTTTTGGAATCCCAAGGCAGTGAAGGAGGCCAAGGTTGGCATGTTGGCAAGAGGACTCTGCGAGGACCCATCCGTGCGCGGACTGGCTCTTGACAGAAGGCACACCATGTGCTCTGCCTGCTTCCTGGAGGCTGGCTGCCCTCCCCACAGAGGGTGGTGCCAGATCGGGGCTCAGACACCGTCCTTGCCGTTGGAAAGATGGGCGCCCAGCTGTCCATGCTGCTGGAAGGGTCTGGTGGGGGTGAACAGGCCACGGAGCCGGTGCGGCCACCATGCCTGTGACCTCGGCCACTTTGTGCAAAGCACTGCAGAGGCATGGCAAGGCCATGACGTGTCTGTCCACCGAAGGCCTCCCTGGTTTTGAGCCCCTCCTCTGAAGGGAATGCTTCCAGCACTTTCGTGGATTACAAATGTCTTCAGCCCCTGCCCTTTCAAGCAGTTCCTTAGCTCCCCTCCCCAGTCCACAGAGCCATCTCCTGCCTGTGAGCGAGGCCTAATCAACGTAAGTCTGTCCTCCAGGCCCTCCCTTCCCTCCAGGTGAGGTGCTGCTGGACGTCTGACCCCCGCTGAGATGGCCGCTCCCTGTTTTCCAGGCCATCTGTGCAGGGGTTATGGCACCAGTTCACCACACAGGCACCCGCAGGTGAACGAGTTCAGTGTCTGCTTTCTCTTCTATGAGTGAGTCGGGCGCAGCCCTGCGAGGCCAGGGGCGTACACAAAGGCACAAGAAACACCGGAACGGCAAGCACCTGCTCCAGCGAATCCCGGCGCCTCCCAGCCCTGCTCGGCCCCGTCTCATACATGCTGTCTTTATTTCATGACAGGAAGGCAGCCATGTGTGTGTAATTTTATGTTTGTGTGTTGAACATCACCAGGTTCATGGCGGGCTGCTCATGGAGTCCCTTGATGTTCTCCGATCAGCTCTTCAGGGCCGGGTAACCAAGCCAGGAGGGGCTTCTCAGTGGAGAACAGTTTTTGGCAGATGACAGCATGAGCTCATTCACTGCTTCTTGGGAATCTCCTAAGAGGGCTCACCAAAGGCCCATACAGAGTCTACATCTCTTTCTTTCTTTCTTTCTTTTGGCGGGGGCGGGGACGGTGTTTCACTGTCACCAGGCTGGAGTGCAGTGGTGCAATCTCTCGGCTCACTGCAACCTCCACCTCCCAGTTTCAAGCCAATTCTCCTGCCTCAACCTCCCGAGTAGCTGGGATTACAGCCGCCCGCCACCACGCCCAGCTAATTTTTTGTATTTTTAGTAGAGATGGGGTTTCACCATGTTATCCAGGCTGGTCTGAAACTCCTGACCTTGTGACCTGGCCGCCTCGGCCTCCCGAAGTGCTGGGATTACAGGTGTGAGCCACGGTCTTTTTTTTTTTTTCTTAAGACAGGGTCTCACTCTGTCACCCAGGCTGGAACGTGAATACAGCTCGCTGCAGCCTCTGGATCCTCCCACCTTGGTCGTTTTCCTCTTGTAAGGACCCTTGTAATGACACTGGGCTCAAATGAGTCATCCAGGATCCTCTCTTCATTTCAAGGACTTTAATCACACCTGAACACCGCTTCTGCCAAGTAAGTAATTCATTCACAGGGCCTGGGGATTAGGATATGGCCCTCTTTGGGGGCCATCATTTAGCTACCAGGGATGCAAGAAGAAACACCACCCCTGTGACTTTGGTGTCTTTAATGGTGATGTTAATTTCAGTTCCCCCAGGGATCTATTTCTTTAGCGAAATGTAGAATTTGGGCGAAGTTGGGGCGCAGTTTCAGGGTGTTCTGCTTGGCCTTTCCTACCTTATTAACTCTCATTCCATCAGTCACGGAGCCAATATGGAAGCTATGCCAGTGCCAAGTGTCTCCCCTCAATACGTTTGGAAGCTGGGGAAATAACCACAGGACAAGCCCACAGACCTGCAGGACCTGCCACAAGATGGACTTGGACCACCCCACAGGCTCTTTGACCTCCATAACCCTCTACTCTGCCCATGGTGGCATGTTGAGTCCCTGGGAAGAGTATCAAGTCAGAGTCAGTATGCAGTAACCCCTGAAGACCTGGCTGTGCTCTTTTCCCATTTCACAGTTCGCCTTGTGAGTGGCCACTGCTCCTCTGGGGAGGGATTGGAGAAAGACTTACAGCAGACACTTACGGCCCTGTTGTAGCATCCTGTCTCAGAGTGACACACTTAAGGAGCTTTGGTTCTATGAACTGCCTTAGGTTTAGGAAGTGGGTGAGAGTCTTGCATTCCCTGGATGGGAGCTAGAGTCAGGGTTCTGCTGCAACTAACCAACCAAGTGAACTGTTAGAGCCACTCCCAGCTGTTCAATCACAAGATTAAGTCAAGTCCTCCATGAGTGCACCCATGTGAACACATTTGTTCCGACCCAATCTTGTGTTTCCTTTCCTTGGTCCAATCCCTTTAAAAATCTATTCTCGGCCGGGCGCAGTGGCTCAAGCCTGTAATCCCAGCACTTTGGGAGGCCGAGCGGGCAGATCACGAGGTCAGGAGATTGAGACCATCCTGGCTAACATGGTGAAACCCTGTCTCTACTAAAAAAAAATACAAAAAACTAGCCGGGCGAGGTGGCAGGCGTCTGTAGTCCCAGCTACTCGGGAGGCTGAGGCAGGAGAATGGCGTAAATCTGGGAGGCGGAGCTTGCAGTGAGCTGAGATCTGGCCACTGCACTCCAGCCTGGGCAGCAGAGTGAGACTCCGCCTAAAAAAAAAAAAAAAAAAAGGCCGGGCGCGGTGGCTCACACCTGTAATCCCAGCACTTTGGGAGGCCGAGGTGGGCGGATCACAAGGTCAGGAGATCGAGACCACGGTGAAACCCCGTCTCTACTAAAAATACAAAAAATTAGCCCGGCGCGGTGGCAGGCGCCTGTAGTCCCAGCTACTCAGGAGGCTGAGGCAGGAGAATGGCGTAAACCCAGGAGGCGGAGCTTGCAGTGAGCCGAGATCGCGCCACTGCACTCCAGCCTGGGCGACAGAGCGAGACTCTGTCTCAAAAAACAAAAAACAAAAAACTATTCTCCCAAATACAATTAACCTGTAGGTTCTGCCCAATACAAATGAACAAGTTCTTCCTCCCTGAGCAGATTTGGCACTTCTCCCCTGGGCTATGCTGGGATTTGCCCTTGCTATTGGCCTAGAGGCAGCAGCGACAGCGGTGGGTCTGAGGAAGCGGTCTGCCTGTGGCTGTAGACGATCTGAATGCCTGGGTTGTTGCTGCGTGTCATGTTATCAATGTCCCACTGCCCCTTAGGGAGGACATTGGGCTGCCACCAGATGGGTGAACACTGCAGTGCCCAGGTCCCGTTTGGAAGATCTGTTTCCTGAGCCTGTTCCTTTCATCCGGTGCAAGGTCCATCAGTGGCAGGATCTGTCAGGTGTTGTCAGGAAGCACTACCCACCCCGGACCGTTCAAACGCAGAGACTACAAAAAGGATGACTTGTGGAGGTGTGAGGACGCCTTGGGAGGCAGATGAAGCACGGTGAGGCTCTGAGAGGCTCTCAAAAGCAGAAAACCATGCCTGTCTTTAGGGTTGAAAGACTAAAGGCACCAACTAATGTTTCCAGAGCCCACTGAGAACTGGGCCATGGAGGAGGGCTGCCCGGTGAAGGTTGTTCTCATGGACGGCTGTGGGTGCTGTGAGAAACTTGGCACTAATGCTGGAGGGAGCTAGAAAACTTATTTAAATCACCTATACATTCTCTCCCTCCAGCTCTTTGCTGGTGTCTCCCAGCTGGCATGGAAGCCCAAGTGGAGTGGTCTACAGCAGGCAGCCTCCCAGGGCACGCTGGGCAGAGACTCCATGTGCAGCAGCAAGGGGTTAAAGGAGAGCCAGAAAACAAGACCCCATGGGGCATCAGGCCAGCCGAAGGACACTCATCTTGGAGAGGAGCTTGAGCCATGGACTGCTGGTGGGCCTAAGGAAACAGGCAGCAGCTGCTCTTGGGCGGTCTCAGGAACTGAGGGTTCAGCTGCAGCTGTCTCTGTCCTGACACAAACATGACCTCCGCTTACATGGAGACTATCACATCGTGGGGAAAAGTGGCCCGGCCAGGGCAAGAGTGGGGACATTGCCCCACTCTGAGGGTCTTTGCCTCCCTTCCCCCACTTCCTTGCCCCCAACCAAGAAGGCCCATGGCCCAGGAGAGGAAGGTAAAAGGTAAAAATGTTGTCCCAGAGGCAGATCCATTGCTCTCCTTCTTCATCTAAGGTGCTAGAGTGAATGAGCAGACCACACCTCTGCTCCTATTTAGGTCCACTGAGTCACAGATGTGGCCAGCAATGAGGGATTAGTGAGGGATAGGGGTTTAGATTGGATCTGAGATGGATGTTTTAAACTAACTGGACTGTTTTGATATCTTAACATTGTGGACTGCCTGAGATGTAATTACAGGATGCAAAGAGGAAGAGGAATTGGACAGAACACAAGAAGTTTACATCCCAAGGAATTGAGATGCCTCCAAAAACAGGTATGGGGCCAGGCATGGTGGCTCACACCTGTAATCCCTGCACTTTGAGAGGCCAAGGTGGGCAGCTTGAGCCCAGGTATTTGAGACCAGCCTGGACAACATGATGAAACCTCATTTATATGAAAAATACAAAAGGCCGGGTGTGGTGGCTCATGCCTGTAATTCCAGCACTTTGGGAGGCCGAGGCAGGTGGATCACGAGGTCAGGAGTTCGCAACCAGCCTGGCCAAGATGGTGAAACCCTGTCTCTACTAAAAATACAAAAATTAGCTGGGCGTGGTGGCACATGCCTGTGATCTCAGCTACTCAGGAGGCTGAGGCAGGAGAATCGCTTGAACCTGGGAGGCGGAAGTTGCAGTGAGCCAAGGTGGCACCAGAGCACTCCCGCCTGGGCGACAGAGCTAGACTCTGTCTCAAAAAAAAAAAAGAAAAGAAAAGAAAAGAAAAATACAAAATTAGCTGGGCATGGGGCACGTGCCTGTGGTCCCAGCTACTCACTGGGATGTTGTATTAGTTCATTTTCATGCTGCTGATAAAGACATACATGAGACTGGGCAATTTACAAAAGAAGGAGCTTTATTGGACTTACAGTTCCATGTGGCTGGGGAGGCCTCACAATCATGGCAGAAGGGGAATGGCACATCTCACATGGTGATAGACAAGAGAGAGAAGGAGCTTATGCAGGGAAACTCCTCCTTATAAAACCATCAAATCTCATGAGACTTATTCACTGTCATGAGAACAGCATAGGAAAGACCTGTCCCCATGATTCAATTACCTCTCACCAGGTCCCTTCCACAACACATGGGAATTCAAGCTGAGATTTGGGTAGCGACACAGCCAAATCATATCAGAGGCCAAGGTGGGAGGATTGCTTGAACCCAGGAGGCAAGGTTGCAGTGAGCCAAGATCATGCCACTGCACTCCAGCCTGAGTGACAGAGAGAGACCCCCATCTCAAAAAAAAAAAAAACCCACCAAAAATAAAATTAAAAAAAAAACCCATATATATACAGATGATTGGATGGGTCAGGGATGGATGAATGGTTGGATGGGTGGATGGATGGACACTGGATGGGTGGATACTGGATGGATGGATGGATGGATACTAGATGGTAGGATAAATATTCGGGTGGTGGATGGTTGGATGGATGGTAGGATGTGGATGGTGGATGACTGGCTGGATGGATAGTAGGATGGATGGATGGATGGATGTTGGATGGACGGATGAATAGTAGGGTGGTAAATGGGTAGATAAATGGTTGGATGGATAGTAGGATGGTGGATGGTTGGATGGATGAGGGTTAGATGAATGCATATTGGCTGGATGATAGAACGGTGGATGGATACATGGGTGGTAGGATGGTAGGTGGTTAGATAAATGGTTAGATGGATAGTAGAATGGTGAATGGTTGGATGGATGGATTGATGGATGGATGGTAAGATGGTGGATGTTTGGATGAATGGTTGGATGGATGGTAGACTGGTGGATGGTTGCATGGTTGGGTGGGTGGATGTATGGTTGGGTGGTGAATGGTTGGATGAATTGATGGATGGATGGTAGGATGGGTGAATGGTTGGATGGATTGATGGTGGATTGATGTCTGGATAGATGGTTGGTAGATGATAGGATGGATGGACAGTTGAATGAATGGTTGGAGGGATCGATGGATGGTTGGACAGATGGTTGAATAGATGATATGACGGGGATAAGGACAGATGCATAGGTGGGTGGAAAGATGAATGTTTAAAGATGGTTGGATAGGAAGATGATTGGATGGATGGAGGATCCCCCAGGGTTGCTCCCTGAGCAAACACGAGGAGGTTTGGAAATCTTGATCACAGGGGTCTGTGGGCCTGTCCTGTGGGTGAGAAGTCAAGACTGGAGAGGCTTCGACCCAGGCTGGTTTTAGGGGTAGGGGCCGCTCTGAGGACAGAGATGCAGAGGCACAAGCAAGGAACTGGGTGGAGGTGCACTCTGCAGGATTTCTGGTGTCTGATGGAGATGGTTATTTGTGGACTCCAGATGATTCTAGAAGGCCCTAGGACTTTTCTGGGTGGGATTCATGAAGGCAGGTGGCAGGTTCCCCGGCTTAAGAAGCCAATAGAAAAGTAAAGAATTGGAATGACAGATACCGACAGTTTGAGGATTGGTGGAGATGGCCTCCCTGACTGGGGATATTTGAGCAGAGGCAGGAAATGGCTGGAGCAGAGGGACTGGCAGGAGCAGAAGCCTGACGTGGGGCTTGGAGCGTGCTGGGGCGCAGGGAAGCGACAGAAGAGCTCGGAGCACCGCCGGCAGGGAGGGCAGCCAGAGGGAGAGGAAGGCGCGGAGGCCTTATGGGGCTGTCCTGGGGTCTTGGATGTTCACTCCGAGTGAGATGGGAGCTGCAGGAAGGTTTGATCCCCGGGGAGACCAGATCGGGCTTGAACTCTGACCGCAACCCCTGGTCCCTGGTTGGAGGGCACACGGGCAAGGCAGTGGTGGGAGCGCTGCAGCAGCACAAGACCACAGAGCAGGGGGATATGCGGGGTGTGGGCTGGGAGGGCTAGGTGGGATGTCTGACGAGGCTGGGGAACTCCTGAAGCTCAGGCCGGGGTGAGCACTGTCCCTAGGAGGGTGTGGCCAAGTCTCGCCCTCAAGGCATTGCGGCATGAATGAAGCGCTTTAAAGGGAGTTCCCAAAATGAAGTCCCTAAGCGAAAGGGAAGAGGAGCAGACTGCGACAGCTGGGGTTGGAGCGGGGAAGGGGGGGATCCCAAGTCATCCTCAGGCCACCCGTGGCCAGCCCCGAGCTCTCTCTGCGGCGAGGAGCGCTAGCCCCAGAGCCTGGCGTCCTGCTGGGGAGGCGCGTTTCCCGCGGCGCTGGGCGCCCTGGGCATCCCGGGAGGAGCGCCCCTCCCGCCCGCTCTCCGCGCCCTGCTCCACACTCCCCGCCCGCCCTGCGCCCCGCTCCCCGCGCGCCCCCTGGCGGCAAGCTTCGCAATGGCTCCCGCCGCGCTCTGCTTTTCGGGGTTGCCGGAGGGGCGGGGCTCGAGTGGGAATGCAACCCTTGGACACGGTGGATCCTGGGAATCTAACCTTCCGTCCCGGGGCTGCTGAGCTCCAGCCCTGCCCCAGGAACTGTGCTGGGGGCCCCCGGGGATGGGGGCGCAAGCTCAAAGGGCGGAGACCTCGGAGCCCCGGCTTCATCCGCAAGCGAGACTGGCCGCAGGGGACTGCCAGGGTCTGCGGGGGTGAGGGGGCGGGTGGGCTCGGAGGATGGCCCCGGGCTCCCAGGGAAGCTGGCAGGGCGCGGAGACCTCGGACGCTCAGTCCCGCAGTGGCCGCGGACACAGGTGCGGAGGAGTGGGGGAGTTTTCCCTGGGAGAAATGGGAAGCGTCGAAGGATTTTAAGGAGTACGGCTGGTCGGATTTGCATTCGGGGAGGTCGCTTTGTCTCCTGAGTGGAGAATAAGGAGGTGGCAAGAGCAGGGGAGTCAGCGGGAGGCTGCCCGGGTCCAGCTCGAAAACGCCAGGCCTGACCCGCCCCGCAGGGTCCGCGGGAAGGAAGGAAAAGGCGTTGGGGATGCGTAGGAGGCAGAGGCCTTGGTGGTGGATCTGGTGTGGAGTGGGGCAGGGGCTGCGAGGAGGGCGCCCAGGACTGGTATCAGTGAACAGTGACAGTGGCAGGGCGGTGACCTCAGCACCAGCGCTGCGGCTGGGGTGCAGGGAGCACCTGAGCCTCGGAAAAAGGCCTGCGTGGGGCGGGCACAGGCTGGCGTTGAAGCCCTGGGGTGGACTCACGTCCTGGGGAGGGCACTGTCTTGTGTGGCCCCAAGTGCTGTCTGAACCCCTCCTGGGTCTTGGGCCCCAGCACCAACAGCCGTTGCCCTGATCACGCCCAGCCTCCGTTTAATTCTTTTGTTATTTCTTTTACTATATACATTTTCGAATTTATTTTTTATTGAGGTAAAATTTACATACCATAAAATTTGGCCAGGCGCGGTGTCTCGCGCCTGTAATCCCAGCACTTTGGGAGGCCAAGGTGGGCTGATCACCTGAGGTCAGGAGTTCAAGACCAGCCTGGTCAACGTGGCGAAACCCCATCTCTACTAAAAAATACCAAAAAAAAAAAAAAAAAAAAATAGCCGGGCGTGGTGGCCAGCGCCCGTAATCCCAGCTACTTGGGAGATTGAGGCAGGGGGAATTGCTTGAACCCAGGAGGTGGAGGCTGCAATGAGCCGAGATTGTGCCATTGCACTGCGGCCTGGGCGACAAAGCGAGACTCCGTCTCAAAACAAAACAAACAAACAAAAATTTCCCACTGTAACCATTTTAAGTGTACAATTTAGTGGCATTAAGTACATAATCAGCACCACTATTTCCAGAACATTTTCATCATCCCAAACTGTGCCCATTAAGCAATAACTCCCTCTCCCTCTCTCCCCCTAGGCCTGGTAACCTCTATTCTAGTTTCTGTCTCTATAAACTTGCCTGTTCCAGATGTGTCATATAAGTGGAATCATATAATATTGGAACTTTTATGTGTGACTTATTTCACTTAGAATGTTTTCAAGCTTCTTCCATATTGTAGCATGCATCAGAACGTCATTCCTTCTTATGGCTGAAGCATATTCCATTTATGTGTTTAGACCACATTTTGTTTGTTTATCTGTTGATGGACACTTGGCTTGTTTCCACATTTGGCTACTGTAAATAATGCTGTTATGAACATTGCTGCACAAGTATCTGTGTGATTCCTCATTTTCAGTTCTTTTCAGAATGTACGTAGAAGTGGAATTGCTGACTCACGTTGGTAATTCCATGTTTAACTTTTTGAGGAACTGCCAAACTGTGTTCTATGGTGGCTTTACAATTGTACATTCCCACCTGCAATGTGCAAGGGTTCTAATTTCTTAATACCCTTACCATTTATTTTACTTCTTTTGAAAAAATTATAGTCATCTCAATGGGTGTGACATGGTAGCTCATTGTAGTTTTATTTTGCATCTCCCTAGTGACTGATGAGGTTGAACATCTTTTTTCGTGTGCTTATTGACCATTTATCTATCTTCTTTGGGGAAAGGTCCATTCAAGTCCTTTATTTGTAAATTGGGTTGTTTAGGGAGTTTTTGTTTCTGAGTTATAGCAATTCTAATATGCTGCATATTAATACCCTATCAGATACAGGATTCGCAAATAACTCATTTTGTGAGTTGCCATTCTACTCTTTTTTTAAATTATTTTTATTGTTCTAAATTTTTTTCATTTTTGTATAATACTTTAAGTTCTAAGGTACATGGGCACAACGTGCAGGTTTGATACATAGGTATACATGTGCCATGTTGGTTTGCTGCACCCATCAACTCATCATTTACATTAGGTATTTCTCCTAATGCTATCCCTCCCCTAGCCCCCCAACCCCCGACAGGCCCCAGTGTGTGATGTTCCTCACCCTGTGTCCAAGTGATCTCATTGTTCAGTTCCCACCTATGAGTCAGAACATGCATGTGTTTGGTGCTCTGTCCTTGTGATAGTTTGCTGAGAGTGATGGTTTCCGGCATCATCCATGTCCCTACAAAGGACATGAGCTCATCCTCTTTTATGGCTGCATAGTATTCCATGGTGTATATGTGCCACATTTTCTCAATCCAGTCTATCATTGATGGACATTTGGGTTGGTTCCAAGTCTTTGCTATTGTGAATAGTGCTGCAATAAACATGTGTGCATGTGTCTTTATAGCAGCATGCTTTATAATCCTTTGGGTATATACCCAGTAATGGGATGACTGGGTCAAATGGTATTTCTAGTTCTAGATCCTTGAGGAATCGCCACACTGTCTTCCACAATGGTTGAACTAATTTACACTCCCACCAAGAGTGTAAAAGCGTTCCTATTTCTCCACATCCTCTCCAGCATCTGTTGTTTCCTGACTTTTTAATGATTGCCATTCTAACCAGCATGAGATGGTATCTCATTGTGGTTTTGATTTGCATTTCTTTGATGACCAGTGATGATGACCATTTTTTCATGTGTCTGTTGGTGGCATAGATGTCTTCTTTTGAGAAGTGTCTGTTCATATCCTTTGCCCACTTTTTGATGGGGTTGTTTTATTCTTGTAAATTTATTTGAGTTCTTTGTAGATTCTGGATATTAGCGCTTTGTCAGATGGGTAGCAAAAAATTTCTCCCATTCTGTAGGTTGCCTGTTCACTCTGATGGTAGTTTCTTTTGCTGTTCAGAAACTCTTTAGTTTAATTAAATCCCATTTGTCAACTTTGGCTTTTGTTGCCATTGCTTTTGGTGTTTTAGTCATGAAGTCTTTGCCCATGCCTATGTCCTGAATGGTATTGCCTATGTTTTCTTCTAGGGTTTTTATGGTTTCAGGTCTAACATTTAAGTCTTTAATCCATTTTGAATTTATTTTTGTATAAGGTATAAGGAAGGGATCCAGTTTCAGCTTTCTACATATGGCTAGCCAGTTTTCCCAGCACCATTTATTAAATAGGGAATCCTTTCCCCATTTCTTGTTTTTGTCAGGTTTGTCAAAGATCAGATGGGCCGGGCGCGGTGGCTCAAGCCTGTAATCCCAGCACTTTGGGAGGCCGAGACGGGCGGATCACGAGGTCAGGAGATCGAGACCATCCTGGCTAACATGGTGAAACCCCGTCTCTACTAAAAAATACAAAAAACTAGCCGGGCGAGGTGGCGGGCGCCTGTAGTCCCAGCTACTCGGGAGGCTGAGGCAGGAGAATGGCGTAAACCCGGGAGGCAGAGCTTGCAGTGAGCCGAGATCGCGCCACTGCACTCCAGCCTGGGTGACAGAGCCAGACTCCGTCTCAAAAAAAAAAAAAAAAAAAAAAAAAAGATCAGATGGTTGCAGATGTGTGGTGTTATTTCTGAGGCCTCTGTTCTGTTCCATTGGTCTATATATCTGTTTTGGTACCAGTACCATGCTGTTTTGGTTACTGTAGCCTTGTAGTATAGTTTGAAGTCAGGTAGCGTGATGCCTCCAGCTTTGTTCTTTTTGCTTAGGATTGTATTGGCAATGCAGGTTCTTTTTTGGTTCCATATGAACTTTAAAGTAGTTTTTTCCAATTCTGTGAAGAAAGTCATTGGTAGCTCGATGGGGATGGCATTGAATCTATAAATTACTTTGGGCAATATGGCCATTTTTACAATATTGATTCTTCCTATCCATGAGCATGGAATATTCTTCCATTTGTTTGTGTCCTCTTTCATTTCATTGAGCAGTGGTTTGTAGTTCTCCTTGAAGAGGTCCTTCACATCCCTTTTAAGTTGGATTCCTAGGTATTTTATTCTCTTTGTACCAATTGTGAATGGGAGTTCACTCATGATTTGGCTGTTTGTCTGTTAATGGTGTATAGGAATGCTTGTGATTTTTGCACATTGATTTTGTATCCTGAGACTTTGCTGAATTTGCTTAGCAGCATAAGGAGATTTTGGGCTGAGACGATGGGGTTTTCTAAATATACAATCATGTCATCTGCAAACAGGGACAATTTGACTTCCTCATTTCCTAATTGAATACCCTTTATTTCTTTCTCTTGCCTGATTGCCCTGGCCGGAACTTCCAACACTATGTTGAATAGGAGTGGTAAGAGAGGGCATCCTTGTCTTGTGCCGGTTTTCAAAAGGAATGCTTCCAGTTTTTGCCCATTCAGTATGATATTGGTTGTGGGTTTGTCATAAATAGCTCTTATTATTTTAAGATATGTTCCACCAATACCTAGTTTATTGAGAGTTTTTAGCATGAAGGGCTGTTGAATTTTGTTGAAGGTCTTTTCTGCATCTATTGAGATAATCATGTGGTTTTTGTCATTGGTTCTACTTATTTGATGGATTACGTTTGTTGATTTGCATATGTTGAACCAGCCTTGCATCCCAGGGATGAAGCCCACTTGATCATGGTGGATAAACTTTTTGATGTGCTGCTGAATTTGGGTATTTTATTGAGGATTTTTGCATCAATGTTCATCAGGGATATTGGTCTAAAATTCTCTTTTTTTGTTGTGTCTCTGCCAGGCTTTGGTATCAGGATGATGCTGGCGTCATAAAATAAGTTAAGGAGGATTCCCTGTTTTTCTGTTGATTGGAATAGTTTCAGAAGGAATGGTACCAGCTCCTCTTTGTACCTCTGGTAGAATTCGGTTGTGAATCTGTCTGGTCCTGGACTTTTTCTGGTTGGCAGACATTAATTATTGCCTCAATTTCACAGTCTGTTATTGGTCTATTCAGAGATTCAACTTCTTCCTCGTTTAGTCTTGGGAGGGTTTATGTGTCCAGATGGAGTCTCACTTTGTCGCCCAGGCTGGAGTGTAGTGGCGTGATCTCGGCTCACTGCAACCTCCCCCTCCCGGGTTCAAGCAATTCTCCTGCCTCAGCCTCCCGTGTAGCTGGGATTACAGGCGCGTGCCACCACGCCCAGCTAATTTTTGTATTTTTGGTAGAGACAGAGTTTCACCATGTTGGTCAGGCTGGTCCCAAACTCCTGATCTCATGATTTGCCCGCCTCGGCCTCCCAAAATGCTAGGATTACAGGTGTGAGACACTGCACTCGGCCTTATTCTACTCTAAAAAAATATATATTTTTAGAGACAGGGTCTCATTCCATTGCCTAGGGTGGAATGCAGTGGTGCAATCTTGGCTCACTGCAACCTCCACCTCCTGGGTTCAAGCCAATTCTCCTGCCTCAGCCTCCTGAGTAGCTGGGATTACAGGCACGTGCCACCACACCTGGCTAATTTTTGTATTTTTAGTAGAGACAGGGTTTCACAATGTTGGCCAGGCTGGTCTCGAACTCCTGACCTCAGGTGATTCACCTGCCTCAGCCTCCCAAAGTGCTGGGATTATGGGATTATAGGCGTGAGCCACTGTGCCCGGCCAAGTTTTATAGTTTTAGTTCTTAAGTTTAGGTTTTTTAATCCATTTTTGAGTACATTTTTGTATATAGCATAAGGTTAGGATCCAACATCATTCTTTTGCATATGGATATCCAGTTTTCCTAGCACCATTTGTTGAACAGATTGTCTTCCCCCATTAAATGGTCTTGGCAACTTTGCCAAAAATCATTTAACCAAATATGTGAGGGCTTATTTCTAGATTCTCTAGTCTACTCAATTGGTCTATATGTCATTCCTTATGCCAATACCACACTGTTTGAATTATTGTAGCTTTGTAGTAAGTTTTGAAGTGAAGACATGTGAGTCCTCCAACTTTATCTTTCTTTTTTACAAACGATTTTGACTGTTTGTGGTCTCTTGCAATTCCATATGAATTTGAGGAAAATTTCTATTTTTGAAAAAGTAAAAAAGGCTGTTGGAATTATTTTTTATTTTTTTGGAGATGGAGTTTCACTCTTGTACCCCAGGCTGGAGTGCAGTGGTGCAATCTCAGCTCACTGTAACCTCTGCCTCCCGGGTTCAAGCAATTCTCCTGCCTCAGCCTCCTGAGTAGCTGGAATTACAGGCATCTGCCACCATGCCCAGCTAATTTTTGTATTTTTAGTAGAGATGGGGTTTCACTATGTTGGCCAGGCTGGTCTCGAACTTGTGACCTCAAGTGATCTGCCTGCCTTGGCCTCCCAAAGTGCTAGGATTAAAGGCATGAGCCACCACATCCGGCCCAGGCTGTTGGAATTCTTATAGAGACTGAGGTAAATCTGTAGATCACTTTGGGTAGTAGCAACATCTTAACAATGTTTAGTCTCTCTACCCATGAATATGAAATATCTTTCCATTTATTTCTCTCTTCTTTAATTGTTTTCAGCAATGCTTTATAGTTTTCAGCATCTAAGTCTTTCACCTCTTTGGTTAGATTTATTCTTAAGTACTTAATTATCTTAGATGCTATTGCATGCAGATGGAGTTGTTTTCTTAATTTTCTTTTCTTTCCTGGATTTTTTTTTATGTTAGTACCTGCTACTACCTAACATTTTAAATATATTTATTTGTTTATTTCTGTCTCATTTACTGAATAAATCTTCCATAAGGGCTAAAGGTTTTTTATTTGCTTATTGCCTTAGTCTGGGATCTTAAAACAGTGTCAGGCACATGGTCTAGTACATATTTGTTGAGTGCACTAATGATGAAGGTACCATTAACTAATACTGGCATTTTCTTTATTTATGATTTGTTTTTCTTTTGCCACTACAAAAAAATGCCTCAGGGATTGCTGGGTCAATGTCCATCTGTCTTCTTAATTGTGTTTGCAGTTGAGAGACTGCTTCCCAAGGTGATTGTTGTAATGATTCTCATTTCTGCCATCAGCAAATGAGGGTCCCTGGGCCCTCACACCTCTGGGAGCACTAGGTGCTAGGCTGTCTTCTATGTCTGGCACCTGGGGGTAGATCCCTGTGTCAGCAGTGCTTTAGCTGACACTTCTCGGATGACTAGTGAATTAGAACCTCCTCAAATGTTTGTCAACCATTTCATTTTGCTCTTCTATGAGTTGCTTATTTATACCCTTTGCTCATTTTTCTATTTCCCTCCCTCCCTCCCTCCCTCTCTCTCTCCTTTCCTTCCTTCTCTCTCTCTCTTTCTTTCTGACAGGGTCTTGCTCTGTCACCCAGGTTGGAGTGCAGTGGCACGATCATGGCTCACTGCAGCCTCAACCACCCAGGCTCTAGCAATCCTCCCATCTCAGACCCCCAAATAGCTGGGACTAAGGGTGTGCGCCATCGCACATGACTCATTTTGGTATTTTTTGTAGAGACAGAGTTTTGCCATGTTGCCCAGGCTAGAACTAGTCTCAAACTCCTAGACTCAAGTGATCTGCCCACCTCAGCTTTCCAGAATGCTAGGATTACAGGCGGGAGCCACCACGCCTGGCCACACTTTGCTTTTTTGTTCTTTTCTTGACTGTTCTTCAGCATTTATTCTTCCATATACACTTTAAGATAGTTTTAGTCATTGAAAAGATCTGGGGTTCTACCTGGTATTGCTTTTCTTTTGTCCGGATATTGTTTCATATCATTCCATGTTTTCTTCCTATAGGTTTTGTGCCTTCCTTAGTGATTTTCTTAAGCTTTTAATATTTCTTTGTCACTCTTCTGGATGGAATAGATTTCCCATTGCCTTTGCCAGAAGCTCATTATTGGAATGGAAAGAAAGATTGATCATTGAACATACTTCTCTTGCCAGTTTACCAGATTATTTTATTAAGGCTAATAGTTTCTACTTGAGTCTCTTACCTCGTTCAGGTATTCAAGCATATCATCATCAAGAAGGAGAGCTTGGCCGGGTGCCATGGCTCACACATATAATCCCAGAAGTTTGGGCTGCGGATAGAGAAGGATCACTTGAGCCTAGGAGTTTGAGACCTGTCTGGGCAACATAGTGAGACCCCCATCTCTATAAAAAAAAAAAAAAAAGTTAAAGTAAAAGTAAAAAAAGAAGGGGAAGCTCTGAAATCCTTCTTTTCCAATGTTTGTGCCAATTATTTCACCTTTATTATGTGCACAAGTGAGTGATCACCTTCTCCTTTTCTGTACCATCTATTATTGGGGGCTGGGAGCTCCCGCCTTTCCCTATGTTGTGGAATAAGTGCATTGGGTCAGACCTGTCTGTTGTCTGCAGGTAAGCAGAGCCCTGCTCCTCCTCCTCCTCACTGCCTTTGCTCATCGCCTGGGCCGGGCCCTGCTGGAAACACCAGGTGCTCGCTCCAAGCAGAGGTTTGAACCTTCTGTCCCTGCAACCTTGGGGGTTGGGGTCCTGGGAGATGAGGTACCAGGAGGCCCTTTGGGGGCGGCCCAGGCTCTTTGACTGATGGTCTGTGGGTGTGAGCCCCCAAGTTCTAGGCCTGGGGGGCGAGAGGAAGAATCTTCGAGAAAGAGTCAAGCGGGCCACCTTGGGCACACGTGCACCCCAGGATGCCCGCCCAGCACGCCAAGCCCCCCACACTCACCTGTAAGTGCAGGCGGTGCTGGAGGCCCGGGGCCCTGCAGGGGCAGGTACACAGGTCGCCGCAGTGCCCTGGCGGCCTCCTCCTGGCCGCTGGCCCTCCCCTGCGGCTTCCTCATCCTAAAAAGCAAGTGAAGCCAAACGAAAGCCCTGTCGCTCCCGCTGTCCCCTCCCTCCTGGCCTCCGTCCCCCGGGCTCGCCTGCCCTGCCGCCCAGCGGACCGGTCCCTTCCTGCTTTCCCTGGCGGGTGCTGTCGGCTGCTCTGTTACCAGGAGCCGGGACGCGCACATATTCCCAGAATCCGCGCTCAGTGCGTTCCGTCCCCCAGGACACCTGTTCTCTGCACAGGCGCGTCTGGGCCCAGCCGGGGCAGGCACGCGTTCCCGGGCAGCCACTCCGGAAGGCCCGAGGGAGTAAATCTGGCCCTCCCGGTTCAGCACAAAGCTCCCCTGGCCTCCTTTTAAAAACGACCGCCTCCCAACTCCCCGCGGGCACGAGTGGCGGCTGCCTCCCCTCCCCTGGGGCCGCGCGCGCCTCCCGCAGGGTCTCAGTGCCTCCTGGGTGGGGGACAATTCCTGTCCCCACCGGTGCCCTGCGCCCGCCGGGTCCCAGGAGTAAGTTCTGGGTCCCCGGGCTGGCTCCTTAGTGAGCAAAGGCGCATCGCTCGAATTCCAGAAACCCTTCTCGCCCAGCGCCTGCCTGGCTGTGACACAGCCTGGAGAATGCGCTCTCGGAGGTGGATTCCGGAACTCAGGAGAGAAGAATGCGACGCTGGTCCGCTGGGCTTCCTAGTCCCCCAGGGGTGGGAGGGGGCTGTATCTCAAAATAAGATTCTGCAACTCGACTCTTATAGGGGAAACCAGGCACGCATTTCAAAATCTTCTCATCCGTCCCCACCTCCTTGTGCCACTTTTCCGCGCCTCCTGTGCCACGGAAGCTGCTCTCTGCTCCTGCTGTTTCCAGCCCCGCAGCCCCCGGACAGGAACTGGCTTGGCCCAGCCGGGCCCGCTTCCTCTCCCTGGGGTCCTCAGGCCATGCAAGTGAGGAAACTCAGGCTCAGAGGGGCCATGTAACTCTCCCCAAATCACCGACAAGCCTGGTGCAGCCACGGTGGCGCGCATTCGCCCACTCGGAGACCGAGAGGCAGGATTTCTGCCTGCACAGCCTCCCACCCAACCGCCAGACCTGCTGGAGGCCCGGGCCCTGGAGATGGCTGTCTTCACGGAGACTTTTTTTTTTTTTTTTTTTTGAGACGGAGTCACGCACTGTCGCCCAGGCTGGAGTGCAGTGGCGTGATCTCGGCTCACTGCAAGCTCTGCCTCCCGGGTTCACCCCATTCTCCTGCCTCAGCCTTCTGAGTAGCTGGGACTACAGGCGCCCGCTACCACGCCCGGCTAATTTTTTTTTTTTTTTTTTAGTAGAGACGGGGTTTCACCGTGTTAGCCAGGATGGTCTCGATCTCCTGCCCTTGTGACCCACCCGCCTCGGCCTCCTAAAGTGCTAGGATTACAGGCGTGAGCCACCGCGCCCAGTGAGACTCCTTATGCCAAACTCATTCACTCCCGGGCGCCTCTTTTTTTTTTTTTTTTTTTTTTTTTTTAATTTTTTTTTTTTTGAGACAGAGTCTCGCTCTGTAGCCCAGGCTGAAGTGCAGTGGCCGGATCTCAGCTCACTGCAAGCTCTCCCTCCCGGGTTTACGCCATTCTCCTGCCTCAGCCTCCCGAGTAGCTGGGATTACAGGCGCCCGCCACCTCGCCCGGCTAGTTTTTTCGTATTTTTTAGTAGAGACGGGGTTTCACCGTGTTAGCCAGGATGGTCTCGATCTCCTGACCTCGTGATCCGCCAGTCTCGGCCTCCCAAAGTGCTGGGATTACAGGCTTGAGCCACCGCGCCCAGCCAAGCGCCTCTTGCTGGCAACGGATGTGTCGGGCGTTCAGGTCTCTTAACTTAAGGTCTCTGTTTTTCCAAGTTTGGAAATCAGCTCAGAGCAGAGCGCGTAAAGAGGGACTTTCACTGGTGCTCAGAGCGCCCTGGCTGCCTACTGCTGGCTGGCTGACCCCTCCCCTGCAGATTCCCCCTCACCCAGCCCTACACAGGCTGAGGGCCTCACTAACCCGGACCATACGGTGTGACAAATGCACACTGAGGGGTTATGGAGGAAGAGCAGAGTTGGGGTCAGAAGGCATTTAGGCTGAGAAAAAAGGGCACATGGCACCCAACCCATGAAGGGAAGGGAGAGGAACAGCATGTGCAAAAGCTCAGAGTCAAGAGTGGTGGCCTGGAGCTTAGTTAGAGTCAAAGGCGATGGCGGGAGTTGAGGGTCTGGTGCAGGTGGTTCTCCCAAGCTGGGCTGAGCTGTATGACTTGACCCTGAGGGGCACGCGGGCCAGGCTGTGTTTTGGGGGGAGGCAGGAGCCAGGACACAGACTGGGGAAAAGGGGTAAAGGAGCCTGGTCCCTGCTGCCACCTGCTTACCTAGGACCCCAGGACTTGGGGGGTAAGTGGCCATCCTTTGGAATGTTCTCAAGGGATCTCAGATAAGTAGAAGCAGCAGAGCATTCTGGAGAAAGCAGGGCCCATCCTCCACCCCACAACCCTCTCCCCATGTCCCTGGAGCTGCCTCCTCTCCCACAGGCCAGGCCTGTCCAGCCTCTTGTATGTCACCCTGCCAAAGAGCTGAGCAGTGGAAGGTCCACACCCTGTGCCCGTCCCCCACCCCACCCCTCCCACAGTGAGGACCCCCTGGTGTTGGGGACACTCTGGGTCTGTGAGATTTCTCCAGAAGCAGACTCAGACAAGGATTGGAGCCCACACTGAGAAGTTAACAGTCTAAATGTGTGTGTCCCTCCCCAAGTTCACTTGTGATAGTGGTATTAGGGGGTAGGGCCTTTGGGAGGTGATTTGGTCATGGGAGCAGAGCCCTCAGGAATGGCAATAGTACCTTTATAAAAATGGCCCAAGAGAGATCCCTCATCCCTCCCACCATTTGAGGACACGGTGAGAAGCCCCATCTATAGACCAGGAAGCAGCCCTCGCCAGATACTGCTGGAGCCTTGATCTTGGGCCAGTCTCCAGAACAATGAGAATAAATTTCTGTTGTTTATAAGTTGTGCAGTCTGTGGGTTTTTTGTCATAGCAATGCCAGAAGGTGGTGGATGACTAAGATGGGGATGGAGAGGTAGCTATGGTAGACAACTGGAGTATAACCTCCAGGGGAATTTTGGGAAAAATGTAAAACATGCAGAGCTAGGAGGAAGGGAACTGGGGTATTTATACACCAACTTCCAGCCTGTGGTTGAGAACTCTCCAAGGTGCCAAATCTCCACCTCCAGTCCTGAGCAGAACCACAGGGGCCTTTCCTTCCCAGGATTTAGCCTCTAGGTGATGAGATGTTGCTGCTGGTGGGTGACAGGCAGGACAGCTGAGGGAAGGGCCCCAGGAATCTGGCCACCAGCCAAGTCTGCTGTAGCACATTTGTGCTCCGAAGCCCAACGCAGTCAACAGATGACTAATAACAGCCAAATGGGAGATTTGCCCTTTTTGGCCCAAAAATGTAATTGAGTTCTTTGTTATTCAGGGTTCTCCAGAAAGACAGGATATAAGGAAGGGGGTTTATTAGGGGAGCTGGCTCACAGGCTTACAGAGGTGAGGTCCTATGACAGGTGGTCTGCAAGCCGGAGAACCAGAGCATGGATCAGTCCAACTTCCAGAGCCTCAGAACCAGTGAAGCCAGCCGGGTTCAGGGAAGCCAGCTCAGGTCCAAGAGCTCCCAAAAGGCCGCTAGCACAAGTCCCAGAGTTCAAAACAGAAGAGCCTGGAGTCCAATGTACAAAAGCAGGAGGAGAAAAAGCACTCCTCTCCGAAAGGTAGAGAGGAAGAGCAGAGAGAGAGTCAATCCCCCTTCTTCTGCCCATTTGTTCCAGCTGGGCCTCCGGCCGATGGAATAGTATTCTGTCCACACTGAGGATGGGTCTTCCTCTCTCAGGCCACTGACTCACAAGTCCTCCCAGACACACCCAGATACAATGCTTCACCAGCCATCTAGGCATCCCTCAACCCAGCTCAGTTGACCCCTAAAATTAACCATCATAAGCTCCCTAGAGGGACAGATTGGGGAAGGAGGACATTTCAGGGTCTAGGTCTATGCAGAAGTTTCCCAGACCATTTGAGAACACAACAGTTGAAAACCAAACATGAAAATCAGGGCTTTACTCCAGCCTGAGAAACAGAGCAAGGTTCTGTCTCTTAAGAAAAAAAGAAAAAGAAAAACCAGGGCCAGAAGCGGGGGCTCACGCCTGTAATCTTAGCACTTTGGGAGGCCGAGGTGGGAGGATCACTTGAGGTCAGGAGTTCAAGACCAGCCTGACCAACATGGCAAAACCCCATCTCTAACAAAAATACAAAAAATTAGCCAGGTGTGGTGGTGGGTTCCTGTAATTGCAGCTACTCAGGAGGCTGAGCCACGAGAATCTCTTGAACCCAGGAGACGGAGGTTGCAGTGAGCTGAGATCTCACCCCACTGCACTCCAGCCTGGGTGACAGAGTGAGACAAGAAGAAGGAGGAAGAAGAAAGAAGAAAGAAGAAAGAAGAAGAAGAAGGAAGAAGGAGGAAGAAGAAAGAAGGAAGAAGGAAGAAGGAAGAAGGAGAAGGAGAAGGAGAAGGAGAAGAAGGAGAACAACCCAAGACTGACCGTGGAAATGTGCATTCAGAAAAGCAGAACCACCACAAATGTACAGTTCAATTAATTTTCATAGCCTAACACTCACATGTAACCAGCGCCCAGATCAAGACAAATGTACAGTTCAATTAATTTTCATAGCCTAACACTCACATGTAACCAGCGCCCAGATCAAGACAAATGTACAGTTCAATTAATTTTCATAGCCTGACACTCACATGTAACCAGCACCCAGATCAAGACACAGAACATTTTTAGTAGTCCAAAAGCCCTTGTTAGATGACTGACTTTTGGCTCTTCTTTTTATCTAATATAACTATTCAAGGCTATAAACTTCCCTCTAAACATGGCTTTAATGGTATCCTTGTATCCCACTTTCTTTTAGTTTTTATTTTTTTACAGATAGTCTTGCTCTGTCACCTAGGCTGGAGTCCAGTGGCATAATCATAGCTCACTGTAACCTCAAGTGATACTTGTGCCTCAGCCTCTTCAGTAACTAGGATTACAGGTGCCCGCCATGACTCCCAGCTAATTTATTTATTTTTGTAGAGGTGAGGGTCTCCCTATATTGCCCAGGCTGGTCTTGAACTCCTGGCCTCAAGTGATCCTCTACTTCGGCATCCCAAAGTGCCGGGATTACAGGAATGAGCCACCATGCTTATCCCCATCCATCCCACAGTTTATAACATATCTTTGTTATCAGTTTAAAATATTTTCTAATTTCTACTGTGGTTAATTCCAGACCTGTGGTTTATTTAGAAGTATTTTTGCTTAATTTTCAGATACTCAGGAATTTTCTAATTATCTGTTAGTTTTTTAAAGCTTAATTTCACTGTAATCAGAGGACATATTTTATTATTTCAGTCCTTTAAAATGTGTTGAAACTTGCTTAATGTCTCAGCATATGGTCAATTTTGGTAAAATTTCTACACATGCTTTAAAAGAATGTGTATTCAGCAGTTGTTGGATGAAGTGTTCTATGTAAGTAAATTAGATCAAGTTTGTTAAAACTTGTGGTTTAAATATATTGTATCTCTATTGGTATTTTGTCCATTTATTCTATCAGTTACTGAGAGAGATGTTTTAAAATTTCCCACAGTAGTTGTGGATTTGCTGCTACTTTTTTAGTTCTATCAGATTTTGTTTTCTATGTTTCAGGGCTGTGTTATTAGGTGTATACAGATTTATGATTGTTAGATCTTCCTATTCAATTGACCCTTTTATAATTGTGAAATGGTTTTACCATCACTGCAACCTCCGTCTCCCGGGTTCAAGCGATTCTCCTGCCTCAGCCACCTGAGTAGCTGGGACTACAGGTGCGTACCACTATGCCCAGCAAATTTTTTGTATTTTTAGTAGAGACGGGGTTTCACCATGTTGGCCAGGATGGTCTCAATCTCTTGACCTCGTGATCCGCCTGCCTCGGCCTCCCAAAGTGCTGGGATTACAGGCACGAGCCACCACGCCTGGCAATATTATTAAATATCAAGTCAATGCTCACTTTTCCAATTGTTTTATAAATGTTTGTTTGAATCAGAACCCAAAAAATTTTGACACTTTATGACTGGTTGGTAAGTCAGGTCTTCTTTAATCTACATTTTTCTTATTCACTCTTTTTTCCCCTCTAGCAAAGGAAACCAGGTTGTTCCCCTGTAGCTCACCAGTGTGGATTTTGCCAACTGTGCCCCCTGCTGCTGTTTAACATGTGTCCGTGCCTCTGTATTCCCTGTAAGCTGGTAGTTTGTATTGAGGAGTTGGACTCAATTTCTTAACGTCTGGCTACTGACAGCTTTTTTTTTTTTTTTTTTTTTTTTGAGACGGAGTCTCGCTCTGTCTTGTTGCCCAGGCTGGAGTGCAGTGGCGCCATCTCGCCTCACTGTAAGCTCCGCCTCCTGGGTTCACGCCATTCTCCTGCCTCAGCCTCCTGAGCAGCTGGGAGTAGAGGCGCCTGCCACCATGCCCGTCTAATTTTTTTGCATTTTTATTAGAGACGGGGTTTCACCGTGTTAGCCAGGATGGTCTTGATCTCCTGACCTCGTGATTCGCCCGCCTCAGCCTCCCAAAGTGCTAGGATTACAGGCGTGAGCCACCGTGCCTGACCTGGCTACAGACAACTTTTAAGTTTCACCCCTCCCTCTTCCCATTGAGCCCATACCTGGACAAACTGATAAGACAGCCTGGGTTCTCCCCCTTTGGTGCAGGCGGGAGAGTCAAACCACGTGAGCTGCTGCCCTGTGTGAATTCTCACCTGGCCCCACCCCCCAGCCCCAGCCTCCAAAGCCACCCAGGCCTGTCTCCTTTCCTGGCTCTCACAAGCCATTTTGTACCTGCTTGCAAGGCCTGCCCTGCTCTCCTGCACCACCTCCATTGTGTGAGTCATAACCCTCTTCACACCTTTTTGGTGTGTGCGACGTCGTCAGTTTTGGGATCGCAACTGAATGTTGGGTAGCAGATCCCTGCTGCTTTTGCAGGTTTACGGTGACACTGTGGAAGCTAGAGCTGTGCTGTTCACTCTGGTAGTCATTAGTTACAGGTGGTTTCTAGTTTGCTGGAATGTCACATTCCAGGGACCTTACCTGAAAGGCTGAGTGGTTTACGGGATCCCTTCTCCTTGATGCCTGGACTCCAATTCCTTTCTCCCTAACACCGTCAGACAGCTAAAGCTTTAATTAAGTTAATAACATTAAATAAAAATAAAAATTCAATTTTTAGGCACCAGCTGCTAGTGCAGTAGCCACATGTGGTTAGAGCCTCTAGTTTTTTACACAGTCTCACTGTGTGGCCCAGGCTGGAGTGCAGTGGCACAGTCATACATAGTTCACTGCAGTCTTGAACTGCCTGGTTCAAGGGATCCTCCGACTCAGCCTCCAAAGTAGCTGGGACTACAGGTGCACACCACCACATCTCACTAATTTTATTATTTTCTGTAGAGATGAGGTCTCATGGCCGGGCATGGTGACTCACGCCTGTAATCCCAGCACTTTGGGAGGCCAAGGTAGTTGGATCATTTGAAGTCAGGAGTTCGAGACCAGCCTGGCCAACATGGTGAAACCCTGTCTCTACTAAAAATACAAAAAAATGAGCCAGGCGTGGTGGCGTGCACCTGTAATCTCAGCTACTCGGGAAGCTGAGGCACGAGAATCGCTTGCACCGAGGAGGCAGAGGTTGCAGTGAGCCGAGATTACGCCACTGCACTCCAGCCTGGGTGACAGAGTGAGATCCTGTCTCAAAAAAAAAAAAAAAAAAAAAAGATTAAAAATGAGATGAGGTCTTGAGGTCTCACTGTCTCAAGCTCCTAGACTCAAGCAATCCTCCCACCTCAGCCTCCCTGAGTGTTGAGATTACAAGCATGAGCCACTGCGCCTGGCCTGTGCATGAGAAATTGAATAGGGTTGGGATGGTTTATTTGGTTCCTAGTTTGCTGAAGTGTCACATTCCAGGGATCTTATCTGAAAGGCTGAGTGTTTTACAAGGTCCCTTCTCCTTGGTGCCTGGACTCCAATTCCTTTCTCCCTAACACCATCAGACAGCTAAAGCTTTAATTTCATGGGCTTTCAGCTGCCATTTTCTGCTTGACTTTGTAACCTCCTACCCAAAACAGCTTAGAGACTGGCAAATATCTTGAGGGGAAAAGCAGCACAGAAGATTGAACGGTAGCTTCCAATGCCAATATTTGCCTCCCCAGGCCTGTAAGAATCCCAGAAGCTCTGAGCTGCCACTTTCCGCTTGGTCTCTAAGCACATGCCAGGCTCATCTCAATGTGAGTCCCTCGTCTCAGGTTCTCAGTCCTTCAAGTCCTGGCCGACTTGGTTGCTCGCCAATGCCTTCAAACAGCTGTTGATGTTGTTGCCGTTGTTTTGAGATGGAGTCTCGCTCTGTCGCCCAGGCTGGAGTGCAGGGGCGCCATCTTGGCTTACTGCAAACGCCGCCTCCTGGGTTCACACCATTCTCCTGTGTCAGCCTCCCAAGTAGCTGGGACTACAGGCACCTGCCACCACGCCTGGCTAATTTTTTGTATTTTTAGTAGAGACGGGGTTTCACCATGTTGGTCATGCTGGTCTTGAACTCCCGTCCTCATGATCTGCCTACCCCGGCCTCCCAAAGTGCTGGGATTACAGGCGTGAGCCACTGCGCCCGGCCTGTTGTTTTAAACCTAGTTTTTAGAGTTGCTTTTGGTATACGATACTCGTTATTCACCACAGCCACAAGTAGGAGTTTTTGCTTTGTGGGAGGCTTTATTTTTGAGTGCATAGAGGTTCCTGATTACTATAAAGAATTAAATGGGCCGGGTGCGGTGGCTCACGCCTGTAATCCCAGCACTTTGGGAGGCTGAGGTGGGCACATCACCTGAGGTCAGGAGTTTGAGACCAGCCTGACCAACATGGAGAAACCCCGTCTCTACTAAAAATACAAAATTAGCTGGGCATGGTGGCACATGCCTGTAATCCCAGCTATTCGGGAGGCTGAGGCAGGAGAATCGCTTGGACCCGGGAGGTGGAGGTTACAGTGAGCCAAGAACCCGCCATTGAACTCCAGCCTGGGCAACAGGAGCGAAACTGTTTTAAAAAAAAGAAAAATTAAATGGCCTAATAAATGATAATGTGTACTTATAGACTTGCCTGGTAGACAGGAAGAATGATCCACTGGATGATTTGATTGATATAAGAAATTATTAAAATTAGGGCCAGGCGTGGTGACTCACACCTGTGATTTCAGCAGTTGTGGGCTAAGGCAGGAGGATCGATTGAGGTCAGGAGTTCAAGACTAGCCTGGGTAACATAACAAGACCTCATCTCTACAAAAAACTTTAAAATTAGCCAGGCACAGGCCAGGTGCGGTGGCTTATGCCTGTAATCCTAGCAATTTGGGAGGCAGAGGCAGGTGGATCACCTGAGGTCAGGAGTTGGAGACCAGCCTGGCCAACTTGAAAATCCCGTCTCTACTAAATATACAAAATTAGCCGGCGTGGTGGCACACACCTGTAATCTCAGCTACTCAGGAGGCTGAGGCAGGAGAATCACTTGAACCTGGGAGGCGGAGGTTGCAGTTAGCCAAGACCATGCCATTGCACTCCCGCCTGGACAGCAAGAATGAAACTCCATCTCAAAAAAAAAAAAAAAAAAAAATTGTACAAAGACTGCATGTGCATGAGTAAAAAAACACAGGGGGAAATGTAGTGATATGAAAGGAATATGAAATCTGAGACATGAAACGAGCAGTTCTATCTGTGTTGTTTTGGATAAAATGAAAAGGCATTTCGCTTACTAAAAAGGTGATATTTCAATATTCTAAGAAGACTTCGATTAGGAATATAGCAGAAGACTTTTCTGCAACTATCCATCAAAAGATCAGATCCTGGCCAGGTGTGGTGGTTCGTGCCTGTAATCCTAGCACTTTGGGAGGCTGAGGTGGGTGGATTGCCTGAGCTCAGGAATTTGAGACCAGTCTGGGCAACACAGTGAAACCCTGTCTCTACTAAAAATGCAAAAAATTAGCTGGGTGTGGTAGTGGGCACCTGTAGTCCCAGGTACACAGGAGGCTGAGGCAAGAGAATCACTTGAACCTGGGAGGCGGAGGTTACAGTGAGCCGAGATCACGCCACTGCACTCCAGCCTGGGTGACAGAGCAAGACCCAGTACCCCTCCCCCGAAAAAATAAAAAAAAAGATCAGATTCTGTCTCCCCGAATATAGAATGGATGTTCTGTTATCTTACCAGCCCTGGCAGGCCACTACGCATGTGTGCGTACATTACCGCGTCTGTGGGGCATTGCAAGGAATACATTTTTTTAGCCACTCAACACCTGTAGATGTCACTGTCTCGGCATTCAATGGGAAGACCCGGTCTCCAGCAACTATTTTCCTCCATGACCCTCAGTGAGTGTTTTCCACATTTAACGATGTGGGACCCACGGCTCTGGGGACAGCCTTGTGCCATCTTGTGTTTCTTCAGACCCTGCCTAAGTTTCAGGAGAATTTGCGTGACCATGGGAAAGGTTACCAGTGTGTCCAAATGCCACCAGGTCTCAGGCACCTGACCTCGGGCATTAGCTCCCTTCTGCTGCTTCCTGAGGGAACTCTCAGAAACCCTGTAGCAGGCCTCACCCAGGAGAGTCCGAGGGAAGAGATGGGCAGTGCCACCAGAGGCCCCTGGGAGAGGCGCTTCAACAGCTTCATTTATGCTGACAAAGCAGCCGTGGTCAGCGCTGTCGTTAAGGTGAGTGGCCATCAGTGGCGGCTGGCATGCAGCGTGTGCACGAATTAACACATCAAACACAAAAACCACCAAAAGCAGTAAAGCGAATGAGGATGGCTGGGTGCTCCTCACCCCTCCGATGCCAGTGCCCCATCCCCTCTCAGTGCCTTCGTTCACCTCTAACTCCTGTGTCCACAGTGATGTTCCAAAGAAGAGCTCCACAGGGTGGACACACAGAAAGTCCTGCTTACTTCGAATGTGTCGTCCTCTGCCCTTCCTTCCTAGGCTTGCCCTGGCCATGCGATGTGCATGGCTGCTGGAATGAGCATTGCACAAAGGTTCTTGAGAGCTCAGGGCCCCCATGAGTGTTCTCTGGGTTTCTGGCATGTGGTGAAGGAGGTTTAAAGGAGCCTTCTCTAACTTCACCATCCTTAGAGAAAAGACACCTCATTGGGTGGCTCCTGACTCCATGGTCAGTGGCTTTGACTGTAGGGGTGGAGGTGGGGGGGGGGGGTGGAGCAACACATTTTTATTTTTTTTAAATTATACACACACACACACACACACATATCTCGCAAAATAGACTTTTTTTCATTGAAAAAAAAAGTTGTTTTTTTTTTTTTTTTGAGACGGAGTCTCGCTCTGTCACCCAGGCTGGAGTGCAGTGGCGCTATCTTGGCTCACTGCAAGCTCCGCCTCCCGGGTTTACGCCATTCTCCTGCCTCAGCCTCCCGAGTAGCTGGGACTACAGGCGCCCGCCACCTCGCCCGGCTAATTTTTTTGTATTTTTAGTAGAGACGGGGTTTCATTGTGTTAGCCAGGATGGTCTCGATCTCCTGACCTCGTGATCCGCCCGTCTTGGCCTCCCAAAGTGCTGGGATTACAGGCTTGAGCCACCGCGCCTGGCCTGTTTTTTTTTTTTTTTTTGAGATGGAGTTTCGATCTTGTTGCCCAGGCTGGAGTGCAATGGCGAGATCTCAGCTCACCGCAACCTCCGCCTCCCGGGTTCAAGCAATTCTCCTGTCTCAGCATCCTGAGTAGCTGGGATTACAGGCATCGCCACCACACCCAGCTGATTTTGTACCTTTAGTAGAGACAGGCTTTCTCCATGTTGGCCAGGCTGGTCTTGAACTCCTGACCTCAGATGATCCACCCAACTTTGCCTCCCAAAATGCTGGGATTACAGGCATGAGCCACCGCTCCTGGCTCATAGAAATATTTATTACCAATATTCCAAAGAACAGAACTTGGAGAAAGCATATCTAAGCACATGTGCAGGGCGAGGTACAGTGGTTTACATCTGTAATCCCAGCACTTTGGGAGACTGAAGCAGGAGGATCGTTTGAGGCCAGGAATTCAATAACAGCCTGGGCAACATAGTAAGGCCCCATATTTACAAAAATTTTTAAAAATTAGCTGGTGTGGCAGAGTGCACCTGTAGCCACTTGGGAGGCTGAGGTGGGAGGATCACTTGCAGCCAGGATTTTGAGGCTGTGGTGAGCTGTGATTGCACCACTGCACTTCAGCGGGGGTGACAGAGCAAGAGCTTGTCTCTAAAATAAATAAATAATAAATAAATAAAAACATCCTATGCTACATGGGTGATTCAGCTGTAATTAACAGAGCATCCAACCCAAAGTAGCTTAAACAACATCGTTTAAGTTTGTTAGCTTGATCTGCTTCATAAGATTAAGAAGTCTATGGTGCTGGGCCCAGTTCAGCTGTGGCAGGGATCTTGGTCAGCTTATCTGCTCTGCTCTTGGTCTTCTCTTAGTCTCAAGATGGCTCTGCAGTCCCAAGAATCATGTCCTCACCCAGCAGAGGCAGTGAGCGGAGGCAGAGAGTGTCGTACCCCACACCAACTCTTTAACAGAAGGACGGCATTCCTAGAAGCACCCTTTCCCACACTCTCCCCTGCAACAGCACACTTCCTCTCATATCTCCTTGGCTCCAAATTGGTCATGTGCCCTTGCTCAGTCCTGGACCTGGCCCCTTCCCCGAGATCAAGAGAGCACCACAGATGGCTGAAAGTCCCTGGTTCTGTTGGAACAAGGAGGAAAGGCTTCGAGGCAGGCGGCCCACAGTGCCTGTCACGCTGGAGAGCTGATCTGTAGAAGGCGCGCAAAAAAATTCCATTTTCCCTGAAGAACCACATAGAAAGGATTCCCACTGAAGTAGGAAGGAGATGACAACCTCAGTTCTCCTCATCTTGTCCACCCTGGGTCCTGCAGAGCTTAGGGGGTGTGGGTGCTGGATGGCAAAGATCCAGGACCTGGGCAGAGATGGGATCCACTCTCAGCCCAGGGTTATAACAATACACTCGGAAATTCCACTCGATTGTTCTTCTGCCTCCTCATCATTGTCCTACTCTGTGCCATGGGACACAGAGCACTGCTCCACAGGCGGCAGCCAGGAGCAGTGGAGGGACGAATGGAGGGGGCAGTGGAGGGACGAATGGAGGGGGCAGTGAAGGGATGAATGGAGTGAGGGAGTGGAGGGATGAATGGAGTGGGCAGGGGAGAGATGAATGTAGGGGGAGTGGAGGGATGAATGTAGGGGGAGTGGAGGGATGAATGTAGGGGGAGTGGAGGGATGAATGTAGGGGGAGTGGAGGGATGAATGGAGTGGGCAGGGGAGAGATGAATGTAGGGGGTAGGGGAGGGATGAATGTAGGGGGGAGTGGAGGGATGAATGTAGGGGGAGTGGAGGGATGAATGTAGGGGGAGTGGAAGGATGAATGTAGGGGGAGTGGAGGGATGAATGTAGGGGGAGTGGAGGGATGAATGGAGGGGGGAGTGGAGGGATGAATGTAGGGGGAGTGGAGGGATGAATGTAGGGGGAGTGGAGGGATGAATGGAGGGGGGAGTGGAGGGATGAATGGAGGGGGGAGTGGAGGGATGAATGTAGGGGGAGTGGAGGGATGAATGTAGGGGGAGTGGAGGGATGAATGTAGGGGGAGTGGAGGGATGAATGGAGTGGGCAGGGGAGAGATGAATGTAGGGGGTAGGGGAGGGATGAATGTAGGGGGGAGTGGAGGGATGAATGTAGGGGGAGTGGAGGGATGAATGTAGGGGGAGTGGAGGGATGAATGTAGGGGGAGTGGAGGGATGAATGGAGGGGGAGTGGAGGGATGAATGTAGGGGGAGTGGAGGGATGAATGGAGTGGGCAGGGGAGAGAGGAATGTAGGGGGTAGGGGAGGGATGAATGTAGGGGGGAGTGGAGGGATGAATGTAGGGGGAGTGGAGGGATGAATGTAGGGGGGAGTGGAGGGATGAATGTAGGGGGAGTGGAGGGATGAATGTAGGGGGAGTGGAGGGATGAATGGAGGGGGGAGTGGAGGGATGAATGTAGGGGGAGTGGAGGGATGAATGTAGGGGGAGTGGAGGGATGAATGTAGGGGGGAGTGGAGGGATGAATGTAGGGGGGAGTGGAGGGATGAATGTAGGGGGGAGTGGAGGGATGAATGTAGGGGGAGTGGAGGGATGAATGTAGGGGGAGTGGAGGGATGAATGTAGGGGGAGTGGAGGGATGAATGTAGGGGGAGTGGAGGGATGAATGGAGTGGGCAGGGGAGGGATGAATGTAGGGGGTAGGGGAGGGATGAATGTAGGGTGAAGTGGAGGGATGAATGTAGGGGGAGTGGAGGGATGAATGTAGGGGGAGTGGAGGGATGAATGGAGGGGGAGTGGAGGGATGAATGGAGGGGGAGTGGAGGGATGAATGGAGGGGGAGTGGAGGGATGAATGGAGGGGGAGTGGAGGGATGAATGGAGGGGGAGTGGAGGGATGAATGGAGGGGGAGTGGAGGGATGAATGGAGGGGGAGTGGAGGGATGAATGGAGTGGGCAGGGGAGAGATGAATGTAGGGGGTAGGGGAGGGATGAAAGTAGGGGGGAGTGGAGGGATGAATGTAGGGGGAGTGGAGGGATGAATGTAGGGGGAGTGGAGGGATGAATGGAGTGGGCAGGGGAGAGATGAATGTAGGGGGTAGGGGAGGGATGAATGTAGGGGGGAGTGGAGGGATGAATGTAGGGGGAGTGAAGGGATGAATGTAGGGGGAGTGGAGGGATGGAGAGGGGAGTGGAGGGATGAATGTAGGGGGAGTGGAGGGATGGAGGGGGGAGTGGAGGGATGAATGTAGGGGGGAGTGGAGGGATGAATGTAGGGGGGAGTGGAAGGATGAATGTAGGGGGAGTGGAGGGATGAATGTAGGGGGGAGTGCAGGGATGAGTGTAGGGGGAGTGGAGGGATGGAGGGGGAGTGGAGGGATGAATGGAGGGCCAGTGGAGGGATGAATGGAGGGGGAGGGGAGGGATGAATGGAGGGGGAGGGGAGGGATGAATGGAGGGGCGAGTAGAGAGGTGAATGCAGTGGGCAGTGGTGGCTTGAATGCAGTGGGTGGGGGCTGGTGTGTGTCTGGGAAGGCTGCTGTGCTCTCTGCTCTTTGTAACCCTGTGTCAGGGTGATTTCTAAGAAGGGTGCAGGCAGACACTGCTTTCTTCAGCAGGGAAGCTCCAAGTGGGATGTAGGGAACACAGCCCCAGAGCTAGGAAGCACTGAGCTGCTCCCAGCCAGGCCCTGGAGGGGCTGTTGGCACCATTCTAGAGCAGAGGGGTGTCCCACACCCCTCAGCTGCACTTGGGTCTCAGCTGGGATGAATAATTGGATGTGGACACAGTGCCGGGCAGGCGATTATCTTTATGGGCCTGGGCGCTCCTGCTGTTGTGGATAATTATCTTGGCAGTAAGGCTGGGTCCAGTAGTCCGGGTCTCAGAAGGGAAAGCAGGGAAGCCTGGGAGAGCAGCCAGGGAGAGGGGAGGCCTGAGGGGAGGGCCTGCCCGGGCCGCTTTCCCTCTTTGAGTCCTGTTTCTGCCCCAGGTGCACAGGCTGGCGACTGGCAGAGAAAGACCAGTCCCACCAGGGCCTCTCCCTGGGGCTGACAGGGGCCCAGGCTACAGATGACTTCTGTCGTTTCGTGGGCTGGACAGGCCTGCACAGACCTGGGCGGCCACGCAGAGGACACTTGTAAAACAGGGGAGCCGGTCTGCTCCAGTGCCTGCTCCCAGAGGAAGCAGAGCTTGTCCTCACCTCCAGGAAGCCCCTGTTCCTAGCCACAGGTGATCTCGGCTAACCTGTGGCTCCTGGTCACTTGCAGAGTTGTGAAAGGCCCAGACAGAAGAGGGCAGGAAGAGTGGGTGTCAGGGCCTGACTGTGGGGACCTGCACGTCTTTTGTGGCCTGTCATGGTGTATCGCCAGCAGGAAGCCTCCTTTTCCTGTTAGAGCAAATGCTCCAGTTCCAGGACTCTGCAGGTGGCTTGAAGCTTTCGCTGCCTGAGACTGGCAGCTAAGCACAGAAATGCAAATGCAAAGGGACATCAGGGGTCCCACGGTCTTTGCTCGCTGTGGAAGGCGGGGTCAGGCGCTGATGCAGGCAAACTCCTGCCATCTTCACCAGAGCCCTGGACCAAATCCTGCAGAGCATGGGTTCAACAGACAGGTGGGAACATGAACCCATGTCCCTGAGAGTGGTCAGAATCTCAGCCCCAGGTGGAGTCTGCTGAGTGCTGTGGCTGCAAAGCAGGGCTCTGGGTCTGGGGGTCAGCTGTGCGGGGGAGGGAGGCCCCTGACCTGCACCGCACCCGACTTTTTCCCTCCCTCCTCTCACCCCCTGGGCCTCACCCTTGTTCACAGAAGGGGGCACCTACACCTTCTGCCTGTAGCTCCAGGCACTCACTCCGGCCTGCCAGGCCCCAAAACCTTGGCATCCTTGTCCTTAAGCCCAAGGGGCCTGCTGGGCACTCCCTTGGCGCCACCACATTGCACAGGGGGCCCCATGCCCCTCCTGACCCTCTCTCCCCTACAGAGTACTGTGAATTTTGTAATTGTTAGTATAGCTGGTGTCCTCATTTAAAACCTTTTAGCAGTACCAGGCTACAGTGGAAACAAAATTCCAACCCCCCACACCCCAAATTCATACACCTGCTGGGAGTTGTGGGAAGTGCCTGTCTCCCTGCTCCTCCCCTCCCAGTCTCTCATGAAAACGTCTGACAGGTGAAAATACCATCTTTGGGTAGGGCCAATTTGCTCATCCCTGATTACAATGGAGGTTCAGCATCTTGCAGTCAGCAGCCATTGGGGCTTCCTTTGTGCAGCGTGTCCGGCGGCCTGGACCTTTCCTCGTTGATTGATAGCAGCCCTTTGTTGGGAGAATCGGCCCTTTGTTAAACCCTGAGTTATCACGGGTTCTCCCCAGCTTGTTGCACATCCTTCGATTTTAAATATGTGGTCTAGGCAAAATGTTGCCATTTGTAATTTAATTAAACTTTTCAACAATGTTCTCTGTGGCATCTGCTTTTTTGTCCTGCTCAGAAAAGCCTTCGGGATCCTGAGATTATTAAATAGTCTCCTGTGTTTTTTTCAAATGATTTCTGTGGTTTTGGGTTTTTGCATTTATATTTCTGCTCCATAAGGAATTTATTTCTGTGTGAAGAGTGGGATCAGGATCCAATATCATGTTTTTCCAGGCACCAATGCTGCCCAGTTGTTCCACCACCCTTTAATATTATTATTATTATTATGATTATTATTCTGAGATGGAGTTTCGCTCATTGCCCAGGCTGGAGTACAATGGCACGATCTCAGCTCACTGCAATCTCTGCCTCCCTGGTTCAAGCAATTCTCCTGCCTCAGCCTCCCAAGTAGCTGGGATTACAGGCACCTGCCACCACGCCCGGCTAATTTTGGACTTCTTTTTTTTTTTTTTTTTTTTTTTTTAGTAGAGACAGAGTTTCACCATGCTGGCCAGGCCAGTCTCGAACTCCTGACCTCAGGTGATCCACCTGCCTCGGCCTCCAAAGTGCTGGTTATAGATGTGAGCCACCGTGCCTGGCCACACCACCCTTTTTAAAATGATGTCCTTTTCCTCATGGATTGATAATTGATTGAGACAGAGTCTCACTTTGTTGCTCAGGCTGGAGTACAGTGGCACGGTCTCGGCTCACTGCAACCTCCACCTTCCAGGTTCAAGTGATTCTCCCACCTTGGCCTCCCCAGTAGCTGGGATTACAGCCACCCACCACCATGCCTGGCTATTTTTTGTATTTTTAGTAGAGACAAGGTTTCACCATGTTGGTTAGGCTGGTCTTGAACTGCTGATCTCAGGTGATCCACCTGCTTCGGCCTCCCAAAGTGCTGGGGTTATAGGCATGAGCCACTGCGTCTGGCCTTTTGTGGATTTTAAATGCCCCATTAATCATATGCTAAACAATCACACCGACCTTCTCTGATGTGGGTGTCAAGTCAACTGCCCATAGCAAGATGTTCTATGATGGATTCTACTCTCTGGCAGGGCTAAAGCCCCCTTTTTTATTTTTCAGAATTTTATAGGTTTTTCGTTTTTTTTTTATTGTAGTAAAATATATGTAACATAAAAACTACTATGTTAGCCATTTTTAAGTGAACAGTTGAGTGACGTCAAGTGCATTCACATTGTTATACAACCATCACCACCTTCCATTTCCACTGTCCATCTCCACCCTCCATCACCACCCACCGTTTCCACCCTCCATCTCCACCCTCCATCTCCACCGTCCATCACAACCATTCATCTTCACTGTCAATCTCCACCATCCATCACCACCCTCTATCACCACTCTCCATTTCCACCCTCCTTCCACCCTTCATCTCCATCCTCCCTCACCATCCACCATTTCCACCCTCCATCTCCACTATCCATCACTACCATTAATCTCTGCTCTCCATCTCCACCATCCATCACCACTCTCCATTTCCACCGTACATCTCCACTGTCCATTACTACCATTTATCTCCACCCTCCATCACCACCCACCATTTCCACCCTCCATCTCCACTGTCCATCACCACCATTCATCTCCGCCGTCCATCTCCACCATCCATCTCCGCCGTCCATCTCCACCATCCATCACCACCCTTCATCCCCATCCTTCATCACCACCCACCATTTCCACCCTTCATCTCCACCCATTTCCACCCTCCATCTCCACCCTTCATCCCCATCCTTCATCACCACCCACCATTTCCACCCTTCATCTCCACCCATTTCCACCCTCCATCTCCACCGTCCATCACCACCATTCATCTCCGCCGTCCGTCTCCACTGTCCATCACCACCCACCATCACCACCCTCCATCACCACCCACCATCACCACCCTCCATCATCACCATTTATCTCCACCCTCCATCACCACCATTTATTTCCACCCTCCATCACCACCCACCATCTCCACCCTCCACCCACCCTCCATCTCCATCACCACCCACTATTTTCACCCTCCATCTCCACTGTCCATCACCACCATCCATCTCTGCCGTCCATCTCCACCATCCATCACCACCATCCATCTCTGCCGTCCATCTCCACCATCCATCACCACCCTCCATCTCTACCCTCCATCATCACCCTCCATCTCTACCCTCCGTCTCCACCATCCATCACCACCCTCTAGCTCCACTGTCCATCACCACCCTCTATCTCCACTGTCCATGTCCACCATCCATCACCACCCTCTATCTCTACTGTCCATCTCCACTGTCCATGTCTACCATCCATCATCACCCTCTATCTCCACTCTCTATCTCCATTGTCCATGTCCACCGTCCATCACCACCCTCTGTTTCCACTGTTTATCTCCACTGTCCATGTCCACTGTTCAAGTCCACCATCCATCACCACCCTCTATCTCCACTGTCTATCTCCACTGTCCATGTCCACCATCCATCACCACCCTCTATCTCCACTGTCCATGTCCACTGTCCACATCCAAAATCTATCACCACTGTCCATCTACACCATCCATCATCACCATCCATGTCCACTGCCCATCTCCAATGTCCATCACCACCACCCATCACCACCATCCATCTACAGAACTTACACCTCTTCCCAAATTTCAAGTCTGTATTCACTAAACAGTCACTCCCCATGCTCCTCCTGTCAGCTGCTATCTCTATGAAAGTGACTACTCTAGGGACCTCACATAAGTGAAATTGTACGGTACGTGTTCTTCTGTGACTGGCTTATTTCACTCAGCATAACATCCTCAAAGTCCATCCATGTTGCAGCCAGTACTGGAATTTCTTTCCTTTTTAAGATGGAATACTATTCCATTTTGTGTGTTGTGTGTGTGTGTACGTGTATCTCAGTGCAGCAGGGCTCTGACACCCCCCATTCTCACCAAGACTCGTGTTGGTTTGCCAGGACTGCATCCGCCCAGTCCCAGCAGGTAGGAGGTGGGATCTCACTGTGGTTTTGCTTTGCATTTCCTGGAGGATGCTGGACATCTTCCCATGTGCTTGTTGGCCAGTGTGTGTCTTCTATGGAGACCTGTCTATTCATTCTCCTGGCACCTTTAGTTTCCTAAGGGCTTTGGAATCATCATGTAGCTACTTTTACTGGGGATCATGCAATGTATGGATCAATTTGGAGGCATTGGGGCCTCACTCCTTCTTGGTTTTCCTTTCCTTGTCTCCTCTGTGGGTTCCTGGCTTAGTTTGAGTTGTCCTCTCTACCCCTCCAATTCCCTACCCCCACTCCCTGGCTCCAAGCATTGCCCATACTTGCCCCCTAGCTCTGTCCTGGGCTCCCAAATGCCATGGGAGGACTGGCCCGAGTGTGCTCAGGTCTCTCAACCTCTCAACTGCCAACCTCCACAGCTGCAGCTGCTCTCCTGGCCTAGCTTCCCAGCCTAGTGACAGCCACATGCACTGGCCAGTCCAGGCAGAGCACTGGGCACCAGCCTTGCCTTCCCCCTCTTCCCATCGAGAAAGTCAAGGGTCCTGGCAGAAGAAAAGCACAAATAGAGAAAATGACTTTTGTGAAGGGTCATTTACCAACGTGTGAGCAGGCCAAGCCAAGAGGGTGGAGAAGCCCTGGGTAGGGCAGGAAAAGATGGGCAGGGCTGGGGTCATGCCCACTCTTCCTCCCAAATTTCCTTCTCTCTCCTTCCTCTGCTTCCACCTTCCCCAGCCCAGGACCTCTGGTCAGATGCCTGGTTGCTCCCTCCAGGCATGTTTTGCCATCCGCTTACTTTGACACCGGGAGCTCTCTCTTTCAAACCCTCATCGGAGCAGATCTCAGCCAGCATCAACTCACATTATCCTTGGGAAGAAATCCAGGCACCCGATCACCTGGCTGTAGGTCCCTCCCCGGCCTCTTCCTCAACCTAGCAATCCAAGCTCCCGCCGGAAGGTCTTTCCTGGGAGCCAACTCGGAGTGCTCATTGCCCTGCCCTCTCCCCAGGCAAGTGAGTTTCCACCAGGTGCTTGGGCTGGGGCTCCTGCCATACTCAAGGGCGCGTCTAACCCCCTCTGAACTCACAATCCCGCCCCAGGGTCCGGCACAAGGGCTCTGCTGGGGCTGAGATCCGTGAAGGCAGATGCGGAGAGGCGCCGCTGGATTGCGAGCAGGCCCAGGTGCGGGGCCGGGTGGGGGCTGTCGCAGCCGGGAATGCCCAGCTGCTCCAGCTGCCCACAGGACAAAGCCCGGGGTTCCCCGGCCGGGCGCACGCCTTCCACATTCCCCCTCATCTCCACGCCTTCGCTCACAGCGTTCCCCAACACCTGGAAGGCAGGAATGCCCTGCGGGCACACTGCCCCGCCCCCACGTTGATCCCTTCCCCCCACTTGGCTCCTGGGACACCGGATACGCCTATTGTGGCGCCCGACAAGGAGCAAGCAGTCCGCCGGAACTTACCCCAGGAACCCCGGGCGCCTCCGGAGTTCCCAGCCCCAGCCCCACCCCTCGGTCAGGCCCACTGTGGGTGTCCAGGTAAGACGGCGTTGATGTCCACCACCCTCGCACCCAGCTCAGCCCAGAGCGCCCGGGGTCGGAGGTGGAGCTGTCGGACACACGCCCAGTCTGGCCAGGCTCGGGAGGGAAAATCCGGGTGCGGCCTCTGGGACTCACCCTGACTCCTTCACCGTCCGCTCCTCTTTGGGGCTACCGGGGCCAAAGGTTGGGGACTCGGGGCGCGGCTGGAGCCTACAGCTCCCGGAGCGTAGTTAAGCGTTAACCCACTGGCCCTGGGCCAGGGCGCACGGGCTGCTGTGGGCACCCGGTTCCGCCAGTCGAGCTGGGGCCTGACCTGCAGGCGAAGCGGGGGGCGGGGCCGAGACCGGAGGGAATGGGGTCTGCGCCGGGTGCGAGACGAGCCGGGGAGGCCAGCGGAGCCTGGGCGGTGGGGGAAGGTGGGCCTGGGGCAGGGGCGGGGTGGGGGCCTGCCGAGCCTCTGCCGACCGGGCCACGCGCGGGGCTGCCGGGACGCGCTCACCTGGCGACTGCGGACCCGCCCTAACCTGGTTTCAGTCGGGGCGGGGCGGGGCGCGGCGCGGAGCGGCGGGGGCGGGGCGGGCGGGGGCGTGCCCGGGGCGGGGCGTTCCGGGGGCGGGGCTGGGCGTCCCGCAGACGTCAGGGACCCGCGCGCGAGGCCGCTGGCGGCCGCTCTGCCGTGGGCTCGGCCAGGGCTGCCGCGAGCGTGCGGGCCTCGCCGGGCATGTCCTAGGCGGCGGCCCCGCCCAGCGCTCGGCCGGGCGGGCCGGGACCGAGCCGGGCCGAGCCGGGGACCGAGCCGGGGACCAAGCCGGGGACTAAGCCGGGGACTGAGGCGAGCCGGAGACCGAGCCCGAACCTCAGGTAGGACGCGCTGGCCCAGCGCTGGCCGCGACCCGGGCCTCCCATCACCCGCACCTGCACGCCTGTGGGGCCTCACGGGGCGCGGGATCCCGGCCCAGGCCGGACAAAGGCGCGGGGGTGGGGGGCCGCCCGGCGCACCTGGTCAGACGGGTCCCCGCCGCCGCGGAGGCGGCCCTGGTCTGCGCCAGGCCGGGAGGAGCCGCCCCACGCGCGTCTACGCGACCCGGCCGGGTACGTGTCTACGCGGCCTGCGGAGGAGCCGGCAAGCCTGGGCGCCCGGGTCCCCGCCCCGGCACCGGCTCGGCCATGGCCGCCCCCGGAGAGCGCTGATTCAGAAGGCGCCGCTCCCTCCCCCGCCGGGCCCGGCCGCCTCCCTCCTGGCCTGGTCTCTCCTCCCGCGGTCCCTCCCTCCGTCTTCCTCCTCCTCCCCTCTCTCCTCATTTCCCTTCGCCGCCGTCTCCCCGCTGTCCCTGCCTCTCCCGGCCTGTGCGCTCCTTCCACCGCCGGACTGCCCCGCCCGGCTCGCTGCCCTTCCCTGCCCCTGGGCCCAGCCACCTTTCCCCGCCTTACCTCTGACTGTGGCCCTTCTGGCCGGGGCGGCTGAGGGGGCAAGTTTGGGGCGTTTATTATTCTTCCTCCTAGCAACGATGGCCAGCCCAGCCCCGAGGCAGCCGAAGGCCGTTTTGGAGCGTCGCGGGCTCCCAGGCCTTTTCAGGGTGGGCGGCCGGGGCAGTGGGTGGCCTGGCTCTGGTACAGCGGCATCACCAGGCTCTGGGGCTCGGCTTCACTTTGCCTTAAACAGGGACTGTGGACTCCTCAGGGCGGGCCGCGGCAGGTGATGGCAGAGTGTGAGGCCTAGGAGGGCTGGCTGGGGGCCGGAGCTGCAGTGGTGGGGTGGGCCCTGCCAAATAGAGCACCCTGTGATCCCCCAGCAGCCCTGGGGAGGGTGGGGCTGTAGAGGCCTCCTGGGGGCTTCGCTGTCTGGGGCTGCAGGGGCATGGAAGTCCCACCCCCTTGGCCTCCAGTGCCTGCCTGTCTGGCCCCAGCCTGGGTGCCTGGCTTAGGAAGGGCAGGGCCCCCAGGGTGAGAGGGTCCTGGCTGCCTGGAGCTGCCTTCTCCTGGTGAGGATTTTTCTACATCTTCCCACCTCCCTGCCCAAGGTGAGGGTTTACTATGGGGCACGTGGTCACTTGGGCATTCACACTAGCTGGAGCCCGGTGTTGGTGCTCCCTGCTGCTCACTGAAGGGAGCTGAGATCTGGTGAAGAGCCTCAAAGCTGAAGACCTTGGGTGTGGGCACTGAGCAAAGTAGGGACAGGGAGCCACTCACTCCTCTGCCTGGCACCCTCACGTGGTGTGGCCCTGCCCTCAGGACGCACTCAGCCCGGCAGCCTCTGCTTCTCCTCTGCTCCACTGGGCCCCAGCTGCTGTCATCCCTGTCCTGGGTTATTGTCCTCACTTCTTGACTGGCCTCCTGAGTCAGAGTCCCATGCCCACTCAGGAGCTCTGGGGCCGGCCTCTCAGGTGTGTGACCTGGAGACCCCCATGGAGCCCTTGCTTGGACCCCACCCTTGGCATCTTGCTCAGCTCTCCTTCTCAGGTTTTGAACAAGGGCACCACATTTTCTTTTTGTGCTGGACCCTGCAGTGATGGAGTCAGTGCTGGGCCCTTTAGGGACTTCATCCGCTTGCAGGACTAGCCACAGGACTCCCAGGGGCGTGTGAGGCCCTCCATCCCTCTGCCCTGTCCCTCTGCCCTGGTGGCACCGGCTGTTCCCTCTACCTGGAATGCAGTCCCGCAAGTGTTCATCACTTGCTTCCACCCCTGTCCTGCGGAGCCCCGTAGGCTGCCTCCCAGTGAGCCCCCCTCTGTGTCCTGCCTTTGTGTTCCCTGTATCCCTCTTTGCACTTTCTCATAAGCCATTTCTGTTCTTTGTGCCTGGCCCCTGCTGAAGGGAGCCCGGGGACTCTGAGACTCTGGGTCTTGGTCACAGCTGGCTCAGCCCAGGCTGCCTAGCCCATAGCAGCACTCAAGATGTGCTGGGCAGTGGGGTGGAGTGCCCAGGGCATGTGTGCTCGAATGCTTCGGGTGTGCAGGGTGCACGTTGGCTGGGTATAGGGCTGCCCAGGGTCATCAGCCCTGGCCATTACTCAGGCTGTCCCCTGTTACCCACTAGGCTGCCACAGAGCTCCCTGCCTGCCTACACCAGCCCCTGACCACACCGGCCCCTCAGACCACCTCCTTTTTGTTGATGTTGCTGGGACTATGGGCACCAAAGCCTCTCTTCCCTCTTGGGCACTGAAGGGGCTGCTTGATGCTGTCCTTGCACCATGGCCACCAAGGGACATTTGGCCTCCTCTCGGTGGTAGACATATTGATGACTCAGGGCCCCTGTCTCCAGCTCTGTCCCTGCTGCCCCTCACCCCAGGCCCTGCTTGGGGCTCAGTCTCAGAATGTCCTGCTGAGGGGAGTGGGTCCTCTGGTTCAGTGTGTGTCCTGGGGTGGGTCTGGTGCTGTGGACCTGGCATTGTGGGGACCCTGGTGTCCATGCTGGGTCCTACCCACGAGCTGCTCCTGGTGGGTCACATGGATGTGGGGTCACTTACAGGCAGTGCCGCCAGTGTCCCCATGAACTTCAACCCCTGACACCTGGAAGATAGAAGAGATTAGGTGTGCAGGGGCCTGGAGGATAAGGGAGGGCCAGGCAGCCTTTGCTGGGGATGGACGTGATGGGGAAGGCCAGTCAGGAGGGCAAAGGCCTGGCAGTGGGACTCGGGACCATTCCCAGGGAGGGCGGGTGGCCTGGTGAGGCTGGAGTCCAGCTTCTCCGGAAGCTGCCAGCTTCCCTTAGAGGGACAGGATCTGGGCTGGGCCTTGGATGTGTCCAGGGGGCTAAGGCCCAGGCCAGGGAGCCCCACTCTAACAATCCCTTTTTCCCCAGGGCCAGACGGGCCCAGCCAGCACCAAGATGAGTGCCACGTCCTGGTTCCTGGTGAGCAGCAGCGGCGCCCGCCACCGGCTCCCTCGCGAGCTCATCTTCGTGGGGCGTGAGGAATGTGAGCTCATGCTACAGGTTCGCAGGGGGCGCTTGGGGCCAGGGGGGTAGGGGGTGGGCAGTCCAGTCCCTCTGGGGGCCAGGAAGGTGCCCACCCCACTTGCTGCAGGCCACCCGGTGAGGAGGCTGCCATGCAGCCCAGGCCTGGCCTCTTAACTTGGGTCCCAGATGCACCGAGGGCTCTGGGGCTCCCGTGGGCGCGTGCAGGGGTATGTGTGTGCTCACAGGCTCGAGTCCCTTCCCCGTATGTATCCCTATCTCTGGCAGGAGGGGGCTTAGGCTTTTGTCAGCTTCTTAAAGTTGTTGGGGTCCCTGGAAGCGTGAGTTGGCGTCCTTGTGCAGAGAGGGAGCTGAGGCCTGGCTTTGGAACGTCCTGGAAAGCCGGTCTGTCCATACTCTTGTTGTCTGGGGACCCCACCTACGCTATGAGCGCTGCCTAAGTGGGGGTCCCAACATCTTGGTCCCAGCTGCACCCTGGTGAAGGCTCGTGCCTTTTGGTGGTCCCCAGGCATGAGGGAGCTCTTCTCAGGGCATGAGAGCCTGCTGAGCACCAGCACTGACTATCAGAAGTTTCTCTGACCCTGGTTTGAGGTCTGAGTTTGGCTTCATGGGGCTTATGATCTGGCTGTTTGAGAACAAAGAGCAGGGGTGGTGAGCTAACCCACAGGCCCATCCTGGCCTGATGTCCTTCCTCTGTGAACAAGTTGGACTCCCTATCCTGGCTCACCCCCCAGCGTGGCACGTGGGCCCGTGAGCCAGGTGGATGGCACTGTCCAGTCTAGCCGAGGGGCCTGCAGGTGCAGGGAGCTACCCTGCCCACTCGGGCATTACCTCCTGGATGCAATGTGCTGCTGCCGCACAGGCCCGGGCTGTGCCAGGCTCTGACGAGGTGGGCAGTCCCCAGGCTGTGGTGAGGGGTCCTGGCCATGTGCACATTCGCTGGGGCAGACAGTGTTTGCCTCTACCCAAGGCAGTCCCACCCGATATTGCTCCTTGTGTCCTGCTGTGGTGGGAATGTTTGTGTCCCCTGCAGTTCAGAGGTTGAAGCTTCATTTCCGGCGTGGTAGCTTCAAGAGATGGGGCCTTGGGGAGGTGTCCAGGGCATGAGGCTTTGCCCTTGGGAATGGGATCAGGGACCTTAAAAAGAGGCCGGAGGAAGCTGGCTCACCCCTTCTGCTCAGTGAGGATGCAGCATTCAAGATACCATCCTTGAAGCAGAGACAGGGCCCTCTGCAGACACCAAATCGTCCGGCACCTACATCTCAGGCTTCCAGCCTCCAGAACTGTGAGCGATACATTTCTGTCATTTCCACATTACTCAGGAATTTTGTTACAGCAGCTGGAATGGACTCAGTCCAGACATCCCAGCTTCTCCCCAGGCATCCTCTGATCCTCTTGAATCTGGACCCAGCAGGTCTCTCACCTTATGGTTGATTGTTCCGGCTCTGAAGTTTCTTAATCTGGAACATTCTCTCCCCTTTTTCTCTTTTCTTCATGCCTCTGATAGCTGGAGAGAGTCCGTGGCTGGGGGCAGGAGTCGGCAAATGTTTTCTACAAAGGGCCTGGTAAAGATTTTAGGTTTTGCGGGCCACGAAGTATCCACTGCAGCCCAGCCCTGTGGCCGTGGTGAGGGGCAGCCAGGGAGCGAGCGTGGGTGGCCAAGGTGGGTGTGGCAGCACCTACACTTCATTTACGGATGTTGAAGTATCAATTTCCCATAATTTTCATGTGTCATGAAATAGCCTTTTGATGATTTTCTTTCTTTTTTTATTTTTTTGAGATGGAGTCTCGCTCTGTTGCCCAGGTTGGAGTGGCCGGATCTCAGCTCACGGCAAACTCCGCCTCCCAGGTTCACGCCATTCTCCTGCCTCAGCCTCCCGAGTAGCTGGGACTACAGGCGCCCGCCACCTCGCCCAGCTAGTTTTTTGTATTTTTTAGTAGAGACGGGGTTTCACCGGGTTAGCCAGGATGGTCTTGATCTCCTGACCTTGTGATCCGCCTGTCTCGGCCTCCCAAAGTGCTGGGATTACAGGCGAGAGCGCCACCACGCCCGGCTGATTTTCAGTCATTTAAAAGTGTAAAGGTAATTCTTAGTTCTCAGGCCATCCAAAGACAGGCGGCAGGCTGTAGGCCATGCCCCACATACCCCACTGCTTCACAGGGGCCACTGCTGTATTTGGCGGGTTGCTACCATGGTCCACCTGCAGGGGTGGCATCAGTGATAGCTGCGCTGCTCTACCTAGGGTGGCCAGGAGGGCTTTTCAGAGGCGGTGGCACTTTGGAGCCTCTGGAAGAAGCCAGAGCCAGCCTGCAGGCAGGGGACTGGTGTGGGTGCTCTTCCTGCCCACCCCCTGCACCACGCCTGCTCTGCCTGCTTCTCCCTGGGGTGGAGGAAAGGTGCTGGGGCAGGGTGCTCAGGGTGAGTTTGGGGTCCGATTCCAAGTTTCTGCACCTCTCAGTGGAGCCCTGAGCAGGTCGGGAGCGTTGGGGGCTTCCCAGCTCTCCTCCGTGGCTGCCCCTGGCCTGGGTGGGGCATGAGGTGGGTGGCCCTTGCTGTTATGGGTGGTGTGGCCATTGTAAGATATCTCCATGGGGAAACTGAGGCTTAGGGAGGCCTTGCAGGTGTGGCGAGTGTGGGAAGGCTGTCTGCCTCCCGGTGTCCCTGCAGCGGCCTCCAACCTGCCCACCTCTGCCCCCTGCCGGCCCTGTTACCCCTCACTCCCTGTGCAGCTGCGCTAGAGGCTTCTCACCCCCGCCCTATAGCCCCATGTCCGGCCCCTTGGCCCCTCTGTTGCCCCCCACCTCAGGATGTTTGCACCTGCCGCCCCTCCCTGCAGCAACTTCCTTGGCACCTGCGTCAGGACCCCCGCCCTCTCAGCTCATGCTCAGGGGCCTCAGCGGCCCTTTCTGAATGCTGCTGCTTCTGCGAGGCTCTGTCCACTTCTGCTCAGACGTCCACCCCCTGCCTGGAGCCTGCCCTGTCCTCAGCTTCCAGCCTCCTACTGGATATGGCTCCTGCTGCACTGGGGCCTCTCAGAGGCATCCCAAGCTCGGTGGCTGAACCAAACCTGTCACCCTCCGTCCCTTCCACCTGGGTCTCTGCCAGGGTCCCCTTCCCTCCATCCAGTGCCACCACCACCTCAAGCACAGACAGGAATGCAGGCCTCCACCAGACCCAACCTCTCCCCACACCTGCCCTGGCTCTCCGGACCTGGCTCACACCCACCTTCCTGCCCTGGAACCTCCACACCCTGTCCCAGCTCCCCCTCCACAGTCCTTGCTTTCAGCACCACATCTTTCCACTGGGCAGGGTGCCAAGCAGAGACCCTGCCCCCCCTTGGTGTCCACTGCAGGGGGGCCAGCAAGGTGTCCAGGGTCCAGTCCTGTGTAAAGAAGGTGGTGCTGGGAACTGAGCGGTCAGCAGACACCTGCCTATGTTGTACTGGGGCTAGGGGGATGGGACGTGGAGGGGAGACAAACAGAGTGGCGGCCCCGAGGCCTGGGCTTTCACTAGGCAAGAGGGACGGTAGCTTGAACCGCAGCGGGCAGACTGGTGGGGGAGTCGTGTTCCGGGCAGAGCTGCCACCCACATGCTGTCCCATGGACTACGCTTTCCAGGGCCCTGCCTTTGCTCCTCACAGCGTCCTTGTGCCCAGTGCAAGCCTAGCACAGAGCTGGTTCCCAGCGAACAGACGTTAAATGATGCAGGAACGTGGACCCAGGCAGGACTTCCTGCTGTGGCTATCGCTCCTGTGGTGGCCCAGGCTGTGGTACAGGGTGTGCAGTGTGTGTGTGCATGTGTAAGTGTACATGTGCGTGTCTGTAGGTACACACATCTGTGTGTGTGTGTTCTGTGCGTGTGTGTGCTGCATGTCTGTGGGGAGGTGTCCTCTGTGAGCGTGTGTGACAGCCGGGATTTGCACTCTTGCATGCTGACCCAGAGACCACAGCCTAAGCAGGCCCTGGCCGTCTGTGCCCAGCACATCCAGCCAGTTTGCTGTGGGTGCCTGTGGCTGCCAATGGGAAACGCGGGTGAGCTGGCAAGAGGGTGTGCCCAGAGCCCTGGCTGCTGCCACTGCCACTCAGCACAGCTTGGCCAGGCTGTTGCCACAGAGGGCGTCAGACGTGAGCTTTGGAAACATCTTTATTTTAAAGTGAGTGCACGTTATTAGACACTTTCCCCAAAATCCATGTGTTTGGGGCGTCTTCCAGCCACGTCCCACATCTGTGTTTGCCTGGCTGTTTCTGCACCGAGTTCCTTCCACAGGCCCCGGTTTCTGTTGTTTTAAGTCTTGAGCCCTGGGCCGGGGGTCACTTCTCATGGGTGGCTGCAGGCTTGGCCAAGTGAGGGGCTGCTTCTGGCTGAAGAGGGGAGTTTCTGGAAGGGGGTTCACCATGTGTCTCCAGCGCTTCCTGCAGTCTGGGGAGGGGCTTGGCAGGAGCAGGTCTGGTGAGAAAGCCCTGGCTGTGGGGGTAGGCTCAGCCCTGGGAGCGGGCAGGGCAGCTGGGCTGTGGGTGTTAACAGGACCCTGTGCTGCGTCAAAGGAGCCAGAAGCTGGTGTGAGGCTGGGTGGGGTGGGGAAGGTTGGTGCAGGGAGGGGAGGGGACCTGGACTGAAGGTGAGGCCTGGGCAAGGATGTGATATGCCCAGAGCTGGCGGAGTCATCTGCCTGAAGCCTGACTGTGGCCTGGGTGGGGTAAGGAAGGTTTGGAGAGGCCTTGGGGCCTGCAGGAAAAGGGGACTGTGGAGAAGGAGGCTGACTGAGGGCTGCCAAGAGGAAGACCTGCGTTGCTGGCGCCTGTGGTAGAGAGGGGCTTAGTGGTGAGCCCCCCAGGGAAGGCCCGGGGCAGGTGGGGCTCAGAGGGCCTGGAAGGTGTCCAGCAGGAGGCCTCGAGGCCCAGGGGGTCTGAGGCTAGGGGAGCAGCGGGGAGGTGTCCAGGCTGGAAACCCCTCCAGGGGGTCACTCCTCAGCAGAGATGACATCCAAGTCACCCACCCCCAGCCACCTCAGCCCCTTCCAGAGGGGACAGGGGCAGTAGCTCCCTCCTTTATGCCCCTTCTGGACCCCGTCCCCTCGGGAGGTCTCAAGCTGCCAGGGAGGGGCTGAGCCCAGCCCCAGGCCTCAGTGCTTCCTTTCTTCAAGACAGCAGCAGCTCCCTCTGGCACCGTGGAGCCCATGTGTTGGGCGGGCTGAGGTGGGGCTGCTGCCCTGTGCACAGGACAGGGTTCAGGAGGAGGTGAGCCCGAACCCCCTGAGGGAGATCCAGGCTTCTAGCTTCCAGGCTGCACTCTCAGGCAGGAATCCTGGGCCTGGCCGTCAGGGCTGCCGACGGGGCAGTTAGTGGCCTGAGGTGTCTCCAGCCATGCTGGAGTTGGGGAGGGGCTCTCAGGACGGGCATCTTGGAGGAGGCGAGTGCTGGGGATCGCCTGTGTCTGGAGGCCTCGGTGACAGGTGGGAAGCCCAATGGAGGAGGCGATGTCTGGCCTCACCCCCCCGGTCAGGATCCTCCCCCATCCCCTCTGGCAGAGACTGCTGCTGGGGTGGCCAGGAGCCATGCAGCTGTGGGTGCCACCTTCGGAGGAGGAATTTGAACAGGGTGGACCTGGAGGTGGGTGGTGGCTGTCAAGGTCAGACCCACTCTACCAGAGACCTGTGGCTTTGGCTGGCAGGTGAGCTGGCACCAGGAGCCCCACCAGGATCCGCCTTCCCAGGGAGGGCATGTGGGGCAGGTGGAGCTGCTCACCTGGTTCCCGGGAAAGCATGGGCCATGTCCAGGCAGGCAGCTCAGGGATGGCTGCACCCAGGACCCTACTCTCCCCTTTAAACCCCCCTGGCATCCCTGCCTACTTCCTCGGGGGACCCAGGGTCCTGACAGGAGGTGTGGGCCCCGTCTACCCCACTCGCCACCCTCTACTGCAGTCCCCCGCTCAGTCCTCCTCCACTGCAGTATGTCCCTAGTCCTCCACTGCAGTCCTCCCCCTGGTCCTCCACTGCCATCCCCCCCAACCCCACCCCCGGTCCTCCGCTGCAGTCACCGTCCCTGGTCCTCCACTGCAGTCTTCCCCTGGTCCTCCACTGCAGTCCTCCGCCAGTCCTCTACTGCAGTCCCCCCCAACCCCTCCGCACCCGGTCCTCCACTGCAGTCCCCCCCAACTCCTCCGCACCCGGTCCTCCACTGTAGTCCTCCCCTGGTCCTCCACTGCAGTCCTCCACCAGTCCTCCACTGCAGTCCCCCCCAACCCATCCACACCCGGTCCACCACTGGAGTCCCCCCCAACCCCTCCGCACCCGGTCCTCCACAGCAGCGCCACCACCGTGGCTTGAGCCAGGCACCCAGGGCTTCTGAGTGCCCATTTTTACTCCTGGGTGGCAGTGGCACTAGCGTGAGGCTGGCTCTTAGGGCTGCTGGCCACCACCAGCCCCATCCTGCTGCAGCTTCCCTGCCCTGGCGCCTCTGCGGAGGCCACAGTCAAGCTGGGCCATCAGAGCCTGTGCCCCCAGCTAGCCCCTGCTGTGCGATCTCCTCTCTGAGTGAGGAAGGAGGCCCTGCCCTGAGGGCTTCTAGCCCTTGCTGGGGGAGGCCCCACACCAGTGTTTCAGGACAGTGCCCAGTGGTGGGGCAGTGATGGCCAGCTGCCAGGGTGGCCTGAACATGGCAGACTGAGAGTGACCAGCCTGAGGGGTGGGAGCACCAAGGGTGTGGACACTGGCTGAGAGTTGTGTGTGTCCCTGTGGGGCTGGGCCAGGAGTGGGGGAGGGCTCCCTGAGACAACCCCCCTCAGTGCCAGCCTGGCTGCTGCCACCTGACCTTGGGAGGGAACAGTATGTGCCAGATGACCAGAGGGCTCCCACCACTCCCACGGCCCAACGGGGAGCAGCACTGGGGAGGGCGGTCATTGGGGGAGGCCTGGGGTGGCAGCAGAGGGTGGGGACATGGCCCTGGCATCTTGGTGAATCATGCTCTGGAGACGGGGTGGGCACACCTCTGTGGTCAGAGGCCTGGGGGCCACTGCTGGTGTTGTGCTGGGGGCAGGGGTTGGGGCAGGGGATGGGACAGGGGTGCCTCTGCCTCTTGGGTGTCACCTCCTTGCCTGGAGCACCTGAGGGCCGACTGTGTGTCTCCCCAGTCCCGCAGTGTGGACAAGCAGCATGCCGTCATCAACTACGACCAGGACAGGGACGAGCACTGGGTGAAGGACCTGGGAAGCCTCAATGGGGTGAGTGAGAGGCCCTGGCCTGGCCTTTTAACAGCCCTACCCTTCAGCCCTGGCCCCTCCCTCTCAGCTCTGGCTCCTCCCCCAGTCATGGCCACTCCCTCTCAGTCCTGACCCCTCCCTCTCAGCTCTGGCTCCTCCCCCAGCCCTGGCCCGTCTGTCTCAGCCCTGTCCCCTCTCTGCCTGCTCTGGCCCCTCCCCCAGCCCTGGCCCTTCCCTCTCAGCCCTGGCCCCTCCCCCAGCCCTGGCTCCTCCCTCTCAGCCCTGGCCCCTCCTCCAGCCCTGGCCCCTCTCCAAAATCTGGCCCCTCTCCCAGATCGGGCCCCACCCCCACCTGCAGAGGCCCCCAGGCCTCCCCAGAAGTTTCCCCCTGGCGGGGACTCAGGCCCCCCAAGGGTCAGGCTGCTCTCACAGGGAGAGTGGGCCCTGCAGATGGGGAGGGAAGCACTGGGCTGGGAAATGGGGCCCCTGAGATGGAAGGAGCTATGCTTGGGTACCCAGTCTGGGTATAGGTGGGGCCATGTGATCCTTTCTTCTGTAAGTTGGGGGTGGCAGGGGCAGGAAGGTAACCAGGAGGGAACCCCTGGCTGCAAGAGCAGGGTGGGGGTCAGGTGAAAGGAATGGGATATGGGGTAGAAGTAGGCAGGAAGGATGGAGGCCCCTCTCTGTGGGGCGTGTATCTGTCCCCAAGGTCACTGTCTGGATGTCTCTGTCTGTTGCTGAGCTTGGCGGACTCCAACGTGTCCTGGGAGGTTTTTTTTTTACTGCGCTCTGCAGTCCTGAGCTGGGGGGCCCTAGCAGCCCCTCAGCAGCCCCTCAAGGAGCTCCGGCCAGGGGGTCTCAGGCTGCTGCGGTCTGTCCTGAGCTCCCTCCTCCCGCAGCATGCCTGTCTGATGAAGTGGCTGTCCTTGAATGACTGCCCAGCAGTGGCCACTCCTCTGCCTGTGTGGGCTGCGTCACCTGCATGGGCTTTGAGAGGGTCCCCGGGGCTGTTGGCCCGGGTTGCATGGCACCGGCCTGGTCCGTGCTCCTGGACCCTGCATGGCTGGCTACCTCTGAGGCCTGTGATGCCCACAGACCTGCCTCCCACCTGCTTGTGGGACTGGCGCATCGACACCCCTGCCAGCAGGCAGCCTGGAGGGGGGCGTCAGACCCTTGGCTAAGGGGCACCACAGGGCAGGCCTGCCTCTTCCGTTCCCAAGGGCATTATAGGGCCAAGGTGGGAGCTGGGGCCACGGCGAGGCTGTGTGGGAGGAAGCATCTCTTGGAGTCCACTTCACAAAGATGCTCAAAGACTTCCGTTCTGGAGGGTTCCATCACGGTCCCTGCAGTGGTGGGTGGGCCCCAGTGCCTGGGTGCCCTGGCTGGTGGCTGTGGAATTTATGGTGGAGAGGGGCTTAGTGGTGAGCCCTCCAGGGAAGGCCCGGGGCAGGTGGGGCTCAGAGGGCCTGGAAAGTGTCCAGCAGGAGGCATCGAGGCCCAGGGGGTCTGAGGCTAGGGGAGCAGCGGGGAGGTGTCCAGGCTGGAAACCCCTCCAGGGGGTCACTCCTCAGCAGAGATGACATCCAAGTCACCCGCCCCCAGCCACCTCAGCCCCTTCCAGAGGGAACAGGGGCAGTAGCTCCCTCCTTTATGCCCCTTCTGGACCCCATCCCCTCGGGAGGTCTCATGTTGCCAGGGAGGGGCTGAGCCCGGCCCCAGGCCTCAGTGCTTCCTTTCTTCAAGACAGCAGCAGCTCCCTCTGGCACCGTGGAGCCCATGTGTTGGGTGGGCTGAGGTGGGGCTGCTGCCCTGTGCACAGGACAGGGTTCAGGAGGAGGTGAGCCCGAACCCCCTGAGGGAGATCCAGGCTTCTAGCTTCCCGGCTGCACTCTCAGGCAGGAATCCTGGGGCCTGGCCCTCAGGGCTGCCGATGGGGCCGTTAGTGGCCTGAGGTGTCTCCAGCAGCCATCCTAGAGTTGGGGAGGGGGTTTCAGGATGGGCTTCTGCACAGGCCATCACTCACCGTGGGCGCCAGAGCGTTGGTGCCCCCACGGCCCTGCCCACAGCCACCCACCCACTCCGCCCCACCACCCTGCCACCTGTTTTCCTGCAGACATTTGTGAATGACATGCGCATCCCGGACCAGAAGTACGTCACGCTGAAGCTCAATGACGTCATCCGCTTCGGCTACGATATCCTGCCCCTGAGTGCCCCTCCTCCTGGGCTTCTCCTCAGTCCCCAGGGCCATGGTCGCTCTGTTACTCCAGAAGCAGGGCTGTCACCGCTCAGGCCGCTGGGTTACAGAGCATGGAGGATGGCCCTAGGGCTGGGCTCCCCCTGCTGACGGGGCACCCCAGGGAATACTAGTCCCTGCAGCCCGGCCCCCCGTGGCCACCCTGGCCACCAGCACCTGCTGCTTGCTCACCCACCCAGCCTGAGGTCATGTGGGGTCTGGGGAACTGGTGACCACTCCCTGGGGCCCCGAGTCCTGGCCCGACCTTGGGACTGTCTGAGCAAATGGGTGGGCATGGCTGTGCCTCCCCGGGAAGAAAGAGGCCCCTCCTCTGCCTGCCTCGATGGGCCCTTGAGCTGGCACACCTGTTGCTGGGCGTGGACTTCCGCGCTGGGCTCCTGGCTCTTCTGCTGCGTGTTCGCCTTAACATGTGTCCACATTCCAACATGTATGTGCTGGAGCGTGTGCAGCACCGAGTCCCGGAGGAGGCGCTCAAGGTTAGTGCTGGCCGAGCCTGGGGGACTCAGCCACGAGGGCTCAGCCCCCCATCCTCCCTACCCTGCTCCCACTGCCATCTCCCCAGCAAACACTCCCCAGGCCTTTGGGGCACCCCGTTCAGGCTGTGGGTGCCATGAGTCAGGCCAGCCTGTCCTGCCCTGCCAGATGGCCCAGTCTGGCAGGTGGGAAGGTAGTCATTACCCCCAGCCTGCTGCAGTGACAGATGGCGGGGGCACTGGGATGCAGGCGCCACTGTTGTGGATGCAGCAGGATCAGGGCTCTGGGAGGGGCCTGGGAGGATTCGGGCTGCATGGTCAGCCTGCTGCAGCTCCTGGGCTTTGTGAGCTGCGGCGTTGGGTGCCGGCGGGTTTAGCTCTGGCTTACAGAACAAACGGCTCATCGGGTGAGCTGGGTGGCCAGAGCCCAGGAAGCTGCTGGGATCACCCTGCAGGAGAGTACAGGGGGGCTGAGGCGGGGGCCAGGAGCCTCCCTGGGAGCAGAGGGCCCCGTTCAGAGAGCCAGGAGGGTATGGAGCCCCTGAGCCCCCCAGCATCTTTTCAGGAGTGTCTCTCAGATTAAGGAGCTTTGGGGTCTCATAAGGGGCTTTAGATTCTCTGACGTTACAGTTATTTGGAGTCTTTGAAGCTGAAGGGATTAAGAGTCTCTATATAGTGTTTAGGGTCTCTGAGGCTGGGGAAATTTGGTCTCTCTGTGAGTGAGATATTTAGGGCTCCTTAGGCTCGGGGGATTTGAGGATCTACGTCTTAGAGGATTTGGCGTTCCTCTGGGTGAAGGGATTTGAGGTCTCTGAAGCTGAGGAGGTGCTTTGGGGTCTCATGCCCAGGGGATTAAGTGCCCTCCAGTTTAGCGGATTTGAGTCCTTCAAGGTGGCAGGATTTGGGGTCACTTCAGGCTGAGAGGATTTATTGCTTCTCAGGGTGAGGGGATCTGAGGTCTCCCAGGCTGAAATCTGAAGGTCTTAGGCTGAGGGTTTGTAAGGGTTTTACGCTGCATGACCAAGGCCCCCCGAGTTCCTGTCAGTCTCTCCAATCTCCTCCCGCGCAGCCCACCCTGGCCGGGCGCCCTGTCGGAGCCCCTTGGGAGGTAAAAGCTGCCCACAGCATATTGATGAGACCGCCATCGGGGGGTGGCCAGAGGCAGGAAGGAAGGGTGCTGGAGGCTGATGGTGGCAGCCTTCAAGGGTGGGCATCCTTGAGTGCCCTTTCCCCCGTGTGCTGGGGACACACACGGCCAGGGCCCCTGTGGGGGCACGAGGGTCCTAGGTGGAAGGGGCATCTCCTTGCCCTCACTTGTTCGTGTGGGAGTTATGGAGCACAGATTCAGGGCTGGGCTCAGAGCACCCCAGGAGCCCTGTGGGGCCAGGGCGCTTAGCCCACTCCTTGGATGATCTCTGAGCAGTATGGGGTCCCCCAGCCTGCAAGGGGCAGGGCCTAAGGGAGCCAGGTTCTGTCTGATGGCACAAGCGGCCCTGCTGCCCACCCGACGGCCCCCACTCTGATGACTGCGGCCTGCTCTGCCCTGCCACACCCCAGCAAGCCCCTGCTTCCCCTGGAAGCTGCCCCTCCCCAGGCTTGAGCTGGACCCGAGCTGTGTGACCTGGGCAGGCTGAGGCTCTGTCTGCTCTTTTAGGGAGCGTTAGGGAGAGCTTGTGACATGCAAAGTCATAGCTGGGCCCTGTGGATGGAGAGGAGAGGCTGGGTCCACCCCAGTGGGGTCCTCCTGAGGCTGGGCCCAGTACCTCACCCCGCCTGGCCTGCCCACAGCACGAGAAGTACACCAGCCAGCTGCAGGTGAGTGTGAAGGGCTTGGCACCCAAGAGGAGCGAGGCGCTGCCGGAACACACACCGTACTGCGAGGCCTCGAACCCCAGGCCAGAGAAGGGGGACCGGAGACCAGGAACAGGTAGGCCCAGGCAGTGTGGAGCAATTTTACGCGCACACAGGGCTACTGCCAGGCCCTCTGCCCTGCACCTGCCTCCCTGCCCTCCTCACCCCTGTGCATGCATATGCCGTGCACACCCATACCCTCATCCATTGCACACACATACCCCTGTACACACACACCCCTCACCCATTGTGCACACCTACCCTTGCATACCCACATTCCTTACGCGTTGCACACACCTATCTGTGCATGCCTGCACCGCTCACCCCGTACACACCTACCCATGCACGCCTGCACCCCTCTTTGTTATACACACCCTACTCATGCACACCCACACCACTCACCCCTGTGCACACCTACCCATACATGCCCATACCCCTCACTGCTGTACACAGTTACCCATGCACGCCCACACTGCTCACCCCTGTGCACTCACACCCCCACCCCTGTATACACATCTACCCGTGCACACCCACATCCCTCACCTCTCACCCCACACACACAGCTACCCATGCACGCCCACACTGCTCACCTCTGTGCACACCTACCTGTGCATGCCTGCACCCCTTGGGCCCACAGTTCTTGTGGGGTTGGTGGACCACCCGCTGGGCACCCTGTGTCCCTCGTGGTGACAGGCGGGGGATGGGGGGGTGCGGCTATGCTCCCTAATATCAGGCATTTGGACTCGATTCTGCGGACCGAGCCAGCAGGGCTCAGGGGTTGGTGGTTTCTGACGAGACCTGATATGTGCCTTCGGCAGTCGGTGCAGCGGGTGGGCAGAAGTCTGGGAGGAAGGCAGCTGCACGAGGGTCCGGGTCTGCATCGGTCCAGTGGGCACAAGGGGAGGGGAAGGAGCTGAGAGTGAGAAAGTGCCTGGTCATGTGTGGAGGGGTCGGGGTGGGGGATCCAAGCCTGAGGCCCCAGTGTATGACTTGAGTTCTGGTTAGACAGGGGTGTATCTGGGCGCCCTTTCTCCTGCTCCCACCTTGGTCCAGGAAGGGTCACCCTGCCACCCCCAGCTTTGGCCCCACGTCTGCCGTGTTCCGCCGTCAGCCCACACATCTGTGTTGTACAGCCGCAGCTGCCGGCATCTGGTTGGGACGCAGGCCTGCCCAGAATGGAAGACCGCTGGGGACTGGGAAGCTTTCCAGAAAGCCATCTGAGCTCCCTGGTGCACCTGTCGGTGTCCAGGCTGTGAAACACACGCAGCTGGTGACGGCGGTGCGGAGCCGTCCGGGAGGTTGTGACAGGTGCAGCCAGCTGGGCAGCCTGGCTCCTTGGCTCCGTTAGAGCGAGGGCAGCACATTTTGGGGACCAAGGAGGGGTTCAGGGCCGGCAGCAGAGGGGAGACTGCCTGGTAGCAGATGCCCCTGCCTCAGCAGCCCCTGGGCGTGACCCTGGGTCAAGGGTGAGTTCCCAGGGAGGGATAAGGCATGTGTGACACCTCTCAGGGGCCCTGCATCCCCAGCGCAGTGTGCCCATGGTTCCTGACAGGTGACCGGCCTCCAACTCTCTGTCCACCCAGCAGTGTAAGCAGCTGGTGGCCATGATGCAGAGGCCCCCTGGGCTCCAGCAAGTATAGAAAGAGCTTGAGTGGAGGGCCCAGGAAGGAGACTGTGGGCATGAAGGCCAGCGCCCTGACCTGAGGGCACTGGACGCTGCTTCTGTTCACTGCTGCCATCGGGAAGGGCTGGGCTGCCAGCTTCGCAGAGGGAGTCAGAAGTCAGATTCCATCTGAAATACACAATTTCACTCTGGTTGTTAAGACAAACAAACTAAAACGCCACAGGGACCATGTAGACTGCAGTGGCTGCCCACTCCCAGGGCCACCCATTTGTGGCCTGAACTATTTACCAAGCCTTGGAGGTGGCTGGACCCAGGTGTGGGCTCCCCCTGGCCTCCTGTCCTCTCTGTTCAATGGGCTCTGGGGTCGAAGGCTAGGGCATGGTTGCAGGATGGTGTTGGAGGGGGCGCCCACCATGCCCCAGGGGATGAGCCTTTGAGCACACGGAGGGGAGGAAGGAGGGGCCAGGCAGGGAGGAGGGGCCAGGCAGGGAGGAGGGGCCAGGCAGGCAGGGAGCCTTTAAGCACTTGTGGGGGAGGGTGGGGCCAGGCAGGGAGGGGCCAGTGAGCCACCTCTGAACTCTAGGTAGTCAACATTCCCCACAGAGGTAGGGCCCTGGGCTGCCACAAGGCCAAGCTGGGAGGCGATGCCGGGGCCTGCCCCAGAGTCCAGCCTATCCTGGGGTGCCAGTTCTCTGCTTTTCACACTAGGGGCCCCAGCAACACAGGGTCTGAACTCTTGCTCCCTCCACAGAGGCAGCCTCTTACCGCACGCCCCTGTACGGGCAGCCCTCCTGGTGGGGTGAGGACGATGGTAGCACGCTGCCTGACGCCCAGCGCCAGGGAGAGCCCTACCCAGGTTGGTCCTGGGGCCAGGCTGGTGAGACCCTGAGGGCTCCCAGAGGGTGGTGTGTGAAGGGGATGGCCTGGGTTTGAGGAGCCCACTTCAGGGGACATGGGGCCTCTCTCCCCCTCTTGGGTGGAGTTGATGGTCCTGGCTGAGGAGGGTGGTAGCAGGTGGCTGCCCCGAGGCCGGGTCTGAAGACATCTTCCCACACCAGAGCGTCCCAAGGGGCCGGTGCAGCAGGACGGGGAGCTCCACAGCTTCCGTGCCCCCGCTGAGCCTCAGGGCTGCTCGTTCCGGCGGGAGCCCAGCTACTTCGAGATTCCCACGAAGGAGACCCCACAGCCGTCGCAGCCCCCCGACGTGTCGGCGCACGAGATGCCCACGAAGGATGCAGAGGCAGGTGGGGTCGGAGCGGCCCCTGTGGTGCAGAGCCACGCGTCCTTCACCATCGAGTTTGATGACTGCAGCCCCGGCAAGATGAAGATCAAGGACCATATCACCAAGTTTTCCCTGCGCCAGCGGCGGCCCCCGGGCAAGGAGGCCACACCTGGCGAGATGGTGTCAGCTGAGACCAAGGTGGCCGACTGGCTGGTGCAGAATGACCCGAGCCTGCTGCACCGGGTTGGCCCTGGGGACGACCGCCACAGCACCAAGAGCGACCTGCCTGTCCACACCCGCACTCTGAAGGGTGAGTGCCCAGCTGGCGGCCGTGCCAGTCCCGGGACAGGCAGGGGACCAGGCGTTGGCTGGGTCTGCACCGTTGCCATGCAGAGGGGCCCATTCAGCTGGGTTGACTTCCCGTTTTTCAATTAATTGCCCAAGAGCCACCTGCCTGATCAGGGGTCCGGTCCTGTGTCTTCCCGTTGTACTTCTCTGCCCTGTGTGGGGGCGCCCTGAGGGCTAGGGTGCTCTGTCAACTCAGCTCAGGCGTGGGGTGATGAGGCTGTCTGAAATCCACAGCTGTTTCCTTTCTCTTGGGCTGACAAGGTGGGGTCCCCTGTCCCCCCCAGGCCACAAGCACGAGGATGGCACACAGAGTGACTCAGAGGACCCCCTGGCCAAGGCGGCCTCAGCCACCGGGGTGCCCTTGGAGGCCAGTGGGGAGCAGGTGCGGCTGCAGAGGCAGATCAAGCGGGACCCCCAGGAGCTACTACATAACCAGCAGGCCTTTGTCATCGAGTTCTTCGACGAGGACACGCCCCGAAAGAAGCGGTCCCAATCCTTCACGCACACCCCGTCTGGGGACCCCAAGGCCGACAAGCGCCGTGGCCCGACACCGGCCGATAGGGACCGCCCCAGTGTCCCAGCCCCAGTCCAGGCGGGGGGCCGCAGCTCGGGGCCACAGAGGGCCGGCTCGCTGAAGCGGGAGAAGACAGAGGAACGGCTGGGCAGCCCCTCGCCTGCCTCCCGAACCCCTGCCCGCCCCTTCGGAAGTGTGGGGCGCCGTTCCCGCCTGGCCCAGGACTTCATGGCCCAGTGTCTGCGGGAGAGCTCCCCGGCCGCCAGGCCCAGCCCCGAGAAGGTTCCTCCCGTGCTGCCCGCTCCCCTGACACCCCGTGGGACCAGCCCTGTGGGCCCCCCGACCCCACCGCCCGCCCCTACCGACCCCCAACTGACCAAGGCACGGAAACAGGAGGAGGACGACAGCCTCAGTGACGCAGGGACATACACCATCGAGACCGAGGCACAGGACACGGAAGTGGAGGAGGCCCGAAAGATGATCGACCAGGTGCGGCCCGGCGGCGAATGAGAGCCCTCATGGGGACCAGGGTGGAGGTGGGTGGACGTTGTCCTGCTCCAACCCAGCCCTGGCTCCTGCCTCTGGCCCAGCTGGGCAGGAGGGAGCCTGGGGTGCTGCCCACAGCCCTGCCCTCACCTTCCCAGGGCTGGGTCTATATCCCATCCGCATGTCCCGCTGATAGCCAGGCTGTGTGTCCTGGCCACCAGCCACTCTGGCCAACCAGGTCCCTGCTCTCCCCATGGCTTGGGGGTGGCCGGTGTCAGTGGAGGGTTGGGAAGTGGGCTTCTCTGGCCCTCAGTGCCTGGGACCATTTCCTCTTGGCAGGTCTTTGGGGTGTTGGAGTCCCCTGAACTCTCCAGGGCATCTTCGGCCACCTTTCGCCCAGTCATCAGAGGGGACAGAGATGAGTCTGGTGATGGGGGTGTGGCCCAGCGGATGGCGCTCCTGCAGGAGTTTGCCTCCCGGCCACTGGGTGCGGCTCCCCAGGCGGAGCACCAGGTACAAGCACAGATGGCCACCCCAAGGAGGGGCTGGGCAGGGAGAGGGCAGCGTCCAAGCCGGGCCTGGGGACAGTAGACCCCTCATGGGGCGAGACTGGACTTTCCTCTGGGGGCACGCTCACCTGGAGGGTGAACGGGGGCTTCCACGAGGAGGGATCGGGGCCAGGTGTCAGATCCAGTGTTGATTTGAGGTCCTGGGCAAAACGGGCTCCGAGGTCAGGACAGGGCCACGGCTGCTCTGCCAACCTGGAACTGAGTTCTGTGGGGCTGCCTGGGCTGGGCCGGCAGGGGTCACATTGGAGCAAGTCCAGGCGAGGCAACTGGGACCCCTGGCTGCCTTTGCGGGGACATGTGCTCGCTCAAGCGGCAGGCCCAGGGTGGCGTGCATGCGTGGGGCTGGTGGTGGCTGCTCTGGATGCCCCTCCTGTTCCCTGGCACCCCCTGCTCCTCACCGTTGGGCTTGCACGTGGAAACACTCCCACCCTCCTCTCCACAGGGCCTCCCGGTGCCGGGCTCCCCTGGGGGTCAGAAGTGGGTGTCCCGCTGGGCCAGCCTGGCTGACAGCTACTCAGACCCGGGCCTCACAGGTAAGTGGCTCCAGTGCTGCAGGGGAGTCAGGGGCCAGGCCGGGGGGCTCAGGCCACTGACCACGGACACAGGCTGCCTCTTCCTGTGCATGGAGGCTGTGCATGGAGGGCCTGCAGACCAGCAGCCCTGTAAGCAGCTGCCTTTGTGCTCCACAGAGGATGGCCTGGAACGTAGAGGCGGGGAGCCGGAGGGGTCCCTGCCTGTGCGCACGCGGCGACGGCTCCCTCAGCTGCCCAGTGAGAGGGCCGACAGCCCTGCGGGCCCGGAGAGCAGCAGGAGGAGTGGGCCTGGGCCACCGGAGCTGGGCAGTGAGCAGCCCGGCCGCCTCTTTGGCCAGGAGGAGTTGGACCCTGACAGCCTCAGCGATGCCAGTGGTTCGGACGGGGGCCGAGGCCCTGAGCCAGGGGTGGAGCCACGGGACAGCAGACGCAGGAGCCCCCAGGAGGGGCCCACATGGAGCAGGGGTCGGTGCTCACCAAGGGCCCCCGGGGAGTCAACTCCCACCTCTTTCTTCATTGGGGACCAGGATGGGGATGCTGTGTTACCTAGGAAACCACTTACGGCTCCAGGGGATGGGGAGGGCTTAGGGCAGGCAGCCCAGCCCAGCCCCCCAGCACGGGATGGCATCTATGTCAGTGCCAATGGGAGAATGGTCATCCAGCTACGGCCTGGACGGTCCCCAGAACCCGATGGCCCTGCCCCACCCTTCCTCCGGCAAGAGAGCTTCACTAAGGAGCCAGCCAGTGGTCCCCCAGCGCCCGGCAAGCCCCCCAACATCTCCAGCCACCCACTTCTACAGGACCTGGCTGCTACCAGGGCCGCACGCATGGACTTCCACTCCCAGGACACCCACCTGATCTTGAAGGAGACAGAGACGGCCCTGGCGGCCCTGGAGGCCCGACTCCTCTCCAATTCTGTGGACGCCGAGTGTGAGGGGGGCAGTACTCCAAGGCCGCCGGAGGACGCCATGTCTGGGGACTCGGACGTGGACACTGCCAGCACAGTCAGCCTGCGCAGTGGCAAGAGCGGACCCAGCCCCACAACCCCGCAGCCCCTGCGGGCACAGAAGGAGATGTCGCCATCCCCGCCAGCTGCACAGGACCCAGGAGGCACCGCCCTGAGCAGTGCCCGTGAGCAGCCCTCAGAGAGACAGCGTCACCCACTTGGCCCGATGGACATGGGCCGTGGAGAGCCAGTACGGCGCTCAGCCATAAGGCGTGGCCACAGGCCCCGGGGGTCCCTGGACTGGCCCAGTGAGGAGCGTAGCCCTGTCCTCGCCCACCCACCCAGCTCAGAGGTGATGGCCTCCAACCATGAAACCCCTGAGGCCACCGGGGCAGGACGGCTCGGGTCTCGCCGGAAACCAGCAGCCCCACCGCCATCCCCCGCTTCCCGGGAGGAGCAGAGCCGCAGCTCAGCCAGCTCCCAGAAGGGGCCGCAGGCCTTGACCCGCTCCAACAGCCTGTCCACCCCTCGCCCCACACGGGCCTCCCGGCTGAGGCGGGCCCGGCTGGGGGACGCTTCAGACACTGAGGCCGCAGATGGTGAGCGGGGATCCCTGGGCAACCCTGAGCCTGTGGGCCGGCCAGCTGCTGAGCAGGCCAAGAAGCTGTCGCGCTTGGACATCCTGGCCATGCCCCGGAAGCGGGCCGGCTCCTTCACAGGGACTAGTGACCCCGAGGCAGCCCCTGCCCGCACCAGCTTCTCTGGCCGCAGTGTGGAGTTGTGCTGTGCCAGCCGCAAGCCCACCATGGCCGAAGCACGGGCTGTTGCCAGGAAGGCTGCCACCACAGCCACCAGCACGGGTCCCCGCCAGCCCTTCAGCAGAGCCCGCTCGGGCAGCGCTCGATACACCTCCAGTGAGTGCCAGGGCAGGTGGGAGGCCAGGGCCAAGGCAGAGCTGCCAGTAGGTCTGCAGCATCCTGGATGCCAGCTGAGTGTTGGCTGTGGGCCCCTGGTCCTGGCATGAGAGGAGCCTTTGTTCCCAAAGCTGGGGTAGATGTGTTGCTGGACTCACGTACACACACACATGTGCATGGCTGAGGGCAGGGCCCGTAGTGCCCTGATGTGGGTTGAACACCCTAACCATCTCTGGCGTGGTGGGGGCCTTCCATCCCCCAGGGTGGGTCTTCACCACTCTTCTGTACTCCTGGCTCAGGCCCCTGGTGCCTTACGGTCCCCACACCATCTGCCCATGGACCTGGGGCCCTAGGCCTGGGGAGGGCACTCCCGTGGATCTCTGCCGCAGTACTGTGGCTCAGTGAAGGGTGCCAGGTACACCTGTGCCCCCTGCTGGTAGCTGCTCTAACACCTTTCTGAGTCCGCAGGCCCCATGGCCAGGGAGGGAGGGAGGGCTGTGAGCAGAGTCCTGCCCCCCAGATGTCCATGGGCACAGCAAGCAGGGATGGTCCTCTGTGGCCACCAGAGCTGGCCTCCTACCTGGGGTGGCCAGACATCCGCGTCTGCAGAGCGGGGCCCACCCCGCCCGCCGAGGGAGCTGAGCTGTCCTGCGAGTGGATTGGTTTGAGGCCAAGGTGTTGCTGCTACTGCCTTCTGCCCTATGCTCCCACCTACCCACCCATGATCCCAGTGGAGCCTCTTCCCCAACTCCCAGGGTCCTCCCATGGCCCCGCCCCAACTGCTGGCTGCACTGGGCAGGCCCTGCGCGTGGCTGGAGGCTGAGGCAGGGTTTGCTGGAGGAAGGGGTGGGCTGGGGCCGAGGGTCACCGCTGCTTTGTGGAGCCTGCCATCCCTACCCCACGTGGTGCACTGGTAATGTTTGATCCAAGCATGCGGCTGGCCGTCATCCCCACCTATGGTGCAGGTGCACAGCTGCTGCCGGGCTCTCAGAGCAGGGCTGGTGAGGAGGCTAGGACTCCGCCCAGCAGGGGCGGAACCTGAAGCACTGGGCCTGACAAACTGAAGCAGGCAGCAGGGAGGGGCTGCAGTGGCCTTGCTCGGGCTCTGACTGGTCCTTGCCTGTCTGTCTGGTCCAGCCTGGGCCGCAGCAAGTCCTGGTAGGGAGGTCTACTCTGTTTTGGCATCTGCCAGGCACTGCTTTCCCACCACCTGTAAGGGGGTTTCCCACCTAATCAGGTGCAGACTGCTCCCGGGTCGCAGCCACTGGCCTGGGAGCACCAGGCTGCCTTCCCCGCATGTGCCCCTGGGCTGGTGGGGGCCTTGTGGCCCCTGGAGCTCAGCAGCTGTTGATGTTTCAATGAAGGGCTACTGGGTTGGGGCACCAGCCTTGACACTCCCCAGCCCTGCAGCACTAAGCCCTCGCCCACAGGGACCCTGGGACTGCCACAGGGTGCTGAGTGCTGCTTTGTTCTGTTCTTGCTTCTGAAACCAATTCACTCACCAAGACACGCGGCGCCGGCAGCAGGGCTCGGATTACACGTCCACCTCTGAGGAGGAGTACGGCTCCCGCCACGGCTCCCCCAAACACACACGCTCCCACACCTCAACAGCCACTCAGACCCCGAGGGCTGGAAGCTCCAGTCGGGCTCGTTCCCGGGTCCCTGGTCCCCGGGACACGGACGATGATGAGGAGGAACCTGACCCTTATGGTTTCATCGTGCAGACGGCAGAGATTGCGGAGATCGCCAGGTGAGCAACCCATTCAGAGTATATCCCCTGGGTCAATCCACTGAGTGCTGGTGCCTTTTCTCGAGTGAGAGCACCCTGAGGGCAGGGACCAGGCTGGGAGCTCCATTCTTGAGTGGATAGATGGTACGGCAGATGGCTGGCTAGCTGGATGGATGGATGGATGGATGGATAGGCGGGTGGGTGGGTGAGTGGGTAGGTGGATGGATGGGCAGGTGGATGGATGAATGGGCGGGTGGGTGGGTAGATGGATAGGTTGCTGGATGGCTGGGTGGGTAGGTGGGTGGATGGATGGATAGGATGGTGGGTGGGTGGGTAGATGGATAGATTTCTGTGTGGGTAGATGGCTGGGTGGGTAAGTGGTTGGATGGAGGATGGATGGATGGACAGGTTGATAGCTGCATGGATGAATAAGTGGATGAATGAATGGATGGGTGGAGGTTGGATGGATGGATGGAAGGATGGATGGAAAGGTTGGTGGGTGGCTGGGTGGGTTAATGGATAGGTAGATGGGTGGGTAGATGAATAGGTGGATAGATGGATGGATGGGAGAGGTTGGTGGGTGGGTGGGTGGATGGGTAGGTAGATAGATGGGTGGGTAGATGAATAGGTGGATGGATAGGAGAGGTTGGGGGGTGGATGGATGGATGGGTCGATGGGTGGGTTGATAAATAGGTGGATGGACGGGAGAGGTTGGTGGGTGGGTGGGTGGATGGGTAGGTAGATAGATGGGTGGGTAGATGAATAGGTGAATGGATAGGAGAGGTTGGGGGGGTGGATGGATGGATGGGTCGATGGGTGGGTTGATAAATAGGTGGATGGATGGGAGAGGTTGGTGGGTGGATAGATGGAAGGATGAATGGATAGGAGGGTGGGTGGGTGGATGGATGGATGGGCGGGTGGGTGGGTAGATGGATAGGTTGCTGGGTGGGTGGATGGGTGGTTGGATGGGTGGGTAGGTGGGTAGGTAGATGGATGGATGGATGAATGAGTGAGTGGGTGGATGGATGAGTGAGTGGGTGGATGGATGGATGAGTGAGTGGGTGGATGGATGAGTGAGTGGGTGGATGGATGAGTGAGTGGATGGATGGATGAGTGAGTGGGTGGATGGATGGATGAATGAGTAGGTGGGTGGATGGATGGATGGATGAGTGAGTGGGTGGGTGGATGGATGGATGAGTGGGTGGATGGATGGATGAGTGAGTGGGTGGATGGATGGATGAGTGAGTGGAAGAATGGATGGGTGGTGGATGAGTGAGTGGGTGGATGGATGGATAGATGAGTGAGTGGGTGGGTAGGTGGGTGAGTGGATGGATAGATGGAAGGATGGATGAGTGGGTGGATTGACAGATGTATGGATGAGTGGGTAGGTGGATGTATGGATGAGTGGATGGATGGATGGATGAGTGAGTGGGTGGATGGATGGATGAGTGGATGGATGGATGGGTGGTGGATGAGTGAGTGGGTGGATGGATGGATAGATGAGTGAGTGGGTGGATAGGTGGGTGAGTGGATGGATAGATGGATGGATGGATGAGTGGGTGGATTGACGGATGGATGAGTGGGTAGGTGGATGGATGGATGGATGAGTGAGTGAGTGGATGGATGGATGGATGAGTGGGTGGATGGATGGATGAGTGAGTGGATGGATAGGTAGACGGATGAGTGAGTGGGTGGATAGATGGATGAGTGAGTGGATAGATGGGTGGATGGATGAGTGAGTGAGTGGATGGATGGATAGATAAGTGAGTGGGTGGGTAGGTGGGTGGGTGGATGGATGGGTGGGTGCATGGATAAGTGAGTGGGTGGATGGATGGATGGATGAGTGGGTGGATGGATGGATGAGTGGGTGGATGGATAGGTGGACGGATGAGTGAGTGGGTGGATGGATGGATGAGTGCATGGATGGGTGGACGGATGAGTGAGTGGGTGGATGGATGAATAGATGAGTGAGTGGGTGGGTGGATGGATAGATGGATAGTTGGATAAGTGGGTGGATTGATGGATGTATGGATGAGTGAGTGGGTAGGTGGATGGATGGATGGATGGATGGATGAGTGAGTGGGTGGATGGATGGATGAGTGAGTGGGTGGATGGATGGATGAGTGAGTGGATGGATGGATGGATGAGTAGATGGATGGGTGGATGGATGAGTGAGTGGGTGGATGGATGGATGAGTGAGTGGGTGGGTGGATGGATGAGTGAGTGGATGGATGGATGGATGAGTAGATGGATGGGTGGATGGATGAGTGAGTGGGTGGATGGATGGATGGATGAGTGGGTAGATGGATGAATGGATGAGTGGGTGGGTAGATGCAGATCTTCCCAGGAGGTGGAGGGCCTCCTCAATGGTTTTTATTAGAAATGAACTTCTTCATGTGGTCATTCAGTAACAGGGCCCTCTCCAGGCCAGGCACTGGGGAGGATGGGGTAGGGAGTTGGGTGGGAGTGAGAGTGGTCTTTGCCAAGCAGTGGTCAGTACTGCAAAGGCAGGCCCTGAAAGGCTGTGGGGCAGGCAGGGGAGGTCCCAGGACCAGGGGGATGGCAAGTGTTTGTTGTGGAGGATGCTGAGCTTGAAGCCCATGAGGCACCTGGAAGGAGGTGGCCAGGAGCAGGCAGCCCTTAGAGAGTGGCCCACACTGGGTTGGAGGCGCAGGCACTTGAGGCTGTGAGCAGCATGAAGTTGGTGGGGAGGACCTGGGGGGCTTGGAATGATGGGGACTGGGGACAGGGCTCTTGGGATGCTTGAGGTGTTGATAGGAGTGTAGGGAAGAAGGCTGCCAACAGCTGAGGAAGTGGGCATAGGGTTGGGGCTCTGGACAGAGACACTGCACCTGGGTGAGAAGGGGGTTTCCAGGCCTGAGAGCAGAAGGGGACATGGGGGGCCCATGTGAGTTTCTGGAGTTCTCTGCCTTCCACAGTGGGTGAGCTGGAGCATGCGATGTGCCAGGGGCAGGAGGCCAGAGAGTGCTGGGCAGGGGCCCGAGGGCCAGGGGCACGTGCCAGTTGGTGTCACCCGGAGGTGTAGGGATGGCTTCCATGTTTTGTTTTGATGTGGAAGGGTGGACCCAGTCCTGAGTGAGGCCAGGGCAGCCAGTGGACTGCGCAAGGCCATCTGGGCAGAGGGCGCTGGGGCTGTTTCTCTGGTCGTGCCAGCATCTGGCAAGGGGAGGGGGAGGGTCCTCAGGGTGGTCTGTTCCTTGGGTGACTGCCAGTGTGGGGGCCAAGGAGGCTTGGGGTAGGGCCTGTCCCCATGAGGATGGGTGGTTGACAGTGACAGGGACCCCGGGTCCCCAAGGCCTGGGCTGAAGGCCTAAGTGGGGCAGGACTTGCTGGTGGCCCAGGTGCTTAAGGGGCCGGCAGGAGAGGCAACAAGGCTGTGTGCTCCAGCAGAGGGCAGGGAGCTGCTCAGGCCCCCGCAGGCCCCTGTCCTCGCTGGGAAATGTCTGTTACCTCAGCAGGGTGGAGGCCTGTGCCCCCTCGGCACATCCTAGGGGGACTGAGCGGGCAAGGCTTGAGCAGGGGGCTAGGCTGAGCTGCCACTGGCCTCACTGACCTGCAAGGGGTCCCCTGCCTCTCTGGATCTGCCTGCCCCACCCTCTGCCCAGCCCCTACCCTCAGTGTGAGGAGTGCCAGGCTCTAGTTGCTGTGACCTCAGCCCACTCCCTTCCTTGCCTCAGTTTCTCTGCCTGCAGAGCTGGACGCCTGTGACACCCACACGTTCTATGGCTGAGTCCCATCCATCCCATTTGGGCCCCGCAGCTGTGATGCTGGCCCTGGGGGACCAGAGAGGGAGGAGGTGTGGCCTGCCCCAGAACCAGCAGGGGTCTCTGTGCACCCTTCTTTTCAGGTTCCATCCCAGCCCCTCACCATCCCTCCTTGTGGCTGAGGGGAGTTGGGCCTCCCTGTAGGGCCATGGCCAGTGCCTGTGTAACCAGTGGCTAGGCCAGTGTTTGGGGCCAGGCTGGGGAGCACCTCCCCCAGGCCCCACCTCTGGCCGGCAGCTGCCTGGGAGCTGGGAGGGACTTTGAGGCCTGTCTGGCCCCTGCTGCCCCGACTTCCCCTGTGCAGAACCTGCCGTCTTTCCTGCCGGCTGCAGGCTGAGCCAGACGCTGGTGAAGGACGTGGCCATCCTAGCCCGGGAGATCCATGATGTGGCTGGGGACGGTGACACACTGGGCTCCTCGGGGCCTGCCCACAGCGCCTCCCTCAGCACCATGCCCAGCACCCCCGCCTCGACCATCTCTGCCCGGGAGGAGGTGAGCCCCAGGCTTTCTGAGGCCCCTGTGCCAGAGCCACCCTCGAGGAAGGTCAGTCCAGGTCCCCACAGCCCTTTGCACGCCTCGGCTGAGGCCCTGCTGCGCATGCCCCCTTGGTGAGCTGGAGCGTGTCCCCCTGGGTCAGCGCCCCAAACGGCCACCGGAGAGCTCAAGGTCTGGGGAGCTCGCGGCGCTTGAGTCAGGCTTGACTGTGCCGTCATCCCCAGCCCAGCTGCCTTCATGGCGGGGCAGGGACACAGGAGGGACCCTGCACAGATGGAAGGTGGGTGTGCTGTGTCCACCTGCCAGGCCGGAGCAGGGAGGTGCAGCTGGCCACAGCCTGGCAGGAGCCTCTGCCCGGGGCCCACGGTGCCGGCCCTCCCTTTTGCAGCTGGTGCAGCGCATCCCTGAGGCCAGCCTCAACTTCCAGAAGGTGCCTCCTGGCTCACTGAACTCTCGGGACTTTGACCAGAACATGAATGACAGCTGTGAGGACGCCCTGGCCAACAAGACACGGCCTCGGAACCGAGAGGAGGCATGGTGCCCACTGCCGCCACGGAGCTGGGTGTCGGGGGGAGCAAGGGCAGGGCTCCTCGAGGGCAGGGGCCATGCTGATGCCGGGCTCTTGTAGGTGATCTTTGATAACCTGATGCTGAACCCGGTGTCCCAGCTGTCGCAGGCCATCCGTGAGAACACGGAGCACCTTGCCGAGAAGATGAAGTGAGTCAGCTTCCCGGCTGAGGTGGATGCCCGGACACCAACAGAGCTGCATGAGCTGAGACTCAGGCCTGGCTGAATCCCTCAAGGGCAGTGGTTTTATGGGTACACTCGTGTGCACCCGTGCAGCCAGCCCTCCTGTGTGCACGTGTATGCGGCTCCCAGCAGGCAGACCCTGAACTCAGAGGAGCCAGCGCCTCCAGGGTGGCCCTTCCTCCCCTTCTCTCCTAGCCCTCATCCTGGGCCCAGCCCTCCCCACCGCCCAGTGTTAGACACACAGATGGGAATTTGGTGCCCGTTAGCCCAGGTCATGCATCAGGCCTCAGTTTTCCCCTTAGGCCCAGGTGGGGTGGGATGAACTTCACCATAGCAGAGGAGGTCTGGAGAATTGTGCCTCAGCTCTGTCCTCCCTGTCCTTGTCCCCCCATTTCTGCCTCCCCTGCCTCGGACAGGATCCTCTTTCAGAACACAGGGAGAGCCTGGGAGGACCTGGAAGCCAGGATCAACGCTGAGAACGAGGTGCCCATCCTGAAGACATCTAACAAGGTGAGCGCCGGGGCCTGGTGCCCCTGGGCCCGCCCCCAGCCAGCCTCACTTTGCCCGGCTGGCCCTAAACCTTGTCCCAGCTCCTGTACCCAGAGCCCCGGGGCGGGGCTGTGGCCTCAGAAGTTGACTCCACCTCCCTTCCTGCCATGTTTCCAGGAAATCAGCTCCATCCTGAAGGAACTGAGGCGGGTGCAGAAGCAGCTGGAAGGTGAGTGTGGCCCAAGCCCAGGACAGTGAGGGAGGCTGGCAGGGCCTTGTGGGGAACCCTGACTCACAGGGTGGCAGCGGGTGAACTGGATCTGCAGCCTGACCCTCCCTCCCCACCTCCAGTTATCAATGCCATCGTGGACCCCAGTGGGAGCCTGGACCTGCTCACAGGAAACAGGAGCTTGGCCAGCTCTGCACAGCCGGGGCTGGGGAAGGGCCGTGTGGCTGCCCAGAGCCCACCCTCGCCCGCCTCAGCTGAGGCCCTGCTGCCGGCCCTGCCGCTGAGGAGTTTCCCACAGCGGGTCAGCTGTGGGCCTCCCAGCCTCCCGGACCCCACCTTCCTCCCTGATGCCGAGAGGTTCCTGATCTAGGCCCCGGACCTGGCCAGGCTGGCTTCCCTGTGCGTGTGCGTCTCTGCCTCCCGTCCGCCGCACGCCCGCCTGCCTGGCCGCAGGTGGTTCTCCCTGAAGACCCCCACATGTGCCATATCCCCGTGGGCGGGTGCCTCCCACGCCCTTGCTCCCTCGTCAGCTCCCAGCCAGCACCCTACTCACCCTGTCCAGCCCTGTGGCCACCCCCACCCCCGCCCCACCCCCTACAGGTCTCTGGCCCAGCTCCTGGCCAGGCTGCTGCCAAGGTCAAGCCCTCAAGGGCATTACCCCACCTCCTCTTCATCACTGTTATTTTTGTCTTTAGCTTTAAAGGAAAGAGTCGTTGGTGCCATTGCAGGTGCCCCTCCAGGCCTGACTGGCTCCACCAGGCACTAACCTGTCATACCCCTTTGTACTGGCCTGCGGCCATGCAGAGGAAGAGAGGTCGACTGTGGGGTCATTTGGTGCCAGACATGGAGCTGGGGCAGGCTCACCTGTCCCGGGACTATCTAAGATGGCAGGGCACTTGCCCTGGTGGCTCCCACCTGGCCCCAGGCCTTTTATAGGCAGGAGCCCCACTGCTTCCAGCCTTTGGTGCCAACACAGTTGCCAAACCCATTGAGCTTGGGGCTGTCCCGTGGAGCCCTCCTGGGTGTGGACCAGGGGCTGGTTGAGAGCTGAGCCATGCACACAGGTACAGATACCCCCCCACTCCCATGCACTCGGCTAGTCCAGGCGCCTCCATGCTGCACCATGAGGACTGTGGGGCATGTCCCTGTGAGGGGCTATGGGCCTCTGTACTTGGGCTTCCAAGGGCCTGGGCACAGCCGGGTGCGTGGCAGCCCTTCAGGCGGGGGTGAGTGCACAACCAAAGTGACTGGAAGCCGGGTTTCCGGAAGCTCACAGCTTGGCCTGCACTACACGCCCTCCCCTTTGGTTTCATGCCATCAGGCCTCAAGTGGGCATGGGGGCAGGGACGGGCCCAGGAACTGTTGTTTTCTCAGGATTCTTTCAGCTGGGAACATGGCAGGTGAGCAGAGCTTGGCCTCTCTGCCGTGGCCCCTGCTGGGGCAGCCCGTGTTGCCAGAGCCTCTAAGCCAAAGAGCCCATTGGCCGTGGTTGGTGGGGATGGACGTGGGGGGTGTCCCACCTGGACCAGACTGGCGTAGGTGAGCTCCATACCCCACCTGGCATTGGTACAAGAGTCGGACCTGGACAGGGCCAGCTGCTGGGGGAGCGGCGCTGGGGGCTGGAGGCTGGAAGTGGGTGGTTTGTGTCCCCTGTTTACTTTTAGCTGATCTGGGGTTGGGTGTACGGGTTCTGTGCCTCTGAGCCCTGCGGCCCACCTGATGTTTACGTGTGGGGGGGGCGGGGGGGCAGGTGTCTCCCCCTGGTCCCCGCCCCAAGAGCCTGCTGTCTATATGGAGGAGGTGCTAGTCCGGCCCACCGGGCTGCTGCCCACCCCTGCATGCCTCAGTTGCCCACCCCGCCTGCCCCTGGACATGAAGTGGTCACTCTTCCTCCACGGCTCCTTCCCACCCCTCAGCAGTGGCAGTGCGATGTTTTGAATTCACAAGTTCCTGCTCCTCCCCATGCTGAGCTCCTTTTTTCCTCCCCCTCCAGCCTTTGCCTGGGAATGGTCCTTGTTTGCCAGGCTTCTCGGAGGGTTCACTGTACATTCGTTCTCAGGTGGTCTTGTGGCTGTCTTTCGGAAAATGGTTATTTTATATGATTTGTCATGGAATTTGTTCTAATAAATCATTCTTCTATCACATGGCAGCACGCTGGAGCCTGTCACCTTGGCCTTGCTTCTCTATCCATGGTGTTTGGGATGGGTGGGGCCCTGCATGTAGGACAGACCAGGGGAGGCTGCAATTCAGAGATACTGCCACCAGGGGGCGGCCTGGGCTAGAAAGCAGCATTTCCAGATGTTGACTCCTAAGAAACAGAAGAACTAATTTATGAAAACTCTTCAGTGAGACAGCATCCAAGAGCACTGTTTTTTTGTTTTGTTTTGAGATGGAGTCTCACTGTCTCCCAGGCTAGAGTGCAGTGGCGCGATCTCGGCTCACCACAAGCTCCGCTTCCCGGGTCCACGCTGTTCTCCTGCCTCAGCTTCCTGAGTAGCTGGGACTACAGGCGCCCGCCACCACGCCCGGCTAATTTTTTGTATTTTTTAGTAGAGACGGGGTTTCACCGTGTTAGCCAGGATGGTCTCGATCTCCTGACCGTGATCCGCCTGCCTCGGCCTCCCAAAGTGCTGGGATTACAGGCGTGAGCCCAGCCACTGCGCCCGGCCGAGAGCGCTGTTTAAAACTTCGCTCATCCTGCATAAAAATAGGCAGTGAGCAGGCACACAGCCGCCGTGCGGTTAGCGCCACCTCCTGCCGCAGTTCCTTCTCCCTGCTACGGCTTTGGAGGACACCCACTGCCCGTCATTGCGTCACATCACTGGCACCCATCACACCCGGGTCACTGGAGGTGTCGGAGGTCGCTGTCCACCTTCAGCCACAGGGCGGGCCCCACGGGCACTGATGTGCTGTCGGGCTGCCAGGCTACCAGGCAGCGGCTCAGGTCCTCAGCGAGGCTGACCTTGAGACCCTGGCGGGAGTAGCAGGGCGGGCTTTTTACCTCCGCAGCCCAGCTGTCCAGCTGCTCCGAGCCCCTCATCCTTCCACTCCCTGTGATGGTTGTGGATCGCCAGATGTTCCTGGGTGGACTGCCTTTATGATGCCACCCTCGCCTGTCTTTGGGGACGCATCTGAGTTTGCAAGGGGATGGTTGAGCCGAGCGGCCCACCAAGAACTTGAGGACGGGGCTCCACAGGCTCATGCGGCCACTCGGGGCCTCCACGCCTTGCCTTGCCATCTGAACCATCTCAGTGCCACTCCCAGGGCCACACTTGAGGTGGTCACTGCTGGCCCAGTCACTGAGACCTTAGTCTGGGCAGCAGACCCCTGAGGGCCTTCTGAGCGGGGCCCTTCAATGGGCCTTCCCAGAGACCCAGGGCCCACTGGAAAGTCAGCCTGAACATACACCCCGGGGCTCACGGCTGCAGAAGGTTCAGGGGGGCGCTGGCCTTAGGGTGGGGCTGGGCCCAGGGGGCCAGTGGGCAGAGATTTGTTTTGGTGGGCTCAACATTCCAGGACCTCCCCTAAGGAGTGCAAGCTTCTCTCGTTTCTTGTCTGGTCAGAGAGAGGAGGGCTTTGACTGGGTGTAAGGGCACAGGGGCTGCGGGAGGAGGCGGTGGAGGGCAGATGGGCCGCGTGGAGAGGGTGGAACCTGAAGAGGCTGCGTCCCCGGTGGAGGGGCAGAGAGGGCCAAGGACATGCCCAGCTCCTGGCCCAAGTGGTCCAGATGTGGGGTCAGTGGGTGAGCCGCTCAGGTGACAGTTGGAGAATGCAGTCAGGGAACTGGAACTGAGGAGAGAGATCCCTGTGGGACACGGGGCGCTCGGTGGCTCAGGGCCTGCTTTGGGTCTTGGGTCATTTGCAGGAGTGAGTGAAGCACACATGTGGTTTGTGTCCAATTAATCTTGCTAGTGACAAATATAAGAAACCGTTAGACAGAATGAAGCCCACACCTTTTCCATGTAAAAATTAATGGTTTCTTTTTCAGATAAAATTTTCAGAAAAATTCAAAGAAATGATGGCCAGTCAAATCATGACCAAAAAGGATAGTAAACTGTTTTTACTCTCAAATATAAAATTCTGCTTAAAATAAAATTTTACTGAGAAGGTTGTCATGATTTAGCTTGAAGAAGAACTTAAAATCATGCCACAGGCCATTTCTGCTTTTGGCCGTGAGTAACGGGTACAGGATGGATTTGCCTTCTCACCTTGAACAGTGAGAAAATGACAAAATATGTGAAATGGCAGTTTTCAGACACTGGACAGCAGGCAGCACAGGACCGTGATGCCAAGAAAGGAAAGGAATGAGGTGAGCCCGACTGCCCTGCCTTCCCTCCTGCAGCAAAGCTCGTGTCTGGTTTTCTCACTGGTCCAGGTGAGAAGGCGAACCCATCCTGTACTCCTGTCGCTCATGGCCAGAAGCAGGAGTGGCCTGTGGCGTAATTTTAAGTTCTTCCTTAAGCTATCAATTATAAGGGAATTTCTTTCCTCCTTTCTTTTCTTTTCTTTTTTTTTTTTTTTTTTGGAGATGGAGTCTCGCCGAGTGCAGTGGTGTGATCTTGGCTCACTGCAACCTTCTCCTCCCGGGTTCAAGCGATTCTCCTGCCTCAGCCTCCTGAGTAGCTGGGATTACAGGCACGCGCCACCACGCCTGGCTAATTTTTGTATTTTTAGTAGAAACGGGGGTTTCGCCATGTTGGTCAGGCTGGTCTCAAACCCCTGACCGCAAGTGATCTGCTGCCTTGGCCTCCCAAAGTGCTGGGATTACAGATGTGAGGCACTGCACCCAGCCTTTAAGTTTTTCTTTATGTATTTCAAAGCTATGCTATTAGGTGCATACAATTTAGAATTATTAACTTACTGGTCGATGAGCCGTTTTATCATTATGAAGTCTTCTGTAATTATTTTTTTATCTGAAGTCCATTTTGTTTCATATTATTATAGTCATGCCAGCTTTTATTCTAGTTAATGTTATCATGATTTATCTTTTCCATCCTTTTATTTATTTATTTAAACCAACTCACTTCAAAGAATTTCTATCCTTTTAACGAAATTTCTTGTGGGGCTTGTTTTAAAATATTCAGTCTGACAATATTTCTTTTAATTGGAGTATTTTTAGTATACACTTATTATATTTATCAATGTGCTTAGGATTAAATCTGCTATATTACATCTGCTATTTGTTCTTTTTTCTCCCTTTTTTTCCTTTTTTAGGATTAAAATTTTTTATTTTACATCCTCCAATTTGCTTGTTAGTCATACTTTTATCGTACTAGTAGCAATTACTCAAACAATTATAAAATTAATCCTCCACTAATTATGGTCTAATATGAATTGTTCTTTTACTACTTTCTGGCAATTATACAATTACAATTATAAAATCATTTACAATTATAAAATTCATCCTTCACTTATCAGGGCCTAATGTAAATGTGTACTTTCATCACTTCCTGGACAATGTAAAGACATTCTAACGCTTTATTTATTTATTTATTTATTTATTTATTGAGACAGAGTCTTGCTCTGTCACCCAGGCTGGAGTGCAGTGGTGCGAACTCGGCTCACTGGAACCTCCGCCTCCCGGGTTCACTCCATTCTCCTGCCTCAGTCTCCCAAGGAGCTGGGAGTACAGGCATGTGCCACCATGCCCAGCTAATTTTTTTTCATTTTTAGTAGAGACGGGGTTTCACCATGTTGGTCAGGCTAGTCTTGAATTCCTGACCTCAAACGATCCACCCGCCTTGGCCTCCCAAAGTGCTGGGATTACGAGTGTGAGCCACCGCGCTCTGCCCTTCTGATGCTTCAAATCCATTGGCCTCTCTCCCACTTTTTGTGCTGTCATTCTCAGGCATTTCAATTCTGCACATATGTTAACCACACAATAAATCATCTTATCATTTTCTGCAGCCGGCGTGCATCGAAACGCACCAGCGTGTTTCTTCTCTGCTGCTCTCTTGTTCTTTCCCTCCTGCATTTCCATGTTTCCATCCAGGACCAGTTTCCAAAGGCCTCCATTGTGATCTGTCTTGTTTATTAGTGCATGTTTGCTGTGAGGAATTCTCTCAATTCACTGGGGAGGGTGTCCGAAAATGTTTTTATTTTGCCTTTCTCTTTCGCTTGAAATAGCACCCCAAGTTGGTATTATTTTCTCTTGGTGCTTAGAGAATGTTGTTCCATTGTCTTCCGGCCTTCAGTGCTTACGTGGAGAAGTCAAGAGCCTCACTGTTGCCTCTTTGAAGGTGGCATCTTGTTTTTTCCTGGCTGTTATTTGTTTACTTTATTTTTATTTTTCTAGAGACAGAGTCCTCCTGTCTTGGCCTCCCAAAGTGTTGGGATTACAGGCGTGAGCCACTGTGCCCCACCTCCTGTTACTGATTTTCTCCTAGTTACTGAGTTTTCAGTGGCTTTACTACAATGTGCTTAGGAGTATGTTTGTATTTCTTTATCATGAAATGTGTAGTACTTCTTGCACATGCAGTTGGTATGTCTTTCATTGGTTTTGGAAAAGTTGCATTCATTTTCTCTTCAGATATTGTTCTGCGCCATTTGCAGTCTCCCCTCTGGGATTCGAGTGACAGATGTGGTAGGCCTGTTGACTGCATCCTGTGTGTCTCTGATGCTATTTTCCGTGCATTTTTTTCTGTGTGCTTCAGTCGTCTGTTGGCTGCTGACCTCAATTCGTGCTCGTTAATCTTCTCTTCAGTTCTGTCCACTAATAGTCTGTTAACCCATCTGTCACACTTTTTTTTTTTTTTTTTTTTTTTGAGACGGCGTCTCGCTCTGTCGCCCAGGCTGGAGTGCAGTGGCCGGATCTCAGCTCACTGCAAGCTCCGCCTCCCGGGTTTACACCATTCTCCTGCCTCAGCCTCCCGAGTAGCTGGGACTACAGGTGCCCGCCACCTCGCCCGGCTAGTTTTTTGTATTTTTTAGTAGAGACGGGGTTTCACCGGGTTAGCCAGGATGGTCTCGATCTCCTGACCTTGTGATCTGCCCATCTCGGCCTCCCAAAGTGCTGGGATTACAGGCTTGAGCCACCACGCCCGGCGCACACTCTTTACTTTGGTTATTTTATCCTTAGTTCTAGAGTTTCTATTTGATTTTTTCAAGATTTCATTTCTCTGGTGAAAATTTCCATCTCGTCACTTATTTCTCAGAGCACAGTCATCAGAGTCATTTCAAAGTTCCAACAGTTTCATCCCCTGCTTTTACACTTGGGTCTATATATTTTTTAATGTATCTGGTAACTCTTGATTTAAAATGACACACTGTGACTAGGGAAAAAAAGTACAATCTCTGGATGACATTGTGGCCATCAGAGAGGACCCACCCTGTCCTCTGCCACAGAGCAGGGACAGATCACCAGTCAAGTTGGGCCTGAGCTGTCTAGGACAGGCTGTAGACATGGTAAGACTTGTTCCGCTTCTTGTTTGCCTTCTGATTTACCTCTTTGTCGTGCTTCTAGGGCACACCCCTCTGGGGTCTCAACTGCAAGCCAGGAGAGTTTAGCAGCACCCTCCTCCTTTGAAGGAAGTCCTGGGCTCAATTTTGCTTCCCCCGAGCCACAATACAGTGAAGTTTCACTGAACTCTTCAACCACTCAATGCTCAGTCTCTTAGCTGAGCCAAACGTGACTCTCATGTCAGGTGAGAATTAGCCACTGCCTCAAGAGGGAAACCAGCACAGGAAGTCCGGCTCTCTTCTCAGATCCTCTATTCTCTGAATAATTTCCACCCTAATCCTGGTGGTCCTGGCAGGCCTGAGAGCCAATGTCTATCTCCTGAGACTTGTGAGTTTACCCAAATCTATCATGTATGTCTTTTCTGCCTCTTAGCAATCATCCTCTCCCAACTTCTCAGCCCCTCACCCTCACTGCTTAATCTCTACCCCTTGAAACAGCTAGAATTGTTAGCTAAAAGTAAAATCAAAATTAGACATCATTATAGGCAAGAAAGGGAAATCCCCATATGCCAGAAATGGAGTGGGCACTGCGAGCCAGGATGGGCGGGGAGCTGACACTGCAGGTGGGAACTGCGAGCCAGGATGGGCCGGGAGCTGACACTGCAGTATCTCTGGGACGTTTATGGGCCCAGAAATAGCCCTACTGGTTAAGCACCCAAGATGTTCCAGCCACCAAGTCAGGGGATGAGGCCTTATGCTGGGAGAGGGGAGAGATGAAATTGAGAATCCTGCTCAGAGATGTGTATTGAAAGGGCAGGGAAAGGGGCCAGATAAACTTGACTTGTGGCTCCAGTGAACAGGCAAGGAAACTTATCTATCCCCTGGCTGTGGGTCAGAAGGAAAATTCTATAGTGAAAAATTGAAACCTCAGGGAAAGTTGACCAACTAATTAACAGAGCTGAAGAAACAACTTGCAGATGGGAAGGTTGATCATTAGAAATTAGGCAGATGCAGGAATGGGATGAAGACATGTAAAATGTCAAAGGAGATTATGAGACATGGAAAATAGAATGAAAATCTATTTAATGAGTTTTACAGCATGAGGATAAAGAAATAGGAGCAGTCGATATTCAAAGAGATAATGACTGAGATCTTTACAGAAATAACCAAAAGCATAAATCCTTAAGTTTAAGCTGCACAAGTCCCAAGCAGAATGCATAAGAATAAACCTAACCTGGACACATCATGTTGAAACTGCAGAATTCCAAAGACAAAGAGAAAACCTTAAAAGCAAACAGAGATAAGAGAAACTGTTTTCAAAGGAACGACAGTTAGGTTTGTGCATATTTCTCCATAGTCACATTATGGTTCAGAAGTCAATATCCTCAAATTGTAAGAATATAACAGCCAATACCCAATTTAAGTATTATTCAAGAGTGAAGGAGGGAGCAGGGCACAGTGACACATGCCTATAATCCCAGCATTTTGGGAGGCCAAGATGGGAGGATCACTTGAGCCCAGGAGTTCCAGACCAGCCTGGGCAACATAGTGAGACCTCGTCTCTACAAAGAATAAAAAATTAGCTGTGTCTGTAGTCCCAGCCGCTCAGGAGGCTGAGGTGGAAGGATGGCTTGAGCCTGGAGGTCAAGGCTGTGCTGAGCCAGGATCACACCACACCCAGCCCAAAAGTTATCAAGCAGCAGTACCACACTCCAACACTACAACTTGGGCGACAGAGTAAGACCTTGTTTCCTAAAAAAAAATAAAAAATAAAAATAAAAATAAAAAAGTGAAGGAGGAATAGCTATTTTCAGACAATAAAACCTGAAATTACCAGGTAACCTGATTTACCACTGTTAGAACCATGATGAAAGAATCACTTAAAGATAATAAACTTTAGGAAGAAAAAACCCTTTAATTTGGAATTCAGAAGGAAGTGGGGTATGCAAGAAGAAATGATGAGTAGAGAAATTGGTAAATATGTGGCAAATCTAAATAATCATTGAATGTTAAAAAGTTATAATGACTATGAAAGTTTACACCTAAAGGGAAAACTAAAATACTAAGGAATAAAAGCCAGAATCCCTAAGGAAGCAGTTGGAGTAAAACATTCTAAGCCCTTTTTGCTGTTCAAAAGGGTGGAGAGATGAAGTCTAGACTTCTGAAAGTCAAGTATCATGTTACAAATATAAAGGTAGCCGCTAACAGCATAGAAAGATAATGGGTTTTTTTCTGTCAGCTGTATGGTAGGTTCCCAGGAAGTATAACAAAACCTTTAAGATTTCCTGTTCTGTCTCCTCGTCTGCATCTGGTCCTAGCATTCCTCCCCTAAGAAAACATGATTAAAGTAGGGAGAAGGACCACAGCCCTGAGTTCTGCACTCTCAAAGGGAAAGGGAGAAGTGAACGTCTAGGTGACCCTGGAACAGCAGGTGCTGCCTGGCCTCATTATCAAGGGCAGCTTCTGGATCTCAGGACTTGATATCAACTTGTTATCTCATTAGCCTCATTTGGAACTGCTGAACCAGTGTCTTACCGAGCTACAGGTAAAGAGATGAAAGTGAGGCCTCAGCCCACCTGGGTGTATCTCGCTTCAGTCTCCCCTTGTTTCACGTGGTCTCAGGGTTGGCATTCACGTTACTGCAGACCATTAAAGAATCTCTAAGTAGGCCAGGTGCAGTGGCTCACACCTGTGATCCCAGCACTTTGGGAGGCTGAAGCAGGCAGATTGCTTGAGCCCAGGAGTTTGAGACCAGCCGGGGTGACATGATGAAACCCTGCCTCTACCAAAAAATATAAAAATTACCTGGCTGTGGTGGTGCACACCCATGGTCCCAGCTACACAGGAGGCTGAGACAGGAGGATCACTTGAGCCTGGGAGGTTGAGGCTGCAGTGAGCCGTGATCATGCCATTGCACTCCAGTCTGGGTGACAGAGTGAGACCCTGTCTCAAAAAAAAAAAAAAAAAGTTAGAATCTCTAAATAAAGAATGAGAGAAATTCATTCAAAGTTTTGTGGGTTGATAGTGACCCCTGCAGAAGCAGAAAGGCAAGCATCTCCAATCCAGGGCCCTCAATGCTCCCATGCAGCAGAGCCTGGCAAATATGAGCTCACATCAAAAGTTTTTATTTTTAAATTTTGAGACGGAGTCTCACGCTGTTGCCCCAGGCTGGAGTGCAGTGGTGCAATCTCGGCTCAACGCAAGCTCCACCTCCCAGGTTCACGCCATTCTCCTGCCTCAGTCTCCCAAGTAGCTGGGACCACTGGTGTGCACCACCACACCCGGCTAATTTTTTGTATTTTTAGTAGAGACAGGGTTTCACCGTGTTAGTCAGGATGGTCTCGATCTCCTGACCTCGTGATCCGTCTGCCTTGGCCTCCCAAAGTGCTGGGATTACAGGCGTGAGCCACCGCACCCAGCCCAAAAGTTATCAAGCAGCAACACCAGCAAAAAATGACAGATGGACATAGTACTGGAAGATGCAAAAGGAGCAAAATGGCATGGAATACAGCCAGAGTCAGAAAAGCATCATATGGAAAACTATAGTGATTGAAAATAAAGATCTTTCAAAACCTAAATGAAAGAGTTAAACAGCAGATTAGACACAGTTAAAACAAGAATTAGTCAACTATAAGAAAGATGAGAAGAAATTACCCATAATGCAATACACAGGAACATGGTGGGAATAGAACATGTGAAAGACATGTTAATAGACATAGAAGATTACATGGCAACATATAACATACGTCTATCTGGAGATTCTGAATGAGGGAGTAGCAAGGATGAGACAGAGGAAATATTCAAAGAGATCATGCCAGAATTTTCCAGAATTGGGAAAGACACATGCCACGGGTTAAGTTGTCTCTCAAAAGATGTTGAAGTCCTGATACCCAGTACCTGTGAATGTGGCCTTATTTGGAAATAGGGCGTTTACAGATGATCAAGGTAAGATGAAGTAATTGGGGTAGATCCTGTAAACCAAAAATAAAAATCTAAGCTCCCAACTGACTGATGGATCCTCCCCTCAGCCAAGGGCATTCCAAAGTTAACCTAAAAGACTAGCTCAGGCCGTGATGGAAATTAGGGGTCAGATGCTTCATTATGCCCTCTTCCCTTTGGAATTCTGGCACAGTGACCAGCATTAACATTCAAACAGAAAGATTAAAATTAAGACTGATAGAACAGACTCTTGAAGTCTGGTAAGAAACATCTGCAATCCATTCTCTCTGAAGTCTGCTACCTGGAAGGCTTCATCTGCATAGTAAGAACCTTGGTCTCTACAACTCATCATCTTAACCTAGACACTCCCTTCTATTGATTCCAGGTCTTTAGATAACTCTTTTTTTTTCCTTTTTTTTTTTGAGACGGAGTCTTGCTCTGTTGCCCAGTCTGGAGTGCAGTGGTGTGATCTCGGCCCACTGTAACCTCCACTTCCCAGGTTCCAGCAATTCTCCCACCTCAGCCTCTGGAGTAGCTGTGATTACAGGCATATGCCACCATGCCTGGCTAATTTTTGTATTTTTAGTAGAAACGGGGTTTCATTATGTTGGCCAAGCTGGTCTCGAACTCCTAACCTCAGGTGTTCCTCCCATCTTGGCCTCCAAAAGTGCTGGGATTATAGGCGTGAGCCTGGCCTAGATAACTCTTTCAACCAACTGGCAACCAGAAAATCCTTGAATCCATCTCTGACCTGGAAGCCCCCACTTCAAGTTGTCCCACCTTTCCAGACCAAAACAATGTACATCTTACATGTATTGATTGATGTCTTATGCCTCCCTAACATGTATAAAACCAAGCTGTAGCCCAACCACTTTGGAAACATGTCTCAGGATCTGCTGGGGCTGTGTCACAGGCCATTAGTCACTCATATTTGGCTCAGAATAAATCCCTTCAAATATTTTACAGAATTTGACTCTTTTTATTGACAACCCTAATCCAGTGTGACTGACACCTTATGGAAAGGGGAAATTTGGATGCAGAGACAGACATGTACAGACGGAAGGCATGAAGACACAGGGAGAATTTCATCTATAAGCTAAAGAACACCTGGGGCTACCAGAATTAATGAGAGAGGCACAGGATCCTCCCTCATAGCCTCAGAAGGGATTAACCTTGCTGACACCTTGAGTTTGGACTTCCAGCCTCTGGAACTGTGAGACAATACATTTCTGCTGTATAAACTACTCAGTTTGTGATACTTCACTACAGCAACCCCAGAAATGAATACAACATGTATCCACAGAAGATACAAAAACATAAGGTATGCCAAACAGAATAAATGAAAGTAAAACTACATAGTTACGTCACAGTAACATTGAGGAATACTGTAGATAATAAAATCTGTTTACAACAGCCACAATAGTAAAGAAAGATTCTCTATAAAAGAATGGTGTTGGCCAGGCATGGTGGCTCACACCTGTAATCCCAGCACTTTGGGAGGCAGAGGTGGGTGGATCACCTGAGGTCAGGAGTTTGAGACCAGCCTAGCCAACATGGCAAAACCCCGTCTCTAGTAAAAATACAAAAATTAGCTGGGTGTGGTAGTGTGCACCTGTAATCCCAGCTATTTGGGAGGCTGAGATGGAAGAATCACTTGAACCTGGGAGGTGGAAGTTGCAATGACCCAAGATCATGCCATTTGCACTCCAGCCTGGGTGACATAGTGAGACTCTGTCTCCAAAACAAAAAAGAATGGTGGTGGTTTTCTTAACAACAATGGGACACTAAAGACCTCAAAGTTTCCAGAGAAAAGAACTGTCCATCTGTAATTCTATACCCAGAAAAATGATCTTTCAATAATAAAGGAAAATTAGAAATATTTTTATGTTACATAACAACTAAGAGTTTACCAACACACCTCAACTCAAGGAAAACAATTGAGAACCCCAAATTTTATACCCAGCTAAACTACTATTCAAGTAGCTTTTAAAGGATCTATTTCAGGAAGAAGGACGATGATCACAGAGGGAGAGGCTGAAATAAAAGAAGGAATAGTGAATAAAGAAATTGCTAAAAGTGTCTGGGCATGGTGACTTACGCCTGTAATTCTAGCACTTTGGGAGGCCAAGGCAGGTGGATCACCTCAGCTCAGGAGTTCAAGACCACCCTGGGCAACATGGTGAAGCCCCACCCCTACTAAAATACAAAAAATTAGCTAGGCATGGTGGTGTGTGCCTGTAGTCCCAGCTACTCAGGAGGCTGAGGCATGAGAATTGCTTGAGCCCAGGAGGCAGCGACTACAATGAGCCAAACTGCACCACTGCACTCCAACTTGGGCTACAGTGTGAGACTCTGTCTCAAAAAAATAAAAATAAATAAAAAATTTTTAAAAAGGAAATCATTAAGAGTGGATAATTCTAAACACACTCTCACTAGATAAATAATATCTAGTTAGACAAATATATAATTATTGTAGTTAGATAAATATATCATCATTATAAACATTTAATTTATGGAGTTTAAAATAATAATATTACAAGTGCTATGGTCAGGCAAGTATCAATAAAAAGAAAGCTGGTGTGGCTAAACTAATATTCTCTCTTTTTCTTTTTTTGTCTTTTTTTTTCTTTTTTTTTTTTTGAAACGGAGTTTTGCTCTTGTTGCCCAGGCTGGAGTGCAATGGTGCAATCTCGGCTCTCTGCAACCTCTGCCTCCTGGGTTCAAGAAATTCTCCTGCCTCAGCCTCCCGAGTAGCTGGGATTACAAGGATGCAGCACCACACTTGGCTAATTTTGTATTTTTAGTAGAGATGGGGGTTTCTCCGTGTTGGTCAGGCTGGCCTCGAGCTCCCAACCTCAGGTGATCCACCTGCCTTGGCCTCCCAAAGTGCTGGGATTACAGGCGTGAGCCACCATGCCCGGTGCTAAATTGATTTTCAAAAATACATATTTTAAGACAAAAACTATAATTATTGAAAAGAAGGGGCCGGGCGCGGTGGCTCAAGCCTGTAATCCCAGCACTTTGGGAGGCCGAGACGGGCGGATCACGAGGTCGGGAAATCGAGACCATCCTGGCTAACATGGTGAAACCCCGTCTCTACTAAAAAATACAAAAAACTAGCCGGGCGAGGTGGCGGGCGCCTGTAGTCCCAGCTACTCGGGAGGCTGAGGCAGGAGAATGGCGTAAACCCGGGAGGCGGAGCTTGCAGTGAGCTGAGATCCGGCCACTGCACTCCAGCCTGGGCGGCAGAGCGAGACTCCGTCTCAAAAAAAAAAAAAAAAAAAAAAAAAAGAAAAGAAGGCCAGTATATAATGATGAATAGTATTGTTCAGAGGATATAAAGATTCAAAACATGTATGTACCTGAAACAGCCATAAGTATGGGGAAAAAATGAACAAGACTGCAAGTAGAAATTGATAATTCTATCAAAAAAGAAAATTTCAACACAACTCTCTCAGTGACTGCCAGGTCAAGCAGACAAAACATTAATAAAAGGTGAATAAGATTCCAACAGCATGATTTGCGAGCTGGATTTAAAGCCATAGCTAGGCGTGACCGTTGGAGAGGACACATTTTGCTCAGGTGTGTGTGGAGCACTTACAGCAATGAGCACACGCTTAGATGTAAGACCGGGCTCAACGCACTTCAAAACCCAGTGTCATATGACTTCGCTCTCTAAGCCAAACATAATTCAACTCTCAATCGCTCACTGAGGAAGAGTGTTAAAATACATTTGAAACCTTACATCAGATTTCTAAATCATTCATGAATGAAAGAAAGCATAAAATACTTAGAACTAAATGATAATTTATTCCTTACACACTTACATTAGTAAAGAAGAGCAACTGAACATTAAAAAGTTAAGCATCCAGCCGGGCACGGTGTCTCATGCCTGTAATCCCAGCACTTTGGGAGGCCGAGGTGGGCGGATCACCTGAAGTCAGGAGTTGGACACCAGCCTGGCCAACACGGTGAAATCCCGTCTCTACTAAAGCACAACAATTAGCCGGGCATGGTGGCGCGTGCCTGTAATCCCAACTACTCGGGAGGCTGAGGCAGGAGAATTGCTTGAACCCAGGAGGCAAAGGCTGCAGTGAGCCAAGATCGTGCCACTACACTCCAGCCTGGGCCACAGAGCGAGACTCCATCTCAAAAACAAACAAACAAACAAACAAACAAACAAAAATGTTAAGCATCCAACTGAAGGAAGTCTAAAACTGACAATAGGAATATACTAAGATAGTAGAAGGATGAAGATAAAGGTAAAACAAAAATAAATGAAAATCAAAACAAAATTAGAACCAAAAATACCTAACACTAAATTAGAACTAAAAACAGAACTAACATATATAAATTTGATTTATTGAAAAAATTAATAAAATGGTCACAAGATCTCTGAAGGGAAAGACCGGCAACAGGCACAAAACTCTACTGAGAAATGAGAGGAGAGCTGCTCTACAATGCAGCCGAGGGCGACATGAGCAACCTCCTAGCAAGGCAACTTGGAAAATTACACAAAATGGACCATTTCTAGAAAACTATTATTCGCCAAGCTTGATTCATAGAGAAACAGAAAGCCCGAAGACTCCTATAATCCTAAAAGAAATTAGGAAGTTAAAATCTTCCCACAAAGATGTCAAAAATCTAAGACAGTTTTACATGTTCTGCCAAAATTAAAAAGCATATTTTATCCCATTTTTACAAACTTCAAAATGTAGGGAAAAGTGGGCACGTGACCCAGTTCCCTGTAGGACTCTCTCATAATCTAACACAAAGACAGGACTAGTGTGTACCAAGGAAGAAAAGGCACACTCTTGGGCACAGATGAAAAATCCTGCACAAAATATTGCCCTATCCAATCTCAGAATGTGGAAAAAGTACCGTTGGCCACTGCAGCCCCAACGCACCGTCAAACATCCATGTGTAACTTTTGACTCCCACCAAACTGGATGACTAATAGCCGACTGTTGACCGGAAGCCTTACAGATAACATAAACATTCGATTAACACATATTTTATATGTTATCTGTATTATATGCTGTATTCTTACGATAAAGTAAGCTAGAAGAAAGAAAATATTATTAAGAAAATCATAAGAAAGAGAAAATATATTTACACGTCATCAAGTGGAAGTGGATCATCCTAAAACTCTCCATTCTCATTGCGTTCACAATGGGTAGGCTGAAGAGGAGGAGGATGAGGAGGGCTTGGTCTTGCTATGTTAGGAAAGGCAGAGGCAGAAAAAAGTTTGCATGTAAGTGGACCCATGCAAGTCAAACCTGTGTTGTCCAAGGATCAAACTGTGTATGATATTTTGGTTCAATTGGGATTATGCCAGGAATCCAAGGTTAATTTAATTTTAGAAAATTTCTAAGTTACTCCATTCACATATTAAAGGAGAAAAACCATATTGTCATCTCAATAGTTGCCCCAACAGCACATGGTGCTTCTAAAGAAGGGAGAGACTTGCTTATCAGGCCCCACACCTCAGAACAAAAACATGAGAATGAATATAGAACAGCACAGCACAGAGATAAACGGATGGATGGTTTGTTTCTCACACACCCACACACCCTTCCTAGACTCTGGGATCTATCGTTCTATTCTCTACCTCCAGAGGTCAACTTTTTTCGCTCACACATGGGAGAACATGTGATGTTTGTTTTTCTGTGCTTGGCTTATTTCTCTTAACATAATGACCTCCAGTTCCATCCATGTTGCTGCAAATGACAGGATTTCATTCTTTTTATGACAAAATAGTATTCCATTGTGTGTGTGTGTATATATATGTATATATATGTATATATGTATATATCACATTTTCTTTATCCATTCATCCTTTGATAGACAGTTAGGTTGATTCCATATCTTGGCTAGTGTGAGTAGCGCTGCAATAAGCATGGGAGTGCAAGGATCCCTTTGATATACTGATTTCCTTTCCTTTGGATAAATACTCAGTAGTAGGATTGCTGGATCATATGGTAGTTCTATTTTTAGTTTTTTGAGAAACTTCCATACAGTTCCCCATAATGGCTTCGCTAATTTACATTCCCACCAACAGAACATAAGAGTTCCCTTTTCTTGGCATCCTTGCCAGCATTTACTTTTTGTCTTCTTGATAACACCCATTCTAACTGGGGCAAGATGTTACCTCATTGTGGTTTTGATTTGCATTTCCCTGGTAACTAGTGATACTGAGATTTTTCTCATATGCCTGTTGGCCATTTGTATGTCTTTTGAGAAATGTCTGTTCAGATCTTTTGCCTGATTTTTTTTTTCGAGACTGAGTTTTGCTTTTGTTGCCCAAGCTGGAGTGCAATGGCATGATCTCGGTTCACTGTAACCTCTGCCTCCCGGGTTCAAGTGATTCTCCTGCCTCAGCCTCCCGAGTCGCTGGGATTACAGGCACCTGCCACCATGCCCAGCTAATTGTTTGTATTTTTAGTAGCGATAGGGTTTCGCCATATTGGCCAGGCTGTTCTCAAACTCCTGACCTCAAGTGATCCGGTTGCCTTGGCCTCCCAAAGTGCTGGGATTACAGGCGTGAGGCACTGCGCCCAGCCTATTTATTTTTTAAAGAGTGTCTTGCTCTGTCACCCAGACTGGAGTTCAGTGGCATCATATTGGCTCACTGCAATCTCTGCCTCCCCGGTTCAAGTGATTCTCCTGCATCAGTCTCCCGAGTACCTGGGATTACAGGCATGCGCCACCATGCCTAGCTAATTTTGTATTTTTAGTAGAGATGGGGTTTCATCATGTTGGCCAGGCTGATCTCAAACTGCTGGCCTCAAGTGATCTGCCCACTTCAGCCTTCCAAAGTGCTGGGATTATGAGCTACTGCGCCGGGTCACATTTAAAAACATTTTTTTAGCAACAGGGTCTCACTGTATTGTGCAGGCTGGTCTCAAACTCCTGGTCTGGAGAGATTCTCCCACCTTGGCCTCCCAAAACTCTGGGATTGCAGGCGTGAGTCACCTTGCCCAGCCTGCTGGGAGTTTTTATCATGAAGAAGGGTGTTATATTTTATCACATGCTTTCTCGGCATCTATTGAGATGATCATACGGTTTTTGTCCTTCAATCTGTGGATTTGATGTATTGCATGTATTGATTTGCGTATGTTGAACCATCCTTGCATCCCCAGGATAAATCCCACTTAGTCATAATGGATTATCTTTTAATGTGCTATTAGATTCAATTTGCTAGTATTTTGTTGAGGATTTTTGTGTATCTATTCATCAGGAATATTGACCTGCAGTTTTCTTTTTTGTTGTTGTGTCCTTGCCTGGTTTGAGTATCAGGGTAATGCTGGCCTCATAGAATGAGTTAGAGAGAATTCCCTCCTCTTCAGTTTTTTTGGAACAGTTTAAGGAGAAATGGTATTAGTTCTTTTTTGTAAGTTTGGTAGAATTTAGTAGTAAAACCATCTGGTCTGTAGGCCTTTTGTGTTGTTGTTGGGAGATTTTTATTACTGTTCCAATCTCATTACTCCTTATCGATCTGTTCGGGTTTTCTGTTTCTTCTTGATTCAGTCTCGGCAGGCTGCGTGTGCCCAGGGATGTCTCAATTTCCCCCAGGTTTCCAGTCCGTGAGTGTATAATTTCTCAGGCGGTCTCTGGTGATCTCTGGTATTTCTGTAATATCAGTTGTAATGTCTCTTTTTTGTTTCTGGTTTTGGTTATTTGGGTTGTCTCTCTTTTTTTCTTCATTATCAACTTAGAATATTTTCAGCTTCCATGTATGATGGGCTTATCAGGACATCGCTCCATGAGGTGAGGCATGTCTGATGTGCTTACGGTGGGGTTTAAGTGCTCCCACAAGCCCGCTCTGACAGTGTGTACTTATTTGGGGTACAAAGAAAAAACACCGGCCGGGCGCGGTGGCTCAAGCCTGTAATCCCAGCACTTTGGGAGGCCGAGACGGGCGGATCACGAGGTCAGGAGATCGAGACCATCCTGGTTAACACGGTGAAACCCCGTCTCTACTAAAAAAATACAAAAAAAATTAGCCGGGCACGGTGGTGGGCGCCTGTAGTCCCAGCTACTCGGGAGGCTGAGGCAGGAGAATGGCGTGAACCCGGGAGGCGGAGCTTGCAGTGAGCTGAGATCCGGCCACTGCACTCCAGCCCGGGCGACAGAGTGAGACTCTGTCTCAAAAAAAAAAAAAAAAAAAAAAAAGAAAAGAAAAAACACCTTAGCTCTGCTGACAAATAATGAGTCATATTTTCCCACAAAGATAAGTTTTGAAATAACAAAGGAAATTAAAGAAAAAGTGTTTTGCTTCATGGGAAATCCCCAAAGTCCCTCCCCACACCCCATGGGACCCAAGGGCCCTACACCTCAGGGTGGGGCCAGCAGCGGAGGGAGCAGAGCCGGCAAGGAGCTGCCCTCAGGTGGGTCCTGGCCACACAGCCAGCCTCGGAGCCACTGAGGGGCCTGCCCTGGGCTCTGAGTCCAGAGGCCCCTTCCAGCCTCAATCTTTCTTCCAGGGTAAGCAGCCTGAGGGGCCAGGAGGACAGTCTGCTGAACCCTGAGCCCAAGGCCCAGGACTCCCTGCTTAAATGTCCCCAAGCCTGGATCCATCCTCCCAAGGTGGAGCTGCCGGAGCTGTACCCAGTCCTGCTGGCCTGAGGGGCAGCCAGGGGCGGCGATGAGGTGGTTTTCTGGGGCTGCAGATGAGCTTGGACCCAGGGGCTGGGTGTAGCATGTGGGCTCATTGAGGCCCCTCACGATGTGGGAAAATCAGAGAGGGGACTGGCTGGGGCTGACCCTCCTGCAAGGACTTCTGAGAGCACTCCAAGGAGCCCTGGGGTCCTCCACTTGTCCCTGGCCTTCCAGGCCCTCACACACCATTGTTGTCAAGACAGAAGAGACTGGGCGCAGTGGCTCATGGCTGTAATCCCAGCACTTTGGGAGGCCAAGGCGGGCGGATCATCTGAGGTCAGGAGTTCGAGACCAGCCTGGCCAACATGGTGAAATCCTGTCTCTACTAAAAAATACAAAAGTTAGCTGGGCGTGGTGGCAGGCGCCTTAATCCCAGCTACTTGGGAGGCAGAGGTAGGAGAATCGTTTGAACCTGGGAGGCAGAGTTTGTAGTCAGCCGAGATAAAGCCATTGCACTCAAACCTGGGGTACAAGAGCGAAACTTCTCTCAAAGGAAAAAAAAAAAAAGACAGAAGAGAATCTATTCTGTCTAACTGCCTTTAGCTTGAGGGCGGGGAAGGCAGCCTCCCTTCATACTCATGCCCCAGCCCTGCAAATGTCACAGCAGGGTCCACCTGGCTGCCCCTCCCCATACCCAGAATAATCCCCACCCAGAGTCCCTGGAGGACCCAACCCTCGGGGGGCATGCCTGGGGCACAGCTGCATTCAGGCATCCAGCAACCCAGCCAGAGAGCAGAGGCTCCCCAACCATGGCCGGGAGGTAAGGACTGACCCCAAGGCCAAATTGGAGCAGCAAGAAGGTGAAGGGAGATCTGGGACGGGCTAGGGGAGGCTGGATCTCTTCCCCATTCACTTCCTGGTGCACCCAAACTGGCCCCAGGGGTGCAGCTGACAGGCCCCACCCTTGGGAACTGCACCCTGCTGATGGGTGTCCTGCAGGCACCCTGAGGCCAGCACCCTGGACCCCTGCCCTACATAGGCCTTACAAGGAGGAGCTAGGGTGGACACCCAGACTGCACTGAAAAGTAGGGGTGTTCTCAAGGTCCCAGACCCTACTCAGGGACCCCAGTGAGGGGTAGGGAGTGGGAGGCAGAGCCCCTTGCTGGGAGCCTCTAGCCAAGCCTACCTTTTCAGATATGCCAACGAGCGGCCCCAGCTTCGTTCTCCAGGATAAAGACCCTAGTTACCTCCACTGCTCAGCCTCCCTTGCAGCTAAGTGTAGCCATGTGACCAAGTTCTAGATCAAGTTCCAGATCACAGATAAGTGGAAGTGCCCTGTGGGACTTCCAGGAAGTCTCCTCTGGGATGTCCCTTATTCTCTGCTAAGAACACAGAGGCAATGGCTGAGCTCCAGCAGCCATTGTGAGGCCATGAAGGCAGGGATCCTAGGGACTGGGATCTGAAAACTGGAAGGTCCTGGCTCCCAATGGCAGTGGAGCAATGCCATCATCTCTAGCAAGGCTATCTCTAGCCTGCCAGCCCCTGGACCTGCTTAGTGTTCGAGAGTAATGAACGACCTTGCTGAAGCCGCTGTTCCTTAGGTCTCTGTGGCCTGTAGCTGAGCTTGACTCTGATTCGTAGGCCTGTAACTGGAGGGCCTCTACCTCCAGGGAGTGGGGTGTAGATTTTTCCTGGAGGTGAAGGTTCTCAGCCCCACCCTCTAGCCCGCCCACCCAGCTCCAGCCGTCTGTTTCTGTCTCGGATGAGAGGGGGCCTCTCAGGACAAAGAGGAAGTAGCTGGAAGGGGAAGCAGTGAGCTGCAGACAGGAGGAGGTTGGTGTGGAGCACAGGCAGCACCAAGCCTGCCCCGTGAGCTGAGGGCCTGCAGTCTGTGGCTGGAATCAGGATGGACACCAAGGCAGGACCCCCAGAGGTATGTACCAATGAGGCCAGGGCAGATGCGAAAAGCCAGGCCTGGGAAAGGGGATGCTGTCTGCCTCCCTATGGCCTCAGCCTCCTGGCAACCCCAGGTCCAGAGAGTCACACAGCCTCCAGCTAGTCCTGTAGATGACTGGCTCCTTCCCCAATCCGTACAGCTGGGTGATACCCAGCCAGGTGACAGCTGGGCCCTCTACCTCAGCCTGGGACTGGCAGCCGTGCCTAATGCCCTGCAGGGCAGAAAATCTGGCACCTTCAGCCATGACCTCTGATGCCTGCAGGGTCTTATGCTATCTACCATGGGACAAGGGGGCTACAGCCCTACTCTCCAAGGGTCTCTCAGCTCGAGCCAACCTGGCTTGCGGGCCTCCCGGGTTCCATTGGAAGAGGAGGTGGTGAGGCACTCTGGGGTCTGTAGTCCTGGGAGGGGCCTTGGACAGGCTCCAAGTCTGAGATGGGGCCTGCAAGAAGCAGGGCCTCTGTACTCTGAGCTGCCCATCTGCCTGGAGCATTTAAGGGAGCAAGGGCCCTCTCTGGTGAGGGCAGGGAGGGTGGGGAGCAGCTGTCCAAGGACGGCCCTGGCACTTTGTTGCCCAGCCACAGCCCAGGATTCTGTTTCTCTCTGAGAGTTAGTGGGGGAGGGCAAAGGCCTGATGCTGGGCCCTGAATCCCTGGGGACAGTGGGGACACGGTAGGCACCCTGAGGTCCCCTCTGCGTGGTGGGGGGAGCAACCCCCGGAGTTCAGCTCTGGGGTGGGGTCGGCACCCGACCCACCTCTGCAGGACCCCCCAGTGTGCGAGGAGTTGGGCCAGAGTGACTTGGCCTGAGTCCCCGCCCCCACACTTGGTTTATGCTCCTACCCCCAATCTCCCATAACGCTCGGTCTCCAGGGCAGACACAGCCCAGGCCTGACTCCTATGGCGTTCCCACCCCCTGCTGAGGCAGGCCAGGTTCTCAAAGGCCTCATCCGTGACCTGTGGGAGGATAGCCCTGACGAACCCCAGTGGCCTGGAGGCCAAGCTGGCTGCTCCCAGGTGGACAGCCAACCCACAGAGCCCCTGGGTCCCAGCGCCCAGCCTGGCTGCAGACACAGGCACTCAGCACTGCCCAGGCCCAGGCCTCAAACCTTGGATACCTCCCCATCCCGGCCAGCGGCCAGCCAGCTCCTGCCCTGGTGGATGCCTCAGTCAGAGGCTGGCCAGTCAGGTGTCCATGCTGGGCACAGACCCCTCCCTGCACCCGGGGAGGGCGCCTCTGTATTTGTGAGGCACCCTTCCCCATCGTGGCACCTGGGGCAGCCTGACTGCTTGCTTTGAGGGTGGGATTGGGGGTGGGAGCCCACATGCCACGGGGCTCGGATGGCCTGGCTCCCAGGTCCTTATGGGGTGACCGCTCTGAGAAGACAAGGCGAGTCTCTGTAGCAGAGGACAACCGCCTCCCCCAGCAGTGCAGGGGTCTCACTCTGTCGCCATCTCTGCCCTCTCCACGCCTAGCCTCTCCAGCCAGGGTGCTGCCCCGTTGACTCCTCTGACCTGTGGCTCTCAGGAGGGGCTGCCGTGGGGCCAAGACAGGAGCCCAGCCCAGGAGGGAAGCAGTTATTTATAGGCCAGCAATAAGAGGACCAAGCGACAAAAGCAGAAATGGGGCTTTCAGACACAGTTTCAGTCGTGGTTGAAACAGGGAACTGAGACACAAATACCTAGATACTCACTGAGCATCGCTGAGTGGGAGACCCTGATGGGGAGACACAGAAAGCTGGGGCATGTGGCCAGGCACAGACGCCCACCCCGCCCCACACGCTTGGCCCAGCCTCAGCCCTGGGGACCGCCTTAGCAGCAGTCCCTCCGGCTTGGCCAGGGGACAGGGCAGGTGACATGTGGCCGGCTGCGGTCTCCAACACCCACACTGCTTGTCCTTGTGGAAAGCATACCCCCAACATCCAGGGTGTGACCTCAGGCATGAGTGGGATGCTTTTGGGGGCTTATGTGGGTGTCTGTGCAGGGGTGTCTCCAGTGCCTAGCTGCCCAGGCACTGAGGGGCAGTTGTGGGTGGGGCTGGAGCTGCTGGTGATGCCAGGCTGCCCTGTGCAGATGCTGAAGCCTCTTCGGAGAGCGGCAGTGACCCCCATGTGGCCGTGCTCCATGCTGCCCCGCCGCCTGTGGGACAGAGAGGCTGGCACGGTAGGACTGGGGGGCCCCAGGGAGGAGGTGGCTGGGATCAGTGGCCTTTCAGAAGCTGTGAGCCAGAGTGGAGAGGATACAAGCAGCCTTGAGGGGGCCTCCACCCTCAAGGAGGGGAGCAGAGGTGCCCTGATCGGTGGGCAAGGCAAGCCTCCCTGGGCTGCTCCAGACCTTCCCTTTATCCCCCTGCTGGAGGTGCTGGGGACAGCCAGTTACCACGGGCCACAGCATTGCAGAGTGGGCTGCAGGCCCCCTGACCCCTGCCACCACCCTGGGCTGGGGCCCTTCTCTGTATCACCCTCCCCTCTCCCTTGTCCACCCTAGTCCCACCCCAGCAGCAGCACAGGTCCAGGGAAGTCAAGATGGTCTCTGTCTCAGCACTGGAGGGGCCATGGTGGCCCAACCAGAAGTCAACCCCCCACCTGTCCTGGTGACCCTGCGGGTGCTGCCCCATCCAGTTGCAGGTCCTGGGAGTGCTGGCTATGCTGTGGCTGGGCTCCATGGCTCTTACCTACCTCCTGTGGCAAGTGCGCTGTCCTCCCACCTGGGGCCAGGTGCAGCCCAGGGACGTGCCCAGGTCCTGGGGGCATGGTTCCAGCCTAGCTCTGGAGCCCCTGGAAGCGGAGGTCAGGAAGCAGAGGGACTCCTGCCAGTAAGTGAGCCCATGGAGGCCTGCCTGGGCAGGTCTCAGTTTGGGGCTGCTGCCTGTGTTTCTGCCCTTGGATCTGCCCATGAGATAAGGGTGGCCCCTCTACCAGCTCCTCTAGAAGGTGCAGGTCACCCGGGAGGGCCACAACCATATGAGCTGGCGTGGGGGCTGGGGACAGGGCAGGCGTGTGGTGCTTTTTGCAGCAAACAAAGGCTGCCACCCGGGGGATCTGACAGGCTGGAAATCACTGCCTGTGCTGAGCTCACCCCCTCAGTCTTTCCACTCCTGGGGCGTAGTGTCACTGTCCCCTCCCGCCCCTCAGCCTTCCCTCCCACCCTTCTTTCCCTGCGGTTGGGGTCCTGGAATCGCAGGACTGCCCTGGAGGAACCTGTTGGGCCATCTTGCACACATTCCCTGGAAATGGAATCTCGCCTGCCCCTGGCCCAGCCTTTCCCTTCCAGGCCAGCTCTGGCCGCCACCAAGGGCTTCCACACCAGGAGGCCACCCCAGACTCCAGACTCCACAGCTCTGCTCTGCTCTTCTCGGCTTCAGGAGCAGCTGCTCCCTGTGGGCAGTGCCTCAGGGTTGGGTGGGGCCAGGACCCCCCAGTCTAACCTGCTCTGGACCAGGCAGCCCCTCTCAGACTCCTTCCCAACGTGCTCCTGGGTGTCCCATCCCAGCAGCATGCTGGGCTCAGGCCCACCCTGCCCAGTCTGTTTTGTTGCCTATACCTTAAACCCTTACCCTGCACACTTGGCCTGGGCTCATCCCAGGGGCCACCTGAGCAACAGTTGCTCTGGCTTGGCAGCGGGATGGGGCAGGTGATGTGAGGCAGGTTGGGGGCTCCTGCGCCCATACTGAGCCCTGTGTGGCTCTCTCCACAGGCTTGTCCTTGTGGAAAGCATCCCCCAGGACCTGCCATTTGCAGCCGGCAGCCTCTCCGCCCAGCCTCTGGGCCAGGCCTGGCTGCAGCTGCTGGACACTGCCCAGGAGAGCGTCCACGTGGCTTCATACTACTGGTCCCTCACAGGGCCCGACATTGGGGTCAACGACTCATCTTCCCAGCTGGTGCGCCCCGCCCTGACCCCACCGCATCCTGGTGCTGGAAACACAGCAAGTCAGGCTGCCCATCTATGTAGGGGTCTCGGGCACCAGGCCTGGGGGCTCAACTCGGTGGTAGGGTCTAGCATGGAGCAGGGATTAGGCCACTCCCTTGGGGGCTCTAAGGGCAGAGGTGTCAAGGAGCTGGGCCTCTGGGTGACTAAACACTCAGACTGGGCCTGGTGCAGTTTGGCTCTCAACCAAGGGTCATCCATATACTTGACCTGACCTTGAGCTGTGGGCAGTCCAAGGTAGGCCTCCTGAGGAGGGCATGGGTCCTAGTGGGGATGCGGAGGAGAGGGCAGCCTGAGGTCAGCTTTCATGGCTGGCCTGGCCTTGCAGGGAGAGGCCCTTCTGCAGAAGCTGCAGCAGCTGCTGGGCAGGAACATTTCCTTGGCTGTGGCCACCAGCAGTCCAACACTGGCCAGGAAGTCCACCGACCTGCAGGTCCTGGCTGCCCGAGGTGGGTACCTGCACCATGCTGGGCCCCACTGCCCTAGCATCAGGCATGGGCTGTCTGGCTGGCACCATGGGACAAGGAAAAGGGGCGGGGGTGGGAAAGGTGTCCTGGGCTTCTCTAGGACACCCCAGGAGGGCAGGACCCAGGGCTCCGAGGTCCTTTGAGTCAGCTTCACCTGGGCATAGGGCTGGTTCCAAGGAACCAAAAGTGCCATTTTCCACAGGGCAGAGCATGGGTGGCTTCGGAGCCCTGCTGAGCCCAGCAGCTCTGACCCCTGGCTGGAGGCTCAGGCTGGGACCTCTGGCTGGGGAGCAAGAGGCCATGGGCAGTCACCACAAAGGCAGGCTCTGGAGCTGAGCTGCCCAGAGGGACCCTGGGCCAGTCTATCCCTCAGTGTCCTCACCTATAAAATGGGGATGAGGATAGCAGCAGCTTAGTAGGACTGTTGCGGGGACATCCGAGTCAACCCCACTGTCATGAGCTTGGGGTCAGGCTCACCATGAAGCTGGCATTTAGCAAGACCTAGTCCATCCCATTGCCTGAACTCTCCACCAGGTGCCCAGGTACGACGGGTGCCCATGGGGCGGCTCACCAGGGGCGTTTTGCACTCCAAATTCTGGGTTGTGGATGGACGGCACATATACATGGGCAGTGCCAACATGGACTGGCGGTCCCTGACGCAGGTGAGTGCCAGGGCCCTAACATAGGAGGCCCGCCTGAAGCTCTTCCCCTCCTGAACTCTGGGGACTTGGCCTGACATCTCAGTGCATCTGGAGAAAGTCGTGTAGTACTGTTTACAATGTCACCATGGCAGAAACAATTGGAGACTGGTCTAATAAATGATGGAATTCTACACAGCCACTGAACTCATGCTGTGGAATCACATTAAATGACATGGAAAGATGTTCAAGTCACATTATCCAGGGAAACATGCAGATTACAAAACACACGCCTTTTTAGGAAAAGCAATGCATGAAAAATGTGTCAGAATGGTCATGGCAAAGGCAACCCTGGTTATCACTTGACAGTGGTATTAAGAATGATCCCATTCTTAATGCCTTGATGCATTTTCTATTGTTTTTGTAATAAACATGTATTGCTTTGATCATTGGAATACAATGTTCAAAAACACAGGGACCTGCTGGGCACTCCTCCCACCAGCACACTCTTACAGATTCCTACAGGCAATGCTTCCCACAAGTGGGGACCCGTGGGGCAGGGGCTGTGCCTGCCCCAGCATCCCTGGCCTGGGTGGAGTGGGGTGGAGGCCCCACAGAGGGGATTTTCTCCGACAGCACCTGACTTTGGTCTCTGCAGGTGAAGGAGCTTGGCGCTGTCATCTATAACTGCAGCCACCTGGCCCAAGACCTGGAGAAGACCTTCCAGACCTACTGGGTGCTGGGGGTGCCCAAGGCTGTCCTCCCCAAAACCTGGCCTCAGAACTTCTCATCTCACATCAACCGTTTCCAGCCCTTCCAGGGCCTCTTTGATGGGGTGCCCACCACTGCCTACTTCTCAGTAAGGCGGGTTGAGAAGGAGCCCATCAGAGACCCCTGCTCTGCCCTGGCTGGCCAGACCCACAGGGAGCCCTCTGGGCTGGCCCTGCAGACACCAGCAGCATCAGCCGGGTCTTCAGGCAGCCAGCACCATGGGTGGGACTGTGGCCCTGGGGTGAGCAGCAGGCTGGCATCAGCAGGCTCTGGGCTGTGCCTGGAGGCAGGCTTAGCTCCAGGAGGACAGCTGGTCAGCACCATCCCTGGGAAACAGGCTGCCTAGGAGGTGATGGGAGGCCCTGGGGCCCTGGGAGTCTCTAGACTGCTGGAAGAGGCCAAGGGGCTTAGCTGGGCACTGGAGAGGGAGGGGAACCCCACTTGCTCTGTGGGGAAGGAAGGGAAGAGTGAGGGGTAGGCAGATCCTCCTTTATCAGCCCACGGGGGTGGGGGTGGACAGCCCCCCAGCCAGCCCAGGACTGGTCTGCAGTAGAGGCTGTATCAGAACAAGGGAAATCTCCCTAGATGGGGCGGGGGGGGGGGTTGGCACCCTGAAGGGAGTGGAGAAGCATCCCCATGGCCAGAAACTGTTTCTGGGAAGTCAATCCAGCCTGGAGCCCAGGGCGGTCCAGCTGCTTTCCGTCGCTCTGCCAGGCCTCAGCCAGTCCCCAGGACCCCTGTGGAACCGACCCCTTTTTTCGTCATGTTTCCAGGCACCTGGGCCCCATCCCTCCACCACCACATGGGGCCTCTTGGGTGGTGCATGGTGGGGTCACAAGTTCAGAATGGACTGGGCTGGCAGAGCCTTCAGGGACCCCTCTCCCGTCACAGGCATCGCCACCCGCACTCTGTCCCCAGGGCCGCACCCCTGACCTGGAGGCGCTGTTGGCGGTGATGGGGAGCGCCCAGGAGTTCATCTATGCCTCCGTGATGGAGTATTTCCCTACCACGCGCTTCAGCCACCCCCGCAGGTAGGTCTGAGCGGGAGGCGGGCAGCCTGCTCTGCTGATGGGCAGCTCCTGGGCACGTCCCCTTCTGCTGGGACCCCTGCCGGGCCGGGGGCTTGTAAGCAGAGCCCCGCCTCTCTCCACCCCAAGGTACTGGCCGGTGCTGGACAACGCGCTGCGGGCGGCAGCCTTCAGCAAGGGTGTGCGCGTGCGCCTGCTGGTCAGCTGCGGACTCAACACGGACCCCACCATGTTCCCCTATCTGCGGTCCCTGCAGGCGCTCAGCAACCCCGCGGCCAACGTCTCTGTGGACGTGGTGAGGGCGCGCTCCCAGCCGGGCGTGGGGAAGGCGCCCTCCTCCCGCCCTTCCTGACGCGCTGCCTCTGCTCCCCTAAGAAAGTCTTCATCGTGCCGGTGGGGAATCATTCCAACATCCCGTTCAGCAGGGTGAACCACAGCAAGTTCATGGTCACGGAGAAGGCAGCCTACATAGGTGAGCGCCAGCAGATCACGGCGGGCGGGCCCCAGGGTGGCCAGGCACGGGCGAGGGAGGCAGTGGCTTTGTGACCGGCGTGGACACCTCAGGACAGAGGGGCCGCTGCTGAAGGGGGACAGGGTCTCCATGGAGTTCCGGGAACCAGGCCACCCGCCTGTCACCTGGCCCCACAGGGCCCCAGAACACTGAGTCAGGACGCCTGGCGCCGCGTGGTGAGGATGGAGTTCCTCCGCGACCAGCTGTCCCTCCCGCACCTAAGCGAGGGGCTTCCCCGGCTGGGGTCTGATGACAGTGGAGGGGCCAGCTGCCAACCGTCCCCAAACCCGTAGCCGGGCCTGGCGCTGAGCGGGCTGCGGAGAGGCCTGTGGGAGCCGGCGCCCAAGCGTCTCCTCCGTCCTCCCCACAGGCACCTCCAACTGGTCGGAGGATTACTTCAGCAGCACGACGGGGGTGGGCCTGGTGGTCACCCAGAGCCCCGGCGCGCAGCCCGCGGGGGCCACGGTACAGGAGCAGCTGCGGCAGCTCTTTGAGCGGGACTGGAGTTCGCGCTACGCCGTCGGCCTGGACGGACAGGCTCCGGGCCAGGACTGCGTTTGGCAGGGCTGAGGGGGGCCCTTTTTTCTCTCGGCGACCCCGCCCCGTCCCCGCCCTCCCCTCTGACCCGGCCTGGGCTTCAGCAGCTTCCTCCTGTAAGCAGCCCGGGTCGGCACTGAGCCAGGAGCCGCCTGCGACCGCCCGGGCGCCGCGCACCGCCCGCCAGCTCTCTGATTTCCGAGTCCAGCCCCCCTAAGCCCCGCCTCCTCCAGGGAGCCCTCCGGGAGGCCCCTACCCTGACTCCTGGCCCACAGGCCAGGCCTAAAAAACACTCGTGGCTTCCCAGTGCCTCTGTGTGAGTCCAGCGCTGGCGGCCCTTCATCCTTTTGCCAAGGGCCCGCCTCTACGCGCCCGCCACTGCGAAGCCGCGCCGCGCGACTGCCGTGGCAGCGCCTCAGCTAGTCCGGGGTGCGCGAGAACCCGGGGCGGGGCGGGGACCAGACGGGACCCCCGGGCGGAGCGAACCCTCAATCTCCCACCCCGCGCCGAGTTGCCGCGCTCCGGAACCCAAATTCCCGCCCAGCGGCTGCCGTGGGGAGCGAGAGCCGCGGAGCCCACGCCCGGGACTCCCGCAGAGGGAACGCAGACCAAGGCGCAGCGCCGCGCACCCACCGCCAGGGGGCGGCTCCTACGGCGCCGGACAGGTGCGGCGAGGGAGGGGAGCGGGGCTGAGGGGACGGGGAGGCCGGGAGGGGAGGGGACGCGCGGCTGAGGGGACGGGGAGGCCGGGAGGGGACCCGCGGCTGAGGGGACGGGGAGGCCGGGAGGGGACCCGCGGCTGAGGGGACGGGGAGGCCGGGAGGGGACCCGCGGCTGAGGGGACGGGGAGGCCGGGAGGGGAGGGGACGCGCGGCTGAGGGGAAGGGGAGGCCGGGAGGGGACCCGCGGCTGAGGGGACGGGGAGACCGGGAGGGGACCCGCGGCTGAGGGGCGGAGAGGGCGGGAGGGGACCCGGGGTTGGGGGACGGGGAGGAGGGGAGGGGACCTGGGGCTGGGGAAAGGGGAGGGCGAGAAGGGACTAGGCGCTGAGGGAATGGGAAGGGCGGGAGGGGACCCGTGGCTGAGGGGATGGGGAGGCCGGGAGGAGATCCGCGGCTGAGGGGACGGAGAGGGCGTGAGGGGACCCGGGGTTGGGGGACGGGGAGGAGGGGAGGGGACCCGCGGCTGAGGGGACGGGGAGGGCGGGAGGGGACCCGGGGTTGGGGGACGGGGAGGAGGGGAGGGGACCTGGGGCTGGGGGAAGGGGAGGTCGAGAAGGGACCAAGCGCTGAGGGAATGGGAAGGGCGGGAGGGGACCCGCGGCTGAGGGGATGGGGAGGGCGGGAGGGGACCTGGGGCTGGGGGAAGGGGAGGACGCGAGGCGACCTGGGCTGAGGGATGGGGAAGTCGGGAGGGGACCCTCGGCTGAAGGGATCAGGAGAGTGGAAGTCGGGAGGGGACCCCTGACGGGGAGGGTAAGAGGGAGGGAACCCAGGACCGAGAGAACAGGTCCCGCGTGAGGGCTGGGGAGACAGGCCGGCGACGGTAGGGGTGCGCAAGGCTGTGTGGTTTGTGGGCTGTTGTGCTTGGGCTGTTGTGCAGGGCGGGTCCAAGAATGTGGGGGCGGGACTGTCCTGGGGATGCAGGGCCCAGGATTGGTGCATGGGGCTGAGAGGACCAGCATTTGAGCTGGAGGGCAGGAAGGTGACTCCAATCTGAGACCAGGACTTGGATGCGGCTCCACTGGAACTCACCCTATCCTGGGAGCCACCTGGGCACCTGTGCTGCAGATGCAGGATTCGAACCCAGGTCTGGCCACTCCGTTCCCACTCTTCTGCTATGAATGCTGGGCCAGAAGCCTTCTCAAAGCTCCCTGGCTTGTCTCACCTGATGGTTCCTGACCAAGACCACAGGGTACCCTCCCCTGGTGGAGGTCCATGGGGCCACCCCTAGGCGGGAGTTCAGGGACAGTGCAGCGGTATGAAGGAGCACTGGAGCTGAATGGACCCCAGGGTGCCCTGAATGCTCTCCCAGTCTTGGGGCACCACTTTCCTACCCTTCTCTACTTCTCTGCTTTTCCTACCCTTCTCTACCTTTTTCCTTCCTATTTTTGTGTCCCTGCCACACTGTGAACTCAGCCCTATCTTCCTCTTCCCTCTTCGCTTTGGGGAAAGCTAGCGAAGTTCATCTAAGGTACAGTACAAGTTACTTTTCTGTTCGATTGGTGACCTCAAACTTCCCCCATCTAAAGGACGCCTTAGACCTCAGCATTCTATCTGTGCAGAAAGTCTCCTACACCCATCCTGCCTCCCTGCCCAAGCTGGTGAAAAGTTTGCTGCAGATGCTGCAGGAGGATGGGGATCCACACAGCCCTGCAAGGCCTCAGGAGCCTCTGGGAGCTGCTTTGTATGTGAGCTGCACTTGGCCAAGCCAAGCTCTGGCAGCTGCAGTGGCTGCTCCCTGTGGCTTCCTATCCCTCATCCATGCTCCAAATCTCCTCAGCAACCATCTGCCAAAAAGCTGCGTGGCAACACCTGGCTCAGAATCTGATATCATCCCAGACTAAGCTCTGCCCTCCAGAGTTGCATGTGTGGGTTTGCTCCCTGGTTCTTGGCCTTATACCTGAATGTGTCTCAGAGCACTTGGCCTGCTCTCTTGGCCTGCCAACTGTGTTCTAGGAGGGCTCTGTGCTCCAGGTTGTGATTTGGACAACTGGCTTGTGGCCCTCATCCAGTGAAAGGCCTCTTTCCACACACCTGGGGTCTGGCAGTCACACCTCAGTGGCACTGTCAGAGGCCTACTTCAAAGCAGACTCCTATTCCCAAGGAAATCCAGCTTGACAAGGTTTGAGAGACCCCAGGAGGGTAACACAATGTGGCCCCTTCTGGAATATAGCAGACAGACTCTAGAATGACTCCCATGACCCCCACCTCCTGCTATGCATGCCCTTGTGTGATCTTACCTTGAGTGTGTGCATGACCTGTGCCTTGTTGTAACTAATAGAATACACAGAGGTAATGGGGTGTCACTTTTGTGATAGCAGTCTATCCCTTGCTAGCTTTAATAAAGTGAGCTGCTAGGCTATGAGCTGTCCTGTGAAGAGGCCCATGTGGCAGGGTACTGGGATTGCCTCCAGCCCCCAACTAGCAAGAAACTGGGGCCCTCAATCATCCCATCCACAGGAGTTGAGTGTGGCTAGCAACACTCAACTTAAACACTGAAGCTTAAATGTGAGCTTCAGAAGTGGCTTCTTTCCTGGTCATGCCTGAAGGGGAGACCACAGCCCCAGCTGACACCTTGATTGACGCCTAATGGGACCTTGAGCAGAGAACCCAACAAAGCCACACTTGGGCTGATCTACAAAAACTGGGAGATCATAAATATGTGTTGTTTTAAGTTGCTCATTTGTAGTGAGTGATGTTCTTATGCAGCATAGATAACTCATACACAGAGAACCAAGGCCACGTGAGAACCCTGTGGGGGCCCCTGCTGCTCAGCCACTTCTCATGTGCTGGGACAGCTGTCTCTCTGGCCTCTAGCACCAAGGTCCCCACTATCCCAGGCCTTGACTCTGGGATCAGAGAGGGATAAAAGCCCCATGGAGCCAGGCAGACTCCTCCCTCTGCAGTGCTCCCTGGGCTGCACTCACCTAGCTTGTCTGGCACACACAAGTTGGAGTAGAGGAGGCAGGAAGCCCTGGGAAGGGAGGGGGTGACAGCCTTGCTTAACTGTGGGATGAGTGCCCACCAAATTTCCCTTCCCCCTTCCCCTGCTTGTGAGCCCCCAGGGGACCTGTGTCAGTTAACTTTCTAGAGGCTTCTATGTCCCCTAACTTGGATGACACCCATGGGCCTCGCCAACTCAGCACAGGGAACATATGCCCATGGTGGCATGGGGAAAGAACCCAGCCTCTCCCCTGCCCAGGCTCCTGCACCCCATAGCTGTCACTCCTCTGGAACCTCTCAGGGCAGCACAAGGAGTGGTAGCCTCAGAGTGGCCTTCACCCTTCAGGCACTGTCGTCCTCCAGATTGGCTACAACCCAGCTCTTGCTCCCATGCCCACAGCCATGAGAACAGCCACCTCCCCAGGGGTCCATGAGCGCTACTCACCAGGAGCCCACCCAAGCCAGGAGGGAGCTGGGGGCAAGTTCCAACCACCCCCTTGAATACTGCATACCCATGAACCCAGCAGGAGCATCTGAGGGCAGCTGGGAAGAGATCTGACCACTGAAAGACTATAGGGAACCCCTTGAACCTCACTCCACTACTGCACGTGGATTTGCTTCCTGTGGGCTGCCCAAGAGAGCCTCTGATAAAGGAAGCTTCTGAGGATGGGCCACTAAAGATGACCAAGGACACCTTTCTGTGCTGTCCCCACTCTGCACTCTATCTCCCATCCCACACTGCCTCCAGCTGGAGGAAGGAAGGGAGGGTTTAGAGACCAGGATTCACAGTGTCCCTGCCACACTGTGAACTCAGCCTTATCTTCCTTGTCTTCCTCACAGCCTCTAGCTCAGAGGAGGACCTGGACAAATGGATGATACATAGGCAACCACTCTAATGTTCCTCCTTGACTGTTCTCTAGAGCTACTTAGTAGAGACCAGAGTGTGTGGGGGGAAAGCACTGGTAAACTTCCACCCGTAGACAGAAGACCTCAGCAGCCTTCACCGTGGGATGCAGCACTTTCTTTATTGCCCATCCAGGGAACAGCCAAGCCAGCTCCATCTGCATTCTGGCTGCAGCATGTACATTAGGAGACTCAGGGGCCACAGTGTGGGACCGTGCACGCTGGCAAGGCACTGGTGGATGCTGGCAAGCAAGTGGACATGGATAGATGAGAATGACAACTCACAGATGTCCTGGCTTCTGCTGGCCCGGCTGCCAGCCACTGGACGCCATCACCCTTCTGCCTAGCACGTGTGTATTGTCACACAAAACATCTTGAAGCTTGCCATTAGTGAGAATTCAACAAAGAAGTAAGCTAAGAGAGAAGGAAACAGCGTCTCCTGGAATATACCGCACTCTGCCTGAAATAGGAAAACTATGTTTGCCAGGAAGCAGCAGCAGCAGGAAAGAAGTTATACCAAAAACTACTCGTACACCACAGACATTAGAACCCTTTCCTCAAAGAAACACTCATGTTCTGTTGGGTATTATGGACAGGTCTCTTGAACTTTTTCTAATAAAGACCAACAAACTTTCCCAGCAATGCCTCTGAGTACCGTGTGAATTCTGGTGTCTTGTGGGAAGTCAGGGTGCCTTCTTTGCATCCAAAGCTTTGGTTCCATTTTAGGAGGGCAGTGTGATGGTGACAAAGGTGTTCTGGTCATTTCTGCTCTGTTCTCAGTTCTGTGAAGTGAGGTGGATGTAATGTGCTGTGGGATGGGGTGCTCCATATGTGTGTGTAGCCTTTACTTTCCAACTTAGTTTTTGCATCTCTCTTATGCTGATGAGCCATAGCTCTCAGCCTTCATTTGGTCACAGGACTGAGCCTTTGCCTACATCATCAGCTTTTTTGTTCTGCTCTAGCAGGATTAACTCTGTTCTTGCCGCAGATGTCACTGTCACTCCGGAGTCCAGCCCAGTGCTCACAGGCCCGACCAGTTCACCCTCTTCCTTCTCTTCAGGGGAGAAACTTTCTTGGGCATCAAAAAAGGTGATTGTTTCTTCTTGAAGTTTTTGTTCTTCCAGCTCTGCCTCATCTTCGGTGCTTTTGCTTTTCTTGGTAGGAGATGAGGAGAACCCTAATTTGGGAAATCGGAACCAGCCTGCCTTCTCCTGTTTTTTAGGCAGTTCTGCCTCTGGTCGTGCCTCAGGCTGTGTTTGAATAGGAGCAGATCTCTGGATGTCATTTTTGGAATCGACACCTGTCTCATCAACAGAAGAGGAAAACCCAATATTTGGAAGCCAAAACCAGAGCAGACCAGATTTTTTACTTTCTGGTTTCTCTTTTGGAGCCCTGCCTTCATCCACCAGTGGTGTGGTTGCCTCTTGGCTATCATCAGGGGGAAACTCAAGAATTTCTGCTGGCTCCTCATCTGAACAGCTGTCTGCAAGCTGATGGCCAGAAGGAAGTTCAAATGTGAGTGTTTGCTGTCCCAGTACATTGACGCTGGAAGAGATCATCTCAAATGGTTCTCCAGTGTCAGGCTGGAGATCTCCAGAAATGGAGTCTGCTCCTGGGGCAGCTTGTGTGGGAGCCTCTTCTGCACCCTCCTGAGTCCTAGAGTGCTGAGTCACTGTTGTGTACACTGTAGCCTGCGTGCGGGGCTCTGGGATTTTCACCTTTAATAAGGAAAATCCATATGAAGGTGTTTGAATCTCTGATGCAGGGATCTCTGATTCCCGCACAATCTGAGTGGAAAAAGCCCTGGGTGCTGAGAGATCTACAAACTCTGGTGTCACTATGCTGTGTATAGTGACTTCTTGACTTTCAACCTGAGCACCCTGAATATGCACTCTAACCTTTGAAATTGGGGAAGCTTCCAAAGGCAGGTTAAGCTCCACAGGCTGCTCCCTGGGGACCCCAGCACCTGCCTTCAGGATGCTGGCTCCCCAGAGCCCTGGACTTTCCTTACAAAGGGCTATGTCAATATTTGCCTCTGGACACTGCACTTCCCTCACAGTGGGGATGAACACGTCATCCTCTGAGCTGGGGGCAGGGAAGGAGAACCTCGGTACCTTTAATTTGGGGAATTTGACAGTTAGTACAGAATCTTCCCACAGTTGATCCATATTAACCACAGAAACGTGGGATGGCATATCAGTACTTGAAGCTTTCAGTTTAAGTGGACCTTCAGGCTGGGATGACCATGTCTCTGTTTTATCCTCCATGCTGGCAAGGTCATGTCCTGGCTTGGAAAGAGGAGTCTCATGTATTTCTCCTGGAAGAACCTGGGTTTCTGGAAGCCTCATGCCAGGCATCTGAAAAGGGAGAGGTCCTTTGGTTGGATGGATCCTGACCTCAGAAGTGGAAAGCTCATCCCCGGTCATCTCAGCAGTGGAAAGGTGCAGCTTCAAGCCTGTGCTGTCAAGATCACACCTTAGAACATCTGTGGATGATTTGCTCTCAGAAGCTGTCACTTCTGCATCTGCCTCTGGGAGCTGTAGGGACATACTTGCCTCCATGTTTGACCCAGAAACAAGGAACTCTTTGATTCTAGCTGCTGCTTCATCCCCTGTTGCTGCCGGTGCCTGTGTCTGAGCCACTTCCAGCTTTCCAGCCCCGCCTCTGTCCCTGGAAGAGCGCCTAAGGCTGGGCATGCGGAACTTGGGCATTTTAAACCAGCTTTCCTGAGAGTCCCTGGTCGTGGCTTCCTCCTCTGGGCTTTCCACTGTGGGGACTTCAGCATCTGGTTTTCTACAGAATGGCTGGAGGGGGTCTTCAGGTGTGGGAGCTATCCCCTCCCCACAAGGCTGGCTTGCTGGGACATCGCCGAGCCCACATCCTTTGCTGTCACCTTCGGTAGACAGACCATGTTTGGGAAGAGGCAGGTCAGCTTCAGACTGGCTCACCTGCCCCTTGGCCTTGGAGGATCTGAGATCAGGTTTGGCAAAGCCCAAACTGGGAATGCGGACCTGTGGACAGGGGAGGTTCACATCCTCACCTTCTGTGGCACTTGCTGTTGCACCAAGTCCTCCCCCACCACCGTCAGTGCTGGCCTTTTCTGTGTCTTGAAAGCTACCCCCTGCTGTGACACTAGAAAGAGAAGGATCCATGTCTATCTGTGGCAGGCTGACCCCACTCTTAGAAGCCTTCATTTTGGGTAGTGCAAGTTTTGGCATGGCGAAGCCAGGCTTTGTGCTCCTTTCCTTCTCTCCATCCCTCTCAGGAGGCAGATCTATGTGCATGGCAGACTTTGGGGCCACTTCATCCTTGTCTAAAACCAGGCTGAGTTTTGAGTCCTCCACGCTGCATTCTGGGTCCACCTTTGGCCCTGCTTCCTTCTTCGGGGACCACCTAAATGATGGAAGCTTAATCTTAGGCATTTTGAAGGGACTCCCTTTCCCTTCGTGGTCAGTATCTTCAGAAGGGGCTTCTCCGGGGACCGCTACTGATGTCTGCAAGGAGGCCACAAGCTCTTCCGGGCCCTGGGACACAGAGGTGCCTGGGGATGGCAGATGGGTGCTTGGCAAGGGGCACTGCACTCCCTCTCCAGGGCTAAGAGGAGACATGACTGGGGCACCCGCTGCTGCATGTAAGTCTCCCTCAGGAACTGACATTTGGGGAGCTGAAAACACAAACTTTGGTTTATAGAATTTAGGAAAAGACACCTGACCAAGAGAAACAGGAATCATGGAATTCAGTGGACCAGAGTGACTTTCCGTTTCAGATATTGGAACTCCCTCTGGAGGTTGCAGGTCAGCAGAGCACTCTGTTTTGGGAAGAGGAAACTCAGCCTGAGACCCAGAAGGAATTTCCAGAGCAAGCTCAGGGGCCAAGGCAGCTCTGGGAACGGTCACCTGGTATTTTGTAAGAGTAACACCCTCACAGGGAGAGAGAATAGAAGATTCAAAGTGAGGACCAGTGAGATCAATCCGGGATGATGGAAACCCAGTCAAACCAACCTCAGGCATCTGCATGGATGGCTCTGAACCACCCGAAACCTGCTGTAATTCACAACTTGAGGATTCTGAAGATGATAAGGGAATCGTGGAAAGACCTACGCCAGATTCTGCACCTGAGACTAAACTATCTTTAGCAGTTTTGGCAGAAGAAAATGAAACTTTGGGCATTTTAAAATGCAGTTTCTTAAACTTCGAATCCACTCCAGCTTCTCCAACAGCAAGCCCCAGGTTACTGTCGCGTGATGGATCATGAAGATCACCTTCACGAACAACAGACTCCACAATGGGAAATGCTGAAGTCTTCTCACGGAATGTAACATTTCCTTTGATTTCAGAGGATGACATGGAAATTTTCTTTGACGACCATTCAGCACCAGACGTGCTCAGTTTTTGCACTTGAAACTTGTTGTCTTTTGCAGCTAAATCCTCGTGGACCAGGGACAGGTCCCCCTCTAGCCCCGCGCCGTGAAACATCGCTCCTGGGGCCTGGATGTCCACCTCCGTGCTGGGCAGAGACACCTCCACGTCGGGGACCGTCACCTCTGCCTTAGGGCCTTTCAGGTCCAACTTGGGGCCCTTGACATCCACCTGGGGGCCCTTGAGGTCTACCTTGGGCATCTTGAAACTGGGCATCTGCACCTTGGGCAGGTGCCCTTTGAGGCTGGCTCCCTCGGGCATGTGGCCCTCAGGGAGCTTCATGTCCACCTGGACAGCCTGTACCTCCAGCTCGGCGGAAGGGGACGACTGAATGCTGAGGTCAGTGGTCTTGAGGTCACCCTGCATGGAAGGCAGGCTCACGTCGGCCTCCAGCTTTGGCACGGACATGTCCACCAAGGGCTCGATGGACTTGCCTGGGGCCGACACCCCAAAGGACGGCATCTTAAACTTGGGCATTTTGAACTTGCTGTCTTTCACGGTCACATCCTTGTCAGCCAGGGACAGGTCCCCCTCTAGCCGTGCACCGTCCAGCTTGGCTCCCGGGGCCTGGATGTCCACCTCCACACTGGGCAGAGACACATCCACGTCGGGGGTCATCACTTCCGCCTTGGGGCTTTTCAGGTCTAGCTTGGGGCCCTTGAGGTCTACTTTGGGCATCTTGAAACTGGGCATCTGCACCTTGGGCAGGTGCCCTTTGAGGCTGGCTCCCTCGGGCACATGACCCTCCGGGAGCTTCACGTCCACCTGGACAGCCTGAATGCTGAAGTCAGTGGTCTTGAGGTCCCCCTGCATGGAGGGGAGGCTCACGTCGGCTTCCACCTTCGGCACAGACACGTCCACCGAGGCCTCCATGGACTTGCCTGGGGCGGACAGCCCGAACGATGGCATCTTGAACTTGGGCATTTTGAATTTGCTGTCTTTGGCGGTCACGTCCTTGTCAGCCAGGGATAGGTCCCCCTCCAGCCGCGCGCCATCCAGTTTGACTCCTGGGGCCTGGACATCCACCTCCACGCTGGGCAGAGACACCTCCACGTCAGGGGCCGTCACCTCTGCCTTGGGGCCTTTCAGGTCCAGCTTGGAGCCCTTGATATCCACCTGGGGGCCTTTGAGGTCCACTTTGGGCATCTTCAAACTGGGCATCTGCACCTTGGGCAGGTGCCCTTTGACGCCGGCTCCCTCGGGCAAGTGGCCCTCTGGGAGCGTCATGTCCACCTGTACAGCCTGGACTTCCAGGTCGGCGGATGGGGGCTGAATGCTGAGGTCCGTGGTCTTGAGGTCCCCCTGCATGGAGGGGAGGCTCACGTCGGCCTCCACCTTCGGCACACACACGTCCACCGAGGCCTCGATGGACTTGCCTGGGGCTGACACCCCAAAGGATGGCATCTTGAACTTGGGCATTTTGAATTTGCTGTCTTTGGCGTTCACGTCCTTGTCAGCCAGGGATAGGTCCCCCTCCAGCCGCGCGCCATCCAGTTTGACTCCTGGGGCCTGGACATCCACCTCCACGCTGGGCAGAGACACCTCCACATCGGGGGCCGTCACCTCTGCCTTGGGGCCTTTCAAGTCCAGCTTGGGGCCCTTGATATCCACCTGGGGGCCTTTGAGGTCCACTTTGGGCATCTTGAAACTGGGCATCTCCATCTTAGGTAGGTGCCCTTTGAGGCCAGCTCCCTCGGGCACATGGCCTTCAGGGAGCGTCACGTCCACCTGGACAGCCTGGACCTCCAGGTGAGCAGAAGGGGGCTGAATGCTGAGGTCTGTGGTCTCGAGGTCCCCCTGCATGGAGGGGAGGCTCACATCTGCCTCCACCTTCGGCACAGACATGTCCATAGAGGCCTCGATGGACTTGCCTGGGGCCGACACTCCGAAGGATGGCATCTTGAACTTGGGCATTTTGAACTTGCTGTGTTTGGTGGACACGTCCTTGTCGGCCAGGGACAGTTCCCCCTCCAGTCGTGCATCATCCAGCTTGACTCCTGGGGCCTGGACGTCCACCTCCACGCTGGGCAGAGACACCTCCACGTCAGGGGCCGTCACCTCCGCCTTGGGGCCTTTCAGGTCCACCTTGGGACCCTTGATGTGCACCTGGGGGCCTTTGAGGTCCACTTTGGGCATCTTGAAACTGGGCATCTCCACCTTGGGCAGGTGCCCTTTGACGCCGGCTCCCTCGGGCAGGTGGGCCTCTGGGAGCGTCATGTCCACTTGGCCAGCCTGGACTTCCAGGTCGGCAGAAGGGGGCTGAATGCTTATGTCCGTGGTCTTGAGACCCCCCTGCATGGAGACGAGGCTCACGTCGGCCTCCACCTTCGGCGCAGACACGTCCACCGAGGCCTCGATGGACTTGCCTGGGGCCGACACCCCAAAGGACGGCATCTTGAACTTGGGCATTTTGAACTTGCTGTCTTTCGCGGTCACATCCTTGTCAGCCAGGGACAGTTCCCCCTCCAGCCGTGCGCCGTCCAGCTTGGCTCCTGGGGCCTGGATATCCACCTCCACGCTGGGCAGAGACACATCCACGTCAGGGGTCATCACCTCCGCCTTGGGGCCTTTCAGGTCCAGCTTGGGGCCCTTGACGTCCACTTTGGGCATCTTGAAACTGGGCATCTGCACCTTGGGTAGGTGCCCTTTGAGGCCAGCACCCTCGGGCACGTGGCCCTCCGGGAGCTTCACGTCCACCTGGACAGCCTGGACCTCCAGCTCAGCGGATGGGGGCTCAATGCTGAGGTCAGTGGTCTTGAGGTCCCCCTGCATGGAGGGGAGGCTCACGTCGGCCTCCACCTTCGGCGCAGACACGTCCACCGTGGCCTCGATGGACTTGCCTGGGGCTGACACCCCAAAGGACGGCATCTTGAACTTGGGCATTTTGAACTTGCTGTCTTTTGCGGTCAAGTCCTTGTCGGCTACGGACAGGTCCCCCTCCATCCGCGTGTGGTCCAGCTTGGCTACCGGGGCCTGGATGTCCACCTCCATGCTGGGCAGAGACACCTCCACGTCGGGGGCCGTCACCTCCGCCTTGGGGCCTTTCAGGTCCAGCTTGGGGCCCTTGACATCCACCTGGGGGCCTTTGAGGTCCACTTTGGGCATCTTCAAACTGGGCATCTGCACCTTGGGCAGGTGCCCTTTGATGCCGGCTCCCTCGGGCAAGTGGCCCTCCAGGAGCGTCATGTCCACCTGTACAGCCTGGACTTCCAGGTCGGCGGATGGGGGCTGAATGCTGAGGTCCGTGGTCTTGAGGTCCCCCTGCATGGAGGGGAGGCTCACGTCGGCCTCCACCTTCGGCGCAGACAGGTCAACTGAGGCCTCCATGGACTTGCCTGGGGCGGACAGCCCGAATGATGGCATCTTGAACTTGGGCATTTTGAATTTGCTGTCTTTGGCGGTCACGTCCTTGTCAGCCAGGGATAGGTCCCCCTCCAGCCGCGCGCCATCCAGTTTGACTCCTGGGGCCTGGACATCCACCTCCACGCTGGGCAGAGACACCTCCACGTCGGGGGCCGTCACCTCTGCCTTGGGGCCTTTCAGGTCCAGCTTGGGGCCCTTGATATCCACCTGGGGGCCTTTGAGGTCCACTTTGGGCATCTTGAAACTGGGCATCTCCATCTTAGGTAGGTGCCCTTTGAGGCCAGCTCCCTCGGGCACATGGCCTTCAGGGAGCGTCACGTCCACCTGGACAGCCTGGACCTCCAGGTGAGCAGAAGGGGGCTGAATGCTGAGGTCTGTGGTCTCGAGGTCCCCCTGCATGGAGGGGAGGCTCACATCTGCCTCCACCTTCGGCACAGACATGTCCACCGAGGCCTCGATGGACTTGCCTGGGGCCGACACTCCGAAGGATGGCATCTTGAACTTGGGCATTTTGAACTTGCTGTGTTTTGTGGACACGTCCTTGTCGGCCAGGGACAGTTCCCCCTCCAGTCGTGCATCATCCAGCTTGACTCCTGGGGCCTGGACGTCCACCTCCACGCTGGGCAGAGACACCTCCACGTCGGGGGCCGTCACCTCCGCCTTGGGGCCTTTCAGGTCCAGCTTGGGACCCTTGATGTGCACCTGGGGGCCTTTGAGGTCCACTTTGGGCATCTTGAAACTGGGCATCTCCACCTTGGGCAGGTGCCCTTTGACGCCGGCTCCCTCGGGCAGGTGGGCCTCTGGGAGCGTCATGTCCACTTGGCCAGCCTGGACTTCCAGGTCGGCAGAAGGGGGCTGAATGCTTATGTCCGTGGTCTTGAGACCCCCCTGCATGGAGACGAGGCTCACGTCGGCCTCCACCTTCGGCGCAGACACGTCCACCGAGGCCTCGATGGACTTGCCTGGGGCCGACACCCCAAAGGACGGCATCTTGAACTTGGGCATTTTGAACTTGCTGTCTTTCGCGGTCACATCCTTGTCAGCCAGGGACAGTTCCCCCTCCAGCCGTGCGCCGTCCAGCTTGGCTCCTGGGGCCTGGATATCCACCTCCACGCTGGGCAGAGACACATCCACGTCAGGGGTCATCACCTCCGCCTTGGGGCCTTTCAGGTCCAGCTTGGGGCCCTTGACGTCCACTTTGGGCATCTTGAAACTGGGCATCTGCACCTTGGGTAGGTGCCCTTTGAGGCCAGCACCCTCGGGCACGTGGCCCTCCGGGAGCTTCACGTCCACCTGGACAGCCTGGACCTCCAGCTCAGCGGATGGGGGCTCAATGCTGAGGTCAGTGGTCTTGAGGTCCCCCTGCATGGAGGGGAGGCTCACGTCGGCCTCCACCTTCGGCGCAGACACGTCCACCGTGGCCTCGATGGACTTGCCTGGGGCTGACACCCCAAAGGACGGCATCTTGAACTTGGGCATTTTGAACTTGCTGTCTTTTGCGGTCAAGTCCTTGTCGGCTACGGACAGGTCCCCCTCCATCCGCGTGTGGTCCAGCTTGGCTACCGGGGCCTGGATGTCCACCTCCATGCTGGGCAGAGACACCTCCACGTCGGGGGCCGTCACCTCCGCCTTGGGGCCTTTCAGGTCCAGCTTGGGGCCCTTGACATCCACCTGGGGGCCTTTGAGGTCCACTTTGGGCATCTTCAAACTGGGCATCTGCACCTTGGGCAGGTGCCCTTTGATGCCGGCTCCCTCGGGCAAGTGGCCCTCCAGGAGCGTCATGTCCACCTGTACAGCCTGGACTTCCAGGTCGGCGGATGGGGGCTGAATGCTGAGGTCCGTGGTCTTGAGGTCCCCCTGCATGGAGGGGAGGCTCACGTCGGCCTCCACCTTCGGCGCAGACAGGTCAACTGAGGCCTCCATGGACTTGCCTGGGGCGGACAGCCCGAACGATGGCATCTTGAACTTGGGCATTTTGAATTTGCTGTCTTTGGCGGTCACGTCCTTGTCAGCCAGGGATAGGTCCCCCTCCAGCCGCGCGCCATCCAGTTTGACTCCTGGGGCCTGGACATCCACCTCCACGCTGGGCAGAGACACCTCCACGTCGGGGGCCGTCACCTCTGCCTTGGGGCCTTTCAGGTCCAGCTTGGGGCCCTTGATATCCACCTGGGGGCCTTTGAGGTCCACTTTGGGCATCTTGAAACTGGGCATCTCCATCTTAGGTAGGTGCCCTTTGAGGCCAGCTCCCTCGGGCACATGGCCTTCAGGGAGCGTCACGTCCACCTGGACAGCCTGGACCTCCAGGTGAGCAGAAGGGGGCTGAATGCTGAGGTCTGTGGTCTCGAGGTCCCCCTGCATGGAGGGGAGGCTCACATCTGCCTCCACCTTCGGCACAGACATGTCCACCGAGGCCTCGATGGACTTGCCTGGGGCCGACACTCCGAAGGATGGCATCTTGAACTTGGGCATTTTGAACTTGCTGTGTTTTGTGGACACGTCCTTGTCGGCCAGGGACAGTTCCCCCTCCAGTCGTGCATCATCCAGCTTGACTCCTGGGGCCTGGACGTCCACCTCCACGCTGGGCAGAGACACCTCCACGTCGGGGGCCGTCACCTCCGCCTTGGGGCCTTTCAGGTCCAGCTTGGGACCCTTGATGTGCACCTGGGGGCCTTTGAGGTCCACTTTGGGCATCTTGAAACTGGGCATCTCCACCTTGGGCAGGTGCCCTTTGACGCCGGCTCCCTCGGGCAGGTGGGCCTCTGGGAGCGTCATGTCCACTTGGCCAGCCTGGACTTCCAGGTCGGCAGAAGGGGGCTGAATGCTTATGTCCGTGGTCTTGAGACCCCCCTGCATGGAGACGAGGCTCACGTCGGCCTCCACCTTCGGCGCAGACACGTCCACCGAGGCCTCGATGGACTTGCCTGGGGCCGACACCCCAAAGGACGGCATCTTGAACTTGGGCATTTTGAACTTGCTGTCTTTCGCGGTCACATCCTTGTCAGCCAGGGACAGTTCCCCCTCCAGCCGTGCGCCGTCCAGCTTGGCTCCTGGGGCCTGGATGTCCACCTCCACGCTGGGCAGAGACACATCCACGTCAGGGGTCATCACCTCCGCCTTGGGGCCTTTCAGGTCCAGCTTGGGGCCCTTGACGTCCACTTTGGGCATCTTGAAACTGGGCATCTGCACCTTGGGTAGGTGCCCTTTGAGGCCAGCACCCTCGGGCACGTGGCCCTCCGGGAGCTTCACGTCCACCTGGACAGCCTGGACCTCCAGCTCAGCGGATGGGGGCTCAATGCTGAGGTCAGTGGTCTTGAGGTCCCCCTGCATGGAGGGGAGGCTCACGTCGGCCTCCACCTTCGGCGCAGACACGTCCACCGTGGCCTCGATGGACTTGCCTGGGGCCGACACCCCAAAGGACGGCATCTTGAACTTGGGCATTTTGAACTTGCTGTCTTTTGCGGTCAAGTCCTTGTCGGCTACGGACAGGTCCCCCTCCATCCGCGTGTGGTCCAGCTTGGCTCCCGGGGCCTGGATGTCCACCTCCATGCTGGGCAGAGACACCTCCACGTCGAGGGCCGTCACCTCCGCCTTGGGGCCTTTCAGGTCCAGCTTGGGGCCCTTGATATCCACCTGGGGGCCTTTGAGGTCCACTTTGGGCATCTTCAAACTGGGCATCTGCACCTTGGGCAGGTGCCCTTTGACGCCGGCTCCCTCGGGCAAGTGGCCCTCCAGGAGCGTCATGTCCACCTGTACAGCCTGGACTTCCAGGTCGGCGGATGGGGGCTGAATGCTGAGGTCCGTGGTCTTGAGGTCCCCCTGCATGGAGGGGAGGCTCACGTCGGCCTCCACCTTCGGTGCAGACAGGTCAACTGAGGCCTCCATGGACTTGCCTGGGGCGGACACCCCAAAGGATGGCATCTTGAACTTGGGCATTTTGAATTTGCTGTCTTTGGCGGTCACGTCCTTGTCAGCCAGGGATAGGTCCCCCTCCAGCCGCGCGCCATCCAGTTTGACTCCTGGGGCCTGGACATCCACCTCCACGCTGGGCAGAGACACCTCCACGTCGGGGGCCGTCACCTCTGCCTTGGGGCCTTTCAGGTCCAGCTTGGGGCCCTTGATATCCACCTGGGGGCCTTTGAGGTCCACTTTGGGCATCTTGAAACTGGGCATCTCCATCTTAGGTAGGTGCCCTTTGAGGCCAGCTCCCTCAGGCACATGGCCTTCAGGGAGCGTCACGTCCACCTGGACAGCCTGGACCTCCAGGTGAGCAGAAGGGGGCTGAATGCTGAGGTCTGTGGTCTCGAGGTCCCCCTGCATGGAGGGGAGGCTCACATCTGCCTCCACCTTCGGCACAGACATGTCCACCGAGGCCTCGATGGACTTGCCTGGGGCCGACACTCCGAAGGATGGCATCTTGAACTTGGGCATTTTGAACTTGCTGTGTTTCGTGGACACGTCCTTGTCGGCCAGGGACAGTTCCCCCTCCAGTCGTGCATCATCCAGCTTGACTCCTGGGGCCTGGACGTCCACCTCCACGCTGGGCAGAGACACCTCCACGTCGGGGGCCGTCACCTCCGCCTTGGGGCCTTTCAGGTCCAGCTTGGGACCCTTGATGTGCACCTGGGGGCCTTTGAGGTCCACTTTGGGCATCTTGAAACTGGGCATCTCCACCTTGGGCAGGTGCCCTTTGACGCCGGCTCCCTCGGGCAGGTGGGCCTCTGGGAGCGTCATGTCCACTTGGCCAGCCTGGACTTCCAGGTCGGCAGAAGGGGGCTGAATGCTTATGTCCGTGGTCTTGAGACCCCCCTGCATGGAGACGAGGCTCACGTCGGCCTCCACCTTCGGCGCAGACACGTCCACCGAGGCCTCGATGGACTTGCCTGGGGCCGACACCCCAAAGGACGGCATCTTGAACTTGGGCATTTTGAACTTGCTGTCTTTCGCGGTCACATCCTTGTCAGCCAGGGACAGTTCCCCCTCCAGCCGTGCGCCGTCCAGCTTGGCTCCTGGGGCCTGGATGTCCACCTCCACGCTGGGCAGAGACACATCCACGTCAGGGGTCATCACCTCCGCCTTGGGGCCTTTCAGGTCCAGCTTGGGGCCCTTGACGTCCACTTTGGGCATCTTGAAACTGGGCATCTGCACCTTGGGTAGGTGCCCTTTGAGGCCAGCACCCTCGGGCACGTGGCCCTCCGGGAGCTTCACGTCCACCTGGACAGCCTGGACCTCCAGCTCAGCGGATGGGGGCTCAATGCTGAGGTCAGTGGTCTTGAGGTCCCCCTGCATGGAGGGGAGGCTCACGTCGGCCTCCACCTTCGGCGCAGACACGTCCACCGTGGCCTCGATGGACTTGCCTGGGGCCGACACCCCAAAGGACGGCATCTTGAACTTGGGCATTTTGAACTTGCTGTCTTTTGCGGTCAAGTCCTTGTCGGCTACGGACAGGTCCCCCTCCATCCGCGTGTGGTCCAGCTTGGCTCCCGGGGCCTGGATGTCCACCTCCATGCTGGGCAGAAACACCTCCACGTCGGGGGCCGTCACCTCCGCCTTGGAGCCTTTCAGGTCCAGCTTGGGGCCCTTGATGTCCACCTGGGGGCCTTTGAGGTCCACTTTGGGCATCTTCAAACTGGGCATCTCCACCTTGGGCAGGTGCCCTTTGAGGCCAGCTCCTTCGGGCACGTGGCCTTCTGGGAGCGTCACGTCCACCCGGACAGCCTGGACCTCCAGGTCAGCGGAAGGGGGCTGAATGCTGAGGTCAGTGGTCTTGAGGTCCCCCTGCATGGAGGGGAGGCTCGCGTCGGCCTCCACCTTTGGCACGGACACGTCCACCGAGGCCTCGATGGACTTGCCTGGGGCCGACACCCCGAAGGATGGCATCTTGAACTTGGGCATTTTGAACTTGCCATCTTTGGCGGTCACGTCCTTGTCAGCTAGGGACAGGTCCCCCTCCATCCCTGCACCGTCAAGCTTGGTCGCCGGGGCCTGGATGTCCACCTCCATGATGGGCAGAGACACCTCCACGTCGGGGGCCGTCACCTCCGCCTTGGGGCCTTTCAGGTCCAGCTTGGGGCCCTTGATGTGCACCTGGGGGCCCTTGAGGTCCACTTTGGGCATCTTGAAACTGGGCATCTCCACCTTGGGCAGGTGCCCTTTGACGCCAGCTCCCTCGGGCAGGCGGCCCTCCGGGAGCGTCATATCCACCTGGACAGCCTGGATCTCCAGGTCGGCGGAAGAGGGCTGAATGCTGAGGTCAGTGGTTTTGAGGTCCCCCTGCATGGAGGACAGGCTCACGTCGGCCTCCACCTTTGGAACAGACACGCCCACCGAGGCCTCAATAGACTTGCCTGGGGCCGACACCCCCAAGGATGGCATCTGGAACTTAGGCATTTTGAACTTGCTGTGTTTGGCGGTCACGTCCTTGTCGGCCAGGGTCAGGTCCCCCTCCAGCCGTGCATCATCCAGCTTGGCTACGGGGGCCTGCATGTCCACCTCCACGCTGGGCAGAGACACCTCCAGGACGGGGGCTGTCACCTCCGCCTTGGGGCCTTTCAGGTCCAGCGTGGGGCCCTTGATATCAACCTGGGGGCCTTTGGGGTCCACTTTGGGCATCTTGAAACTGGGCATCTGCACCTTGGGCAGGTGCCCTTTGAGGCCAGCTCCCTCGGGCATGTAGCCTTCCGGGAGCGTCATGTCCACCCGGACAGCCTGGACCTGCAGGTCAGCGGAAGGGGGCTGAATGCTGAGGTCAGTGGTCTTGAGGTCCCCCTGAATGGAGGGGAGGCTCAGTTCGGCCTCCACCTTTGGTGTAGACACGTCCATCGAGGCCTCGATGGACTTGCCTGGGGCCGACACCCCGAAGCATGGCATCTTGAACTTGGGCATTTTGAACTTGCTGTCTTTGGCGGTCACATCCTTGTGGGCCAGGGACAGGTCCCCCTCCAGCCCCACGCCATCCAGTTTGGCTGCCGGGGCCTGGACGTCAACCTCCACGCTGGGCAGAGACACCTCCATGTCGGGGGCCGTCTCCTCCACCTTGGAGCCCTTCAGGTCTAGCTTGGGGCCCTTGATGTGCACCTGGGGGCCCTTGAGGTCCACTTTGGGCATCTTGAAACTGGGCATCTCTACCTTGGGCAGGTGCCCTTTGATGCCGGCTCCCTCGGGCAGGTGGCCCTGCAGGAGCCTCACATCCACTTGGCCAGCCTGGACCTCCAGATCGGTGGAAGGGGGCTGAATGCTTATGTCCGTGGTCTTGAAGTCCACCTTCGGCACAGATACGTCCACTGAGGCCTCCATGGACTTGCCTGGGGCGGGCAGCCCGAACGATGGCATCTTGAACTTAGGCATTTTGAATTTGCTGTCTTTGGCGGTCACGTCCTTGTCGGCCAGGGACAGGTCCCCCTCCAGCCGCACGCCATCCAGCTTGACTCCTGGGGTCTGGTGGTCCACCTGCACGCTGGGCAGAGACACCTCCACATCGGGGGCTGTCACCTCCGCCTTGGGGCCTTTCAGGTCCAGCTTGGGGCCCTTGATATCCACCTGGGGCCCTTTGAGATCCACTTTGGGCATCTTCAAACTTGGCATCTCCACCTTGGGCAGGTGCCCTTTGAGGCTGGCTCCCTCGGGCATGTGGCCTTCCGGTAGCATCACATCCACCTGGACAGCCTGGACCTCCACGTCAGCGGAAGGGGGCTGAATTCTGAAGTCAGTGGTCTTGAGGTCCCCCTGCATGGAGGGGAGGCTCACGTTGGCCTCCATCTTTGGCACAGACACATCCACCGAGGCCTCGATGGACTTGCCTGGGGCAGACACCCCGAAGGATGGCATCTTGAACTTGGGCATTTTGAACTTGCTGTCTTTGGCAGTCACATCCTTGTTGGCTAGGGACAGTTCCCCTTCCATCCCTGCACCGTCCAGCTTGGCCACCGGGGCCTGGATGTCCACCTCCATGCTGGGCAGAGACCTCTCCCCATCAGGGGCCGTCACCTCCGCCTTGGGGCCTTTCAGGTCCAGCTTGGGGCCCTTGATGTGCACCTGGGGGCCCTTGAGGTCCACTTTGGGCATCTTGAAACTGGGCATCTCCACCTTGGGCAGGTGCCCTTTGACGCCAGCTCCCTCGGGCACGTGGGCCTCTGGGAGCGTCATGTCCACTTGGCCAGCCTGGACTTCCAGGTCGGCGGAAGGGGGCTGAATGCTTATGTCCGTGGTCTTGAGACCCCCCTGCATGGAGACGAGGCTCACGTCGGCCTCCACCTTCGGCGCAGACACGTCCACTGAGGCCTCGATGGACTTGCCTGGGGCCGACACCCCGAAGGACGGCATCTTGAACTTGGGCGTTTTGAACTTGCTGTCTTTCACAGTCACATCCTTGTCAGCCAGGGACAGTTCCCTCTCCAGCCGTGTGCCGTCCAGCTTGGCTCCTGGGGCCTGGATGTCCACCTCCACACTGGGCAGAGACACATCCACGTCAGGGGTCATCACCTCCGCCTTGGGGCCTTTCAGGTCCAGCTTGGGGCCCTTGACATCCACTTTGGGCATCTTGAAACTGGGCCTCTGCACCTTGGGCAGGTGCCCTTTGAGGCCAGCTCCCTCAGGCACGTGGCCCTCAGGGAGCTTCACGTCCACCTGGACAGCCTGGACCTCCAGCTCAGCGGATGGGGGCTCAATGCTGAGGTCAGTGGTCTTGAGGTCCCCCTGCATGGAGGGGGGGCTCACGTCGGCCTCCATCTTTGGCACAGACACGTCCACCGAGGCCTCAATGGACTTGCCTGGGGCCGACACCCCGAAGGACGGCATCTTGAATTTGGGCATTTTGAACTTGCTGTCTTTGGTGGTCACGCCCTTGTTGGCCAGGGACAGGTCCCCCTCCAGCCGCACACCATCCAGCTTGACTCCTGGGGTCTGGTGGTCCACCTCCATGCTGGGAAGAGACACCTCCACGTCGGGGACCGTCACCTCCGCCTTGGGGCCTTTCAGGTCCAGCGTGGGTCCCTTGATATCCACCTGGGGGCCTTTGAGGTCTACTTTGGGCATCTTCAAACTTGGCATCTCCACCTTGGGCAGGTGCCCTTTGAGGCCAGCTCCTTCGGGCATGTGGCCTTCTGGGATCGTCACGTCCACCTGGACAGCCTGGACCTCCAGGTCAGCGGAAGGGGGCTGAATGCTGAGGTCAGTGGTCTTGAGGTCCCCCTGCATGGAGGGGAGGCTCACATCTGCCTCCACCTTCGGCACAGACACGTCCACCGAGGCCTCGATGGACTTGCCTGGGGCCGACACCCCGAAGGATGGCATCTTGAACTTGGGCATTTTGAATTTGGTGTGTTTGGTGGTCACGTCCTTGTCGGCCAGGGACAGTTCCCCCTCCAGCTGGGCATCATCCAGCTTGGCTCCCAGGGCCTGGATTTCCACCTCCATGCTGGGCCGGGACACCTCCACGTCAGGGGCCGTCACCTGCACCTTGGGGCCCTTCAGGTCCAGCTTGGGGCCCTTGATATCCACCTGGGGGCCCTTGAGGTCCACTTTGGGCATCTTCAAACTGGGCATATGCACCTTGGGCAGGTGCCCTTTGAGGCTGGCTCCCTCGGGCATGTGGCCCTCAGGGAGCTTCATGTCCACCTGGACAGCCTGTACCTCCAGCTCGGCGGAAGGGGACTGAATGCTGAGGTCAGTGGTCTTGAGGTCCCCCTCCATGGAGGGGAGGCTCACATTGGCCTCCACCTTTGGCACGGACACGTCCACCGAGGCCTCGATGGACTTGCCTGGGGCCGACACCCCAAAGGACGGCATCTTGAACTTGGGCATTTTGAACTTGCTGTCTTTCACGGTCACATCCTTGTCAGCCAGGGACAGGTCCCCCTCCAGTCGTGCGCCATCCAGCTTGGCTCCTGGGGCCTGGATGTCCACCTCCACGCTGGGCAGAGACACGTCCATGTCGGGGGCCGTCACCTCCACCTTGGGGCCTTTCAGGTCCAGCTTGGGGCCCTTGATATCCACCTGGGGGCCTTTGAGGTCCACTTTGGGCATCTTCAAACTTGGCATCTCCACATTGGGCAGGTGCCCTTTGAGGCCAGCTCCCTCGGGCACATGGCCCTCCGGGAGCTTCATATCCACCTGGACAGCCTGGACCTCCAGGTCAGCGGAAGGGGGCTGAATGCTGAGGTCAGTGGTCTTGAGTTCCCCCTGCATGGAGGGGAGGCTCACATCGGCCTCCATCTTTGACACAGACATGTCCACCGAGGTCTCGATGGACTTGCCTGGGGCCGACACTCCGAAGGATGGCATCTTGAACTTGGGCATTTTGAACTTGCTGTCTTTGGTGGCCACATCCTTTTCTTTCAGAATTTGTTCCTTTTTCAAGGGTTTTTGGTCATGTGTTAATTGTAATTTTGTTTCGTTTGTCATTGAGTCTCTATCTTCCTTATCTTTTAGTCCTGCCTCCGTGCCTCCCTGTTCTCTTCTGTCGGCTGTTGCTATGGCCTCTCCTGCCCTTTCCTGCTCTGTGTCTTGTGTGGCTTTTTCTCTCCCTGTCTTTGCCTGCTTGCTTGGCGACCATCCTAAGGATGGTATCTTGAACTTGGGCATTCTCATCTGTCCTTCTCTGTCTTCCCCGACCTTGTCCTGTTCCTGGGTGATCCTTGTCCTCTGTAGTCCTTCTCCATCTCCTTCACCCTCTTGTGCTTCTGCGTATGTGGCTGGTTCCCTGCCTGGTTCCCACCCTGCTCCTTCCACCTCCTCAACATTCAGGCCAGTACCCACTTTTGAGGACAGGTCCTGTCTCTTCCCTCGCTGTGGGGCACTAATGCGCCTTTCTCTTTCTGGCTCTTTTTCGGTAGAAAATGCGAATTTTGGTGTCTTTAAATCGTGTACTCGCACCCTAATTTTGGGTGGGCCGATCTGTGTGCCTCCTTCGGTTGTGTCTCTCAAGGACAGTCTGGCGATCCCAATTTCCAGGCTCTGCAGTCCCTCACCTTCACCCTCCCAGCTCATTCCAGGAGTTGGCTGGGCCCTGGGCTTCCCCTGGGCCACTGCTGTCTCCTGTGCCTGCCCCTCCAGGGTCTTTCTGTGGAACCTGGCTGCCCTGAGTCCCCCTTCCTCAGGGGTTCCCTCACAAGCTCTAGGGTCACCCAGCTCTGTGGGCAACTGTGTCACTTCTCGATCCTGTTCTGCCCTCTCCTCTCTCCTGCTGCCTGTGGCAGCCCCAGTGTCCTCAAGGCTATCACCCCAGGGCCCCAACTCTTCCAGGACCCCAGCACGGCCCACCCCTCTCTGGGACCCCCTGCCTGGCTCTCCTGTTGATGAAGGGCCCTGTCCCGAGCCTGTCCTGAATCTCAGGTTGAGGAACTTCCGCCTCCTCTGGCTGCCCGGCCCTGCCTTCTGCTCTTGGCGCTCCACTGCGAGCTGGGCCTCTGTGTCTGTGCTTGTAGGAGACACGTCATGTGCGTCCCTGGGCTCGTAGGCCTCTGACAAGCTGTGTGACCTCTGGGGTCCCGGCCCCCGCTTGCTCTTTATGGATTGAAATTTTGGCCAAGAGAGCCTCTCCCTCTGGGTCTGCCTGCCTCTCCCCACCCTGGGTTTGGAGATGAGTCTCTCTTGGTCCCCATCTCCTTCCAGAGTTTTCGTGGGAGTCTCTCTGCATCCATCAGCGACATCCGTGTCCTGAAACATAGGGAGAGGGAATCTGTTGGTACCAGTCCAAGAAGCCTGAGACCCTGGCCCAGGGACAGATGGATTGGGAGTGCTATCCCCTCCCAGCTCAGCCAGCAGGGTAGTGAAGCCAGCTGGGGCCCTGCCCCACAGGCATGGTGGTCTCACCTCCTTCTTGCCCTGTGGGCCATGCTGGGCATTGCTGGAGGCCCACTCTTCATCCTGTGGAGCAGGGAGCTGCCGTCTGATTTTGAACTGAACCCTGTACGGCTCTGAGTACTGAAGGATTTTGAGAGCATCTTCATATTTTATGTTGTCAAAGAACACGGTTGCACTGAGCAGCTGATCCCCTAGACCAAGAAAGAGCAGCCCCAGGGCCGGGTGTGTGAATGAGATGGGGTCTGCTGTCTTGCCTTGGCTGGCGAGGAGGGCCCCAGGAGCATGCATAGGGGGGATCCCACTGAGTCTGCCCCACCAGTCCCCCACCGAGTGTCTCAGGCACAGGGAAGGTGGATGGGGTCCCCCATTTTACTAGATGCAGTGGGTGATCCCAGCCTCAAGCAGCTGTGCAGAGACGTGAGGAGGTCGTCCTAGGCTCCAGGTGTGGCTCCTATCCCCCTCAATGCCCCCCTCCAGGTCCCTCCCATTCTGGTGGGGAGAATGGGGACCCCAGGGATGGAACTGCCATGGCACCTTCTCTCAAGTTGAAAAGCTTGGCAGCTGAGGAGTCCTTCAGCACTTGCTTGACAAAGATCCCCTTGTCCCCACCGCCTGTGACACTGTAGCCACTGGCTCCCGCCTCCACCTCTGTCTTCAGCGTCACCTCTGTTGCCTCCTGCATGGACTGGAGCAGAAGCACATCAGGGCCATGGTGAGCATGTGCCAGTCCCACCGTAAGCGTCCCTGCTGGGACCTGAGTCTCCAGAGGATGGGCACCCCACCATCCTTCCCATCAGCCCGGACAACACAGAACAGTGTGGGGCACCCACCGGGTGGGCTCAGCTAGCTGTGTCTGAGCTCTGGAGGAAGCCAGCTGGAAGCTTCCAGAACTCTTGTCCCCACCCCAACCTGCCAGGACTTAGGCACAGCCTGTCCATGCCACCAGGCCCAGCAGGGCACCAGGAACAGGGCAGAACGACTTCTGCTTTCCCTGTGGCCAGAGGTTCCCTTTTCAGCTCCTTTGTGCATTCTTCACAAACACGTGAAGTATGAATTGTGTGCAAGGCACCTGATGCTCAAGACAAGGAAGAACAGCAATGCCAAGGAAAATACGGGACATTGGGCGCAACCTGCCAGACCTGGGACAGGATGGGGCCTGTGTCCTGTAGAGCTCTTGGACTGCTGGGGCATCCAGGGAAAAAAAAAAAAGAAAAAAGAACAGTTGCTTTAGAGGCAGAGTCCCCTCATCACCGGGTGCTAGCAGAGTCTAGCACCTTCCATAGTTACATGGCCTGGGTGCTGACTGGCCCTTTCAGCCCCGTGACTTGAATATGCAACAGACACCAGCACTGCCCCATTGTACAGAGGAGGAAATTGAGGTCTGCACAGCCAGGTCTACCTGGCTGGGAGCTTGGCTATGCATCAAACTCTACACCAGGGAGGAGTGGGGAGGGTCAGAACCAGATTTAGCCTTCTGGAGCCCCTGCGTTTCCCCAGGCCTGACAAGGGGGACAAGAACACCCCTCCTCCCCAGGGCACTGGGCACACTGCCAGCCTCTTTGCTCCTCCCCCGCCTGCTCTGACCTCAAACTCTCTGGCTGGATCCTTTGTGGACGGACACACCTCTGTGACCCTCAGCTCCTTCTGTACCCACCTCTGGACGACTCATCCTGAAAAATGTCCGTGAGTCCCCTGAATCCCGCTTCCACCAGGATCTCCGTCTCCCAGCGGAACCTTGCCTGCCGGGAGCGTCTTCCTGCAGCCACAAGTGCTGGGAGTTAGGCACCTGCCCCAGCTCAGGGACAGGGAGGGGCACAGGTAGGCTGGTGCCAGACCAGGAGCCCTCCCTTCAGAGGGGCCCAGAACCTCCAACATGCAGCTGTGTGCAGAGGGAGCCGGGTCCCTCCAGGCACATCCACAGAGAAAAGGCAACTCTCGGCCTTCCTGCTTCCTGACAGGGCCCAGCCTACAGCCCACAGCGCCCACAGGGAAGCCCCACAGCAACTAGAGTTTCATACGGAGGGAGATAAGAAATTCAAATTGTAGGCCGGGCGCGGTGGCTCAAGCCTGTAATCCCAGCACTTTGGGAGGCCGAGACGGGTGGATCACAAGGTCAGGAGATCGAGACCATCCTGGCTTATCCGGTGAAACCCCGTCTCTACTAAAAAATACAAAAAACTAGCCGGGCGAGGTGGCGGGCGCCTGTAGTCCCAGCTACTCCGGAGGCTGAGGCAGGAGAATGGCGTAAACCCGGGAGGCGGAGCTTGCAGTAAGCTGAGACCTGGCCACTACACTCCAGCCTGGGCGACAGAGCGAGACTCCGTCTCAAAAAAAAAAAAAAAAAAAATTCAAATTGTACAAAAAGGAATCCTTTCATAGACATGGCTCCTCTGATCCCTTCCCCAAGTCCTTGTCTCCAGAGGTAGCCATGGGGCCTTGTCCCCAAAGACAGCATGAGTGTGTTACACAGGTTCAGGTATGCACACAACCTGTGCCCCTGAAACACACACACAGTAACACGAGGCCTGTCCCCATCCGCCCACACGCATGCTCACAAGAGCTGCAGGCACCTCCATCCCACTGTGCCCTGGCCAGCCGCAGGGAGGAACCCAAGGGCACAGAGGAGTCTGAGAGGACATCTGAGTGGGCACTGCCCAGTGGGCAGCGAGGCAGGGCGGCAGGGCTGCACAGACATGAGTGAGTTGCCCACACAGGGCGATGCAGGGGGAGAGCTGGGTGCCTGTGGGGCTCTGCCCAGCAGGCTCACCTGGAGTCCAAAGTCAGCAGCCTCAGTCGTGTATTCGTAGACAGGTGAGGACCCCTGTGGCCGTGGTCGAATGACCTCATCTGCAGGCCCTTCAGTCACCTGACAGGAGAGAATCCAGTTCCTTTTGCCACTCAGTTCTCCCAGGGCCCAGGGAGAATGGGGGCAGGGTATGAGGAGGACACACTTCCTCCCGCTCTCACTTACAGAGTGGTCATCTTCAGTTTCTGCATCTGGCTCCCTGGGCTGCAGCTGTCGGCCAGACACTGCAGAGAGAGTGGCTGTCAGTGGAGATAAGCAGGCTGGGGGAGCAGATCGGGGCCCGGGGGAGGGAGCCAGGAGTGTATGTACACTGTGGAGGTGGCATAGTCCTGTCCTGGACACTGGATCTGAGAGCAAATTCAGGGGCCAGGGGAGGATCCACAGCTATCGGGCTGGAGAGGCTGTGGCATCAAGTCAGGTAGCACTGAATTGAGACTGGACTTATTCCAAGTTGGAACAGATTTAGTCCAAGAAAGTTACTAAACAAACACAAGGTGTTAGTTATTGTATAACCACACCCTGGGAGGATCAGAATCCAGAGTTGCTCGAATGTATTATCTAAAATGTCCAGCAGCCAGCAAAAAATTACAAGTTACGCAAAGAAACAAGAATGTATGATCCATACTGAGAAAAAAAGCAGTGAATGGAAAGTATCTCTAAATGTCCATCAGTGTTGGGTTTAATACAGACTTCAAAGAAACTATTAAAAGTTTGTTCAGGCTGGGCGCGGTGGCTCACACCTGTAATCCCAAAACTTTGGGAGGCCGAGGAAGGTATATCACCTGAGGTCGGGAGTTCAAGACCAGCCTGACCAACATGGAGAAACCCCATCTCCACTAAAAATACAAAATTAGCCGGGCATGGTGGCACATGCCTGTAATCCCAGCTACTCAGGAGGTTGAGGAAGGAGAATCGCTTGAACCTGGGAGGTGGAGGTTGCGGTGAGCTGAGATTGCACCGTTGTACTCCAGCCTGGGCAACAAGAGTGAAACTCCATCTCAAAAAGAAAAAAAAAAGAGTTTGTTCGAAACACACACAAAAAAAACCATGTTTAAAAAATTAATGGAAAATATGTTAACAATAATGAAGAAAGAATCTCATAAATAAATAAAACTTATTTTTTAAAAGGCAAGCAAAAATTCTGGAGTTGAAAATTTACTACTGGGGTTCACCAATAGATTTGAGATACCGGAAGAATCATCAACTTGTAGATTAATATAAATTAACCAATTTGAAGAACGGGGGTCAGGAGGAAGGCTGATTGAAGAAAAACAGAGCCTCAGAGCATTAACCATAAGATAAAGAGACAGAAGAGAGAGTTGAAGAAGTGATGGCTGAAAACAATCTGCAGAATCCAAGAAGCTCGACAAAACCTAAGCAGGAGAAACACAGAGATCCACACCTGGACGCATCATAGTCAAAATGCTCAAGAGAAAGGGACCTATCACATAATAAGGGCATAAAAATACAACTAACATCTGAATCACATCAAAACCGTAGAGGCCACAAGAAAGTGGAGCAGTATATTCAAAGGGCTGAAAGAAAATGTTGTCAACGAAGAATTTGATATTAAGCAACCTATCCTTCAAAAATAAAGGCAAAATAGTCTGGGCATGATGGCTTATGCCTGTAATCCCAGCACTTTGGGAGGCTGAGGTGGGACGATAACTCGAGCCCAGAAATTCAAGGCCAGCCTGAGCAATATAGTAAGATCTCATCTCTACAATTTTTTTTTTTTTTTTTGAGACGGAGTCTCACTCTGTCACCCAGGATGAAGTGTAGTAGCACGATCTTGACTCACTTCAACCTCTGCCTTCCGGGTTCAAGTAATTCTTCTGCCTCAGCCTCCCGAGTAGCTGGGACTACAGGCACGCGCTACCATGCCCCGCTAATTTTTGTATTTTTAGTAGAAATGGGGTTTCACCATGGTGGCCAGGCTGATCTCAAACTCTTGACCTCATGATCCACCGGCCTCAGCCTCCCAAAGTGCTGGGATTACAGGTGTGAGCTACCGCGTCCGGCCCAAAATTTTTTTTTAAAATTAGCGGGTCATGGTGGTGCATGCCTATAGTCCCAGTTGCTCAGGAGGCTGAGGCAGGAGGATAGCTTAAGCCTGAGAGGTTGAGGCTGCAGTGAGCTGTGATTGCACCACCTCACTCCAGTCAGGCAGAGCAAGACTCTGTCTCAAAAAAATAAAAATTTAAATTTTAAAAAAGGCAAAATAAAGGCATTCCCAAATGAACAAAGACTTGGAAATCTCATTGCTAGCAAATCTGCCTTACAAGATATACTAAAGAAGCCTTTCGGACTGAAAGGAACTAATACCAGACAGTAAGTCAAATGCACAGGAAGAAATGAAGAATGCAAAAAGTGGTAAATATGTAGGCAAATATAAAAGACTCTGAATATATATTGTCCTAATTTTATTTCTTAACTTCTTTCAAAAACAGAGGATTGTATAAAGCAAGGATTGACAAACTTTTCTTGAAAAAGGCAATATAGTAAATATTTTAAGCTTAACAGGCCACATGATCTCTGTTGTATCTCTGCAGCTATAATACAGAAGCAGCTATAGAGTATAGATAATATGTAAATAAATGAGCATAACTGTTTCAACAAAACTTTACTTGTAAAACAAAAAGGAGGCTGGATTTAGAAGACAGGCAATAGTCTGTGAAGCACTTATATAAGGCAACAATTCGAACACCATATTGTTAGGATTATAACATATATAGATGCAGTATATATGTGACAATAATAGCAAAAAGGAGTGGGAGGAGAGGGTATACAGTTAGCCTTTCATATCAGTGGTTTCTGTGTCCTGAGTTCAATGAAACTTGGGTCAAAAATGTCCTTCCAAAAATTGCATCTATACTGAACATGTACAGACTTTTTTCTTGTCATTATTCCCTAACCAACAGAGTATACCAGCTATTTACATAGCATTTACATTACATTAGGTATTACAAGTAATCTAGAGACGATTTAAAGTATTGGAGAGGGAAGATGTATGTAGGTTATTTGCAAATACTACATCGCTTTATAGAAGGACTTGAGCATCCTTGAATTTTGGTATCCGAGGGAGTTCCTAGAAGCAATCCCCCATGGATGCTGAGGGACAAGTGTACCTTGGACCAAAGTTTCTATAATTTACCAGAATTAAGCTGGCATTGCCTGGGGCTGGGAGTGGGAAGGGAGATTGATTGTTAAGTGGGGTTCAGAAAATTTGGAAGGTGATGGAGGTGTTTCAGAACTGGATTGTGGTGATGTTTGCTCAACTCTATAAGGTTAGTAAAATGACTGAATTATACATTTACAATGGGTGGGTTCTATGGTTTCTAAACTATATGTCAATGAAACCGTAAAAGAAAAAGGTAATTAACTGTATAAAACAAAAATAAGTCAGCACGGTGGCTCACACCTGTAATCCCAGCACTTTGGGAGGCCTAGGAGAGTAGATCACTTGAGGCCAGGAGTTCGAGACCAGCCTGGTCAACATGGTGAAACACTGTCTCTACTAAAAATGCAAAAATTAGCTGGGCGTGGTGGTGCACGTCTATAATCCCAGCTATTCAAGAAGCAGAGGCAGGAGAATCACTTGAACCCAGGAGGCAGAGGTTGCAGTGAACTGAGATCCTTCCACTGCACTCCAGCCTCAGCAACAGACCAAGATTCTGTCTCCAAAAAAATAATAACAAATAAAATAAAATGTATCTTAGAATTTTACAAATATAGAAGTAAAGCATATGACGGGATGGGGATGGAGTGCAGAAGTTGCTGTTGTGAAGATCTTACATTATACTTGAAGTAGGACAATCTTACTTGAAATTATACTGTAATAAGTTAAATATTCAGAGTATAAACCATAATGCAACCATTAAAAAAAAAACATGTATAGGTAATAAACCAATAGTGGAACTAAGATGGAATAGTAGGCTGGGCACAGTGGCTTGCGCCATAATCCCAGCACTTTAAGAGACTGAGGAAGGAGGATCACTTGAGGCCAGGAGTTTGAGACTAGCCTGGGCAACACAGTGAGACCTTATCTCTAGAAAATATTAAAAAGTTAGCCACGCATGGTGGTGCACATCTGTAGTCCCAGCTACTCAGGAGGCTGAGGTAGAAGGATCACTTGAGCCCAGGAGGTTGAGGCTACAGTGAGCCGAGATCGTGCCACTGCCCTCCAGCCGGGGTGACGGAGCAAGACCCTATCTCAAAAAACAAATAAAAAAACACCTAGATCTCCTTTTTAAAACACTGAAGTAAAAACCGGCAAAACTGAAAGGAGAAATAAATCCATAATTATTATACAATAGGACATTTTAACACTCTTAGGAAATGATAACCTTACAAAGTAGAATAGGGGAAGATACAAAACACTTGAAGCACCCATCAACCAACAAGACCAAACTGGCACTAGGAGAACACTCCAGACAGCAGCCGGAGCATGCTGCTCTCAGGTGCACAGGGGACAGTCACTGAGACAGTCCCCATGCTGGCTCAGAAACCTGCCTCAACAAATTTAAAATCACTTCAATCACCCTAGATCTCTTCTCTGACCCCCAATGGAATCAAGACAGTGTGGCAGAAACACAAATCAGTGAACAGAAAACAAAGTCCAGAACAGCCCCACACTTACATGGCCAATTAATTCTTGTTTGTTTGTTTGTTTTGTTTTGAGACAGGATCTCACTCTGTCACTCAGGCTGGAATGCAGTGGCACAATCTCTGCTCACTACAACTTTTGCCTCCTGGGTTCAAGCATTTCTCGTGCCTCATCCTCCCAAGTAGCTGGGATTACAGGCATGCACCATCATGCCTCGCTAATTTTTTTTTTTTTGGTACTTTTAGTAAAGATGGGGTTTCACCATGTTGCCCAGGCTGGTCTTGAACTCCTGGCCTCAAGTGATCCACCTGCCTTGGCCTCCCAAAGTACAGGTGTGAACCTGTGTGAGAACACTCCTGACAGCAACCTGTGCATGCCCGGCCAAATTCTTGTCAAAGCAGCCCAGTTATTCCAATAGAAAACAAAGTCTTTTCACCAAATGGTCCTGGAACAGCTGGGTATTTACTGGGAAACCAATAAACCTGGACCCTTCCATCCCATCACAAATGAAAATGAATTCAAAATGAATCATAGAGGTAAACTGAAAACTATAAAACTTCTAGAAGAAAATATAGGAGAAATTATTTACCACCTTGAAGGCAGCAATGTTTTCTTAGGATACAGAAGGTAAGGATAGTAGAAGGAAAACTGATAAATTTAAGTTCTCATAATTTAAAACACTGGCCTTAAGAGCTTTCATTTTCCTCAGAAAATGAAAAGGCAATGAATGTATCTGGCAAAGGACTTGCATGGAGCCCATGTACAACTCAATAGAAGAAAAAACACTCAATTAAAAATGGGCAGAAGATTTGAACAGACATTTCACAAAAGAAGATGTACGAGTGCTCAATAAGCACAAGAAAAGATGCTCAACATTTTCCGTTATCAGGGAAATGCAAATCAAGACCAACGGGGCCGGGCGCGGTGGCTCAAGCCTGTAATCCCAGCACTTTGGGAGGCCGAGATAGGCGGATCACGAGGTCAGGAGATCGAGACCATCCTGGCTAACACGGTGAAACCCCATCTCTACTAAAAAATACAAAAAACTAGCCGGGTGAGGTGGCGGGCGCCTGTAGTCCCAGCTACTTGGGAGGCTGAGGCAGGAGAATGGCGTAAACCCGGGAGGCGGAGCTTGCAGTGAGCTGAGATCCGGCCACTGCACTCCAGCCCGGGCAACAGAGTGAGACTCTGTCTCAAAAACAAACAAAAAAAAAAACAAAGACCAACGGAACAGAACAGAGATCCCAGAAACAGACACACACACATAAAGCTGTGATGATCTGTTCAATAAATGGCCTGGGATCCACTGGATATCCATATGGAAAAACATTAATCTTCGCCCCATCTCAGCCACAGAAAATTAATTTCATGTGGATTATAGATCCAAAGTTAAAGGCTTACCAATAAAATTTCTAGAAAATAAATAGAAATTACTTTTAGAGTAGGGGATAAATTATTAAACGGAACACACAAAAAATGACAGATATTGGTCTATATTAGAATTAAGAACTTCTGACCAGGCGCAATGGCTCACGCCTGTAATCCCAGCACTTTGGGAGGTGAAGGCATGCGGATCATGAGGTCAGGAGATCGAGACCATCCTGGCTAACACGGTGAAACCCCGTCTCTACTAAAAATACAAAAAATTAGTCGGGAGTGGTGGTGGGGGCCTGTAGTCCCAGCTACTCGGGAGGCTGAGGCAGAAGAATGGCGTGAACCTGGGAGGCGGAGCTTGCAGTGAGCGGAGATCGCCCCACTGTACTCAAGCCTGGGCGACGGAGCGAGACTCTGTCTCAAAAAAAAAAAAAAGAATTAAGTTCATCAAAAAACACCACTAGGGGCATGAAATGTAAATGAGTATAGCCATGATAGAAAACACTATGGATGGTTCCTCAAAAAATTAAAAATAGAACTACCATTTGATCTAGCAATCCCACTACTGGGTTATATATCCAAAGGAAATGAAATCGATGAGTTGCAGCTATCTTTGCCTAAAACACAGATTGGGCACAGATAGCTGCAATACATTTACCAAGCAAAGTCCTCCAACCCAGAAAGCACAAAGAATTCTTGCAAACCAAAAGACAACCCGATAGAAACATGGGCAAGAAAACACTGGAAAGGTAGCTCATAGAAGAGGATGTTCAACCAGCCGATGAGAATGTGGAAACATGGCCAGCATTTCTAGTCATCTGTGCAATGCCAACAAAACCACGAGGCGCCATATGCTCCCAGGAGAATGGCTGAAATCTCAAAGTCGAGATTTAGGCGAGGCGGACCACCTGAGGACAAGGCCTGGGGCAGCTGGAACTCCGTCCTGGTGTGGGTTGGGGGTGAGCTAGCACAACCACTTGGAAACAGTCTGGTAGAGTCTATCAAAGCCTGACACGCCTTACCCTGTGGCCCAGCAACTCATAGCCAGGGGCAGGGCCAAGAAATATGCGCACGTATGTCCCTCAAAAGATGGGTGCAGGAACGTCCATCTCAGTATAATTTGTGGCACCCAGAAACCAGAGATTCAAATGTCCATCAACAGTAGAATAAAAAAAACCTGAGGTATTTGTCCAATGGAACAGTATATGGTAGAAACTATACCTACGTGCAACATGGATGAAGTTCACAAACGCAAGGTTGAGATAAAGAAGCTAGATATAAAAAGCGCTCATACCAGGGGAGCCATCACATCCAGTTCACAGTCAGGCTCAGGCCAACTAGGGCTGAAGTCGCCACGGGGAGCGGGCAGACAGGGTCTCCCGGTGGCGGTAGGGGTCTACTTCCCAACCAGAGGGCTAGCTACTTGGGTGTGCCATGGTTTGTATGCTTTCTCCATAAAAAATTTTAGAATTCTACATAAAATCAAACATAATTATAACCTTTACACTAATAAATCTGAAAATTTAGATCGATTGGATATATTCCTAGAAAACCCACAAGAAGAACCAAACGTGTCCAACCCACGGCCCACAGGCCGCATGCGGCCCAGGACAGCTTTGAACGTGGCGTAACACAAATTCGTAAACTTCCTAAAACATTAGGATATTCTTTTGCAATTGTTTCTTTTAGCTCATTAGTGTATTTTATGTGTGACCCAAGGCAATTCTTCTTCCAATGTGGCCCAGGGAGGCCAAAAGATAGGACGCCCCGATGGATAATCCAAGCAGTTTTATAACAATTTAAAAATCAATATGGTGAAACCCCGTCTCTACTAAAAATACAAAAATTAACTGGGTGTGGTGGCGGGCGCCTGTAATCCCAGCTACTCTGGAGGCTGAGGCAGGAGAATCGCTTGAACCCAGGAGGCGGAGGTTGCAGTGAGCCGAGATCGCACCATTGCACTCCAGCCTAGGCAACAAGAGCAAACGCTGTCTCAAAAAAAAAAAAAAAAGAAAGAAAGAAAGAAAAGAAAAGAAAAAGAAAAAAATCAAATCCCTTATTTAAAACCGTCCCATAAAAAGAACTCCAGGCCCAACTCCCACTCCGAATTATACTCTAAATATTCCAAGAAGAAACAGTACCAATCTCACACCAACTCTGGCGCCCTGGCCTGGGCTCCAGGGCCTCCCTCCGGCAGTGACGAGGAGGGTCTCAGACCTAAGGCCCCCATCCCTGCCCCAGACCCAGTTGCTGGTAGGACACTGATTAGAAAGGAGCATGTCGCTATCCTTTGGGGTGGTGTGCTGGCCTCGGGGACCAGCTGCTCCCTGTCCCCTGCGGTAGGTATCCTGGCCTTGGGGACTGTCCCATGAAGGGAGATGGGGAGGCCCAGTCCTGGCAGTAGTCTAGCTCTGGCCAATGTGCTGTGTGGCCCTGAGCAAGCTCATGCCCTCTCTGAGCTTTCATTCCCTCATGGATTCGGGGGCCACCCTGCCTGCCCTGAGTGTAGGTTGCTGGGCCATAGACACTGCTCCCCCAGAGGCACCCCCAGGGCCATGCCTGCTCATCCCAAGAGCACCTCTGCCTGCACAGGCCCCTGCTGCTCCCTCACTGCTTCAGGGGCCTTTCCTTGCCCTTTTGCAAGATGGCTCACAACCCACGTCCCCTCTGGCTCTGGTCTCAGGCCTGGCAGGGCTGGGGGATGGTATCTCCTGGAGGAGGTTCTCTCAAGTGAGGGAAGAGAAGGGCAGGAGGTGAGGGCAGGCAAGGCTGGGTCAGTGCCAGGAGGCATCAACACTCACCCCCACATCATCCCACCCCCACCACCTTCCTACTGCTCGGGTGGCCAGGCCCAGACCCCTGGCCTCCATGACCCCGCAGCAGAGCCACAACCTCCGTTTCCTTCACCTGCCAAACCAGCCTTGCACAAGGTGTCAGCCCAAGAATTGTACCCCTGGCAACCCCATGACATGATCTCCTCCACAGGCCCCTTCTCCCTAACCAGGCGGTGAAGGGGCAAGGCCCTGTCTCCCTTCTGCACAGCTCTGTCCTGGCCACCTGGGCTCATCTCACTCACATTGGCACTCAGACACTGCCCCACCACCTGACAGGGCCCTTGCTGCTCCCACCTGGACGCACCCCCAACCTGCAGACAGAACTTGGCCAGCCCCACTGCTCTGCCTCCCAGATGGCTGCCAAACCCTCCACTCCTTGCCCACCTGCCCCCTCCCACTCCCTCCACGTGGCCCTGCCAGGGCTCCCCAGTGCACCCCACAACCCTGAGGGACCGCTAGCTGGGGCCACCCCGGCCGCTCTGGAGCTGCCTGGAGCTGCCTGGAGCTCCAGCCACACCAGACCCACAGCAAACTCGTGGGGGGGGTTGTGCCAAGAAAGGGGACAGGAATCTGGCCAGAGCCTGCCCACCGCTAAGCCAAGGGCAATGCAGGTAAGCCACTCTCTGGCCTCAGTTTCCCTTCCTGCTCTGCCCAGACCCTGCCCCTCAATCCCCAAGGTGGGTAACAGATGTGAAAACTGAGGCTGGGGGAGGGGAGCCACTTACCCAAGGGGACCCAGCCAGTAGGTGTGGAGCTGGGGCAACTGCCCCAGCCCGCCCTTACCTAGCAGGGCTGGGGGCAGAGGAGGGTCCCTGGGTCACTTGGCCCACAGCTGCTCCCCTGCCAGCGGTTGGAGTTGGGGTCATGAGTGGGGAGGGGCTCCCCTGCCTCCAAGACCGGGTGTCCCAGGCCCTGCCCAGCACTCAGGGTGGGGCAGGTGTTCTGAGGCTGCCCAGAAACCCAGCCGCCGCCTCCTCCCTCCGCAGCCTCCCCAGCCAAAAAACCCCACCCGGCAGGCAGGAGCCTGGTTGGGTTGGGGGTGGGGGGCAGCTGCCGTGAGGCCCAAGAAAGGGTCAGGAGGGCAACTCCTTGGAGAAGGGACTCGCCAGGCAGGGGGCACAGGTCTGCTGGGCTGGGGGTGGGCACAATGGTGAAGGGCCCCTGAGCTGGGCACAGCCGGCTGCACTTTCAGATCTCTCCAGGGTAGTCTTGTGGGTGTTGGGGCCGGTGAGGGAGGGTGTCGACAGCAAGCCCGGGGCACACCCTGTGCTGGGAACCTGCGTGGGAGAAGGAGTAGGAGGCGTGACCAGCTCTGCTCCTGCTGGCCCTCATGCCTGGTCCTGCCACTGGCCCACACGAAACAGTCCCCAGTCCCACCCTCAGCAACCGCACTGGGAGTAGCTGTTCCTGCACTGCCTGTGGTGGGGATGGAGCACAGAGGTTCAGGGAGCAGCAGACCCGCCTCTGGCCACACAGCTGCGGAATGGGGACCCCTGTGCCGCTGGGCTGGCAGGAACCTGGCCCAGGAACACAAACAGGAAGGGGGAAATCCTGCCCGCCTCGGGATAAGGCTGCCCAGCCAGGCTACCGGCCTCGGACCCACACTAGTGGGGAGAGAGAGGAAGGCCCCCAGTATCCCAGTCCCCCACCAAGAGCACTTCCTCCCAGGCCCGAGGTCCTGAGGAAGCCCCGCCTTGGCCCCAGAGTGCGGAGGAGGCCGCCTTTGCCCCGCCCCGTCTCCGTCTCCGGTTCTCCCAGACAGGCTCTGCAAGTGGCCCCATCACCTGAATCATGACGCTGGTTGTTGACAGTCACCAAAGCTCCGCTTCACAGAGGAGAATGTGGAGGTGACTTGCCTGAGCCAGGCCCAGCTGGTCAGGCTGTTGGCACCTGGTTCCTTCCCCAGTGCCCTTCCCCCACTCCCCGGGCCCCCAGTGCCCTGGCCTCAACACTACCATTAACATTCCTGCGGGCGCAAACTTGAACCTTGGGGAGGGACCCCAGGACCCAGGTCAGTCCCTTGCACGCCACGGCAGGTGGGGGTGGTACCACAGTGAAAGGCACAGAGGACACCCACCCTGGCCCAGAAGAGCTGCTTCCCCAAGAACTGGACTATTTTGGGGCAGGGCCTGAGCAGGCAGGGTCTCAGGAAGTGTGTTTGGGGGAGGAGCAGATCCTGGCAGGGAGGTGGGGTGTGGGGGGCGGGGGGCGGGCGGAGCGGGAGGGGACAAGGAACACAGGCTGGGGAGTGCAGCAGAGGCTCACCAACACCCCTGCTCCACAGCCGGGTCCGAACTGAGGACTCCCACCAGCCACCAGCTAAATGAGAGTTGTTGGAGGGTCCAGAACAGGTCCATGCGGAGAGGAAGTAGATTTTGCTTAAACAAAATCCAAGTTTGCATCTAAACTGGCAGCCCCAGGGCCCCATCTCCTGCCTCCAGGTGGGAGGGCATGGTTGGGTGCATTTGCAAGTCACCAGGGCCCTGGGGGCTGGCAGGAAGGAGACTGGCTCTCCAGTGGCCAGAAAAGTCCATCCTGGGTGGGAGGAACAGCCCACTCCAGGTTTGCAGGTGAGTGTGCACACGTGTGTGCTCACGGGATGTACGTGTTCAGGTGCTAGGGCGTGTGTGCACTTGTGTGTCTGGCTTGGGCTCCTCCCTCTGAACGCCCCGAGTGAGGCCATGGAGGCGGGAGCCCTGTGCCCACCCAGACACAGGAGCACACAGCTGGCTGCACTTGGGCCTCACCCAGTGGTGGAACTTCATGAAGAAAGTGCCAAGCGGGCTGACTGTCATGAGACCTTCAGACTTTCCTGAGCAACATCCCCTACCCCTCCCCATGCTTCTCGAGATAACTCTCTCGGGATGAGGCCGGCAGAGCCAGCTCTGGCTCTTGCTCCTGCCTCTGTTTCTGCCTCCAAGGCTGCAGGAGGGCGGAGAAGCCAGCCTCAGTCCCCTAGACCTAGGAGCTGGGCTCCTCGCCCACCCAGTAACCATTCCCCACTGCAGCCCAGCTGTACCCGTGAGGCTATTCACATCACCCTCTCCCAAAACAACCTTCCGTAGCTCCCTGGTGCCGTCCATGGGTCAGACTGTCCTGGAAGCCTCTCTGTGCCTGCTCTAGCCCTAGCCAACATCCACAGCCTCTCCAGCCCTCACTGTGCCTGCCTGGGCCACGGGCTCTCTCTCTCTGGGCTTTCCCAGGCTGTCTTCTCTGCTGGGCAAATTCACAGACTAAGCTTGGCCACCCTGCCATGGCTTCTGGACACTGCCTGGTCCCTGGTCCCCAGAACACTTTGCTCACCAAGCACTCAGAGCCTGGCACATCGTAGGTGCATAATAAATGCTAGTGCGGGCAGTGCATGGGAAAAAGGAAGGAGCTTGTCAGATCTCCTGGAAAAGCCTGGTAAGCCTGAGGGTGGGAGGCCGTTGATGGGGATGGGAGGGCAGCAGGTGGGCCCAGTTCATCTCCTTCTGCTCCTGGAGAAACTGAGGCACAGGGGAGCACACCAGCCACCTCTCCAAGGGATTTGGCAGCCAAAAGGAGCAGTTCCACGCTCCCATCCATCCCAGGCTGGCTAGCCGGAGCCAGTTTCCCTGGGCTGAAAGGCCGGCCCCACAGACGTCCAGGGCAGTGTGACCCTGTGATGGGGCTGCCTATCGCCCCAGGCCCCCACAGCCCACCTCGGGCACCCCCAGGAGAGTAAACCTGGCCTTTGGAAGCAACCACCCTCCACAGACACCCAGGGCCCCTGTGTACCACACAAGCACAGGGTCGTCTGAGGACCCTTCCCCAGGCCCCACGCCCACCTGGGGGACTTGCAGACCTGCGGCTGCCCTGAGTGCAGGTGCCCTTCGCATTCACCTCCCCCCACACCGAGGCTCCTTGCAAACAAGAGCCACTGTCCCCTACCTGCCCAGGGCCCACAGCTCGGTGTCCTGCCACACACCTTGTATGGCCTGGGCTCCGCCAGCACCCCAGGGGCCAGGAGCCAGGAGAAGGGGCTCCGGGAATTTCTCCCTGACATCCGTGCCCAACCCACTGGCCCTGGCTGGAGCCATGGTAAACTAACACCCCTGCCCATCCATCAGCTGTGGGTCAGGGCTATGCCCAGCCCAGCGCTGTTCCTCCAGCCCCTCTTGCTGGTGGCCTGCTGGCCCCGACAGACCTGCAGAAGAGTGAGGCAAGCAGGTGCCCGGGGCTGACCGGGAAGGGGGCCGAAGTGCAGGGGGTGGGCACAGGAGCCACTTACCAAGGAAGCTACAGACGCTCTCCCAACTGGCCCAGAAGTGAAGATCCCAACTGGCCACCTCCCCCTGCCACGCCCGGTTCCTCCCTCCACAGCTCCTCCCCCCATTATCCCGCCTCCGCCTCCGCCTGCTCCTAGGGCTGGCTCTGGACCCTGCCAGGACCTCCACGTCCCACCAGAGGGAGTAGGCGGGTCCCCTGATGGGCCAGGAGCCAGGCCAGCCCTCAACACTCACTCAGCTTCTTGGAGCTGGGGACCCCACCCTGAGTGCTCCCCCAGCCTGAGCAGCTGACTGCAGAGGAACAGACCGCTCTGAGTCACACAGCCAGCCCAGTCTGGTGAGTGCCTTAGTGCGTGCCAGGTCCTGCTCTGTGGACAGACGTAGGCCTGAAGCAGGTCCCTCCCAGGCAGGCTCTGCACAAGCCCTGTGTCTCAGTTTCCCTATGGGTGCCAGGATAGAGGCTGGCCCAGAAGGGAGGAGAGGCATAGCCTAAGGGCAGGACTAAGCCCACAGGGGGCTGGGCCAGTGACCTTGGGGCCTGGTCATCTGCCACCTGCCTGAGCCCCCAGGGCAGCCAACCCTGGCCTCCTTTCAGCCCTCGCAGCCCAAACTCACAGCAGCCCCTACCCCTCGAAGCACCAGGGTATCTGGTAAGCAGGGTGTGGTGGGGCTCAGGAACCAGCATTTTTTGAAACAGGGTCTCTCTCTCTCACCCAGGCTGGAGGGCAGTGGTGCGATCATGGCTCACTGCAGCCTCAAACTCCTGGAATCAAACCATCCTCCCGTGTCAGCCTCCCAAGTGGCTGGGTCTCCAGGTGACGCCGCCATACCTGGCTAATTTTAAATTTTTTTTGTAGATACAGGATCCTACTATATTGTCCAGGCTGATCTCATACGCATGGGCTCAGACGATCCTCACGCCTTGGCCTCCCAAGTGGCTGGGACTGCAGGCACACACCAGCACGCCTGGCTAATTGTTAAATTTTTTGTGGAGACCAGGTCTCCCTGTGTTGCCCAGGCTAGTCTCAAACTCCTGGGCTCAAGAGATCCTTCTGCTTTAGCCTCTCAAAGTGCTGGGATTACAGGTGAGAGCCTGTGCACTGGCCTAGCATTTTTTTTTTAAACAAGCCTCCCATCCTTCCCAGTCATTTCTGGGTGGTGGCTGAGAAACATCTGAGTCCCATGCCCCCAAGTCCCCCACTATCCAGAGCTCCAGCTGCCTGGCCCACCTCCTGGTCACCTCACCCTGCTGCACCCTGGGCCCTTAGCCCCCACTCGTCTTTGCTCTGGGTGGCCAGGAGGCTTCAGCAGGACACAACCAAATGTGCTATGTGTAGCCCCACTGGGATCCCAGGGTGCCAGCCCTGTGCCCATGGCCTGGGTGGGGACCTGCCTCCAACAGGCAGTCTGGAGCAGGCCCGCACAGCTGAGGCCCAGCCCAGGCCTCAGGGGCAGTGAGGGGTCAGACCCGGCCTGGTAGGTCAGCGACAGAATGGCTTGCATCCACACCAGGCCCCAGTGGCATGGGAAGAGGTGGGAAGGTGCGGCTGAGAGGGCTGCCCCCACCACGGGATGTCAGGGTGGCCTGAGGCGGGCACAGAGAGAAGTGGTCCTCAAATAGGCCAGAGGACTTCAAGGGCGGGGAAGGCTCTGTCCCAGCAGGGGCACTGGCCCGCAAATGGGGTGGGAGAGGCCCCAGGGGCTCCTCAGTCCCGAAAGGCAGGGACCTGCTCCCAGGCCCCTTCCTGGCCTCCCCCCATTGCAATGCCCTAAAAAGGGTGACACAAAAACCTAACGGTCACAAAGGTAGAAAACGACTCTATTTACACGAAGACAGAAAAGCTGGCCAGGTCTGCTCCGGGAACACTCCCAGACAGCTCTCACCTGGGAACGCTGTTTACATGTTTACCACCTGACACCCACACTAGCCAGGCAGGGCAGGGCTGGCTGAGTCAGCACCGTACCTAGAGGCCCAGCCCAGCTGGAGTGGGATGGGAAGGGGACGCTGGTACAGAGCAGGGCCATCATGACAAACACAGCACTGACCCCCGCAAGAGCCTTTACTGGGGCCCCCACCCCAGCTAGGCCCACCTCACAGCAGCCAGAGGGAGGCGCCCTGTAGAGCTGGCCACAGCGCCGGCCACGCAAGCCCTTCCCGGACCCTCGCTGCAGTGCGGCGAGTGTGGTCCACCAAGCCGTGGAACACATGACTGAGATCTCCTCCTGGCGCACCCTCCCCAACGCGGACCGCCATGGGAACGCACCACACCCTGCCCCAGGCCCTCTCCAGATTCTCAGCACGTGCCACTGGCTCTCCCTGGGGCACCTTCCCAGCTCAGATCCTGGACTTGCTACCCCGCCAGGCAGTCAGCACCAAGCCCTCGGCTACAGAGCCCCTGGCGGTGGGTGCCCACAGCACGGTGCAGACACAGCAAGGGAAGGGGTCAGGCCGGAGACCCTGGGCTCTGGCTCAGGACCACTTACTGGGAAGGGTAAGAGCTGGAGAGCCACGCTTCACACCCTGCCCCTGTTGCTACCCAGTCCCAAGAGGGGCACACTTGGCCACCAGCAGGCGGGTGCTGGGCAGGGCCTTGCTCACCTGCCTCAGTTCCTGGCACCACGTGGTGGGACTCAGTGGTCAGGCAGGTGTCTGATCAGCTGGAGGGACGGCAGGCAGGGCATCTGCTGAGCCACCACATCACGGACCCTGAGATCCGGCATGTCCGGTGATGTGCACTGGACAGCTAGTCCCGGCTCAGAGCTGTTAGGACCCAGGATCAGCTAGGGGTCGCCATGGGAACTCGGCTGCTGGCGGGGGCCAGGCAGGGCCGAGGGCAGCGGATGGTGAATCAGCCAGGAGGAGGCCAAGGCATGAAGCTTGGCATTCTCAGGGCATGTGTCACCAAGGAGCCGACGGTACTGGCTTATTCAGGAGCCAGGCCTGCCAGGCAGCAGGAGCAGGCCAAGGACTGAGGGCTGGAGCCCTAAACAAGGGGGCCTTAACTCCACCCAGTGGGGCTGAGTCATGGGGCCTCCTGCCCACCCACACGCCATCACCTGACAGCCCCTCCAGCTGGCAGGGCTCACACGGACATAGCCCAGTGAGGCTCTCCAAAGTGTCCCGCCCCTGCCGCGTCCCAGGCATCCCCAGCTGCCCCTGCTTGGCTATACCCTTTGCAGCGTCCAGGCAGGGGTGTGGCTTGAGATCCCTTTCTGGACTCCTACCCGAAACAGCCTGTGCAATTGCCTACCATCCCACCACCGCCACCCCTGCAGGAAGGAGTCCCTCCCAAGAGCTCTGCAGAGAGGAGGCCCCGATGCCACTCCCACCCTCACAAGCACACACTGGGTCAGCAAGTCCAAGTCTGCGCAGCACAGCTGGCAGGGCAGGGACTGGCAGCCGGGGGGAGGGCGGTGGCTGCAAATAACTCTGTGGGCCTCTGGTAGGTGCGGGGATGGGGGATCACCGCCTCCCGCCCCAGCCCCTCCCTACCCCCTGCCTCCTGGGCCCGGCTCCATGTTTCCATTTTAGAAAGTGCTTCTGACTATTAAATATTTATCCGAGCAAGGAAGTCCTTGGCTCCCGGCCAGGCTATGGCTTCCAAAAAAAGAAAAATAAAGGGAAATCTGGAGGCTCAGACTGAGTGCAGGTGGGGCCTGGTGGAGACACCCTCGAAGCTCACAGCGTGGCCAGGGATCCCATCACCCTTAGAGGGGATGGAGAGGAGCAGAGGGGCATGGCCCGTCCTCCCTGTGTGTCCAGTTAAGACTCCGCTAAGCTCCCTCCAGGCTACCTGGCCTCCATAGCCCCCATGGAGCAGCTTCCTTCCTGCCAAAACTGCCCTAAGACCTATGGGGCTGCCCGGTGCCCTCAGGACAAAGCCATCCCTCCAGCAGCTGGCGCTGCCACCTCTCCATCCTCACCCCACCCGTCCCAGATGCACTGGGTTGAACACCTTGCAGGTCCCTGCCTTCGCCCTCAGCCTCTGCAAGCTCCTCCTGCTCTGCCTCCGCTTCTTTTTCATGACCAGTCCCAGTCTCCATTTGGGCCAGTTTTCCTCCAGGGAGCCCTCTCTGGCCCTTCTGTACCCCCTGCGGCTGCACTGGCCACAAAAATAGGGTTCACGTTTGTTGAATGAGCAATGGGTGGATCCTTGCTCTGCTGAGGTATGACCTCCCAGGTCCCAGGGCTCCCGGGGTGGCTTTGAGACCCAGAAGGATGGGTGAACAGGCAGCCAGCCAGACGGGAAGCACTCCCACAGTTCACACCAGCCCTGAGCGCAGGGTGGGCCTCTGCCAGCCAGAAGACCAAGCTGGGAGAATGTGTCATTCTACTCCTGAAGTGGGTGGCAGGGACCCCCAGATGGCAGTGCCCCCCACTTGCTGGGGTTTGGGGGCCTTTCCTCCCCAGCACCTATACTTCTCCACGCCTGGCCAAGCCAGCCCCCAGCTGAGCCTGAAACACAGAGGCTTTCAGCATAGGTGTCACAAGAGAAGGACACAGAGGGGGCCAGAGTCTAAGGGAGAGCTGGGAGTGAGCCCAGCAACCCAGGGGGCTTCCCAGAAGAGGCAGCTCCTAGCCCAGCCCAGGACAGAAGAGCTTGGCCAAATGGAGAGAAGGCAATGAGGGCATTCCTGCTGTAGGCCCAGCCACGATGAGCCCAGATGGGAGTGGGCACTCAGCTTCCTGGGCATGGAGAAGGCCAGGAGGGAGGGGGCTCCCGGGGCATTGGAACTGGAGGCTCTGCGGGCTTGACCCTCCTGTCTACTTCTGAGCCCCACCCCCTTCCCTGAGCTGCATCAGGTGGGCACTCCTGAGGTTTGGGGCAGGAGCCAGAGGCCAGCAGGCAGCCCAGCCTCCCTCCCTGGTGGTTCAGCTTCCGTTTCCCCACCAGGGAAAGCGCTGGGGTTGTTAGGAACACACTTACAACATCACTGTTGGTGGCTTCTGAGAGGCCACCTCATTGGAGGGCACTCCAGGATGCCCTCTGCTGCCTCCTCCTCAGGGCCCATTCCTGCCACTAGCGGCCACAGAGGGGCTCCTTTGCCTGCAGTCACCCTGCCTGGTGGGGCAGGGCAGAGCCAGTACCTGTCAGAACAGCATGTCACTGACCAAAGCATGCGATATTCTGCTCTGGCCCCTAAAAGCCCAGGGAGTCAGTCACTGCCTCACGGTCCCCAGCCTCAGTGTCCCTGTCTGCAGAATGGGAATACAGCCCTCCCTCAGTGTGGACGACCCAGTCAGGGAGACACTAGGGTGGTGACAGGCCCGCCCGCACTGTCACTTGGCATCCCTGGCTGCATGGCGCTAGCAGCACAGGCAGCTGCGATCACTCCCGTCTCCGAATGTGAGGTCCTGACCCACATTTGCAGCCCAAGGCCCTGAAGAAGGCACCAGCAAGGCACAGAACAGGCAGACCACCTCCACAGCTGCCCTGCTTTGCACCCTTCTTGGGAAAGGGCCCAGCCATCTCATGACCCCCATCCCAGAGGAGAGACCACCCACACATCTTCGCATGATGTCATTGCACCTGGGGCCTTCCCAACACGGTGGTGCTTTCTTGGGTTGTCATTGTGGGAGGTGCTGAGGCCAAGCCAGGGGCAGCAGGTGTAGGGTGGGGGCCAGGGCCGGGGAGGGGTTCCCTGTCTCCCCAGCTATCGGGGATCCAGCTCTGCCCCTGGGAAGGAGGCAACCCGCCCCTGGAGTAGGCAAGGGTGTGACACCCAGAGCCCGCTGGGAGTGAACGGGCTGGTGTTACAGTTGGCAGCGCTGCGTGGGGTGTTCCCAGCAAGGCCACCAGGGGGCAGCCTCGGCACAAAAGCTGCCCAGGAGATGGCTCCCTGCTGGGCTGGTGCCTGGTGCGGCTGGCAGAGGGCAGGTTTGAACTGGACAGGAAGACTAGAGCAGGGGAGAGTCCGCCCATCTCCAGCCTGCTGAGAGGGGACTGCCGGTGAAAAAGGCCTGGACCAAATCCAGGCTGGGAAAGGCAGTAGGTGGCAGGGTGCTTGTCAGGAATGCACATTCCCAGGCCGCAGGGTTGGGGAGGGTCTGGGAACTGGCGTGCTGGACAGAACTCCCAAGGGCTCTGATCTTGTAAGTCTCCTACCAAAGCTCCAGTGAGAGCCACTGACCTTATTCTCTAAGAGCAGATGGTTCTGGAGGCTGGACGCAGGGAGGGACTGCCTCAGACAGGCTGGGAACCACAAAGCCAGCACAGGCCTCTGTGGAGGCAGGGGGTGGATGAGGTGGTCCTGGACCCTGCAACTTGGGAGTCTCTGGGTGCCCCTGAGCGAGGAGGAAGTGGAGAGGAAAGGCTGTGCAGGGAAGCTGGGGGCAGGGTAGTGGTCCCATGCCTTGGGGCCCCGCCCTTCTCCCTCTGAGGAGGTCAACCTGCAGCCATGTGGGCAGGGCCAGTCATAGTGAAAGAGGAGGGGGCCGGGGGCCTCCAGCCCACCGGGGCCATCACCCTCCCGCTGCTGAGCCCAGACACCTTGGACTCCCTTCTGCAACACCGTGAAGCAGGCGCTGTAGGGGTCTCCCTGCTCTGGAGTCCCTCAGACAAGTCTCCCACCCTAAGTGCGCACCAGATAAACAGACCACAGGAGGGGCCTTGGTAGTGCCTGCTGCGGCTGGGGGGCATGCCCAGGCCAAGGGCACCCCTCTGCGCCTGCAGCATGGCACCATTAGCATTGACCTGTTTTCCCCAAGGAGTGGGGTCCAGCCCGTGCCAGTGCTGGCGAAGCCCAACCCCCTGGCCGGTGGCTGCCAAGGCCCTGGGTGTGGTCAGGCTGCAGCAGCATAGACCTAGCCCAAGGGACTGCCCCCCCACCCCAGCCCTGCCCTCCAAGATGCTGAGACACCCAGGCCCTGGAACCAGGCCCAGTGCAGGGACAGACACACAAAAAGCAGCAGGTACACATTCCGTAGCCTGCGGCTCAGAGGGAGGCTACTGACCATCCCTGGGGGCATGCCAGTGGGTAGCACCCACTTTCCCTTGCCCAGCACTGAGGGACCCTGTGGCCTGACTTTGACCCCATTCAGGCCCCTCACAAGGCCCCAGACCTCAGGCCTAGCGCTGCCACAGCCTCCACTTACCCAGCGACCCCACCACACAGCCACACAGTAGACGCTGCCCAACCCTGCCTAGAAGCCCCGGACCAAAGTGGATAGCCCAGACTCCCGGACCAGCCTGGCTGCTCTCCCCCAAAGCAGGTGAGAGGGCAAGCCTGGTGCAGGTGCCCCGTGTCCCGGCGGCCCCGGCTTTCATGCCCCATGCAGACACCAGCCCCGCTCCAGAGCGCGGTAGCACCTCCCAGGAGGCCGCCTCTCGACCAGACAGTGTCCCAGCAGCGGGGCAGGAGCGAAAAGGAGAGACAGACAGGGACCGCGAGTGACAGAGGGAGTGCGCGACAGAGACGAGTCAGCCACCGAGAAACAAAGTGAGCGGCTGAGACAGCCCCAGAGGCCGGGAGAGGAGCAGGGACCGAAAGTCGTGGACAGGTAGAACGCGAGGCACGGGAGAAGAGACCCCAGCGGCCGGGGAGGCCCAGAACAGCGCGCGAGTCCAGCCGGCATCCCCGAGTCCCCCGCCCCCACAGCCCGCACTGCGCGTCCCCGGACACGCCCCGGCGCGCGCCCTCGCGCGGAGCCCACCCGCCCCACGGGAGCTGGCTGCAGGCGGGGAGGGCGCACCGCTGCCGGGGGTTCCGGGCCAGGTAGGCAGCACCATGTGGAAGCAGTCGCACATCGCGGCGGCCAGGCGGTGCGGGCCTGCCGGCCCGTCGCGTCCAGTCGCTGGTCCCAGCTCCGGCGCACCGGGCGGGCGGGCGGGAGCCGCACTCTGCCCCGCTGCTCTGCGCTGCCGCGGGCGGCCGACCTCAGACTGCGGACACCGCGCGCCAGGCTACCCAGCCGCACAGCTAGGACCCCGCCCGGGTCCGCCCAGCCCGGCCGGGCCACTGCGGAGCGCGCTTGCGGGCGGTGCCGCCGGCCTCATTCAGCCCATTGGCTGCCGCCGCCGCGGCCCCGCCCCTCCCGGCCAGGCCCCGCCCCGCTCCGCGCCCCCGGCCCGCCTGTCGCGTCCGCAGAATTAACTTTGGATTCCCGCCAGGGAGCGACCTCAGGATCCCCGCACCTAGGCTCCTGGACTTGCCGCTGTCTTCACCTCCCACTCCGGGGGAGACAGACACTTTAGTCACAAGCTGGGTGGGGGGCAGCCTGAGGGGACAACAGTGGTCGCGGGCACCCCAGGAAGTGATCCGGCAGCAGAAGGACAAGACAGAATTCTGCAGGGGCTGGGGGTGGCCGACACGAGAACGCGGCTGAGAGCGTGCAGCGGGAACAGGGCGCCACGGACAGGGCTGCGGGGTGGGCGCTGCGTGCGGGAGCACCCAGCGCTGGGGGGCCGTCCTGGAGCCAGAACCCCGCCCAGAGTCATCCTTTCTACTGATTCTTGTCAAGAGCCTAGGGCCTAGGACACAGCGGCAACCAGCACCCTACTGGCCCTGCCCCAGGGGCTCCAGGTCTGGTGTAGACACAGGCAAGACTGCAAGGATAAGGCGTTCTGCAGGGCGGGACTGCCCTGGGGGCGGGGGAACGGGGGTCCTGGAAGGCTCCTGGCAGTGTTAGCTGTGACCTTAGGGGTGAGGTATGAGCCAGGCAGTGTAGGAAGAATGTTCTGGAGAGAGGGAACAGAGTACTGTGTGTGCAGAGAATGGGGGCAAAAGGTCTGGTGTTGAAAGTCAGGCCCAGTGGGCGGGGGCAGGGCAGCAAGGCTGCTGAGGGGGCTCCTGTGGGTAGGAGGTGCCACCTAAGGCTCCAAGCAGGGTCTCTGAGCTTGATGAGAGCTGAGGATAGACTGCACAGGTGGCTAGGGGTGTTGGCATGGGGCACAACTGGAAATACGAGCAGTGGAACCAGGGCTGTGGTGTGGGAGGGAGTGAAAGGATCCCGGGATACTCAGGCAGAGCGGACTTGGTGAGGACAGAGTGCAGAGGGTGGGAGCCTTCCTGGGATCGAGCTTGGGCACCACACAGAGGCAGCACACCTGTGGTGTGGACAGGGAGGGCAGGGGCCCAAGGCAGTTCTAAGAGTTTGGTGACACCCGGCCTGGTGTAGACCCGAGCTGGGCACACACCGGAAGGAGTGGAGTTCTGCAGGGATTATGGGGGGAGGCAGGGCTAGAAGAGACCCAGGAGAGGACCACCACCACCAAGGAGTTGCTGCCTGGCAATGTCCACAGGTGTGGGTCAGATGCGGGGACACACACACACACGGACACACATACAGATACACACACACATAAAGACAGAGACACACACGGACAGAGACACAGACACACAGATCCATACACAGGTACACACACAGACACACTCAGACACAGACACACAGACACATACACAGAGACACACACAAACACACATGCTGTCTCCGTCACACACACACACACACACACACACACACACACACACACACACACCTTTTCCCGGGGTGGGAAGAGGCCAGGCTGTACCGGAAGGGCCAGGCAGGCAACACACTCATAGACAAGATCACAGACTCACCAAGACACAGACACAGGCCACCTGGGATATTGGATACACTCAGAGACAGCCTCATACACACTCAGGCCTGCACGCATGAACACCCACACCAGGACACAGATCCACGCACGTGCACACATACACACAGGGCACACACATTCCTTGGCTCATTCGGAGACCACGCACAACCAGCGGGCCCAGGTGAGCCACCAGGGCGCGATGACTCACTCTAGACAGTTCCCGTTAGCCTCGCTGCAGCCACTGGGCAGCCATCCAGCAGCAGGTCAGACGGACGCCAGAGCCACTGCCGGGAAGAGGCCCTGGCAGCCTCCTCATGAGGCCAGGCATGGGGGGCACAATCTTCCCCCTCATGTGTGGACCTGGCGTGGGTCTTACCCCCACTCCTCGAAGTGTCCCTCTTTCAGGGCTGAGCATTGTTGCCTGGGGTCCAGAGGCCCTGAACTTACCTCCCTCCCCAGGGACCCACCCCGCTCTGCTCACCCGGTGTCAGTCACTCCCTGGGCACAGGGAGAGAGCCACTAGGGTGCCTGGGTGCGTACACCTCTGTGTGTGTCCCTGACTGCATCTATGCCTCTGCCTGGTCTGCTGGGGGCTTGGCCTGCCAGTCCTCTGTGTCTGAGTTTGACTGCAGGGCCTGGGAATGAGGGGCAGCTCAGGGCACTCGTCCACCTTTGTGTCTTCAGCCCCATTAGGTGTGTGCCTTTGACGAGGTCCTGTGGCCCGCTGGACCCCCATCCAATTGAACTGGCCCCTCTCCTGATTGTCTGGCGTGATCTGCACAGGGCTATGGGGACTCCCCTCAGCTTTGCGGGACGGGTGAGGATGGAGCCCTTGGTGGGGAGGCCAGGGCTGCCCCCGACATGTCCCCGTCCCTGGGCTACTACCTGCTGCCCCTGCCTCTGTTTTCCTTCAGCAAGACGAGAGAGCCCTCCAGGCCATCTTGGTGGGGACCAAGTGACAGCACAAGTTCAGCGGGGCGTCACGGGAGTGTGGGGACCCCACACTCGGGAGGACTTTGCCCTGGTCCTGCCCCTCAGCCTGGGGTGGCAGAGACCTTTACCTAGCTGTGAACACTGGGCCTGCCCACCCCTGGCTAAGAAATGATCCCAGAGCCAATCACAGCTTCCCGGGTCCAGGAACTTCGCCTCCGCCCTGCATGGGGCTGCCCACTTCCAAGGTGGGCACAGACACACACGTGCCGCTGGGCCGTGCTCCCCTGTGGCCCCAGAATTCAGGAGGGGGTCTGGAATTCAGAACTCAGGGCCCAGAATTCAGGATGGGGTCTGGGCAGGGCCTGCTCCACCCGGAGGCCGTTCCTCCCTTCTCCTGCCCACTCTGAGACAGAGGGTTGGTGACTCTCGGCAGTGGCCTCTGGCTCTGCCCCGCCCTGGGTGCTGGGGCTGCAGTCTGGCTGTGACTGTCAGGGGAGCTGGGGACTGCCCCTCCCACCCTCCTTCTGGGGGTCTTCTCCTAGCTTGAGGGTTAAGCTGAGAGTGTCCTGAGTAAGACACCTTGGGGTGTCTGTCCAGAGAGCTTCCCCACCTCAGGGAACTTGGGGTCCTGAGGGCTCTATCTCACGCCAGATGCCTCTGGGAGGGCCTGCAACTTGGGCAGTGTATCCCCACAAACGGGCAGGCTGCGGCTATGTGTGGCTGGGGACTGGCTCCCCAGGGGCCAGCCAGAATCCCTCCACCCACACACCAGGGCCTCAGCCGCTGAAATGGGGCTCCAGGGTCACAGCTGTGGGAGCATGGGAGAAGGTGAGAGGGGCTACCAGCCCCCATCCCAGTCCTTCCCCACCAGCTGAAGCCTGCGCTCCTGTCAGCACACCCAGCTCCAGTCTCCTCCCCATGTGCTCCTCTGGGGACAGACGCCTGGCTAGGGAGGACCACAGAAGTGGGCCTGGACTCAGGAATTCATGCCCCCACCCACAGCATCACCAGGCCCAAGCCCAACTCACAGCCGCCCCTGGCACATACAAGGCCCCACACCTGCTGCAGGCGCCACCCCGGGGAGAAGGCGTCCCATTCACGCAGCCTCCACCTCTTCCCTGGACCACCGAGATGGGGACACCGGCCCAGCCCACTGGTTGCCCACAGCCTTCCTGAGGCTGGGTGCCAGGGCCTGGGGCGTAAGCCCTGGTGGGGCCTGGGTGAGAAACCGAGGCTCCCCAGGCCCTGATGCATCAGCAGAGCCGCTGCCCTGCCCCCATGGCCTGACTGGCACTGCTCGCCTCCACCCTCCACAGGCAGGGATGCCCACAGCATCAATGATTGATGCTTGCTGCGGCAGCTGCAGCAACATAAGCAAAAATAGCTCTGCTGTGGTCCCTGCCCTGCCCCAGCCCCAGCCTTGCATCCAGCCCAGCCCCGTGCCCAGATGGAGGGGTGTGAGGTGAGGTGGGAGCATCTAGGACTGTCTCAGCTGCTGCCTGCCCCTGCTCAGTCTTTTACATGGAGATGATAGGGAAGGACCCCCGTGACCAGGTGGGGGACACTTGTCCACCCAGCCTCCTACTCTTGCCTGACCACACGACTCCTGACCTCTAACCGCCTCCCTCTCCCCCAAAGCTGGGTGCCCGTTTCAGGCCTGGGTATGTCCCCAGGTCCACTTCCCCTGCACCCACAGCTGGGATCAGGAAATGTGGCAGTGGTGGGGCATGTCGGGGTGCTGCTATCGTTCCACTCGGGTGGTTTTCTTTCAACCCCCGTGTCTTTATCGGGCCCTCTGGCTCAGCAGTCCGTGTGTGCTAGCCTGGGATCTGAGCAGCAGCAGGTTCCCATGCTGCCGCCTGCAAGCCCTGCCATTGCTGCTGCCAGAGGCGAGGACACGCACACTTCCCAGCTTGCCCTAGGGACTTGGGGCTGAGGATCCCAGAAGACCGGGATGCCTGGGTGTTTCTGGGGACCCCTCCCCAGTCAGTCCTTGCTCATCAGGTGATGCTGGGAGATCCCAAGATGACTGTGGGGCTCTGTGACAGGTGGCACTTGCCCCAGGACCTAGGCTGGCCCCTTCCTCCTGAGACTAGGGTAGGAAAGCTCGGCTCCTCTGCAGAAGGGAAGGTGCTCCCCACACACCCATTGAGCAGGGCTGGGGCTCAGGGTGGACTGAGGTGGCTGGAGAGGTCCTGGGAGGGCCACATGCGCTCCTCCTCCTGACCACACTCCACCTGCCCCTCCATGCCCCTCGGGAGTCATGGCTAATGTTTCCCCCACACCCGGACTTTAATGGGGACCCACCCTCTCTGGCCCAGTCTCCCCTATCGGCTGGGCCAGTTCAACTTGAGCAGTGGCTGCTCCGATCGCCAACCTGGAAGCCTTATCCTCAGCTCATGCCCTTCAGGCTGTGCCGTGAAGCAGGATGGTCTGCCCAGAAGCTGGCCCAAGAAGCCAGCGGCAGCCTAGCAGCTACCTGGACTGCCCCACCTCCTCCTGCAACCAGGGTTGCACACCTGATGTCAAGGTTGCCACCGCCATTTCCTCTGCACCTTGGCTTCCCCGAGGTGGCACCTTTTAGTGGTTTGCAAGGGGTCACTCAGGTGTATTGGTTCCCTGCTGCTGCCATAACCAAATATCACCAACGCAGTGGTCGAAAACAACATGTGCGCATTTGTCAACTCCAGTTCTAGGTGTGGGCAGGATGGAAGCCTCCCTTGCAGGTTTCAAGGGAGATCTGTTTCCCGGTCCTTTCAGCCTCCAGAGGCATCTGCAATCCTGTATCACTCCAGCTCTGCTTCCATCTTTGTGTCTCCTCTCTGACTCTGACCTTCCTGCTTCCTTCTCAGGACCTTTGTGATTACACCCATCATCCAGGCTCCGCTCCTCCTCTCAAAAGCCTTAATTTAAGCCCATCTATAAAGTATCTTTGACCCAGCAAGGTCACATATTCACAGGTTCCAGGGATTAGGATGTGGACATCTCTGTGGGGCTCTGTTCAGCTACTACACCAGCTCATCAACCCATATGAGTCATTTTTATCCTCCAACCACCCTGGGGGTACCATGCTCCACACACTCTCCACGTGGAAGCTGAGGCCCAGCCAGGGGTGGGGAATTGCAGAGAACCAGGGGAGCAGTTCCTGTCCCAGCTCTGCTTCTCATGCAGGCCTTTGGGGCGGGGCCTCAGTTTCCCCACCTGTACACAAGGACAACACTCCTCCTGCCCCCCTTCCAGCTCCCTGGGCCTCAAGGACAGCAAGGACAATGCAGTGGATGAGGGGCAGCAGTAGGAATGGACACTGCCCTTAAGCTGGCAAGACAGGCCCAGGCCTGGTCTACAAACCCAGCCAGCTCCTGATCACCGTCCTTAGAGTCACTGAGGTGCTGGGGTGGCCAAGCCAAGGTTCAGTCCTGGACAGTCTGACCAAAGAGCTCCCGTACTGCATGGCCCAGCTGCTCTGCCCCTCAGGAAGGAGCAGGGACACGAGGCTGGGTCTAAGGTGCAGAGAATGATCTCATCTTGTCATTTGTAAAATTAAATTTTTCTGTAGCTTGGCTGAGAAGGACCAGGGAGGGAAGGGGTGATTCAAGCAAGGACAGAGTCCAGGCAGGACCCCAGGCCCCAGGATGGGAGAAATATGAGCCTGTGGTAGATAGGGGATGGACAGCAGGTGGTGTGGCTCAGGGCTTCACCAGGGCCAGGCCCTGCCCTTACCCAGAGGAGGCAGTGATGGGGGCCAGTCTGGGAAGGCCAGGGAGGAGATGGAGTCAAGGTTGACTCCTTGAGTCTGGGGGTGAAGGCAGATGGCAGAAGGCCTGGAAGCCCGGAGGGGAGCTGGTAGAGGCCAGCCTAGCTCCTTGGTCGTCCTGTGGCTGGAGAGGAGCTGTCTGCCAGCCCTGCTCTGCCCGAGTCTGGCTGGTGACAAGGGAGGGCGGCACTCCGTGGGGACTACGAGGGAGGGGTGGAGCCTCCCCGCCGCTCCTTCCCCCAGGAATGGGGACGAGTTAGGAGTAGGCGAGGTTTTGGGGTTCAGGAGTCAGCAAGACGGACTTGGCTCTTGCCTGGGGGAGCTGGAGTCCTGAGGGGCCGTCGCTCAGCTGCACCCACAGCGGGGTCGGCGGCGCAGCGAGTTCGGCTGCGGGGCGCAGGGAGAGGGGGCTGCGGGACCTGGGGAGCTCGTCACGATAAAGAAAGAACCACTTGGCCGGGCGCGGTGGCTCAAGCCTGTAATCCCAGCACTTTGGGAGGCCGAGACGGGCGGATCACGAGGTCAGGAGATCGAGACCATCCTGGCTAACACGGTGAAACCCCGTCTCTACTAAAAAATACAAAAAACTAGCCGGGCGAGGCGGCGGGCGCCTGTAGTCCCAGCTACTCGGGAGGCTGAGGCAGGAGAATGGCGTGAACCCGGGAGGCGGAGCTTGCAGTGAGCTGAGATCCGGCCACTACACTCCAGCCTGGGCGACAGAGTGAGGCTCCGTCTCAAAAAAAAGAAAAAAAAAAAAAAGAACCACTCTAGGGCCAGGCACGGTGGCTCAAGCCTGTAATTCCAGGACTTTGGGAGGCCGAGGCGGGCGGGTCACGAGGTCAGGAGATCGAGACCATCCTGGCTAACATGGTGAAACCCCGTCTTTATTAAAATACAAAAAATCAGCTGGGCGTGGTGGCGGGCGCCAGTAGTCCCAGTTACTCGGGAGGCTGAGGAAAGAGAATGGGGTGAACCCAGAAGGCGGAGCTTGCAGTGAGCCGAGATCACGCCACTGCAATCCAGCCTGGGCGACAGAGAGACTCCGTCTCAAAAAAAAAAAAGAAAGAAAGAAAGAAAGAACCACGCGGGCGGCGAACTGAGCACGGACAGAAAGCTCGAGCGGCCCCGCGCCCAGGGCTGGGCCGGTGGGGAAGCCCGATCCCACCAGCAGCGGAGGCGGCACGGTCAGGGAGGGCGGGTCCGGGGCGGGGCCTGGAGGGCGGGGGCCGGCGCTGGCCACGCCCCTATGCGTGCTGACGCCGCGTCGGCGGACGCCGGAAGCGGAGCTGGCGCACGCCGTTGCTAGGCAACGGGGCGGCGCAGGCAGGAGGGGACTGCTGTTTGCAGGTTTATCTCGGCCTGGCCCCGCGCGGCCCTGCCGAGGCGGCGACGAAGGTGGTGCGGGGCCCGGGCCGGGGCCCAGGACACGCGGGGACTCTCGGGAGCCGTGGGCCAGGCGCGTAGCCGGCCACCTGGGACCCCGTCCAGGCTCAGGCGGTCCAGGGCTGCCCTGCGGGCCGCGTGCGAGAGGGACTCTTGGGAGGCCCTGGGGCGCCGCACCCACTCCCTCTGGCCAGCGTGGACCTCCCAGGCCCCCTCGCGGGTCTCTCCAGAGCAGGAGCCCCGCCTTGGGCCGCCGCTCTCACACCTGCCGTGGGTCCGGTACACGCCCCTGTGTCGGACTCCGCGCTCGCACGCGTAGGAGGAAGCCAGGACTCCCGGGCGACCGGGCCGTGCCTGTGGTTTGTATCAGTTCCACAGCAGCACGTGGGCACTTTCCAGCGTCAGCCACTGGGCAGCCCGGGGCACTCCTGCAGCGTCCCCAGGCCCTCTCCAGGGCAGGGGAAGGTTGGGCAGTCCCGGGCGGCCAGCACCGCGACGTGCATGTCTCCTGAGCAGCTGCCCATCGGGCCTCTGCTGGCCTGGCGGCTCCAAGATGCAAAACCGGCAGGAGCTGGGGGGAGAGCCTTTGAGTGACCTCCGGGAGGAAGCAGCCAGCGCTTCCCTCCGAGTGGCACCTGAGAGGCTAAGTGATGCCAGTTTGGAATGGATACGGACCTGCCCCGACCTTCTCCTGTCCGATGGGGAAGCCAGCATCTCCCTGCCCCGTGAGGGCGGTTCCACCTGCGTTACCCGATATCCTGACCCTGGGGAACACAGCAGCACTTGGGGGGAGTTTGAAGGCTTTCGGGAATCTTCAGCCAAGTCTGGACAATTCTCACAGTCCCTTGAACTCCTGGAGAGACCCACAGAACCCCAGCCACCAAGAACCACTTCTGCCCCAAAGGAGTGCAGTTCTCACCAACCGTGCCAGGGTGGACCTTGGGTGACAGGAACTGCTGCCGTCCCACCTTCTGAGGTACTTCTGCCGTGCTGTGGTCACCATGTTGAGTGGGATATGTGTACACACCAAGAGGCCTGCAGCCCTCGAATGTTGTGGCGTGCTGGCCAGGGAGGGGGCTGAGAGCCTCGGAGGGTCTGCTGCTCTCCTGGCCTTCGTCCCTGGCCATGTGGTTGGCTGTCCCATCCTGAGGCCAGGGAAGGAATGAGTTGGCAGAGGAAGCTGCAGAAATGGGTCACACCAAGGCCAGGTGGGGGCCACCTGAGCTGGGTCACTCTCTCTGACCATTCCTCCCCCGGCCTGTCCACTCCCCATTGGCGGGGACTGCACTGGTCCCAGCTCAGGGCATTTGAGGAGGAGCTTTTTGTCTGAATTCTTAATCTGCTGAGTTTAGAAGTCTCAGAGCTTCTAAAATCACATGATCACATTTCAACTTTCTTGTAATGAATTGGGTGACGCCCGATCCAACCTGTCCGGGAGCTTGTAATGAATTGGGTGATGCCCAGTCCGACCTGTCCGGGAGCCAGGGTCCCAGCCCTCAGCCCCCTGCGCCCTGCTCTTTCAGAGCAGACTGCTGGGTGTTTACTGTTTGGTGACGCTTCCGCTCCTTCTCTTTTCCTGTCTTCTTCCTTGCATTGTTCCTCTTTTTCTGCCACCTCTTCCCAAATGGTTCATCCCAAACACCATCATGAGAGATAAGAAATAAAACCAATGAGGAAGGAAATAAAGATATTTAGGTTCTCAGGGCTGGACTGTTTGTTTTCTAAAGCAGTTTCCCTGGAATCCTGATGAGATCCAGTCTTAATAGAGTAAGGTCTGCTGTAATGCTTGTTTTGAATACAGGATTTGTTTTCCAGCATGATTGATGTATTAGGGTACAATTTGAGCATAGTTGAAATTTCACAAGAAAGAGTAGATGAATGCAAAAAACTGCCCCCAGCTGAGCTGGGGCCGGTTGGAATGCATGAGACTCGCACACGCACACCCTCACACAACGCTCAGCGCCCCGACGTAGCACACCTGTCAACACCTGGTGTTAGGACCTCTCCCAGTTCAGACCGCCCTCCTCCTACCCCTTCACACTAACTCAGCCTGCGAGTCTTCATCTTTTCCAAGGTAAAGTGCTGTGCTTATTGTAGTATGTATAATTTCTTTTTTTTTTTTTTTTTGAGATGGAGTCTCACTCTGTCACCCAGGCTGGAGTGCAGTGGCGCAATCTCGGCTCACTGCAACCTCCGCCTCCTGGGTTCAAGCAATTCTCCTGCCTCAGCCTCCTAAGTAGCTGGAATTACAGGCACACACCACCATGCCCAGCTAATTTTTGCATTTTTAGTAGAGACGGGGTTTCACCATGTTGGCCAGCCTGGTCTTGAACTCCTGACCTCGCAATCCACCCACCTGGGCCTCCCAGAGTGCTGGAATTACAGGTGTGAGCCACCGCGCCTGACCACATGTATAATTTCTTAACCAAACATGGAAAACAGAACTAACATTATTGGGTGACCATCTTTTTTCATGTGTCACTAATGAAGTTTGAATGTTTTGCCCTAACCCCACCTTTCCCATGAGTCCTCTGGTTTTGTGTGATTTTGCTAACATGGTGATTTTTAGGAATGAATATGTCAAGTGATAGTAACACTAATGGTATGGTCAATTACAAATTTCATTTCCATTACAGTTATTTCTTTGGAATAAGGTAACGTTATGTATGTCTTTCTCCTAACTTTGGTATGCTTTTGTTCTTTCAGTCCATTCTCAGCTATGAGAACATTTTAAAGTGTGCTTTTCAAGAAGTAACAGTCCAGCAGGCAGCTGAAGACGTTTCCACCATAGACCATTTCCTAGAAATAAGCAGTGAAGAAAAACCTGGCCTTGAATGTGTACATAAATTGTGGTAATGAACTTAAATATTTCTTACAGCAACTGCATTTGTACTTTTGTTTGATAGAAGCAGGTGTGTGAGGCTTTGTTTTTGCCTTTATAGAGAGTAGCATCTCTCCCGAAGTCCCTGCTGTCTGTGGGTCATGGGGTCCTATGAGAAGCAGGCAGCACGATTGCTCCAGCTGTGGCCTTCCACTCGGAGCCCTGTTCATCCCCCTCCCCCACCAGCTCACCTGGAGCAGTTGGACTCGAGCCCAGCTCACCTTGCATCTCAGTGCAGTGCTGGTGGAGTAGGTGGGGGGCTCGCACTCAGTGCGAGTGGCTGGTGGGCCTGAGCAGTGGGCACAGGGGCTTTCTGGGGGACTTGGCTGAGTGGACCCTGGCTGCCTCATGGTCCTCAGCCACAGAGTTCTAGAAAACAGTCCACACTCTGAAGCCCCATTGTCAGCCCCAGGCCCCAGCCCCAGGGGTGCTCCCAGTGCTGCCTGCAGGGCTGTGGGCTTCCAGGGGAAAGTGCACCCGCAGTCGCTCGCAGATGGCCCTTTTCCAGGGACACACTTTCAACTAAGCATTGAAAGACAAACAGTGCTCTAGCGGATTAGGCAGCAGTGGTTGAGAAGCTCAAGGTAAGTTGGCCCAAGGCCCCAGAGGGAGGAGGGAAGTGAAGGTTGGGGAGAGCTAGCTTCCGTGCCCCTCGGTGTGGTCTGTGGAGTGGGTCTCCCAGCAGCCAGGGGAGAGCCAGGTCAGCCTGCTGATTTGTGTGTCTATGAGCAGGCCTGGACTTCAGAGAGCTCTGCAGACAGGCCATTCTGGGCTCCAGCCCAGCCCACTGTGGCCTCTACTGGGGTCCAACCCAGCACCTACCCCCAGGGCACCCTCCACAGGGGCTTGAGGACAGAAGCCTGGAGCCCAGAAGGCCACAACCAGCATTGCCCAGATGGCCAGTATGCCCTCTGTATGTGGTGCTTCTGCCAAGCATGATCCCTGGGGAAAAACTGCCAAGAATGTGGTCCCAGCAAGCTGATGGTGGGGGTGGGCACTGTGCTGGCAGGATTGACGTCTCTGTCCCCGGCAGCATGACTCTCGGACCCAGAGGCGTGGGGAGTCCTGGGTGTCAGGACTTGGCAGGGCTGGACACTCGTGGAACAGAAGGCTGGATGGTACTTTGGGGGTGGAGTAGAGCATGGTTTGTGTGTTCTGAAACACTGGGGTATTTTTTGGAAATGGTTTGGCGTTTAGCACATCTGCTGTTATTCTGGAGTTATCTGGAGTGCAGTGGCGCAATCTCAGCTCACTGCAACCTCCGCCTCCTAGGCTCAAGCAATCCTCCTGCCTCAGTCTCCTGAGTACTGGGACTCCAGGCACCTGACACCACGCCCAGCTAATTTTTGTATTTTTTGTAGAGACAGGGTTTTGCTATGTTGCTCAGGCTGGTCTCGAACTCCTGAGCTCAAGTGATTTGCCCTCCTTGGTCTCCCAGAGTGCTGGGTTTACAGGTGCGAGCTGCCGCACCTGGCCTTGTACTCATTTTCCCTTCTCTACTAGAGCATGAACTTCCTACAGGCAGACCTTCTCAGTCCCTCACAGTACATAGCAGTGACGTGGCACATAGTAGACATTCACTGTTGGTTTGTTCATTTGTTCTCCTAAGCATGCATTGGTACTCTTGGTTCGTGAGCATCTATTTTGTACTCAGCACAGTTCTAGGCACTTGAGTGAACAAAACCAGCAAAATACCTGGCCTCATGGAGCTTCCACTCCTTGGAGGAGACAGTCAGTAGTGGCAGTGAGTAAGCTACTCCAGGCCAGGTGCTGTGAGGCATAGAGGGGGCACGGGAGGTGGGTTGGGGTACTGCAGGATGGCACGTGTTGTTTGAATAAAAGTATAAATGGACAAATAAACGAGGCAGGCCAGTGCTCCTGCAGGGAACACTGTTATTATTATTATTATTATTATTATTATTTTTTTTTTTTTTGAGATGGAGTCTCGCTGTGTCGCCCAGGGTGGAGTGCAGTGGTGCAATCTCCACTCCCTGCAACCTCCGCCTCCCGGGTTCAAGCGATTCTCCTGCCTCAGCCTCCCCAGTAGCTGGGATTACAGGCGCCCATATTTGTATTTTTAGTAGAGATGGGGTTTCACTATGTTGGCCAGGCAAATCTTGAACTCCTGACCTCGTGATCCGCCCACCTCGGCATCCCAAAGTGCTGGGATTACAGGCGTGAGCCACCATGCCCAGCCCGGGAATGCTGTTTCTAGAGTTCTTAACAGAACTCTCGTGAGTCTCGGCTTGGGGGTAAAGGGCAGGCGCCCCCGTTGTGTGCCTTGGGCAGTGCTTCAGTGATCTCCTCAGAAGGCTTTCAAGGTCACCTTTTAACAATTTCATCTGTTTTCCAGTAATGAATCCAGAAAACTCTGGAGAGCCCTTCAGAGCAAACATACCACGTCTACTTCTCAATGCCTCTGGAGCGAGTCCCGTTGCCAGGAGAACTTCTTTCTTGTTCTCGGAATAGATGCTACGCAGAAGGTAGGTCGTTTGGGTTGACACAGGGCTCCTGAGAGCGTGGTTGAACTTCACTGTAGCCAGTGGCCCTTGGCCGCGCCCAAGGGGTAGGTGTAGGCAGAAGTGTGGGGTCAGATGGGTTAAAGCCACTAGGTGGCCCCATAAACTTGTCAAGGCCATTGGATGAATCCCGAATGCTTGAGGCAGGAGCCAGAAAAGCCTAGAGCAGGAGGTAAGGAAAGGCTCTGGAAAGGCCTGAGCCCGCACCTGACAAAGCACAAAGAGATGGGCATCAGTGCACACACACTGCCGCGCACACACCACCATGCACACACCACACACACTGCCACACGCACGCCACTGCTGCTGTGCGCACACACCGCCGCACGCACCACTGCCACGCACAGACTGCAGACTGCCGTGCATGTGCTCAAGCTCCGGGGCTGTCACCGAAAACACCAGTCACAGGGAGGGCCGCCTTTCAGCAATCTAGATTTCAAGGGTCTTTCTTCATTCTTAAATATTATGGAAAATTTCAAACATGGAAAACTCAAAAACGGCCAGCCAGGCAGGCAGATTGGCCCTGATGCAGACAGGGGCATGAAAACGGTTGCCCTGTTGGCCCGTGGGCCACATTGGGCTGGCCAGGAAGGAAGTGAAGGGCAGAAAGGAACAGAGAGGTTCCCAGTGAGATCAGCCCTGACTGTGTCATTGTGAGGAAAACGGAGAACCAGGAGGCTAGGAAACGGGAGCCTGAATAGAAGGCTCAGAGGTGGGCCAGCTCCGAGGGTGTGTCTGAAAGTGGCCGTTAAGGTGTTATTCCCGCTGAGCAGCTGAGGGGCGCTGAGGTCCTGAAGGGAAGCAAGGCCTGTGAGCCGGGGATGGGGCAGCGAGTGGCAGGGCTAGGGGAAACGGGTGACCTGACCTGCAGAGGGGCCTGAGAGAACTTTGCAGTTTTAGAATGAAATTAGTAGAAGGGCTCCGGGGAAAAGAAAACAGGAGACAAAATGATGCCTGTACTGGCCGTCTGATGGGGTCTGTCTCCTTAGAAGCTTTCTGGAGGCCAGGGCCCCATCATGGAAGATTGTGACCTCAGAGAGCCTGAAGGGCTCCTCACTGTCGGCAGCTTCCGTCTCCAGCATTGTAAAGCCCTGATCCAGACCAAGGTGAGTGGTCACCAAGGAGAGGCCTCGGGGAACCGCGCTGGTGGTGTCCACACATGCGGAGGCCTCTGCTTTCTCTGATGTGAGTCAGTTGCTTGTTTTATTCCGTTGAGTCTTGTGGACTTACAGAAAACAAACGTTGCTACTATTTAGGGCAGACAGGCAAATTGTTAACACCACTGCAGGGTGCCAAGGAACAGAATATCATCCAGAAAGACTCTTAGGCCAGAGGACCCAGGATATGGGTGGGTCACACAGGAGAACTGGCAGGAGAAGCCAGGCAGAGAAGGAGCTGCAGGGAAGCTGAGACGCCAGGTATGGATGATGAGGCTGGAAGGATGAGGCGGGACCAGGCTGTGACTGTTGGGCCGGGGATGTGACTTCGCCTGGGCAGCTGTCATGGACTGATCTGACTGGCGGCCTCAGTCACAGGCCGCTTACCTTACACAGGGTCTGCCCACAGCTTTCTCATGAGCTGCAGTTCTTGCCGCAGAGTCACTTCATCACATCATCACAGCCGGGCTCAAGGCAGAGGGGATGGGGAGAGAAGGGGATTTCTTCCTGCAGCTCTCTTTTATCAGGGGAAGAAAAGCTTTTCTGGGCTGGGGGCTGGAGCCCACTCTTAGACCAGGTATTGCAGGAGGGGTGAGATGGCCAGGCCTAGCTCACCTGGTTTCCTCTCATCCTGGAGACCCAGGACCCTGGAACAGTCGGGGCTCATTGTGTACACCCAGGAGATGGTGGGAGGGACACATGGGCGGCCATCTGCATGAAGAGTGACATGCAGGGAGGTGCAGGGGTAAAGTACTGCCCTGTGGTCTGGTAGAAGGTGACAAGGACCTGAGCCTGAGCTGGGACAGCAGGAAGGTTGCATAGCAGAGGAGGCAGCCAGGGTCAGCTTCTGGGCTAGAATTTGGCATGAATGTGGCACTGCCCCCAGCTGACGTGGGGTGGGTGCCCTGAGTGGTCAGCATACAGGTGACAGGTGACAGGTGCCATGGTGCAACAGAAGAGGGCCCTCATCGGCCGTCTTCACAGGCTGTCCATCTTTTTGAAAAACACCACAGCACGGGAGGGTTGTCCTAGAGCAGCAGGCCGTAAAGACATGTTCGTGGCTGTGTTGTTCACAACAGCCCATACTGGGCAGACATCCAGCCGCAGCTATTTGGGGGAAGTCTGTGGTGTAGTCCAAGAGTGGCCACTGCAGGGCTGTGAGTGTGGAGGGTAGTGGCAGCCTCCACCAAGGAATGCCAGACACGTAGCACAAGGGCCAGAGACCCCTCCTAAGATGTGGGCCCACTGCGGTCTTCGGGGCTGGCTGCAGGCCAGAGCCATAGACTCAATCCTGAGAAGCCCCAGCATGTTTTCCCTGTGTGCCTCTCTGGTGACACCTCATGATGAGAAGGTTTCTAAGAGGAGAACCAAGGAGAGAACACTAGGGGGCCGAGAGGCCGGGGCGGCCAGGGGCAGACGCCCAAGCTAGCGTTTCTCATTGCCGGGGGTGTGCGTGCCTGACTGCTGTCCTCTCATCTCAGCTCTCGGGGCCGCCTGGCAGCAGACAGGGGAGGCTGATGACATGCAGCCGCTTCCTGAAGACCCCCTCGTGCGGAGGTGGCCAGCACATCACTATTCCAAGGAAAAAGATGTTCACTCCACGCAAGCTCAAACTGACACTCTTTAATAGCGACGTTTGCTAAAATCAGGAGTACTTGGTACCTTTATGAGGAATTTTTCATTTTCTTCCTGGTTGGGTTGATGTGGAAACCAGAACTGTCTGTGGAGCTGTTTTCCAGATCCCAGGCCCATTCCTGGGATCTCTCCAACGGGACCTGTCCTGTGCTCTGGGCTCATCTCAGGTCTGACCAGGAGATGGAGGATGTGTCCTTGGCAGAGCCAGTCCTTGTGGGGAAACAGAGGTTTCTGGGTGCCATGGCAGGCTGTCGGGGTCCAGGTGGCACCCATGGGCCCCCTGCCCCATGTGAATGCTGCTGGCACCTGGCGGGGGGTACCCAGGGATGGACCCTGGGCATGGCTTCTGGGCTGCTTAGTCCAGGGGGAACAACTTGTGGTCAAATCCATGAGTTCAGAGGAAAAGGGGAAGGTGCTGAAATGTCACCAGAGAGACAGCTGTTGAGAGTACTCAGAAACCCTCTAGCTGTCACACTCTGCCCTGGCCCTGGCTGCCATGTGGTCAGGGCACCATGAGGGTGTGCAGTTTCCTCAAAGCCTCGCAGGTGCCCTCACTCACTGCCCGGGCCTCTGCCCAGCAGCCTCAAGGACAGGCCTTTCTCCCTCATGGTTGTGGACAGGAAGTCACACCACTGGCCTGCGAGAGCTTCTGGTGGGCCCATGGCTTCCCCTAATTATCTGCTAAGGGAAACCGTGCTCTTCGAACGGCAGAGCCAAGAAGTCAGCCCTGACTTTTGTACAATTTTATGAAATAAAACCGCCTAGATAAGCCTGTTCTCACTGCTTCATCAGCTGGGGGGACTGATACCTGAAATCCTGTCCCCAGGGGAGGCCTGAAGTCTAAGCAAGCAGCCACCCTGGCTGTCTCTGTTCCAGCCAAGGCCACACGGGGGACCACAGCCCCCATGTCGCCGTGGTTATCAGTGGGATGTGCGCAGTGATGGGCAGGAGGTTCCATCACAGGGGAGGAGGAAGCGGATGTCCCTGCACACACCGTGGCCTCGGCCACCCAGCTGCACAGCCAGCACCATGCTGCATGTGACTTGAGGTCTGCGATGAGGATCATTCCTTTTTGTTTGTTTTTGGATATCACATGTTTTGGAAAGCTGTTTTTATTTTTCATTTTCAGCCAGGTGAAACTGGGAATTTAGACTTTTTCTAACATGCAGCTTCCTTCAAAGGCACTGTCTTTTGGGCCCCTTTACAAAGCCCTTCCAGGAGATGCCCTGGTTTCCTAACCTTTAAAAGTTAGACTTTAACAAGCCAAAATATTCCATCCTGCTCCTTCCATTCCAAGATTTGGGTTCAGGCTGTGCCACGGCATCACGCTGTCACCCGTGGTGGCCCTTGCTCCTCACCTGGCTGGATGTTGGTGACCCACAGACCTCAGAAGGCCAAGCCTTTCTCCTGACCTCCCTGTGGCCTTACAGGAGCCTCAGAAGCAACAGGTTCCAAACCTGACTTCTGTGGTGCCCGGTAGAGAAGAGAGGCCCTGCTGCTCTTGTCCCCAGAGGCGAGTGAGAGGAGGACCCTCACAGGGTCAGGTAAGGAGGGACCAGGCAACATGCATGCAAACCGCTTGCCCACTGTGCGGCTGCCAAGCCCCCAGGGTCTGGAGGACCCTGCAACAGACAGGTTCAAAGCTCCCCGGCCCGCTCAGGTCCACGCTGAGCGCTCAGGAAGAAAGTGCCACAGCTGGGAGTGGGGGCAGGGAGCTGACAGACACTCCCCCAAGAACGCCCCTCTCACAGACGTGCTGGGATTTTTGTTCCCAAAGTCTGGAGGCCCAGCAGGGGGGCTGGGAGAGTGGGTGGGAGGCAAGCCCCCAAAGGCTGAGGAAGAGGCAGCAGGGCTACAAGACGCCCCCCGGCACCAGGCAAGGGGCTGGAATGGAGAGCAAAGGAAGCCCCCAGTGGCCAAAAAGGACGGCAGTCCAGCTGAAGAACAGAGAAATCATGCAGCCCCCAAAGCCGGTGGCTTGGCTGTGACACACAGGCTGATGTCCACAATCACTGTGCTCAGAGCTCAGACCCCACCGAAGCCGTGCCCTGATCCACCCTCAGGGCATCTGAAGGCCTAACTACAGCTGCAGAGAAGTCCAGAACCAGCTCAACTGCAGGAAAGGACAACTCCGTCCCCACTCGGGCAGCCTCACAGCGGAAGGCACGTGCCCCTCGCGGGAAATAAACATTGCTTCAGCCTCTATTGTTCTTTTATACGAACTGTCTAGCCTACAATAAGACATTACAAGACACATGAAAAGGCAAGAAAACGTGAGCCACAGTGAGCAGCAGAAGCAGAGACAGCCCCAGTGGTAAAACTGAAGTCAAGGGCTTTGAAGGAACTCTGGGGAGGTGGGGAGGGCCTGTGGAAATAGCAGGTGACATTCACGAAGTGATAGAGACATTCAGCAGAAACAGGGACACTTCAGAAAAGAACAAAATGAAGATGCTAGAAATGAAAAAAATAGTATATAAATGAATCATCTTTAGATGGGTTTAACAGCAGACTGGACACCACAGAGGGATGGATCAGTTAACTTGAAGATCGGTCACTAGAGAAGATCCAACCACAGAGAGAGGGGAGGGAAAACGACAGAGGGTCCAAGATCTTCGGGCCAAAGTCAGATGGCCTAACCGGTTGTAACTGGAGTCCCAGAGCAGGAACAGGAGAGAATAAAGAAGAAATATTCCAAGACTGAATCGCTAAGAACTTTCTGAAATTCATGAAAGAAAATAATCCACAGATCCAAGAATCTCCGTAACTGCAAGGAGGTTATGTGGAGAAAACCACACCTGAACACATACTACAGGCCTTAAAGGCAGCTAGGGTGGAAACAGGAGATTCGTATAGAGAAGCAATGATAAGAACAATGGCTCACTTCCCACCAGAAGGCCACATCTGCACTGCTGAAGGGAAAAGGAAGGTCAAACTAGAAGTTCATGTACATTGAAATACTCTTTAGGCCGGTCACAGGGGCTCACACCTGTAATCCCAGCACTTTGGGAGGCTGAGACAGGTGAGTCACCTGAGGTCAGGAGTTTGAGACCAGCCTGGCCAACATGGAGAAACCCTGTCTCTACTAAAAGTACAAAAATCAGCCTGGCGTGGTGGCGCATGCCTGTAATACAAGCTACTCGGGAGGCTGAGACGAGAGTCACTTGAACCTGGGAGGGGTAGGTTGCAGTGAGCCGAGATCATGCCATTGCACTCCAGCCTGGCGACACAGCGAGACTCCATCTCAAAAAAAAAAAAAGAAGTATTATTTAAAAATGAAGGCATTATCAGCCAGGATACAGAAACCACACCAGCTATCTGAAGAAGAAAAACTATAAAGAATTACTAGGCCTGGTGTGTGGTTCACACCTGTAATCCCAGCACTTTGAGAGGCCAAGGTGGAAGGATCGCTTGAGGCCAGGAGTTTGAGACCAGGCTGGGCAATATAGTGAGACCCCCCCATCTCTACAAAAAGTAAAAAAAAATTAGCCTGGTGTGGTGGCGCTCACCTGTAGTCCAGCTACTCAGGAGGCTGAAGTGGGAGGATTGCTTGAGCCCAGGAGTTGGAGGCTGCAGTGAGCTGTGATCACGCCATTGCACTCCAGCCTGGGCAACAGAGTAAGACCCCTTCTCTTAAAAAAAAAAAAAAAAAAAAAGAACAACAAAAAAAATTAACTAGTAAAAGTTGGTTAACTACTAAAAGGGTCTTGGTTTGGTTTGGTTTGGTTTTGATTACAGACAGGGTCTTGCCATGTTGCCCAGGCTGGTTTTGAACTCCTGAGCTCAAGCAATCCTCCTGCCTTGGCCTCTCTCTTTGTTTTTTGTTTTTCAATAAAGACTTATTTCATAGGCCCTGAAGTAGCAGGTGCGGGAAAGCAGCTTCTCTGGGTTAGGGGTGAAGTACAGTGAGGAATTAAGGCCTGACGCCCTCCCAGGCTGAGATGCAGGCCTTTCACAGCGAGTGTGGCTGCACAGGAACAGGCCTAGGCAAAGGAGCTGAGCTGGAGCTGATCTGCAGGGACAGCTGGCAGGAAGACAGGTGCCCCCAGGAGCACCCTACTGGAGTGGTTCAGGAGCAGAGCCAGTGCAAACATGGGGCATGCTGGGGTCCATTGTGCCATGTTGGGCTCATGTGCCAAATAATACTGATAGAGGACCTGACCCAAGAGGGAAGCCCCCTCTCCCAGCCAGCGGCTACCCCCTCCCAGCTGTCCCCAGTCCGTGCTGAGTATAGAGAGGTGTAGAGCCAGCCATTTCTGCCCACCTCAGCCTCAGATGGGCACTCTGCCCTGGGCCCATGGGTGTGGCAGATGCCCTTCCTCCCACAGATGCCAGGCTTGCATCGAGGCTGGCAGCTTTCCTCTGCCTGCTCCTGCTTTCTAACCCTTTTGTCCTTCATAAGTATTTCCCCAAATTTCTTGAATGTGTAAATCTATCCTGGCCTTTGATTCCTAGAGGCCCTGAAGGAACGTGACCATCACCTGGCCTGAGTGACACTGCAAAGCCCTCGTTCTTTCTAGTGGACGTGGAGCTCTCTCCAAGCGGATCAGATGCTGAGCCGTCAGCCACATCAGAGGCCAGGGACATGGCCTTCAGAGACTTTGGCCATCATGCAAAACACCTGGCCACCCTGAAGCCTCTATGCTGGAGAAATGTCTGGAGCGATCCCAGAGATGCTGACAGATGCTCAAGGACCCGGCTGCTGGAGCCTTCGGCCAGCATGCCAGCCCTGGGAGGGAGGAAGCCTTCAGGGCGGGGTGCACCCAGCTGCAGCCGCTGCCTGACAGCAATGGCCTGACAGATCCCTGCAAGAACCACCCGGCTGAGCCCAGCCAAGCCCTGGCATGAGATCATGGCAGTAACAGATGGTAGGTGCTGCATGCTGTGAAGCTAGTGATGGTGGCTACACAGCAGGAGGTCACGAGAACAACGCATGTCCAGATAACCAGTGGGTCCACAGAGGTCACTGGAAACTTAGACAGTAATTGAAACTGAATAATGAAAGTGCACTGATCAAAATCTGAGTGAAAGCAGTGCTTAGAAGGAAATTTATAGCTTTAAATGTTTATATTAGAAAATAAGAAAAGTACAAAACCACCTAAGATTTCATGTTAAGGTGCAAGAAAAAGAGCAAATTAAACCAAAAGGTAAGCAGAAAGAAGGAAATAAAACTGAGAGCCAAAATCAACAAAATGGAAAATGGCAGAACACTAGGAAAAAGGGATGGTTGTAAGTGAAGATGAAAGAGCATGTGATGTGCGACTCTCGCGTGACTCCTGATTCAAACAAACCAAAGGTAGAGATAACTTGCAATAGCGCACAGCGAGGAAAAGGAGGCAGCCTCTGCCCAACACAGCCAGGAGATAGCCTCGGAAATCGGAGAAAATATTTGGAAACCATATATCTGATAAGGGGTTAATATCCAAAATACATAAGGAACTCAAACAACTTAACAGAAAGAAAACCTAGATAACCTGATTGAAAAAATAGGAAAAGGACCTGAACAGACATTTTTCTTTTGTTTTTTTTTTTTTTTTTTTTGGAGATGGAGTCTTGCTCTGTCAGCCAGGCTGGGGTGCAGTGGCACGATGTTAGCTCACTGCAAACTTTGCCTCCTGAGTTTAAGCAATTCTCCTGCCTCAGCCTCCCGAGTACCTGGGGCTACAGGCACCCGCCACCACACCCGGCTAATTTTTGTATTTTTAGTATAGACGGGGTTTCACCATGTTGGCCAGGCTGGTCTCGAACTCCTGACCTCAGGTGACCTGCCGCCTCAGCCTCCCAAAGTGCTGGGATTACAGGCGTGAGCCACCGCGCCCAGCCGAGCAGACATTTTCCAAAAAAAAAATATATATATATATATACACACACACATACACAAATGGCCAACAGCTATACGAAACCAATGCTCCATATCAGTAATCATCAGGGAAATACAAATCAAGACTGCAATAAGATATCCCCTCACACCTGTTAGATGGCTATTCTAAACAGACAAAATGTCGGTGATGGTGTAGAGAAACGGGAATGCTTGTGCACTGTTGGTGGGAGTGTAAAGTAGTACCGCCATTATGGAAAACAGTATGGAGATGCCTGAAAAAGTTAAAAATAGAACTACCATATCATCCAGCAGTCCCACTACAGGGTATTGATCCAAAGGAAAGGAAATGAGTATGTTGAAGAGATACCCGCACCCCCATGTTTACTGCAGCACTAGTCAAGCCAAGCTATGGAATCAACGTAGGTATCCAACAACAGATGAATGGATAAAGAAAATGCGGTACATATGCACAACGGGATACTATTCAGCTGCAAAAAAAAAAAAAAAAAAAAAGAAATCCTGTCATTTGCAACTGTATAGATGAACCTGAAGCATTTATGCTAAATGAAATAAGCTAGGTACAGAAAGACAAATCCCACGTGATCTCACTCATACGTGGAACCTAAAAAGTCAAACTTGCCAGGTGTGGTGGCTCACGCCTGTAATCCCAGCACTTTGGGAGGCCAATGCAAGAGGATCATGTGAGTCCAGCAGTCTGAAACCAGCCTGGGCAACAAAGTGATACCTCATCTTTACACAAAGATAAAGGCCGGGGGTCTGATGTGGTGGCTCATGCCTGTAATCCCAGCACTTTGGGAGGCTGAGGCAGGCGGATCACGAGGTCAATAGATCAAGACCATTGGCCAACATGGTGAAACCCCATCTCTACTAAAAATACAAAAATTGGCTGGGCATGGTGGTATGTGCCTGTAGTCCCAGCTACTTGGGAGGCTGAGGTAGGAAAATTGCTTGAACCTGGGAGGCACAGGTTGCAGTGAGCCAAGATCGGGCCACTGCAGTCCTGCCTGGCAACAGAGCAAGACTCTGTCTCAAAATAAATAAATAAAGGCTGGGCATGGTGGCTCAAGCCTGTAATCCCAGGACTTTGGGAGGCTGAGGCGGGTGGATCACGAGGTCAGGAGTTCGAGACCAGCCTGGCCAACATAGTGAAACCCCATCTCTACTAATAATACAAAAAATTAGCCTGGTGTGGTGGCACATGCCTGTAATCCCAGCTACTCAGGAGGCTGAGGCAGGAGAATCGCTTGAACCCGGGAGGCAGAGGCTGCAGTGAGCAGAGATTGCACCACTGCACTCTAGCCTGGGCGGCAGAGCAAGACTCTGTCTCAAAAAAAATAATAACAAATAAATCCACTAAGAGAGTAGGTTTAAGTATTCTCACCCCAAAAAGTGACGTGTGGTGGTGCACATTAATTAGTTCTATTTAGCTGTTTCACAATGTACACATATTTCAAAACATGTTGTATATGATAAACATATACAATTTTTATTTGTCAATTTAAAAATTAATTTTATTTATTTATTTTGAGACAGAGTCTCGCTCTGTCACCCAGGCTGGAGTACAGTGGTGCGATCTCGGCTCACTGCAACCTCCGCCTCCCAGGTTCAAGCGATCCTCCTGCCTCAGCCTCCCGAGTAGCTGTGACTACAGGCCACCACGCCTGGCTAATTTTTGTATTTTTAGTAGAGACAGGGTTTCACCATCTTGGCCAGGCTGGTCTCGAACTCCTGACCTTGTGATCCGCCTGCCTTGGCCTCCCAAAGTGCTGGGATTACAGGCATGAGCTGCCACGCCCGGCCTAAAAATTAATTATTATTATTATTTTTTTTTTGAGATGGAGTTTCGCTTTGTTGCCCAGGCTAGAGTGCGGTGGTGCGATCTTGACTCACTGCAGCCTCTGCCTCCCGGGTTCAAGCAATTATCTGCTTCAGCTTCCCGAGTAGCTGGGATTACAGGCACCTGCCATCACGCCTGGCTAATTTTTGTATTTTTAGTAGAGATGCAATTTCACCATCTTGGCCAGACTGGTCTTGAACTCCTGACCTCGTGATCTGCCTGCCTTGGCCTCCCAAAGTGCTGGGATTACAGGCATGAGCCACCATGCCCGGCCTAAAAATAAATTATTATTATTATTATTTTTTTTTTTTTTTTTTTTTTTTTTTTGAGACGGAGTCTCATGCTGTTGCCCAGGCTGGAGTGCAGTGGCGCGATCTCGGCTCACTGCAAGCTCCGCCTCCCGGGTTCCCGCCATTCTCCTGCCTCAGCCTCCTGAGTGGCTGGGACTACAGGCGCCCGCCACCGCGCCCGGCTAATTTTTTGTATTTTTAGTAGAGACGGGGTTTCACTGTGGTCTCGATCTCCTGACCTTGTGATCCGCCCGCCTCGGCCTCCCAAAGTGCTGGGATTACAGGCTTGAGCCACCGCGCCCGGCCTATTATTTTTTTTGAGATGGAGTTTTGCTTTGTCGCCCAGGCTGGAGTGCAGTGGCGTGATCTCAACTCACTGCAGTCTCCACCTCCCGGGTTCAAGCAATTCTCTGCTTCAGCTTCCCAAGTAGCTGGGATTACAGGCACCTGCCATCACGCCTGGCTAATTTTTGTATTTTTAGTAGAGACGGGGTTTCACCATCTTGGCCAGGCTGGTCTTGAACTCCTGACCTCGTGATCCACCCACCTCGGCCTCCCAAAGTGCTGGGATTACAGGCGTGAGCCACCGCGCCCAACCAAAAAAATTAATTAAAAAAAAAAAAAAAAAAAAAAAACAGCCACACACACAACCTGGGCAAACCTCACGACATGTAAAGCCCAGGCCCTGCAAGTGCCCATTCACAAGCAGATCAGGCCCACAAATCCTGTTGGCACGGTGGGGACGCACCTCCCCTACCTTAACCCATAGCAGCTACAGGGTGTCTTCCTGTGTAACCTGTTGCCAAGTGGACACTGACAATGCTGGCATGTTCTGGACTCTACTATGTACCTCAATTTTTAAAAGTTAAAAAGGAAATAAAAGGGGCCGGGCGCGGTGGCTCACGCCTGTAATCCCAACACTTTGGGTGGCTGAGGCGGGCAGATCACAAGGTCAGGAGATCGAGACCACCCTGGCTAACACTGTGAAACCCTGTCTCTACTAAAAATACAAAAATTAGCCGGGCGTGGTGGCGGGCACATGTAGTCCCAGCTATTCAGGAGGCCGAGGCATGAGAATCGCTTGAACCCAGGAGGCGGAGTTTGCAGTGGGCCGAGATCGCGCCACTGTACTCCAATCTGGGCCACAGAGTGAGACTCTGTCTCAAAAAAAAAAAAAAAGAAAAGACAATTTAGGGGGAAAATCAAAGACGTTTGAATATGAAGCAGGTGTTAGATGATATGAAGGAATTCTCCATAATTTTCCAGTTACAATATGGTGTAAACCAAAAAGCATCTGAGGCAGCTCTCATTCAAGTTAGGTGTTTATTTTGCCAGCTCCCAGGAAAAAGAAACACAAAACCACAGGAACGGTCTGTGATCTGTGCTTTTTCCAAAGAGCAAGATTTGGGGACTTCAATACATATATATTTTTTGAGATGGAGTCTTGCCCTGTTGCCCAGGCTGGAGTGCAGTGGCACGATCTCGGCTCACTGCAACCTCTGTCTCCCAGGTTCAAGTGATTCTCCTGCCTCAGTCTCGGGAGTAGCTGGGATTACAGGTACACGCCACCATGCCCAGATAATTTCCTGCACCTTTGGTACAGATGGGGTTTCACCATGTTGGCCAGCCTGGTCTCGAACTCCTGACCTCGTGATCTGCCTGCCTTGGCCTCCCAAAGTGCTGGGATTACAGGTGTGAGCTACTGCACCCAGCCGGGACTTCAATATTTAAAGGGGAAAGAGGAAAGAAAAAGAGGGGAGGGCAGATAAAAGGGGCAAGCAGTTCCATTCTGAGTTTTTGATCAGCGTTCACTGAATCCACGTTACAGGCGAGGGTGTAGAGCAGTCACGCAGTTGTCTCACTCAGCAAATTGTGCTTTTGTAAGATACAGCACACAAGTGCAGCTGCCTGTGGAGGCCTGTGGCCTTCTACCTGCAGCTGTTTGCTCAGAAACAAAAAGGCGGTTTCTTGAGTCAGTTTCCAGCTTAATTTTTCCCATTGGCATAGTGAATTTGGGGGTCCTGAGATTGTATTTTTTTCACAATGGTATTGCGGTTGTGTAAGAAAACATCTTTTTTGGCTGGGCACATTTGCTCACACCTGTAATACAAGTACTTTGGGAGGTCAAAGCAAGCGGATCACCTGAGGCCAGGAGTTTGAGATAGCCAACATGGTGAAACCCCACCTCTACTAAAAATACAAAAAATTAGCTGGGCATCGTAGCAGGCACCTGTAATCCCAGGTACTTGGGAGGCTGAGGCAGGAGGACTGATTGAACCCAGGAGGCAGAGATTGCAGTGAGCTGAGATCGTGCCATTGCATTCCAGTCTGGGCAACAAGAGCGAAACTCCATCTCAATCAATCAATCAATCAATCAATCAATAAGTCTTAAAAAGTTTAACCCGGCCGGGTGCGGTGGCTCATGCCTGTAATCCCAGCACTTTGGGAGACTGAGGCAAGCAGATCATGAGGTCAGGAGTTTGAGACCAGCCTGGCCAACATGGTAAAACCCCATCTCTACTAATAATACAAAATTTAGCTGGGCATGGTGGCACATGCCTATAGTCCCAGCTACTCAGGAGGCTGAGGCAGGAGAATTGCTTGTACCCGGGAGGCAGAGGTTGCAGGGAGCTGAGATTGTGCCACTGCACTCCAGCCTGGGTGACGGAGGGAAACTCCGTCTCAAAAAAAAAAAAAAAAAAAAAAAGGAACTTTAACGTGTTTTTAGGGTCAAAATGTCTTTAACATCTGGGATTTGCTTTAAAATTCTTTCAGAAACTCAAAAAAAAAAAAAAAGACCAGGTGCAGTGGCTCATGCCTCTAATTCCAGCACTTTGGGAGGCCGAGGCGGGCGGATCACCTGAGGTCAGGAGTTTGAGACCAGTCTGGCCAACATGGCGAAATCCTGTCTCTACTGAAAATAAAAAATTAGCCGGGTGTGGTGGTGGGCACCTGTAACCCAAGCTACTTTGGAGGCTGAGGCAGGAGAATTGCTTGAACCTAGGAGGTAGAGGTTACAGTGAGCCAGGATTGTGCCACTGCACTCCAGCCTAGACAACAGAGCAAGAGACTCTGTCTCAAAGAAAAAAAAAAAGATGAACAATGCTAATATCTGGTTAGCCCAGGTGGCAGGCCCGGGGCTCTGGGCTCCAGGTGTTTGCATTGTTCCAGGCAAGCCTGCCTGCTTCTGGACAGCACCTCCACCGCTGGCTGGGAGCTTTGCCTGGCTCTCCACTTGCATCCAGAAGGCGAGCATGGGGAACCAGGAGCCAAGTGTTTGGGGCAGTGGCAGGGGTTGTGGCCTCCTGGGAACCCTCCCAGTCCCCAGTGACCCTCAGCACCAGGCTGGCCAGGCCCATGGGCGGGGAGGAAAATGCACAGCCTGGGCTCCTGGCAGCCGCACGCAGTGTGACCACAGCTGAGCAGCTCTGCAGGAGTGGTGGCCCCATGGTCACAGGGACGGGATCACAAACCAGGATCCTTGAACGGGCTGGGATCTGACCACTTCCCTGGCCCTCACCCCCAGCACCCCCTCCAGCTGCACATGCACATACATGTAGTTGCACACACACATGCACACCCTCCTACACCACCCAGACAGTCCCCACAGCAGGCAGCCAGGATGGAGGGAGCACCTTTCCGCCTGTCTCACTGTGGGTCTGGGCTTGGGCTGACTTGGTACAGCCTCTGGCCAGGGTCAGGAGGCAGAGGCACCGCCCCGCCTGAGCTCTCGGAGCTGGGCAGTGCCCCTTGTTGTTCTCCTGCCCCTCAGTGGGTGGCTGGTCCTGCTGGGTGCCTGGGTCCAGCACAGCTGCCACAGGTTAGGCCACCAGCCTAGGCAGGAAGAACAGGGTGAAGATGGCAGAGCCCCTGGGAGAGCTTCCTGGGACCAGATCTTCAGCTTGTGGGCAGCAAGCACCCCACCTGGCTCTTGCCCTGCAGGCTGCCCGGCTTCATCACTGGTGGGGTCAGTGGTGGGGCAGCCCCTCCTGGTGCCCAGCACCACAGTGCCCTCTGTCCCCAGGCCTGCCCAGCGCTTTGTAGGGTCCTGGAATGCCCCTTCACTGATCCCGGTGGGAGATGAACCCACCTCTAATGAAAGTCCTGTCAACCAGATGCAGCCCACGGGCCTGGCTGTGCTGTGCCTCCGCTCCAGGAAGAGGATCCCCGGGCAGCCTGGTGGGCGGGTTCGCCTGGCATGCCGGATTTCTCCGCAGCTTGCGATAGAGGCACTTGCAGGGAGGCACACGTGTGAGCACAGGACACAGGAGCTTTCATCAGGCAGCGGCTGCGTGTTTGTAACAGTCCCGTCCAGGTTGCTTTATTTTGAATCTGAAATGGAGTTTTCGACTCCACTCTGGGCGTCCACCCAACAGGTGCCTGTGGACACCCACCTGCTCCCCACCATGCAACTTGCTAACCTTCAAGCGGATCAGTGTGACTACTCCCCAGTCTGATGGTCTGCAGGAATGTGGGGGCAGCAAGGTTACAGGGCCTCAGGCCAACCCAGGGATGGGGGCACAGCTTGTACATTTGGGGCTTTTTTACAGAAAGACGAGGGTGCTGAAGGGCCCCTGAAGGTCCCAAAGGTGGCAGGGCTGGGCCAGGCAGTGAGCCCGAGCCTGGTGTCTACAGGCCGACGGGAACCACTGCACAGTGGCCGTGGCCAACAGGCTGCCCAGAGCATGTCATTTTTAGGGCCTTTCCTGGACCTTCCATTCCAGCTCTCTGTAGGTTTTCCAAGACTCTTGTTCTGGCATTGACCAAATAGTTACCCAAGACACAGGCCTTCACCTGCACCTCCAGTTCATTCAGCTAGTTCTGACAGCTTCAGGAACAATCCATGGAGCTGCTCCCAGCCTACTCTGCAAGGCCCCCCAGCCCCTGCTGGCCTCCCATGCACAGTGCAGAGGCTCATTCAGGCCCAGTGCGGGAGGCAAGGGGTACAGATCTGAGAAGCAAGGGCTTATCTCCCAGGGGCAGGGCAGAGTGAGGGATGGGCCGATGAAGAGTACGCCTGCACGGGGCAGCAAGCAGCCCCAGGGGCTTAAACTGTGTCCAGCTGCAGCAGGCCTGCCGGAGCGACCGAGCAACATTTGTGACACCTCAACTGAGGGCTGCACTTGGCAGTCACATCTTCCCAGACAGGCCATCGCCAGTCCTGAGAATACTGCAAAAGCTCACCACTGAGAAATGGAGGTTACCCTCGAACCCTCAGGCATCCACACAACTCCCCTCCCTGCTTGGCTCCACTACAAACCCTGAGCGGGCATTGAGGACACAGCCATCTCCACACGGGGTATGAGAAGGAACAGCGGCCTTCCTGTGAGTAAATGCAGCAACCCAGCACACACAGCACTGCCACATGGAAAGCCTGGCTCAGGTCACAGTCAAATCCCAGTTAAGGATGTGGCTCGCTGGTTGCAGATGGAAACTTCTAGCAACCCAGAAACCAACTGTGAGAGTTCATGATGAGGGACATGATCCCACCACTCTCGGTAGACACCAACGCAACATATCAAGTGTTCGCAGCTCACCCACCCACCCATCCCAGCCGGGTTGGCCTCCCAGCCAGGCCCTTTCCGGCGGCTCCGCCAGCCTGCTCATCCAGCAACGCGGACTCCACAGGGTGAGCACAATGTCAACACTTGTTCTGCAGTTTGCTGCTGAGTCCTGCTTCCATCACTGCAGTGCCCACTTCACTAAGGAGTGAACCTGGGAGAAGGCGCCTGGCCTGGCTGTGGCCCAGCAGGGATCCAGGCCCAGAGGGCTGGGCTCAGCCCTGTGGAGACCCCCCTACCCTGAGGAAATCCTGCACAGGAATCTGTGGGCAGAGCAGGCAGTGTTCTCCAAGGCGCGTTGTCACCCCTGAAAGGCAGATCGGTTCCCTGGGAGGAATCTGCTATCTTCATACTGTTCCACATCTTCAAATAAATGTGCATTACTTTTTAACCTTAGAAACTGAACTTCCGAGGCGGAAGGGGCTCTGAAGCTGTGTGCAAGGTACACTGTACGTGAGGGGCGCCCACCACGCGTCAGGAAACGCCCCCGTGAAACTGTCAACTAAAATGCCCTCTCCCCTCAGTTCGGTCAGAAGCAGACTACAGAGAACAGTGCCAAAATTTTAGGTCACTGTGATTTGTATTTCTGTTTCTGAATAAATATTTTGTAAACAAAATTATTAAACACTTGGAAAATGTGTTCCCAATTAAAGTCAATTTGTAGCTATACTTAAAAATACCACATACACGGCCAGGTGCGGTGGCTCACGCCTATATTCCCAGCACTTTGGGAGGCTGAGGCAGGTGGATCACCTGAGGTCGGGAGTTCGAGACCGGCCTCACCAATATGGCGAAACCCCCATCTCTACTAAAAATACAAAAATTAGCCGGGCGTGGTGGCACCTGCCTGTAATCCTAGCTACTTGGGAGGCTGAGGCAGGAAAATCGCTTGAACCTGGGAGGCAGAGGTTGCAGCGAGCCAGATCATGCCATTGCACTCCAGCCTGGGCAACAAGAGTGAAACTCTGTCAAAAAACCAAAAATGCCTGGCGTGGTGGCTCACGCCTGTAATTGCAGCACTTTGGGAGGCTGAGACGGGCAAATCACGAGGTCAGGAGTTTGAGACCATCCTGGTCAACATGATGAAACCCCGTCTCTACTAAAAATACAAAAAATTAGTTGGGTGTAGTGGTGAGTGCCTGTAATACCAGCTACTCGGGAGGCTGACGCAGGAGAATCACTTGAACCCAGGAAGCAGAGGTTGCAGGGAGCTGAGATTGCGCCACTGCACTCCAGCCTGGACAACAAAGCGAGACTCCATCTCAAAACAAAAAACGCCACACACACAGACTAAACCTGTAGAGAAATGCTAGGAAAACAGCTGATTACTCAGCCACTGTGCACCACGGCGGAAACAAGTGGGCTTTGCTGTACAGTATCACAGGTGAACATGATGACAGTCCAGGGAATGAGGCTCCAGCTACACTTCTAGGTCATAGCAGCTGTTCTCTCCTGTCTCTGTGGTCCCCAAAGTCACATTCTCTGAGCGGTTTATAATTTTAAAGGCTACCAAAACAGGCACTACAACTACTACTAATGCTGAACAAATGATGTTTTTAAAAGATAAAAATGCTATACAGAAACAAAATAGTGCTTTAGGTTTATTGCTATAAAACACATACCCTTTAAACTAGGGTCCATGAGGATTAACTTTCGACATCAGGGGACTGTCAGAGGTCGTGGACACCCCCAGCCCCAGCCAGGTGCTGAACAAGGTAAAAATAATTTGCTCTGCAACCCTGTGTGGGGGGGAATAAAAGTAACCCAGCGTCCATTTAATAATGCAGCCAAGTGAAATTCCTTTCCCCACCTTACAAAGCACCATTAGATAACACAGCCGAACCGATCCTGCAGAAAGGTCGCTGGAGGGTCAGGCCGTAACTAACGCCACATTCCCATTTTGTTTGCTGGATAATTTTTTAATAAAGTAAGGTTTACATCACTGATATTTAAGAATGGCTATATGCACAAAAGAAAACACACCTTTTTGGCTAAGGGGTAAAGAAGTTAGAGAAAGCGTGAGAAACAGGGAGCCTGTGGGGTGAGGCGGGGCAGGAGCGGAAGGCCGCAGGCACCCCCAGCTCACTCCCTGCCTGCGGCAGCACCCATGGCCCTACAGATCAAGGTGCCATGAATGACAACAAGGATTCAGATCTCTTTCATTCTAGACTTCAACCTAGCCTTAACCTTTTGTTTCAGCACCAATCTAACAGAGCAGTGCAGGCATTTCTCATCCAGCAGCAATGCTGTTTCCTCACCCAGGGCGGGTGCCTGGGCTGACCCTGACGGGAGCCTCCAGAAACACTGCCTTAAGAAGGCACCACTGAGGGGTTCTGAGGTCCCTGAAGACCAACTGGTGCCCGTGATCTCCAAACAGACAAATATTTGACCTTTGTCTTCAATGACATTTACATATAAATAGACATAAATAAAATCCTCCATAATTTACACTTAAGTCTAGGAAGATGTGGCTCCCACAGATTTTCTAACGACAAAAAAAGTGTAGCTGTGTGCGGTTCTTGCTTTTCACCCAGGTCTCCCTGTAGCACAGAACATAGTGAAGTATCATCACACACACACTTAAAGTAAAACATGATACATTCACACTGTTGACTCAGACTGTAGTGATGCTCACTGCGAAAAAAAAAAAAAAAAAAAGCCCTTATTTAAACCTTAAAAAAACGAAACACACCAACTGCAATTGTTTAGGCTATAAAAGTTCTAATGTAGCAGCAAAGGATGTTTATAGAAAAAATATACTTTTAAGAAAATAGCTGAAAAAATCTAAAGAGATAAGGTATAAAAAGTTTAAAAAATATATCTTAAGACAAAATACTGCCCAAAACATATAAAACTGAATTGTAAAAATTCACCTATCTAAATGTAAAGGAGGTTGATGCAGCTGTGGCCTGCCGTCCTCTACAGTGGGGGACACAAAGAGACACAAAAGTCCCAGGGCTGTGGGGACATGAGAACTGGCCCAGAGACAGAAGCCTTCCAGAACAGCCTCTGCCTGGCCCTCCACAGGGGGGAAGTAAGTGGGATGGGCCTGGGGCTGCAGACCCCACTGGTAATGGGCTGTTCTGGGATTTCTCAGAATCAGCAGACAGGGCAGCAAGGCTGGGCCGCTGGCGGCAGGCGCACCCTCCGTGGGAGCCAGTGCTCACGTGTCCATGCGTCAGAGGCGGCTGTGAGCGCTCAGGGATCCTGCTCAGGTCTCCACCAGGATCTCCACTACATGGTCCAGCTCGCCCAGGTCAGACTTGCAGCTGGCGCTAGGGCCCGGGGTGGCTGGAGCCAAGCCCTCGAGCCCTTCACAGGGGCCTGGCCTGGCGCCCCCCATCATGCCTGTCAGTACTGTGTCCAGGTCGTAGTAGGGACTGTCCACATCTGAGAACAGCTCTTCCATGCAGCTGGGGTTTTTAGTCTCCAGCGTTTCAAATATCTGATCAAGTGACTTGTGAAAGCTTCCTCTGTTTTCTCGAGGGCCATCCATCTCCCAGACGCTGCTCTGCGGGTGCCTTGGTGCCTGCGCTGAGGTAACTGGGCAAAGGTCAGAAACTGGGCCCTGTGTGTGGCCATCTCCCAACCCAGGGGCAGGACATGCCCCCTCCTGCTCCCACGCTGCACGGCACAGGATCTCCGTGGAGACCAAGCGGTCGAGTGGCGCCCGCCCTGCAGCCTGGGGTGCCACTGCGCGCCACGTCCCATCCTGCGTCATCTCCTCTTGGATCTGCCGGACCGTGTTGGCAATGAGGACTGAGCGGCACAGATTGGGCTCCACAAGCATGTGGCAAAGCTGCAGCTTCACCAGAGACATGTCCAGGAGCGACTGCCGCTGTAGGCTGTACGAGGACACGGTCTTCAAGCCGGCCAGGGCTCCCTCCACGTCTTCCTCGTGGCCAACACATTTCCTCTTCAGTCCTCGTGCAAACATTGTGTCCTGCAGAAACCAAGGAAGATACCACTTAGCACACAGCAGACTCTCTAGCAGACAACGCCCCTTGGATTCCGTCTGACTGCCCTGACTGTACACAAGGAGCAGTCACTCTGTAACAGGCAGGGAAGTCAGAGCTGAGATGTGGAGCCCAGTGGGAGACCCCCTCAGATCAGCTGCCATCCTGTCTAATCCAGGCAGAGTCACGTTGTGAGAAACAACAAACCTCTAAACTGTACCACAGCAGTGATCTCCAGCAACAAAAGGTAAATGAACTAAAAGTAGGAGAAATATATAAGAGAAATATAAGTGTTTGACAGCTTGGCTGAAAATCTGTATCAAAAAATCAAATTGTAGTGCATACAAAAGAAGAGACCCTGGGGTAACATGAGATGAATGTGAACCATGCCAGCCTGCAGAGGGCGCAGGGCTGGGGACAGGGCCGGGCGCACACACCTACCATTCCAACTTCCCTCAGGATCCTGCCTGGGACAAAGTCACTTCTGTGTTCAGAGGGTTAGTGCCTTCCCCCTCAATACTTTCACTAAAAGCCTCTATATGTCGCAGACAGCCATGCTGGAAAGCTGTGCCACCAGGAACGTGCAGGGGAAGGACTGCAGGGCTGTATGCTCTTCCCATGCAGCGAGTGGGCTGTGTTTCGTGCACAATTCTCCAAGGGACACAGGGTCCCCTGGCAGAGCCCATGTGGCCCTGGGCAGCCCCTTGTTCCCACACCCACCCATGCTGCGTGCCTTAGGGATCACACCCATTCCTTGGCTCCCCCCACCCGCCCCCACCAGTTCATTTCTCCCAAGGTGCAGAGGCTCTGCCTGGCTGCTTTCTACTTGACATCTCTCAGGGTCAATGCCCTCCACTGGAGAGCTCTTGACGAGTTGGCACAACCATGGCTTCAGGGGCCACCTCCTCCCTCTCATCCCAACTCCTTTCTCTTCAAAGGAACCAAAACATGGCAAGGTGTGTGTTGGGGGGGGCGGGGGGAAGGGGGGTTCCCCACCAGTGTGTTGTGGCAGCCCACAGCTGGCCAAGGCAGCATTTCTCAGCATGTGTCTCAGCAATGGCGCTGCTGGTTGAAGATGCAGATTCCTGGACTTTACCCCAGACCTGGGCAACTCCAGGCTGGTACCTGAGGCTCAGCCTTGCTGAGCAGGCTCTACTCAGACGCACAGCACAGATGCACTAGATGGACATCGGCCATGTCTACTCTTAGAAATACAAGTCTGTGCAAACTTTTTTTTTTAACTGATTCTAAATTGGGATATCTCTGGGGCATTAAAGGCAGAGCAGAGAAGAGGGTGGGCTCTGGCTTTTGACAGGTGCCATTCTGAGCCAGTGCCGCCTGTGGGGAGCTGGGAGGATGACAGCTGGCTCAGGGCCACACTGGCCGGCAGAGTCTGACAGGACAAGCATCTCACACATGATTAAGTTTACCTCTTCTCATGCTTGTGATGTAGTGAAATATTATTTCAAATCAAGTTATGCATAAATAGGGTTACAATCTTTTGAATATGCAAACTTTGGAACTTCTTTTTCTCTTAGTCAATCTGATGGCTCCCTGTGACCAGGGTATACCCAGGTTGCTTTTGGAAAGCTGGGGTATGGGAGGCATATGCTGTCTCTGCTCGGGGTCTGGAGACCAAGGATGGGAGGTTCTGCAGTGCGGGAGAACTGGCTGCCAACCATACCCCTTCCCAGGAGCCCCTCTGGAGGCTCCCACCTGCTGGTCCTACCTTGAATCAACAGAAGAAAGGTTCCCCCTGTTCTCTGAATTTCCTTTCAGTGTCATAGATCTCAATTGCCTGTGCATTTAACACACCTAAATGTTTTAAAACTAAGTGACGTCTTGGGCATTTATCCGAGAGAAATAAACCAATGTTCATGCAAAAACATGTTCCAGAATGTCCATAGCAGCTTTATTTGTAATAACTCCAACCAGAAACAAGGAAAACGTCCCTTTCACCTGGGCATGGTGACACACACTCTGCTCCATTTATGCCACCAAATCCTACTCTGCAATAGAAAGGAATGAACTGTTGATACACACAACAGATCCTTCCACAAGGGAATTATGCTGAGGGAGAAAAGCCAACCTCAGAGGAGTGCCTGCTGTGCGATCCCATTTATGCCACACTGCAGTGCTGACCCAGAGCTGAGGGGTGGCATGGCTAGAAAAGGACCTGTGCAGGGAGATCTCGGGGGTGAGGGCCCTTCTGCTCCTGGGCTGTGGGGGTGGTTCCACTCTGACTGCACAGCACGGGACACACGCACATGGGCCTGCAGCAGCCATGTGATCACATGGACCTGGGGCCTGGCTGTGCATCCTATGAGGATGCCAACCCTGGGGAGCAGAGGAAGGGCACACGGGACCTCCTAAACACTGCTCTGCGACCTCCCCTGGTTCTACAATTATTTCAAAATTAAAACTAAAATAAAACTTACATAACCCTAGCTTATTTCCCCTACAACACCAATTTCCCCAGCAGCATGCAAGTGTCACCACAGGCACAACCCTCCGGCTGTGCACCACCTCTCACACCTGCATACACCAGCTTCTCAACTAACTCTACATGAAGGACACTTTACCACCAAAACACATTTAAACATTTCAACTACTTCTGGTAAATATTCAAGTTCTTTGTGTCAGCCACAAATTTAACTTTTCAGAGGTTTTCATCCCAATCCACTGAGAGTGCAGTGGTACCATCTCAGCTCACTGCAACCTCCACCTCCCAGGTTCAAGCAATTCTCCTGCCTCAACTTCCCAAGTAGCTAGGATTATAAGATGTGCACCACCACGCCCAGCTAATTTTGCATTTTAATAGAGATGGGGTTTCACCATGTTGGCCAGGCTGGTCTCGAACTCCTGACCTCAAGTGATTCGCCCACCTCAGCCTTCCAAAGTGCTGGGATTACAGGCATGAGCCATCACACCCAGCCACATTGTTTAAATCACTGGCTTAAAATTGCTAAGTATATTGAGAATTAACATAAGGCTATGTCAAACTACAAAAGACACCCTGTGTTGAGGAAAAGATGAAGTGCCACGGGTTCCTCTGTGGGAAGTCACTATACCTTTTGGGTTTTTAGTTTCTCTTTCAACCCTATCTCAATCCCAAGCCTGCATAACAATGGATTAATTTAAGACCCAAACCAAATCCTCTTGAACAGCATGCATTCAGCCCAAGTTTACAGACAGAACCACCCCTGGCTGCCTCCCTTGACTCTGGACACCCAGCAGCACAACCCCCATAATGTAGGGTCTACAAGAGGTCAGCAAGGCTGACCAGGACAATGAGGGCAACTCACAGAAGGAACGAGAATACCAATGGGACAGACCAAGAAGACCCACAACCACACTGGCAACCAGCTCAGGAAGCTGGCCCAAGCTCCTAGTATCCTCTGGGTCCCACTTTCCTTTCCTCTGAGTCCTTAGAAACGCCAGGTCATGAACCTCCCATTGGGGATCTTAAGAGGATGAATTAAATGCTTGGCCTGGTGCTGTCAGCAGTCCTAAGGGCAGCACTAGGAATCTGTGACCATCGGAAATCACCCTAACAGCTGCTCTGAGCGAGGGAATACACCAACAAACAATGGCGGAACCACGCACAGAAGCAGAACTATCAGCCGTAATCTGCGGCAAGTGGTCCGAAAGCAGCCCTTTACCTTCAGTAACCAGCCAGGAAGCCGGGTTGCCCTCGTCATTCTTGCAGGAAGCCTGGCTGCTTTCTCTAGGAAGCTAAACAGTCATTTCCACAGCAAGCAGCCCAAAATGGCCAGGACACGATTAGCTGACAACCTCTCCAGTTTTTGTCCCTGCTTCCAATTTAGGACCAACCAGAGAAAGCCAAATGTGTTCTAAGCCATCTCATAGGAGCCCCACTTCTTTCTGTTGTTGTTGTGTCACCCAGGCTGGAGTGCAGTGGCATGGTCTCAGCTCACTGCAACCTCCACCTCCCAGGTTCAAGGGATTCTCCTGCCTCAGCCTCCCGAATAGCTGGGATTACAAGCATGTACCACCAGGCCTGGCTAATTTTTGTATTTTCAGTAGAGACGGGGTTTTTACCATGTTGGCCAGGCTGGTCTCAAACTCCTGACCTTGGGTGATCCACTCACCTTGGCCTCCCAAAGTGCTGGGATTATAGGTGTGAGCCACTGTGCCAGGCCAGGAACCCCACTTCTAACCAGCCACCCCAGTCCCCCAAGTCAGCAGCCTCCATCAGCCATCCCTGAGCTTCCCTGGTTTCCACTGTAAAGCTCTCCTGTTCCCTCGCCTGCCTATGAGTTTCTGCCAATCACAAGGGAGAAGGGCCGCACCCTTGCTAGGGTAAGCTCTGGATAAACAGCCTCTGCCTGTTCTCACCTGGTTGCTTATTTCCACAGCTCACTGTAGACAATCTGGAAGAGTATCAAAAACCACAAAACAAATTTCCTCTCAGGATCCTATCCACTCAGAAAAAAAGTCACCACCTGGGTTCTTCCTTTCCTGGGTTCCTCCTTTCCAGCTGTTTCTCCCAGCACTTTCCTCTCTGCATAAGGGAGGGAAGTTTCATACTACTGACAATTTTCCCAATCACAAATGATACCAGTTTCTAACTTTAGGTGCTTTGGTATTTCTAGCATTTGGCTTCCTCAGCCTCGACTCTACTTACTAGGGTGAGGTGCAGGTACATTTTTAAGACGCTTGACAAACATCAAACTGCATCCTAAGAAGGTGGAACAATCCATCAACCTTCCCCTGCACTAATTTCTGCACACTTGCTGGTAAAGCTTCCTCTTGCTTTTCCAAGTCTCTGAGCCCCACAGCTAAGCATTCCTTCCCTCCTCCACTAAGCTCCACCTCTGTGTTCCTATCCTGTTCCACAGCTGCTCTCTGCCAGGGCCAGACACCCTGGCCTCCCTGTGTAGGTCCTTTTCTGGCCATGCCACCCTTCAGCTCTGGGTCAGAACAACAATGTGGCATAAATGGGATCCCACAGCAAGCATCCTTCTGCGGTTGGCTTTTCTCCCTCAGCATAATTCTCCTGAGATCCTTGCAAACTGTCTTGTGTGTCAACAGTTCACAACAGAGTATGATTTGGAGGCACAGACGGAGCCCAGCGTCACCGCGCCCCAGTTGAAGGGGACTTTTTCCTTGTTTCCAGTTTGGAGTTATTACACATAAAGCTACTAAGGACACTCTAGAACATGTTTTTGCATGAACATTGGTTTTTCATTTCTCTTGGAAAAATGCCCAAGAAATAACCGTTTTATAAAATTTAGGAGTGTTAAATGCACAGTCAGTGAGATCTATCACACTGAAAGGAAATTCAGAAAACAGGGAACATTTTTTTCTGTCTATTCAAGGGCAGGACCAGCAGGTGTGAGCCTCCAGAGAGGCTCCTGGGGAGGGGTGGCGGTCCTTGGCCTAGTTTCATCTCTCTCAGTTGTAAGCATTCTTTTTTTTTTTTTTTTTTAAAAGACGGAGTCTCACTCTGTCGCCTGGGCTGGAGTGCAGTGGTGCCATCTCAGCTCACTGCAACCTCCACCTCCCGGGTTCAAGCAATTCTCCTGCCTCAACTTCCCAAGTAGCTAGGATTATAAGGTGTGCACCACCACGCCCAGCTAATTTTGCATTTTAATAGAGACGGGGTTTCGCCATGTTGGCCAGGCTGGTCTCGAACTCCTGACCTCAAGTGATTCGCCCACCTCAGCCTCCCAAAGTGCTGGGATTACAGGCATGAGCCATCACACCCAGCCACAAGCATTCTTTTAAGACTTAAACAGGCCGGGCACAGTGGCTCACGCCTGTAATCTCAGCACTTTGGGAGGCTAAGGTGGGCAGATCACAAGATCAGTAGATTGAGACCATCCTGGTCAACACGATGAAACCCTGTCTCTACTAAAAATACAAAAAATTAGCTGGGTGGGGTGGCACATGCCTGTAGTCCCAGCTACTCAGGAGGCTGAGGCAGGAGAATCGCTTGAACCCGGAAGGCGGAGGTTGCAGTGAGCAGAGATCGCGCCACTGCACTCCAGCCTGGGCGACAGAGTGAGACTCCATCTCAAAAAAAAAAAAAACACTTAAAATAAGTTGAATGCACACGATCTGGCGTATTCTGACAAAGGAATGCAACTCAGCAACAAACCTCAATGATTTATGCAACATGGATAAATTTCAAAACATTATGCTGAATAAAAGCAGCAAGACACACACAAAAATACGTACTGTAGGATTCTATTGATCCGAACCTTCAGGACAGGCAAAGTTAATGGAAGTTGTGAAAACACAGAAGGGTAGCCACCATCCGGGTGGGAAATGCTACAAGGGGCCAGAGGGAATCCTCCAGAATGATGGAGATTCTCTCGCCCCTTGTAGCACTTGCGTAACCCAGGGACCTGCGTAGATGTGCCTGGGTTATATAAGTCCTACAAGGGACGAGAGAGAATCTCCATCATCCTCCACTGCATCTCATCCCATCCACAGATCCCATTCTGGTACCATGAGAATATTCCTGTTCAGTCACTTCAAATCATTGCTGTCCAATGTTCCAAATCTCCAGCAGCTAATTCTGTGTTGTACCCAATATTTTAAAATGCTAACAAGTTTATTACTATTAATACAAAAAGGAGTAAAGCTCACAGGTGTTTTTTACAGTCGCGTGACCCCTAAGAGCTGTCACCCACAACGTGCGTTCAGGGGTGAAGAGGATAAGGTTGGGCCCGGAGAAGCTGGCCTGTGAGGATCACCCTGAATTGGGCCATATCTGTGTTTGGGACAAAGTCACCAAGAGCATCATCTTGACCAGCCCTGAGGGATGCCTGGGCTGGGCCCAGCTCCCTGAGGGCCTCCAGTGTGACTCTGGCCTGAGGCTGCTTAACTCCTTCTAATATGGAAGGAAGGGCCCTATACCATACGGGCGGGGCTGTGGAGCCTAGCTCCCTGCTCAATTTTTTTTTTTTTTAAGAAGGAGTCTCATTCTGTCCCCCAGGCTGGAGTGCAGTGATGCAATCTCAGTTCACTGCAACCTCCACCTCCCAGGTTCAAGCGATTCTCCTGCCTCAGCCTCCTGAGTAGCTGGGACTACAGGCACGTGGCACCACACCTGGCTAATTTTTGTATTTTTTGCAGAGACGGGGTTTCACCATGTTGTCCAGGCTGATCTCCAACTCCTGACCTCAGGCAATCCGACCACCTCAGCCTCCCAAAGTGTTGGATTACAAGTGTGAGCCACCATGCCTGACCCCCTGCTCAGTTTTGAAGCTCCTTCTACACATCTAGTTAAATGCCTAAAATCCCACCAACTCCACAGGGTGTCAACGGGACAGCCAAGGCGTTCACCCCTCAGTCAACTCCCAGCACCGCCCTTAGGCTTCTAAACCAAGCATCAACCAGAAAGAGAAAAACCAAGAGGGTCAGACAGACTGAAGATATGTCTGACATGGCAGGTGGGACAGCCTACAGGCCACTAGGGACAGAGTAAACTAAGCCCACGGAGGCAGAGGCCAGCAGAGAGCAGCCCCGCAGTGCTACTCAGGCAAGCAGAGTACAGCTGAGGGACCGGCCCTTCACTACAGCAGCAGCCGCCACACCTTCGTGGCTGAGCAATCCCATGAGGCTGGCTGAAAATGCAGATTCCCAGATTCTGACCAATAGGGCTGGGACTGCTGGGGACAGACTCAACTCTGACCTAACCTGTCACCTTCACAGCTGGACTTGCAGCCACTTCGAAGTTTCGGGTTAAGCAAATTATCAACAATTTCCATTTCTCACACATCAGATAAGCTTTGAAATACTCTATCGGAAAAACAGGAAGAAGAGGAGCAAGGTCTTCAGTCTTGAGATCTACTGAGTGGGAGCTCCACCTTCCACTACAGTCTGCTGGAGGCTGTTCCTGAACAATTACTGATACGTTAATTTCAGGGGTTATTTTTGTTTTGTTTTGTTTTTGAGACGGAGTCTTGCTCTGTCGTCCAGGCTGGAGAACCTCCGCCTTCCGGGTTCAAGTGATTCTTCTGCCTCAGCCTCCCGTGTAGCTAGGATTACGATTACAGGCATGCGCCATCACGCCCAGCTAATTTTTGTATTTTTAGTAGAGACGGGGTTTCACCATGTTGGCCAGCTGGTCTCGAACTGGGGACCTCAGGTGATCCACCCGCCTAGGCCTCCTCCCAAAGTGCTGGTAAGTGTGAGCTACCGCGCCCAGCTAATTTCAGGTACTTTTGTTACTTGGAACGATACACCTTCCTTTCCCTGAAAACATGTTCCAATGGCAAGTTGAGGGAAACTTCCTGGCCCCTTTTCTAAGATAAAGCCTACCACTCTTCCTAGAAAAAGGGTGTAACTCACTTTGTGTTGATTTCCACCCTAATTATAAAACATGGTGACACTTGAAAATAGAGTGGTTGTACGTAGAAAGTTTATAAAACCTAAGTTTTGGGAACAGGCGATGTTTTTCTGTGGCTCACTTTGAGAGAACGGTTATCTGGGTCCTGCCGTCTCGTGAGTCCCACACGAAGGCCACAGGAGAGGCGAGGCAGCGGAGACCCTCTATTCCAGCAAGCTGTAGGAGCCTTTGTCACGACGATCCTGTTTACTGGACGAGAAGCGTTTGAAAACGCGCAGGGAAGCTTGCCTCTGACTTCTGCAAATGTCTCGGGGACTCTTCCTAATCCCACCTCGGAACGCCGGAGGAGCCCAGGAAAGACGGCGCTGGCCGACCCGCCCGGGGTCTGGGCCTCCTCCCACATCCTCGGCCCTCTCCGCGGCCGGGATCCAATTGAGGGGGCTGCAGCGCGCCCTGGCCCGGTTAGTGAGGTCGGCCGGGGACAGGGCGGGGGCGGCCGTGGCGGGGCGCGCCCGGCGTTCCCTCCGCGGCAACTAGAGCCGAGGTACAGGAAACGCCGCTGCGTACCCCAGCCGGGCCCTCGCGAAGTCGCTCCCGTGTGGGGCCGCCCGGAGGCCTCGACGAAGCCCCAGCTCCGCAATCCGCATGGAACGCAGACGGCGGCCCGGGCCCCTCTGGTTCCCCGGGCCCCCTCAGCAGCGGCCACCCCGCGGTGGAACCAGCGCCCAGGAGGGCGGCGAGGGCGCCCGCGGCAGCCCCAGCGGGAACCCTGAGCGCCGCCTCCGCCCCGGACCCAAGCCAGCGCCAGGAGCCACAGACTCCGCGTACCGCCCCCGGGCTCCTCCGCGCCCGGCAGCACAAACGCGCGCGCCGCCGTAGACGCCCTCGCGGTCAGCCAGACCCGCTCACCTGACCCGCGAGGCCGCCCGCCGGCTCCTCTGCTCAGCCGCCGCCACCGCCGCCGCCGCCGCCGCCACCAGCTTCCCGCCGCTGAGGGAGGAGCGCCCGCCGGCGCGGGGCGGGGCGTGCGACCGCCACTCAGCGTCCACAAAGGGTCGACGCTGCGCCCTCCGCGCGCCGTGCCCACTGATTGGCCACCCACGGACCGGGGGCGGGGCCTCTTGTTCAAACCCGCGCGGGCGGGGCATCTGCGGCGCGTGTTCCCGCGCTGCGGCGACGGCCGTTGGGGCTCGCGCGCGCCCTCGGTCGCCCCGCCCCCGCCTCCGCCTCCGCGCCGGGCCCCGCGACGCCCACGCCGCGCCGGCTCCCAGGTCTCCCCGCGCCCAATCCGGCCCCGCCCAGCCCCGCCGGCTCGCAGGTCTCCGCACGTCGGGTCCTAAACTGAATGCGCCTGCGCTGGGGGCCCACGTGGTGCCCTCGGGAGGGCGTGGCGGGGCAGCCTGGTAGGGGCTGATCCTCTCTCCCTTCTGCCTAGGTTAACTTCTCTGCCGAGGGATCCGTGCCGGGGTGGGGAGGAGCCGGGAACGGCAGTTCCCGGGCGGCCTGGGCTCCGAAGTCTATCCCAGCCTCTCCAGAAACCGCGGTTATCTCTAGAGGCTTCCCAGGTTTACACGTAAGAAATGTAACGTGAAAGTAGAAAGCAGGGAAACACGTGTTTTAAATCTCTTAGTGGAAAAGGTTTTAAATAGGATACAAGAGTCTAATATTCTTTGAACGCCTGCAGCAGGCCCGGCAGGCGTGGCTGCAGCTGAGAACCCTGTGCTGGTGGTGGGGGAATCCTCAGCTGAATCCGCAGATGCGGATGCGCCAAGGTCAGTGGTTAATGCTGAAATGCTGTCGGAAAAAGCTGGGAGTGACGTTGGGGCGCTGCTCACATAGGTCTCTAGGATAAGAGGCGTCTTAAAGCACCAAAAGGAAGAGTGGAAGAGTATTCCAGGAGAGGAATGGCTAGGACAAAGCCCGAGGCAGGGGCAGGAAGAAGTCTCAGTGCAGTGAAAAAGAACCCTGTGATCTCGTGGGAAAGTTTAAATGTGAGAGGTGGAGTGATTTTGAGGCTGTTCTCTGAGTGGGATGGAGACTACTGGGACGGTCAGCAGAGAAGGAACTGGGATCTGAATTATGCTTGAAAAGAATCACTGTTCTTATTTAAAAAAAAAACGGGTTTATTTCGCCCATGCTGGAGGACAGTGGCGTGATAATGGCTCACTGTATCCTCGAACTCTTGTGCTCAAGTGATCCTCACGCCTCAGCTTCCCACGTAGCTGGGACTACAGAAGTGTGTGCCACCACACCAAGCTAACCTTTTTTTTTTTTTTTTTTTTTTTTGGTAATTTTGTAGAGACAGAGTATTGCCTTGTTACACAGGCTGGGCTCCAACTCCTGGCTCCAACTACCTTGGCCTCCCCAAGTTCTGGGATTACAGGCATGAGTCACTACAACCACCAAGAATCACTGTTGGTAGAAGATTTGGAGGAGGCGGCAGGAAGGCTGGAAGTAGAAAATCCTATTAGGTTATTTTCCAGGTAAAAGAAAATGGGACTTGACAAAGGTGACTACCTGAGACTTTAAAGTTTATGCATATCAAAGTGAAAAGACTAATGGGGAAAAAAGGTTTTCCTGGCTGTATCCCACATAAAGGTTAAATTCCTTAATATACAGATATTCTGCAAATGAAATCTAGATCACCAAAGAAAAGTGGTTTGGACATGGTGGCACCCACCTGTAATCCCAGCTACTCAGGAGGCTGGGGTGAGAGAATCCCTTGAACCCGGGAGTTGGAGGCTGCAGTGACCTATGATTGCACCACTGCACTCCAGCCTGGGCAGACAAGAGCAGTGGAAATTAAAGCTGTGCTGGAGTGCCGTTTGCCACAGGTCAAATTGGCAAAGATCTAAAAATAATGTCTGGAGTAAGATAATATCTTCCAGAGCATATTAGTCTATTCTCAGGCTGCTAATAAAGACATACCCGAGGCTGGGTAATTTATAAAGAAAAAGAGGTTTAATGGACTCACAATCATGGCTGAAGACCTAGGAAAAGCAAAGGGACGTCTCACATGGCGGCAGGCAAGAAAGTCTGTGCAGGGATCTCCCCTTTATGAAACCATCAGATCTCAGGAAACGTATTCACTATCCAGAGAACAGAACAGGAAAGATCTGCCCCATGATTCAGTTACCTCCCGCCAGGTCCCTCCCATGACATGGGAGTTATAGGAGCTACAATTCAAGATGAGATTTGGTGTGATATTTCGACATATATATACAAAGTATAATGATCCATCAAGGTAGATAGCGTATCCATCACCTCAAACATCATTTCTTTGTGTTGGGAACATTCAAAATCCTCTCCTCTACCTATTAGAAAATATGCAGTAAGTTACCGTTAACTGTAGTCATAAAATATTAACAGGCTTGCTAGGACATAGGACCAGAAAAAGAAAACATAGAAGCCGTCTATGGTTACACCAGGATTGGAGTCATATTTTTCAGTAACACTAATGTATTCAGGAAAATTGATGACAAGGAGAACTAGAATCCATTAAAAAAAAGACTCAAAGGCCGGGTGCGGTGGCTCACGCCTGTAATCCCAGCACTTTAAGAGGCTGAGGTGGGCGGATCACAAGGTCAGGAGATCGAGACCACGGTGAAACCCCGTCTCTACTAAAAATATAAAAAAAAAATTAGCCGGGCGCAGTGGCGGCCGACTGTAGTCCCAGCTACTCAGGAGGCTGAGGCAGGAGAATGGCGTGAACCCGGGAGGCGGAGTTTGCAGTGAACTGAGATGGCGCCACTGCACTCCAACCTGGGCGACAGAGCAAGACTCCGTCTCAAAAAAAAAAAAAAAGACTCAAATTGAAGAAGCAGCATCAGTCTTACACAGTCTTCCAGGTGATAAAGGGGAACTCTTCTTACCAATTTGTTCTACAGGGCTAACAAATTTGATACTAAAACTCGAAAGGGACGTGATGAGAGAAAACACACAGGCTATTCTCTCTCATGAACACAGTTCAAAATTGCAAACCACATATTAGCAAATCAGATCCAGTGATAATGTGAAAAAGGTAGCTCATCACAACCAAGTTGGGTGTACTCCAGGAATTGGAGTACAGTTGATTTCACATTGCAAGGTCAACATGATTCATAACAGAATTAAGGAGAAAAAAAGTATGAAAATCTCAGTGTAGAAACATCTAGTAAAATTCAATACCCCTTCATGGTATAATCTTTAGCAAACTAAATATACAAGTGCAAAGTTAGGAACAGCCCCAAGACCACCCTCAAGTTTGAAATTCACTAGAAGGACTCACAGAATTCCCTAGAAGCTATTGTACTCATGGTTATGGTTTATTACCATGAAAAGGCTCATTAAAATTAACCAAGGGAAGAGGTGCATGAGGCAGGGGCCAGGAGAGGCCATGCGGAGACTCCAGTTGTTCTCTTGGAGTCACAGATAGTGGTATTGCTGGTGAAAATGTGTCACTGAGCTTGAGTCCAGAGTTCATTTACTTCCCAAATGAATATACACATTTACTCTATTGCCAGTCAAAATCCCAGGATATTTTTGAAACCTTACAAAATACTATTAAAAATCTAGAGAAATGGCCGGGCACAGTGGCTCATGCCTGTAATCCCAGTACTTTGGGAGGCTGAGGTGGGCGGATTACCTGAGGTCAGGAGTTTGAGACCAGCCTGGCCAACATGGTGAAACCCTGTCTCTACTAAAAATACAAAAATTAGCCAGGCATGGTGGCATGTGCCTGTAATCCCAGCTACTTGGGAGGCTGAGGCACGAGAATTGCTTGAACACAGGAGGCGGAGGTTGTAGTGAGCTGAGATTGATTGCACCACTGCACTGCAGCCTGGGCAACACAGCGAGACTCCGTCTCAAAAAATAGATAAATAGGCCGGGCGCGGTGGCTCAAGCCTGTAATCCCAGCACTTTGGAAGGCCGAGACGGGTGGATCACGAGGTCAGGAGATCGAGACCATCCTGGCTAACACAGTGAAACCCCGTCTCTACTAAAAATACAAAAACTTAGCCGGGCGAGGTGGCAGGCGCCTGTAGTCCCAGCTACTCGGGAGGCTGAGGCAGGAGAATGGCGTGAACCCGGGAGGCGGAGCTTGCAGTGAGCTGAGATCCGGCCACTGCACTCCAGCCTGGGTGACAGAGCGAGACTCCGTCTCAAAAAAAAAAAAAATAGATAAATAAACATAAAAAATAAAAATCTCGAGAAATACATGTGAAAGTCTAGCCTATAGATAAAGTAAGAAAGAAAAGTATTAAGGAGGAGACCCACCTCTATATCAGTTACCTTTTGCTGTATGATACACTTTTCCAAACTTAGTAGATTCAAAAGGCAGCCTTTTGTTTGCTGGCATTTCTGCGGTTGGCATTTCAACTGGGGTCAGCATGCTCTGTCTCATGAGGTATCAGCTGAGCTCACGCAAGCGTTTGGGTCTTGGCAGGGATAACTGACTCATCTCTGCTCTGTCATCCTCCAGAAGGCCAGCCCAGGCAGGAGGCCTTCCGGCGGTACCAATACAGGGGCTCTTTTTACACTTTCCTCTGCTCAGCTCACATGTGTCAATGTCCAGGTGGCCAAAACACATCTGGCCAAGCCTAGGGCCAGTGTGGACATGAGATGACAATTCCCTGGAGGACATTATTATTGTTACTATTATTTTGAGACAGAATCTTGCTGTGTTGTCCAGGCTGGGGTGCAATGGTGGGATGCTCTCGACTCACTGCAACCTCCACCTCCTGAGTTCAAGGATTCTCCTGCCTCAGCCTCCCCAGTAACTGGGATTACAGGCACGTGCCACCACACCTGGCTGATTTTTGTATTTTTAGTAGAGACAGGGTTTCGCCATGTTGGCCAGGCTGGTCTCTAACTCTTGACCTCAAGTGATCCGCCTGCCTTAGCCTCCCAAAGTGCTGGGATTACAGACGCGAGCCACTGCACCCAGCCTATTATCATTATTATTTTGAGACAAGGTCTTGCTCTGTGGCCCAGGCTGAAGTGCAGTGGTACAATCACCGCTCACTGCAGCCTTGACCTCCCCCAGCTGAAGTGATTCTCCTGCCTCAGCCTCCCAAGTAGCTTGGGCTACAGGCACACACCACCACACCACACCTAACCAAACGTTACTGTAGTCTACATCTTACCAGATACTTGAACATACTGTAAGTAAACTTAAATATATACTTAGTAATGACAGATATTGCTGTATACTGTAGTAAAATGAAACAAATATATACAGATGCTCCTCCACTTAGGATGAAATTATGCCTCAAAAACCCCATTGTAATTTGAAAATATCAAAAATAAGTTGAGAATGCATTTAATACATCTAACCTACCAAACATGCCTTAGCCTAGCCCATCTTACACATCTCAGAACACTTAGCTTCACCTACTGTTGGGTAAAATCGTCTAACACGAAGCCTGTTTTATAATAAAATCTTGACTATCTCATGTGATTTATTGAATACTCTACTTTCACTTTTTTCACCATCACTGAAAGTGAAAAACAGAATGGGCGGGTGGGTACTTGGAAGTATGGTTCCTACTGACTGTGTATTGCTTTTGCACCATTGTAAAGTCAAAAAATCATAAGTCAATCATAAGTCAGAGACCATCTGTATCTACAAGAATCCACAGGAAATACTAAAATGAATAGTGAAATTGTGAAAATGGTAAAGCTTTCTCCCATTACCAGTAAAGAGACAAAGATTCCTCATCTCCTGACTCATCTCCGCTCTGACTCATTTCTACCCAACGTCGTACTCTAGGACCTAGCTATTGTAAGAAGGCAAGAAAAAGAAAGGAAAGGTATGAAGATTTGAAAATGAACTAACATTATCATTAATTTCAGAAAGTTAGAATTTATAGAAAATCCAAAGGATGCTGGGTGCGGTGGCTCACACCTATAATCCCAGCACTTTGAGAGACCAAGGCAAGAGGCTCACTTGAGGCCAGAAGTTTGACACCAGAGCAGGCAACATAGTGAGACCTTGTCTCTACAAAAAAATTTTTTAAATTAGCCACATGGGCCAGGCGCAGTGGCTCACACCTGTTATCCCAGCACTTTGGGAGGCCAAGGCAAGCGGATCATGAGGTCAGGAATTCAAGACCAGCCTGGCCAGTATGGTGAAACCCCATCTCTACTAAAAATACAAAAATTAGCCGGGTGTGGTGGCACACAACTGTAGTCCCAGCTACTTGGGAGGCTGAGGCAGAAGAATTGCTTGAACCAGGGAGGTGGAGGTTGCAGTGAGTGGAGATTGTGCCACTTCACTCTATCCTGGGTGACAGAGCAAGACTCTGTCTCAAAAAAAAGAAAAATAAAATAATAAAATGAGTCAGGTGTAGTGATGCACCCCTGTAGTCCCAGCTACTCAGGAGGCTAAAGCAAGAAGATTTCTTAAGCCTGGGAGGTTGAGACTAGTAAGCCATGATTATACCACTGTCACTCTGGGTGACAGAGCAAGACTCTGTCAAGAAAGAGTCTTGGAAGAGAGAGAGAGAAAGGAAGGGAGGGAGGAAGGAGAGGGAGAGAGGAAGAAACGAAGGGAGGGAGAGAATCCCCAGATAAATTGTTCAAATTAATAAAAAGTTAATGTGTAAACAAATTGTATACCAACCTAAGAGGATGGATGGGCTTGTAATAAGCAGCTGTGTCTCAGCCAATCATAGCAGCTGAATGTCCAGCCAGTCAGAGGCTGAAAGCTGCCAAAACATGACCAAATAAGGCAAACACCAAATGCAACCAATCAGGTTATTTCTGTATGTCATTTCCTCTTCTCTGGCTATACATATAGCCTGCAGAAATTGCTGCGTGATGCATTCTAAACCAGTCTGGGCTGTTTCCCGGGTACATGAATGTTTTCTCTGCTTAAACTCAGTTATGTTTAACTTGTCTTGGATTTTTATTTTTTTAATACAATCAATACAGGAAAATCAATTCTATTTGTATATATAAGAAACCATTGGCCGGACGTGGTGGCTCATGCCTGTAATCCCAGCACTTTGGGAGTCTGAGGCAGGCGGATCATGAGGTCAGGAGTTAGCCTGACCAACATGGTGAAACCCCATCTCTACTAAAAATACAAAAAATCAGCTGGGCGTGGTGTTGGGCGCTTGTAATCCCAGCTACTTGGGAGGTTGAGGCAGGAGAATCGCTTGAACCCAGGAGGCAGAGGTTGCAGTGAGCCAAGATCACACCAGTGCACTCCAGCCTGGGCAACAGTGCAAGACTCCATCTCAAAAAAAGCTAGAAACCATTATAAAATACTTTTTTAATGATGTCGTTTGCAAACCACTAAAAACATCAGCACCTAGGGATAAATCTAACATGGAATATGCAAGACCTCTACGCAGAAAACTACAAAGCATTGCTGAGAGAAATCTAAATAAATGGAGGAATAAACCAGGCATATGGATTGGAAGACTTACTCCTGTAACAATATCAGAGATCTCAAAATTTATCTTCAGATTCAAAGCAATCTCAGTCAAAATACCAACTTGTTTTTATGGGAATTGACAAACTGATCTCACATTTTTATGGCAATATAAAGTGCCAAAAATAGCCAAAACAACCTTGAAGAACAAGAAAGTGGTGAGCTGGACAATAACTTTGGAGATCCATGTGGCAGGATCTACCAGACCTGCACACACACCGAGCCTATGACTTAGGATTGCTTGTCGGGATGTGCGCAATGGAAAGGCATGCCTATGTTCACAAAAAGATTTATACAATAGTATTTGTAGCAGGGTTATTCATAGTAGCCCTGTGAAAGTTGTCAAATTCAAAATGAAATCACTTGTGACAATCCCCTGGCTAACTGGAGCTGGGGAAGGGCATGAAGGGAGGTCTCCCATGTACGATTTGCCTGATTACAAGAACTATCACAAGATGTTTCCAAACCACAGGTCACTACACATGTCACACAAGGACAGCCAGCTGCTTATACAAGAACACTTGCCTGACACGTGGTCTCACAAGCCCAATCCAAAACTGCAAGAGCCTACCTAACTCACAGATGACGAGTCCTACCTAGCAACTACCAACACTTGCCAGTCAGAACTCACCAGCTTAGGGCCAGGCACAGTGGCTCATGCCAGTAATCCCAGCATTCTGAGAGGTTGAAGTGGGAGGATCACTTGAAGCCAGGAGTTCAAGACTAGCCTGGCAACATAGTGAGACCCTGTCTCTATAAAAAAGGATTTAATTTAAAACTATGAAAAATAAAATCTCACCAGCTCTTATAAGATGCTGCCAGCTCCAATATACTTTCTTTCAAAATAACTTGTGTAGCCTACACTTTCCCTAATAAAACCCTAGCCTTTTCCCTTCATTCTCTGGACATACCAGAGACCACTGTGTTCTGTATGTATGTCCCAGATTGCAATCCTACTTCTTATACCCAAATACAACCTTTTATTTAAACTTAGAGATTCAACTCTGTTTTTTTTTTAAAGTTTTTTTTTTGGGGGGACAGAGTCTCCCTATGTCGCCCATGGTGGAGTGTAATTGCGCGATCTCGGCTTGCTGCAAGCTCCACCTCCCGGGTTCAAGCTATTCCCCTGCCTCAGCCTCTTGAGTAGCTGGGATTACAGGCGTGCGCCACCATGCCCAGCTAATTTTTTGTATTTTTAGTAGAGATGGGGTTTCACCATGTTGTCCAGGCTAGTCTCGAACTCCTGACCTTGTGATCCACCCACCTCAGCCTCCCAAAGTGCTGGGATTACAGGGGCGAGCCACTGCACCCAGTGAAAGCTCCAACCTGAAAACAACCCAAATGTCTGTCCCCAAGATAATGGACACTGGAGGTGGGTATATTCAACAGTGGCACACTGTTGTGAGATGAGATGAGCAAACATTGCTGCACACAAACAAATGATGGGTCCCACAAACATAACGTTTCGGGAGAGAAGCCAAACTCGAGTAGTGACTGCTTCCACAGATGGAAAGCTCAGATCAGGCAGAGGGGCACTGTACCAGAGAATGGACCTTGGGCAGCACGGGAGTCTCCCAGGACCTGGAGACCATCACTGTCTTGATCTGAATGGTGGTGTTGAATCTGTTTTGTGTGTTCCCTTTCAGGGCATTCTATGTTTTGACTTCAATAAATAAGTACATTAGGCCAGGCGGGGTAACTCACGCCTGTAATCCCAGCACTTTGGGAGGCCAAGGGGGGGGTGGATCACGAGGTCAAGAGATCGAAACCATCCTGGCCAACATGATGAAACTCCGTCTGTACCAAAAATACAAAAATTACCCAGGCGTGGTGGTGGCGCATGTCTGTAATCTCAGCTACTTGGGAGGCTGAGGCAGGAGAATCCCTTGAACCTGGGAGGCGGAGGTTGCAGTGAACTGAGATAGCGCCACTGCACTCCAACCTGGCGACAGACCGACCCTCCATCTCAAAAAAATTTTTTTAAAAAGTACATTAAGTACTGTGTCTCATACAATGTATCTATGGCTGGATCCCCAGGGGCTATCTCTGGGTGGTCCCCTGGTGGCTGGGGCTCAGGCCAGGCTAGAAGGCTCCATGTCTGTCTTTTTGTTCCTTTGGAATTACCTTCCATGCATATGTATTACCTAGTCAAGGAAGAAAAGCTTCCCTTTAATTAAGAAAAAAAATGCGTTCAGCTTTTCAGCCTCGCAACTGAGCCCCTTCACTTGGGAGCAGCCTGGGTGTGTTTGTGCACAGTTCAGATTCCAGGCAGGACACTGCTATGGCCCTACCCGCCCCCTCATCACTCATCCTGACTCCTGGGGCCTACCCTGGGGCTAGGGGCTGCTGGGGCTGTGGTAGGGTGGAGACATCAGGCCCACATGTACCAAGAAGTCCCCAGAGAGTCAGTGAGGAGATGCTCAGGACACACCTGTCAGGGCAGGCCCTCAGCCTGTGACTAAGCCTCCCAGCCACCTTTTTCTTTTCCTTTGTGTTGTTTAATATTTTTGTCACAAAGAGCAATGATCACTGGCAGAGCTGTCGCTATTTAAATGGTAGGAAGTGCCCCTTTTGGGACTGGGCCTGGTGGCTCATGCCTGTAATCCTCGCATTTTGGGAGGCCAAGGTGGGAGGATCACTTGAGTTCAGGAGTTTGAGACCAGTCTGGGTAACATAGCGAGACCCCGTCTACAAAAAATCAAGAAATTAGCCAGGCGTGATGTATTGGTTGGTTTTCACACTGCTATGAAGTACAGTGTGACTGGGTAATTTATAAAGGAAAGAGATTTAATTGACTCACAGTTCAACATGGCTGGGGAGGCCTCAGGAAACTTACAATCATGGTGGTCGTCAAAGGGGAAGCAAGACACCTTCATAAGGTGGCAGAAAGAAGTGCCGAGCAAAGGGGGAAGAGCCCTTTGCAAACCATCAGATCTCCTGAGAACAAATTCACTAATGTGAGAGCAGCATGGGGGCACCGCCACCCCCATGACTCAGTTACCTCCACTTGATCTCTCCCTTGACACGGGATTATGGGGAGTACAATTCAAGATGAGATTTGGGTGGGGTCACAAAGCCTAATCATATCACGTGATGTCGCCTGCCTGTGGTTCCAGCTACTCAAGAGGCTGAAGTGGGAGGATCACTTGAGCCCAGGAGGTCGAGGCTGCAGTTAAGCTGAGATAGTACCACTGCACTCCAGCCTGGGTAACAGAGCCAATGGATTGGCTGCAATAACAGAAACTGAAAGGAAAATAAATCTCGGGACCCCAAAATCACTAAGCCAACGGGAAAAGTCAAGCTGGGAACTCCATCAGCAAACCCGCCTCCCATCCTATTCCTAAATAAAATAGCTACAAACAAAAAAGCTATGTCCTTCCCTCAAAATGTGTCCACAAGAAAATGCCTTGTGGGCAAAAGACAGGCAGAACTCAAGAGTCCTCCCTCTGCTCCGGTGAGACAAACGCACAGCTGGTGGCTCCTTTGCCCTATTGTTTCACTAAGCCAGACTAAGGCATAAGTGACTATTCCTATAAATTGCGTATTCAATTAAAGGCTAATCAGAAACTCAAAAGAATGCAAATGTTTGTCTCTTTACCTATGACCTACAAGCCCCCTTCCCGCTTTGAATTGTCCCACCTTTCCAGACCATTGAAACAATTCTCCTGCTTCAGTCTTCTGAGTAGCTGAGACTACAGGCACCCACCACCATGTTTGGCTAATTTTTGTATTTTCAGTAGAGACGGGGTTTCACCATGTTGGCCAGGCTGGTCTCGAACTCCTGACCTCAGGTGATCCACCTGCCTCAGCCTCCCAAAGTGTTGGGATTACAGGCGTGAGCCATGCACCCAGCCTCAGATGCTTTTTGGTTCACAAATTGGTAACCAACAGAAAGGACTCTGAGTGATGGTGACCCTGACCTTCAACAAATCTATCAGTGCTTGGTACCAACTTGAGCTATCTTTACGGCTCAAACCAATAGGACAAATTGCTGAGGACTGGGAGCTTCCCTCCCTCCAGAGAATCCCAGATCTCCTAAAATTTGATTGAGATCTACAGTTTATTTTTCTGTACAACTGTCAGAGGCATGTGAACCAGAGCAACTCCATCTTGAATAGGGGCTGGGTAAAATGAGGCTGAAACCTACGGGGCTGCGTTCCCAGACGCTTAAGGCATTCTAAGTCACAGAATGAGACTAGGAAGTTGGCACAAGATACAGGTCATAAAGACCTTGCTGATAAAAACAGGTTGCAGTAAAGAAGCCAGTTAAAACCCACCAAAGCCAAGATGACCACAAGAGTGACCTCTGGTCATCCTCACTACTACACTCCCACCAGCACCATGAGAGTATACAAATGCCATGGTAATGTCAGGAAGTTACCCTATATGGTCTAAAAAGGGGAGGCATGAATAATATACCCTTGTTTAGCATATCATCAAAAAGTAACCATAAAATTGGGCAACCAGCAGCCCTTGGGTCTGCTCTGTCTACGGAATAGCCATTCTTTTATTCCTTTACTTTCCTAACAACCTTTATTTCCCTTTACTCTATGTACTTGCCCTGAATTCTTTCTTGTGCGAAATCTAAGAACCTTCTCTTAGGGTCTTGATCAGGACCGCTTTCTTGTAACACAACTCCTTTTTTTGGAGTTTTACTTGCTTCCAACAAGGAAGGCCAGTTTTCCTGCTTCCATGACAATGGAAGGCCGGTAACTCCTTTCCGGAGTTTGAGCTTGCTTTCAACAGGGAATGCAAATTTGAGTTTTCTCCTGCTTCTAGAATGGAAGAGCGCAGTCTTCAGCCTGAGACCCATTCACTGGGTTTTGGTAGCTTCACTGGGTTTTGGTCTTGGCTAAAGTTACGATTAACAACCACCTGGTCTTAATTTATCTTTACCATTAGAGCACTCAGTAATCATATTGTTGGGATCTTTTGTTTGTTTGCTGTTGTTGTTTTTTGTGAGACAGATTCTCACTGTGTCGTCCAGGCTGGAGTGCAGCGCAGCGATCTCAGCTCACTGCAAGCTCCGCCTCCCGGGTTCACGCCATTCTCCTGACTCAGCCTCCCGAGTAGCTGGGACTACAGGCGCCCGCCACCACGCCCGGCTCATTTTTTTGTATTTTTAGTAGAGACGGGGTTTCACCATATTAGCCAGGATGGTCTCAATCTCCTGACCTCGTGATCCACCCGCCTCGACCTCCCAAAGTGCTGGGATTACAGGCGTGAGCCACCGCGCCCAGCCGGGATCTTGTTTTAAAAAATGTTTTCGGGTCTTTGTCCCATTAGATTTGACCCACTCTACTTGACTTGGTCAAATTCGAATGAGAATTCCAAATTATGGGAAACAAAGACTTTCTGAATTATCTAACATTCCTCACAGATGCAAAAGAGAAAAACAAAACAAAACCACGCTCTTGGTTTCCGTGTTCGCTTCCCGACATTCCTGGTTTCCGTGCTTGCTTCCTGTCTTACTCTTCTTCCACCCTGTTCCTCCTTCTCCTTCACCAACTTCAGTACCAAGAAAAAAATCTAGAGAAGGTGTCTAAAGACTCAAATCCCGTAAAGAACTCAGAACAATGGCACCACTCACCCCTTTTGGGGTGTTCTGTTTTCTTTGTGGCGTTTCAAGAGTCATGGATGGGTTCTTCTGGGTCTAAGACTCTGGCTCCTGTTGCATTACCTGTATTCTTTGTCTTTGTGGGGGTACCAGAGATGACCTTGTGCTATGAGAGGATTTGAGCCTGGCGTTTGTAATCATGGTGGATGACAGCTACAAAGTTAGGGGTGGCTGAGGACAGTTTATAGGAAGTGGTGTTGGCCGGGATTTTTTCCTCCTGGGAAGTTGTTGTTTAGGATCCTAATTCTAGTTGGGAGGTGCATTTTAAAGGGTCTTCTCCATTGCCTTGTATGCACATTTGCACGAGGAAGTGAACTGTTGTTTTCATAGGTAAATGAGAGACTGGGTTTCCTCAGCTCCAAAGAGAAAGGACATTTTGCTTTTCCCAGTGGAAAGGTGCCTCTGGGTGAATGGGGGCCAAGCAGCAGTGTCTGGGGGGTTGACCCGCTGCGATGTGCAACGATCCTACAGGAAACCCCCAACAAAATTAGTTTAAAAGGCTAGTCCAGGAAGCGCATAAAAGAGTGGCTCACTCCGCACTTCGAGCCCTTCTGGAGGTACTTAGACGTCCTGAGAGAGAAATTGAGACACTTAGACCTCCAGAGAGAGAAACTGAGACACGTGAGGGGGCAGCAATGACTCAGTGGTGGTGACACTGTGAAGTCCCGCCCGCAACCAGCACATGACACTAACTAGGCCACAGGTCACTTCCTCCTTTTGAGAAACAAATGTGCGAAACAAATCATCTAAGAATGAGGAAAGCCAAGGAAGGCGACACCTCTTGGGCCCCCATTTGGTTTAATGATGCCTCTGTTTGCAAGTGTTTGTATAAAATGGACGTGTTATGGTCTTTCTGCGCACAGTTACATCAAGGAAAATGCAGAGCCTGAAGGTCAGCCTGCAACCATCAAGTTCCCAAGTGGGGTTTTTTGGTTTTTGTTTTGTTTTGAGACAGAGTCTCGCTCTGTCACCCAGGCTGGAGTGCTGTGGCACCGTCTCGGCTCCCTGCAACCTCCGCCTCTTGGGTTCAGGCGATTCTCCTGCCTCAGCCTCCTGAGTAGCTGAGATTAAAGGCACCCGCCACCATGCCCGGGTTAATTTTTGTATTTTTTAGTAGAGACGGAGTTTCACCATGTTGGCAAAGCTGGTCTTGAACTCCTGACTTCAGGTCATCCGCCCGCCTCAGCCTTCCAAAGTGCTGGGATTACAGGTGTGAGCCACCACACCCGGCCAAAGTTCCTAAGTTCTCTATCTCTCTGCTATCTTTTCCCTGCTTCAAGTCTGCTGTTACTTTTCTCCCGTGATAAAATCCACTGTGTGCATCCAGCCATTTCTTTTTGTTATTGTTTGCGCAAACCAATGAGTTTATATTAATATCTCATGGCCAGAGTTCTAGAGTAAAAGCTATAGGATCTTTGTATGAGTGTGTATGTGTGTGCTTATATGTACATACATGTATTTTGTTATGTGTTTTTGGCCACAGGTACCAAATTGGCTTAAAGTTATAGAGTAGTCATAAATTAAATAATAACTGAAATGCTTTTCAAGTTCATGTGACTTTTAAGTAAAATCATTAATAAGCTAGCTTTAAAATTTTGGTAAAGTGATATTAGAAAAGTCTTATGAATTGTTGGCATCCTTTTTTTTTTTTTCCCTTGAGATGGAGTTTCGCTCTTATTGCCCAGGCTGGAGGGCAATGGCGCAATCTTGGCTCACTGCAACCTCTGTCTCCTGGGTTCACCCAATTCTCCTGCCTCAGCCTCTCGAGTAGCTGGGATTACCAGCATGCGCCACCACGCCCGGCTAATTTTGTATTTTTAGTAGAGATTTCTCCATGTTTCTCCGTGTTGGGGTTTCTCCATGTTGGTCAAGCTGGTCTCAAACTCCCGACCTCAGGTGATCCGCCTGCCTCGGCCTCCCATAGTGCTGGGATTACAGGTGTGAGTCACTGCACCTGACCAGCATACATTTATATTTGCATTATTGATCAAGAGATTTCATTCTTATCCCTGCCAAATAATAAAAGGTGCCAACATTTGGCATAAAGCTCATTAAACTATAAACCCAGCCCAACACAGAATGATCTCGGCTTGTGTAAATTTTCCTGCTGTGTAATTTTTGATAAATAAGACATTAATATTGGTTTAATGAAAACAGTTAAATCTTGAATTATTTAGTAAAATAACTATATATTTAATCTTAAGGTTTCTACTTACCTAAATACCTGAAATTCACGGGCTATAAAATGGTTGACAGGGAAATAACTTTAAATGATGACTATGACAGTTTTCATAAATAATGCAGGTAAACTCAATATAAAATAATTAGGTATATGTAATGAGATACATACTTGTAGACAAATGCCATAATTTGGAACCTAAAGTTATATCAAGTTAAATAGTAGATATTTCATTAAATAGGTATTTTTCAATTAAAAAATATACTAAGAAAACATTCTTTCTAAAAAATGTGTGTTCTTGTTAAAAGGGGAATTTTTGTCTAATTTATTTATTGTTATTTTTATGATTACATATATTTTTTGAGACTGAGTCTCACTCTGTTGCCCAGGTGGAGTGCAGTGGCATGATCTCAGCTCACTGCAACCTCCACCTCCCGGGTTCAAGTGATTCTCCTGCCCTTTTATTTATTTATTTATTTATTTTTGAGATGGAGTCTCACTCTATTGCCCAGGCTGGAGTGCAGTAGCGTGATCTTGGTTCACTGCAACATCCACCTCTTGGGTTCAAGTGATTCTCCTGCCTCAGCCTCCTGAGTAGCTGGGATTACAGGCACCCACCATCATGCCCAACTAATTTTTGTATTTTCGGTAGAGACAGGGTTTCACCATGTTGGCCAGGCTGGTCTCAAACTCCTGACCTTAGGTGATCTGCCCACCTCAGCCTCCCAAAGTGCTGGGATTATAGACGTGAATCACCGCCTGGCCAATTTTTGTGTAATTTAAAGCTTATTTAAAGGTTATGTATAAAACAAGGTAAAGGGAATCAGGAAATAAGAGATGTAAAAAAAGTTACAGAAGGCCATGGCCAGGAGCAGTGGCTTATGCCTGTAATCCCAGCACTTTAGGGGGCTGAGGTGGGCAGATCACCTGAGGTCAGGAGTTCCAGACCAGCCAGGCCAACATGGTGAAACCCTATCTCTACAAAAATACAAAAATTAGCTAGGCATGATGGCAGGTGCCTGTAATCCCAGCTACTCGAGAGGCTGAGGCAGGAGAATTGCTTGAACCTGGGAGACAGTTGCAGTGAGCTGAGATTGCACCATTCCACTTCAGCCTGGGCAACAAGGAGCAAAATTCTGTCTCAAAAAAAAAAAAAAAGAAAGTTATAAAAATAAAAAGGCATTTTTAGTATTAAAAAAAGTTGGCTGGGTGCGGTGGCTTTATGCCTGTAATCCTTTTTAGCACTTTGGGATGCTGAGGCAGGTGGATCACCTGAGGTCAAGAGTTCGAGACCAGTCTAGCCAACATGGTGAAATGCCATCTCTACAAAAATATAAAAATTAGCCAGGCATAGTGGCCCATGCCTGTAATCCCAGCTACTTGGGAGGCTGAGGCAGGAGAATTGCTTAAACCCAGGAGGTGGAGGTTGCAGTGAGTCGAGATCGTGCCACTGCACTCCAGCCTATGTGACAGAGCAAGACTCTGTCTCAAAAAAAAAAAAGCTTAGAGAAAAATAATTTTATATGAGAAAGAATCTTGTTTAGTGAATTTTTGTCCTAGAATGAAATGACTGGCTCTTCACAAAAGAGGGATGTTCAGGACAAACCAGGAAGTCCAAACATGTCACGAATGGTCTGTGTAAATCATAAACAGAGGATTTATGGAGAAAACTTTTATAGTTGTCATAATTAAAGGGAAATTGTTTATAATGGTCTTTCTAGAGATTGGGTTTTGATATTTAAAAACTTCCTTAAAAAAGTTTGAACAGGCCGGGCGCGGTGGCTCAAGCCTGTAATCCCAGCACTTTGGGAGGCCGAGATGGGCGGATCACGAGGTCAGGAGATCGAGACCATCCTGGCTAACCCGGTGAAACGCCGTCTCTACTAAAACATACAAAAAACTAGCCAGGCGAGGTGGTGGGCGCCTGTAGTCCCAGCCAGGTGGGAGGCTGAGGCAGGAGAATGGCATGAACCTGGGAGGCGGAGCTTGCAGTGAGCTGAGATCCGGCCACTGCACTCCAGCCTGGGCGACAGAGCCAGACTCCGTCTCAAAAAAAAAAAAAAAAAAAAAAAAAAAGTTTGAACAAAGAAATTTTCCTAAGGTATTGCTTTACTCTTAATAAAGTTACATGACATTATTATTTTTGTATGCAAAGTTCAACTTCATTGCGCCTTTCTGTTTTCAGCTTTCTCTCCCCTTTTAATAGGCCTGTAAAAATAACTCTGTCCTTCAACTAGTGTTTAACTCCTGTAAGTCTTTTATTCTTTAGGTTCTGTTTATTGTGGTCTGATGCTAGAAAATGTTTTGTCTTAGAGCTCTAAAGGGCATGTTTCCTTCCAATATAATATGCTGTGCTCTTGGCTTTAAATTGTTCTATGGATCCGAAAATTTTCACTTATGACCCAGGAAACACTCTTGCTATGTGTAACTGATTCAAGTGCCTTGTCATGAGTTCTGAATTGCTGGTGATCTAAATGGACTCCCCATGGGAACAGCACTCATACTGCAGAAGGTGTTTGCTTTTGCCTTTGGCTTTTTACACTTTATTGAAATAATTCCTAAGTTGTGATTTTCTTAGAAAAACTGAGATTAAAATGTTTTTAAATTAAATTTATTATGTCTGTGTAATTTTCTGTATGTGCTTTTAAAGTCCTTGTGCCATGAAGTTACAGGGCTTTGACTCCTGGGTCTAAAAATGACACCAAGTCCTGTTAATTTTTTTTTTTTTTGAGACAGAGTCTCGCTCTGTCACCCAGGCTGGAGTGCAGTGGCGCGATCTCTGCTCACTGCAACCTCCACCTCCTGGGTTCAAGCAATTCTCCTGCCTCAGCTTCCGGAGTAGCTGGGATTACAGGTTCGCACAACCACTCCCGCCTATTTTGTATTTTTAGTAGAGACAGGGTTTCACCATGTTGGCCAGGCTGGTCTGGAACTCCTGACCTCAGGAGTTCCCAACCACCCACCTCGGTCTCCCAAGGTGTTGGGATTACAGGCATGAGCCACCACCCCTGGCCAAAGTTCTGCTAAATCTTAAACACTGATAGCAGTTAAAGCCTCATCCTCAGACCCAATAGAAGATGCCAATCAAAATAAACCACGTTCCTGAGACACAGGCCAGAAATCAAACCAAAACCAGTTAAAACGGTTCAGTTCCTCAAGGCCCAGGGACTACTGCGGAAGAGGTGGGCATGTGAGATTGTAAGAGGTGATTCTGAGAGATAAGTGAACCATTAATGTTGAAGGCGTGCTGATGCAAGACCAGCATATGGCCTCTGTGTCGGATTAACAAGGTTTTCTTGGAGTATTAACCCAGTCCTTAATAAAAGTTTATAAAAGTCTTATGGAAATTATATTTTATGGTCAAGATGATTAAAATTGTATAGATTGGGCTAGGTGCAGTGGCTCACGCCTGTAATCCCAGCACTTTGGGAGGCCGAGGCGGGCGGATCACAAGGTCAGGAGATTGAGACCACGGTGAAACCCCGTCTCTACTAAAAATACAAAAAATTAGCCGGGCACAGTGGCGGGTTGCTGTAGTCCCAGCTACTCATGAGGCTGAGGCAGGAGAATGGCATGAACCTGGGAGGTGGAGGTTGCAGTGAGCCGAGATGCGCCACTACACTCCAGCCTGGGCGACAGAGCGAGACTCCATCTCAAAAAAAAATAAAAATAAAAATAAGCGGAGGCTGTTTGAAACCACGAAATTTGTGTTAACAGGAAAGGAGGACCACCAGCTACCTGAGGCTCCTCCGAAGCACTGGGTTCCTCCTGCAGCCTCTTTCACCTCCACCTCCCATCTGCCCGCCAGCGTCCTCGGCTCCACCTTCACACAGATTGGGGTCTGCCCACCTGCAACCACCCCGCCGCTGCTGCCCGGTTCAGACACTCACCTGGACCCTTGGGCCTCCTCCAGACGCTTGTAGCTGTTCCTGAGTATCCAGGCACTTCCATGCTAGCCAGGGGGCCCTTAAATGCAAGTTGGCTGCATTGGCCTCTGCTCAGGAGTCCCCGGCACACCGCCTCAGGTGCTCAGAGGGCGCTCCATTGTTGATGCCTGGCTTCCCGGTCTCTTGCTCCCCGTGGATTCTCACCACTTCACACCTGAAGTGCTCCCCGCCCTGGGCCTTTGCCCTGCGCCTGACCCAGGCCAGCTGCAAGGTTGCTCCCCACTTCCACTGGTCTGGGCTCAAAAGCGCCTGCTCAGAGAGGCCATCCATGGCCCTGTCTGCAGCCCACTCAGCCCTTCCCAGCATAGATGACCCTGGCACATTGTATACTGGTCTTGCTAATCTTCCTAAGAAAGCAGTGACCTGGGCCGGGCGCGGTGGCTCAAGCCTGTAATCCCAGCACTTTGGGAGGCTGAGACGGGCGGATCACGAGGCCAGGAGATCGAGACCATCCTGGCGAACACAGTGAAACCCCGTCTCTACTAAAAAAAAAATACAAAAAACTAGCCGGGCGAGGTGGCGGGCGCCTATAGTCCCAGCTACTCGGGAGGCTGAGGCAGGAGAATGACGTAAACCCGGGAGGCGGAGCTTGCAGTGAGCTGAGATCCGGCCACTGTACTCCAGCCCGGGCAACAGAGTGAGACTCCGTCTCAAAAAAAAAGAAAAGAAAGCAGTGACCTGGATATGGTTATTGTCTCCACTTTCCAGAGGAGGACAGCGAGGCACAGAGAGGTTGGGTCACTTGTCCAAGATCCCAGAGAGTAAAGGGCAGTGCTGGGGTCTCAGCTCAGGCCCTGGGGTCCCAGTGTCCACACGTGAATCCTCAGCATCACGCATGTGTCTCTCTCTAGGTAGAGGGCAAATTTGCTTGCTGTCCAAGACAATAAAGATAGCTTCTCCCTCTGGGCAGAAAGTGGGCAGGTTTGCTAGCAGTCCTTTAAATGACTGGTGTTTCCTAACCCAGGGTTCCTTAGCTGTGTGTACAGCATCGACCGGGGCCACTCCTCATTGTCTGTGGGGCTGGGGGGCTGGGGGGATATGAAGCTCGTGCTGCCTGCTGTGCTGTGAGGAACAAAGTCTTTGTCTCAGACCCAGGTGTCTCATGTCTTGCCCATGTTCACTGGCATGCTCGCTGTTCAGTTGCAAACAGAGTGGACTCTCAGACCCTTCATGTCTTCCTTTTTCCTACTTCCTCTTTCCCTCCTCCTTGAGGTCCGGCTTTGAACCTGCCAAGGAAGCCAAGAAAGAGATGTTGGAGAGGGCTGGGGATTGCACAAATAAGTAAAAGCATTGGGGATGAAGAATTTGAGGACTCTTGTTTCGGAGAAGGGAGTTGCAAATTAGGAAAGTGGTCGGGTTGGACCAACTTTTGGCTGGGTGGATTGAAATTGGAGATATCAGTACAAACCCAGTTTCAATATGGATGGCTGGAAATACAGATGTATATCTACGTGTGTATAGGCATACATATTTTCTACAGCTCTGGAAACAGTGAGCACCCCTAGTGCCCAGATCTTGGATGATGATGATTATTATTTTTTGAGATGGAGTTTCGCTCTTGTCGCCCAGGCTGGAGTACAATGGCGCGATCTTGGCTCACTGTAACTTCTGACTCCTACGTTCAAGCAATTCCCCTGCCTCAGTCTCCTGAGTAGCTGGGACTACAGGCACGTGCAACCACACCCGGCTAATTTTTGTATTTTTAGTAGAGACGGGGTTTCACCCTGTTGACCACGCTGGTCTTGAACTCCCGACCTCAGGTGATCCACCCGCCTCGGCCTCCCAAAGTGCTGGGATTACAGGCGTGAGCAACGGTGCCCTGCCTTCTCTACCATTTTGTGACACAGAATGAAAGTCCTCACCACGGCCATGCCCTTGAACTTCTCAGCCTGCAAAACTGTGAGCTAAGTAAACCTCTTTTTTTCTTATAAATTATGCAGTCTCAAGTAGTCTTTTATAGCAAGACAAAATGGACAGAGACCTGCACATACATACATGAGAGAGAAGGGTAAGCCTGACCTCATAGTGGAAACCTCACATTCGCTCCCCAGAAACGGTGTAATAATTGCTTATTCATTAATGAATGCAAAATGCTTACTAATTAACTTTTCAGTGGGGAATGGTGGCAGACACCATCGTACCCAAGTGATGAGGGTTATCATCACCAGTGATGGCCAGATTGGCCCCGGCCTTCGGTAGGATGCTATAAGAGGAAAGTCTCACTTCCGAGGGGTTCCTCCTGGAAATGAAGAAGCCACAGGAAACAGACAAGGCTAGAGAGAGGGCCGTCCCACAAAGACCCATGAGATCCACAGACTCATTGAGGCAGCGGGGAAATTGGCAGGGGCTCTGCGGAGTCGATGGAGACATTGGATCAGTGGTGGCTTCCTGATTTTTCAAGGTTCGCTGCAATTACTTGGGAGAGAGTTCGTTTATTTCCAAAATACACTCTGAGCTGTTCAGGGGAGCAAGCCTGGAGTCTGCAGCTTATTCTCAAATGGCAGAGAAATAGGAGCGAGAGAAGGAATAGCCGGGCAATGTTCACAGCTGGAGAATCTGTAGGACAGGAATATCCAGGTTTCTTTGCACGGTGTTTGCCACTTTCTGTAAACTGGGAATTTTGTTTGTTTGTTTGTTTTTGTTTTTGAGACGGAGTCTCACTGCACCTCCGACTTCCTGGTTCAAGCGATTCCCCGCCTCAGCCTCCTGAGTAGCTGGGATTACAGGCGCACACCACCACGCCCAGCTAATTTTTTCGTATTTTTAGTAGAGATGGGGTTTCATCATGTTGGCCAGGATGGTCTCGATCTCCTGACCTCGTGATCCGCCCACCTCGGTCTCCCAAAGTGCGGGAATTACAGGCGTGAGCCACCGCGCCCGGCCCCCAAATTGGGAATTATTTCAAAATAAAAAGCTGGATAAATGCATACACACAAGGCAGTATCACGTATTTTCCGCTAGTGCCTGTACAGGCAGGTGAGGATTTAGGAAAGGTCTGGAAGAATGTGCAAAATGTTCCGCCTGTGAAGGGTCCGCGGTGGCGGGGGCACTGCTCCGGCTCCGCGCCCGCCCCCCTCCGAGCGCTCGGATGCGGCCGCCTCTGCGCTGCGTGGCCACAGGCGCGGCCCGGCTGCCCGCGGGCGCCCTTTGCAGCTGCTGCCCCCTGGCGGCCGCGGGCGGCTACTCGCGGGAAAGCGAAACCCGCCCGGTCCATTCAAGCCCCGCTGCCTGGGCGCCCTCTAGGGCCGCTCTTGGGAACAGGCGGACCTTTCATCAAAGACCGTCTTTCCTGGCAGGATCCCCCACTGGGGCAAACCAAGGAGGAAGTTAGGAAGTTAAGTGAAGGTCTAACTGTGTTTTTGAGCGCTGCTTTGTGCCAGGCTCATCTGAGGTGTGGGACGTGTATTATCTGAATTAATACCCCACCAGGCCTGTGGGACAGTCACTGTCACCATTCCCAAATTACGGATGAAGAAAGGAGACACGAAGTGGTGGAATCACCTGTCCATAGTGTGCTGTCCCTCAGGAGGGTGGCCGCCCCACGCGACCGTTCAGTGTGCTCTCATTCACACGTTCATTACTCAAGAGCACTGCTAGGACTGGGGGCTGGCTCACTTCTGCGATCCCAGCACCTTGGGAGGCCAAGGCGGGCAGATTGCTTGAGGCCAGGAGTTCAAGACCAATCTGGGCAACATAGTGAGACCCTGTCCCTACAGAAAATTTAAAAATTAGCTGGGCAGCTGGGCATGGTGCCCAGCAAGGGGTAGATGGTGAGAGAGAGAGAGAGATCACACGCCTGTGATCCCAGCTACTCAGGAGGCTGAGGTGGGAAGATCACTTGAACCCAGGAGGCAGAGGCTGCAGTGAGCTGAGCTTGCGCCATTGCACTCAATTCCAGCCTGGGTGACAGAGCAAGACTCTGTCTCAAAAAAAAAAAAAAAAGGATGGGTGTGGTGGCTTATGCCTGTAATCCCTCCCAGCACTTTGGGAGGCTGAGGCAGGCAGATTGCTTGAGTCCAGAAGTTCAAGACCAGCCTGGGCAATGTGGTAAAACCCTGTCTGTACAAACAAACAAACAAACAGACAAACAAAAACCAGCTGGGTGTGGTGGTGCACACCTGTGGTCCCAGCTATTCAGGGACCAGGAGGTGGAGGCTGCCGTGAGCTATCATGCCACGACACTTCAGCCTGGGTGACAGAGCAAGACTGTCTCAAAAGAAAAAAGAGTCCCCCATATGTGGTCCCCCTTCATGCTGTCCCTTCCAGGCATGTCCCTCCCGCAGGCCAGGCAGCTGCAGGGCCACCAGGATGTGGTCTCCTCGGGCTGTGCTCCCCTGCACCAACTCCAGGCAGTAGGATCCCAGAATTCCCAACAAAACTCTCCGTGCCTCCCTGGCCTATGCGGCCTCTCCCTGGGCTGTCACTGCGAGGGGTTCACAGCCCTTGCCAGGCCAGGCGGAGTGGGGATGGTCGCACGGGAGCAGTCGTGGACGGGACACGGTGCCTTCCAGAGAGCCTGAGGTGCTGCTTCTGAACCACTCCTCCCGCTGGTGTGCAGGTGTCTTTGTCACAGTAGGACCTCGGAGAACAGTTCCATAGGTCGAGGGGCCTCTCTCCAGCTAGCAGGGAGGCGTGTGGTCCTCTCTCCCTGTCACTGTTACTCAGGTAACGACAGGGCAGTGAGCAGAGCAGCGCTGCCCCTCCTGGACGCTGTCTGAAGAGGCAACTGTGGCTCAAGCTTGGAGGGCAGGGCATGGTGCTGGAGGCAGGGGTGGCCCTCGGGGCTCCCTCTCCTCATTCCCACCTCCCTGCTTGGGTCACAGTGGCCTTTACTGTGGCCTCCTCACTACCTGGGGTGCCCCAGGAGCACCTTGTGGGGGGGTGCCTGAATGAGGGCAAGCGGAGTGAAGGAAGGGGTAGATGGTGAGAGAGACAGTGAGTGAGTGCAGACTCCACACAGGGCGACTCCTAGCGCTGGTGACCTCAGAAGCTCCCACCAGCAGGACAAGCCGGATGACAGGGCCAGGGCCTGTGGTCAGTGGTCAGTGACTGATGACAAAGCCATGCCGTGACCCTCTCTCACTGCCAGAGCAGATGAGGGGCAGAGAGCAGACACGGGGCGGTGAGCAGACACTGGGTGGTGAGCAGCAAGGCAGGCCCGTAACCTCCACCTCCCCAGCTGCACCTGTCCTGCAGGGACTCAGCCTGCTGCCCTCTGCCCACAGCCCTCGAGGGTCTCAGCATTAAGGGCTGGGCTGGGCCCCCCTTCCTGGGTGCCTGGTCCCATCTGGGCCTCACCCTGGGCAAGGTCGCCGTAGCTGCCCCTCCCGTCAGGTAAGCCCCGCCCCCCGGGTTTCACCCTGAGTGGTTTGTCTTTGTACAGAGTTTCTCCACCTGACCGTGACTGTCGTGGGTCCCGCAGGCCCGGGGTCCATTTTGAAATTTTGCCGCAGACATTGCTCCCAGGAGCCCTCTGAAACCCCCACGGAGGTGTCACCCCCAGGTCCCATCGGGCCTTTGTCTCCTGGCCTCCCCGTGTGGCAGTGGCGCAGTCCTAGCTCACCGCAGCCTCCACCTCCCAGGCTCAAATGATCCTCCCACCTCAGCCTCCTGAACAGCTGGGGCTGCAGGTACCACCTCACCTGGCTATGCCTGGTGACTGTCCTGCCACTGTGACAGCAGCCAGTTCAGGCAGTCCCTCACCTGAGCCAGGTACTCTGGGTATCTCAGCCCAGCCCTGCTATCCCTACCAGTGGGTGAGACGGTGCCCGGTCCCCAAGACTGGGATCTGGCATGGGAGTGAGGCTCTTATTTGTTGCTCAGTGGCAGCAAAAGATGAAAAAGTGGACTCTGGCCTTCAGAGCTGTGAGAGAACCATTTTTGTTTTGTTTTGTTTTTTGAGAAGCAATTTTGCTCTTGCTACCCAGGCTGGAGTGCAGTGGCGCGATCGCGGCTCACTGCAACCTCTGCCTCCTGGGTTCAAGCGATTCTCCTGTCTCAGCCTCCGGAGTAGCTGGGATTACAGGTGTGTGCCACCACACCCACATAATTTTTTTCTTTGTATTTTTGGTAGAGATGGGGTTTCATCATGTTGGCCAGGCTAGTCTCAAACTCCTGACCTCAGGTGGTCTGCCCACCTCGGCCTCCCAAAGTGCTGGGATTATAGGTGTGAGCCACGGTGCCCAGCCCGGTTTGTTGTTTTAAGCCACCAACTTGTGGGAACTGGTTATAGCAGCCACAGGAAAGCCCCGGCTGGACATCGTTATGGTCCCTCTCGCCCCAGCCCTGAATATTACAGACTGGTCTGGAACCTCAGCCCCAACTTTTCAAGTCCCTGGTCACGGCTGTCGTGGGAGCCTAGGGGCACATTCTTCTCACAGCAGGAGAAATGTTAATTGTAAAGGTTAAAATGCATTATTTCTTTTATTTATTTATTTTTTTTATATACCAAAAAAAGAGACAAGGTTTTGCCATGTTGCCCAGGCTGGTCTCAAACTCCTGGCGTCAAGTGCTTCTCCCATCTCGGCCTCCCAAAGTGGTGGGATGACAGGCGTGAACACTGCGCCCTGCCTTGTGCTTTTATTTCTAAACACATTTTCCTAATGTATTTTTCTGATGACTCTCAAGGGGAAGACGGCTGTTTTGACTGGGTGTGGTGGTGCATGCCTGTCAAAGTCCCAGTTACTCAGGAGGCTGAGGGGGGAGGATCGCTGGAGCCCAGGAGTTTGAGGCTGCAGTGAGCTATGACAGCGCCACTGTTCTCCAGCCCAGGCAACAGAGCAGAGTCCTGTCTCTAAAAAAATAAATATTAAAAAAACAAGAAAAACAAAACAAGGAAGAGCAACTGCATAGCTGCCTGACAAAACTAGAGCGTGGCTCAGCCCCACCGCCCCGCACCACCTCCCTGGAAGCCCCACGCTGTGCTGGGCGCTGGGCTCCCCGTCCTGGTGCTGCATCTGCCTGGCTCTGTGCTCGGAGTGCACGCGATGTGCCCGAGGTGTCAGGGCAGGGAGGAGGATTGATCTCGATGGTGACCCAGTGAGGTAGGTGTCATTGGCCCCATTTTACAGGTGGGGAAACCAGGGAATGAGTGTGACCTGGCCTAGGCAAGGCCTTCGGGGCAGACCCAGATCTGACTCGGCCCGAGGGTGCAGGGAGCTGGCTTTCTCCACCAGACAAGCAGGCCAGCTGCTGCACTCTCGCCTCAGTAACGTGCTGGGGGTGGGGGCCCCATCTTGTGCGGACCCCTCACCAACTTCTCCCCAAGGATGCGGCTGGGGACTCCTGGCACCCCTTGCCTCTGACATGGCTGTGTCATGCCTGTCCTGCCAACTGTCATTCTGGGCGTGGACATTTGGGGCTCCCGCTTGAGGATGTCTGGGCTGCCCTCTGGGAGCTGGAGCAGCTGGCCACCCTGCCCCACATCTGCCTAGAGGCCCTTCAGCTCAGCACAGACCCAACCCCAGATGAGGACTCCTGCCCCCTTGGAGGTGGTAGGCTGCCCTATGCCCTGCTGGGCGCTGCCACGGTGCTGGGTGACCCCCGGCATGGCGCCCACTGATGTTCTGAGGCAGGAGCCCAGAGGGCCCACAATGTGCCACTGCATCCGAGCAACGCTTGCAGAAATGCCCTGCAAATAAAGTCATCACCACTGATGCGAACAGGGCAGCCACCAGGTACCTCTGCCCGCAGCCCTGTTCCCTGCCCACAGCCAAGGGAGCCAGCCAGGAGGGCTGCTGATGAAGAGGCCCCACTGCCTGCCACACGCGATCTGGGTTCCCGGCAGCCTGGAGGTATCGCTCCTCCCCTTGGCATGCAGCCACCTCCATGTGGGAAAGCCTGGGGCCAGAGGTCGTGGAGGGAGTGGCTTCAGGAACAAGAAATTGGTAGTTTGTCTTCCAGAGGGGACATGGGCACTGTGGCTGGTGGGCTTAGTGGACAGGAGCCACACTGCTGGCCCAGGACCCCCAACCTGCCATCCCCCACTGCCACACAGTGGGCTCAGCAGGACTCCTCAATCAGCTTCTTTGTGGGGCTTGGTGACCCTGGTGGGTGCACGGGCCTGGAGAAGGTATAGTTGTCTGCAAGGGCCATGGGCGACTGCAGCTCCTCGATGTCCCTGGTGTGGGTGAGCCTGGTGATGTCTGTCCTCACGGACCAGTGTTTCCACCCCTTATGGATTCTGGACACTTCTTGGCGGGAATGGTCCGTGGCCAGCACGTAGATAATGGGGTCAGCCACGCTGTTCACCGTGGACAGGCACAGAAACACCACAGAGGCTGTGTACAGCCTTTCCTCCAAGCCGCACACAGCGTTCCTGTCTCCTCTGTAGTAGGAAAAGGCAGCGGCTTTGACGAGGAGAACCAGGTGGTACGGGGCGAAGCAGACCAGGAAGATGACAACCACCGCGATGGCCGAGTGCTTCACTTTGGCCTTCTGGGCAGCGCTTAAGCCCGTGCTCTGCTTGATGCTCCTGAAAATCCGGTGGTTGGTGAAGGCGATGATGGAAAGAGGGATGGCAAAGCCAACGGTGAACCTGGCGTAGTAGTACCCGGCAATCGTGCTGTCCATCTGCAGCATGTCGAAGCAGGTTTCCTTGTCTTCCATCTCGAACACCGGGTAGTGAACGATACCGACGAGGATAAAGATGCAGGCGGAGATGAGGATGGCGGTCCTCTGGCGGCGGTGGCCCCGACTCTCCAGCGCATACACCACGGCCACGAAGCGGTCGCAGGAGATGCAGCACAGGAAGAGGATGCTGACGTAGATGTTGCAGAAGAAGATGTAGGCGGTCACCTTGCAGGCCAGCACGCCCAGGGTCCAGCGGTGCTGGTTGCGGATATAGATGACCCAGAGCGGCAGCGTGCCGGTGTAGAGCAGCTCGCAGAGCGCCAGGCAGAGCAGGTAGACGGCCAGCACGTTGCCCTGCAGCACCTGCAGCAGCGCCAGCCACGCAGTCAGGCAGTTTGCTGGCATCCCCAGCGTGCACACTGCGCTGTAAACCACGACCAGGACTATCCTGCTCTCCTCGAAGGACACGTTGTTACAGGTCTTGGCGGGGAGACCCAGGGAGGCCCACGGGGTAGTGCTGGTCACTAGGGTGGCGTTTCCTGTAGGACAGAGACAAGAGTGAGAACGGGAGTCTCTGGAAACCACCTGAGAGAGACTCTACTGTGGGAAGGAAGGATAGAAGCTTCATGGTAGCTCAGACTAGATACACACAGGTGTTTAAAACATTTCCAAATGGATTTTTTAGAGCAATTATTAGATAGCGGATCTCCAACCCAGCAGCCTCATGGGCGAAGAATGCAGGCTGGGCAATACTGAATCTTTTTTTTTTTTTTTTTTTGAAATGGAGTTTCGCTCTTGTGGCCAGGTCGGAGTGCAATGGCGCAACCTCGGCTCACCACAGCATCTGCCTCCTGGGTTCAAGCAATTATCCTGCCTCAGTCTCCCAAGTAGCCAGGATAACAGGCACGTGCCACCACGCCTGGCTAATTTTTGTACTTTTAATAGAGATGGGGTTTCACCATGTTCGCCAAGCTGGTCTTGAACTCCTGACCTCAGGTGATCTGCCCACCTCGGCCTCCCAAAGTGCTGGGATTGCAGGTGTGAGCCATTGCGTCTGGGGTAATACTGAATCTTTGTAACTCACTGAGGTCAGTTTTCAAAAGTGTTGCTTGAGGCCCAGCATAGTGGCTCACACCTATAATCCCAGCACTTTGGGAGGCTGAGGCAGGCGGATCACTTGAGGTCAGGAGTTTGAGACCAACCTGGCCAACATGGAGAAACCCTGTCTCTACTAAAAATTTTAAAAAATTAGTTGGGCGTGCTGGCTCAACCTGTAATCCCAGCTACTCGGGAGGCTGAGGCAGGAGAATCACTTGAACCCGGGAGGCGGAGGTTGCAGTGAGCTGAGATCATGCTGCTGTACTCCAGCCTGGGTAACAAGAGTGAGACTCTGTCTCAAAAAAAAAAAAAAAAGTTGCTTGTGTGTTTGAAAATAATGTTGATCCTGTAATTGCTGTGTGAGTGCTCTTCTAAGCAGTCTGTTAGGCGCTGCTACCACATACACCCTTCCAGAGCTGTTCCCACTTTACCTCCACTCCCCGCCTCGCCCCATAGTTGGGCACTGCCTCATCCTAATTCCTAATCTGTAGTTGTTTTATTGTTTTTTTGTTTGTTTGTTTGTTTTGAGATGGAGTCTCTCGTTCTGTTGCCCAGGCTGGAGTGCAATGGTGCGATCTCAGCTCACTGCAACCTCCACCTCCCGGGTTCAAGGGATTCTCCTGCCTCAGCCTCCTGCGTAGCTGGGATTGCAGGCGTGCACCACCAAGGCCGGCTAATTTTGTATTTTTACTAGAGATGAGGTTTCTCCATGTTGGTCAGGCTGGTCTTGAACTCCCGACCTCAGGTTATCTGCCCTCCTTGGCCTCCCAAAGTGCTGGGATTATAGGCGTGAGCCACTGCGCCCGGCTAATCTGTAGTCTTACCACATCTCTGGCTGTGTGAACTATCAATTACTAAAAAAGACAATTGAAAGCTCCTGCAGGGGTGGTGGATTTGTCCACTTCTCCTTGTATTCTCTCAATGCTTGCTTTATGTATTTGAAGCTATTGTTAATTGGGGCATAGGAGTCACAAATGGTTCTGTCTTCTTGGTGAATTGATCTTCTTATTACTATGTCATGTGATACTCCTCATCTTGATGGCAGGCAGAATAAAGACCCCACCCAAAAGAAGTCTGAATCCTCATCCTTGGGACATGTAGATATGGTAGGTTACATGGCAAAGGGGAACTAAGGTTGCAAGTTGAATGAAGATTGCTAACTAGCTGACAGTAAAATAAAGAGATTATTCTGGACTATCTGGTGGGCCCAATGGAGTCAAAAAAGTCCTTAAATGTGGGAGAGGGCAAAAGAAAAGGAGATCAAAGTTATCTCAGCAACCTGCCTCAAACACAGCTCTCCGAGGTCAGAAACTCTTCCTCTCCAGCCAGAGGGTTGCTAGAGGTCACGCATCCGCGTGTGGAAGTTTCCTGAGGCCAAGGGGCTGGACGGTACCCAGGGACCCCTGACCTTGAGGGAGCTGCATGGTGCCCAGGGACCCCCGACCTCCCGCCAGGACACAGCTGAGGTTTGCCCTGCCTGGGGCTGCTGCAACCTGAGAAGCGTGGCAACGCTCTGTCCATCCTTCGGGTGCTGAGGCCAGGTCTGTCCGCGGCTTCCTGCTGATCTGGAGGTTCCATGATCTGTAGCCACAGAAGGCCCAGAAGCATGAACTCAGCCGGAGTGGGCAGCCAGGACACTGGAGCCGACAGTGCTGGCAGAGCTCTGGAAAGTCACGCCACTGCACCAGGCCACTTGTTTTTGTGCATTTAAAAAATTCAGCTGGGCGTGGTGGCTCACGCCTGTAATCCCAGCACTTTGGAACACCAAGGCGGGCAGATCACCTGAGGTCAGGAGTTCGAGACCAGCCTGGCCAACCTGGTGAAACCTTGTCTCTACTAAAAATACAAAAGTTAGCCAGGCATGGTGGCAGTTGTCTGTAGTCCCAGTTACTCGGGAGGCTGAGGCAGGAGAATGGCATGAACCTGGGAGGTAGAGATTGTGCCACTGCACTCCAGCTTCGGCGACAGAGCGAGACTCCATCTCAAAAAAAAAAAAAAAAAAAAAAAATTGGCCCCATGGGCCGTTCATGCCTTTAATGCCAACTCTTTGGAAGGACAAGGCAGGTGGATCACCTGCGGTCTGGAGTTCCAGACCAGCCTGACCAACATGGTGAAATCCCACCTGTACTAAAAATACAAAAATTAGCCAGGCATGGTGGCGGACACCTGTAATCCCAGCTACTTGGGAGGCTGATGCAGGAGAATCCCTTGAACCTGGGAGGCAGAAGCTGCAGTGAGCCGAGATTGTGCCACTGCACTCCAGCCTGGGTGATAGAGTGAGACTCAATCTCAAGGAAAAAAAATTGAAAAAGTGCAAAATTGTGGCAAAATACACATAACAAGGAATTTGCCATTGTAACCGCTTTTCAGCAGCACTGGGCACGTTCACATTCTTCTGCCACCGTCGCCAACATCGTCGGCAGAACCTTCTCGTCTTCCCAAACAGAGACTCTGCCCCAGGAAGCACTCACTCCGCATTTGCTCCCAGCCCCCAGGCCTCCATTCCACTTTGTCTCTGTGTGCTGGGCTCCCCTGTCACCTCCCCACCTGGGTGAGTATCTGTGCGTGTCCTCAGCGTGTGTCATTCTGTGTCTCACTTGCTCCACTCACCACGACGTCCTCAAGCTCCCTCCCGTTGCAGCGTGTGCCAGGATTTCCCTTCCTTTCAAAGGCAGGACAGTATTCCATTGTATTCAGTGTGTCCTCCAGGGTCTCACCAAAAAAAAAAAATTTATATATATATATTCCATTGTGCCCTTCCATTGTGAACAATCCTCCAAATGTGGCTTGTGCCGTGTTCTGCTTATCCATGACTCTGCTGACAGACGCTCGGCTGCCTCTGAGCCTTAGCTGAGCTGCTGAGAATAACGGTGTTAAGAACACAAGGAGGTCTGTTCACATCCCTGCTTTCCGTTCTCCTGCGTCAGACCCACAGTTGGCATTGCTGGATCTCATGGCAGTTTCATCTCATCTTCTGGGGCGTCTGTCCGTGCTGTTCTCCACAGTGGCCGCGCCGGCCCACCTTCGCCGGCGGTGTGCAGGGCTCCGGTCTCCCCACAGCCTTGCTGTGCTTGTTGGGTTTCTCCGGGTGTGAGTGTCGTGCCCCTTGCTCACCTTCCTCCCTGGGCAGAGGGAGAGAGTGGGTATGACTGGGCTGTCTCACACCCAGTTGTCACCACTTTGCCCAAGACACAGGGCTGTGGCGGGCGGCGGGGGGCAGTGAAGACAGTTCTCAGGTGCGAGGCCCCACGCCTGTGTCTGCACTCACTGTTCTTCACCCAGACGGCTCTTTTCCCATCAAACGAGCGCCCCAGCCTCGCTGTGCGAGTCCTGAGCTCAGAGGCAGTTTCTGGCCCCGACACAGGCCCGTCTCTTTCATGACAATCACACGCCTGGGAGGCAGAGCCAGAATCCAAAACACAAGGGGAGACGCAGGCAAGACCCCGGTGGGTGGCCAGAGGGGCCGCTCCAGCTTCAGCCTGCAAGAGCCGCTCTGGTCCGGCCCCTCCCCGACTTCCTACGGCTCCCCCGCCCCACAGACTGTCTCGCCCGCCCGTGTAGTCTCAGTCAGGGCCTCAGTGTCCCTCAGTCCCACACCCCCTGCTCCAGGCCTCACGCAGCCTTGGGACCTTCACCTCTGGACACCAGGTCCGTGGTGTCTGTGGCTCTGTGCCCATCTGGTGAGGAGGATGTCCCCCACTCCCCTGCCTCCTGCCACAAGTGACCTCCTGGGAAGACAGTCTTCCTGGCAGGTCAGAAGTAGGAGCAACGGCACCAGGAGACGCATGAATCAGGGGGAGCTGCTGGTCAGCTCCTCATGGCCTGGACCATGCAGGGCTCTCCTGGGACCTGTGGGACAGCCCCCTGACTCAGTACTGCGTCGCCCTCCCTGGAGCCACCAACTATGCTCTCATTCCTATTCCTGGCTTCCCAGAACTTCACAAAAGAATTATGAAATCAGCCCTTCATTTCTCCACGTAGCACCTCTAGATTTATTATTGTTGAGCTAATTTTTATCTCGATAATCTATTTTTATGTGTTAATTTTTGAATTATGAGACATCATGCTTCGTAGAAAAATTCTCATGGGCTTCCTCTTACATGTTCAGAGTTGGAGAAGGCTCTCTCACCTGGCATATTTTGCAGGCTCCAATCTCAGTGTGGCTCTAAGATAAGCTTTCTAAGTACATGTCATGCGTCTTGTCGGTCCTATCAAGACGTTCACTCTGAGAGTTTAAAATGACCTGGAGAAAGAGTAGGTTGAAATTGCTTTAGGGAAATCAGATTAAATGACAAGTTAACCCATTGACAAAATGGCTAGTGACTATTTACTAATTTACTAAGTGCCCCGTTGATTTGTATGTGGTTTTTTTTTTTTTACTATTTATTTATTTATTATACTTTAAGTTCTAGGGTACATGTGCACAACGTGCAGGTGTTTTTTAAGTGTTAAGGATCTGCCGTTGCATCCCACGGGATAAATACAAGCAAGGTTCCAAGCCAACAGGCATCCAAACATCACATCAGGCACTGCGACTATGTACGATTCTTTTTTTTTTTTTTTTTTTTTTGAGATGGAGTCTTGCTCTGTCATCCAGGCTGGAGTGCAGTGGCGCAATCTCGGCTCACTGCAACCTCTGCCTCCCGGGTTCAAACTATTCTCCTGCGCAGCCTCCTGAGTAGCTGGAACTACAGTCGCCTGCCACCATACCCAGCTAATTTTTGTAGTTTTAGTAGAGACGAGGGTCTCACCATGTTGGGCAGGCTGGTCTCAAACTCCTGACCTCAAATGATCTACCCACCTCGGCCTCCCAAAGTGCTGGGATTACAGGCGTGAGCCACCGCACCTGGCCTATGTACTGTTGTTGCTTGTCAATTATACCTTTATAAAGCTGGGAGAGAAAAGAAAGTTGATGAGCTTTCACAGAAGACATAAAAATAGCCCCTAAAGGCCCAGTGTGGTAACTCGTGCCTGTAAATCCCAGCACTTTGAGAGGCTGAGGTGGGAGGATTGCTAGAGTCCAGGAGTTCAAGACCAGCCTGGGCAATATAGTAACATCCCATACCTACAAAAATATCAACAGGTATGATGGTGCACACGTGTCGTCCCAGCTACTCAGGAGGCTGAGTTGGGAGGATCGCTTGAGCCCAGGAGGTGGGGTGCCGTGAGCTGTGACTGCGTTGCTGCACTCCAGCCTAGGCTACAGAGAGAGACCCCGTCCCAAAAAGAAGAAGCTCCTAAAATCTGAAAAATGCTCAACTCCACTTCTAATCAAAGAAATGCAAACATGAATATCTGAAAGACAGCCTTTTAAAATCTTTTTGGCTTATCATGTTGGCAAAAATAAAGAACTTTTAAACTCATAGTGTTTGAGAGTAGGCAGTGGGTATCCTTACACGGGACTGATGGAAGTATGAATTGACTTGCAGCAAAATTTTGCAACATGTTTCCAAAAATCTTAAATGTGCTTAACTTTTGACCTGGATAAACCGCTTCTAGGAATTTTTCCTGGCTACCCGAGGTGTGACGTGCACATGGCCTGGAAGCTGTGTCACCCACGGCATGAGGGGCCCGGAGGAGGGAGGCATGGCGGGTGGGCAGCAGATGGCTCAGGGCACACAGGGGGATGGTGCAGGGCATCCAGGGGCCTGTCCCTTTGCTTCCTTCCCTAACCTGAGGTGCCTCTAAAACAGGCACCACCCCGACCAGCCAAAGAGGGCTTGCAGGGAGGAGAGTGCCCTGAACCCATTCTCAGATGGTGTTTGTGCCTCTCCCAAAGCCCTGCAAAGCCTGAGGGTCTCACTCTGCTGTTTCCGGGCCCTGCAGTGCAGGGATGGAGGCTGAGCCTGGCAGCTGCCTCACTAACTCGAATCCCGCCTGCCTAGTGCCAGGCCCGACCCCCACCCCATGCTGCCTGGTACTGCCCTCTGTCAGCCGAGACCCTCATGGGAAGCCAGCAGGTGCAGTCAGTCCCCTGGGACACACTCGCCTCAAAGTGCAGGGCCGGGCCCCAGCTACAGGCAGAGCCCCTACACAGCAAGGCCCCTTTGGGCCTGAGGCTTGTATGTTGAGAGGCTGGCCAGAGGCGCTCCCTGGAGCCATTTGCTCTTCCCACCCGTCCCACATGGCTCTTGCAAGAATTCTCTGGAAGCTGCTCGAAAGTGAGGCAGAAACCAGGCACACCCACACCAAGGGCTCTGGGCCAGCAGGTAGGGCTGCCTGTGTGTTGACATTCCCAGCTGCCCTTTCAAGTATATTTCTGTTAAAGAAAAGTATCTCGGGCCCCTTCAAGCTGGGAACTGCTCAGGGTCGATCTGCCTTCCGTTCTATTCAAAGTCCTCCCTCTGCTCACTGAGACAGATGCATATTCTGATGGTCTCCTTTGGAAAGACTTACCAGAAACTGAAAATAATCAACCATTTGTCTCCCACCTACCTGTGACCTGCCCACAGGTAGGTGAGAGACAGATAGTTGGGAAGCCCCCTCCCTGCTTCGAGTTGTCCCCACCTTTCTGGATGGAACCAATGTACGTCTCACATATATTGACTGATGTCTCTTGTCTCCCTAAAATGCATGAAACCAGGCTGTGCCCGACCACCCTGGGCCTGTCATCAGGACTTCCTGAGGCTGTGTCACGGATGCGTGGCCTCAACTTCAGCAAATAAAACTCCTAAAATGATTGAGACTTGTCTCGTCATTTTTTAACAACTGGAAAACAGGAAGCCACGACTACAGGAAGCTCGTTAACTCATGGAGAATTTAAAGCAATACCTTGAAAACACATTAAAAAATGAGACACTGAGTCAAGAAAGAATCCAGAAAAGCCATCTCCAAAGTGATGCCCCTTTGGCGGTGGGTGGTGTGGGCTGGAGGGGTTCCTGGGCTCCCCATTCTGTCCCCACCCTCCCAGTGGCTGGAATAAGTATGCACTGCTCCCTGCATCTCAGGCCAGCCCCCTGAGTGGAAATGGTGGGGCAGCGCTGAGGGTCTTCAGACCCTCCCTCGGGTGCCTGTGTGCTGGACGCTGCCCTCCCGGCTGCTGCTCTGCTAAGATCTGTGTGGCCCTGTCATCTGGCTGCTGCGCCCAGCTCTAAGGTCCAGCAAGAGATGCAGGGCTCTCTGGCCATGCCCAAAACAGAAGGGGTCAGTAGGTGAGGAGGCAGTGAGTGGAACCAGAAGGGCCAAGGAAGGCAGACCCCCAGCCAGGCAGGGGGGCCGAGTAGGCTGGGGACACGCCAGAGCCACCTGCGACTAGTCCAGTTCCTGCTGAGCCCCAGGGGTGTGGGGGGCCCCACCAGCCTCACACCGGGCCTGGCTTCCCTCCTCAGCTGCCAAGCCCCGCTTCAGGGGCCCTAGAAGCCCGCATACTTTTGCTCGCTGTTGTCTACTCCGATTCTGCAGCCACCCCCTCCCCACCTTTCAAATTCTGAATAACACCAGACAGGGACCTCTCCTGTCAAATGAGCTGGAGTGAGCACATGGAGCTGCTGCCTGAGGCCCCTGGACCCCATCAGAATGACTAAGCCGCCCAGGAAGGGGCTCCCAGGGAGTCTGCCTTTAACTGGACCAAGGGTTCTGGAAACCCTCCCAAACCTAGGAGGATGAGCTCTTGCTGGTCCAGGGCTGTGCCACCTGGTCACCCCGATGCCAGCCAGCAACCCTGGGGCAGAGGGCTACAAGCACTTCTGTAAAACCAAAGGAAGTGGTAGCTGAAGTGAAAATGCACATTCCCCTCCTGGCCCAGCTCCAGGCAGAGGCTGTCACAAAGAGGCCCCTCTGGGCTCCAGGCCTGTATGTTGAGAGCAGAGACTAGCCAGGGGCAGGAGCCGGAGCCACCTTCCCATCCAACTGGTCCCGTGTGGCCCATGTGGCTCGAGCTGCTGATGTCCAGATCCCGCCACGTGCCTGACCTTTGGGCACCGACAGCCTTGCGAGGATGCCTGGAAAGAGTCAGTGGGCCCAGCAGGAGGCCTGGTGGGACCAACCCAGGGCAGGGCAGCCAGAGAACTGGGCCTACTGGGACGTCCCAACTCGCTCGCACCGAGGTCCAGCTCCTCACCACGCATGGCCAACCAGGCTTGGGCGTCAGGGGAGCCCTACACCAGCTCTTCACTTCTCAGAACACATTCAAGCTTTGTCTGGCATTCCCTGCCGGACAGGTCCACAGCCTCAGGCAGCCCACCGGCCTCTTCTGAGGGCCTTCCTGGACCAGAGTCCGGGGTCCCGCCAGCACCTGCTCACCATCAGTTTGCTGCACCTGCTACTCCTACTGCCTCGGGGAGCCTCTGCCTCCCCTCGAGGTCGTGAGCTCAGGATAGGGGCTCAGGGCCCTCTCTCCGGCCAGCCCAGTGGCCCCACCCACCAGCTGCAGTGCAGTGGTCTGTCCCGGCCCGGGGCCAGGGCTGTTTCCTCCACAGAAAGGGGCATGGGTTAGAGCAGGCTGCCCACATTTCAGGCACTACTCTTCCTGGGGAGGGTGCCGTGGGGCCCAGGTCCTCTCTCAGCTTCCCCTGGGGCTGGGTCTTCAAGTGGAAGGACAAGGCCAGGCAGAGGTTTCCTGTGTTGTTCCACTCAGGAAGCAGGCACCGCCCTCCTGGGGTGGGGGAAGCCCTGCCTGGGCTGTGCATGGAGACCGCCCCTTCCTCTTATTGCCCCAGCTGTCTGGCCCACCGGTGGGGCTCCTCTCAGCTGTGGGATGGGTGGGAGCGACCAAGCCCTGTGGGAAAGGCGCCCAGTGCAGACTTTCACTCCTGAAACGGCAGCAAGGTGCCCCCAGCCCGCCGGAGGCTCGGGTAGGGGACAGCCCACCATGCTCACAGCACCAGCAATGCCAGCCTGGCCTGGTGGAGTCTGGGAAACTCTGTTTTTGGTCTGCTCTGAGGGACTGTGACAGGCTGAAGCCCCCTTATCACCGTCCAACTCTACCTGGATTCAGAGCAGTGTGGCCAGACATGATGGCCATGGTGAGGTCCCTCGGATGACTCCAGCCACAAGGCCACAGTGTGGGTGGGCCCAGGTCAGCCTGACACCCCCGTCCACCCACCCCTGAGCTCCAGCTGCATCTCCCACCCCTGCTGGCCCTGGGCCCCTGCCTCCACCTCCCCTCAGCAAATGACCAAGCCCCTCATCTCCCAGCCTCCATGCTGGGCAAATGCGTCCCTGTTCAGCTCCATCTTTAAGCCACACCTTGGCAGCCCACTGAGGCCAGCCCTCCACTGCTCTCTGGACTTCTCTCTCCAGTATCCAACCCGCCTCTCTCCTGCTCTTGGTGTGCGGGCTCCAAGGCTGCTCTGCCTCGCACTTTCCGTTCTTCTTCCATGAACCCATGTTCATTCTTTCTCTTTTTCTTTTGCCTTTTCTTTTCTTTTTTTTTTTTAAGATGGAGTCTTGCTCTGCCACCCAGGCTGGAGTAAAGTGGCACGATCTTGGCTCACTGAAGCCTCTACCTCCCAGGTTCAAGCGATTCTCCCGCCTCAGCCTCCCGAGTGGCTGGGACTACAGGCACACCACCATGTCCAGCTAATTTTTTGTATTTTTAATAGAAATAGGGTTTCGCCATGTTGCCTAGGCAGGTCTCGAACGCCTGGGCTCAAATTATCCTCCTGCCTCAGCCTCCCAAAGTGCTGGGATTACAGGCGTGAGCCACCACACCCGGCCAATGAATCCATTTTCCAGATTAGAGAAGCGCCACATGCTGCTGGGATGGACATTCCAATAACAGGATCTAGCGTGACCTCACCCAGCCACTGTCCCTGGAGCTCTCTGGCCTGCAGTTGCTGTGCTCCTCCAGTCTTTTAAAATCTATTTTGTAACTTTTTTTTTTTTTGAGGTGGAGTTTCACTCTTGTTGCCCAGGCTGGAGTGCAATGGCACAATCTCGGCTCACTGCAACCTCCGCCTCCGGAGCTCAAGTGATTCTCCTGCCTCAGCCTCCCAAGTAGCTGGGATTACAGGTGCCCGCCACCACGCCTGGCTAATTTTTTGTATTTTTAATAGAGACGGGGTTTCACATATTGGTCAGGATGGTCTTGAACTCCTGACCTCAGCTGATCCGTCCCCCTCGGGCTCCCAAAGTGCTGGGATTACAGGCGTGAACCACCACACGCCCGGCCTATTTTGTAGCTTTTTATTATGAAACTTTTCAGACAGACACAAAAGGACGGAGAAGGAGCCCTGACCCCTGCCATGTGCGGGGAGCAGTTCCTCATTCCATCCTGTGTGCCAAAAACAGCTCCTCAGGCTGCTGAGGTCTGTCTTGTGGATTGTCTGTAATTTCTTTCTTTCTTTATTTTTTGAGATGGAGTTTCGCTCTCGTTTCCCAGGCTGGAGTGCAATGGCACGATCTCGGCTCACTGCAACCTCCGCCTCCTAGGTTCAAGTGATTCTCATGCCTCAGCCTCCCGAGTAGCTGGGATTACAGGAATGTGCCACCACGCCAGGCTAATTTTATATTTTTAGTAGAGACGGAGTTTCACCATATTGGTTAGGCTGGTCTTGAACTCCTGACCTCAGGTGATCCACCCGCCTCAGCCTACCAAAGTGCTGGGATTACAGGCATGAGCCACTGCACCCGGCTGGATTGCCTGTAATTTCTAAGCTGTTTCACGGTTGCTGGCCATTTCTAGCCATTTCCGTCTTTCACTGTGACCTCGTTTCTGCCGTCACGTTTGAGACAAACCCTAGGGAGGGAAATGTTGAGTCACCGGCTCCAACCTCCCTGCTCCACCACGCCCGTCCAAATCCCAGAGTCAACTTTCTTATTTTTCCCAATTTGATAGATTCTCTTTTTTTGAGACGGAGGTTTGCTCTTGTTGCCCAGGCTGGAGTGCAATGGCCCAATCTTGGCTCACTGCAAGCTCCGCCTCCCGGGTTCAAATTCTCCCGCCTCAGCCTCCCAAGTAGCTGGGATTACAGACGTGTGTCACCACGCCCAGCTAATTTTTGTATTTTTAGTAGAGACGGGATTTCACCATGTTGGTCAGGCTGGTCTCGAACTCCTGACCTCAAGTGATCCGCCCACCTTGGCCTCCCAAAGTGCTGGGATTACAAGCGTGAGCCACTGCGCCTGGCCCCAGTTTGATAGATTTTTAAAATGTATCTTTCAGAGACACATTTGCGTTTATTTGCTGGTGAGGTGAGTCTTTCAGGCACTCTGAGTTCTTATCTTATTCCATCTCATCTTATCCTATCCCTACTCTTATCTTTTTTTTCTTCCTTTTTTTTTTTTTTGTTTGAGACGAGTCTCGCTCTGTCACCCAGGTAGGAATGCAATGGCACGATCTCGGCTCATTGCAACCTCCGTCTCCAGGGCTCAAGCAATTCTCCTGCCCCAGCCTCCTGAGTAGCTGGGATTCCAGGCGTGTGCGACCACACCTGGCTAATTTTTGTATTTTTAGTAGAGACAGGGTTTCACCATGTTGGCCGGGCTGGTCTCGAACCCCTGACCTCAGGTAATCCGCCTGCCTCGGCCTCCCAAAGTGCTGGGATTACAGGTGTGAGCCCCTGTGCCCAGCCCTTATCCTCAACTCCTTCCAGGAGCCTCTGCCCTCCCACCTAGGCCTGGCCAATCTTCTGAAACATCATTTTGTGCTCAGCCCAACTGGCCGGTCTTCAGCAGTCAGTCCCAGCCCCTTGCAGTGGTGCAGACCCATGTCATGCACTTGACAGAATGTATGGCCCCCTGCTGTACCCTGTGTGCCGGATGCCAACCCAGAGGCCGGTAACCTGCCCAGACCCAGGATCTTGTCACGTGACTGGGCCAACTGCCACTCACCCCAGCACAGCCCCCACTGCCCTGCTTCTCCCTCTGTGTAACCCCACAAGCAGCACAGGCCCCACAGAGAGAAGCCTGGCCCTTCAGTGCCCCCCACCAATCATGGAAGCAAGTGGCCAAGGAGAGATTCCAGGGACAAGTCCAGCCCCCTGACTCACCACCATCTGGCCCAGTAGCCAGGGAAGCCTTTTCCAGAAGAAAGTCTCCAGGAAGGTGGCGGTGACAAAGGTACAATGGAAGCGATTGTCCCTCTCCCCCAAATCCTCTACCCCCATCACATCTGTGGTCACTGGGGGTCCTGGGTTATCTCTTGGAAGGGACCCCAGATTAAGAACCCTCAACAAAGCCTCCATTTTTACCAACAAATCACCTTTGCCTTCGGATCCCCCTCTGCCCCCCTCCAGCTCCCAGCCCCCAGCCCCATCCCAGGGCCTGAGCCCCCAGGCCCACTCCCCAGTGCGCAGAGCCCAGCTACTTACCCAGGGCCCCGCCTGTGCGGCTGGCCTCACACCCCTCCCTGCAGTCCTAGCTGAGGTTTCAGGAAGTAGCAGGGGTCCAATTATGTTCTCTCTAGAACTCCCCTAACCACAAACAGGGCTGAGCTTGGGGTTAGCCAACCCGGGCTGGGGTATCTCACTGGTGATGACAGTGTGGTCTCGTCATCTTCCTGGGGATGGGAGTGGCAGGAAACCCCAGACTTACCTCTGTTGGCAATAACAGCACCAGAGCCAGGCTCCACTCACTCAGGAGCTCCCAGGCAGGGGCTAGGGCCTGGCGCGGCACGGCGGCTGTCCCCAGACAGGCAAGGCAGGACACGTGGCAGGGAGGGGCCCTGGAGAGACAAAATCCAGCTCCTCTGCAGCTCAGGCTCTCGGGCCAGGCAAGCACGGAGCAGGGTGACTTCCCAGAGGCTGTGTGCTCCCAGTAGTCCTTGTCCGGGGTGCCAGGAGTGGAGAGGCCGCGTGTGCCCACTGCAGCCCCGGGACCAGGATGGCACCTGCATGTCCTGGAAGGCTCAGCACAGCCACTGCACACAAGGACCCTCATCTCCCCGCCTCCCCCTTCCTGGGGCAGGGCCATGTGGGAAGAACAGCCGACCGCACACTCCACATTCCTCCCCTAGCCCTACCTCAACCCCTCCTGCATCCAGAAACAAGCCTGGCCTGGCCCAGGGGCCCTGCGGGTGGGCTTCTCTGTGAGGGGCCCTGTGGGAACTGCAGGGTGGGCAGGCAGAGTGGCCTGGGACAGTCCCCCTCACTGTGGGGCTCCCGGCCGTGGTGGGCCCAGTTTCCTTAGAAAACGCCAGCTGGCTGTGGACAGCACCCACAACCCCACTCACCTCCAAGCTGCTTCTGGGTTTTAGGGCACAGACCCCCCCACCAGGTGCCCACTCCCGAGCCTGCCAAGCTCCATCCAAACCAGGCTCCGTCAGCAGAGGGGACAGGGCTGGGCTGGGGGAAGCAGCTGGGGACCACAAATGTCTCCAAGCGACACTGCCCAGCACTGCAGCAGTGACGGTCATTGAGTGAAGACGGCCACTGTCCTGGGTGGGTGCGCCCACGGCCAGGAGAGCCCGGTGGAGGCTGAGCCCCTAGTCTGCACTTTCCCCCAGACACATGGATCACAGCTGCCCCCTGCTGCAGGGCCGCATGGCTGGAGGCTGCCTCTGAACAGCGATTTCAGAGGGTTTTGTGTGGGTGGCAGTGGAATCCCTGGAAAGTTGGACTTCTCCACTGCCCTGGCCGGGAGGCGCAGGTCTCAGGGCAGGGTCCACCTTGGCTTTCCAGAAACACTTGCCCAGGGGGCTGTGATCCTCTAGGGGATCTGGTGCAAACATGTGCCTCCACAGGCCGCTGCTCATGGGGTCACTGGCCTCCCGGGTCTTTGGGCCAGGGCAGCACCACCCTCAGAGCAGCAATAGGCAGAGCCCACATCAGGCCAGCGGGGGTGATGGCCAGGGACAGCTGTGGGTTCCTGTCGGTGGTCCCAGCAGCTCCCTGGGACCTGCCTCCTCCTGCGCCCCACTGGATGGTCTGTCATGTTCACCGGGGCTCCTCTGCACCCCGAGCTGAGGGGTCCAGGAGTGGCACCCGGACCCAGCTCAGGCCATAGTCACCCTCCATGCCTTCTGGCCTTTGCCAGGCAGTCAGGGAATAGCTGATTCAAGTGAGGTCAGCGGAATCCTCTCTTTGGGTCCTTCACTGGGTTCTGGGAAAGGAAAGTTGAGCCTCTTGGGTGGCAGGAGCTGTGGGCATGAGCTGGGGGGTTGGCAGCCGTGTACCAGCTCCCCTGCCCCTGCCATGTGGAGAAGCCAGGCTGGGGTGGAGGACAGGCAGGAGCCTGGGGGTGTGGACCAGCCCTGCTTCTTCCTACCAGGCCTCCAGGACCAGTGGGGGCTGCCCCAGGCCGTGCAGCACCTGGGTGTTGTCTCTGAGAAGCCGTCAGGGAGCTGGCTCTCCCTGCTCTGACCCCGGCAAAGCGATTCATACCCAGAGAAGCCCTCACCGACAGGAGAGCAGGTTTCAGACAGGAAGTCACCAGCACAGCCCACGGCTGAGTCACGCATCAGAACAGCTCCCTGTGGCCCAGACACAGCAGTGGTGAGGTCCAAGCTGCAGCCACGGGGCGCAACTTCACATCCTGATGTGTGCATCAGAAACCACCCTGCTGTCCAGTGGGTTCACCAGCCTTTCTCCTGGCCCATCTGGACCCTCCAGAAGCCAAAGCTGGTGATTTGCTAACCTGTCCAGTCAGTCTGGGACGGCCTGGGCCCAGGGGAGACAAGGCCAGGAATAAGGGAGGGGAGGGTCAGAGCAAGAAATGTCCGGGGGGCAAAGTTGGAAAGAGCTGGGAGGATGGGACCAGGGACCCAAAGAGCCCCTGTGCATGGGGCCAGTGTGGCCTGCTCCACCTCCCGGGCAGCCACAGGGCCTTGCTTTTGTCTGGCACTAAAACGCCCTGAACAGCCAGCTCTGACCTTCCCCACCTGGTGGGTGTGGAGCAGAAGTTCCCAAGGGCTACCTTGCATGTGGGGTGCGGCTGTCTCCCAAGCCAGGTGTGACCACACTGTGTGGGCCTGCAGGGCTGCTCCTCTGGTGACGGTAGCGGGGGTGGTGGGGGGGTCTTTGCTCTGTAACTGTAGAGAGACAGTGTCCGGAAGGCTAGGCTTTGAGAGTGGAGGCCCCAAGCCTCCCAGCTTCCCAGGACAACAGGTGTGGCGGGCAGATGCTCAGATCCTAAGGAGGACGGCCCTAGGGAAGGCTCAGGCACTGGGGGTGGTGACCATGTGGTGGCCCTCAGGATGTGGGCCTGGGATTGGGGGCCAGGCCTGGCATAGGCACACCCCTCCCAGTCCAACGCCCAGTGGCTCCTTTAGATTTATGAAGCATGTTCCATGGCCCACACTGGCACCGGGCCAGGGGGGCCCCGCCACATGCCCCGCTTCAAGTCACTCTCAGTCTAGGGGCACATCAGAAGGCAAAGCAAACACCAGAGTGCAGCGTGGACTTGAAAGGTCACGGCAGGCACTTCCCCGAGCCCTGAGACGCTGGCTGGCCTCAGCCATGCACTGGAGGACACCCAGGGGTTCTCTGGAGGATGAGGAGTAGTAGAGTTTCGCTCTTGTCAACCAGGTTGGAGTGCAATGGCACAATCTCAGCTCACTGCAACCTCTGTCTCCCAGGTTCAAGTGATTCTCTTGCCTCAGCCTCCCATGTAGCTGGGATTACATGCACACACCACCACGCCCAGCTAATTTTTGTATTTTTAGTAGAGACGGGGTTTCACCATGTTGGTCAGGCCGGTCTTGAACTCCCAACCTCAGGTGATCTGCCCGCCTCAGCCTCCCAAAGTGCTGGGACAATGCCTGGCCCCTAGTCATTGTTCTTGATGATGCTCAAATTGTCCCAGATTTGACAAGTCAACCACTCTGCCTCTGTGCTGATAATTATAGGGCAAATCCCGTGTGTCAGTTTCCAGTCACGGAGCCCCCTGCATCAGGTGTGTCTGTATCCACGCCTCACCGGACCCCTCTGCTCGGATGGTGACTCCATCCCTCAGAAGAAGTCTTCCCAGCCTTTTCTGACTCCTTGCTCACTCCCTTGGAGGAGGGCTCTGTCCTGGCCCCTCCCACCCCTGGGTGTTGGTGATGCAAGCCGGGGATGTGGACCAGATGACAGGCCAAGTGGGAAGAGGAAAGGCAGAGGTGTCCTGGGGTTTCTGTGGGGGGGACAGCTGCTCTGGTGAGAAGGCAAGAGGTCCCAGGTTTAAGCCAGGGAAGGGATTTTTAGGGAAGTTTTGAAGAGGGCCTCCCTGAGACAGAAGAGGCAGGGGAAGATAGGGGCTTTTGAGAAGTGTCAACCCAAGAACTGGATAATTCTGAAACTCCTTGTTGCCAACGCCTGTTCCTTTGACCAGGGTATACTCCCAGTATGCATCATGAGTCATGGTTTCAACAGTCATAGTGTGTCCTAGTGAGGCCCAGGACAGGCTGCCTGTGACCCCAGAAACCCCAGACGACTGTGCCTAACCCACCTAATCCACAGGGTTTCCTTTTTCTCAGGGCTGACACGACAGCCCCACAACCATGGGAAGCCCCCAGTCTTACCTCATGGTCCCAGGTGGCAACTTGAGCTCCAGCTTTCACATCTGTGTTCCAGGAATGAGGCAGAAGCAAAGGAGAGCAGGGCACAATCCGTCCCCTGTGTGGAGACTTCCCAGAATTCCCACCCAGTTCACCTGCTCCATCTTCCCTCCTTCCTGGGCCCAATGTAGTCTTGTGATCACACCTGGCAGCAGGGGAGCCTGGGAAACGTAGTCTTTGATGTCGCTGTGCCAGCTGATTCTGGGTGCTGTTCTAAGCAAAAAGGGGGTGCGGAATTGGGGACATGTGCTGCAATGCCAGCTTTTCTTTTCTTTCTTTTTTTTTTTTTGAGATAGAGTCTCGCTCCGTCACCCAGGCTGGAGTGCAGTGGAGCGATCTCCGCTCAACGCAAGCTCTGCCTCCCAGATTCACTCCACTCTCCTGCCTCGGCCTCCCGAGTAGCTGGGACTACAGGCGCCCGCCACCACACCCGGCTAATTTTTTGTATTTTTAGTAGAGACGGGGTTTCACCGTGTTAGCCAGGATAGTCTCGATCTCCTGACCTCGTGATCCGCCCACCTCAGCCTCCCAAAGTGCTGAGATTACAGGCATGAGCCACCATGCCCGGCCGATGCCAGCTTTTCTTCCACCTAGCAAGGGCAGGTCCCTGGCAGCTGAGCAAGGTGCCCACTGGCCAAGCCCAGGGACTCGACTACCCCAAATGAGAAAAGGGTCAGAGGATGTTGAACTGGGAAGGAGGTGGAGCCCCAAGGCTAGAGAAGCTGGGGGTATGGAAGAAAGTTTTTCTTCTATACTGTAACTCACAATGCCTCTGGCACTTCACTTGTGGGTTAGGTTAAGGGCTCAGTCGCCCTTGACTGCCCTGACTTCAGACACCAGTCACAAGGGGTGGGTCTCCAGGTTACCCATGACTTCCGAATGCCTTGGTTATGACAAATGGGAGGTCTGATGACCCTCTCCTCAGGTTCAGTCTTTTGCTAGAACAGCTCACAGAGACTAGAACAACTGTTTGCTGGACACTTTGGGCCTCAGTTTCCCCCTTACAATGTGCCTTTTTTGGGTCCTTGGGAGCTCCCTATTGTTGGTTACACCAGTGGAGTGGACAGAGGCTCAACCTAAGGGTGTTTCCAGAAAGGTCTTCTGCTGGAGGGGGGCTGGGAGCATCCCTGGAGATGGGGAGCTTCGGACTAGCTGCTGGGGTGGGTGCGGGGGTAGGAGCAGGGCTGCTGGGGGTGGAAAAAGGGGCTTCCAAGGGGCACACGGTTGCTGGCAAGCCAAACCCCTCACTGTAAACCATGCACCCATCCAAGTGAAGAACTCCTCCAGGGCTCGCCCGGGCCAAGAGGGGGCTGCAGGGCACTCTACGAGGCCATGGTGGCTAAAGATAGGCCTTAAGCTGGCAGCCAAGGGCCGCCTGGGGGCTGCAGACCCGGCCCCCAGCCCCTCTCCACCTCTGGCCTCTCAGCTCCCTGAGGGTGGTGTCCACCGCCAGCTGCTCTCCCCTCAGGGTGGGAGACCTGGGGAAGCCCCCAGTCTCAAGCTCCAGCCTTGATTTCTGGAACAATCCCAGGACAGGACCCTGGCCCATCAGGTTCTGGGGCCCACCCTAGGCAGAGTGGCTCCTCTTCTGGGCAGCCCATGCCTGGTGTGGCTGAGGCTGGGCTGCCCAGGCCTGGCCGGGCGAATCTGGGTGCTTGTGTCCAGCTGGGCCCTGGAGCCTGCCACACCCCCGGCACCACCACCCCCGCCCCAATAGCCTCCCCTTCCTCTACCTGTTTCCTCCACCAGCCTCTGGGTCTTGCTCCCTGCCAGGGTCCAACTCGCAGCCGCCTCCACCCCTGCTCCCGCAGTGACCATGCGTCCGCGGCCCCCCAGGACCATGCTTGTCATTCTCTTGCCCTCTCTGCTTGGCGCTGGGTTCGGCCGCAATCTGGGCTGCCCGGTGTCCCCGAGAGCTCCTAGGGTCAGGGGAGGGGCTTTCCCCCTGTGGTCTCGAGCTCTGGGCTAGCAGGGGATGCTCTGAGAGCCCATCTGTTACCTGGAGGGTCCAGGAGAGATCGAAGCAGGCCCCGGGGGGCTTCCCAGAGCTGGGCTGCTGGCTGTCCCATCTCTGGGGACTGTCACTCCCATCTCTCCTCTCTAGGAACTGGTGGGGAGGAAGACCCTGCAGCTGTGGGAGGCCGAGGTTGGGGGTCCACCATCAGTGTGGGCTGTGGGTGGCTCTCTGGGGTGAGAGCTTGGTATCATGTGACCCCTGAACCCCAGAGCTGGCCCCTGAAACTCTCCTCAGTCGCAGAGCACACCCTTCCACCCGCAGCTCAGGCCCAGCCCCGAAGCCGCCTCCCCAGAGACCCTCCCCTGGTGCCCCAAGGAAGGGCTGGGCCTGGTGGGGGCTGCGTTCTTCTCACTGCCCTTCGCAGCATGGGGGGCTGGTCCCCTTCAGAATGCACCTTCCTAGGGAACCCACCTCGAGCCTGGCCATCCCCCCGACCCCTGTGGAGCTGGACCTTGGGGCACGTCCACTCGCCCTGCGTCTGCTCCTGCCCCTGGGCGGTCCCTGGCTTGCACCGACCATCCTTTTTCCTCTCTGGGGGGGTAGCAGCAGCAGGCAGACCCTAGCTGAACAGTCCCTGTGACACTCCCTGAGGGCCTGGAGCCAGCTGGGGCCAACAGGTGCCACATCCAGGGCCAGCTTCCAGGACTCAGGAAGGAGCGAGGCGCAGCCAGCTGCAGTGGTTAGGTGGGGCCAGGATGCTGCTGAAAGTCCCACCACACCCAGGAGCCATCTGCCCAGGCACAGCTCTTCTGTGAAGTCCCTGCTGGGTGCCAGGCCTGGGCGGGGGCCACAGAGTCTCCACAGGTGGGGGACTTACCCTCCTCACAGCCCTGGGCGTCCTCTGCAGCCCCTGCCCAGAGCTTCCCCAGACCCTCCCTTCCACCCCGCAGCCCCTGCCCTGAGCTTCCCCAGACCCTCCCTTCCACCCCGCAGCCCCTGCCCAGAGCTTCCCCAGACCCTCCCTTCCACCCCGCAGCCCCTGCCCTGAGCTTCCCCAGACCCTCCCTTCCACCCTGCAGCCCCTGCCAAGCCCTTGGGGCCTATTCTTGGCCGTTTTTAGGAACTGCTTGTTTTGCCCTAATGTTGCCTTGAGACAGGAAAGGCCCAAGATAAGGGCCACCCGGAGACCTCAGGGCGGGGGACAGGGACGGGGCGGGGCAGCTGAGGGAGCAGGCTGCTCCCCCAGGTCCTCCTGCGGATTAGCAGAAGTGCAACTGCTTCCCCTGCCCCCATCCAGGCCAGCATGAGCTCAGCTCAGCATGGAAACCCTCATGGGGGAGCCCGGCCTAGTGGCTCCCAAATGCACTTCTCCTTCCCCATGCCAGTGAGGGGGGTCCAGTGTCCCCCATTCCACGACAGTTAGGGTCTCTGGAGACATGTTTGGACTTCACAGCAGGGAGGGGTGCCACTGGCTTCTAGTGGGTGGAGACCAAGGATGCTGGAAAATGTCCTGCAACACACAGGACAGCCCCTCCTGCCACCACAAGAAGTTTCCAGCCCCAAATGTCTGGGCAAGAAGTCCTGGTAGCCTTCAGGCAGCCAGGAGAAAGCTCAGAGCTGTCCTGTTTTAGAACCATTGTTCCGACGTCCCCACGGGAGGGCTGGCGGCTGGGAGGGTGGCTGGGAGATGGCTAGCGCCAGGAGGCCACACGATAGAGGGGTGGCCCTTGCGTCCCTGCCAGTGTCCTTCAGCCCGGGGAAACTCCTAAAGGTGCAGTGTCCAGGTTGGCAGCTGAAACCAGGACTGCAACCCAGACACCACTGGGGAGACAGCAACCCTACGTGGAAAGCACCCTGGCTGACGTCAGCCCTCAGCACCCATGCTGGAAACATTTTGGTTCCCTCTGCAGGCTGTTGGGGTTCCAGCCAAGCTCAGCTGCCAGGGGTCCCGTTAACAACCCAGGGTCAGGGACCCAAGGCTCCTGGGCTGCGGGACCCCTCACCTGTCACTAATAGAGGAGGAAAGTGGAGTGGGGGCTGACCCCCACAGAAACTGGAGGTTTCTGGCAGACAGACCTGCAGGCCTGCGGCATGCCCTGCCCCGGGCAGCTTCTGAGTGGGGGAGCTCTCTGCCTCCAAGGACCCAAAGTCATGGCAGGGGGCTCCTCCCGTCAGCAGGTCTTGGAGAAAGGCCACCGTCTTCGCCCTGGGCATGCGGGCCAGGCCCAAATCCTGGAGTAGGACGGGAAGCTTCACAGAGGGACCGGGTTTGAGTGGAGCCCGCTGAGGCAGGCCAGGGTATCTTGGGCCGAGGGGACAGTGAGTGCAAAGGCAGGGAGGAGTGAGGGGTGATGCAGAGTGGGCAAGGCCATGGGCCAAGGAAGCTGGGCCAGGAGACGGAGGGCAGGGGAGCAGGAGGGCTCAGGGCTGTCCGTGGGAGAGGAGGACTTGGGGAGTGGACATCCCCAAGCCACAGCCACCCTCAGGCTGTCGGAGAGGCGAGGCCTAGAGGACATCCAGCCTGAGGGCACTGCACGGGGCATGGAGAGGGCTCAGAGGAGACTGGGGCCAAGGGTCCGGAGGATCCTAGGGCCTAAGGGCTAAGAGGCCATGTGAGGTTGGCAGGGCAGGGCAGGGTTGCCCGCCCACGGGGAGGAGGGTGAGGGGCAGGCCAGAGGGCAGGTAGGGGGCATTCACTAGGTGCTCAGAGCTGGTGGAGTCTGGGCAGGAGCTGGAGAGCTGACGAACAGGCCATGCATGTGAACACAGGCATGCCAGTATGTGTATATGTGTGTGTGTGAGAATGCACACTCCTGTGTGCACATGAAAGGATTTCTGCTGCACTGCTCTGACTGGCCCACGGCAGGGCAGTGGAGGGCACTCCTGTGCCTCACAGAGAATGCAGGAGGTTGGGGAGGTGCTGCTCCACTTCCTGCCTCCTCACCTACAGACTCCACAGCCTTGGCCTGTGTCCCCTGCTCAGGGGTGTGACTTCCTTCCGGGGTGGAGGAACCCAACACCCACCTGGATGGGGCCTCACCCCTGAAGCCACATCTTCTAGCCCCTCACCCCAAAGCCACACCTTCCAGCCCTGCTCGTGCTGGCACCTGTCCACTGCCTCACCCACCTGAAGGATCTCATCTTTATACACATGCACACTCACACACACAGGTGCACACACACGTACACACACGCACACTCACACACAGAGATGCACACACACACGCACACACACACAGGTGCACACACACGCATACTCACACAGGTGGACACACACGTGCACACACACACTCACACACACAGGTCCACACACATGTGCACACACACAGGTGCACACACATATGCACATTCACACACACAGGTGCACACACATGCACACTCATTACAGATACAGGTGCACACACACGCATACTCACATACACAGGTGCACACACACGTACACTCACACACAGGTGCACAGACACAGATGCACACACAGGCATGCATTTGCATACATGCGTTCAGACACACACTTACACAGGGACACACACACAAACCCCCACACGTGACTCCAGGCCAGCCAGGAGCATGGGTGGCCACGGGTCCAGAGCCCTGGGCCACCTTACTGCTGTGAGACCCCAAGCAGGCTGCCTCAAGTCTCTGGGCTGGGCTTTCTTGAGGCAAGACGGGGGTGTGGACCGGACCCATGGGGCCCGATGCCACGTGCAAACTGCTCGGAGGTGCTGGGGGCATCTTCCCAGCTGCAGCTGTGGGCTCCAGCTCTGGCCCGGGCACTGGGCTTGCCTGGGCCACAGCCAGGCAGCTCCTGTCAATCCTCCACCTTCACAGAGGGCAGTTCCATCCTCAGCAGAGCCCCTTCCTTTGGCTTTGAGGTGGACAGGCTCTGAGGTTGCTGTCCTCTGGCCTCTGTGACTTCACTCGAAAAACGGGTCCTTCCAGCCCCAAATGTATGCGTGGGAAGACTATCTTTTCTGAGAATTGCTTTGTTTTTGCATAAAAATATATTCATGTACATATCCAAAAAGTCCACTGTCTGGTGTTCAGTTCTACAGGTTTGGACAAATGCACAGTCATGTTATCCACATAGTCATGATTCAGAACAGGCTCATCACCCCCACATTCTCCTGTGCTGCCCCCATCCCCAACCCCGGCAACCACCAATCTGTTTTCTTTATCTCTAGCTTTGCTTTCTCTGGAATGTCATATTAATGTAATTAATCAATCAACCAATATGCAATTCAATCAATGCATTTGATTAATAAGATTCATCAATCAATTAAAATGCACAACCATGCTTATTAGTACAGATAGTACCTTTTGAATCTGGTTTCTTTCACAAAGAAAAATGCATTGGCGATCATCCATGATATTTCAATTGATGGCCTTTTCCTTTTTATTGCTGAATAGTATTCTATTCCATCCATGGGCTGCAGGTTTGATCTACTCACCGACCGAAGAACAATGGATTTGCTTCCAGTTTTTAGTGATTATAAATAAAGCTGCTGGCCGGGCGCGGTGGCTCAAGCCTGTAATCCCAGCACTTTGGGAGGCCGAGATGGGCGGATCCCGAGGTCAGGAGATCGAGACCATCCTGGCTAACATGGTGAAACCCTGTCTCTACTAAAAAATACAAAAAAATTAGCCGGGTGAGGTGGCGGGCATCTGTAGTCCCAGCTACTCAGGAGGCTGAGGCAGGAGAATGGCGTGAACCCGGGAGGCGGAGCTTGCAGTGAGCTGAGATCCGGCCACTGCACTCCAGCCTGGGCCACAGAGCCAGACTCCGTCTCAAAATAAATAAATAAATAAATAAATAAATAAATAAATAAATAAATAAAGCTGCTGTGAAGATTTATGCGAGTGGCATTTCTGGGTGAGAAATGGCCAGTTTCTTTTCCACAAGGGCTGCACCATTTTGCATTCTCACCAGCAGTAAATGAGAATTTCTTGTGCTTCACATCTGTGTCAGCATGTGGCATTGTCATTTTACTTGTGTGATTATGTTTTAGCCATTTTGTGGCTGTGCAATGGGATGGCATTGTGGTGTCAATCTGCACTCGCCTAATGAGAAATTATGTGGAGCGTCTTCTCACGTTCTTATTTGCCATCTGTATACCTTCTGTGGCGTTCTGTTGGTGTGGCTGTGCAATGGGATGGCATTGCAGTTTAATCTACACTCGCCTAATGAGAAATTACGTAGAGCGTCTTTTCATGTTATCTGCCATCTGTATACCTTCTGTGGCTCTGTTTCTTCAGATCTTTAGCCTTCTTTTCTCCTTTCCTTTTCTCTTTCTCTCTTTTTCCTTTTTGAGACAGAGGCTCACTCTGTCTCCCGGGCTGGAATGCAGTGTTGTGGTCATAGCTCACTGTAACTTTCAATTCCTGGGCCTCAGCAATCCTTCCACCTCAGCCTCCCAAGAAGCTAGGACTACAGGCATATGCCACCACGCCCAGCTAACTTTTTATTTTTATTTTTGTAAAGACAGGGCCTATGTTGTCCAGGCTGGTCTTGAACTCCTGGCTTCAAGTGATCCTCCCACCTCAGCCTCCCAAAGTGCTGGGATTGCAGACATGAGCCACCATACCCAGCTGTTAGCCCTTTTTTTTTTTTTTTTTTTTTTTTTTTGGCAGAGTTTACTCTTGTTGACCAGGCTGGAGTGCAATGACACAATCTTGGCTCACTGCAACCTTCCCCTCCCGGGTTCAAGCGATTCTCGTGTCTCAGCCTCCCAAGTAGCTGGAATTACAGGCATGCGCCACCACGCCCGACTAATTTTGTATTTTTTTAGTAGAGACGGGGTTTCACCATGTTGGTCAGGCTGGTCTCGAACTCCGGACCTCAAGTGATCCACCCACCTCAGCCTCCCAAAGTGCTGGGATTACCGGTGTGAGTCACCGTGCCCAGCATTAGTCCATTTTTAAACTGGGTTTTGGTTTTTTTGGGTTTTTTTCATTGTTCAGTTCTGAATTCTTTATATATTCTGAATGGAAGTCCTTTATCTGATAAATGATCTGCAAAATTTTCCACCAGTCTGTGGTAATTATTATCTTTTAAATCTGCAACTTGGCCTCTTTTTTGTTCATATTATTTGTGTCTTTCCTTTCTTTGTTCCTTCTTCCCAGAACCGTTGATCCATTTTGTTGGGTAATTTTTTTCGAAGAACCAATTTTTGTCTTCATTGTTCTTCTCTATTGCATCTTTGCTATTTCATTGATTTCTGATCTTATTTTTATCTCCATTTTCTCAACTTTCTGGGCTTACACTGTTTTTGTTTTTGTTTACCTTCCAACTTTCTCTTTTTAAATTTTGTTTTTTTAAAACTTAAGGTGGCCGGGCGCGGTGGCTCAAGCCTGTAATCCCAGCACTTTGGGAGGCCGAGACGGGCGGATCACGAGGTCAGGAGATCGAGACCAGCCTGGCTAACACGGTGAAACCCCGTCTCTACTAAAAAATACAAAAAACTAGCCGGGTGAGGTGGCGGGCGCCTGTAGTCCCAGCTACTCGGGAGGCTGAGGCAGGAGAATGGTGTAAACCCGGGAGGCGGAGCTTGCAGTGAGGTGAGATCCGGCCACTGCACTCCAGCCTGGGCGACAGAGCGAGACTCCGTCTCAAAAAAAAAAAAAAAAAAAAAAAAAAAAAAAACTTAAGGTATAATTTACATACAGTGTAATTCACTCCTCTGGTATGCACAGTTCTGACTTGACACATGCATTTAGTTGTGTAACCACCAGCACAACTGAGCTATAAAACGTTTCTATCTACTGGCCAGGCGCGGTGGCTCACGCCTGTAGTCCCAGCACTTTGGGAGGCCGAGGTGGGCGGATCACCAGAGGTCAGGAGTTTGAGAACAGCCTGGCCAAACATGGTGAAACCCCATCTCTACTAAAAATACAAAAATTAGCCAGGCATGGTGATGCATGGCTGTAGTCCCAGCTACTTGGAGGCTGAGGCAGGAAAAGCGAAATTTCGCCACTGCACTCCAGCCTGGGTGATAGAGTGAGACTCTGTCTCAAAAGAAAAAAACAAACAAACAAACTTGCCATCTTCCAAAAGGTTCCCTCATGCCTCTTCACAGTCAATCCTGCCCCCTAACTTTCTGAGATGGAGACAGCTTACAAACCTTAAGGTTTCTTCTTTTCACAGTAAGCATCTGTAGCAATGTTCCTGGAAGCCCTGTTTCTGTGGCCCCCCACAAGCTGGGTGTGCAATGTTTTCATGATCATCCAGTTCGTTCGTTTCTTTCTTTCTTTCTTTCTTTCTTTCTTTCTTTCTTTCTTTCTTTCTTTCTTTCTTTCTTTCTTTCTGTCTTTCTCTCTCTCTCTCTCTCTCTCTTTCTTTCTTTCTTTCAATGAAGTCTCGCTCTGTTGCCCAGGCTAGAGTGCAACAGCACGATCTTGGCTCACTGCAACCTCTGCCTCCTGGGTTCAAGCAATTCTCCTGTCTCAGCCTCCTGAGTAGCTGGGATTACAGGCGTGCGCCACCATCCCCGGTTAATTTTTTGTATTTTTAGTAGAGATGGGGTTTCACCATGTGGCCAGGCTGGTCTCAAACTCCTGACCTCGTGATCCACCCACCTCAGCCTCCCAAAGTTCTGGGATTACAGGTGTGAGCCACCGCACCCGGTCCAGTTCTGGGTTTTTAAGGTTTCTATTATGATCTCTTCTTCACCTTATGTTATTTAGCAGTGTATGTGTGTGTGTGTGTGTGTGTGTGTGTGTGTGTGTGTGTGTGTGTGTCACAAGGCTTGTCTATAAAGAATTTCCCCAACATTGTGTAATATTTTCAAACATACAGCAACATGAAAAGAATCACACAGTATAACCCCACTCACCACTTGAATGTGTGTGTGTGTGTGTGTGTGTGTGTGTGTGTGTGTGTGTGTGTGTCACAAGGCTTGTCTATAAAGAATTTCCCCAACATTGTGTAATATTTTCAAACATACAGCAACATGAAAAGAATCACACAGTATAACCCCAAACACTCACCACTTGAATGCTAGCTAACAATTTACTGTACTTGCTCCTTCACACATCTCTGCATCTACCCATCCATCCGTCTATCCACCCCCCATCCATCCATCCACCCATCCCTCTATCCACCCTTCCACTCCTCTATTCACCCCTCCATCCATCCACCACTCCATCCATCCACCCCTCCATCCATCCACCCCTCCATCCGTCCACCCCTCCATCCGTCCACCCCTCCATCCGTCCACCCCTCCATCCGTCCACCCCTCCATCCGTCCACCCCTCCATCCGTCCACCCCTCCATCCATCCACCCCTCCATCCGTCCACCTCTCCATCCATCCACCCCTCCATCCATCCACCCCTCCATCCATCCATCCCTCCATCCCTCCATACGTCCAGCTCTATCCATCCATTCCTCTATCCATTTGTCCATCTTTTCATACATCCATATATCCATCCCTGTATCCATCCACTCACCTCTCTATCCACCCACCTCTCCCCGCTTCCTTTTCCTTACAAGCCCCACATCCTGGGAGGCTGACTCCAACTGGGGGTGCTGCTTCCAAACCCCATGCCTTAGTGAATTGGAGACCAGCAGAGCAAGGCCTGATGACCAGACCTAAGGGCTGCCACAGATCACTGGTGCAGCCCACCCCCACATCCATCTACCACAGGCTGAGGACAGGGATGTCATCCTCTCCATGGGCACAGGGCTCCTTCCAGGAGCCAGCAGGGGCCAGGCCTTTCTTTGGACTGTGCAGAGTGTGCACTCCCAGGCCTGCTGAGTGATCCTTTTCCACACAGATTCAGAGAGGGCTCACAGAGGCAGATGTCAAAGCCCAGCTTTGCAGGATGAGTGGAGGGAGAGCTTGGAAAGGCTGAGCCCTCGATAGCTGGAACCAGAGGGGAGTGAGGGCAGGCCTTGGACATCCTTTTGTCAAAGCGTACATTTTGGGTTTGGTTATGTCTAAGTTACTCTGTTACTAGAAGTCGTTTAGTCTGCCCAGAGGTCTGTAACAGTTTTTTCTGCCATGAAGTGATGGTGTGTCTCAGGACAGTGAGGATGCTACAGCATCCCACCTGTCTAGTGATGTGATGCCCAGTGGCCAGTCCTAGGGCTGGGCTTGAACGGGAGAGTGGGGCCGCTTTGTCCACTAATCACATTCTAAGTCACCACAGCCTTGGGGCAGCCATACCTTGTGGTCTCGGGGTCCCGGTGTTCTGGCCTGAGGTATGAGGTCAAACAAAATCTGTGCTCTCACACCACCCCTCCTCTGGCAAGCAGGGCCCAGGGAGGGGGTCAGGAGGTAGCTGGGTACTCCCCTGGGACACAGGCCTGCCCTCTGCCTTCACTTCCCACAGCCGCCCAAGCCCATCATGCTCTGGGCCTCACCCTTCCACACCTGGGACCCTGAACAGCCCCCTATGAACACCAACAGGAAGAACAGGGGAGCGTCCAGCATTGAGGCACTCAAAGAGCCCTCACCCATGGCCCTTCCCTCCAGCGACCTGGGACAGCCTGAAACCAGCCTGAACCCAGTGAGGGAAGTCTCAGACCCTAGAGACGACCTTGTGTTCTTCCTGCATGATCGTGAAACTCCAGGCACTGCCACAGCTGGGGAGAGGGGGTCCAGCCAGCCCTGCTCCTGCCTCCATGGAGCTGGCTCTGGGAGGGCAGGCAGCTGGCAGTGTCCACTGCACAGGAGGCAGCAGCCCCTCAGACTCTGTGCCTGCAGCCCAGCCTTGGGAAACAGCATACTGGGCATGGCACAGGAGCCCATTCAGTTCCCCAGACAGTGAATAGCTAATGACCCAGGCTCAGCCACTCATTGGAAATTTTCTTGATTCAGAGAAACCCCGTCACCCTCAGCCGGAAAATCTCTTGGTCCCCTGGTCACAGTGATTGAAGTACTCCCAACCACAACCACACAACAGGGAGTGATGTGGGGGAGTCCTGGGCTTCTAGGGGCTGGTCATGGCTCCCTGTCTCAGTTTCCCTTGTGGGCAAGGCACCAGAGGCCTGTGACCTCCCCTGCTCTCACTGGACCTGGCCCCCATCAGGTTTATGCAGTGAGGTGCAGACCCTCAGCAACTGTGTCCTGGGCCTTCTCCATCTCCAATCCCCTCCATGTCACCTCCCATTTCCCATTACTGCCAAGCTCCATTGCCTGGGGCAGGAGGACAACCCAGCCAGCCAGCCAGGCCGTGCTGGTAGGAGTTGCTGTTGAGGGTGTCTGGGCAATGCTCAATGGCACCCCAAGAGCTAAACTGGACTCTGAGGGGGTGGCCAGGCCCTGGTGGGGGAGGTACACTCCCACTGCCCAGTTCCAAACCCGAGGGCTGGGCCTGACCTGCAGGGCCCCGGGCTTACCAGCTCCTCCTGCTCTAACAGGCTGGTGGTCAGTTCCTCTTCTCCTCCGGAGAGACCCAGCTTCCCACAGCCTGTTTCTCTGGGGGACAATTCCCTGCAGCTTGGGAATTCTCACCGTCCCATCTCTCCCTCTCTTTCTTTCTTTTCTTTCTCTCTCTCTCTCTCTCTCTTTTTTTTTTTTTTTTTTTTGAGATGGAGTCTCACTCTGTCACCCAGGCTGGGGTACAATGGCCTGATCTCGGCTCAGTGCAACCTCCACCTCCTGGGTTCAAGTGATCCTCCCGCCTCAGCCTCCCGAGTAGCTGGGACTACAGGGACCCGCCATCATGCCCGGCTAATTTTCGTATTTTTGTAGAGACCGGGTTTCACCATGTTGGCCAGGCCAGTCTTGAACTCCTGACCTCAGGTGATCTGCCCGCCTCGGCATCCCAAAGTGCTGGGATTACAGGCGTTAACCACGGCGCCCACCCCCACCTCCCATTTTCTTAGAAGCAATTGAGACACAAGGAGCCTGAGAAAGTTGCTTAAGGTCACACAGCCCATCAGAGGCAGGGTGCAGGGTGAGGCACACGGACCAGACCAGAAACTTCTTCCACCTGGTATCTCTGAGACAGCGGCCTCCCCGTCCCTCTCTTGCCACAGTCTCTCCAGGATAAGGTGAGGGTGTCAGGCAAGGGCCTAGGTGCCACTTACGACCCCACCGGGCTGCTCCTGGAACGGGCTGTGCAGGCCAGGAGACTGGCGGACCTAAGAAACTGAGACGTATTTCCCAGCTCCCCCAACCATGTCCCCAGCCCCGCCGGTCCCGGAGCTGCACTGCCGCCTGGTGGCTGCGGCTGCGCTGCGCCCGCCCGGCCCGCGCTCCAGGGCATCCGACCTCCAGTTCCCCGGCCCGCGCCCGAGAGTGCGCCGTGAGCAGCAGAGGTCGAGACCGCAGCCGGGAGGTGTTGTTACCCGCAACCTCGGCTCCAGCGCTCGGGGACGCTTCTCTCCCGGCTGCAGTCGGCTCTGCGCGGGGACCCTCAGCACGCCGTCCTCGGACACGGCTCTCTCCGCCAATCTCCCCACCATCAGACGCACGGAGCCTCTGTTTGCCAGGCAGGGAAATGGGCGTGCTGCGCCCACAGGGGCAGGGAGGAATGGGGAGCCCGCCCTTGGGGCCTGGAGGATTCGCGTGGCCTCCGCCGTCCAGAAAAACCCCTCTCCCCTAGCGATTCCCAGGATTCTCTTCCCCAGTTCCCTCCCTGGTCTAGAACCCGAGCCTCACAGCTCCCCACCCCTCGGTCCCGAGTTCCCTGTCCCCTCCCCGCAGGCCCGGAACCACCCGGAGCATTCCTGCCCGCACCATACCCTTCAATCTCCGCCCCACGGCCAAGAGCTTCCCTGGCCCTTCCCGCCCGGCGGGGCAGGCTCCGGGCAGGCGGGCAGCCTCGCGGCGGTGGCATCCGTGCCCACCCTCATGCCGCCGCGGGCTGGAAAGCGCCTGGGCCTGTCTAGGCCGCTGGCGGAGCAGAGGCGGGGCGGGCCTGGGGCTGGCGGGGAGGCTACGTCTGCGCGGCCCAGAGGAGCCTCCGCAGAGGCTGGAGCGAGCCCAGGCAGGCTGGTGCGCTGGCGCTGGGCGAGCTGGCGGGGGCCGGAGAGCTGGCCCCACGCTGGGTTTCCTGGGTTCCAGCACGCACGCGCGCCTTAGTGGGGCGCCGGCCCGCTTCCCAGGCAGAGCGCCCTTGGCCTCGCCTCTTGTCTCTTTTATTTGCACAATCACCCCGAGGTGGGTGTTGCTATTGTTCCCACTTTTCAGATTCGAAAGTGGAGACACACTGGAATTCGTATCCAGGTTGCAGACACCTCCCGTTCTCGGGCAGAGGTTTGCGCAGAAACAAGCGTCATTCCTGACCTTGGGGACCTCACCGAGCCTGTCTGCGGGCAGGGCAGGGAGGTGCTGAGAATTCGGGTGCACGTGTCGGCACTCGGGGCCCCAGAGCTCCCCTCCCCATGAAGCCCTCCCTCAGTCCCCTCACTGGAGAAATGGCGAGCCCTCTGGAAGGAGGTGGAGAGGGGACCCGCTCCCGCCAGGGCCTCTCTTCTGGGAGTGGAAGAGTGGGCGGAGGAGAGGGGTTCCTGGGTCCCCAACCCCATCTCAGACCCTGGGAGCCGCCCCCCACCCTGCCCCCTCGGGAATCTAGCTTTCTTCGCCAAACCGCCAGCCCGGGCGGGCGGAGGGCTGGGGGCGGGGGCGAAGCCGAGCGCGCTGACACACGCGCCTGGAATTCCCAGGAGAGCCGGCCACGGCCCGTGACCCCTTCCGCTCTTGGCCGGCCCCAACCAGGGGGGCCAAGGGGAGGACAGGCTCCCTCGACGGGGGTGGGGCGCACACCCACCTCGTTCCTCCTGTTGGAGCCCGCCCTGTCCCTGTCCCTCCCCCTCCCAGGCAGCTTGCATCGAGCACTCTCTGTGCTCGGGACCCAGGCAGATGTGAACTCCCCTCACCCCACAACCACCAGAGACAGCCCAGGGCAGACCCTGCCCAGCTCCTGCCCCAGGGCCTTAAGCACATTACCAAATGCTCTGTGCCTCAGTTTCCCCATCTCTGCAAACGGCGCTAACGGCCATCTCAGAATGGTTCGTTGAGATTCAAAGTGCCTTGTAAATGGTTGTTACAATTTCATGGAAGGTAAACTGAGGCCCAGAGGCTCCAACACCACAGAGGCACATCTACCCCCCAACCCCCACTCCCCTCACACCCCACCGCTCCTGGCAGTGTCCTCCATCATCATGCTCTGGCTTTTGGAGGTACAGAGGGCGCCCAGCTGGGAACTCAGGGAGGCTCACACGTACACACTGGTATGAATGGGCGTGCATGTCACGCATGGCAGTGTGCTGTGTGCCCCTCCATGTGTGAAGGTGTGTCCCTGTGTGTGAGTGCTGGTGTGAACATGTACCCTGTGCTCATGCAAGTGTCATTGTGTGCGCGTGCATACTCTGGGCAATCCACTCCTCGGGTGTGGTGTGTAAACAGTGGAGGTCGCAGATGCCAGCCCCTGGGGACATTGGGACCCGCCCCCAGGTTTGGCTGGCCCAGCTTGTCCCCTCATCAGCCCTTGCCAAGGAGTGCTTTGCCATCTGGGGGCTAGAGGGAGTGTGGCGGGCTCAGCACCCTGCAAGGGCAGGCCTGTGCCCTGAGAGCAGATGGTCCCCGGCTCACCCTCCAGGCCAAGAAGTCCCCCAGCTCAGGTGACAGGAGAGCCCAGGAAGGGGGGCCAGCCACGTCAGCCAACCCCAGGGAACCCCCCACCCCTGACGGTGCCAGGCACTCAGGCTGGGGCACTCTGAAGAAGCCTTAAGGACTGACAGTCCAGGGAGCTGGGGTCCTGCTGTGCAGACACACTGGGGGGGCCAGGTCTGCAGGGACTACGCTGCAGAACCAGGAGTTCCAGGGCGCGAGCCTCCCTGCCCAGGTTGCTGGCAAGCTCCTGGGTGGGTGGGGGCCCAGCTGCCCCTCCCTGAGCAGGCTCAAGCCTGCTTCCCAGATCCCTCCTGAACCCACTGCCCTCACAGCAGGGTAGGAGATGGACCAGGGGACCACAAACTTATGAACTGAGACCTGTCCCTTCACCCTGTGCCCAGAGACCAGGCAGACCACTTCCCACCCAGACTCATAGCCCAGAGGGGTCCCATGGGCTGGCCCACCCCACCACATCCCCATATGGCCTCCGCCCTGCATAGCTTCCGAAGGCTAGGGATGCTCCCTCCCCTGGTGTCAGGGGCTGGGATGGGTGAGCCAGGGCCCCCACCCACCCCTAGCCTTGTTGCTCCTCCCCCAGGTTCCTCAGTACCTGCCCATCACAGCCTGCTGACTGACAAGGACCCCATGTTGTGGGAGGCAAGCTGGGGGCCAGGATGGACAGTAGCCCCGAGAGGCTTCTCTTTTTTTTTTTTTTTTTTTTTTGAGACGGAGTCTCGCTCTGTCGCCCAGGCCGGAGTGCAGTGGCCAGATCTCAGCTGAGGCTTCTCTTTCATTCATTCATTCGTTCATTCATTCACATCCCCAGCAAACAAGCCCCATGGCTGTCCAGTGCCAGACCTGGCCTGATGCCTGGATGGCTGCCACTGGGATGATCAGGGTCAAGTAGTGTGGGCCTTTGAGCATCATGGAAAGGCCTCTAGAGGCACCCAGGGTGTAGGTCTGAAGGGGGATGGGCTCGCTGGCCAGCACACAGACACCTTGGGACTGGCCTTCGCTCCCCCAAGCCTGGCTGCCCACACTCCTGACCCCAGCAGTGGGCAGTGTGTGGTGCACCAGTCCTGCTTCCCCTACTGCCATCCTCCAGGGGACGGTATCCTTGGGCCCTAATGGCCTTCAACTGCCCACGGGAACCCTTCCAAGGTCCTGACTTGCAGCCTCCTGGTGGGACCAATGTCCTCCCCAGGCCCTTCATGCATGGACCAGCCCCCAGGGGCATTGCTCCAAGCCAGCAGCCCCTCTGCCCTGGACTGCAGCCCTCCCAGCGCCTGTTTCAGGCTTGTCCTCTCCCTTACCTTCTCCTCCTTCAGGTCCTATCACCCAAGGGCACAGAAAGGCACTGTCGAACCACCAGGGGGCGCCCTGCCTCAGATGCAGGCTCAGGACACAGCAGTGCTGCTTATCTGGGAGCCCAGGGGCTGGGGACAGAAGAGGCTAACTGACCCCTGGCTGGTACCTTCTGGGCTTCAGGACAACTCGGCCAGGTGGTCACTGTGGACCCACTCTCCAGGGGAGGAAACAGGCCAGAGAGGGGGATGCCACCGGCCCTGGCTCTTGGGAGCGGGAAGTCTGGGTCTCCAGGATTTCTCCAAGCCCACCAACCTGCTGGGTGGCTTTGGGAAAGTCCTCTGGCCTCTCTGGGCCTCCGTCTCACACCTGTACAGTGGGCGTGGGAAGCCATCACTGCTGGGGCTGAGCATGGGACTACAGGACAAAGCTTGGGGCCCGGTTCCAGCAGGCTGGTCTCCAGCCCTGGGAGCAGGGACCCACCCACCCAGCACAGGCGCCTAAAGGCTGCTGTCTCCGCCAGCAGGTGACCCTGTACCCATGGGTGGGGGGTCCACAGGGCCAACTCAGTCCTGCACCAGCCAGCTGGGGACAAACCCTCCTGGGGAGCTTGTGGGCTGTGGCCAGAAGAGGCGAGGCTGTCTTTCTGCTTTCTGCTGTGTGCGTGTGAGCACATCTGTGTGTGCCAGGGGCCTGGGCTCAGGGTGACCCCTCGTAGGGATGCCCCAGCTATCAACACCCTCTCCCTCCTGTGGCCCCCACTTGCCCCAGATGGAAGCCGAGTCCCCCAGCCCAGAGTGCCCTGGGGGTCGGGAGTGCCCACTGCTTTGAGCCACAGAGACCCAGGCCCCAACCTCCTCAGGACCCCCAGGCCTCCTGGGCCACCAGGATGAAACCCCCACCTCCCCGCAAGGTGGAAACCCATTTGGCAGCTGAGGTCCTGGTGCCTGAGGCCATCAGGGCAGGTCAGAAGGGGCAAAGGCCACAACTGGGCCGAGAGGAGGGTGCCGCCCACTCTGCTCAGGCAGTGGGCTGGGTGCCAGCAGCACCACGTTCCCACGCTCTATGGTGCCAATCTTGGCACCCCAGCCCTGCCCCACCCTTGCCTTGCGGGGACCAGGGCACTGGGAATGTGGCTGTGGATTCCGTCCCCTGGGGCCACGGATTCCTGTCTCAGTGGGCGAGGGTGGAGGACGGCTTTCAACCCTTTGATCCTTGCCAGCTCCAGGGAGCCAGGCCACACCCAGGCCCTGCCAGCCAGGCCACAGGGGAGGCCAGGAGGCAGGCCCAGGCGAGACAGAGCTGACTCCCTCAGCACAGGAACCCCAGCTCCCAGGGCCTGGGCCTGCTCCCCAGGTGCCCCAGAAGCTCCTGCCTAGCCTCTTGCCAGCTGGGCACAGGGCCTGGTGCCCAAACTAATCAGGCAGAGAAGACCATCACTGGGCAATGGCCCAGTCCTCACCTTCAACCTGTGATGGCCACAGCAGCCCCTTCCCTCACCTCCCCAATCTGCCCCAGGGCACAGAGTCCCAGCTCCTCTCTGCCAGCCTGGCCTCACATGCTCACCCTCCTGCCCTAGCACCCCCCATTCGGCAGCCACAACTGCCCCACCCGGAGACTCCTGGGTGCCTGGTGCTGTTCAGGACACTGGCCTGCTCAGCATCAAGACAGACCCCAGAATGCCCTGGGCTTCTGACCACAAAGGAGCCAGCACAGGCTGCAGCCTGGCATGCAGCTCAGAACCCTCAACCCTATAAACGTGCTTGTTTCCTGCTCCCCCAGCCGCTGGAGCCGGCTGACAGCTACCCACTCAGTACACCTTCATGCGTCCCCGACCCCTATTCAAGCACCACTGAGCACCCCAACCAGTGGACAAGGGGTCCCACAGGAAACAGGGCCACCCTCTGACCCTGGGGGAGGGGAGAGTAGCCTCAAAATCCCACGTGGGAGGGGCCCAGGGCCAGGTGTCCAGACAGAGGGGCCCACGTAAGGGTCTCGCCCGGGCACCTGAGAGGTAGGAGGGCAGTTCCACTCTGCCAGCTGTCCTGATCTGCTAAGTGGAAATTACAGTTATTAGCGCCCCCTCCCAGAGGCCCGTGGTGCCCGGTGGGCCTGGGACTGGCCCCACCCCCTCTGCCACATATGGGCTCAGGGAGAAGGAGCTAAAGGTGGGCGCCGGCTGCAGGGCGGCCCGGCCTCTGCCGGGCAGAGCCACGGAGCCACCGGGCTTGTGGGGATCCCTGGGACCCAGCCCTGTTCTACTGCCCACTTGACCTGGTGGGCACCCTCCTTCCTGGTGGGTCCTTACTCCCAACCCCAGCCTGGACATGGGATTGCCAGGGTCTGGCGGCGGGAGGGGGGTCCGTTTCCAATGGGGCGCCTTCCTATGCAGACATAGGAGAGGGGAGTGGCCAGGCTGGGTTCTCAAGGTGCCCAGAGAGGGGGATGAGGAGACACGTGCTCACCGGAGCAGCCAGGGACGCTTCCTGGAGGAGGGGGCCCGGAAGCTCCCTGGCTGCAAGAGTGGATTCCTGAGCAAAGCCTCCGCGGGTGGAGAAAGTGAGTATGACGGGGGCCACCGGGGTCGGAGGCCCAACACGCGGCTGCGCACCCGCTCCCCTGCACCGCGGGCGGGGCTGGGGCCGGAAACGCGCGCGGCGGCGGATTCCTGCGCGGTGGGACAAGCCCGCGCCTGCGCGCCGCCCGGACAGGGCACGTCGCCCGCGAGGGGGGTGGCGGGCCCTGGAGGCGGGGACCCTGACCCCCCCCTCACAGCCTGCCGGGGCGGGAGGGGCGGGCCGCCAGGCTGGACGGGGGCAGTGCGGGGCGGGGTCGGGGGGCGGCAGAAGGCGCCTTTGTGCGCCGCGTCCCCGAGCGTGTCGCAGCGGGCCCGGCACCGGCCCGGCTCCAGCACCCGCCCCCGGCCCGCGCCCCGGGCCCCGCGCGCATACCTGGCGAGGCCGCGAGGGGGTTCTGAGAGCCGAGCCCCGCCTGGGCTGCGCCGCCGCAGGCGGGAGAGGCTGAGGACTCTTGGGAAGCCCCTCCGCCGGCTCTAACCCCAGGGCCGTGCCACCCTCCTGATCACCGCAAGCATGGACACCCCAGCAGGCTGCGGATGGGACAGGCAGGGCCCCTGTGGGGTGGCTTAGCTGGCCTGGGGTTGGGGACGAAGTCCCCGGGCTTGGTCCCCCGAGGGGTTGGTTGGGCGTCCCGGGGCAGGTGGCTGGCGCGGCGGTGGCCATAGCGAGTGACCGATCGGGGTCGCTGCTGAGCCCTGGAGAGCGGAGAGTCCAGGCTAGGCTAGGGGAGCGAGAGGAGAGCGCGGAGCCGCGGAGGTGTGGGCAGCTTGCGTGGTCCTTGAGGCCCCAGGTTCCCGGCAGGGCGGGGGAGGCTGGGGTGGGGCCAGAGCCGGAGCCGCGGAGTCGCGATGGAGAGGGCCTGGAGGGTGCGCCAGGAGCCAGCGTCACGGCCTGCCTCCATCTCCTCCAACCCTTCCTCCAACCCCCACCCTATTCATTCCTGTAACAAATCCCTACCGGGAGCTGGCGCAGCTGTGCGCTGGGGACACACGAGACGCTCACCCTCCCTGCCCTCCAGGAGCTTGGACTCAGCTGAGGTCTGCAGGGGCCAGCAGGAGCAGGGCCGAGGGCCCTGGTGGGAAGGTCGTGGCCCACTAGGGAAGCCTGGGCCCGGGGGTCAGGTGGAGGGCAGGCTGAGCTGCTAGCTGTTTCATCTCAGCCTGGAGCAAGGCCACCACTCCCAGCGCCTGGCCTCCTCATTTCCCAAAGCTCAGCTCAGCCTACATGTGCCGACCCCTCTGTGCCCCAGGCCCAGGTTGGGCACTGGTCAGGGCGGTGCTCCTCAGCATAGAAGATGAGGCTGGAGGGAGGGGCCTGGGCTGTAACATGGCCAGGATAGCAGTGGGGAGCCATTGGAGATGTTTGAGCAGAGGAGTGACAGGGCCAGATTCGAGTTTTGGAAAGATAACATCTTGAGTCATTAAACAAATTTCTAGAATTTCAGGTTTATTTATTTATTTATTTATTTATTTATTTAGAGACTCACTTCACTGTCACCCCGGCTGTAGTGCAGTGGTGCAATCTCTGCTCACTGCAATCACTCAAGACCAAGTGATTCTCATGCCTCAGCCTCCTGAGTAGCTAGGACTACAGGTGTACACCACCACACCCGGCTATTTTTTGTATTTTTAGTAGAGGCAGGGTTTTGCCATGTTGGCCAGGCTGGTCTCGAACTCCTGGCCTCATGTGATCCACCCGCCTTGGCCTCCCAAAGTGCTGGGATTACAGGCGTGAGCCACCATGCCTTGTGGGATTTTGGATTCTTGATACGTAACATCAGCCACTCTCCAGAGTTTGGCCAGCTTCATGCTCTATCAGTGGTCTCACCATAGACCTAATCTTGATTGTGTTGATGGGTGTCTATTCTCTAATGGTGTTTGGTTTTGGAACCTGAATTTCTTTGAAAAAGAGCGAGTATGTGCATTTTCCCAGATGCCTAGTAGCCAACTGCACTTCTCCATGTGTGCATTGTCCCCTGGGCTGGCAAGAAGATCCTACTAGGTGGTCTGCATGCCATGCCATCTCGGCCTTGCACCCTGGGGGCCCGAGTAACTAGCTCTCACCAACAGAAAGAGGTGTGATGGACATCACCTGAGGCCAGACTCTAAGACCTCTGTGTGCCCCCTCCGTGTCTCCTGTCTGCAGCTGTTGTCCACACCAAGGGTGGCCTACAGAGCGAAGTGAGGACCTTGGGACTTCCTCCAGGACAGCCCTCGCTGTCCAAATCTCCACCTGCTGCAGAGCTGCTGCCAGTCAAGCCCTTGTTTCTGGCTTTCCGTGCCCTAAATAAACTTCCGCCAGGTTTGAGCCATCAGCATTCTGTGGTGGGTGTCGCTGCGAGTTTGCCCTCATGCACGCAAACTCCTCACAGGTAAAGGTGATCAGCCCATGGACATACTTCTTACAGAAGTTTCCCACCTGCTGTGTGCATCTTGCCTGCATGCAGTCACCATTCTTTGTGCAGTTGGTGCCTCCATCTGCTCTTGTGTGGTTTCTTCTTTTGGTTCCTTTATTATCTCTTTTGGTGCTGTTTCCCAGGGACTTAACTGCCAGAAGTTTGGTAAATCTTCAGCTCTCCAGTTCACCCTTTTCTATAGATTTAAACAGACATTGAACACTTCACCTAGCACTGGGGTGGAAGAAGGTGCAGGCTCGGCCCCTGGCCCTGATCTGCAGTAACTTCGTGACTTTGGGCCAGGCCCTTCCAGATTTTACAGCCTCGGCTGCACAGAAAGGCACCTCCCGCATAGCAGGACCACGCCTAGTCCTTGAGGAATCAGGGGAAGGGTGTAATTTGTCTTCCTCCAGGACAGCCCACTCAGGCCGGGTGTTCCCTGCTGAATCTCCACATCTCACTGGGCCTGGCAGCGCTTCCTGACAAGCAGTCTCACATTCAGGGCGCCCTTCTCGGCCAAACTGATCTCACACCCTTGAGAAACTCCAGAATGAGTCTGAGAAGCCTCACCGGGGCTGATACATCCCTCCAAGGTGGGGGTCAGGAGACTCCCTGGCCAGGAGTGGCCTCCCCTGAGCCAGCTCCAGGCTTTGCCAGGCCCCCTCGGAGCCTGCACCAACCATGCCCACCAGGCATAGGCCTGCACCCATGGAGGCTGGCGGGTCTGTGAGCCCAGGATTAGGGGCCCACAGAGGCAGACCCAGGGGTCCCAGAAGTCACAGACAGGGCTGTCAGCTTCTCTCGGCCCATGCAACCTGGCCCTGGCCCACCAGGCCAACCCTGTGAGGGTGCGTACACCACCCCCATCCCCGGGGCCACACCCCACCTGGCTCCTGTCCCACAGGTGCCCCAGGGAGGTCTTTCTTTCTTCTCTGCCCACAATTCACCCTCTCCCTGAGCCCTCTTCCCTCACGTGGGATCTGATCTTTCCTCCTGGACACTCATCATGCCCACAGCTTGGTCACCTTCTTTGTGCTAGAGATCCTGCCAATCCCTAAGCCCCTTCCCCAGCCTCGGTCTCCCCATCCCGGGAGCAGGGCGGTGACGCCACCCTGTACATGCCTCTGTCTCCAGCCCTGGCTCTTCTCCAAAGTGTGATGCGGGTCTCCAGTGGCCTGAGACCTCCATCTCTCAGAGGCACCCCTCCCCTGGCAGTTCAGGCTTGGGAGCCACCTCTTTCCCTCCCTGACTGATCAGTTCAACCTCCTAAACCTCTGTCTACTCTGAGCACTGCCGGGCCCTACTCCAGTGCTGACCCCTCCTCACCTGTCCCATTCCCAGCTCCCCAACTCACCTCGTCTCCATCCTGGCTGCCAAGACAGCATCTTAAACACACATCTGACATGCCCCCTCCTGTGCTCTAAAGCACACCATAGCTCCCCAGTACCTGCAAGATCAAACCCAAGTTCTTGTTATGGCCACAACCTCAATAGAGCCCACACCCACCAGGCTATGTCTGGCTATTTACAGGGCCCCCTACCCAGGTTCTGTCCCCCATGCTGAAACTCAGGTGTTACTGCTTCTACAAACCCTGTCCTGCCACTGCCCTCCTTCTGAGTCCCAACCAGCTCTACATCCTCCTTTGTGCCCCTGACCTGGCCTGTGTCTGCATCAGCTGAGAAGCCCTTGCCTCTCTGGCCTTCCCTGGCTAGGTTTCAGGGCCCTGCCATTCCAGCCCCAAGCCGGAGTCGAATACTGTGTTTCCCCAAACCACAACAAGGAGAGCCCTCACCAAGAGCCTGCAGAATGAGATGCTCAGCCCCTGTCTGGGATGCAGCCTCCCAGAGAGGTGAAGTGACTGACTTGGTGTCACACAGCACATCCAAAGCCCAAGTGACTAAACAGAAGGGAGGAGCCCTGGGCCCGTCCCCTCCAAGTCCTCCCAGAAGCTCAAGCTGCTCTCCAGGCTCAGGGAGCCGACTCCATTCCCTGCAGGTCCAACCCCTGTCCCCCTGCCTCTACACCACACACCACACACACACATACACACACACACATACACACACACACACACACACACACACACACCCCTACCTGAAGCAGCTTGGCTGAGCCAGGCATTGGGCGGGCAGGCTCCAGCACGCCCTGGCATCCCAGCCACCAGGCTGGGAAGATCCCAGACAGGCCTGGTCAGCACCCGGCATCTCAGGAGCTCAGGCCCTGGAGGTCTGAACAGAGAGCACCAGCACGGCCCACTGACCTGTGACTGAGCTGTAGGGCCGAGGGGCCAGGGCGTCCTGTCCCTGAGCCACGTAGCCCAGCAGGGGAGGGGCCGCCATGGGAAAGCTAGGTCCCAGCATTGCTTATGGGGAGGGCAGAGGGGGCCGGGGCAGCTCAAAGCACTGGGCCAGCTGAGGTGCAAGGCAGGCACAGAGGGGCCATGACACCTGCCACAGCCCAGAGTCGCCCCCAGGCCTCCAAAGCTGCAGGAATGTGGGCACTGGAACCTGGCAAGCACAGCCACAGCAACAGTGGGCACCTCCCGCCAGGCCTCTCCACACGGGGCTGAATGGCACCCTCTCGCCCAGTCTTCTGACATGGCCTGGAAAGAGATTTCAGGTTGCTTGGTTTTATTTTTTGTTTTTTGATTGTTTGTTTGTTTGTTTGGTCCCCATAAAAGATAGGTGGATTTCAAGGTTAATTCTTGAATATTTTATAATTTTATTCTTTCGGAAAATAAGCTCTTCCCTGTTATTTATTTATTTATTTATTTATTTTTACTGGCTTTAAAGAACGCTATTGACTTCTTTATATTGGGCCCCCTTGTTGACCTCTGATTAGTGCTAACAGTTAACTGTTGGTTATTTGGGAAATTCAACATTAAACAACCATGTTATCATGAAAGACATAGTAATATGACTATGCCTCCCTTGGTATTGCTCCTTGAAGCCCGATTTCTTTTTCCTGTCTTGTTGCATTGGCCAGGACTTCCAGGATGATATGGAAGAGTAACTGACAGCAGCCACCCAGTGCCTCCTAACCTTAGAGGGAGGTCACGGGCAGTCTCCCTGTGATGCTGGCCATGGGTGTGAGAAAGACAGTCATAGGAAAATGCCCTCTCGTTCTTATTCTCTGCTTTTAAAAATCTTTAAATCATGGGTATAGTAAATGTTATCAAATGCCATATTCTACATCTATATAATGATTACAATTTTTTTTTTTTTGAGACAAGGTCTCACTGTGTTGCCCAGGCTTAAGGGCAGTGGTGTGATCTCGGCTTACTGCAGCCTCGACCTGTTGGGCTCAAGTGATCCTCCCACATCAGCCTCCAAGTAGCCAAGACCACAGGCAGGCACCACCACGCCCAGCCCCCATGATGACTTTACTTTTCTTCTTGAACCTGGTAAATTTCTGTATTAACATTTCTGATTTGAACCCGTCTGATATTCCTGAGATAAACTTTATGTGACCTTGGTATTCTGTTGGATTTTGGTGAGCTGATACTTCAAGATTTTTATAAAACTGGGTTGCAATTTACTTGTGTTCCCATTTTTAGCTGTCTCAGAGCTTCATCAAATGGGTGGGACCACTTTCCCTTAAATTCTCCTTTTCTGGAACAACAGACATATCCTGTCCTGTGGATTATCTGTTCCCCACAGGTCTGGGATATGGGTGCTGTGACTACTGCTGTGCTGGGGCTTTGGGAAGTGTGTTTGCGTGTGTGTGCGATGGGATACAGGTGTGATTACTACTTTAATTTCTTTTCTTTTTTTTTTTTGAGACGAAGTCTCACTCTGTTGACCAGGCTGGAGTGCAATGGCACGATCTCAACTCACTGCAATCTCCACCTCCTGGGTTCAAGCAACTCTCCTGCCTCAGCCTCCAGAGTTGCTGGGATTACAGGCACCCACAACCATACCCCAAATTTTGTATTTTTAGTAAAGATGGAGTTTAACCATTTGGCCAGGCTTGTCTTGAACTCCCAGTTACCAATTTCATATGTGTCCTTTTGAAGACTTTCTAAGTATGACCAATGTAGTAAAGTGAGTCACCTACTACTCTTTTTTTTTTTTTCAGGATGGGGTTTCACCTTGTTGCCCAGGCTAGTCTTGAACTCTTGGGCTCCAGCAATCTACCCCCTCAGCTTCCCAAAGTGCTGGGATTATAGGCATGAGCCACCATACCCAGCCCCACCACTCATTCTTGACCTATTCTCCTTTGCCTTTCTCTATTGCAGAGTCCTGGAAGTTAAATGCTCTATTTCCCAGCCTCCCTTGCAGCTAGGAACAGTCATGTGACTCCATTCTGGCCAATGAGATACAAGAAACACTTGCTGAGCGGTACAATCAGAAAGCATTTGCTTTTCCAGTAACATGTAGGACCAATCACCTTTTTGCACTTCCCCTTTCTTCTTAATTTGAACATTGCATTGCCATCATGTTTGGAGATGAGTCAGCCATCTTGCAAATAGGAGGCAGCAAGACTGAGGGAAATGCCATCCTGCTTCAGAGAGCAGAATGGAAAGAGAAGCCTAAGATGGCAATGGCACAGTTGGGCAGCTGAGTCAGGACTGGGGCCACTGCCTCTGGGTCTCAAGGGAGAAAAATAAACCCCTGTTTGTTGGCCTCATGTTAGGTTGGATTTTCTTTTACTTAAAGATAAAACATTTCTAACATACAAAACCAGACACACAAGTGCATGCCACACATACATCACAAGTGATCACATACTGTCCCATTAGCACCTTGATTTTTCCACTGAACCATCAATCTTGCAGATCATCCTTTATCAGTGCCTGGCAAGTTGTCTTGTTCTTGTTTTCTTGGGTTTTGTTTTTGTTTTGTTTTGTTTTGTTTTAAAGACAAAGTCTCACTCTGTTGCCCAAGCTGGAGTGCATTGGCATAATCATAGCTCACTACAGCCTGGATCTTCTGGGCTCAGCAATCCTCCAGCCTCAGCCCCCCAAGTAGCTGGTACTAAAGGCATGTGCCACCATGCCTGGCTAATTTTCACATGTTCTTTTAGAGACTGGGTCTTGCTTTCTTGCCCAGGCTGGTCTTGAACTCCTGAACTCGAGAGGTCCCCCTGCCTAGGCCTCCCAAACTGCTGACACTACAGGCATGAGCCACTCCACCCAGCCTCGTTTTTGTTAATGGCAGTATACCACCACTCTGGATGTGTAATATGATTTATTTAACCAGCCTCATCGACCTTTTGAGTTGTTTCCAAACTTTTGCTATTGAGGTAGAAAACGGAACTGAACTCTGGAGGTAGGGCTCAGACACTGGACCAAATTGAGGACTAGCTAAAACAGGTCCAGGGCAGAGGCACCTCCCCATAAGACACACCCACCAGTGTGCCATGTCTGTTTACCATTACCATGGCAACACCTAGAAGTTACGGCATCTTTCCATGGCAATGACCTGGCAATCCAGAAGTTACCACCCTCATCCTAGAAATGTCTGCATAAACTACCCCTGAATTTGCATGTAATTAAAAGTGGGTATAGATCTGAGTGCAGAGCTGCCTCTGAGCACTGCTCTGGGCGTACTACTTATGGGCAGCCCTGCTCCACAAGGGACAGTTCCTCTGCTGCTGCCATGCACGGCTGCTCCGCTGTGCACAGCAGCTTGCCTCTGAATTCTTCCCTAGGTGAAGCTAGGAACCCTCCTGGGCTAAGCCCCAGTTTGGGGGCTTGCCTGCCCTGCACCGTTACCGACAATGCTACAGTGAATAACCTTGCACGTACCTCATTTCATACGCATGAGAACATATCCATAGGATAAATTCCTAGCAGTGAAGATTGTTGTCTTATGATGTTCAGCCACTGGGTCTGAGAACAGGATATGCCTTTCATTCACTCAAGTCTCCTTTCATGTCCCTCAGTGGATTTAAAGTGTTATTCCTTTTGATTGTACATGTTTCTTTTTAAGTTTATTCCTAGGTTTTAATTTTTTTTTGGTGCTATGGTAAATGGGATATTTCTTCACATCAATATTCCTGCTAGCAAGTCATTTTTTATATAGATGAAGGCTAATTATCATGTTACTTTTGTCCCAGTCACAAAACTTTTTTTTTTTTTTTTTTTTTTTCAGATGGAGTCTTGCTCTATCACCCAGGCTGGAGTGCAGTGGCCCAATCTCGGCTCACTGCAAGCTCTGTCTCCTGAGTTCACGCCATTCTCCTGCCTCAGCCTCCCCAGTACCTGGGACTACAGGTGCCTGCCACCACGCCTGGCTAATTTTTTTGTATTTTTATTAGAGACGGGGTTTCACTGTGTTAGCCAGGATGGTCTCAATCTCCTGACCTCATGATCCGCCCGCCTCGGCCTCCCAAAGTGCTGGGATTACAGGCACGAGCCACCGCCTCTGGCCTCTAGCCACAAAACTTAAATATTGTTTGTAATAGAAATTAAATTGATTATTTTGGGTTTTCCAGGGACTTAATCATGTCATCTGCAAAAAGTGATATTCTATTTCCTCCTTTGCATTTTTTAAACTTAATTTCTTTCTCTCTTCCAATTGTAAAAAAATTAAATAACAGTGATGATAGATGACACCTTCCTGAGTTTTCACCTTGACAGAGATGCTTCTAGTATCTTCCCCATTTGACAAAGGGGTAGCTTTGAGGCTGACATAAATGTATGGCAGCACACTGAAGTGTTATTGAGAATGCAAGTTGATTCTGGCCACGACAAGTAATGAGATTTATACTTAGCCTCCTGCCATAAACAATGATAAAGTTGGGCCAAATGTATAAGGCAATTATGTACAGGAATTGGACAACTGGCAGGACTGTGATAACCTGAGAGAAGGGAAATACCTGAAGTGAGTCCAAGTTTGCCCTGTCTTTTTACCTTGGGTTTTCCTACCAAGATATGAGAGGTAAAGCCGCAGCAGAGATCACCAGCCAGAGATCACTGGCTGGGAAAGCAGAGATCAGCGTTTGGGCGCTGAGGTGGCTACAATTGGTAGAGCAGGGCACTGAAGGGGAGCGTGCTACGTAGAATGAGGGTACAGAGGCTGCATGTGGGTCCCTCGGATCCCTGGGTGAGTCCAGGGTGTACATGTGCAGGGTGATCCTTCACAAGGCCTAGCGGGAAGCTGCTGCTGTGGGGCTGAGAGCTGACAGACAAGCCCAGCAGTGTGCAGTGCGAGGCGACATTGCAGTTCTTGCCCAGCTAGGGTGGAGAAACCTCACTGAGCCCCTCAGGCAATCAGTTGAGAAATCAGAAAGGCCATGGCTTAAGAATAAGAATCACACTCCAGAACAAGGGCCAAAGCATAGCACTAAGAACAAAACCCAAACAGATTCACCCTTACAAAGCATAAAACCAAGCCTGGAGTGACATCAGCGAAATGATGGAATTGGAGGCTGTGGACTCTCCTTTTCAAAACCATGAAGACATCAACTCAACAACAATTCATGAAAATTCCCTTTGCAAGAAATCCAGAAACTAGTTTAGAGTCTCCTGCATTCCAGGTGAGATGAATCTACTCACATTGAAATTGGTAGGGGAATTCAAGACACCCTCTTGGCATGATCCCTACGCCCAGCACAGTGCCGTATGACCTCGAGGAAATCCCCTAGCTCCCAACTTACCATGGAGTGAGAGAGAAACGAGCTGTGTATTCAATACCTCAACTTTTCTGAGGGCTACCCAGGGGGCTGACTTCTGTCTAGGCTGTCTCAGAGCATGGAAGGGACCTGAAATAACCCCGCTGCCTCAGGGCCATGAGAAGAGACATGGTGGGATGATCTAGAGTGCAACTAGTCACCACAGCCCAATTCAGCACAGAGTGAATAGGAAAAAAAAACATAACACACCTTAGATTCAAGCTTCTCCCTAGGGAAGAAAACAGTTGAACAGAACACCCAACAATCCAATTTTCTGGAGGCTACCTGAAGCACTTCTTTCAGTCACTTGTTAAAGTGCTGACAGGACTTGGCATACTCTAGACACCTGGGGGCTGAAGAAAACAAAGAAGGTGGGTTGGGTCAGCAGGAAGTTTAGAGAGGCTTCCAGAATCTTTGGCTTGGCTGATTGGTGAGGGTCTTCTCCTGTACCTGGCCAGTTCATGACAACTTGACAGAGGCCTGCTTTGTTTAATGTTCAGACACCAACACAGAAAGGCAAGGAAAATGAAGAAACAGGGAACAATGTTTCAAATAAAGGAATAAGATAAATCTCTAGAAACTGACCCTAGTGATAGGGAGTTATATGATTTATTGGACAGAGAATTTTAAATAACTGTCATAAAATTGCTCACTGAAGACAGGAAAACAATGTATAAACAATGGGAGAATTTCAACAGAGAGACAGAAAATACTAAAAAGTGCCAAACAGAAATCATGGAGCTGAAGAATATGATAACCGTACTGAAAAATTCACCAGAGGAGCTGAACAGCAGACTGGATCCATCTGAAAAAAGGATCAGTGAACTCAAAGAAAGGTCACTGGAAATTAATCATAGGAGCAAACAGCAAAAAGAAAAAAAAGAGTAAAGAAAGTAGAAGGACTTATGGGACACCATCAAGCAGACCAATAGATGCATTAAGGGAGTCCCAGAAAGATAAGGGAAAGAACCATTATATTCAAAGAAATAATGGTTGAAAACTCTTCAGATCTGGGGAAGAAAATGGACATCTAGATTCAAGAAGCCCAAAAGGTCACAAATAAGATGAACTCAAAGAAATTTACAGCAAGGCTACATTAAAATCAAGTTGCCAGAGACAAACAGAGAATTAGAAAGCAGCAGGGAAAAGTGACATCACATTTAAGAGAATCTCCATAAGAAATAGACTAATTTTTCAGAAATCTTACAAACCAGAGGGAATGGGATGACATACACAAAGTGCTGACATTTTAAAAACTACCAAGCAAGAATATTGTACCTGGGAAAAAACTGTCTTTCAAAAATGAAGCTGAGAGACATACTTTCCAGACAAAAGCTGATACTGTTCTCCACTATTAACTTGCCTTATAAGAAATAATGAAGGGAGTTATTTCACTGGAAATGAAAGGACAATAAACAGCAACATGATAGCATAAGAAAACATAAAACTTTATTTATTTATTTATTTTTTGAGATGGAGTTTCGCTCTTGTTGCCCAGGCTAGAGTACAATGACGCCATCTCAGCTCACTACAACCTCCGCCTCCCAGGTTCAAGCAATTCTCCTGCCTCAGCTTCCCAAGTAGCTGGGATTACAGGCGCGCACCACCACACCCAGCTAATTTTTGTATTTTTAGTAGAGATGGAGTTTCACCACATTGGCCAGGCTGGTCTCGAACTTCTGACCTCAGGTGATCCGCCCTTCTCGGGCTTCCAAAGTGCTGGGATTACAGACGTGAGCCACCGTGCCCAGCCACATAAAACTCTTTGACAAGGGTAAATATATAGACAAATACAGAATACTGTATTACTGTCATGGCGGTAGGTAAATCACTTTAGTTCTAACATAAAAGTTAAATACAGAATTATTGAAGATAACTACAACTAAAAATATTTTAATGGGTGCACAATATAAGTGGATGTTAATTGTGACATCAGTAACATAAAGGAGGAGGAATGGTAAAAGTGTAGGATTTGCTTATGTGATTGAAGTTATCAGCTTAAAATACACTATTTTAATTATAAGGTATTTTATATAAGCCCTGTGGTAAACACAAAGAAAATACCTATAGAAGTTACACAGAAGAAAAGGAGAAAGGAATCAAAGCATAGCAACACAAAACTATGAATGAAACCCAAAAAAGAAAACACGAGAAGAGGGATGAAGACAGGAAAACAGGAAAGGAAGACAGAAACACAAACAGGAAGACAAATCTACCTGATTCCGCTTATATGAGGTATCTGGAATAGTCAAACTCATAAAGTCAGGGAATAGAATGTTGTTTGCCTGCCAGGAGCTGGGAGGAGGGGGAAATGGGGAGTTTCTAGTCAATGGGCATAACGTCTCAATTATGCAAGATGAATAAGTTCTAGAGATCTCCTGTACAACATCGCCCCATAGTTAACAATACTGTAGTGTACTACACTTAAGAATTTGTACAGAGGGTAGATCCCACGTTAAGTGTTCTTATCACATAAAAATAAAAACTTTAGCTAAGGAAAACTGAGGACATCTACAAGCATATTCATTGCAGAAAACTGAAGGCTCGGAGAAGGCTAAAATCATTATCTCAACAAACCAGGGATAACTTTACTATGATCGTAAAATATTTCCTTCTAGTCCTTTCTATGCTTATATAGCCATTGTCAAATTTTTACAAATAAGGGATGGTATCAGATGTATTATTTTATAATGTATACTTTTGCTCAATTTACAATTAAGAATAAACATTTTTCTTTTTGAGACAGGGTCTCACTCTGTTGCCCAGGCTGAAGTACAGTGGTACAATCATGGTTCACTTGAACCTCCTAAGTTCAAGCAATCCTCCCACCTCAGCCTCTCAAGTAGCTGGAATTACAGACACGTGACACCATGCCCAGCTAATTTATTTTAATTTTTTACTTTTTTTTTTTTTTTTAAAGACAGGGTCTCACTATGTTGCAGAAACAGGTCTTCAATTTCTGGACTTAAGCAATCCTCTCGCCTTGGCCTCCCAAAGTGTTGGGATTATAGGCAGGAGCCATATGAATATTTTGATAACATTATTTTATATTATCAAAACACAAGCAGCCAGGTGCAGTGGTGGATACTTATAGTTCCAGCTCTCCAGGAGGCTGAGGTGGGAGGATCACTTGAGCCCAGGAGTTTGAGGCTGCAGTGAGCCATGATCACGTCACTGCACTCAAGCCTGGGCAACAGAGTGAGACCCTGTTTCAAAACAAAATAAAAATAAATTTAAAAACAAGCAGAAGTCAAGCCTGATATGTTCAAGATGATCTGCCAGTAGAATAGAAGTAAATAGAAGCAGATCTCCAGGTGAACAGATGTTGGAATTAGCAGACCTTAACTTCAAAAGACCTATTGTAAATAGGTCCTAAGATTAAAGGAGCAAATGAGCGACATAAATGGACAAACATGAAATCTCCATAGTGAAATGGAAACTAGAAGGCCAGGCGTGCTGGCTCACACTGTAATCCGCCTGCTTTGGGAAGCTGAGGTGGGAGGATTGCCTTAGGCCAAGAGTTCAAGACCAGCCTGGGCAATAGAGCAAGACCCCATCTGCGCGCACACACACACACACACACGCACACACACAGAGTTAGGCCTGGTCCACACTCCTGTAGTCTTAGCTACTTGGGAGGCTGAAGCGGGACTATGACTTGAACCCAGGAGTTCGAGGCTGCAGTGCGCTATGATCAGCACTGCACTCCAGCCTGGGTGACAGAGCAAGACCCTGTCTCTAGAAAAGGGAGAAAGAGAGAAGGGTCAGGCATGGTGGTTAATGCCTATAATGCTACAGCATTATCAAGGTGATAAAGAAATCGTGGTAGAGCCCTACCATGAAATACTACGTGGCAAAAACAAAAATGAATGATTGATGTATGCCACAACATGAATGAACCTCAAAAACTTTAGATGGAATAAAAAACGCCAAACACAAAAACATGGGTACTTAATATTTCTATTCAAATGAAGAATAAATGAATTCTTCATTTGAATATAATCATGAATTCACAGGCAAAATGAATCTATGTTGACAGAAATCAGAAGAGTGATTACTTATGGGGTTAGGAATAATCTTCAAGAGGCAAAGTAACTTTTTGGGGTGATGGAAATGGCTTATACTTTGAGGCTATTGTCTGCAATGGCGCATACATTTCTCAAATCTCATTGAATTGTACACTTAAGATCTGTATATTGGAATACCTCCTCCACTAAAAGGAATTAGGGATCCTTGAAGGAATGGCTAGTAACTAGGTTGGTTCAGGGAACATATAAGGGGAGCCCTGGAACACCATGTTTATCAGAGAGTAAGTTGTGCTTCAAGAATGAAGGGGCCTGTGTGGTGGTGCACACCTGTAGTCCCAGATGCTTGGGAGGCTGAGGTGGGAGGATCCCTTAAGCCCAGGACTTCGTGACCAGCCTGGGCAACATAGCAAGACCCTGGTTCTACAAACAGCTTCGTAAAAATTAGCTGGGACTCGCTGGGTGCAGTGGCTCACGCCTGTAATCCCAGCACTTTGGGAGGCCAAGGCGGGCGGATTGCCTGAGCTCAGGAGTTCGAGACCAGCTTCGGCAACATGGTGAAACCTGTCTCTACTAAAATATAAAAAATTAGCCAGACATGGTGGTGCACACCTGTAGTCCTAGCTACTCAGGAGGCTGAGACAGGAGAATTACTTGAACCCAGGAGGCGGAGGTTACAGTGAGCCGAGATCACGCCACTGCACACCAGCCTGGGTGACAGAGCCAGACTCTGTCTGAAAACAACAACAACAACAACAACAACAACAAAACAGAGAAAAATTAGCCGGGACTGATAGCGAGCACCTATAGTCCCAGTTGCCTGGGAGGCTGAGGTGGGAGGATCCCTTGAACCCAGGAGGTGGAGCTGCAGTGAGCTGTGATCATGCCACTGTATACCAGCCTGGGTGACTGAGCAAGACTCTGTCTCAAACAAACAAACAAACAAACAGACAAAAAAACAAATGAAGGGGGTATGTCAAAAAAACATAGGAGCTAGCTTAAGTGGTCAAATCTGGGATGATTTGAGCTATAAAATAAATACTGAAAGTTACAATTAGAATGCATTGAATAAATAAGAATTCATGAATCCACACTGATATGTATTAATTACATGACTTATGAGGACTAGGATATTTGCATAGTCTCCATATACCTTCTCACAAAATGTTCAGTAATTACAGAGGGAGAGAGAGCAGCTTCACATTCTGAGAACTGATCAAGGTGCAGATCGTCTGTAACAGGGCAAAGTGAAATGTGTTCACCTGATGGGGTGCCCTGGGAACACAGCCTGTCTTCTGAGATGTTCGTAACAACAATGTACATCCTGAGTCTAACAACAAGGAAACCTCAGGCAGATCCAGTCTGAGGAACATCCTACAAAATAACCGGCATGTGATTTTTCCAATGTGTCCAGGACATAAAAGTCAAGGAAATACTGAAGAATGAATCCAAACGGAAGGAGACTGGAGAGATGGGGCAACCGAATGCAGTGTGAAGTTCCAGATGGGATCACGTGAGGAAAGTGATGAAATCTGCAGGGAGTTTGACAACTAGAAGGCACTGCTTCATCAGTGTCAGTTTCCTGACTTTGTTTGGTGGTTTTTTGTTTGTTTGTTTGTTTGCTTGTTTGTTTTTGACATAGAGTCTCGCTCTGTTGCCCAGGCTGGTGTGCAGTGGCGCGATCTTGGCTCACTGAAATCCCCACCTCCCGGGTTCAAGCGATTCTTCTGCCTCAGCCTCCCGAGTAGCTGGAACTACAGGTGCCTGCCACCGCACCCGGCTAATTTTTGTATTTTTTGTAGAGACGAGGTTTCACCGTGTTCGCGAGGATGGTCTCGATCTCCTGACCTCGTGATCCACCCCCCCCTCAGCCTCCCAAAGTGCTGGGATTACAGGTGTGAGCCACCATGCCCGGCCAGTTTCCTGACTTTGAGAGTTGGATTTTGATTATTTGGGAGAATATTCTTGCTATGGGAACCACACACTAAAGCGCTTGAGGGTGATGGGGCATCGGGTCAGCAACTTACTCTCAAATGGTTCCAGAAAATAAGTTGAAACTTTTCCGTAGGTTTAAGATTGTTTTAAAAATCTGTCCATTTGACTGTATGTAAATTTCCTCAACAAGATAAGATATGTTAAATTTTATAAAATGCCTCTTCAAGTATCTAAGGAGAGGCTAATAACTTGTGCCTTCTGATTTGTTAATATGGTGAATTGTATTAAAATATTCTCCATTAATGAGCCATCCTGGGTGGGCGCAGTGGTTCATGCCTATAATCCTGGCACTTTGGGAGGCTGAAGCAGGCGGATCACTTGAGGTCAGGAGTTGGAGACCAACCTGGCCAACATGGTGAAACCTTGTCTCTACTAAAAAAAAAGGCCGGGTGCGGTGGCTCACACCTGTAATCCCAGCACTTTGGGAGGCTGAGGTGGGCAGATCACCTGAGGTCAGGAGTTCGAGACCAGCCTGGCCAGCATGGTGAAACCCTGTCTCTACTAAAAATACAAAAATTAGCCGGGCATGATGGCATGCACCTGTAATCCCAGCTACGCGGGAGTTGTGACAGGAGAATCGCTTGAACCCGGGAGGCAGAGGTTGCAGTGAGCCGAGATCTCACCATTGCACTCCAGCCTGGGGTGACAGAGCGAGACTCTGCCTCAAAAAAAAAGAAAAAATAAAAAAAGAGCCACCCTTACATTCCATGATTCCATGGTAGACGTCACACAGTTTCAGAGTATGGTTGTGTGGGTTTTTTTTTTTAAGTGGATGTTGTTTTTTTCTGTCACCCCGACTGGAGTGCAGTGGTGTGATCATAGCTCACTGTAAAGTCAAATTCCTAGGCTCCAGCGATCCTTCTGGCTCAGCCTCCCGAGTAGCTAGGACTACAGGTGTGCACTACCACGCCCAGGCAATTTTTTTTTTTTTTTTTTTTTTTTGAGACGGAGTCTCGCTGTGTCACCCAGGCTGGAGTGCAGTGGCGCGATCTCGGCTCACTGCAAGCTCCACCTCCCGGGTTTACGCCATTCTCCTGCCTCAGCCTCCGAGTAGCTGGGACTACAGGCGCCCGCCACCACGCCCGGCTAGTTTTTTGTATTTTTTTTAGTAGAGACGGGGTTTCACCGTGTTAGCCAGGATGGTCTCGATCTCCTGACTTCGTGATCCACCCGCCTCGGCCTCCCAAAGTACTGGGATTACAGGCTTGAGCCACCGCGCCCGGCCCAGGCAATTTTTCAAACATTGTAGAGCCAGGATCTTGTTACCTTTCCCAGGCTGGTCTCAAAGTCCTGGCCTCAAGCAATCTTCCCGCCTTGACCTCCCAACACACGGGGATTACAGGCCCAAGCCATTGTGCCTGGCCCCAGAGTGTGATTTTTTTTTTTTTTTTTGGGAAGGAGTCTTGCTCGGTTGCCCAGGCTGGAGTGAAGTGGCTCGATCTCCGCTCACTGCAAGCTCCGCCTCCCGGGTTCACGCCATTCTCCTGCCTCAGCCTCCCGAGTAGCTGGGACTACAGGCACGCACGCCGCCACACCCAGCTAATTTTTTGTATTTTTAGTAGAGACAGGATTTCACCATGTTAGCCAGGATGGTCTTGACCTCCTGACTTCGTGATCCACCCGCCTCGGCCTCCCAAAGTGCTGGGATTACAGGCGTGAGCCACCGCACCCCGCCCAGAGTGTGATTTTTAAAAATGTGCTGCTTGATCCTATTTACCAATATCTTATTTAATATTTTTGCATTGTCGTTATTGCAAACGACAATAACGTTGCAATGATTGTCATTATAGCCTGTAATTTTATGTTATTATGCTACATTTTGGAGTTTTGTTATCAATATTATTTTTAAAATGTTATTTTTATTGACAGATTTTTTTATTTTTTTAAGACAGGATCTAGGCCGGGTGTGGTGGCTCACGCCTGTAATCCTAGCACTTTGGGTGGCCAAGGCAGGTGGATTGCCTGAGGTCAGGAGTTCGAGAGCAGCCTGGGCAACACAGTGAAACCCTGTCTCTACTAAAATACAAAAGAAATTAGCCGGGCACAGCAGTGTGCACCTGTAGTCCCAGCTACTTGGGAAAGTGAGGCAGGAGAATTACTTGGACCCAGGAGGCAGAGGTTGCAGTGAGCCGAGATTGTGCCACTACACTCCAGCCTGGGCAACAGAGTGAGCTGTTTCAAAAACAATTTTTTTTAACATTTTAAAAAATTAAAAATGGGGTTGAGCCCGGTGGCTCATGCCTGTAATCCCAGCACTTTGGGAGGCCAAAGCAGGCAGATCACTTGAGGTCAGGAGGTCAAGACCATCCTGGCTAACATGGTGAAACCCCATCTCTACCAAAAGTACAAAAACTAGGCCAGGTGCAATGGCTCACGCCTGTAATCCCAGCACTTTGGGAGGCCAAGGAAGGTGGATCACCTCAGGTCAGGAGTTTGAGACCAGCCTGGCCAACATGGTGAAACCCTGTCTTTACTAAAAATACAAAAAAGTAGCCAGGCATGGTGGTGGATGCCTGTAATCCCAGCTACTTGGGAGGCTGAGGCAGAAGAATTGCCTGAAACCAGGAGACAGAGGTTGCAGTGAGCTAAGATCATGCCATTACACTCTAGCCTGACCAACAAGAGTGAAACTCCATCTCAAAAAATAAATAAATACAAATAAAAATACAAAAACTAGCCTGTAATCTCAGTTACTTGGAAGGCTAAAGCACGAGAATTGTTTGAACCTGGGAGGCGGAGGTTGCTGTGAGCCAAGGTCATGCCACTGCACTCCAGCCTGGACTATAGAGCAAGACTCTGTCTCAAAAAAAAATAATAATAATAAAAAGGTTCACATTTAAAAAATGGTCTGCATCACTTGGTGTGCTTAGATTTTTAAATCTCTTCAGGGATCTGTTATTATTATAATCACTCATTATAATATTTTCTGTAAGAATAATGTCATAACCAGGTCCGATTTATTTGCTTGGTGTTCATCAAAGTGTGCTCTTATAATTCAAACAATCTTTTTGATATCTGGGATTATTTTCTTCTTTTGTGTATTTCAACTTTCTCTTTTCTTTTTTTAAAAGTAAGTATGAATCTCACGGGATATCTGCACGGGAGCCCATGTCTTTGCTGCCGCACAAACACAGCAAGAGCCACAAGCACGCAAATGCATAGCCAAGTTGGGAGGTCAGAAGGAGGGATGAGACCAAAGGAGGGAGTGTGTTTAAGAAGTCATGTGGGGCCGGGCGCGGTGGCTCACGCCTGTAATCCCAGCACTTTGGGAGGCCGAGGCGGGCGGATCACAAGGTCAGGAGATCGAGACCACGGTGAAACCCCGTCTCTACTAAAAATACAAAAAATTAGCTGGGCGCGGTGGCGGGCGCCTGTAGTCCCAGCTACTCAGGAGGCTGAGGCAGGAGAATGGCGTAAACCCAGGAGGCGGAGCTTGCAGTGAGCCGAGATCGCGCCACTGCACTCCAGCCTGGGCGACAGAGCGAGACTCCGTCTCAAAAAACAAACAAACAAAAAAAAAACAAAAAAAAAGAAGTCATGTGGGCCGGGCGCGGTGGCTCACGCCTATAATCCCAGCACTTTGGGAGGCCGAGGCCGGTGGATCACGAGGTCAGGAGATCGAGACCATCCTGGCAAATACGGTGAAACCCATCTCTATTAAAAATACAAAAAATTGGCCAGGCGCGGTTGCTCAAGCCTGTAATCCCAGCACTTTGGGAGGCCGAGACGGGCGGATCACGAGGTCAGGAGATCGAGACCATCCTGGCGAACACGGTGAAACCCTGTCTCTACTAAAAATACAAAAATTAGCCGGGCGTGGTGGCGGGCGCCTATAGTCCCAGCTACACGGGAGGCTGAGGCAGGAGAATGGCGTGAACCCGGCAGGCAGAGCTTGCAGTGAGTGGAGATCGGGCCACTGCACTCCAGCCTGGGCAACAGCGTGAAACTCCATCTCAAAAAAAAAAAAAAAGTTTTAGAGCAGGAATGAAAGGAAAGAAAGTGCGCTTGAAAGAGGGCCAGGCAGGCAACGTGGAGGGCGAGTGCCTCTTTTCTCTCCTTGATTGGGTTTTCTCATTGTTTTTCTATTTTATTTTGATTTCATCCCCAAATAGCTCCTAGACTGACTTATTCATTCTAACCAACCTGAGTCCATTCATTTTTGCTTCTCTCTTTACATTCTGACCCTTTAGGATGTGGTTGCCCATCATCCCCACTGCAGACAGGGAGCCGTTTTACCATCAGCATCTCCCTCTCTCACTCCCACCTGAGGAGGACAGCCTCGGGGCTGGGCCAAAAGCCAGCGTTTGCTCTCCCACCTATTTCCCAGGCCATGGTGAGGGACTTTTTCTCAGGGTCTTCATGGGGGAGAGTCAGGGGATGAATACCTCTTTCCTCATTTTCCACTCCTTCCTCTACGTCATGCCAAGGCACTTCAGCGGCTCAGCCTCCACTGATGGAGATGACTCTGGAGCTCAGGCTTCAATCAACCAATGAAGAAAAATGTTAAAAGCACTTCCAGCTTTTTTTTTTTTTTTTTTTTTTTTTTTTGAGATGTAATCTTGCTCTGTTGCCCAGGCTGGAGTACAGTGGCACGATCTCTGCTCACTGCAAGCTCCACCTCCCGGGTTCACGCCATTCTCCTGGCTCAGCCTCCCACATAGCTGGGACTACAGGCATCCACCACCACGCCCAGCTAATTTTTTGTATATTTAGTAGAGACAGGGTTTCACCATGTTAGCCACGATGGTCTCGATCTCCTGACCTCGTGATCCGCTGGCCTTGGCCTCCCAAAGTGCTGGGATTACAGATGTGAGCCACCGCGCCCGGCCACTTCCAGCTTCTTGAGCTAAAAATACTGAATTCAGAATCTCTTGTAAATGCACACAGCTCAACAGACTCTAATCTTTAAGTTTGTGCTTCTCTCCCAGGTTTAGTGTTTGCAGAAGCCACCCCCCTACACACCCCCAGTCTTCTAACAATATAAATGACAAATCTTGCAAACCTTTTGATGTGTAAGCCTTCTTTTCCCAAATTAGGTTTGTGCTGATCCCCCCTGGAACATGCCGGGATCTGATTCTAATTGCAGGTTTGGAAGCGGTGAGGTTGGTAGTGGTGGAGTGGGATGGAAATCAGCACCTACTTGCAAAGTAACCACATCAGGTGAGGTCACAGCAAGGTCTTCAAACAAGGCAGGACCAGACCCATCAAACAGGGGCTACTTCTGTTTGGCGTGATTGTCAGGGCATGCAGCTCATCACTCCCCTCCTGATTCTGGGGTCCAGCACCTTCCCAGTCCATGCCCTGATTCTCACATAAGAGACCTGAGGGAGGATGAAAGTCCAGTCTACATCGGCATCCAGCAAACCTCCCAATAATGCCCTGAGGCTGACTTGAGGGCACATCAGACTCAACAGCCTTAAGAGATAAGAGATTCTTTTAGTGATTATGGAAACCTTCTTGTTCTCTGACCATGGCTTGAGCTCAGCATTTGAAAAGCCCAACTATGTCATCTTGTTTCATTAGACTCTCCAGTGCAGCTCAGAGCAGCCACCCCATCCCACAGCCCTGTGCTCCTCCTGCCCACTGTACTGTGCTGCCATACCAGACCCACACTGCACAGGCACTTCACTCTGGGTAAGCATAGGTGGTTACTTAATAACTTTCACCAGGTGCCATGGACTCCAAATATCCCTTCATCCTCATGGCCCCCAAACCCAACCAGGTCGCAGAAACCATCCCAGAATCTCACCCTCAAAGGTCTGTTCTCTTGTTCTTTGCAGTCACTTCTGGTATCAAATACTGTAGGAGACAGGATTCAGCTGTGGATAACAAAAACTTATCCTGGCTACTTTTGGTAAAAAGGGGATTGAATCAAGGCAGTATGGAGAGAATTAAGAGCACTGTGACAGCGGGAAGAGCAGGGTTTCAGCCGAGCCTCAGCAATGGCTCTCACAATGGTACTGCAGAATTGTCCTGCTGTGGCAGATTAGAAATGGCCACAGATCCTTTGCAGCTCCTGCAGTCAAGAAGTAGATCAATTTCACCACCTCCCCCAACCCCCTCATTAGGGACTGGCCTGTGACTAGCTTTGATCAAAGAAGGTATTCAAAGTAAAGCTGTGGAGCTCCTGCTCTGGTGCTCTTGGAGAGCTGGAACCATGTGAACAAGTATTGGTGAGGCTAAGAAAATGGATAAGTGTTGAAGCACCCCAGCCCCAAACCAGTCAACTAATAAGCCTGTGTGTGATGCCAATAAGAACCAGCCAGATCCCAGCTGACCCACCAACTAACAACAGAACCAACAGCTGACCACAGAAGCAAGAGTTAATCCAGCCAAGCCTAGCAGAATAACCATCCTGCTGAGCCCAGCCCAAATTGTCAACCCACAGAATCATGACCTCAATGCATGGTCATTGAGCTTTGGGATGATTCATTACACAGCAAAAAGATATCCAATGCACCTCTCAAGGAAGCTTCCATTCCTGCCACAATCTAGAAATTGTGGGAACAGAAGATGCCCCTATGTTTGACTCTAGGACCATATTCCCCTAGCCAAGACAAATAACAGCAAAATGAATATCCTATGACATGAGGTCTAGGGGTGAGACTCTGAGGCTTCTGTTACTGCTGCCTCAGAAATGCTGACCATCTCCATGTCTGGGCTTGCTGGTGGAAAACGAGGGAAGCAACATGACATTTTTCCCTCCAACTCCTACCTCATTTTTCCCATCCAACTGTCACCAGAGGGTGTCTGTTAGAGGGGCATGCTTCATGGAGCCCATGGCAGCTGCTTATCCAATCCACAGCCTCAACCCAGCCCTGTCAGTACTGAACCGGATTTTCATTTCCACTAGTTTGACTCATGGGCCTCACTTGGTCTGAATTTGGTGTGTATGTGTGTCGGGGGAGGGATGGGCCATTATTTGTGGTCCTCCTCAACACCCCCACCACAAAAGCACAGAAGCCACAAAGAAAGACTGACAGACCTGACTACACAAAAATTTCAAACTTCTGATCAGTTAAGAGAACCACAGTGAACAAACTGAGGAATGCTTCTTGCAACATATGTCCCAAAATGATGGACAGATTCGACCATAAGCATTTAAGACTTTTACTCAGCAAAGACTCCACCATGAACTCTGAATTTGCAATATATATATATATATATATATATATATTTGCAATATACATATATACATAATGGAAGAAATGACAGATTTTTCCATGTAAAAATTAAAAATATCTCATGGCAAAAGACACTATAGACAAACATAGCCAGTGCAACCTGTTCTACCAGCTTGGGGTACAAATAAGGTCACATATTTTTGTTCTTCATAGGAGCCCCACCCACTCCTGGTGCTGGAAAGGGAACTCTATTCCCTCTCTGGGTGAGCTCACACAGAGTGCAGCCTCTGTGCAGAGCAGCACCATTGCCCCCACCGACATCTTCAGACGTGTTCGCTCTTGACACGGTACACCCACAGCGATACAGCCATCCCTCAAAAAACCTGCACACAGGCGGCTCCACAGCAACAGCTTGAAATGTCCATCACTGGGGCACCGGGAGAATGTTCTGTGCGCAGGTGCTTCACGACAACAGAATTGTCACTGTGGTTAGACAGACTGGAGTGGACCCCTAGGCCACGGGCAAAAGGCTGGTTTCTCCTGCCCAAGATGCCTGAACAGGCAGGGCCGGGAGCTCTGTTTATACCCCAAGCGCCAGAAGTGCTGATTTTCTAAAATGAGGACAAAATGCATAGCCAAGTTGGGAGGTCAGAAGGAGGCATGTGGACCCACGGGGCAGGGCTGTCAGACCCAGCTGCGTCTGGGAGGCACTGGGCTCTGGGGACACAGCCAGGCCACAGGCTCTGCCCAGACAGGGACTGGAACTGGGCTCTGCACAAGGCTGGGCCTGTAAGGGTCTGTACCTCAGGAAGGGGGACAAGAGAGGGCAGAGGCGCCCAGCAGGGGCACCCTTCCAGAGTGGGCATAGCATCCTTGAGAATCCTGTCTGCTCTGGGGAGGCTCATGTGCTTCTTGTCCACGTATGTGCTCACAGCACATTTGGAGACCAAATTCATACCAAGGAGAGAGGTGCGGGCCTGGGGCCTCTCCCCCTTGTGTGGAGGTGGGAGCTTCATGCTGAGTGACCTGGAAGGGATCAGGATGCTCTGTCAGCTCTGTGGCCATGGCCATCCATGTAGCCCTTGTATGCCTCAGTTTCTTACCTGCAAAATGGGAATAATAACAGTATCACCAGCGAAACACCTGTGGTGCTGTGGGTTGATTAAGTGAATTATTTTTGCAAAGGTTTCAGAGCAAGATCTGGCATAGAGTGAACACTAGTGAAGCATTCATTAAAGGAATGAAGAAATATGACGTGGTTAGCTTGTCTCTGAGGCCGAGCTCTGGAGTAAAATTTATTTCCCCATTCAGGGGAAAGGATCTACCTGCTAAGAGGTGGGAACATCTACAAGGCATAGAGGTGCAGGATGAGCTACACAGGACAAAACGGTAACAGTGTCCCATTCCCTAAGCCCTCTTATTCTTTCTCAGCTACATCAGAGTTGTGCTGGCGTCTTGACCTCAGTCAGTGAGGGCCACTGAGTGCATGTCTCGGCTGTCTAACCAAGCAAACCAGGGACCCCTCCTCACTGGTAAGCAATCACCCACATGCCAGCAGCTCCGATAAGGAAATACACATGGATAAGCGTGACCGGATCCACCCATGGTGGAGGACCACCCTTGGAAGCTGCTGTGGACTGAATATTTGAATCCCCCCAAATTCATATGTTGAAGTCTTCACCTCCAAGGTGATAGTCTTAGGAGGTGAGGTCTTGGGGAGGTGAATACATTATAAGGGCACAGCCTTCATGACTCGGTTTAGTGCCCTCTAAAAGAGGCCCTAGGGAGCTGTTCAAGCTTGGCCACATGAGGACAGAGTGAGAAGGCACTGTCTATGAAGAATAAGCCCTCAACAGACACGGAATCTGCCAGCATTTTGATTTCAGACTTCCAGCCTCCAAAACTGTGAACAATAAATATCTGTTGTTTATAAACCACTTAGTCTATGGTAGCCTCTTAAAGCAGGCCAGACTAAGACAGAAGCCATCCCCACATTCAACCCAAGAGTTTCTACCCATATGAATTTTGGGGTGTCAGCCATCTCTCATTGGGTTTGGACTTTATATGTGTCCCCATGGGGCATGCTGGGATCTGCCTTGAGTTACGAATCTAGAGGCAAAAAGGGATGCTGAGGCTGTGAGATGGGAGAATCACCCAGCAAACAACTGCCTTGGGGGAGGTGATTACAGGGCAGGCGTGAAGTTAGGGGCTGCATTCTGCAAAACTGCCCTTACTTCTGACACCCACTGTAGGTTTGGAGGGTTCCCGAGATCGATCACTCGTGGTTCAACAATTTACCAGAAGGGCCTACAGAGCTCACTGAAAGCTGTTATACTCGTGTTTATGGTTTATTACAGCAAAAAGATATGGATTAAAAGCAGTCAAAGGAAGAGGCACTGGGGTCAGGGGCCAGGAGACACCACGTGCAAGCATCCAGGTGTCCTCTCCCTCCAGAGTTGTGGATGGTGTGACTTCTTGGTACTGATGTGTGACAGTCTGGAGTATGGTCAAGCAGGGAAGCTCACTTGAGCCTCAGTGTCCAAAGTCTTTATTGGACTCCATGACTGATTGTCTGTGTGGCCAACCTCAGTCTCTGGTCCCTCTGGACATAAGGCAATCCCATGTGACCCGAGACTCTCACCATAAATCACATTGTAAGTGTAGACTGTCTGGTGTGGCCCAAAACCTCCACAGAAACAAAGACCCTCTTATTAGGCTGGACATCCTAAGGACCTAGAGATTAGTACCCAGGAGCTGAAGGCAAAGACCGGACCTCCTGTTGGGCAAGGATAAAATCTGTACCACTCACCTGCCAAGCAAAGGAAGGCCAGTCTACACAGAGGGGAGGAGGGGCTGCTTTGTAAGCCAGGGAGTCTGGAGAGAGGTTGGAAGTTCAAGTTCATCAGACTCATTCCAACCCAGGTAATATTCTCATTCTGATTCTCAGGACTCTACTCTCCCTGAGTTGATGCTAACTTTCATATACATGACCTAGTGAGGCTCTAGATTCAACTTTCCTTGGACTTCTGCAACTTCCAAGGCCAATTTGGGTTGACTTTCAACTAAGTTAGTGCTGAGGCTACACAAGGTAAGTGGTTAGGGCCATGATAGATGCTCCATTTTTTTGTCATTTGTAAATGAAGACATTTAACCACAGGATTCTCACTGACTTTCATTATATTCCCCAGTGCGGGCATCAGCAACTGCCCAATCCTCATTCTTCATAGTCATCATTCACACCTGTGCTAAAAAGGTGAGAGCAATGGCCACATTTCTTCACCATCCCTGGATCCACACTCTGTACCATATGGCCTTGCAATGCTTCCTACCAACAGGGGTAGTCTCTTTCTCCATGTCTTGTATCTGGTGCGTGGACCCCAGAACTGTGTCCAACAGAGTGTGTTAGACATGTCATTTAACAGTCCCAGGACTGAACCTCAAGACCCCTTGAGCAAGTGCAGTCGTGTCCACTAAAAATTACAAAATGTTGTTGAAAGAAGACCTAAATGGAGAGACATCCCATGTTCATGGATTGGACAACTCAACACTGTTAAGATAGCAATAATTCCCACATTCATCTACAGATGTATTGTAGTCCTTACTAAAATTTCAGCTGGCTTTGTTTTGTTTTCTTTGATTTCCTAGAAATTGACACGCCAATAAAGTACCCCAAATAGCCAACATAATCTTAAAAAAAAGGTCACAGATGGAAGACCCACACTTCCTAATTTCAAAACTTACTACAAAGTCACAGTAATGAAGACAATGTGGTACTGGAAATATGATAGACATACAGATAAATGGAAAAGAACTGAAAATCCATAAGTAATCTTTTACATTTATGGTCAATAGATTTTTCAGCAAGAAGCCAGCCTAGAGAATGGGAGAAAACACTCGAATTTTATATATTCCCTAAAGGACTTATATTAATAATATGTGTGTGCCTGTGTCTTACAACTAAGTAAGAAGACAAACATCCCAATTTAAAATGGCCAAAAGATTTGAAGAGATATTTCTCCAAAGGACATATTCAGATGCTTTCAAAAATGCTTGGCAACATTAGTTAATAGAGAAATGCAAATTATAACCACGAGATACCACTCTGCACACCCTGGGATGCCTGTAACCAGAAAGACAGATAAGAGCTGGAGAGGTTGTGGAGAAGCTGGAGCCCTCGCTTGTTCGTAACAGGAATGTAAAATGGTGCAGTAACTGCTTTGGAGACAGTTGGGCAGGTTCTTGGATTGTTAAACATAGAGTCACCATATGGCCCAGAAATCCCACTCCTAGGTATCCACCCAAGAGAAATGAAAACATATCTGCACACAAAAACTTGTACGTGAATATTTATAGCAGTTTTATTCATAGTAGCCCCCAAACTGGAAATAACCCAAGTGTCTATCCACTGGTGAATGGAGAAACAGTGTGGTCTATTCATGCAGTGGGACATGATATGGTAATAAAAAGGAACAAAGTTCTGATACATGGAATAACATGACTATGCTGAGTGAAAGCCATCAGACACAAGAGACCATAGATTTTATGACTCCACTGATACAAAATGTCCAGAAAAGGCAAATCTACAGAGACAGGAAATGAATGGAATAGTTCAGTCCCTGGGGACCACGGGTGGGAACAGGGAGTGACTGCAAGGGTGTGCAGCCTCCTTTTGGGGTGATGGAGGTGTTCTGAGCTTAGAGTCGTTACCATTGCATGACTCTCCATTTGTGAAAAGTAATTGAATTGTATGCTGGAAATGAGTGCATTTTATCAGACGGGATTGGGTACATTCAGGGTGGTATGGATGTAGATAAGAGTGTATTTATGGTATATGAAATGTATGTTAATAAAGCTGGAAAGAAAGAGAGGAAGGAAAGAGAGAAAGAAGAAAGACAAGGCAGCCGTGAACACTCCTCCCCCTGTTCCTGCCATGCTGCTATGGGAACAAGCCCAGGCCAGAGTGCTGGAGGATGAGAGGCACTGTGGCCCAGTCACTCCCATTGCCCCAGCTGACCTTCAGCCACTCCTAGAGGTGATAGTGAGACCACCCTAAACTGGTTAACCCTCAGCTGACCTGCCAGGTGGCCACAGGCTCATAAGCAAGCTCAGCAAAGACCAGGCACAGATCAGCAGAACCGCAGCTGAGCCAGAACCTCCCAAGCAACAGTAAGTGCCCAATTAACGTCTTCAGCCATGGAGGTGCACGGCTGTGACACAGCTCTGGCTAACTGATGCGCCACCCCAGCAGCCTATCGCAGCATTTCGTCGCAGACAACTCCAGGTGGTAATCTGGATAAAGGTTCGCAGGGATGATACAGGCTATCACGTTCCATTTTCCGTTAGAATGAGGCCGTCACCACGTCCGAGCCTGGTCACATGAACCAAGCCCAGATTATCATACAGTCTGACTCTGCTTTTGCTCTTTGACTGCTGAAAACTTTCAGGTAAGCCCCTCCCCCGCAACCCTTTGCCCTGCATCTGAGCAAGCCAATAAGAAAGCCCGTGTTCAGGAAGTTCAACCCACGCAAACTCCAGCCCCGCCCCGGCTCCAGTAAACACCAAAGCAACGCACGCCCTCTTTGCTCAGCCCTTCGGGAACAGGTTGTGCCTGCCCTGCCTCCTCAGAAAGTTCATTATCTGAGCAACACAACTTCCCATACGCTCTAGGGGTGTGATCCTTCTTCCGTCTCAACATCTGGACCCCTGCGTGAAGCAACCGCAGAATTCAAGTCGGGGTTCTCCACAGAGCACAGATTGGGGTCTTTCTCTTGGATGCACTCCTGATGCTCAGTGTGGATCAGCAGACAGGAAACAGAAACCACTCTGTGCATTTCTAATACAGAGAACCTGTACAGAATACAACGGGATGGAGGTGTTGCCCAAAGATCCTGACCCGTGGGAAGTAGCTACAACGCCTGTAGGAGCCTGAGCTAGACATCCCGCCTGCTGCACAGCCATGACCAGGGATGGGCCTTGGTGGCCTCCACCCTGCAAAACCTCCATCATCTGAGCCTGAGTTCCTTTGCTACGATGTCACTTTGAGACAGCTGCTGCTGCTGCCAAGGTCAAAAGCAGAGTGGTCCTTCCTAGCCCCTGCATTCTAACCCCACACAAGTGCCTCCAAGTACAGAACCCCATGGAAATCCATTTGGCAGTGGGTCTGGGGAATGTAGTTTTCAGACGTCTAGCCCCAGTGCTGTGGAGGAGAGTGAGAAGAGCTGGTAAGGGCTGAGTAGCCAGAAACAAAATCTGCTATAAATCCTACAGCCACACAGGCAGAAAAATCAACTTACCACAAGGAGAGAAAAAACAGCTGACCCCAAGCTTCTCCACAGCAATATGCAATGCTGAAGGACAGCAGTGATCGAAGCATTTTATACCACTCTTTTCAAACATGTCAGAATCCAGGTGTTAGGGCACCTGTGAGTTCCTATTTCTCACACACACACCTGGAAACTGGGCATGGTGGTGCACACCTGTGGTCCCAGCTACTCAGGAGGCTGAGGCAGGAGGATCACTTGAGCCCAGGAGTTCACAGCTGCAGTGAGCCATGATCATGCCACTGTACTCCAGCCTGGGTGACAGAGCAAAACCCCGTCTCTAAAAAAAAAAAAAAAAAAAAAAAAAAAAAAAAAAATTGGTATTGAAATGTAAGAGCAATATTGAAGTGAAGCGGGTGTAAGAAATCCTGAATTGCCCCAGTGTCCTACACACACCCTTAGGCACAAGCAGAACAGGGACAAGAAAAGGGATTTTTTGTTTTGTTTTGAGACGAAGTTTTGCTCTTGTTGCCCAGGCTGGAGCACAATGGCATGATCTCGGCCCACTGCAACCTCTGCTGCATGGTTCAAGCGATTCTCCTGCCTCAGCCTTATGAGTAGCTGGGATTACAGGCAACCCCCACCATGCCTGGCTAATTTTTGTATTTTTAGTAGAGACAGGGTTTCACTGTGTTGACTAGGCTGGTCTTGAATTTTCGACCTCAGATAATCCACCTGCCTTGGCCTCCCAACGTGCTGGGATTACAGGCGTGAGCCACCACTCCCAGCCAAAAAGGGAACTTTTATCAAGGGTATTTTGACATGGATATTCATCCATTCATGCATGCAGTATCTGCTGGGTGTCTGCGACATACCAGGTCACACCTGGGGACAGGACAGGGGAAACCCAGTCTAAGTCTCTGCCCTACTGGACCTTGGCTTCTGGGGGCAGACAGACAGTAAACAGCTCCAGCAGTGAGAGGCACCGTGGGGCCGTGACTCACAGAGACGCTTCCGGACCAGAGAGGGTGCTGGACGACAGGCAGAGGCTTTAAGATGCAAGGGAGGGACAAGTGCACACGCCTGGGAGGCCAGCATGGGAGGCCGCCCAAGGAGCCAGGGTAGGGTGGAGGGTGGGGGGCTGGACCATGGGGCGACCTTTAAGGACTTGAGCTTTTTCTCTGAATAAGGTGGAAAGCCACTGGAGGGTTCTGCTATTTCCAGAGGAGAGGAAGAAGGATGAGGAAGGTGAGATCTCCCTGCCCCTCTAGCTGCTCAGGTTAGGATGCACTTGGTCAGGAAAGGCCACTGTGAGGACGACCCCTCTGTTTCCCATGCTCTGGACCCTGAGGGGCTGCTTGGCCTGGGGAACCAGGGGATTCTTATGCTGAGAAAATTGGTGCTGAGCATCAGCTGCACTTAAATAATTTGGTTGAACTACACGAAATTGCTGATAGGTGGCTGTTTTGACTAAAAAGAGGCAATTTCATACCATTCAATGAAGTAGGATGAAAGGCCACCGGCTGCGGAGGTTAGGTGGGCGAGCAGAATGTGATGGACTGGGCCTGGCCGGCAAGGACTGACCGGAGGGCGAGAACCAGGTAGGGAAAGTCGCCTCCTGGTCCCTCACTATGGAGCTGCTTGACTCTGCCCAAAGTCCATTAGTTCAATGCCCCCAGCCGCTCATATTTAGACAACAGCACAAAAAGTGTCCTTTAAAATGACACTCCATGCTATACGGACAGGAACTCACACAGAGCCCTCTTTTCATTTGCTGACACTCAGATAAATCGCCCATAGGATGCCTGGAAAAGCCGTGAGGATGACGCTTGTCGGTCAGAGCCAGGTGCAGGACCGGGAACCATTTCACAGACAACCCCATGGCTCTGCCCCAGACCCCACAGCCTGCCAGCTGGGTGGGGAAGACAGGAATGCCCCCGCTGTAGTAGAAGTCAGCAGCTCTTTTGGGAAGTAGTTTGGCAGCACTCATCCAAAATGCTTCATTGTCCTGCAACCCGGCAATTTCATGTCTAGGAATGGAAATAGCAAGCTGGCTTGGATGACTCAGTCGACGTCTCCATCATTAGCAGAGCTCATGTCAGTTTTCTAAAAGACAGAAGCCAAAACAAGTAAGGGAATTTAGCAAGGTTGTGGGATATAAGAGCATTAAACAAAAATCAACCGTATTTTTTTTTTTTTTTGAGACGGAGTTTCGCTCTTGTCATGCAGGCTGGAGTGTGCAATGGAACGATTTCAGCTCACTATAACCTCCGCCTCCCAGGTTCAAGGGATTCTCCTGCCTCAGCCTCCCAAGTAGCTGGGATTACAGGTGCCTGCCATCACGTCCGGATAATTTTTGTATTTTTAGTAGAGACAGGGTTTCACCATGTTGGCCAGGCTGGTCTTGAACTCCTGACCTCAGGTCCACCTGCCTCAGTCTCCCAAACTGCTGGGATTATAGGCATGAGCCACCACGCCCAGCTAAATCAATTGTATTTTTATGTATTTACAAGAAACAATTGGAAATTGAGAAATTTTAAAACACCACCCACAAAGGCATCACCTAGTATGAAATACTAAGAATAAATTTGGCAAAAGAGATGTCAGGTGTATAAACTGAAAACTACGAATCATGAACTGCACACCTAAAGATGGTTTGGATGGTACATTTTATAGTATGTGATTTTACCACAATAAAAATTAAATAGAATAAAAGGTCAGAAAACAAAACAAAAATCCCAAAATATTAACTGTGGTTGTTTCTGAGTAGTGGGATGATGGATTTTTCCCCCTTAGTTTCTGTATTTTTGTCCTTTTCAAATCCTCTCTAATGCACAAGTGTTACTTTTGCAAAACAAAGTAGCAAATGTAAGAAGCTTTCTGCTTGCAGTATAATTTCTCAAAGCCCTGACTCTTCCACAATGTGTAGCTCTCCAGAAAGATGCTTTGAAGACAAAGCAGGACAGAGTGCACGGCCCCCACATCTCTTGCCTGAGTCATTACATTCCTCCAAAAATAAATGACCCCTGCCAGGCTCAGTGGAGGCCCATGTGGGATGATCATCTGAGGCCAAGAGTTTGAGACCAGCCTGGGCAACATGGCAAGACCCTGTCTCTATTTTTATTTTTATTTTTATTTTTGAGACAGAGTCTAGCTCTGTCACCCAGGCTGGAGTGCAGTGGCAGGATCTTGGCTCACTGCAACCTCCGCAGTTGAGGTTCAAGCGATTCTCCTGCCTCAGTCTCCTGAGTAGCTGGGATTACAGGCATGCGCCATCACGCCCAGCTAATTTTTATATTTTTAGTAGAGATGGGGTTTCATCATGTTGGCCAGGATGATCTCCAACTCCTGACCTCAAGTGATCCACCTGCTGCAGCCTCCCAAAGTGCTGGGATTACAGGCATGAGCCACCGTGCTTGGCCTTAAAATTTTTTTTAAGTAGCTGGGCATGGTGGCGCATGTCTAGCTGCTTGGGAGGCTGAGGCAGGAGCTCCTCACTTGAGCTTAGGAGTTTGAGGTTACACTGTGAGCTATGATCAGACAACCCTGAACAGTCGGCTCTGAGTCCCTTCCTGGTGGCCATGATTGCTGATTAAATTTTTAAAAATCAGTCACTGCACTCCAGCCTGGATGACAGAGCAAGACCCTGACTCAAAAAAAAAAAAAAAAAAAAAAAAAGTATTGGCCGGGCGCCGTGTCTCATGCCTATAATTCCTGCACTTTGGGAGGCCGAGGTGGGTGGATCACGAGGTCAGGAGTTCAAGACCAGCCTGGCCAAGATGGTGAAACCCCGTCTCTACTAAAAATACAAAAAAATTAGCCGGGCGTGGTGGCACGCACCTGTAATCCCAGCTACTCCGGAGGCTGAGGCAGAGAATTGCTTAAACCTGGAGGGGCAGAGGTTGCAGTGAGCTGAGATCGCGCCACTGCACTCCAGCCTGGGCGACAGAGCGAGACTCTGTCTCAAAAAAAAAAAAAAAAAATTATTGCCTTTTCCTACACATAAGATAACATGTGATGGGGTTCTTGATGATGCCTCTGTCATCTATAAGCAGATGTACGCTACCACCAAACCTCGATGTGACTCTGCTTCAGTGTCACATCCGAGCACGTTGATGTGCTCTTGCACATACTAACCCCCACTCCGTACACAAGCAGTGAGCTGAAACACTGTGTTGGAGGAGCCTGACAGAGCCGCTCCCAGGCTGTTGGCCTTAATCTGCAGTCCTCTGTCAGACTTCAGAATAAAACTAAGGCCGGGCGCGGTGGCTCACGCCTGTAATCCCAGCACTTTGGGAGGCCGAGGCGGGCGGATCACAAGGTCAGGAGATCGAGACCATGGTGAAACCCCGTCTCTACTAAAAATAGAAAAAATTAGCCGGGCGCAGTGGCGGGCGCCTGTAGTCCCAGCTACTCGGGAGGCTGAGGCAGGAGAATGGCGTGAACCCGGGAGGCGGAGCTTGCAGTGAGCCGAGATTGCGCCACTGCACTCCAGCCCGGGCGACACAGCAAGACTCCGTCTCAAAGAAAAAAAAAAAAAAAACAGAATAAAACTAACTTTAGTTATTTGAAAGCTTGATTTTTTCTCCTTTGGTCAACAGTCATGACTACCATGAGGGAACTCCAAGCCCAACTGCCCAGAGTTGTCTGAAACATCACCAGGACCCGGTGCCTTGGTACCGGCCTGGGCCCTTTGAGTCCCTCTGGCTCCCCAGTGGTTACAGACAACTGAGTGAGTCTCTCCTCCCACACAGCTGGTGGTCTTGAGATTTATTCACACGCAGTTGCTATGACTCCTTGATGAAGGGGTAAGTTATTCCTGGTGACTTTTATTTCTTGAGAAAGGGATTTCTCCTTGCTGAAAGATACTAGGAAGAAATGATCGTGTGAGGTGTCTGATTGGCTGGGTTGTGGCAGTGCTCTCTCTCCCTTTCCGTTTGACTCTGTAAGCGAGGCTCAGCAGGACAGAAGCTATGAAAATCTATGAGAGTTTGACCTGAGTCAACTCCAAAGACCAGGAATATTTGCTCCTTCCAACTAGATTCTGATTTGGCATCCCTCGGTGATTAGAGGGCTCACGGAAGTGTTGGAGATGCAATCCTTTCAACACACAGAGGTCCCACAGGAAATTCCTTGTCACAAGCAATTGACAATTGGCTCTTCTGGGGACACACACATGAGGGTTGGTCACACAGTACTCTGAGGCCCCATAAGTTTTTAGATAACCAGAGGGAGAAACAGAGACAATGATTTAACACTGAAATGACCAAACATTGGATTTTCAAACATTAAGACATGCCAGGTTTTCTGGGACTACAGTCAGCTACATATTATTACCCATTCTTGTCCACATGTTTAAACTGATGGACAAATAACATCAAGAAAACTTCAGAGTTCGAGCAACCAATCTGCAACTACAGAGTTAACATGTAGAGTCTTCTAAGTTCTCTCTCTTTTTTTCTTTTCTTTCTGACTATATTGAATCTGCTGACTTTTCTTTTTTTTCTTTTTTTTTTTTTGAGACAGAATCTCGTTCAGTTGCCCAGGCTGGAGTGCAGTGGTGCGATCTTGGCTCACTGCAAGTTCTGCCTCCCGGATTCATGCCATTCTCCTGCCTCAGCCTCCTGAGCAGCTGAGACTACAGGCACCCGCCACCACGCCCAGCTAATTTTTTCTATTTTTTTAGTAGAGACCAGGTTTCACCATGTTAGCCAGGATGGTCTCAATCTCCTGACCTTGTGATCTGTCCGCCTCAGCCTCCCAAAGTGCTGGAATTACAGGCATGAGCCACTGCGTCCAGCCTGAATCTGCTGAATTTTCTAGTGCTTTCTAGATAAAACTAATTGTTTATGATATTACTAGTTCAAGATTACTTGGAGATTTTATTTTTCTTACAGAATTCAGCCAGTTCTAACTAAAATGTATACACTGAATTTTTAACCCTAAACTCATGTAAAACTTAAAAAAAAAAAAAAAGGTAAAAAGGGTTTTAAAAATCTAAGCAAATAAAGTTTAGCCATGTGAACATGTCCCAGTGTTCCAGAAATGTAACTTGGGGCCAGGCATGGTGGCTCACACCTGTAATCCCAGCGCTTTGGAAGGCCAAGGTGGGCAGATCACTTGAGGTAAGGAGTTCGAGACCAGCCTGACTAACATAATGAAACCCCATCTCTACTAAAAATACAAATATTAGCTGGGCTGGTGGTGGATGCCTGTAATCCCAGCTACTCAGGAGGCTGAGAACCAAGATTCGCTTGAACCTGGGAGGTGGAGGTTGCAACAAGCCAAGATTATGCCACTGCACTCCAGCCTGGGCAACAAGAGTGAGATTCTGCCTCAAAAAAAAAAAAAAAAAATGTAACTTGGATCCAAACATCTTTTATAAACCAGTGAGTTTCTTATTAGTATCTCATGACTAAAATTCTAAAATGAAAGCTGTAAGACATTTGTGTGTGTGTATGTGTGTTTGATGTGTTTACAAATATGTATGTTTATGTTATATGTTGTGTCTACATGGTACCAAATGACTTATAAATAAGTGCTCATAAATTAGTAAGCCCAAATATTTTTGAAGTTCATCTAACTTAAGTAAATCTCTAAGAAATAAGATGACTTTGAAATTAGTGGTAAAATAAGAAATAGAAATGTCTTCAGAATTGTCAGCATACATTTGCCTGGGTTGAGTGGTCAGACAGGTTTATATGAGCTGATAAATATTTTAAGGTGTCAGGGTTTAGCATGAAGACTATAAAACTGTAAACCCAGCCAGAAACAGAATGACCTTTGTGTAATTTTTTTATAAGAAAAATTATTTCATTTTGTTGGTTTAATAAAAAGAGCTAAATCTTCTGAGTTATCAGAAAAATAGCCATATATATTTAACTTTAATATTCTTACTTAGGTGAACACCTAATATTCACAGGCTGTAAAAATGGTTAGCAGGAAAATAACTTAAAAATGATGATTCACTTTGTCTAATATCTCAGTTTTTATAATTAATCTAGGCAAAGACCTTATCTTGAAGGTCTAGAAAAGCAATTTACTAAATAAGTAAATGTCAATGGGATAAATGCCTATAAATAAACTTTTCATGTTTGAAATCTTAAATTAAATGTCTCCATTTCCAACTAAGAAAAATTATGTTACATGTTTCTACAAATTATAATATGAGCCGGGCCTGGTGACTCATGCCTGAAATCTCAGTACTTTGGGAGGCTGAGGCAGGCAGATCATCCAAGGTCAGGAGTTCAAGACCAGCCTGGTTAACATGGCAAAACCCCATCACTACAAAAATGCAAAAATTAGCCGGGTGTAGTGGCATGCACCTGTAGTCCCAGCTACTTGGGAGGCTGAAGTGAGAGAATCACTTGAACCTGGGAGAAGGAGGTTGCATTGAGCTGAGATCATGCCATTGCACTCCAGCCTGGGTGATAGAGCAAGACTCCATCTCAAAAAAATTATAATATGGTTCTCATCAATAAAATTCTAATATGTGACAGATAATTCAAGATTTCTGGCTTCCTAGGTTTTCACTAAATTTAAGTTTATTTACTAAGAGTTAAAAATTGTGTTTTTAATTTAAAAATTATTTAAAAGGCATAAAAATGTGTTCTTTATTGAGAAAAAAAAATTTTTGTCTAGTTTTCAGTTTTTTTAAAAATATGAAACAAAATTAAAAGAAGCCAGCAAGTAGGAGGGAGAGATGTAAAGAAGCTTATGGATATAAAGTTGTATTTTTGGTAAGAAAAGTTTAAAAAAGAGAGAGAGAATAATTTTGTATGAGAAAGAATCTTGTATGGTGAAGTTTTTGTCCTAAAGTAAAATGACTGATTATAGGACAAAGCAAAAAGTCCAAGCATAACTTAAATGGCCTGTGTAAGTTGTGATAAATTTCATGAAAAGAAAATTTTATAAAAGGAATTTTGTATGTGATTAAGTTAGCTATAATTTTAAATAATTATTTATAAGAATCTTTCTAAGGTTTGAGTTTGATATTAAAAATACACTACTATGGCTGGGCGCGGTGGCTCATGCCTGTAATCCCAGCACTTTGGGAGGCTGAGGCGGGTGGATCATGAGGTCAGGAGATCAAGACCATCCTAGTTAACAACATGAAACCCCATCTCTACTAAAAATACAAAAAATTAGCCAGGTGTGGTGGCAAGCGCCTGTAGTCCCAGAACTTTGGGAGGCCAAGGCGGGCGGATCACGAGGTCAGGAGATTGAGACCATCCTAGTTAACAACGTGAAACCCTGTCTCTACTAAAAGTACAAAAAATTAGCCAGGTGTGTGGCAGGTGCCTGTAATCCCAGCACTTTGGGAGGCCGAGGCGGGTGGATCACGAGGTCAGGAGATTGAGACCATCCTAGTTAACAATGTGAAACCCCATCTCTACTAAAAATACAAAAAATTAGCCGGGCGTGGTGGCAAGCACCTGTAGTCCCAGCTACTCGGAAGGCTGAGACAGGAGAATGGCGTGAACCCAGAAGGCAGAGCTTGCGGTGAGCCAAGATCGCGCCACTGCACTCCAGCCTGAGTGATAGAGCGAGACTCCATCTCAAAAAAAAAAAAAAAAAAATACACTACTACAAAACTAAAAATTGGTTCCCTATATTAGAACAAAGTTTTCTTAAAGTCTTGATTTGCTCTTAATAAAATTATAAGAGGTTTGGATTCTTATCTGTTTCTTTTTTTAAACTTCTCAAATTTACATCTCAGAAGTTCAACTTTTGCCATGTAATGTGCAGTCATTATATCATTGCCTTCTGTTCCCTCTCCCCTTGAAAAGGCATATCTTTTTGTTTGGCTGGGATTGTAACTCTCTCTTTCAATCTTTTCATCAACTCCTGTTCTAGCTTTGCTGTTGTGGTCTGATGCTTAAATGTTTATCTTCATAGTTTAGAAAAGCAATGTTTTCCTCCAGTATAATTTTATTCTGTGCTGTTGGCTTTTCTTTTTGTTTCCTTTCTTTTTCAGACAGGGTCTCACTTTGTCACCAGGCTGGAGTGCAGCGGCTTGATCACATTTGGCTTTCCTTTCTTTTTCTTTTTTTTTTTTTTTTTTTTTTGAGACAAAGTCTCGTTCTGTTGCCCAGGCTGGAGTGCAGTGGCCGGATCTCAGCTCACTGCAAGCTCCATCTCCTGGGTTTACGCCATTCTCCTGCCTCAGCCTCCCAAGTAGCTGGGACTACAGGTGCCCGCCACTTCGCCTGGCTAGTTTTTTGTATTTTTTAGTAGAGACGAGGTTTCACCGTGTTAGCCAGGATGGTCTCGATCTCCTGACCTCGTGATCCGCCCGCCTCGGCCTCCCAGAGTGCTGGGATTACAGGCTTGAGCCACCGCGCCTGGCCTCTTTTTCTTTGTCTGTGTGTATGTGTGTGCAGACAGGGTCTTGCTATATTGATCAGACTGGTTTCAAACTCCTGGCCTCAAGGGATCCTCCTACCTTAGCTTCCCAAAGTGTTAGAATTACAGCGTGAGCCACTGTGCCTGGTTGGCTTTTCTTAACATGTCTGAATTGTTCAATGTAACCAGGATACTTCCCATGCCGTTACTAAGAGTCATGTATTCCCCCGTTCAAGGTACTAGTGTTCTTGTTTACACTCCCCTATAATGTAGTGTACACTCATTACCCTGGACACACTCTCCTGTGTCTGATTAAGTACAAACACCCTTTCTTAATGAAGTTTGATTTCCAGGTTACCTAAACCTAGAAATCAACCTAGAAGCCACCTATTGCTTCCCATAAGGAGAAGCAATCAGACATTACAAGAGGTTTTTCTTTACCTTTTTAGTAACTGGCCTAAAACACACACACACAAGAGTTTACATTTTGTCAAGGTAATTCCTGTGCTGTCTTTATTAGTTTTTTGATAACTTAGAAGAACTGAGCTTTGAAAAGGTTAAGGCTTTTACATCCATGTAACTTTTGTATTGCCTTTGAGGTCTTTTAATTATCACTCTGGTTAAACAAATAACTATTATTTTTCAATGACTTGCGATTCTGTTTTGATCAAGTGCTTTAAACCTTTTGACATTTCTTACGGGTTTCTCCAGGACCAAAATCCTAAATTAAGCCTTTTTGAATTACATGATTAGACTTATTTGGTAAACTGTATGGAAACATTGTCAAATGGTAAGTGATGCTAGACCTTCTTTCAATTACATTTATGGGTATATTATTGCTATAAATGTTCCAAAATTATATAAATTAAAAAAAAAACAAATATCAGTCATAACTTTGTTGTATTAAAACCTGTTCTAAACCTATGTTTACAAGGATATGTTATTAATGTGAGTATTTTAAAGATTGCATAAAATTTATAAAAGCCTGATAGCCCTTATGTGACACTGTCAGTCATGGTTCTTATTGTTATCTTAAAATGCTACAGGTAACAAAAATAGCTACATTTCCTTGTACTGTGGGAATTTTATCAAATTTTAACCAAGACTAGTCTAAGTTTTGTCATTCAAAGTTATTGTTCTAAATTCTTCTCTGCAAACATTTACAATCAGCTCAGTCCAAAATTTCTTTTCCTAAAAAATACTCTAATAAGTATGGCTACAGAACAAGGGGAAAAATAGTACAATTAATATAAAAATAGGTCATCTCAAAAAATTAAAAAAAGAACACAGATCATCTCAACATCATTAATCATTAGAGAAATGCAAATCAAAACCACAGTGAGATACCACCTCCCACCCAATAGGATGGCTGTTATTAAAACAGAACGAAACAAAACAAAACATAACAAGTTAAGGCTGTGGATAAGTTGGAATCTTTGTGTGCTGCTGGTGGGAACGTTGTCTTGGAAAGAGGGATGGCAGTTTCTCAAAAAATTAAAAGCAGAATGACCCCAGAGTGGATCCCACAGTTTTGCTTCTGGGTGTACTCCCAGCAAAACCAAAAGGAGGGTCTCAAAGGGATGTTTGCACAGTCATGCTCACAGCAGCATTAGACACAGTAGCCAGGGGCCATCAACAGATGACTGAATAAGCAAAGTGTGGTCTGCGCATCCCAGGAACTATGATTCTGCCTTAAAAAGGAAGGAAATTTGCCATATGCAACAGCATGGATGAACCTTGAGAACATGAAGTCAAGCAAAATAAGCCAAGCACAGAAAGACAAACACTGCTTGACTCCACTTACACGAGGCATCCAAAGTAGTCAAACTCATAGAGACAGGCAGTAGAATGGTGGACACAAAGGGGTGTGTGGAGAAGGGAATGGGGAGTTGGTGTTTAATGGGGACAGAGTTTCAGATTTGCAAGATGAAAAACTTGTGGAGACCCAGTGTGATCAGCAATGTGAATGGACTTAGTGCTGTGGAATTACACACTTAACAATGGTTAAGAGAGATATTTTATGTGTATTTACCACAACTGACATTTTGTTAGGCCAGGCGCAGTGGCTTATGCCTGTAATTCCAACACTTTGGGAGGCCAAGGTAGGAGAATCACTTGAGGCCAGGAGTTCAAGACCAGCCTGGGCAACATAGCAAGACCCCCATCTGTACAAAAAATTAAAAATCAGCCAGGTGTGGTGGCGCACACCTGTGGTCTCAGCTAGTTGGGAGGTTGAGGCTGGGGCAGGAGGATCCCTTGAGCCCAGGAGGTAGAGGCTGCAGTGAGCCATGATCACACCACTGCACTCCAGCCTGGGCAAGAGTGAGACCTTGTCTCAAAAAAAAAAAAAAGAAGAAAAGAAAAGAAAGAAATTTTTAAAGGTAAACCATGATGATTGCACAATTGATTGTACTTAATGCCACTAAACTGTACACTTAAGGATGTTTAAAATGAGGCTGGAGGCAGCGGTTCACTCCGATAATTCCAGAACTTTGGGAGGCTTCAGGACAGGAATTCGAGACCAGTCTGGGCAACATAGGGAGAACTCATCTCTACAAAAAAGTTTTTAAAAAATTAGCTGGGCCTGATGGTGCCTGCCTGTAGTCCCAGCTACTCCAGAGACTGAGGTGGGAGGATCCCTTGATCTCAGGAGGATGAGGCTGAAGTGGGCTATGATCGTGCCACTGCCCTCAAGCCTGGGTGACAGAGTGAGACCTTGTCTCAAAACAAAACAAAACAAAACAGAACAAAAAAAACAAGCACAGATCATATCATACGGTGGCTTGTTTCTGAATTCCTCCTTTCCAGCTATCTGCCGCAGTGTGCTTGCTCCATGAACCTGCGCACTGCCCTGCGAGGCCCCGCAGCCAGGTGGCCTCCCCAGTGGCCTCTCCCGTGGTGGCCTTGTCTGGTGCCTGGTCCATGCCACACGTGGCTGTGCAGTTGCAGCCCTCCTAGGCCTGGGACCCTCGCGGCTGGCGCTGTAGGTTGCTGCACCGAAGGGCACCTGCATTGGAAACTAGTGGCTTTGCCAGGCGCCTTCCCAAGGGACTGGTGCACGTGCCTTCCTTCTGTAGGGTCTGCACACCCGCCCCCAGCCCGCCGACCACAGCCGGGCAGGGGGCCTCGTTCTGCGGGGCTCGCTGCTGTAGCTCACCACACAGTCCATTCTCTTTCCCCGTTGGCGGGGTGTCTGCCTGTGGCTTCGGAAGGTTTCCTTTTCCCCAGGCCTTGCTGTGGCACCAGGTTCCCAGCCTGAAGCCGGTGGGCCCCTCGGTCTGCGGGCTGGGGTCTCCACTTAGCTCAGAGAAATGCACTCTTTCATGTGATGTTCTCACCTCCGTCCGTCCCTCCCTCTCCCTCTGCAGCTCCTGGGACTCAGAGGCTGTGCCCCGAGTTTCCTTTCCCCGTCTCCGGCTCCAGGCCTCGTGTGAGTCTCGGCACCAGCTCCCCGCCGCCCCGTTCTTCTGCTTTGCTGCCCGATTGCTCATTGGGACCTCAGGGCTCTAGCTCCGGAAAGCCATTTTGTGCCGCACTTTGATCACGTCAAATGAGCATCTTTGATGATGAGGCGCCTGGCCCCTCCTCTGCGGCTCCGCGCTGTGCGTCCAGGCAGGGCCTATCTCTGGCTACCGAGCCCCTCAGGGCTGTTGCGGTCTGGCGGGGTGGCGGGGCGGTCCTGGAGTCCAGAGGCCTGCAGGAGTGGAAGGAAAGGCAGGGCAGGACGGGGTGCTGAGTGGGGGGACTGGATCCAGCTGTGGAAATGGCAACATGTGGGATGAGGGCTGAGGGGCCCGGGGGTGATCCTGGCCACCGTGGGGAAGGCTGTCTTCAGGACCCTGGGCTGCCCAGCCCTGCCCGGTGAGAGGCCTCCTGCCTGAGTGGACGCGTCCCATGGCCTGGGCGCTCTCCCAGGACCTGTCTCCTGCCCACGGTTGATGAGTGTGTCCTTGCCAGCCCTTGGGGTCAGACCCCCTTCCCCTTGGGCCACCCCAAACCTGTGATGCACAAGGAAGCCACCTGGCCAATCCACCAGAGCAAGGACACTGCAGCCCCGGAGGCCTCTCAGCAGCCTTTTCCAGCCTCCTCCGTGCTTCTAGAATCCTCCTTACAGTTTGGGCTTCCTTCCTCCACAGAAGGCTTTCAAGCAGACACTTCCTGGTTCCCAGATCAACAGCAGGATAACAATATTGCAGCTGAACAGGTGACCCCACAGGCCACACCTTCTAGCCTAGAGTGAGCTTCCTAGGGCCCCTGCCTCTGCCCCTACAGATGCTCCACAGCGCCTCTCTACCCAGAGGAGAAGCCCCCGGTGCCGCCCAGCTGCCACCCCAGCCCCCTGGCCCAGAGCCGCACTGACACCACTGTCCCCAGCAAGCCCTCCCGTGGCTCCGTGCCTCCTGCTGGCTGCCCTCCTCTCAGAACGCCACCCCAAGACTCAAATCCTAGCCCCTGAATCCACCAGGGCTGGGGAGCCATGAAGAATGTCACACGGCAGGTCCCTTCCTCCCGGGCCTCAGTTTCCCCTTTTGTATAAAGGTCTTCAAGCCCTGGCATCCAGATGCTCTCCATCTGAGACCTAACAGGTCCCTGTTGACCTCAGGGGCTCCTTGGAAGACCCCGGGTCTGATGGGGAAGGGGTGAGCCCTGCTGGGTCTTGGGACAGTTGGAGTTGGGCCTGTGGCCGCCATGAGGCCCATACCAGCCGGCTGCTGCTGCCTGGCCTGCAGGGGTTAATGGGTCTGGCCACCGCAGGGACCAGGCTCCTGTGTGGAATCTCCTCTCTGCACCCCGGGGCCCGGTTTCTTCGGAGACGCAGCAGTCAGAGCTGTTGCCAAGCAGAACCAGCAGGCGCAGTCCCGGCAGCCGAACACCAAGGACGCAGCAGGCGGCCCTGGCAGCAGTGGGTGCGGGAGGTGCTGCTTCACCACCTGAGAGGGGCTCTGCACCCACAGCAGGCCCCTGCCATGACTTGGTCCCAGGCTGGGTCAGATGGCGCAGTCAGGACGCACCTCTCGAGCCAGGCTAGGCAGGGCCGACTCATTGCTCCCTGCTCTGACGGTGTGGGAATGAGAAGTGGGAGAGGATGGCCCAGGGAGGCGGGAGGCTCAAAGGCATGTGCGCATGGGGCCCCGCACACACCATCTAGCCTGCAGGTTGGCCTCTGTGCACAGGTCGCTCTGCCTGGAAAGTGGTGGCAGGGATGGTGGTGTGGCTCCCTGTATCCTCTGCCTGAGTGAGCGCCTGCTGCCCAGGGCCTCCTCAGCCAGGCACCCTCCTGGGGCCGCAGTGGCCACCTCCGAGTTCCCTCTGCATCCAGACCCTTCCCATCCGAGCCACACAGCCAACAGCCATGTAGCCTCTGGGTCCAGCTGGGAGCAGCTCCAAAGTGTGGGGAACAGGCCCTGTGCCCAGCCCATCCCCACTGTCCCTGGCACATGCCTCAGAGCCTGGTGTCCCCCAAGCTCACTGCCCACCAGGCTTGGGGAGGCCCAGGTGCTCATTTTGGTGACATGTGCCCCAGTGACAGAGGAGCTCTCCCTCCGCACAGCGGGTCAGAACCCCAGACTTGTCAACAGGAAGAGCAAAAAGAGTGGAGGCAGCGGGAGACTCGCCGTCGGGGGTCCCCGCTTCATGGCAGGGCAGGACACAACGGGCTCCAGGAACTCGGCAGCCAGGATGGGTGGCAGGGCACGCCTGCGTGTCCTGAGGGGCAAACAGGAGTGGCACAGGTCCCAAGCCCAGCGGCCAGAGCGGGGGTGGCCGCCAGGGTTCCTGCAGCCAGGGTCCCCAGGAGCCTGGCACCAGCCTGGGGGTGCCAGAGAGCCTGCCTTCCTTCGCTAGATTTGCAGACCACACAGCACCCTCTCTGGAGGCAGCCACTCCTCCACCCACCCACAAGGGAACAAGGCTTTGGTGGTAGCAGGATGGACCCTGGGGCCTACCCCTCACTTGTGGACCCTGGCCTCTGCATAGTGGACTCTGTGAGGCAGGTGAGTGGCATTCGGGAGGCGTGGAGGTGGCCTAGGGTCCGAAGGAGGGGACTGCCAGGCTCACCCCAGGGGGTTGGGCCAGAACCCAGCCTGGCTTATGACCACACCATGGGGGTGGTAGCACTGAGATAAAGAAGAGCCCCATCATCCACCCTGGCATGGCATGAGACAGCGAGCAGTAAGCCTGCTGGCCGGGCCTGGACCTCTTAGTGCTGCCATCCACATGGGCTGGCTATGGCCAGGCACCAGCCAGGCCTGAAAAGGTGCAAGGTCACCTAAGTGGTGGTTTATGACTGAGTATCGGGTGGAGGGAGGCCATGAACTCCCAGTGGGCTCAGGACACTGGACAACAAGCTTGGGGTTGGGATGGCAGGCCTGCCCACCATGGACAAATGCAGGCAACGGCAGAGGCTCTCAGCTCAACCCATGCACACTTGGTGCATGCTGACCCAAGTGCCACCCCTCCAACAGCCGCACACCCTTACACAGGCACGGAGGCCAGTCTACGTCCTGTGAGACTCCAAGCCAGATGCATCTCCCCGAGGTTACAGGGGCTTCCCCAGAATTGGGGGAACACATTGGCACAGCCAGGGAGGTGCAGGTCTGTGGGACACTTCCTGCAGAAGTAACTAGGCAACCCAGCCCCACCCATGACACCTGCTATACCTGCCGCACCTACTCACTGCTCACTCCATGCCTGATGGGCTCCCATGGGTCTCAGGACAGCCCCTGCCAGGCCCTTGCCTGGGGCCCCCTCCTCAGCTGCTGATGCTATTTTCTATCTCTTGTCCTGGCGGGTAGCCTGGATCATTTCTTCTCACCTATCTTCTAGTTCACAAATTCTCTCTTTAGCAGTGTCTAAGAGTGGCTGCCAAACTACTTCTGGAGTGTTTAGTTTGAAGATTGTATTTTTTTTTTTCATTTCCAGAAGTTCTACTTGGTGCTAGGTTGAAGTTTGTTTGGCCTATCAGCTTTTCCAAGCTGTCTTTGAGCACAGCAAGCTTTTTACAATCCATGTCTGAGAATTCCAGTATACTCAGATGCCTCTGCACGCATTTCAATCATGGTGCCAGGTTCCCCTGTGTGCTTGGTTTGATTGTGGTCTACTCACTGACCTTGAAAAATAATTCATGAGGCGTACAGAGGTCTATGACAAAGGTGATTTGCATTTGGTTCTACCAGGAACCTAGGGAACTGCAGGTTAGGTAAACGCCGTTTAAAAGGAAACTCAAAGCCTGCCGTCTTTTTGGCCAACCTGGTGGTGGGAACATGGGCTTCATGTCCACACGAGTCATGGTGTACATGACTCCTCAGGGGCTGGCCTTCTGCCTGAACTGCCTGGCCAACTCCTTGGGGCCAAGGCAGGAGGTGGGTTTAACCCCTGCCCCCACCCTGAGGGCACAAGCCTTGGGCTTGTGAGCAGCCGATGGCAAGCAGGATCTCCTACCAGCTCCTCTGTGTGACCCTGCAGACCTGGCTCAATACGGTGGAGGAGCTCATGGGAGGACTCCAGCTGGAGAGAGAGAGACCGCCCCTGGAGTGCACACCATAGCTCATTTGCACAGCTTCTTGGAGTCCACAGCAGCAGTGCTTACTGGAGTCCCTAGCAGCAGTGCTCAACAGACATCCAGAGTAACTTCTGCAGCAACCAGTAGGTCTTAAGGAATTACCAGGTCAAAATTTTTATTCATTCATTCATTTATTCATTTGTTCTGCCTGTGCAAGGCAGCCTCACTCCCAGGCTGTCAGCAGGACTTTTTTCTTTTTTGTACAGATCTGGTTCTTGGCTTTGCTCCTTGACTCAGTTGACCTCCTGCCCCTCACAGCAGGTTAAAGACTTGCACGTCACTGACAGACGGCTCGGAGTCAGCCTTGGAGTCGGCCTTCCATGCCCAGCCCTGAGGCCACCATGCCATGTTCCAGTTGGCTCAAGCAGTGAGAGGCAAAACCAGCTCCAGGGCCAGGTGGAAGGGCTGCTTCTCTCCTGCCTCCAGCCTCTCAAATGCTGACCTTGCCTCTGAATGAACAAGCAAAACAAAGGAATAAATGAATGAATAAAAATTTTGAACTGTTAATTCCTTAAGACCTTGATAGGTATTCGTGGGTAAGCAATTTTATACTATTTTATAAAACTGTTTTCAGCTGTTTGTAGTCAGGGTCAGGTGCCAGGCACCTAGACACCCCCCTCCCCATTCCCAGGAAGGTTTTGGCCAAACCTGCATCCACCAACTTGGCAATGCATTCGAGGCCCTGGCAGGCCCTGACTCAGCAGGACCGTCTCACCCTCCACAGCCACCACAGCCATGTGGGCCAACACCCAGCACGTGCCCCCTGCCTCACGCCTCTCTGCCGGCACGGTTCTCTCCCAGTCTGACTCTAAATGCAAAAGGAACAGCACCCAAAGAACAAGGGAGGCCGGAATGTTGACGTTATTAAATCAAATATACAGAGTGCTTCCTTTAATATGTACACATTTACAAAAATGCACTTTCACGAGGAGGGGCGGCCGGGGCCGGCAGGTGGGCAGTGCCTGGTGCCACGGCACGCGTGGACAGTTGCGAGGGGTCTGTGTGAAGGCACTTGTCACAAGCTTCGATACTGCCGCCGTCCCAGGAGGGGAGAACTGCGCAGCAGGAAGGGCACTTCTGAAAGCACAGTGGAGAGATCGCTGGAGCGGGCGTTCTGGGCAGGAGGAAGCACAGACGGCAGGCGGGGCGGACTGGCCAGCAAGCGCGAGGTCGACCTGCCGGCCTCAGGCCACGCCGATGACCTCAGGCCCCACTAACAACCACAGGTGCGCCAACAGCCACGGGCCGTGCCGGCGGCCGGGGCCGCATCAATAACCAGGGTCCCACCGACCACCGTAGGTCCCACCGACAGCCACGGGTCCCACTGACAGCCACGAGTCCCACCGACAGCCACAGGCCACACCATCAGCCACGGGTCCCACCGACAGCCATGGGCCACACCAACACAGCCATGGGTCTCACCGGCACTTTGGCCTGGAGCCACAGAGAAACCCGAGTGAGGAATAAAAGGAAGATTCTGTAAACAGTGCACAACCTCTGGTAACAAACGCTACGATTTGGTGAGGACGCAGACACCCTTTGCTCTCTCCTGCCGCACAGCGAGTGCCACGCACGGAAACTTTACAAAAATAGCAACTATCCGAGAATACTCCATTGTTTTCGGCCTGACAGTTACTGAATAATTTATACAAGGTTAAAGAAACGTAGAAAATAAACATTTGTTTTTTGTTTTTGGTGGTTTTTTTACACAAAATAAAGAAACTATGCACATGGCCTTGGCCTCCAGGTCCGGCAGACGGCATGGCTCCCACCGAGGGCCCTGGGTCCCGGCCCAGCTGGCGGCCGCCCCTACTCCTTGCCAGTGTAGCGGGCCTCATTGATGCTCCTGACCGCGCGGTTGTCCACTTTGGGGCCCGAGGCCCAGTGGGCCGGCCTCCCCGGCGAGCGGCCAGGATCTTTGGTGAATTTGTGCGAGAGGAACTTCTCCGCCTCCAGGGAGTCCTCCTCACCGCGGCCTAGATCCTCGTCCTCCTCGTCCTCCCTGACGCCCGCGTGGCCGGCCGGCCCGGGCAGCGCCTCGTCTGCCCTGCGCGGCGGCGGCGTGAAGTTCTTGCACTGGTAGAGCACGTCCTTGTGGCCCCCGCCGCCCCACGGGCCACCCCCCGGCCGTTCGATGGGGTTGCGGATGGGGTTGAGCGGGGCCCACTGGTTGTTGGTGCTCTCCTCCCGCGGCAGCCGGCTCCTCTCCCGCTCTTTCCTGCGCTTGCGTGTCCACCACACGCACAGGACCACGCACGCCAGCCACAGCACGCTGAAGGCACCACACAGCACGGGCACCAGCAGACCTGGGGACCGGGGAGAAGAGCCGGTAGGCACTGAGGCCTGGGTGCCTGCAGGGCACTAGCCACACACATCCAGGCCTGGGAGGGCCCTGCTGGCCAGGCGGCCAGGCCCCACCCTCTGGTTCCTGGCTTGTGGGAGGGTCCCAGGACGGGGGCTGGGAAGGTCGGGTTGTGGGGCTGGGCGGCTGGGGCAGCAGGTGCCAGGGACTTCTGTGTTCCTGGTGGCTGGCAGGATCGGCCGGCTCTGTGCCAATGCCTGAGTTGCCCACCTGGCACCTTCCCAGGGGCCCACCTCCCGTGCTTACCTGTGGAAGAGCCGCCCATAACGACTGTCTCCACCTTCACCTCGGTGACAGCCAGGAGCAGTGAGCCGTTCCCCCGCTGGGTGATGGCGGCCACGATGGCATGGGCCGCGCCCTGGATCAAGCTGCTGTCAGGCAGGTCCCTCGCAGGGCTGAAGGACTGCGGCAAAGAAAGGCGTTGGGGGGATGGCCCGAGAGCCCCAGGCTCCCAGAAGCCTGCCCCCAATACTGAGGCTCTGGCCACGCTGGAGCATGGTGGGCACACAGGAGAGCCCGGGGTCCTGCAGTGGGGGCCTCACCACCAGGCAGTAGTGGCAGGGGGAAGTGGAGGGGTGGAGGGTGGCCCCGTCCGGGCACACAGGAGAGCCTGGAGTCCTGTGGTGGGGACCTTACCACCAGGCAGTGGGTCGGTGGGGGGTGTGGCTCCATTCACTGACGCCTGCTCCGAGATGGCCATCCCTTCTCGTCAGCTCCCAGCCCTCACCCCCACCTATGGGCCACGCCCCCAGGGCACCACAAACCTAGTGCCTTCACGAGGCCACAGCAACCCGGGGCTGTGCCCCTGCCTCCACCACGTCCCTGATGGCACCATGCCCGTGCTGGCATACTTCTTACATCTTCCCCCTGCCCCTACTGCCCTTCCATCACCCAGCAGCACCCACCCGTGTCCCCCACCCCATCTGCAGCCTCAGGGCACCAAAACACTGCACATCCCTCCTGTGCCTGGCCATGGCCTCCACCTGCTATGCTGTGCCATAGCCACACCCACTGCTCTGCACACACTCATCAAGTTCCAGAACATCCCCACCCCAGTCTCACCCGACCCCCTTGGTATCCACTCACATCTGACACCCCCCAAGGCCAGGGCAGGTGCCAGTCCCAAAGCAGGCCTCCCAGGGCAGACTGAGCCCGCGGACTCTCCTGCTGCCCGTGACATGGGGACACAGAGGCAAAGACAGAGCAGGGGACCAGGCGAGGATGCAGCTGCAGGGGAAGCGGGCTCCACACCACAGCCCTGCATGTCCTCAGTGCTGGCCAGGCCCAGGGAGTAGTTCTATGAGCCTGCAGCATGGGCAGTGAGGGGCCGCAGCCCCAGCCTGGGGAGACATGCCTGCCTGCAGTCCCTCCGCACCATGACTAGCCTCGCCAGAGCCTCTGCCCAGCATAGCCAGGACCTGCATAGGACTGGACCCAGGGCCCACCCAGGTGCTGCTCCCCACTGCCACTCACCACGGCCACCTCCACTGCACTGGCCCCGGAGGACGCCCGGTCGCAGAGCAACACCAGCAGGCGGTCCCGTGCCACAGCCCTCGTAGCTGGCAGGGAGCGGATCCCGGAGCAAATGGCGCCCACCGTGGTGCCCTGGGCAGAGACAGGCAGTGCATGGGCAGGGCAGGGCCGTGAACCTGACAGCTACGTCCCTGGACTGGCACTGTGGGTACACGTGGGACACATCCTGTAGCCCGCCCAGGAGAGCAGAGCAGGGATGCCCAGGGTCTAGTGGGGGAAGCTTCCCACCCGGCTGTGCCCTATACCAGGAGGCAGGAGTGACGGTGCCCACTCGCCTGCCCTCATGGCACAGCCAGCTCCACCTGCAGGGCAGTGGGGGGAGGAGAGGCAGGGGCGGGGTACAGTGGGTCTCCTCTAGTTCTGAGCCCCTCCTGGGAGACGGGGGCCCAGCTCCAAGCACACAGCAGACAAAGCTGGGTCCTTGGCTAGGGCAAAACTGCCCACAGCACTGCAGCCCAAGAGCTGGGGTGAGGCAGCCATGGCGCCATCAGTCCAGGCCCTCAGGACAGCTGGACAAACAGGCACCCCCAGCTGGCTGCTCTCCCAGCCTCCTCTGCCACCCACACCCAGCACCAGGCCCAATGCCCCTCTCATCTCACCCCACAGGGCCACTCTCTGTGACCAAGAGTGACTCTGCTCAGCCAGCCAGGGCCTCCCTGCCCCACGGGGCTAGGCTTTGGCCATGCCACAAGCAGATGCCGGCGTGTGGCCTCTGCAAGCTCAGATGCCACCAGGCCCCTCACCTGGGGCACATGGTCACGGTTGAAACGCAAGGTGAGGCGGGCGCAGTTATTGTCCAGGTGGCCGGAGCGCGGCAGGCAGGGGGTGCTCGGTGGCTCTTCTGTGCCGCACTCCCCCCAGGCCTCACAGGGTGGTCGCAGACACTGGCCTGGGGCCTTCTCCAGGCACCTTTGCCCCGGCGGGCACTGGGCGCTCAGGGCCTCGGGCTGGCCGGCCAGCAGACAAGGCTTCCACCCGCACCACACCTGGGCAGTTACGCACAGGAGGGTCAGATGCAGGCACACAGATGAGGACCCACAGGCGGGCACAGGCCCCATGCCAGGGAGGGACACCGCCCAGGTCTGTGAGTCCCAGCCCACCCCCCACCCAGGGCTCCCAGGGAGGCAGGCCAAGCTCAACACCAGAAAGGGCAGGCGGAGCAAGGCAGGACCCAGACCAGGCCTCAGTTTTCCCAACTGCACACTGAAGCATGGGGCCTGGCTGAGCTCCCTCCTCCCTGGGTGTCCCTCAAGTGGGGGCAGACAGCTCTCAGCCCATCCTGACCCCAGCACCCGCCTCCTGATCTCACAGAGTGATCAGGGTCAGCGTGCACCAGCCTCAGGCAGGGCAGGGAGGCTCACAGGCAGCCCGCACCTTGCTGCAGTCACGGCGGCCATCCAGGCAGCGGCAGCTGTTGCAGTCTTCCACCCAGGAGCTTCCGTGCGGGAACGGAGTGCCCCGGGACCAGCAGGACCTCCCGAACCCAATCACTGTGGGGAGAAGGGGCTCAAGGGTCAGCAGTGTGCATTTGGCCCTCGGGGCTGGGTCTCACCCATGGCCCCCAACCCGCCCCAGGCCAGGGCAACCACACGGGGCCTACCTTCCTGGCACCGGGGGCCGGCTCGGCCCGGGGGGCAGCTACAGCGATACCCGTTGATCTCATCCACACACGTGGCCCCGTAGGCGCAGGGCGAGGACTGGCATTCGTCAATGTCTGCGGGGAGAGCGGCTGCTGCTGAGCACGGCGAACGGCCGCCGCAGGACCGGCATGGCCTAGGGCAGCGGGGAGCCAGTGGCACGCGGGCGCAAGCCCCAGGCCGATGAGAAGCAGCCCCTAGGCCAGCACAGAGGCCTCGCCAGCCCTGCAGGTCCCACCTGCCCCAGCACCCAAGCTGCCACCTGCCCGAGGCCTTCCTGAGCCCAGCCTGACCCTGGCCCAATAGCACCCTCCTCCATCTGCTTCTGCAGTGGGCCTGTCCCATCCTGGGTTAGCCCCAGCTGCTGCATTGGACCAGCCAAGGGGTGCTGGACAGATACCTGGGCCGACACCCAGGGACAACAGCCCTGCGGCCACAGAGGAGCCCATGTCAAGCTGCATGCTCCAACCCCCACAGCTCCCTTGGCCTCGGTCTGGTCCCCCGGGCTGGCACCCCCCCCAGTCACTTGGCAGGGTACACCGCAGGAACCCCACAGGGCACAGTCATGTGGGGAAACCGAGGCTCAGAGAGAGGCAGGAAGTGGCTGTGGCCATACTGCCCTTCAAGGGATGTGGACGTTGATGTCCCCAGACTCCTGACACCTCGGCTGGGCTGGAAGGGCTCCCGGGCTGGGGCTGTCTGTCATCCCAGGCCACTCACTGATGCGGCAGTCAGGTCCCGCGAAGCCAGCCGCACACTCGCAGCGGAACCAGTTGACGCCGTCAACACAGATGCCACCGTTGTAGCTGCAGAGCAGAGGGCGGGCATCAGGCGGCCCCCGCGATATGCCAAGTCCCACCCACCCCTGCTGCGGCCCCCGGGTGCCACTCACCAAGGCAGAGGGTTGCAGTCGTTGGTATCTGGTTTGGGAGAAGAAGGAGAAGGCAGGGGATCAGTACCCACCCCCCAAGCGTGCCAGGCACGGTCCAGGCTGGCTCGGCGTGATCGGGCTGTGGGGCTGGGGAGGGCATCAAGGAGGGTGCCTTTTGCTGGGGGCAGGGGCAGCCAGGGGAGGGGCTGGCAGGAGGGGATGGGGGGAGAGTCGGGGACAGGGATGTCGTCTGTGGATGTCCCTCCCGTGCTCACTGTGAGTGCAAGTGCGGCCCTCCCAGCCGTCCCGGCAGATGCAGGAGAAGGAGGCGCCGCTGCCCACGCAGGTGCCCCCGTTCACACACGGGTTGGGCAGGCAGCTGCTGTTCTTGGCTGCAAGGAGAGGAGGAGGAGGGAGCTTCTCACCTGGCCCTGTGCAGGCCCTGGGTCTCCATACCACGCCCCCAACCCAGACAGGGCAGACAGACCCAGGGGCGAGGGGCAGGTGTGGCCCTCAAAAAAGACCCCTCCGCCCATCACGCCCAAGGGAGCGGCGCCGGGGAGGGCCCATGCCCAGTGGTCACAGGGGCGTCGGGGGCTCCTCACCAACGGTGCAGGTGCTGCCCTTCCAGCCGGGGGGGCAGGCGCAGCGGAAGGTGTCCCCGCTGTCGTAGCAGGTCCCGCCGTTGCTGCAGGTGTACGTGTCGCACTGGAACTCGCCTGTGGGCACATGGGCCGCTCAGCAGGCGGGCCCCAGACCGCCAGGGCCAGGGTCGGCGGCCGGGGCCTGCGGGCACTCACGTGAGTGGCAGGTCTTGCCCTTCCAGCCGTCGTCGCACGCGCAGTAGAAGTCGTTGACCAGGTCGTAGCAGCGGCCGCGGCTGTGGCAGGGATCGGGAAGGCAGTCGTTGGGATCTGGGGGCGAGGACGCCGGTCAGCAGGCGGGGGGTCACCGGCGCTCAGGGGGGGCTTCCCGGGGGAGGAAGCCCTGGAGCTGGGCCAAGGGAGGACAGAGAGGGGCAGGGACGGAGCGTCGTGGCGGGGAGCCGACCCCAGGTATGGGGGAGCCTGAGATTCCACCCCGTGGTGGCAGCACCCTCTGGCCAGGCCCTTCCGGGTACTGGGCCTGCGGCACCCAGACAGTAGCCCACCTCGGGGTGATGAAGGGCCCACAGGGGTGGAGGCACAGGCCACGTGGGCGGGCGCTGGAACACTCACTGGTGTCGCAGAGCTCGCCCTCCCAGCCGCTGGGGCAGAAGCAGCGGAAGGCGTCCACCTCGTCGATGCACGTGCCCCCATTGCGGCAGGGCTGGCCCAGGCAGTCGTCAATGTCTGCAGAAGCAAGCAGGGTGAGCCAGGGCCTCAGGCCAGCCCAGCCCCACCGCCAGCCCGCTGTTCACAGCCACTCACTCTCATGGCAGTAGGTGCCAGTAAAGCCACTGTCACAGACGCAGGAAAAGTTGCCCCCTGGCTGGCTGACGCAGCGTCCATGGGGGCCACACACACCAGAGGCTGCTGCGCCAGGCGCCCCGGGCCCTGCATCCGACCCGCAGCCGTCGATCACTATGGCAGGCAGTACGGTCAGGAGTCAGGCCCGCCCCTGCCCACCATCTCCCCCACCACCCCACGCCGCCCCCAGCACCTCTGCAGGCCCCGCCAGGGCACGTCTCGCGTGGCACAGAGCAGTTCTTGCCACCAAAGTCATCAGGGCAGGCGCAGTAATAGTCACCCTCTAGGTTATAGCAGCGAGCGCCATTCCGGCAGGGGCTCGGCTCACAAAGGTCGACATCCACCTGCAGGGTAGGGGGTGCCTGTGAGAGCCCAGGCCAGGCCTCTGTCCACATGAAGGTAGATCCCTGGGAACCCCCAGGCCCCTCCGCCCTGGGCCTGGCAGTGCCAGCCAGAGTCCAAGACCCCTGCCCACCTGAGACTGCCCAGGCCTTGTCAGCTGAACGTAGCTACCTGTGGGCCCCCACCCCACCTCCACTGCAGCCCAGCTTCCTCAGCAGCCCTCGGGAGGGATGTGGCCTTGGCCCCTGCTGCTGGCAGGAAGGACAGCTCCTGAGCACCTCACACACTGCCTGGCCACCCTCAGAGCCAAGACTGAGGGTCTTTTCCAGGGCCAGCCACTGCCATGCTTACAGGTTCTGAGGTCAGACCCCTGCCCTGGGCTCCAAGAAGCCCTCTGGACAGGAGGCCCATCCCCTGCACCGGAGGCCCACCCTCTGCACCAAGACCAGGGCAGGATCGAGGGCGGCCGAGGTGGTAGGGAGGTGGGTGGGGGGAGGCAGGGAAAAAAGAGAGGTAAGGGGTGGGGGTGGTAGGGTAGGGGGTGGTAGGGAGGCAGGCAACAGGGAGGCAGGGGTGGGGGAGGTGGGGAAGGGGTGGTAGGGAGGCAGGTAACGGGGAGGCAGGGGTGGAGGAGGTGGGGAAGGGGTGGTAGGGAGGCAGGTAACGGGGAGGCAGGGGTGGGGGTGGTAGGGTAGGAGGTGGTAGGGAGGCAGGCAACAGGGAGGCAGGGGTGGGGGAGGTGGGGAAGGGGTGGTAGGGAGGCAGGTAACGGGGAGGCAGGGGTGGAGGAGGTGGGGAAGGGGTGGTAGGGAGGCAGGTAACGGGGAGGCAGGTAACGGGGAGGCAGGGTTGGGGGAGGTGGGGAAGGAGTGGTAGGGAGGCAGGTGACCGGGAGGCAGGGGTGGGGGAGGTGGGGAAGGAGTGGTAGGAAGGCAGGTAACAGGGAGGCAGGAGTGGGGGAGGTGGGGAAGGGGTGGTAGGGAGGCAGGTAACGGGGAGGCAGGGGTGGGGGAGGTGGGGAAGGGGTGGTAGGGAGGCAGGTAACGGGGAGGCAGGGGTGGGGGAGGTGGAGAAGGGGTGGTAGGGAGGCAGGTAACGGGGAGGCAGGGTTGGGGGAGGTGGGGAAGGGGTGCTAGGGAGGCAGGTAACGGGGAGGCAGGAGTGGGAGAGGTAGGGAAGGGGTGGTAGGGAGGCAGGTAACGGGGAGGCAGGGGTGGGGGAGGTGGGGAAGGGGTGCTAGGGAGGCAGGTTATTTTAGAGGCACGGGGAAAGGGGAGGTTGGGGGAGGGGGTCCAGCACCAAAAGATGGTCAGAGGGAGGTGAGAGCATCAGCCCCGAGAGAGACGCCCACTCCAACCCAGGACTCACCCAGGTGTATGCCCGTCCACCATCAGGCACCCACCCTACTCCACATACTCTGCCCGCCAGAGCCCCTTGCCCTCCAGTCCCAAGGGAGTGCACAGTTGGACAGATGGGCCTGGGCAGGCAGCAGCCCGGGGGTTCCTAGCCCAGGCCACCAGGAGACCCATCACAAGCGAGGGCCACAAGGGGCCAAGCCTGGTGACCTGTGACAGCCCCGCTTGCCCACCCAGCACCCAGGGGAGGGCTGAGCCTGGGACGCCGTGGGGACAACTCCCCCTGTGGCACCCCCGGGTCACTCAGGCCCCATGGTCGGGGACGAGGCCTGCCCTACAGCTCCTAGAGCAGCAGGTGGGGCAGGGTGGCCAGGCAGACCTCACCTCACATAGAGGCCCGGAGAAGCCCTGGGGGCAGTGGCAGCGGAAGCCGTCGGCCAGGTCCTCGCAGAGGCCGCCGCTGTGGCAGGGGCTGCTGGCACACTCGTCTCGTTCCAGCTCGCAGTGCCGGCCTCCGAAGCCCCGTGGGCACACGCACTGGTACCCATTCACCAGGTCCTGGGCGGGCCAGCCAGGTGAGCCTCCCGCAGGTGCCCCGACGGCCCCGCAGCACCCACGCCACACCCCCTCCCGGTCCCGCCTCACCTTGCAGGTGCCCCCGTGCTGACACTGCCCGCGACAGTCGTTGACGTCTGGGGGCAGAGGAGCAGGGTCAGAGGCGGGGTCCCATGTGCCTCGGCCCACCCGCCGGCACCCACCCGCCATACTGACTGATGTGGCAGTTGATGCCCTTCCAGCCCGGGATGCAATCACAGTAATAGCCGCCAATCAGGTTTTTGCAAGAAAAAGCGTTAAGGCACGGCTTCCCTTCACACTCATTGGCGTCTGTGAAAGAGACAAGGGGGAGCCGTGGGGCTCGGGCCCTGCCTGCCCTGCAGCACCGGCACCTGGCGCCCGCAGCCCAGCAGCTCCAGCAGCAGCCCCAGCAGCCCGCATGCGTGGCCCATGTTCCTGTGCACACACTCGGAACCCTTACCCAGCTGGCAGGTAGCCCCCACCCACTGCTCGGGGCAGATGCACTCGAAGCCGTCCACCTGGTCCACACAGGTGCCACCGGCCGCACACGGGTTCGAGGCACACTCATCGATGTCTGCAGAGGATGGAGAAAGGTGGGGCCCTGGCAGTGTGAGCCGTGGGGATAAGGTCCCCATGGGCAGGTGGGGCCACAAGCCTGGGTCTTCCTGCCACTTGTCCTCGCCAAGCCAGCCACAGCCACACGTGTGGACTTGACCACTGCACCCCATCCCCGGCGAGTTGCCCCACTCCCAGACCCCTACTGATGCCAGGCGGGAGTCCCCCACTCATGTGCAGACACTCACCAAGGGCACAGGTGGGCCCGCTCCAGCCCGACGGGCAGTGGCATTCGAAGCCAGATGGCACCTCATGGCAAGAGCCCCCGTTGGCACATGGGTTGGAGGTGCAGGCATGCTCAGCTGCAGAACCACAGGGAGAGGCAGAGCTGGCAGCGAGGCCCCAGCTTGCCACAGGCACGCCTCCCCAAGCCCACAGGTTCCGAAGCTGGGGGTCAGGGGCCCACCACACAAGAGGCCAGAGGGATGGAGCCTGACCAGCTCCCAAGGGAACCAGTCCCTGCCTGGCCAGAACTTGGGCAGCAGGCCCCCTACGTACCCTTCTCACAGTTCCTGCCCGAGTAGCCATCGGGGCAGGTGCAGCGGTACTGGTCGGGCTCAGCGTTGATGCACGTGCCTCCGTTGGTGCACGGGTGGTGGCTGCCACAGTAGTTCAGGTCTGGGGGCAGGGGTGGGATGCTCAGGGGAAAAGCAGGCCCCCCGCTCCCCGACACCCCACCCTTCGATGGTAGAGTATCAGGCCCGCCACCCCCCACCACTACCTTTGTCGCAGAGCAGGCCGCCCCAGTTGGTCTCACAGTTGCACTGCCAGGGCTCCACGCAGCTGCCGTGCACGCAGCCGGGGTATGGGACACACTCATCGCAGAACCTCCCTTGCCAGCCGTAGCTGCACCTGGGGGAAGGCGGAGGGGCGCAAGACCCAGTGAGCTGTGGCACCTGAAAGGGTGGCAGAGGAGCCAGGCACAGTCACCCAAGCCACACCCAGGACTGGCGCCTCAGGCCTTTGAACTGGAGCAGCCCGAGCCGGGCAGGGGTTGCGGCCCCGCAGGCCAGCCCCACTGTCACGGGCATTCCCGGCCTCTGGCTGCCGGCGGTCAGTCCCAGCTGTCCCGTCACTCCTCCCTGAGCTATTTTGGGACTCACTCGTGAGCTGGGCCCCGAGAGCAGGCGCCAGGAAAGGAAGGCCCTGCCGGGACCCCGGGGATGAGAACGCCGGCTCGGACTCACCACGTGCTGCAAGGGCTGGGTGGCACCAGGGGCTGGGCAGGCCGGTGGGCAGCAGGGGAGCACTCCTGGCCCTGCCTCGGCCATGTGGCCCTGGGCACAGCACATACCCTCACCCCCACCTCAAAGATAGTCATTTCGCTCGCTCCCAGTCAAGTCCCACAAGGTACCCATCTCATAGATGGGGCTACTGAGGCCCACAGGCTAGCCTGGGCTGGCCCTGCTCAGGGCAGTTCCTGACCCTGCAGGAGCTCCACCTGCACCCTGGAAACGAGAGGCCTCGTGGCCCCCCGGCCACAACTCCCAGGCCTCGCCCTGCTCCAGGCTATCGGCCAACGTCCCGTCTTGGGAGTCCTCCAGAAGAGGGCAGGTGGCCAGGGAGAACTTGGCCTGACTCAAGGGTGCCTCCGTCAGGGGAGAGAGCCTGCAATGACGACACCCCAAGGCCCAGCGGGCTGCCATCCAGGCCCTGCCGGGACTCCCGGGGGGCCCTTCCTAGAACTCTCTGGTCCTGCAGGATGGGAATGTCGTCCAGGCCACGTCACTTCCACACCGGCACCCGCAACACTTTATTTTTGTAAAAGGAAAGAACCACGGCCCTTCCTGAGCTGCCCTCAAGCCACACAGCCAGCACCGAAGGCCTATCAGCCCAGTTCAGCTGCCACAAATGGGGAAACTGAGGCTGGGGAGAACGTGTCTCCGGCATCCAGCCCAGCATGGTATCCAGCCCAGCATGCACAGTGGCCCATGCGGGTGGCCTCAAGTCCCGCCTGGAATTCCTCCTCCATGGACATAGAGACCCAGGCTCAGGGTGGGGCTGTGACACACCTTGGGTCATCCGCCAGGGAGCGCCACAGCCGGGCTCAGAGCCCAGACCTTGTGGGTCCCAAGGGCGTGCTCTCGACCCTGGGCGGGGCAGCCCACGCCAGGCCCCCACCTCCTGGTTTCCCCAGCCAGCAGCCCCAGGGCCCTGGAGAGGCGGCGGCAGGAAGGCATGGCCATCTCCGCAGCATCCGGTGGGGGGGGGCGTCCTGCACTGGAACCTGAGCCGAGGCTGTCAGCAACAGCTGGGCCTCCCCCACAGGGCCAGCAAGAGGGGCAGGTGGGGCTCACCTACTGCCCCCACCCACCAGGCCCCCCGGACTCCGTCTCCTCATCTTCCTGCGGGGAAAGGGCAGGGATGGCCAGCTTCCCTACCGCCTTCCTCCAGCCTTGGTGGGACATTGCGGCTGCCAGCCAGCAGCCATCCAGGGAGGGTGGCACTGCCATCCAGGTTGTGTGATGCACGCTGCGCCAGGCGAGGGTGAGCAGGGCCGACTCCCGTGGGCCTACATCTACATCTGCCCAGACCAGGTCCACTCTGTTGCACTTTCTGAGACTCAACCTGCCGGGAATCCCTGCGTGTGCAAGTGACCAGGTGGGCGACCCCAGCCCTCCTTGCCTCCCTGCTCTGGGACCAGCCAGGAAAGCTCCTCACAGCCCTCCAGGCCACTCAGCCGTGGGGCCTGTGGAAAGGTCACCCACCTCCCCACCTTGGCTCCCAACTCAGCTGGTTCCCAAACCCCCACTCCTCTCCGCAACGCCATGCTGTGTGATCCTGGGGAAATCACTCAGCCTCACTGTGCCCCACGGTCCTCGTCCCATGGAGGCAAACCTACTCCTCAGAGGGAGGTTCCGGGACCCCTGAAATCCAAGGCTGGCTGGAGGGTGGTACTCACCTCCACCTACTTGTGCCCCTCTCGGGCTCCCCAGCTTGCTCACACACACTAAGCACCACGGCTCGAAGCCCACGCCCACCCCAGACCCTGGGCTCCAGCCCCTCTGGTTCCCCCCCGCGACTTCTCTGCTCCACTCTAGGGCAAAGCTGCCAGTCCCCCGGCTGGATCCCCCCACGCCCTGGTCCGGGTCCAGAGGCCTCCACTGTCTGGACTTGGTTGCAGGACCCCAGCCACTCCCTCGTGGAGGCCCTTGCTGGCTCCTCATCCATCTGCCCTGACCTGCGGCAGCTGGGACTTGCTTCTTGGCCTCTCTCCTCTCCGTCTTTCCCCCTTCGCTGTCTGGGCTTTCAACACTGCCTGAATGCCACAGGCCCCCCACAGACCCCGCGGGGCTGAGGCCAGGCCTCTCCCACGAGCTTTCTGGGTATCTCCGGGGACAGGGCGGGCATCGCCTCTCCACATCCACCTAACCTCTGCCCTGCCTGCTCCTCTGCGGCAGTCCTCCTTCAGTCACGATGGCTCCACTACGCGGCGGCCTGGGGTTCTTCCTGACCCCAGACTCTTCCTCCTTGATTAAATCCATCCACAAACCCCTGGGCTCCAACCCAGGATGCCTGCGGGACCCGTGCCCCTCTCCCCCTTCCGCTGGCCCCTCCCCCCGAACCCCCACATGCCCCACAGCAGCCTCCTCCTCACAGCCTGCCTCTCACAGCCTCCCATCTGGTGCTTCTCCACTCAACAGCTACCACAGCCTTCCCACCCACCTTGCCCAGCTACAAACCTGCCAGCAGCCCCTTCCTCTCTCCCTGGTCCTGCAGGCCTCATCTCCCACCACCGGTCTGCTCTGCCACCCCTCGCCTGCTGGTCTCACTTGTCGGCCGCTTGCCGCCTACCCCCTCCACATGGACAGGGTTACTGTGTCCTCTGCCCGTGCCCCCTCTTCGGGTGGTCTGCAGCCTCCAGGTCTCTGCCGCTTGGTGATATGACTGTCCATCCAGCCTCACCATCCTCACAGGGCTGCCGCCATCAGACATACCCCACGCTCAGACACGCACCTACTGCACCAAGGAGCGTCCCGAGCACACGGCCCGGCTCTCACAGGCTGCGCGCGCGACCTCCAGCCAGCGCCGGGTGACTCCCGAGAGCAAGGCCGAGTGTGCCAGCGAGGATGTGAGGGCAAAGGGTGCAAGGGCAAAGGCGGGCCGGCGGCACACTCACCTGCACTCCCCAGGCACGGTGCATCCCCCGTGGAGCAAATTACACCCTTGTTTACACACAGCTGCGAACAGAGAGGAGCGGGAGGCACCGCTGCAGCCAGCCTGGCGGCAAAGCGCGTGCCCAGGGCCCTGCCCGAGGCCCTCCCTGCCCTCCACGTGGCCCGGCAGCCCCCTCACCTTCCTTGCACTCCTTCCCCATCCAGCCATCCATGCAGGCCTTGTTGCCATACTGGTCGCAGGTGTAGTGGCCAAAAAAGTCGTTGCGGGGCCGGCAGAACTTGTTGCAGGTGGCGCTGTAGTAGTTCTCGTCACAGCGCACACGGATCTGCAGCTCCAGGTGCGCCACGTGGCCGCTGAAGTGCAGGCTCTTCCAGCGGTCCTCCGGGTTGATCATGCCGGCATGCGACACCCGCTCGATCAGCAGCTCCTCTTGGGGAGGCGGCACAGTCAGCACAGGCCAGAGACACCAGCCCAGCCAGGTGGCCTCCAGGAACAACGGGGACGGGGCAGAAGTCTGCGGCCGCCGCAAGGCCGGGGCACAGCAGGCGGCAGCAGCACTCCGAGGGCAGGGCCCCTGGCCAGACTGCTACAGAAAGCTCAGGGCCCCGAGAGGCCTATCCCTCCCGCCACCAAGCCTGCGCTCCTGCTCCCACCCTAAACGCAGAGGGCTGGGGGGCCCAGCCAGGGGCGGGGGGTCCTGCAGGGAGGGCTGCCGAGACCACGGGCTCCACAGAGAAGGCATGACTGCTGCCAGGGGGCGAGTCCCGTATCCCACACCTGTGCCCACCCACCCACAGCCCTGCTCCAACACCTGTACACAGCTGGGCACCGTGTCCAGCCCTCGCCAGCACAGGCATGGCGCTCAGTTGCCTTCCCCTCTCCTGTGCTGTGACTTGCTCCCAGAAGTGCCAAACACCGCTACCGTCCCCACCTTAAAACAACCCTCCCCTCAGGCCCCCAAGACAGGCACAGGTCCTGAGACCTGCCAGCTAAGCCTCACTTTAAGTAAGACAATGGGAGACCAGGGGCCAGGAGCACCGCAGCTGCTGGTGCTGGTATGCAAAGTCTGTGATGCCGGTCCCTGCGCTTCGGCACAGGCTCGATGTTTTCCACAATAAAGGATGAACAGGTCCTCCAGACCCCAGCTCTCCCGCCTCGTGGGCCAAGGCCTGGGAGGACACTGAGCTGGCCCACTCCCCAAGGGGCCTCCCGGCCGCCCCAGCCTCTCCAGGCCCACATCATCAAGAGCCCTGACGACCTTGCTTGGGCCTCAACCCGACTGTCCCCCTGCCACCCCCTCAGAGAACACCACTGCCTTGAGTCGCTGGGGTCCCCACAGCTGCTGCTCCCCACCTGGCACCCCTGCCGCCATCCCTGCCCTGTAAACAGCCCCTCCACTCTGCTGGCAGCCAGGATGCCCTGGCCCTGCTCTCTCACCACCTCCAACCCATTGGCCAACCCCATGTCTCCACTTCTGAGAGCAGCCAGAGTCTCCCTCATGCCCTCAGACTGCCCCTGGTCCAGGTCACCCTGACACGCCCAGATTCATGGCGCAGCTCCTCCTCGGTCTCCGTCCTGGCCCCACAGCCCACCCTCCATAAGGCAGCCAGAGCTTGCCAGACAGAGCCCGTGTCTTCTCAGTGGTGTGCCAGCCCCCGTGATCTGAGCCCGGCCCCGGCGGCCCCTCCTGCACAGCAAGCGCGCTCCTGCCTGAGCCTTCACATGAGCAGCTCCCTCAGCCTGCGGGTACTTCTGCATCCACCCACGGAAGTCATCCCCCCATTACCCCTGCGGGGCCCTGCAGAGCCCCTGCCGAGGTCAGCCAGCTAGCAGGTGGGCCTCAGGGAGAGGGCCCCCAAGGCTCCATGCTCCAGTACAGACAGGTAGAGGGGGCCACAAAGCCAGAGAGACACTCAACGGTGTCCCCTCCACTAAGTCACTGACATGGGCCCCAAAAGAGCACACCCAATAGGAGAACAACATAGGCAAAGCTAGGACTGGGGAAGAGAGCGCATGCACAGCTCTGCAAATCCCAAACGTGGCAGAGCTTCCTGGCAGCCAGAGCAAAAAGGGAAACAGCACACACGATCCTCAGAGTAAAGAAAGGCTTTGTCCCAAGCAGGCAGAGAACATGGGCCCTGCCACAGGTGCCCTGAAGCTGAGAGGCGCTGCCACCTGGCCCAGGGCTCACTCACCATTCGGGGTGGTATCGTTGTCCCAGTCCCAGGCCTCCACGATGAGGGTGAAGGAGCGCTGCAGATATGGAGAGGCAGGTCAGGTGCCTGAGGCCACACCTGCCTGCTTTATTCAGGGTGGGACAGGGCCCAGGGCTCCAACCTACCCCCGGGTCTGCCAGGCTCTGGCCTTTCCTCCCCAGCCAGGGACCCCCTCCTAGAGTCCTCACAGGACCCACCACCCTCCTCATCCTCAGGCCACATCCTCTGCAGACCCCAAAATAACCCAGCTCAAGGGAGGGAGACTGCCCCTCCAGGACATGTGGGCTCAGGGGCCTGGGCTCCCTACCGCTGGGGTGCCAGAGGCCCAGCCTGCCCTGAGCTGGCTCAAGTCAGCATGGAGCACAGGAAGAGCGACCAGGGGGAGAGGTGGGCAAGGGGCAGCCTGGCTGGAGTGGCCACAGACTAGGGCCCCACAGGTAGCCGGGACCTGAGCATTTCCGGTGGGACACCCCTTGGCGCCTCACTGGGGGTGACCACGCGAGAGAACGTGGGGCCCCATCGCCACGCCGGCAGCCTCTACCAGGTGCACGGGGTGGCCAAGTACAGGGCACCAGCCAGAGTCCCTAACAGGCCCGAGCTCAGGTCCTGCAGGTACATAGCACACAGGCAAAGCCACGCCTGCCTCCGCCCCCACCCCCGCCTCCGCCCCCACGCCCGCCTCCGCCCCCACCCCCGCCTCCGCCCCCACGCCCGCCTCCGCCCCCACGCCCGCCTCCGCCCCCACACAGGACACGTGGCAGGAGAAGCCCCGTGGTACAGTTGGGGAAACTGAGGCCAAGAGGTCCTGGGACTGCCCAGCACAGCCTCAGACCATGGCCACTACTCCCCCTCTGCTCCCGGGCCACCTGGCCCTTGTACCCCAGCCATGGTGACAGGCGATGCTGTCAGCCAAGCAGAGAGGCCACAGGGCTGGCCCCCTGCTCCACCTAGTGCAGTCCACGGAGACTGTCACTCACAGGCATGCGCAGACAGGTGCGACCCCCAGGACATGCCCTGTACTGCCCAGCACTGGGTACCCACATGCCACAGCCTCTCAGCCCTCACTGCCCAGGAATCCCACAGCTCCACCCCTGGTGTGCCCGTGGCCCCTGAGCCCAGCCCTGGCTCCATCTGGGTAGGGCCCACAGGAGGGGGCTGGGGCTGAGCCACCTCCAGGCCTGCTGGCTTCCCACCCCAGGGGATGCTGCACTGGGCAGTGTCCGGGCAGGCCAGGCTTGTCCATCCCTCAGCGCCCCTTATCCACCCAGCCCCAAAGCCTGGCTATGCTGGGGAAAGCCATACTTCCCCAGCAAGGCCCAACCCCATGCCTGCCAGCCCCTCCCTGGTCACCACCCCACCCCTGCCCCGGTGCCTCGGCCCCATCCAGCTAAGGACAGGCCTGGCCTCCCAAGATGTCTCAGAAGAGTGCACTCCGCGTCCAGCCCTCCCCTAACCAACCTGCTGCCGGCCACACCCGGCCCAGCCTCCAGGACCCCCACCTAGTCCCCCGCCCCACACCTCCGACTGTCCCTCAAATATGGACACCTAGGGCCCAACACAGCAGCCAACCTGGGCCTCACTCACAGCTGTGCAACCCTGGCCTCCCTTCCGGAGCCCCTGCCTGCAGAACACCCAGGGATGGCCCGAGGAGCCTCACCCAGCTGGGAGCACAGGATGGAAGTGGGGGGCCATCCCCAACACGCTCCTAGAACCCTCCCTAGCCACGTCAAGCTGTCACCAGGCCCTCAATCCCACCTCTTAAGTCTCCCTTAAACCTGTTTTCCCACATCCGCCATGGTGCCGTCAGGCCACGGGGCCCAGTCCCCGCCCATCTCCGAGGCTATCAGGGTCTGCAAACCTCTGCCTACAGGCACCAGACGATCCCCAGAGCTCTGTCCACATGCCTCCCAAGGCTCCATCCACACCCCCACACAGAGCTCCACCTCACCCCCGCTGAGCTCAGTCCACACCCCCCAGAGCTCAGTCCACACCCCCAATAACTCAATCCACATCCCCCAACAGGCTCCATCCATACTCCCCAACAGGGCTCCGTCCACACCCCCAATAACTCAATCCACACCCCCCAACAGGCTCCGTCCATACCTCCCCAGAGCTCCGTCCACACCCCACAAAGACCTCCGTCCACACTACCCCCAGGGCTCTGTATACTCCCGAAGAGTTCCATCCACACGCCGCCAAGAGCTCCATCCATATTCCCCGCAAGGCTCCATCCATACCCCCACCGGACTCTGTCCACCCCACCCCCAGCGCTCTGTCTACAACCCCCACCAGGGCTCTGTCTACACCCCGCAAGAGCTTTGTCCACAAATCGCCCCCATCAGCTCCAGCCACACCCCACGAAGAGCTCCATCCACACCCTCCAGGGCTCCATCCACACCCCCAACCCCCAGAGCTCTGTCCACACCCTCCCAGCTCACAGCACCCTTGGGGCTCCTGAGGCTCCCGCCCATCCCCACCCACCCATCCCAGCCTATCCGCCCATCTGCCAGGAGCACCATCCTTGCAGCTGCACCTGGCCAAGCCCTTCCCCACCCCTGGTGACAGCTGGAGCAACCAGTCGCTTCCCAGGCATCGGGCATTTGGTTCCTTCTTTCCTTCATTCATTCACATTAAGTGTGCAGCAGGCATGCCTCTGCCACCAAGGATGACAACCTATGGCCAGCGGGGCTCGGGGAAAGCAGCAGGGGGCAGGGGCTGTTATTCTTTTTTTTTTTTTTTTTTTTTTGAGACAGAGTCTCACTCTGTCGGCCAGGCTGGAGTGCCGTGGCCGGATCTCAGCTCACTGCAAGCTCCGCCTCCCGGGTTTATGCCATTCTCCTGCCTCGGCCTCCCGAGTAGCTGGTACTACAGGCGTCCACCACCTCGCCCAGCTAGTTTTTTGTATTTTTAGTAGAGATGGGGTTTCACCGTATTAGCCAGGATGGTCTCGATCTCCTGACCTCGTGATCCGCCCGTCTCGGCCTCCCAAAGTGCTGGGATTACAGACTTGAGCCACCGCACCCGGCCAGGCTGTTGTTCTAATAAGGCCAAGCCAATGGATCACGGTGGCTCACGCCTATAATCCTTTAAGAGGCCAAGGCAGGCAGATCACCTGAGGTCAGGAGTTCGAGACTAGTCTGGTCAACATAGTGAATCCCCATCTCTACTAAAAATACAAAAATTAGCCAGCCATGGTAGCAGGAGTCTGTAATCCCAGCTACTCGGGAGGCTGAGGCAGGAGAATCACTTGAACTCAGGAGGCAGAGGTTGCAGCGAGCCGAGATCGCACCATTGCACTCCAGGGCAACCAGGGTGAAACTCCGTCTCAAAAAAAAAAAAAAAAAAAAAAAAAGACAGGCCAGGCTTTGAAGGGGTGGTGTTGGGATTGAGGCTGCAGGGCATGAGGAAGCGAAGGAGCTGCATTGCAGAGCCCACAAGGAAGCCCAGGGGCTGAGAACGCAGAGCCCACGGGGACAGTGGGGTCATACCATAGATCCAGACCCCAGCACGGACTTCCTTCCTGAGGCTAAGCGAAGTGGATGACTGTCGGGGGTCTGAGTGAGGACTTTGGGGGTCTGAGTGAGGACTGTTGGGGGTCTGAGTGAGGACTTTGGGGGTCTGAGTGAGGACTGTCGGGGGTTTGAGGTCTGTCGGGGGTCTGAGGAATGTTGGGGGTCTGAGTGAGGTCTGTTGTTGGGGGCCTGAGTGAGGACTATTGGGGGTCTGAGAAAGGACTGTTGTTGGGGTCTGAGTGTGGACTGTCGGGGGTCTGAATGAGGTCTGTTGTTGGGGGTCTGAGTGAGGTCTGTTTGGGGTCTGAGTAAGGACTGTCGGGGGTCTAGAGTGAGGTCTGTTGTTGGGGGTCTGAGTGAGGTCTGTTGTTGGGGGTCTGAGTGATGACTGTTGGATGTCTGAGTGAGGACTGTTGGGAGTCTGAGTGGGGTCTGTTGAGGGTCTGAGTAAGGACTGTTGTTGGGGGTCTGAGTGAGGTCTGTTGGGGGTCTGAGGACTGTTGGGGGTCTGAGTGAGGTCTGTTGTTGGGGGACTGAGGACTGCTGGGGGTCTGAGTGAGGACTGTTGTTGGGGGACTGAGGACTGCTGGGGATCTGAGTGAGGACTGTTGTTGGGGGTCTGAGTGAGGACTATTGGGGGTCTGAGTGAGGTCTGTCATTGGGGGTCTGAGTGAGGACTGTTGTTGGGGGACTGAGGACTGCTGGGGGTCTGAGTGAGGACTGTTGTTGGGGGTCTGAGTGAGGACTATTGGGGGTCTGAGTGAGGTCTGTCATTGGGGGTCTGAGTGAGGACTGTTGTTGGGAGTCTGAGTGAGGTCTGTTGGGGGTCTGAGTAAGGACTGTTGTTGGGGGTCTGAGTGAGGACTGTTGGGAGTCTGAGTGAGGACTGTTGTTGGGGGTCTGAGTGAGGACTGTTGGGGGTCTGAGTGAGGTCTGTTGGGGGTCTGAGTGAGAACTGTTGTTGGGGGTCTGAGTGAGGTCTGTTGGGGGTCTGGGACTGTTGGGGGTCTGAGTGAGGACTGCTGAGGGTCTGAGTGAGGTCTGTTGGGGGTCTGAGTGAGGACTGCTGGGGGTCTGAGTGAGGTTTGTTGTTGGGGGTCTGAGTGAGGACTGCTGGGGGTCTGAGTGAGGACTGTTGGGGGTCTGAGTGAGGTCTACTGGGGGTCCGAGTGAGGACTGCTGGGGGTCTGAGTGAGGTCTATTGGGGGTCTGAGTGAGGACTGCTGGGGGTCTGAGTGAGGACTGTTGTTGGGGATCTGAGTGAGGACTGTTGGGGGTCTAAGTGAGGTCTGTTGGGGGTCTGAGTGAGGACTGTTGTTGGGGTTCTGAGTGAGGACTGTCGGGGGTCTGAGGTCTGTCGGGGGTCTGAGTAAGGAATGTTGGGGGTCTGAGTGAGGTCTGTTGTTGGGGTCTGGGTGAGGACTGGGACCCACCAGGCTTTAACAGTCACTCTAGCCGCTGGACAGGAACCAGCAGGGCCAGGAAGCAGCAATAGTGAGGTGAGAGGATGGGGCCAGCATGGGTCTGAGAGCAGCTCCGGCCACGGGGCAGGCAGAGGAAAGCCAGGCCTCCAGGTCTCCCGGTACAGCCACACCTGAGCTTCAGGGCCAGCAGGGAGCTCCTCTCAACTCCCAGGAAACCTCACGCCAGCCACTCAGGTAAGATTACTGCCACCTTTGCCTGAGCCCAAGGCTCCGGTTACCTGCTCCCGCAGGGACGTGCGCCTGCCCGCCCGCCGAGAGGGCCTCGCCGCCCGCCAGCTGGGGTCCCTACACCTGGATGGCAGGAAGTCATCCAGAGTGAACCTGAGCCGGCTGACAGGGCGGTACCTGCCTCACCCCACCTGCCAGCCCTCCCAGCTCCTCTTCTTCCCCAGGGGCCAGCCTCCAGGACTCATTTGCCTTCTCTGTGAATAGCAACCTCTCACCCCCGTCCTTCCAGGACTCAGTTGCCTCCTCTGGGAATAGCAACCTCTCACCCCTGTCCTTCCTGCCTGGCAGGCCATGGTCTGGGACAGGGTTTTGTCAACACCAAACCCCTAGAACACAGGAGGGACAATAGGGCCTGGGTTGGGTTGGGGGTGAGGGGCATGTTGCCCTTCTAGGAATGGGGCTGGGACTTGTGGGGATGTGGGCCTGGTGCTGGCAGGGGCAATAGGGGCTGGGTGGACTGGGGATCTGGGGACAGGTCAGAGACCCATCACCTGCCCAGGTTCCCCAGCAAGCAGGGAGAGGAACCAAGGCCCTCCCTCGAGGCCAGCCTAGCGGAGCTATGCCCCTGTCCAGCCTCTGGAGGCCAAGAGGGAAGGGCCTCATCCCTGCAGGCCCACCTAAGCCTCTCCCTGCAAGCCTGGCCTGACCCACCCCCACCGCACAAGCAGACCCCCAGCCCAACTTCATCTCCCACCATCTGATTGCCTCCTCCCCAGCCCAAACCCTCAAGGCTAAGTCTAAACCCCTCCTCCTGTCCCCAGGCAGGGGCAACAGCAGTGACACAAGTCAGAGGACAGGCAGACAAGGCAATAGATGTTCCACCCCAGGCCAGGGCACCTCAAAGCCCAGAGTATCCCACAGCCCAGGGCACTGCATGGCCCAGCATACTCCAAGACCCAGGGTACTCCAGGTCCAGGGTACCCCAAGACCCAGGACACCCAGGTCCAGGGCATCCCAAAGCCCAGGGTACCCCAGAGCCCCAAAGCACTGCATGGCCCAATATACCCCAAGACCCAGAGTACCCCAGGTCCAGGGTACCCCAAAGTCCAGGGTATCCTAGGTCCAGGGCCCCCAAAGCCCAGGGTACCCCAGAGCCCAAAGCACTGCATGGCCCAGCACACCCCAAGGTCCAGGGCACCTTAAAGCCCAGGACGCCTCAGGCCCAGAGCACCCAAAGCACAGAGTACCCCACAGCCCAGGGCACCCTAGATCCAGTACACCCCACAGCCTTGTGTACCCCATGGCCCAGCACACCCCCAGTCCAGGGCACCCCAAAACGCAGGGCACTCCAGGTCCAGGGCACCCCCAGCCCAGGGCACTGCATGGCCCAGCACACCTCATGGCCCAGGGTACTCCAAAGCCCAGGCACCCTAAGTCCAGTGTACCCCCGCCCAGTGTACCCCCAATCTACAGCATCCCAAAACTCAGGCCACCCAGGTCTAGGGCACCCCAAAGCCCAGGGCACTCCAGGTCCAGGGCCCTGCACGGTCTGGGCCAACACAGCCTCCTAGATCTGCTCCTCCCCAACGCCCCGACTTGGTTTCTTCCCCTCGGCCTCACATCAGTCTCCCGCCCCCCACAGAGCACCGGGCTTGGTGCAGGCGCCAGGAGCTCCAAGCACAGATACATTTCCTGAAACCTGAGCTTCTGAGAGGCCCAGGCCTCTGCCACCATTGTCACCCGAGGGAGGGAAGAGGGGGTGGGGGCAAACACCATCCCCAGGGCTCTGGGCCCCAGGGCCGCAGCAGGAGGAGCAGACCAAAGCCCACCTCACGCAGGAACCCAGACACCCATGCTCCACACCACAGACCAGCCAGGGCCTTGCCTGGGTGCACCTCCCCATCCCCAGCACACCCCCTCTAGGTCCCAGGCCCCCCACTGTGAAGATAGTGGCAGCCGGGGCCTGCTAGCACCTGCCACAAAGCGCAGGGTACAACTGATGCCAGCCACACCCCGCTCAGGCCTGGGATGTGGGGATAGGAACCCCGCTTAGGCCTGAGGTCTGGGGACAGGGACTCGGCTCAGGCCTGGGGTCTGGGGACAGGGACTCCGCTCAGGCCTGGGATGTGGGGATAGGAACCCTGCTCAGGCCTGAGGTCTGGGGACAGGGACTCTGCTCAGGCCTGTGGTCTCAGGACAGTGACCCCGCTCAGGCCTGGGGTCTGGGGACAGGGACCCCATTCAGTCCTGGGGCTGGGGACAGGGACCTCACTCAGGCCTCTAGCCTGAGGATAGGGACCCCACTCAGGCCTAGGGTCTAGAGACAGGGACCCTGCTCAGGCCTGGAGTGTGGGGACAGGCACCCCGCTCAGGCCTGGGGTCTGGGGATAGGGACCCTGGCTGGGACCTGGGGTCTGGGGACAGGGACCCTGCTCAGGCCTAGGTCTGGGGACAGGGACCCTGGCTGGAGCCTGCGATTGCAGATTCTTGTCTTCCCATCCCCACCCCACCACCAGCAGCTCAGACCGGAGCCGGGCTCCATAAGCGCCCCTTCATTGGCCTAGCTTGCTTCTCTCATAAAGACACCACGGAGCAGCCCAGGAGGGCCCCTGAGAGCCACAGTCCCCTCCCACCCAGGCCTGCTGCCTGCTCCCCGACCCGCACCCCCCACCCCACCCCCGCCTTCCTATCATGCTGCAGCTTTGACCCTTCAGTCCACCCTCAGGGACCAGGGACAAACCCCCAGCCCACTCTCCAAACCTTCCTAGCCAAGGGCAGTCCTCCCTGGCTCCTACGGTCCCCATGTTGCCTGGGCACTGAAAGCCCCACCCTGCCCCCATACCAAAGCTTTGAACAAGACCCCCAGTGTACAAGGCGGACATGCTCTGAGTTCCCCCCAGGGCTCTGGGCCCCAGGGCCACGGCAGGGGGAGCAGACTGATGCCCACCCAACACAGGAACCCAGACACCCATGGCCCACACCAGACCGGCCAGCTCTCCTGGTCCCTACTGGGAAGGTGTGGAAAGGAGGTGTCTCCGTGTGCAGACAGGATCCCCTGAAGGTGGGGGGGAGGCCAGGGCCCTGTCAGCCCCAGCCCCAAGCTCAGAAGAAACAGGAAGCAGCGTGGGGCTGAACCTCACGCCTGCCTCGAGCAGCTTAGGTGGCCCCAGGCACAGACCTCAGCCTGGCCCACCTTGAGCCCCAGTCGGGCTGGACACAGGGGGCAGGCTCTGTAAGAGCCTTCCTCCCTAGGGCGAAGAGAGGAGAGGAGAGGGAAGGCTGGGAAGGGGAGCAGTTGTACTGGACAGTTCTGGGAGCCAGGCTGGGGGCACAAGCAGAGCCTGAGCTGGGAGCCCAGCAGCCCTATCTGACTTCATGAGACCCGCAATGAAAAAGCACCACCGCGCCCGTTTCACAGGAGAGAAAAGCTCAGCCCTAGCACCTTCTGATGGCCCAGGACCTCAGGCCCCCTGAGCTGACAGATACAGGGTCAGCCACAGGCCCACCTCCTATATCTGCAGGGCCCTCACCCATCCCGTTCTCCTCACAAGCCCAGATCTGTCACGGGGACCATGCTCCACCCACGCCACCCCGCACAGCTGCCCTGGAGCCCAGCACGCACATGCCGGGATAGAACAGGAGAGACCCTCGCTGGCAGGCAGGCTCCTGGGCTCCTGGCTCCACAGATGGGCCAGCCAGGCAGGCACGGCTTCCAGCTGCACCTCTGAGGGCGGGGCCCTGGCTGCCCAGGTCACAGCCAACTGCCACCACCCTGCTCCTCCCTCAGCCAGCAGGTGCCCCCTGGGCCTGCCACCTACCAGGCCCCAGAGCAAAGCTCCCCGTTGCCCCCACCACGACACTACTCCTCTCCAAACCTCCATCACCACCTGCCACGCCTACAGAGCACCCGGGGTGCGTGCACACACGAAACCGGGAGAATGTGGCCTTACCCTGCGCCAGCTACAAGTCAGGCACCAGGACCAACCCAGGCTGATACCGGCCTCCTGGGGACGTCTGGGGGTGGAGCCAGGAGAGGAGGGGCAGCCAGGCAGCCTGCTGGCACGTGGTCCACCACCTCTCCACATCTAAGACCCCGGGCCCACCCACCAAGGGAAGCTGAGCCTGAGACCAGCACAGATTCATGAGTTGTAGACAGCACACAAACCCCGGCCAAGAAGCCAGGCCAGGGGGCAGAGGGCCATCCAGCCAGGCCTGGGTCACCAGCAGAGACCACAAGGTGGGAGAATCACTCAGGGGGTAGGGGGCAGAGGGAGTGAATGCAGAGCCCAGACTCCCCAACTCCTCTTCCACAAGGCCCTCTCATACCCTTTACTCCACAGAGCCCAAGAGTCCTGCGGGCCTGGGCAGGATGCCACCCTAGCCTCCAGGCTGAAACCCCTCAAGCCCCAAGGAGCCTGAACTTCCTGTCACAGCCAAGTACACCTCAGATCACCGCACAGAGCAGGACCTCAGCAAGTCAGGGCAGTGTGGCCACGGGCTGCTGCCGCCCGAGTGCAAATACCAGGGTGCTGGCATCACAGCACAGCTCTCGCCTGGCAGCCAGGCCACATGGCAGGAGAACAGGGCTGCCCCCAAACATGCAGCTATGCCTCTGCCCCAGCCCCCAACCCAGAGACAGGCCGCCTGCCCCCTCCTGGGGCATTCGAGGAACCGGCTGGAAGCAAGAGGCAGGGAGGTGAGCTGGCCCCGAAACCCAGTGCCCGGACTCCAAGGAAGGCAAGGGCCTGCCCAGTCCCATCCCACACCTGACCGGCTGGCCAGCGGGGCGAAGAGCCAGGGCGGACACGCGATAGCCCGCCACATTCCTCCAAGACCTCCCTGCCCCCACACCCACTGCTGCCAACTCGAGCAGAAAACACATCCTCAGGTAGCGATGTGGGGCCACGCTGGCTCAGGCCCAGGTGCAGATGACAGGCTGCGGGCCCTGCTCAGACCTGCCTGCCGCGCCGCCGTGGGGGCGAGGGGCTGGGCTTCTCACAACTGCCTGGGCCCTCCCATGCCTGCCCCTGCCTTTTCCATCAGGGGGACACTTTCCCCACTCTGCGGCCCCTCGGGTCAAGGGATACCCAGCGGGGTGCTCAGGGGTTGAGGACATGGCCAAAGGGGACTGTGGCCAGCTCAGGAAGGGGTGAGGATAGGGGCAGCAGGCAAGGCCGCCAGCCAGGGCTTCAAAGGTACAGCACAGGACTGGGAGCCAGACACGGCAGGCCCAACTGGCATGACCTCGGCAGGGCTTGCCCTCAACTCACAATCTCTTTGGGGCCCAGGATACCAGGTGGGCACACTCCTGTGTCTCCTGCTGGCTGGAGCCACTTCCTGGCTCCCAGATCCATCTACTCCCTGATCACAAGTCTGCATGGTTTTCTCATTCCAGCACCCACCCAGTTCCAGTCCCCAGCACAGTGACCAAGCAGGGAAGGACCTCTGGGCAACAGGGCAAGGCCCTGCTCCAGGGAATGAGGTAAGGCGCCCAAGGCCTGGGCCTGCCCACCTACCACTACCCGCCCACCAGCCCACTGGGATGAGTACCTGTTTCCCAGTGACACTGGACCCCTACCACCCTTCCTCCCAGCATGCCCAGGCCAGGGTCCCTGCCTGACTGGCTACCTGCCAGGAGAGACCAGAGAGCCCCAACTCAGTTTCTGCTCCTCCAAAGAGTAACAAAACCAAAAAAATTCACAAACAGGGCAGTGCCACAGAAGATCACAACACCAGGATCCCACTATCTCTGCTTCTGAAGGATCTTGGGCCGGCATCGGGGGCTTTCGCCTACATAGGCGTTAGGCGTTAGGCTCTCCCGGGCCTAGGTCCCACGGCGCCCGCCCGTGCCCCCCAGGCATCCAGGAAACTGCAGGGCAGGCGCAGGCTGGCCACGGGCCCGGGGCAGCTCCGTCAGGGCCTGCCCTAGACCAGCCCCAGCACGCGCTGCGCACATGCCTCCGCGGCCTGCCCGGGACCTGGGCGCCTCGCCTTGCCTCCCCACCCAGACAGACACGCGCAGGGCGACGCAGGCACACGCCGCAGACCGCCGCGCACGCGGGACGCCGCCGCCCCGCCCCCGCCGCGACCCCGCTCCCGGTGGCCCCGTGGCCCCGGCGCGCCCACGTGGCCAGGCGCGGACCGAGCCCCCAGAGCACGCGCCCCCTGCCGGCCCCGCCCCGCCTCGCCTAGGCGCGCGCGGCTCGCACGCAGACCCAGCCGCAGGTGCTGGGAGGCCGCGGAGCGCGAGGGGCCGGGGCGCGGAGGGAGAGGGAAGGGCTGGAGAACGGAGGTGGAGCACACGTACCGGCCAGGCGAACTGGAAGGGGATGATGACCAGGCCCGGGTCCTGGTCGCCACCAGCCCGGGCCCGCGCCCGCGCTCGGTCCCCCGCAGCGCCCGCCGGCGGCAGGTAGAAGGAGTTGCCGCCCAGCACGGGCGTGGCGCCGTGGCCGTAGCTGCAAGGCCCCGTGGGCGTCACCTTGGCCTGGTACTCCTTAAGGCACACGCGCACGTACGTGTCGCACTCGTCGTGGCCGCAGCCCCCCGCGCGCGTTGTCCGGCCGTCGCCGTCACAGCAGGCGCCGCTCAGCAGCTCCCCGTTCACGTTCCGCAGCGCGCTCAGCTGCAGCTCGAAATAGCCCATGGGCCGCGCCGCCTAAAAATAAGGCAGCGGGAGAGCGGAGGGAGGCGCGGGCCGGGGTCGGCGGGCCGGGTGCCACGGGTGGGGGAACAGGCCCCGCCGCCCCGCCCCCACCCAGCCGCGCCCGCTCGGAGCCCCCGCGGCCGCGCGCAGCCTCGAGGGCTTCCGAACCGCGGCGGCCCCAGGCAGTGCCCGCCCGGCCCCGAGGGGTGGCCCGGTGTGCCCCGTCCGCGACCCCCGCCGCCCCCGCCGCCCCGCTCACCTGCACCCAAAGAGCCAGCAGCAGCACCAGCCGCCGGGGCAGGCGCCCCCGGCCCTGGGCCCGCATTGCCACCGCGACCCGCCCGCCCGGCCCCGCCGCCGCCGCCCGCGCCCGGCTCCCAGCCGCCGCGCCGGCCTCCTAGCGCCCGCCCGCCCTCCGAGCGCCCGCAGAGGCAGCGGCAGCGGCAGAGGCGGCGGCGGCGCGGGCGGGGTCGAGCGCAGCGCCGCGGCGCGCGGGTCTGGGCGGCGGGCGTGCAGGGGCGGCGGCAGCTCTGGCTTGCTGGCGGCCGCGCTCCGGCTGCCCGGTCCGGCTCCCACCCGGCGGCGACGGAGGCGACGGTGAAGGCAGCGGGTCCCGGCCTCGGCTCTGCGCGCCCGCGCTCCCGGCACCGCAGCCAACAAGTTCGGAACGAGACTGACAGCTCGCTCGCCCATTCGTCACCCGCGCACCTGCATATGCATGAGGGGGCGGGGCCGCGCCGCGGGGTGGGGCCGGGGGGGTCCGGGGGCGCCCCAGGCTTTAAAGGCGGCGGAGGGCGTCGCCTGCCAGCGCCCCGGCCTGCCGCGCGCCTCCCAGGGCGCCCGGGCGGCGGGGGCACGGGGCCTTGGGGTCAGTGCGGGCCGCTGGGGCCTCGCTCACGCCTCCGCGTGAGTCGGCGAGGCGGGCGCCGGCGCCGCAAAGCGGCCTCCCTTCCTCCGCCTGGGCTCCCGCCAGGTGTCAGAAACCGGGGGTCGGGCGCCCCGAGGTTGCCGTGTGGTCCCCTCCCATCAGTGCGCCACCGCCGCGCTCCTCGCAGTCCCAGAGGAGATGCCGCCTCCTGCTGTGATCAGGGCTCGGCCCCCACGCGGGGTGGCGCGGCCCTGGGGCCAGAGCCGTGCCCAGCCCCTACTGCGCGCCCCCCACCTCCTCCGGGAATCTCCCCGGCTCCGCTCCGCTCCTGCCGCCTCCACGCCGGCTGCAGGGGGCGCTGCGCCCCTCCGACACCCCTGCCTTCCCCTCTGCGAGGCGCGCCGGTCATGCAGCCAGTCAACAAATGCTCCAGGGTGCAGACTGCTCAGCTCGGCGCTGGCTTCGGGTCGCCAAGCCATGCCCTCAGGAAGTGCTCAGGCCACATTCCCCGTTTCCCGCCTCTCGCCCCCCAAGCTCAGCCTGAAGGCTACCCCAAGAGAGGCCTCCCCCTGCTGCCCTAGTCACCAGGCTTCCACATCCTATCCTCTGCAGTCACTTCCTTGCCCTCTCCCTGGGTGACCTCGAGGCTCCGCCACAGGGTCAATACCAAGGGCACCTTGCCTCTCCTCCACTGAGCGCGGTCCTTTCCAAGGCTAGGGGTCACCTTGGTGGTTAAAGATCCCCACATGGACCAGAGGGGTCCTCAACCCATCCCGGTGATAACCGAGCTGCCTTCTCTCCCCCTAGCTCCTCTGGCAAATCTGTCCTGTGCCCGGAGCTGGGTGACAGTGTAGCCCCCCAGCCTGGAGCAAGTCACTGCCACCATGGGGCTGGGGCTGAGGGCTGAAAGAAGAGAGCTTTGGAGGCACAGGGCCTGTGAACACCCCATACGCAGGGTCTGCCTGTCTCATCCCTATTTAGCAGCCCCTCCAGGATCCAGGCCGCAGGCTCAGCTGAAGGTCCCTAAAGGGGTGGGTCAGAGCGCCCCCATGCCCGCCTCAGCTGGCTCTGCTTACTCAGAATGCCCACCCCAAACCTAGTAGCGGGTAGGCTTCGTGGGGATTAAGACACAAGCCAGGATGAGGCCTGCACAGAGACCCCCACCAAATAAGAGAATCCAAGCTGTGTTCAGAGCCTTCCAGTTGCCGCCTTCCGGTATGTGGGCAGTGATTACCGCCTACGGGGGGAGGGGCTCCCTGTGGAGATGCCACCCCTCCTGTGCTTTGGCCTGGGGGCAGGTACTCAGGTCCTCGAGAGAAGGAAACCCCAGGACAGAGGAGCCCCCTGCCCGGCTCCAGAGGCCCAGGGCTCCATCCCCACCTATGCCCACTGCCCCACTATGGTGGGGGAGGGGGTGCTGGGTGCCTCTGCTGGGCACTTGGCTAAGTGGTGAACAAGGGAGACTCCATCCCTGCACACCCTCAGGAGCTCCCGGCCCAGGAGTGGACAGAGGACTTAAACAAGTAATGCAGAATCTGGCATAGGGGACCGCCAGAGGGTGGACGGGCACAGGTCAGCCAGGTCAGGAGCTGAGAACAGCATGTGTCAAGGCCCTGGAGCCACAGGAGCGGGACCCTGGTAAGGGTCCTGACTACAACCCAAGGCCAGTGGTGACGTGAGAGTCCTCCCGCTAAGACCCAACAGGGGTCACCAAAGCAACTGAGCTGAGTGGGCTGCAGTGACCTACATTTTCACAAAGATTTTCACAAAGACCCCTGGTTGTGGGGAGGGGACAAGCACAGGGGTGAGGTCAAGGACTGCCATGGTGCAGGTGAGGGGAGGGGATGGTGCCGGGCTGAGGTGGGGGAATTCCAGCGTAGGAGGGAACCCAGGGAACAGCCCCTCCAGGTTCCCCTCCCTGGTCCAGCTCCCAGCTTCCTGCTTTTGGCCAGCTGTGGGAGGAAAGGATTGAAGAGGCTGGCCACGCAGCGGCTAGTGGCCCTGCGGCTGAACTTTGAGGGCTTGTGTGGGGCCTATTCCCGCAGCATCTGCATTTCAGCCAAGGCGCCCCCAGCTCAGAGCTGTCTCAGCGCGGAGGCCCCAGTGAGGGATGCGCACTCATCTCAAGATTCAAGCTCAACCCGGCAGGGGCCGCAACCTGCCTGGAGCGCTGCCCACTGGCCTGCCCAGCCTCAGGGTAGACAGCCCAGCCCATCCTGCCAAGCAGGGGGATGGCAACCCCACTGCCTCCCTCCAGGTCCTTTGGAGTGAGACCTGCCTGGGTATCCGTGGCCCAGGGCAGGTGGGTGAGCATCAGGGCAGTACCAAGGGGTCAGTCCCTGCCCTCCTGCCCAGGGTGGCTCCCTCTCATTGTCTCCTTCTGGTAGCCACTACCTGAACCTCATGATGTCCACGAGAGGACCCAGGTCAGGAAGGTGGCCGTACCCGCCCTTGGGGAGGAGGGGGACATAGGAGGCATCGGAGAGGGGGTCCCTTTCCTGCAGGAATTTCTGCAGCCCTTGAGCCACAAATGCCAGGCAGCTGGATCCTGGTTTGAGTTCCCAGAAGGCAGCAGTGGGAACTCTTGCCCCTTATACAGATTTGACAAAAAGCATTTGCTCCCTGGCGCTGCACCTTGCTGGGTGAGGGGCTGAGGCTCCAGCGGGGACCAGGGCTCCAGCCCCAACCCTCACCAGACCAAGCTCTCCAGTCTCTTCTAGAAAGGGACCTTGTCATTGTCCTGCGGCCCGCTGGACCACAGCACCCTCCAGCCTCCCAGAGCCACCCATCCCCCAGCCTGGAGGGCTCCCACTCTGAGGGGCTTGGCTGTGCTCTGAGGGGCTGGGGTGTGCTCTGAAGCGGGCAGTGCCCAGTTTGTGTGCAGAGGGCAAGGGTGCAGCCCCTCAGCCTGGCCAGGGGCTCTGGGCCCATAGGGCACTCCTGGGGACCAGGCTGGGGACAGGCTGCCAGGGGTTTGGACAGAGCCGGTGAGGTTCTGGAGTAAGCTGTGCTTCCGCCGGGTCCTGCAGTGCTAAATATAGCAGACAGGGAGGGGAGTTTCCGGTTACAACCCCTCTCCAGTGCTGGGAAATCAATGCCAGCTCCATTAGGCCCGGCAGCGCTGCCTGCTGACCCACCCCATCAGGCTGCGGAGCAGAGTGAGGGGCTGGACTGCACCCAGGTCCGGGTGCCCTGTCACCTGTCCCCTCGGTGCTTTGGGGGCCAGACCCGCCTGGTGCCTGCGAGAGGTCCCTCTGAGGCAGTGGGCAGCCTCTGCCGGTCAGCCCGGAGGGCCCGCTGCACTCTCATGGGGTCACCAGGCAGGCTGCTGGTAAGGGCAGCACAGCAGGGCTGCTGTGGGTCAGGCAGAGCTCCTGTCCTGTGAACATCCTGCTGCGGCCTCATCTGGGTAGAGGGAAGCTGAGGCTGGCCAAGACCCACGCACCCATACGTGACAGCCTCTCCCAGGCACACACCTCATACCAGACAGCCCCTCTGCGGCAGCCCTGTCGCTGGCCTTCCTGATGCCCACAGGGTTCCACCTGTGCCACAGTCAGCATTTGCATACAGGTGGCACTGCTTTTGTGGGCCCCTGAGGCACAGCCTCCTCAGGACAGCCTCCAATGCCAGGCTGCCTGGCACTATGCTGGATGACAACAGGGGGTCAGTCCCCACCTCCCCACCCAGGGTGCCCCCCTGCAGGGTACTGAGGCTCCCTTCACCTCACAGTCCCCTTCTCCACCTTCCTGGGAGCCAGAGCCTGGACCTAATGATGTCCAGGAGAGGATCCTGCCCAAGACTGATGGCCCAGCAGTGCCCTCAAATGCCCACAACCAGTGCCAACACAGCCATTTAGCTGTGGAGCCCTTCCTGTGCACCTGTGGCCCAGGAAGCAGACCAGGCCAGTGGGGTTCCTGCCCCACAAGCATTGTGGGCACCTGGGAAGCAGCTCTGAGCCGCACGCACCTCCCACAGCCCCACCCTCAGGACATGTCAGAAGGCAAGGCCAGGGCATACAGGCCAGAGATGCTCAGGGGCCAGTAGAGCCTGGTGCTGGGCGGCCCAGGCTGAGGCCGTGCTCCAGGACCAGGATCGGGTTAGCACCAGGAACCTGGCCCATGTCAAGGAGAACACTGGCCCTGTGTCCCCACCCTGTGTGCCACCCCCTCCTCTGGGGGCCTGCAGACATTTCTGCATACCCCACAGGCCGAGGAAGGTCCCCTGGAAAACTTCCAAGGTCGGGGGTGCATGGACAGCTACTGGGGCCCCCGACACGGGGCAGCTTTGGCTCCAGGCTCCCGTGGAGTGGCTCTAGCCCAGCTCGTCAGGGTGGGGACCACTCACTTGCCCCAGGAGCAGGCAGCGCACTTTCCCTGCAGTGAGCAGCCTGCAGTGCTGCCTGCCCCATCCTGACACCCGAGGACTGGCTCAGTCACCACTCCTGTGAGTACAGCTCACGCTGCAGCCCCGTGACCAGCAGGCCCCCCTCCAGGCCTGCCATGCCACCCTCCATGAGTCCCAGACCCCACCCCTCCTAGTTCCAAGAGAAGGCACAGCCTGGCCCTGCCCATGGCATCCCCAGGCCTGTCCTCAGCCCCACAGCAGCCACTTGCATGGCCTGCCACCAGTTGCTCCTGCTACAGGAGAGCTCGCCATGTCCCGAGGGCCATCTCAGGTCAGGGTCACTGCTCCCCGCCCCTTCCCCAGTCCTCTCCAAGGCCCTGGTCACAGCTCAGAACCAGCAGGCAGAGGCTGGAGCTATGTAAGCCTTTATTGGGTCTGCAGAATGTAGGGTAAGTGGCCAAGACTGGCCTCTGTCTAGAACCCTGGATCTCACTGGAGATCCAGGTTGGGGGCCACCTGGCTGAGGAACCACGAGACACCAAAGATGACGCCGAGGGTCTTCGGGATGTCCGGGTCGTCTGCAAAGGCCTGGGCGCCTTCCAGCGGCAGGTGCACCACCTCAATGAGCTCACCTTCCTCTGCCAGGCCCCCACCTGGACCACTACGCTGGGCGTCTGTCACCTCTGTGTAGAACATGGTCTGTCTGGAGCCAGTCAGTCCCACTCCAGACCTACGGGTTGAGACAGGGTCTGCTGAGTCGCCCTGCTGGCCCCCTGGCCCTTCTACCACCCTCCGACTCACCCTCTCTACTCTGCTCCCTCCAGCCCTCCAGTAGGCAGGACTGTGGGATGCCCTCTCCCACCAGATGCCCACCTGGTGTGCACGCCTGTGGCCCCTCCACCAGCAGGGCATCCCTTCCCTGATCAGGTTGTACTCGCCAGGTGGGGAAGGTGTTGTAGATGTGATTAAGGACCCTAAGCAGTGACTTGAGCTCATCAAAAGGGAGAGCATCCTAGGCAGGCATGGCCCAACCAGGAAGCCCTCCAGAGAGTGTTTCAACGCCAGAGAGGGAGAAATTCGGACCTGTCCTGCTGGCCCTGAAGAGGAAGCAACCGCCATGCTGGGAGGGGCCAACAGCCAGCAGAGAGGTGGGACCCAGTTGCCAGCCACCAGGACATGAATTCTGCCATAACCATGTGGGCCAAGGATACCCCATGCCCCCATGAGATTGCAGATCCGGCTGACAACCTGCCTGCCACCTGTCAAGGCTGAGCAGAGGACCCCAGCCCTGTATGCACCCCCCAACCACAGACACCCTGAGGCTGTTCCCGGTGTTGTCTGGAGCCCCTCAGTCTGTGGCCGGCTGCAGAGGCCCATGCCAGACCCCAGCCCATACCTGGGGACAGAGGCTGGCTGGGAAGCAGGGACAAACCCAGCAAGCTGGGAATGGCCTTCCCACAAGGGTTCCCCACCAGGAACCCACAGGACACAAGTTTCAAACTAGGGACAGCATGCACTGACCCCCCTGCAGCATGGCAGAGTGGGGTGGGGTGGCAGCGAGGTCCCCAGGATCAGGCCCAGTGGCCCAGGCTGGGGAGGGGTGAGACGGAGCCCCCTCCCTCAGTGGGCAGTGGCCAGAAGGGGGCTGCTGGCAGCCAGGAGGGGTCAGGCACCAAGGAAAGGTGCCTGGACTGGCGTGTGTGGAGGGAGACCACAGGCTGGGAGGACAGGATGGCAGAGGGACCAGGCTGCATTCTGGAACAGGACGGGGAAAGCAAGGTGTGGATCTGGGGAGAAACGGGACTGAGGGGCATCTGGGAAGATGACCAGGGGGTGGGGGAGCCCTGGCTCGCCCCAGGAGGGGCTGTCGGGTACCATGAACCGAGGCCAGCCGGAGGCCTGCAGAGTGGAGGCTGCCCTCTGAGATGGGCCCAACATGCATGGGCAGGGAACAGAACTGGGGGCTTCCATGCCCCACCCCCAAGGCCTCCCCATCCCAGACTGACCTTACCCAGCTGCTTCCTTGCCCTCTAGCCCCTCACCTCCCGCAGACCCCTTCCTGATGGCCCATTTCCGGTGGCGGCCACAGCTGCACCTCTGGGGGAAGTGGCGGGTCTGGGGTTTCCAGCCCCGGTTTCCGCTGGCTTGTGAAGGAGACAGGCCCGGCCCTTGGCCCAGGCTGAGAGGAACCTACCAGCCAGGCTGGGCAATGCCTCCCCCACCCCAGGGCACGTTCCAACTTCACTCCATCACGCCCCAAGCTGACTGCCTCCCCAGGCCTTGTCCTTTGCAGCGGCAGGTAAGAGGCCTGGCTCACCTCCAGAATCAGACACAGGAGCCACGGGCCCTGCCACAGGGTGGGCGAACTTTGCTGTCAGTCCAGCCCCCCATCAGGCCCTCAAAGACAGACGCCCTGACCCCTAGTCGGCCGCATCTCCAGTCCTGCGTCCCTGAAGCCACGGCCTGCTCTTCACAATGCAAGTCTAAGCAGGATGCCCACTTCCCAGAGCCCTCCTTGGCTCCCCAGCACCCTCGCAATCAGGCCGTGACCCTCCTTGGCTCCCCAGCACCCTCGCAATCAGGCCGTGACCCTCCTTGGCTCCCCAGCACCCTCGCAATCAGGCCGTGACCCTCCTTGGCTCCCCAGCACCCTCGCAATCAGGCCGTGACCCTCCTTGGCTCCCCAGCACCCTCACAATCAGGCTGTGGCCCAGAGCTTGTGCCAGTAGAACCACCGCGGCCAGGGCTGCTTGACCACTTGCCCTGAGAGCCTATGCCGTGCAGCCCCTCTGCCCGGATTCTGCCCAGGCCCACCTCCTCCAGGGGGACCAAGGGGACTCCAACCCCTCCCATGCCTCCCAGCTGTGCTCAGTACCACGGGCCAGGGAGGCGGGGGCGCAGTGGGCGTGGCCGGCCGCGGGGTGTGCACCTGCAGAAAACGAAGGCCCATCCTTCACACCCAAGTCCACCCTTCGGCGTGGAAATTCTGTTTTGCTGAGACGGAGTTTCACTCTCGTTGCCCAGGCTAGGGTGCGATGGCCCAATCTCGGCTCACCGCAACCTCCGCCTCTGGGTTCAAGCGATTCTCCTGCCTCAGCCTCCTAAGTAGCTGGAATTATAGGCTCCTACCAGCACACCTGGCTAATTTTGTATTTTTAGCAGAGACAGGGTTTCTCCATGTTGGTCAGGCTGGTCTCGAACTCCTGACCTCAGGTGATCCGCCTGCCTTGGCCTCCGAAAGTGCTGGGATTACAGGAGTGAGCCACCGTGCCTGGCCCAGCGTGGAAATGCTGCCTTTAACTTGGAGTCCACCTACCCAGGCAGGAACGCACCCAGGTGAAGTCCTTGAGGCTGCTGAGGCGGGAGGGCCGCAGGTTCAACCCTGAGTGGCCCATGTGCCGGGCTGACAGGCTCAGAGACTTCTGGTGCTTCTCCCAGTGGAGTGGGCCCTAGCCTCTGGAGGAGGTTGTGGAGGCTGGTGCTCAGCTGGTGGGGCTGGGGGGACTCTGTGACACCCTCCTCCTTCCCCAAGACCTCAGCTGGAGTCAGGAGCCCATCGTAGTGTCCCTGGGGAAGTGGATGGGCTTCATCCCAACATCTTGTCCTGGGAAGGCAACCCCAGCTGGCAGGCCTTATGGGGCAGGAGTTGGCGCCTCGACTTTGGTGGGGTCATGTCCCAAAGCACAGGCTCCAGGCCGTGCCTCTTCCCCAGGAGAGCTGGAGCCACCCCTTCTCCAGCCCAGGACACAGCTTCTCCCTCATTCCTGAGCCACCCTCTGAGAACAGAGCTGTGACTCACCCCCACCCCCAGCACCCGGTCTTAATCCTACAGGAAGTAGAGACACCTGTCAGCAGCAGCTGCCACCCGGCCTGCCCCACACGGCTGGGGCCGCGGGCTGGAGGCATGGGGCTGAGACGCTCCAGAGAGCCCCAAGAGCCCAGGTTCCGGCCTGGCTTAGGATCTAAGGCGCGCTCTGTCCAACCCTCCCCTAATCCCATGTTGAAAAACAAGGAGAAATCCATCCTGCTTGCACACTCCCAGGGACGGGGCCCTCACCCTCTCCCAGAAAGCCTCTCCCGTCTCCTGAGCCACACCACAGACCTGAGGGCCTGGTCCCACTCACCAGTATGTGGCGACCCGGCGCAGATCAGACGGGGCCAAGTGGTAGCCACACTCCTCCCAAGCCTCCTTGCAAGCCACTTCCTCCAGCGAGAGCCCAGGCTGGTCCACAAGGCCGGCACACAGCTCAACTGTCACCCCCGCTGAGCCGGGCAGGGCTGGCTGCAGCTCCCGGGGCCTGTCCTGGTCTACAGCTGCTAGGGACCCTGGGAAGTGGCGCTCCACCTCGCCCGCATACACAGCTGCGTGGGAGGAAGCCAGACTATGCTCACAGCCACGTGGTGGCCACCTCCAAGTCACCCGTGCAGCCTGGCCCCCTCACAGGGCCTCAGCTTCCCCTGGAGCCCCCTCCCACATCTATATTCAGACCCTCAGGACCACAGGGACCTGAAGGTGACCCTGCAGATCCCCTTCCCACCCCAGCTGGCCTCACCTGGCCGGAACTGCTTCACCAACACCAGGCTCCTCCGAGAAGAGTTGAATAAGAGAACGGTCACGCTGTGTACGGTGGGAGGGGCTCAGCACATCAGCACTCCACTGGCCCTGCTTGGGGCCCTGCCTCCCACCTTTCTGTTCCCAACATGGCCATCCCACCTCCTTGCCAGCAGCCCAGGGAGGTCAGGCCCCTTGCTCAGATAGGATGGCTGAGGCCCAGGCAGGACAAGAGCTTTCCAGGGTCACAGTCCGGCCAGGACCCAGACCTGCTGTATTCCAGCTGGCAGGATGGGAGGCAGGGGGCAGGGAAGGACACACGGGCAGCTGAGTAGGTCAGGGTGCTAGCAGCTGCAGCCGGGTGACTGACAGGACATTTGGCCCTCACTGACCAGCTGCCCACCAGCCACACTCCTCGACCCACGTCGCCATCCAGCCCAGACCCTGGATGCTAGGGGCAAAGGCTCCAGGATGACCTCTCCCTGCCCTGAGAGGACTTGCCCACCATCACGGTCCTGGTGGCCTGAGCTAAGACCTGACTCAGCCCCCAGGCCTCAGGCTGACCCCTCCGGGACAGGAAACCCAGAGGCCGGGCAGAGAGAAGGGACTTTTGGAGCCCCACAGGGAACAGAAACGTCAGGGAGGAGAGGGCCCCTTCCCCCTGGGCCCAGTGTTCCCATGGACATCAGTCTGGGGCTTCCCCAGTGGCCGGGCTGGGCCAGGCTCTCACCTGTCATGCGTCTTCATGAAGTCCCAGGACTTCTGGGCACCGTTCTAGAAGAGGCAGATCAGCGGTTACAATGTGCCAGGATGGGCAGAGGTGCTTGGGGAACCAAGGAGGCCACAGACCCGCCGCACCCACTCCAAACCAGGGAGATCGGCTCATGGCCTGGGCCACAGGACCCAGGAGCTGCAGCTCCCGTGGGCAGAGGAGCAAGCAGCCTGGGAGGGGCAGGGAGGTCGAGGACAGCCTAATACCCTAGGAGTGAGGCAGAAGACCAGGGCAAAAGGCAGGGAAGGTATCCAGGCACCCCATGAAACACTGCCCAGCACAGACCGGGCACAAGGGGCTGCAGAGAGACGCACACTGTCACCAAGTATAGGAAGGCTCATGGAGGCTCAGGGAGGCTCAGGGAGGCAGGCAGGACCCCTCACAGCAGGGCAGGGAGGGACCCCAGGCAGAGGAGACCAGGTTTTCCTGCTGAAGCTTCCTTGGGCCACTGAACAGGGGGAGACGGGAGGGCAGGAGGGGCCAGCACCAGGAGTGGATGGGGCAGGGCAGGGTGGCGCCCCAGCCAGGTAGGAGATGGCACTGCAGGACTCTGTGACTGTTGTGATGGTGACCGGGCTGGGCCCCGCCTCCCACCCTCCCATCCCCAGTTTCTGGCCGTGGCTCTCCCACACACCCTGTGGTCCTGTTCTCCTGTGGCCACCCTCCACCTTCCCCCTCCACACGCTGGGCACGCCGCCCTGGCAGGCCCCTGCACCCTGGGTGGGCAGGTGTGTGGGCTGGGCCTGCTGGGGGAGGCTGGAACTGACGGATTCTGAGATGCACTCCCATCCTGGGGGCTGGGCCTGGGGTCCCACGGGGTCCCATCTCCGGCGAGCTCAGCCCATCTGCCACTCCGAGGCCCAGGTGAGCTGCTCATCCCACCCTGGGGGCTCTGCCCAGGCTGTGAAATGGACAGAGCCTGAGCGGCAGACACAGGAAGTGCAGCCAGGACTGCAGAAGAGGGAAGAAGCCTTCCTGAGGACTTCCTGGAAGAGGTGACGGAAGTGAGGGAAGGGATTCTGGGCAGGCAGAGGCACAGAGGCCCTCTGAGCTTGGCTGGCAGGCAAAGGCGTCCTGGGAGGAGAGTGCCCATTTCCAAGGGAAGGGAGGGCCAGTGTCCCGCGCAGGTCAGGATGCCCAAGAGGCCGTGGGGTACCACTCCCGGGAGGCGAGCCCAGGCCTGCCTGACATCCAGCCACCCCAGAGCCAGCCACCCAGCCAGGGCAGGCTTCAGGGAAGCCCCCTGCCCACAGCCTGCCATGTGCCTGCTATGCCCATGCCCCCTCCCCACCACTGCTTCCCCCTGAGTAACATCACCCCATGCAGGTCTCAAGGACCCTCTCAGCTCAAGGTCAAAAGTGTGTCAGACCCTTAGGTCCAGCCAGGTCAAGGTGCAGGAAGGTTCAGGGAGGCCACTGAGGCCTGGGAAAGAGGGGCAGGGCTGGGTGCAAACAAAGCCCCATCACCTCAGAGCCATGGGGGTCCCCCGCCTTTGGTCTGCCTGACATCACAGGCCTCCCCTGGCTGGATGCAGCAAAAAGCTGAGGGCTGCAGCTGTCCCTGGGTGGCGGCCAAGGTCCAACCCAATGTCCCTTGGCCCTGAGAAGACGCCGCCCGCCCTGAGCCTGCATCCGTGTCCACCACAGCCACGGCCCACACCAGCTCAGCTCTGGTTACCAGAGCCCCTCAGCAGAGCTGTGCCAGTGGGCTGCACGCTGAGGCTGCGAGGGCTGCCCTGAGCGCTTCACTGGAAGTGAGGGAGAGAGTGCTGCCACCAGGGCCACAGAGGGCACCTGCCTGGGCTGCCCTGTACCTGCTGCCTGAGGCCCAGCCCTGTGGGGACTGTGCGGCCACAAGCAGGCATCCCATGTGGCCATCAGGGAAAAGGGCAGTGACCCCATGTCCCCACCTGCTGTACCTCGACTGATCCCAGCTGCCCCCCGCCAGCACCACCAGCTTAGCTTTGCCTTGGGGAGAGCCAACAGGACTCCCGCCACAGGGAAAGTGAGGGGCACAGGGCCTCTCTCAGGCTGGGGGCTAAGAGGGCTTCACAAGGATGGTGAGGGGCAGCATCCTGGATGTGATGGGGGGGACAGGATGCCCCCTGAGGGAGGCAGGCAAGCAGAGGGGCACGGCGACCTGGACCACCTGACCTGATGAGAGGCTGGGGGCGCTGGACTGACTGTGGCCAGGAAGGCAGTCTTTGCCTAAATGGCATGCAGGAGCTCTGGCAGAGGGGAGATCTGCTGGGGGCAGGCAGGCATGCAAGCAAAAGGTGGGGCCCAAACCGGACAGGGCTGGGCTTAGAGGAAGACAGGCTGGGACTCAGTGATCCACTGGATGTGGGAAGAGGATGGCAGTAGCTCCTTCACCCAACACATATGCCTCATGCCTGTAATCCCCATGCTTTCAGAGGCCAAGAGTTCGAGGCCAGGAGTTCAAGACCAGCTTGGGCAGCAGTGAGACCTCGTCTCTACAAAAAAATTTAAAAATCAGCCGGGTGTGGTGGTGTGCACCTGTGGTCCCAGCTACCGGGGCAGGGGCTGAGGCAGGAGGATCGCTTGAGCCCAGGAGGTTGAGGCTACAGTGAGCTGTGATCATGCCACTGCACTCCAGCCTGGGAAACAGAGCAAGACCCTGTCTCAAAAACAAAACAAAACAAAATATTCCTTGTGAACCTACCATGTGCCTGGTGCCAAGTGAGGCAACACAGCCCCTCGTGTCGGGGCCTGGCATGGGAGAATGTGACACCCTAGGAGGTGGGGAAGGCTGAGCTTAGGCAGATGGAGACTCCAAGGAGGTGCCCTCCCTGGAAAAAACCCCAAGGAGGAAGCCCACTTTGAGACTCGCTCAAATTCTCACTCAGCTCCTTCTCCTACCTCCCTGCTTCCACCCTCTGCACTCCTTGCTCCTTCCTCCTCGGCCCAGCTATCTCCTCCTTCAAGTTGCAGCATGAAAGCCACCATTTCCAGGAAGCCTTCCCTGATCCCCAGGGCAACCAAGGAGTCCCACTGCCAAAAGGGTCGGATTCCGGGGACGGGAAGGATAGGGCCCAGCAATGCTTCCTTGAAAGGATGAGTGGTGTCCCCTCAGATGTCCCTCCTGCGGCCCCTCCCCGGCCTGGGGGCTCACTGGGTCGGGGAACCCGCGATCCGGCGGGCGGAGAAGGGGCCGACCCGGAGCTCGGCGGGAGTCGGGGGCGGGGCTCCGGGGCGGGGCCCGCAGCGCAGAAGGCGGTGGGCGGGACGCGGGTCGTGGGCTGGGCCGCCGGCGGGGACACGGGGGACGCGGAGGGCGCGGGGACGCGGGCTCACCTGGCGGTAATGCAGCGTGAGCGGCCGCAGGTAGGGTGAGGCGGCGCAGCGGCCCACGGACGCTCCCTCGATGCGGTCCATGGCGGCGCCAGGACAGGCGGGGGTCCCGACCGCAGTGGGGACCAACCCGGGGCAGCGCCCTGGCAGGACGGGAGCTTTCGGGCGCGCGCGTGACGGCGGCTCTGAGCATGCTCCGTGGGTGCGCGGGGCGGGGCGGGGCGGGGCGGGGCGGCCGAGGTGGGCGGGGCTCGCAGGTGCCACCTGTCGGGTGCTGCGCGCCTGGGGGCGCCGGTCTCCGCGGTGCCAGGGGAGCCGTGCAGGCACGTGGGCGTCGCGCAGAGGAAGGACTGGCTGGGTCGACCCCGGCCGCCGGGCGGGGCCAGCCGGACCGGGGTACAGTGCTTGGGTGGGACTAGGGACCTCTTGGCTGGGGGAGGGAGGGCCTGGAGGTGGTTGGAGCCAAGAGCCTGCCCGTTTGGGGTGCCTCTGGGGATGAACCACAACCCTGAGATTAAGTTACTCCAGGGGTCCGCGGGCGGGGCCGGGGGCGGAGCAGCGCCCCAGGGAGGGAGGGACTGGGCCCAGGAAGAGAGTCACGGGAGGCCAGAGAGAGGGCCCTGGAAAGAAGCCAGGGGAGAGGAGAGTGGGGCGCGGGAGGGGCCAAAGCTTGGGCCAAGGGGGCTTCCCCTCGAGGTTGCTGGTGTCCAGGGTGGCTGGGAGCTGCCACGCTGTCTCTGCAGCTGTCCCTCCTCCACTCAAAAGCCAGCTGCCCTTCCCTCCTCCTGCAAGTTCTACCTTGATGACGGTCCTTCCTGGGTGTGGAAGGGTCCCAGGCAGCTGCAGTTCTTCCTTGGGCATGGATTCCAAGGACCCCCTCCAAATGCCACCACGGCCTCCACAGGGGCTGGAAACAATATTGAGGCAAGGGAGCTAAGGCCCACACTGGCCCTGAACCCTGACCTGCACCTGCTTTCTGAACTATGGCCCAGGGGAACAGGCTCAGGGTGGACTGGCCATGTGGGCTTGAAATAGACTCCCAGATCCTTGTTCACTATTGCTGTGTAACGAAACACTCCAAAGCTTAATGCCTTAAAGTGCCCCTTTATTGCCTGGCCTATGGATCGCCCAGCTCAGCCAGGCAGCCCTGCCTTGGGGTCTCTCTGCAGTTGTAATCAGGTGGCAGCTGGGGCTGGAGTCGTCTGAAGGCCAAACGGGGTGGACCGTCCAGGATGGCCTCTTCACCCCTGGCCCTCAGTTGGGTGGCTGGAACAGCCAGGGCCAGCTGGCCTCCCTTGTGGCTGGTGTGGGCTTCCCCGAAGCCTGGTGGTCTCAGGGTAGTCGGATTCTCCGGTAGCAGCTGGCTCCTTCCAGAGCACGTTCACTAGGCCGGGCCAAGCTGCCAGGCTTTGTGTGACCTGGCCTCAGATGTCATATGGTGTCATTCCTACTGCATCCTGTGGGTCAGAAAGTCCTGGGCTACCCGCAGATTCCAGGGAAGGGGTATCACCAGGTGGGAACGCTGGGGAACACGGTCATGAAGCCAGCATCCAAGTCCAGCTGTCACCGCCCCAGTAGCTCTACAGGGGCCTGTGTCTCCCCGCTTTAGCCATTCCTCCTGGTGTCCCAGAAGCCAGAGTTTACCAACCAGAGCACCCAGCCCAGAAGCTGGCCCCACCCCACCCCACAGCCAGGCAGGCCTCTTCCTCTGGTGCACGAGGGGCCCAGGGTAAGTGCGCATCTTCGCATGTCCCATGCAGTCCCCTTCCTGCCTGTGATTGTGTGGAAAATGAGGATGAGTCTCAGCTTCCAGCAGCAGCAGCCCTGGGGCAGGCAGAGGCAACAGCAGCCCCATCAAGGAGCCCCTGGGAGAGCCAGCAGCTCTAGAGCACCGTGCTCCTCAGACTCACTCAGGTCGAGGTGCCCAGCAGTGCAGATTGCAGAGCTGAGGTGCATGAAAATATCAGCAAGGTGCCTGCTGTGGGACGCAGCCTGGTGGCTCCTCAAAAAGTTAAGCGTAGAATTATCCTGTGGTCCAGCAACTGTCTTCCTGGGTGCCTACCCAAAGGAGTTGAAAACAGACACTCAGACAGATGCTTGTTCACAACAGCCAAAGGGAAGAACAACACAAGCATCCATTGCCAGGTGAATGGATCCACAAAATGCAGTGTAGACGTGTAAGGTAACATGACTCAGCCATGAGGAGAGAAATTCCCACACAGGCTACAGTGTGGATGAACCTTGAGACATTATGCTCAGCAAAAGAAGCCAGACACAAAGGCCACGTCTTCCACGATTTTGTGTATATGGAATGTCCAGGCCGGGCGTGGTGGCTCACGCCTGTAATCCTAGCACTTTGGTAGGCCGAGGCAAGCAGATCACATGATGTCAAGAGTTCGAGACCAGCCTGGCCAACATGGTGAAACCCTGTCTCTACTAAAAATACAAAAATTAGCCAGCCGTGGTGGTGCGCACCTGTAATCCCAGCTACTCGGGAGGCTGAGACACGAGAATCGCTTGCACCAAGAAGGCAGAGCTTGCAGTGAACTGAGATCTCGCCACTGCACTCCAGCCTGGGTGACACAGCAAGACTCCATCTTGAAAAAGAGAGAGAGGAGAGAGAGAGAGAGAAAGAAAGAAAAGAGGCCGGGCGCGGTGGCTCAAGCCTGTGGTCCCAGCACTTTGGGAGGCCGAGACGGGCGACACTGCACTCCAGTCTGGGCGACAGAATGAGACTCCGTCTCAAAAAAAAAAAAAGACAAGAAAAGAAAGAGAGAAAGAAGGAAGGAAGGAAGAAAAGAAAAGAGAAAAAAGAAAGAAAAAAAGAAAGAAAGAAGGAAACGTCCAGAACAGGTAAATCCATGAGACAGAAAAGCAGCTGCGGGCTGGTGGAGCTGAGGGCAGGGAGAATGAAGAATGCTGACTAATGGATGCTGGGTTTCCTTTCCTTTTGGGGTGAAGAAAGCGTTCTGGAACTAAGTGCTGGTGGTCGCACAACAGTGTGAATGTACTACATGGCACTCGGTGTGCACTGTGAAGTGGTTAATGTTCTGTGAATTTCAGTTCCATTTTAAACAAATTTTATTTAGAGACAGGGTCTCATTATGTGGCTTAGGCTGGACTTGAACTCCTGGCCCCAAGCGATTCCCCCACCTCGGCCTGCTGAGTAGCTGGGACTACAGGTTCACACTACCATGCCTGGCTCAGTTCAATTTTTTGTTTTTTAAAAAGGAAAAACCCATGTCACTGAGGCTGTTCAGGAACATTCTACGCTGTCTATGACCATAGGGCCACTGCCCACCCGTGGAGCTGAGGACAGGGCAAGCGAGACCTGCTGTCCCTCCTCACGAGATGGAAAGGGAGACAAGGCAGAAGCAGCCCAGACACTTTACCAGTTCCTTCTGTGCACTGGGGTGGCTCAAACAGGGGTTTCGGGACAGGCCTGATGTCACAAGGAGTTAGGACAGGCATGCCGATAGGCAGAGGACAGCCTCCCTGAGGACACGACACTCCCCAGAAACCCGAAGATCCAAGTCAGGAGAAAGGAAGCTGTCCTGGCAGGAGGAGACCGAGGCCGGAAGAGGCGTCATGGCCCTGGGGGCAGTTCCCTTGGCCTGTGTTTGGCACATCCCCTGGGGCACTGGGAGTCTTGGAGGGGTTGGGCAGGGCAGGTGGTCACATGCCCCTCTGGGAGGTCACTGCCCCTGTGGGAGGTCACCGAGACTGCCTGGGGCCAGGGGAGGAGGGGACTGGTCTGAGGGCCTTTGGCTGTCCAGAGCGGTGGCTGTGCAGAGGGTGGCTTTGGTCCCCATGGAAGCTGGTGCAGGAGGAGGTGGAGGAGGAGCTTGGTTTGGGGAGGGGCTACAGGAGGGGGAATGAGAGGACTCAGTGTGGCCAGGTGGCCTGAGTCATGGTGGAGAGCTCTGAAAAGCCACCTCTGGCTTTGGCAGTGTGGGGGCTTCGGAGACCCTGCTGAGTGTAGTGGCAGAGGCCCCTGCAGACGCCCTGTAGCAGGGCCAGAGGGCACCAGCGTCAGCTCCCCAGGGCTGCCAAGACAAACCACTGCCAACCCAGCAGCTGGGAACAGCACAGCCATGGCCTTCCAGCCCTGGGGGATGAGTGTCCAAAATGCATCCCACTGGGCGAGGGTCAAGGGTCACAGGGCGGCTCCTTCTGTGGGCTCCAGGGGAAGATCCATTCCTTGTCCTCTCCAGCTTCCCGAGGTGCCCCCGGCCCCTCCTCACCTTCGAGGCCAGCAGAGTGCCCCTCCGTCCTCTCTGACTCTGCTGCCATCCTCCATCTCCACCTCCACCCTCCTGTTGCCTCTTCTGAGGCCCTTGTGACCACATGTAGGGTCCCCCGGGTCACCCAGGACCATCTTCCTGTCTTGGGTCCTTCTGTAGTCAAACCTGCTAAGTCCCCTTTGCCACCGACGCTCCATACTTGCGAGTTCTGGGGATCCAGGTTTGGACTCTGGGGAGGATGCATCGGGAGGGCATCACCACCACAGCAGGACCCTGTGGCACCAGGATCTCCACAGCAGGACCCCGTGGCACCAGGATCTGCGGCCTGGGGCCTTGCCTCGAAGCAAGTGGGCCGGTTTCTTGCAGGACACCGAGGAGATTGCTGTGGGCTTCTGTCCTTCCTCTGTAAGGGGAGTGAGGCAAGGTCCCCTGCTAAGGATGAGATGGGAGGGGAGGGAGGCAAAGTGGCCTCGTTGGCAGGGAGCTTGGGTGCGGGCCCCGAGGGAGCCTGGGGAGCAAGGCTTCCTGGTGACGCCCGGCGGGGGGATGCTCCTGGGCCATGCTGGATGCAGGGCAGGTACAAGGGGGACCACTGGGCTCCTCCAGGGCTCAGCTCCTTCCCAGTAAGGTCACAGGCAGCAAGTGGGTCAGAGAGTTGAGGACGCTGAACAGGGAGCTCCAGACATGACAGAGCCCAGGTGAGGGGCTGGGGGCTGGGGAGGACGTGGGGAGCCAGGGGCAGGAGGGACGTAGGGGAGCCGGGGGCGGGGAGTCCGAGGTAAGTGCAGAGGGAGTGTCCCAAGAGAAGCTGGGTTGAGGGGAAGTTGGAGGAGGGTCAGGATGGGGGGTCAGGAGGTCTGGGGTGTGGGCACGGAAGTCCACTTGGTATGGGCAGGAGTTGGGTGCAGAGTGCTCATAAGTGAGCAGAGTGGCAGGCTCCAGGACTGGCCGCGGGGGGGTAAGGGGGTACAGCAGAGACCACACCCAGAGGAACAGCAGGGGGCTGGGCCGCGTGTGTGTGTGTGTGTGTGTGTGTGTGTATATGTGTGTGTCTGTGTAAGGGAGAGTGTGTGAGAGAGGGAGTGTGAGTATGGGTGTGGGTGTGGGGGGTATGTTTGTACGGGGGGGTGTGTGTGTGGGGGGGAGGGTATGTGTGTGGGGGGTTTGGGGGTGTGTGTGTGTGGGTGTGTATAGGGGTGTGTGTGGGGGGTGTGTGTGGGTGGGTGTGTATAGGGGTAGGTGTGGGGGTGTGTGTGGGTGTGTGTGTGTGCGGGGTATGTGTGTGAGTGTGGGGGTGTATGTGTGAGTGTGGGGGTGTATGTGTGACTGGGTATGTGTGTGGGAGGTGTGTGCGTGTGAGTGTGGGGGGGTATGTGTATGTGAGCATGGGGGGTATGTGTGAATATATGTGGGGTGTGTGTGTGAGTGTGTGGGGGTTATGTGTGGGGTATATGGGAGTGTGTGTGTGTGTATGGGGGTGTGTGTGGGAGGTATGTGTGTGTGGGGGTGTGTGAGTGTGGGGGGGTTATGTGTGTGCATAGGGGATGTGTGTGGGAGGTATGTGTGTGTGGGGGTGTGTGTGAGTGTGGGGAGTATGTGTGGGGTATGTGTGGGGGTGTGTGTGTGTGTGTGTATAGGGGTGTGTGTGGGAAGTATGTGTGTGTGGGGGGGTGTGGTGGTATGTGAGTGTGGGGGGTGTGTGTGTGTGAGTGTGGGGGGTATGTGTGGGTGTGTGTGTGTGTGTATAGGGGGTGTGTTTGGGAGGTATGTGTGTGTGGGGGTGTGTGGTGGTGTGTGTGTGGGAGGTATGTGTGTGTGGTGTGGGGGTGTGTGGTGGTGTGTGAGTGTGGGGGGTATGTGTGGGGTATGTGTGGGGGTGTATGTGTGTGTGTGTATAGGGGTGTGTGTGGGAAGTATGTGTGTGGGGGGGGTGTGGTGGTGTGTGAGTGTGGGGGGTATGTGAGTGTGGGGGGTATGTGTGGGGGTGTATGTGTGTGTGTGTATAGGGGGTGTGTTTGGGAGGTATGTATGTGAGGGGGTGTGTGTAAGTTGGGGGGGTATGTGTGGGGGTGTGTGTGTGTGTGAGTGTGGGGGATATGTGTTGGGGGTGTGTGTGTGAGTGTGGGGGATATGTGTGTGTGTGTGTGAGTGTGGGGGGGTGTGTGTGTGTGTATAGGGGGTGTGTGTGGGAGGTATGTGTGTGTGGGTGTGTGTGTGTGTGTGAGTGTGGGGGTATGTGTGTGTGTGTGTGTGTGTGTGTATAGGGGGTGTGTGTGGGAGGTATGTGTGTGTGTGTGTGTGTGTGTGAGTGTGGGGGTATGTGTGGGTGTGTGGGTGTGTGTGTGTATAGGGGGTGTGTGGGAGGTATGTGTGTGTGGGGGTGTGTGTGTGTGAGTGTGGGGGGTATGTGTGGGGGTGTGTGTGTATAGGGGGTGTGTGTGGGAGGTATGTGTGTGTGGGTGTGTGTGTGTGTGTGGGTGTGTGGGTGTGTGGGTGTGTGTGTGTGTATAGGGGGTGTGTGGGAGGTATGTGTGTGTGGGTGTGTGGGTGTGTGGGTGTGTGTGTGTGTATAGGGGGTGTGTGGGAGGTATGTGTGTGTGGGTGTGTGTGTGTGTGTGTGAGTGTGGGGGTATGTGTGGGTGTGTGGGTGGGTGTGTGTGTATAGGGGTTGTGTGGGAGGTATGTGTGTGTGGGTGTGTGTGAGTGTGGGGGTATGTGTGGGTGTGTGGGTGTGTGTGTGTGTATAGGGGGTGTGTGTGGGAGGTATGTGTGTGTGTGTGTGTGAGTGTGGGGGTATGTGTGGGTGTGTGGGTGTGTGTGTGTGTATAGGGGGTGTGTGTGGGAGGTATGTGTGTGGGAGGTATGTGTGTGGGGGGGTGTGTGTGTGAGTGTGGGGGTATGTGTGGGTGTGTGGGTGGGTGTGTGTGTGTGTGTATAGGGGGTGTGTGTGGGAGGTATGTGTGTGTGTGTGTGTGAGTGTGGGGGTATGTGTGGGTGTGTGGGTGTGTGTGTGTGTATAGGGGGTGTGTGTGGGAGGTATGTGTGTGGGAGGTATGTGGGGGGGGGTGTGTGTGTGAGTATGGGGGGTGTGTGGGGGGGGTGTGTGTTTGTGAGTGTGTGTGCAGCCAAGCTTCTGCACTGAGTGGGAACAGGGCGGCTTCACTAAGCAAAGGGGCCGAGCAGGTTGGAGCTCCTGCGACCCAGGAGCGCGCTGCAGAGGAGGCTGAGTATGGAAAGGCTTCCTCCCAGGCCGAAGGTCCTGCCTTTGTGAGGTGCTTGGCAGGGAGAGCCCAGGAGCTCCTGTTTTTTTCTGGGCACCGGAAAAGCCTTTTCTTTTCACCCTTGATAGGGAGTTTTGGTGATGGTTAGGTTGTTTTTTGGGTTTTTTTTTGGTGGGGGGTTGTTTTTGTGTTAGGCAGGGTCTCACCCTTGCCCAAGTTGGAGTGCAGTGGTGTGATCTTGACTCACTGCAGCCTCGACCTCCTGTGCTCAAGTGATCCTCCCACCTCAGCCTCCTAAGTAGTGGGGACTACAGGTGCGCGCCACCACGCCCAGCCAATTTTTTGTATTTTTTGTGGAGATGAGGTCTCGCTATGTTACCCAGGCTGGTCTTAAACTCCTAGGTTCAAGCCATCCTCCCTCCTTGGCCCCCACAAAGTGCAATCAGGCATGAGCCGGTGACCCAGCCTGTTTTGCATGTCCTAAGCTATATTATCTTTTGTCTTGCCTAATCTCACAGTGGGCTCAACCTTACCCCGTCAGCTGGAAGTCCCAAGAGAAGAGAACTGAACAGAGCCTGGGGTCAAGGTGCCTTCAGCCTCCCGGGGACTTCACGGGAGCCGTTCAGGGCCATCAGTGGGTGGGGACTGGAGGATTCTAAGGATGCCCAGGTCCCCACAGTCAGGGCATCTGACAAGGCTGGTGGGGGCTGCTCTGCAGTTCTGCTTCTAAACCCCCAGGGCCTTCCCACCGTCTCCTAGGTCCTAGGCATGAGTCAGAGCACATACAGTGGGGAAGCAGCATCCTTAGCTGCACCGCAGGCGCCACCCGGTGTCACACTCTCTACTCTCAATGGCCAGCTCCCACGTGGGCACAGCCGGCCTCCAGACCCTCCCTTCACAGCCCTCTGAAGGCTCCCTTCCCCTTGCTCTGGTGGAGTCCGTCCTGCAGCCACTTCTTGAGACAGGGGGGCATGGAAGACACATTCTGAGCACTGTGCCTATCTGAGAATGTCTATTACACTCTCATCCTTGAATGATAGCTGGGCTGGGTATAGAAGTCTAGCTAGGGCCACACATGGTGGCTCACACCGGTAATCCCAGCACTTTGGGAGGCTGAGGCAGGTGGATCACATGAGGCCAGGAGTTTGAGATCAGCCTGGCCAACATGGTGAAACCCTGTCTCTAATAAAAATACAAAACACTAGCTGGACATGGTGGCACATGCCTGTAGTCCCAGCTTCTCAGGATGCTGAGGCAGGAGAATCACTTCAGCCCAGGAGGTGGAGGCTGAGAGTGATCTCAGTGAACTGAGATCGTGCCCCTGGACTCCAGCCTGGGTGACAGAGCGAGACTCCATCTCAAAAAAAAAAAAAAAGAAGTCTAGGCTGGAAGTCACTTTCCTGCGGCGTTTTGCAGGCATTGCTTCATTGTCTGTTCGCCTCCAGGGGCTGCTTCCACTTCTCCGGCCATGCTGAGGCCCGTTTGGGGACCTAACATACGTCCATGTGGAGAATGTGCCGTGTGCCCTGGAAACGAGCACGCACTCTCTGTTCGCGTGTTACCCACATTGCCGCATCTTGGCCTGGGGATGCTTGAGCTGGCAGTTTCTGAAAGACGAGTTAGAGATAAAACTGAAATAAGAGGTGACATCTAGGATGGACTTCAAAATAATCACATTGGGAGAGGGAAAGGAGACGGCAGAGCTGACCCCATGCTCAAGACCACTGAGGCCTTCTCAAAAAAAAAAAAAAAAAAGGGCATAGTGCAGAGAGGAGGTGTGGGAACCAGAGCCAGCTCAGAGTGGTGGCGGGCATGTCACTCCAGTGGCTTCGCTGCTGCGTCAGAGCGGGGGTGGTCCGCACACTGTGTCTGCCGCAAGGCCCGTGATGAGCCGTGGCCAGATCCAGGATGTAACCCAATAGCAGATCCAAGAAGAGTTCAACATAGTGGCCGGGCGCGGTGGCTCACGCCTGTAATCCCAGCACTTTGGGAGGCCGAGACGGGCGGATCATGAGGTCAGGAGATCGAGACCATCCTGGCTAACCCGGTGAAACCCCATCTCTACTAAAAAATACAAAAAACTAGCCGGGCGAGGTGGTGGGCGCCTGTAGTCCCAGTTACTCGGGAGGCTGAGGCAGGAGAATGGCCTAAACCCGGGAGGCGGAGCTTGCAGTGAGCTGAGATCCGGCCACTGCACTCCAGCCTGGGTGACAGAGCGAGACTCTGTCTCAAAAAAAAAAAAAAAAAAAAAATAGAGTTCAACATGAAGGAGACAGGAAAGCCAGGGATATTCCCCAGGTTTTCTGGCCCAAGCACCTGGGAGGTGAGCCCACCTGGAACAAGGGCAGATGTGGTTTGTTTGTTCTGGAGCTGGGTGGAGTGTCCTTGGGAAACTAGGTATTCACGTGCAAAAGGAGAAAGTGGATCTTCACCAACCGCCCTGATCACCTAACTCAGGCCGGGCGCGGTGGTGCACGTCTGCAGTCCCAGCACCTTGGCAGACCAAGGAAGAGGCTGCAGTGAGCAGTGATCACGCCACTGCCCTCCAGCCTGAGCCACAGAACGAGACCTTGTCTCTAAAAAAAATAGATTAACTCAAAATGGATGAAAGACCTAAATACAAGAGCTACAACCATAGAACTCTTAGAAGAAAGCAGAGGAAAAGCTTCAACACATTCCATTGGATGGTGGTTTTTTTGGGCATGACACCAAAGGTATAGGCAACAACGTAATGGACAAATTGGGCTTTATGAAAATTTAAAACTTGTACATAAAACAGCCAAAGTCCGTCGATGGAGAAATGGATAAGCAAAGTGTGATATACACATACAGCGGAGTATTATTTAGCTTTAAAAAGGAAGGAAATTCTGACCCATGGGTGACCCTTGAGGACATTATGCTGAGTGAAATACACCAGTCCCAAAAAGACAAATCCTGCCCAAGTCCACTTATATGGGATCCCTAGAGGAGTCAAAGGTATAGAGACAGAAAGTGGGGTGGTGGTGCCAGGGGCTGGGGAGCATGGACGGGAGCACTAGTGTGTTGACTGGGAACAGCTTCAGTTTTGGACGATGAAGGGCTCTGGAGATGATGGTGGTGAGAGTTGCACACCATCAATGTTCCTTAACACTACTGAGCTGTTTACTTAAAAATAATCAAGATGGCCAGGCGCGGTGGCTCACACCTGTAATCCCAGCACTTTGGGAAGCTGAGACAGGCAGACTGCTTGAGTTCAGGAGTTGCAGATCAGCCTGAGCAAAATAGCGGGACCCTGTCTCTACAAAAAATTAGCTGGACGTGGTGATACACCTGTGGTCCCAGCTACTTGGGAGGCTGAGGTGGGAAGATCTCTTGAGCCTCGGAGGTCGAGGCTGCAGTGACCTATGATGTACCGCTGCACTCCAGCCTGGACGACAGAGCAAGACCCATCTTTTTGTTGTTGTTGAGATGGAGTCTCGCTCTGCCGCCCAGGCTGGAGTGCGGTGGCCGGACCTCAGCTCACTGCAAACTCCGCCTCCCGGGTTCACGTCATTCTCCTGCGTCAGCCTCCTGAGTAGCTGGGACTACAGGCGCCCATCACCGTGCCCGGCTAATTTTGTTTTGTATTTTTAGTAGAGACGGGGTTTCACCATGTTAGCCAGGATGGTCTCGATTTCCTGACCTCATGATCCGCCCGCCTCGGCCTCCCAAAGTGCTGGGATTACAGGCGTGAGCCACCGAGCCCGGCCGAGCAAGACCCATCTTAACCAAAAAAAAAAAAAAAAAAGATTAAGATGGTAAATGTTATTACATGTTTGATAAAACACACAAGCACTGTTGGCCACGGTTGGCTCTGGTTAGGGAATGCACTGTTCATTGAATACTTTTAGGTGCTGTTTAAATTTTACCATGGCATGTATTACTCTTTCAATTTAAAAAACTTTTAAAAAGTGGTTACCATGGTAAATTTTATCTTGTATATCTTTTACTACAATAAAAACAAATTGGAAAACTTTGTGAAGTAGCTAGGTACACGAAAGCTGGAGCGTGTGAGTCGACGCCTGCACATGGGGAGGGCCCTGAACCACTGCTCCAGGGGCCTCCCTGGTGAGACCCCTGGGGAGCCCATAGGAAAGGTGGAAGGTCCCCCAGGCAGAACCTGGGAGCAGCAGCACAGGTCGCTGAGCGATGCGGAGGGGACAGATGTGGCTCTGAGCCCCAGCACAGGTCGCTGAGCGCTGAGCGATGCGGAGGGCACAGATGTGGCTCCGAGCCCCAGCACAGGTCGCTGAGCGATGCGGAGGGGACAGATGTGGCTCTGAGCCCCAGCACAGGTCGCTGAGCGCTGAGCGATGCGGAGGGGACAGATGTGGCTCCGAGCCCCAGCACAGGTCTCTGAGCGATGCGGAGGGGACAGATGTGGCTCCGAGCCCCAGCACAGGTCGCTGAGCGATGCGGAGGGCACAGATGTGGCTCTCAGCCCCAGCACAGGTCGCTGAGCGATGCGGAGGGCACAGATGTGGCTCTGAGCCCCAGCACAGGTCGCTGAGCGATGCGGAGGGCACAGATGTGGCTCTCAGCCCCAGCACAGGTCGCTGAGCGATGCGGAGGGCACAGATGTGGCTCCGAGCCCCAGCACAGGTCGCTGAGCGATGCGGAGGGGACAGATGTGGCTCCGAGCCCCAGCACAGGTCGCTGAGCGATGCGGAGGGGACAGATGTGGCTCCGAGCCCCAGCACAGGTCGCTGAGCGATGCGGAGGGCACAGATGTGGCTGTGAGCCCCAGCACAGGTCGCTGAGCGCTGAGCGATGCGGAGGGCACAGATGTGGCTCCGAGCCGCAGGGCCTGTGGTCAGATGTCTCATGCCTTGGGCCCCACCCTCCTGCTTGAGCTGTTCCTCTTTAACCTAGGGAAACTCTGACTTTGTATTTTCAAAGCCTCCTCCTCCACCGAGCTGTTCTCCCTGGGGTAAACAGGAGGTGCCCACACCTCCCCAGGCTCCACGCCCCTGCCCCTGCCACCGTGTGTTCTTGGGAATCCCCCCAACCACCTGTGTCCAGCTCTGGCTCCTTCCCCGGGGCACCTCCGAGCCTCCCGGTGGTTCTTCCCGGGCCTCTGCCCTGTCCCGGCCCCTCTGTGCATGCCTAGTCCACCTCCTCTTGCTGGCATAGGTGGGCACTTTGCTTCTCTCTCTTCTATGGCTGGGCACCTGCCATGCCAGCCTCCTCCCCCTGTAAGCCCATCTGCCCCAGGAACGGACCACAAGGTGGAAGGTGACAGCACCCGCCGGCCGCACACAGGCCCTCTGAGACCTGCAGGAGCCAAAAGTGCCTGAGGTGCTGGGCCCGGGTCTTCTCTGCCCACAGCGTGTTCTAAGCCTGTGGACAGTTCGCACTTGGTCTCGTCTCCTCTGTTGGTCTGTTTTGTTCCTGACTGTGGTTCCGGGACTATGAAAAGGGGTGTCACGTGCATGTGCGCATGTGTTCTGGGTGTGCCCCGACACCCCATGGCCCATGGGACACCAGGGCAGCCTGGCTCAAGAGAGGGTCCCTGTCATGGGTTGGGGCAGGTGGGGCTGGGTGGTGGGTGCTTGGGGCAGGGCCTGCGGGTGCTCCCCAGGCTGGCAGGAACAACCCTCACTGGGCAGTGCCTCCGGGGGAGTGGCGTGGTGGGCCCGGTGGCAGCAGGAGGTGTCCAGGATGGGCTCCAGATGCAGCCACAGACTTGGAGGGCAGAGCTCATAAATGACGAGGCTCTGGCCTAGGCCGGGGAGTCTGGCCAAAGGAGAAGACGCAAGTCACTTCCTCTCCCTCAGCCCAGCTCCCAGCCCCCCATAGAGCTGGGCGAGCAGGGGTGGTTTCTTCCTTCCCCACTTCGGCTGCCAGTGCTGCTTCTCCTGGGCCTTCCAACCCGGCTCCCTCGTCCACCCCCATCTGGCAGTGCCCTTAGGATGGGGGAGGGGTGCCCACTGCCCAAGACCTTTGCGGATGATGCCCTGGTCCTCTGGGCAGCACATCAGCCCATGAAGCATTCTCCACGCTGACCCCACACACCCCTACAGGACTCTCAGGCCCCACGCTGACCCCACACGCCCCTGCGGGACTCTCGGGCCCCACGCTGACCCCACACACCCCACAGGACCCTCAGGCCCCTCAGGCCCCACGCTGACCCCACATACCCCCACGGGACTCTGGGGCCCCATGCTGACCCCACACACCCCCGCGGGACTCTGGGGCCCCACGCTGACCCCACACACCCCCGCAGGACTCTCGGGCCCCACTCTGACCCCCACACACCCCCGCGGGACTCTCGGGCCCCACCTCCTGCCGGCCCAGTAGCATTCCCCAACCACAGCAGGGTCTCCCCAGGACAGAGCAGCCAAACAGGCCCACAGCAGGGCTGGGGGCTGCAAGCCTTGCCAGGGGCGGGGGCTGGGCTGGCCTCACAGTCTTAGGGGAGGCCTTATGGTCCCTTCCTGGGAAGAGAAGGGAGGGTGTGGCAAGGCAGAGGGGGACACATCTGCCCTCCTCTCCGCAGCCCACCCTGGACGTGGGGACTCCGGAAACCACCGCCAGGCACAAAATAGACCTGCCGGACTCAGGCCCACCCAGCTCCTCCTTCCATAGGCCCCAGCCCTGCTCCTGCTGGAACCCGTCTTGTGGACGTGCTGTCACCTGGGGCTGGCCGCTGGACCGAGGCCCCACGTGCCTGGCCTCCAGGCGCCCCTGGGTCTCGAAGGGAAACGGCTCAGCCCAGGGCCCCAGCACCGAGTGAGCCCCAGCCCCCGTGACAGAGCAAGCACACCCGGAAAGCGCTGGCCCGAGGAACAATGGCCTTCGTGTGACAGACCTTCCCTCTGTGAGAGAAAATAGAGCTCAGCAGAATGGCAGCTTCCTGCATTTGTGCCTGCGCCTGAAGGAGCGATTCACGCAGGGACCTCCCACAAAGAGAGCCCCACCCACCCCGCAACCCGGCCAACACTGCCAGGCCCAGTGTCCCAGGACCCCCACCCCACGCCCCAGCCAATACTGCCAGGCCCAGTGTCCCAGGGCCCCCACCCCACGCCCCAGCCAATACCGCCAGGCCCAGTGTCCCAGACCCCCACCCACCCCACACCCCAGCCAACACCGCCAGGCCCAGTGTCCCAGGGCCCCCACCCCACGCCCCGGCCAACACCGCCAGGCCCAGTGTCCCAGGGCCCCCACCCCACGCCCTGGCCAACACCGCCAGGCCCAGTGTCCCAGGGCCCCCACCCCATGCCCTGGCCAACACCGCCAGGCCCAGTGTCCCAGACCCCCACCCAGCCCACAACCCGGCCAACACCGCCAGGCCCAGTGTCCCAGAGCCTCCCCCTCTGCCAGATGCCAGGGCTGGGTCAGGGTCCACTGGCTTTCCAGGGAGCCCCTGCCTTCTTCCTAGGCTTTAGCTCCACACCCAGCAGCCAGAACACAGGCATCAGCACCACTGGTGAGAAGCATGGAGGGCTTCCTGAGAGCCAGGCACAGCGTGCTGCACGCTTGGGCTCTGAGGGACTGTGGTGAGGGCAGGCTGTGGGTGCTCAGGCAGCAAAGGTGGGGGTGGGAGGGGTGGGCATGGAGACCACAGTGGCTGGGGAGTGGGAGGTGTCCCTGGACATGGGGAGGCCAGGGAGGGCCACTGTACGGGGCCATGGCTGCAGGTGCCCGGTGCCAGCGGGTCCTGGAAAGCGTGTGCTCCTGAGTGACCCCAGAGCCCATGGGACATCTGACCTTCCAGGGGACAGTCCTTCATGGTAGAGGGACCTTGAGGGCACCCCAACATCCTTCCCTTCTGGAGAAGAGAGGTGGAGGGCAGCAACTCAGTGGGAGGAGATCTGATGAAGGTGCAGGAGTGAGCAGAGGTTCCTGCCAACCGAGGCATGGCTCCTTTGCACTCCCCCAGCTTCCGGGAGAATCTGCCCAGCTCCAAATCATCCCTCTGAGGGCCCAGCCACCATCAGTCTCTCCCCAGCTCTGTACACAACCTGTGTGTGGTCCCCAAGCCTGAGGAGCTCCTGCTACCATGAGACAGCCTGGAGCCCACCCCCAACCCACTGCCCTTCCTGGGACCACTCGCCTCTCCTGGTCTCTCTTGGGCAGCCTAGGGCCTCTGGTGTTCAGGGTTCTCACCCCCTCCCCTCTTCCTTCCATCACCCAAGCCTCCCCTTAGGAGTCCCTAGCACACAGAGACTGGGACTACCCTGCCCCTGGGGGACACACATGCCCTCCTCTGCCACCAGGTGCAAATGGCTGTGACGAGGCTCTGCGCAGACATCCTGATGCAGGAGCCAGTAGACAACGCCCAGCTGCCCAGTGCTGGCCCCGCATCACACTGGCATCGTGCCCAGCCGTCCACAGCTCTGAGGCTCCTCCCACCCACCACCCAGCCCTCTGATCTGCATCCTTCCTAGCACCCCTGCACCGGTCAGGCTTTCCCTGCTCCTGTGCCTCCTTCCCTCTCTATCCTTCACCTGCCTTTCCACAGCTGAATTGTACCTGCAGGGGACCCTGGTGTCCTCTTCTCAGAGGACCTGAGCTCACACAGGAGACTCAGATTCAGGTCCCTGTTCCATTACCTGGGCTGTGTGCCCTCCAGCTCCTCACGCCAAGGGCTGCCTCCCCACTTCCCTGGTTCATAGGCAGCATGGCATGGCTCCCCAGAGTCCCCCGGTTAGTGCCAGGCCCTTCATAAACACGTGCTGCTGCTTATAGAGTGCCCGCTAAGATCTGGCACCTCCTTTCACCTGCGTGAACTCCCCCAGGAGCCTCACAGGCAGGCAAGACTTGTCCAAGGGACAAGAAGCTGGGCTGGGGTGGCCACTGGCTTGCTCTCATCGAGTTCCCGGGAGGAGCTGTAGGTGGGAATGCTGAAAGCCACGTGCACATGGTCCCCGGGCCCACCACACCCGTGAGCTGGAGGGTGGGGGCCTCCTCTCCACCAGGGAAGCCTGCCTCCCCATCTCCCATACCCTCTTGCTGACCTCCCTGGAAGCTCTGTCCAGGGAAGTCCGGCAGGAGGAGGGACAGGCCATGTCTGTCTGACAGTGGCAACCTCAGGTGATGATGGTGGTGGCAGCCATGAGGACAGAAAGAGGCAGTGGTGATGGCGACAGGGACGTCAGCAAGAGGGGGTGCACCACTGGCCCGGTCTGTGGTGACACAGCAGCAGTGGGGCCTGGCTAGCCGCCCCCCGACCCCACCTGCCAGCTGCCTCTTGCAGCAGGAAATTGATTTCCGGCTTGCCAGACTCTCCTCTCAAAGCTCCTGCATCCCCCCCAAGCCGTTCACATTAAGTTCTGCTGTTTGAAATCCCCGTGGTGGCTTCCGTTAGCTGACTGAGTTGGCCTGAGTCAGAGCCAGGGCTTTGCTGGGAAGGCACCCAGGGGGGTCTCAGAAAAAGGAACTGCAGGAGACCCCAGGGCACATGGTGGGAAGTGAGCAGCAGCTGTGGCCATCCTACTCCGCCTGGCTCGGTGGCCTCGAGTGCCATGGGGAGCTCTGGTGGGCGCTGGTGGGCTGTGACACTGGCAGCAGCTCTCCACTCCCACCAGCTCCCAGAGACCCAGCCCCAACTACGGGTGAGCTTACAGCCGATGGCCAATCAGGGTGCTGTGCTGGGCTAACCTATGGGGCCTGGTGAATGGGCAGTGTGGAGCACAGGGGAGAGGGGACGTGGGGGTGCAAACGGCTTGATTTGGTCAGGAGCGCCACAGAGCTCCCGGGAAGGAGGGATGAACCCTGGCCGCGCCGGTTCCCTCACTCCCCTCCCAGGTCTCAGCCCCTCTTCCCAGCCCACAGTCCTGGGTGAGCGTCTTCTGCATGGGAGGCCGCGGGCGCTGGGTTTTCACGACCCTGAAACTTGAGCCTGCCCTCGCTCTCTCAGAGCCTGTCAACCAGCAGGGAGCAGAGGAAGACAGCAGAACTGGGAGGGGCACCCTCTGTCTCAGGGTCTTCCTCCTCCTCCCTCCGCCCGCCCCCCGCGCGGCAGGGTCTGGAGTCGGGAGACCCGCCCTCACGGTGCCTCCCCTGGAGGGGACATCCCGCGCCTGCACCCGCCCTGCAGACCGCACGCGGAGCCCCAGCCTCACTCCCCACCCCCAGGAGCCCCGAGCCAGGCCTGCCGTCGCCTCTGACCCCAGGCTGGGCCGGCCTCCTCGTCTGGGCCTCGGCTCGGAGGGTTTCCTGCCCGCCTGCTCCTAGCCCGGCAGGAAGTGGACACCTCAGAACAAAGGGGCCGGCGGACAATGGCCATTGAATTGGGCCGGGGCGCTCGCGCAGGGACAGGCCGCCAGCTGCCCTCGCTGATAAGACCCTCCCCGCGGCGCCCAGCGCGGGGGCGGACGCCCGGCTCGGCCTTCCCTCCGCCGCAGCCCAGGCCTCCGCAGGTGCGGCCGGGACTCGGGACCGCGGGCTGCGAGTGGGAGGCTCAGCCGCGGCCTCAGGGGGCCGTGCCCGCCCCGCTGGGGGCGAACGAGGAGCCAGCGCCCGGCACCAATCCCAGGCGCGCGCCGGGGAGCCACCCTAGCACCTGCCCCCGACCCCGCCCCGCGGTCTGACCCCCCTGGGATCGGGCCCCGCCCCTACCGCGCCCGACGAACTGAACCTCCTGGGATCTGGCCCTGCCCCTTGCACCTGCCCCTGCCCCGAGATCTGAACCCTTAGGATACAGTGGGTCCCGCAGTTTGGGCCCTCTGTGATCTGACCCCGCCCCTGCACCTGACCCCGGCCTGGGCTCTGGGGGTCCGGCCCAAGCCCTGGGCAGGCGGGGGCGGGGGGTGGTGGGTGTGGGGGGTGTGGGGGCCAGACTCCACCCGGCTGCCTGAGAGCCTGGCCCTGTGCACGCCAAGGAAGCCGCGCTTTTAAGAGGGTGTGATATTTGATATTTCCCCAAAATGCACCAGACGTCATGACACTGGAGAGCCTCAGGGCTTGGCTGCGTTTCCTTGTTTCCTTCGCATTGTTTTGGACAGAATGACAGCCGGGGAGGGCTGGCCACGTGGCTGCAGCATCTCCTGGCTTTCTGCAGGGTCCAGTCACTTGCTGTCCCCAGGGGCAGCCTGGGCCTCACGCCTGTGTATACTGCAAGGGGACACAGCTTGGGGGGAGGGTCTGCTCCGAGGAATATCCTCCCCAGCTGGGCCTCAGGGCAGGGCCATTGGGAGAGAGAGGCCACATTCCTCCCCGCCCCGAATCTGCAGGACTGTCCGACATGGGGGTGAGGGTGGCAAGGAAGGCTTCTTGGAGGTGGTGCTTGGGTTGAGTTTGCCAAGGGAGGAGGTGACAGAGGAAAGGCTTGGCAGGCAGGGGCAGCGGGGCATAGACCCCAGTCAGGGGAGGGCAAGGAGTCCCAGGGGCACAGGTGGGGACAGCAGGGGCTGAGGCCATGCTGGACCAGGGGAAGGAGCAAGGCTCTGGAGTGGCACCCTGGAGGCGGTGGCAAGCCATAGCAGGGCGGGGGATAGTGGTGACTGCTTATTTGCTGGGGTCCCCAGGAGTCAGGTCAGATGGGGGTACAGGGAGAGGGTGCTAGGGCTGTGACCAGAGCTCCAGGGAAGCTCCCCTATGCAGGTCCTACAGGACCACCTTGGCAGTGGTGCTGGTGAGCATCATCACCCTGGGCCCCTGCTGGTGGGCTGGGGTGGTGGCCACAGCATGCCAGACGTGCTGGGGTGCTACAGGCTGTCTCCTCGCTCAGGGCTCTGAGCATCGATGCCCAGCCAGGGCCCCGCCATCCAAGGAGCCAGCCCCAGCATGCCCTACCATGTGCGTGAGCACCCCCATCTCCTGGGTACCCCTGAACCCTCTCTGAAGCCTGGTTAAGTGGATACCTGCCTGCCATATCCTCCTCCACCTCACTGGCCTGGCCCTGGCTGTGGCCCTGCTGGGACCACCGTCTCCCCTCCACCCTGATCCACAGCCCTCTGGGGCCTCTTTCCTGCATGAACCGGAGCTTCCTGGGTCTCCCTGCACCCACTGGGACCGATCCTGCATGCCCCCAGTGCTCAGCCATGCAGCTCATGGCGCACGTGCCTTCTGTTTTCTGAGCCATCCAGCCTAGGCCGTGGACACCGGTGTCCAGCCCCAGCACTCGGGCCACAGGAAGTGGGAGGTCCAGTGGCTTCCATTCCTGCCCTTGATCAGCCCTTGCTGCTTCCTGCGGCCAGGCCCCCCCTTGGCGCCGGGCAGCCTGGTGAGCAGTGACTCATCCAGAGCCCAGTACCTGAATGTCCCGCTCCCGGCTCTCAGCAGAGGACCCTACCCCCGCCTCACCCCGCCATCTGGCCTGGGCTGCAGGACTGCCACCACCCAGCACACACCTCCTCCTCAGTGGCCCCACACCTGCTCCCACCCACACCGGCTGGGGGTCCTCCACTGTAAAGAGCATGACACCCCAGTCTCAGGGGACTCCAGTCCCCCAACTCTCAGAGGCCCTTGCTGTCCCTGGCCGTGGGGCTCTGCCCACCTCTGCCCTGCTCTCCCTAGAGCCACCAGCCCTGCCATCACACACCCTCTGTTGCCTGGGTCCTAGGTTGGAAGGCCGACCTGCCTCTCCGTACACCTGGGACCTTCTGTGGCCCATTTCAGCCTGGCCAGCCCCTCCTCTGGGAAGGTTTATGGGCTCCCGAGGACCCTCTCAGCCCCTCCTCATTGAGGCCGAGGACCCTCTCAGCCCCTCCTTATTGAGGCTGCCTCTCCTGCCTCCACCCCATGGACCTTGCCTTTGAGCTAGGTGTGTCCCCAAGGCAGAACTCACTGTCTAACCCCACCCTATTGTGACCCTCGCCCAGCTCGCCTGGAGACACTCCACGGGTCAGGATGAGAATGGAAGTTGCGCTGGGGAGCAGAGAAGGCTCCGAGAAAGCTCCCCTATGCAGTGCCCTGATCCTAAATCCAGGTGGCCACCCCATTTAAGTGACAAAGGAGCTCCTTTCCTCCCTGGAGGCCTCCCCTCCCATTGGCGGGGCTCGTACCCTCCTCATGACACTGTCACACATGTCCAACACGTGCAAGAGGGCTGCATCGACACAGGCACTAAGGGCCCCTCAGGCTCCCATCCTGCACAGCCCACCCAGCTGTCCCGCAGCGCCTCCTGACGGCCAGGGCCCGAGGGGCCTCCCCCAGCTTGCAGAGCCTGTGAGTGTCCTGTGCATGGGTGTGTACTGATGCACCTGTCACCCAGTGGCCGTGTGGCCACCACACCCCTCCCCTTGGTGGACTGGGAAATATCGTCTCTGAATGGCAACCTCCCCGGGAGCCAGGCTGGGACACACCAGCCCAAGGGCGTGCCCAGGGCCCTCCAAGGCCACCAGCAGGCTGCTGAGCCCCGATTTTCACCTCCCAGGCGCCCATCATCCCAGGCTCTTCCAACCCCAGCCCCTCCACACATCACAGGCCCCTGAATTTCACCCCACCTGAACCCACTCCTTCCCGCTGTCCCCCTTCCCTAATGACAAATCCCTGCTGAGACCTTCACCAGGGAACCAGCCTCATCTCCTCCTCCACCTGCCTCCTGGGCCCACCCAGGGGCACCCCCAGCCTCTGGGTCCTTCTCCATCCCCTCCCCAGAGTGCTCCGAAATGGAACCAAGCATGCGCTCTGCTCACAGCCCCACAGCCCACCCTCCAGCGGCTGGCAAGTCCACTTCTCCTCTGCAGGCCGGCTGCTGCGCCTCACGCCCTGATTTCCCTACACAAACTTGTGCCTGTGGATCTTGTGGGGTGGGGGGTGTAGCTCGAAGTGCTTCTCCCCCACAATGACAAGGGCGCCGGCCTGAGGGCAGCACTCCCCAGTTCCTGCTTCATCCTCGCCGACTCTGCACACGCGCTTGGCTTTCTCCGAGTTTGCTGAGTGAATCCATGAACGAATGAATGAGAAACACGCATTTTCCAGAACCCCATGTGCAGCTGGAGGGAATGCCCTGGGCAGAGGTTTGTGGGGGGGCAACTCAGAGGGGGTGAGGCCTGCAGGGTGGGCTGTGCGGGGACAGCGGGGACGGCGGCCCACTCCCCATCCTCCAGGCCCCCGGGGACAGAGCACAGACACGGAAGCTTGAACATCGTCTCCATGCTGAGTACGTGTCTCCAAGCACGTGTGTTCCTGCGGCCCCAGGCAGGCGAGGCTGTGGCGTGCAGGTGCTGACCCTAGCTCAACCTCAGCCCACAGTGCCACCTCCACCTGCCAGGTTCTGCGGCACCTGCACTCCCGCCCTGCACACCCGCCCAAGACCCGCACGGCAGCCAACTCAGCTCTACAGGTGGTCCAGGCTGGAGCAGAGTCATGGAGGCCACCCCCTGAGGTGTGCTGGCTGCCAGGTCAGGCTGGGGTCATTTTCCCAGGCTCCACCAAGGCGGGCACCTGGCAGACAATGTTATTGTCCACAGGGAGGCAGCAATGACTCAGTCGGGCTGGTGCAAAGGCCCCTGGCTGCAAAGGAAAGGAGGGTCCCCACATCGTCTGGCACAGTGGGCACTGCCTCCCTTGGGCAGGAGTGACTGGGCCTTCTGCCCGGCCTCCCATCCCAATCTCAGTCCAGCTAGGGCCTCCTAGGCCTCCGTTGTCAGAGACAGCAGGGCTGGCCTCTGGTCCCAGCTTTGCTGTGAAGTGGGCATGTGTGACGCTCCCTCCCTGCCTGTCAGCGAGCCTGAGCTCTGGCACTTCCCCAGTCTAGGCCCCCCGGACTGCTCAGGAGTGCCCTGACCCCAGCTGTGGCTCCTCCCTGGCCAGGGTCAGCTGGGGTGGCAGCCCCAGGGGGCACTGCGCATCACTGTATCAGGGATGGAACAGTGTCGGGGTTGAGGTCAGGGTTGGGTCCCCCAGCCTAGCGCCCCTGACCTCACAGTCCCAGCCGTGCTCATTGTGTAGGGACAATGGCTTCCTGAGCCAGGTTCCTCTCCGGGCAGGAAAACCACACAGAACCTCCCCTTTGCCACCGCCCACGGCCCCTTTGAAGGGCCTGGGCTGGCCTCAGGCACTGACTGCAGCTTTGGGTCCTGCCCCCGGCGCCACCTCTTACCAGCCTGGCCCAGGTCCTGGCCTCCCCAGGGACCTGCCAGCCCTTCAGGCACGTAGCACAGGCGGCAGAGACAGTTACTGATGGCCCGGGAAGCCGCCAGTCTGAACCGTGCAGGCAGCGGGCTCAACACGGCATCAGAGCTTGGAAGGATGCGGAGTACTGGGCCCGGACTCCCCACAGGCTGGAGACAAAGGCAACCACCCCCACTTGGTGCCTCCCAAGAGACCAGGGTGCATCTGCAGGGTGGCTGAGCCCTGTGGGGGCTGACAGCCAGGGGACCCTGGAGGGTGTTGGCTCTGGGGCAGGCGCACCTAGGCTGGAGAGGGCAGAGGGTCCTGGCACTCAAGGCCTGAGAAGGGCCATCTGTCCTCACGCAGGACAGGGGACTCGAAGTGGGGCTGCCTGAGGGCACGTGCATGCCCTGCCTCCCCAGATGGTCCTGGGGTGCCCCTGGAGATGCAGAAATTGGGGGCCAGTCCTGCAGGGGAAGGCAGGATTGGGGGGCTTTCTAGAGTCAAAGGTGGCAGGTGGGTCTGGCAGAGCTCTGGACTCTGAGGCCTTCGGCTGTTTCTTCAGCTTGGTGGTGGAGGTCTTAGACCCCAGGCAGAGGAGGCCGGGATGTTCAGGCCTGGGGTGTGTCCAGAGCCCCACTGAGGTCTCTGGGGCCAGGACTGGGACTGGGACTGGGATGCTGCAGGGGCGGATAATCTCCTGAAGCTCCCAGGGCTCAGAGTTCCTTTTCCTCCGAGCCCGTCTCCACTGTCTTGGCCAGGGGGTCCTTAGACCCGGAAAGGGAAGGACTGAGGAGGAAGGCAAGAAGGCCTTGCTGTGTGGGATTGGGGAGCACCAGCCAGGCAGGGCCCCAGGATTCAGCAAAGACCTCATACAACGGTAAATAACATCAAGGCATCTTCGTGGCCTCCAGATTCACCGGATGGGGTGCGAGGTGGGCTTCATTCCCCGGGAAAAGGCCAGGTGCCCCAAGGACGTAAATGTCCACTTCCAGATGGTGCCACCCGTGGCCGCCAGGGGGCGGGCCAGCCGAGTGTCCCGGACACACCGGGCAGGCCGGTCCCGCAGGAGCCTGGATCCCGGGTGCCCGTCCGTCAGTGGGTCTATGTCAGCCTGCTGTGTCTGGTTACTATCTGAAAGCTCCGTGGGAGAACGGCTGGGCGGCCCCCACCCACCCTCACCCAGCTGTGGGGGCTGGGAAGGGCGTGCTCCACACTCCCCCAACTCCCTCAAACCAGGGGAGCAGGTGGCAGACTCAGACTCCAGACAATGACAAAAGAGCCCCCCATTTCTGGCCCCAGGCCCAGCAGCTCCTCATGTAGCAGCCCCCACCCCACCTGGAACAGGACCAGAGAGCAGCAGAAGGGCCTAGAAGAGGGCTACTGTCAGTGCCTTCAAGGACACTGGGGGACAGAAGGTGGAAAGAGGGGTTGGGAGGCGGAGGGAGGGGATGGGGTGGAGGTGAAGGGAGGGGTGGGGGATGGGGAATAGGCGGCAGAGGGAGGGGTGGGGGCATCCTCAGGGGCTGCCTGGCATCTGCCCTCGAAGAGCCTCAGACACTCAGTGGGAGGCCTTGCAGGTGTCCCTCGCTGCCCCAGCAATGCCCAGCCCAGGCCCATTCTGACCTACTCTGGCTGGACTGACCAGGGGCCTGCTTGGCGGAGGGGCAGACATGGGCAGCAGAGGGCACCTGGGGGTTGGGGGAGTCTGGGCCTGTCTGCTGTCCCCTATTCCAGGGGCCTGGGCAGTGGGGGGTCATGCTGGAGTGCTCACCCAGCCTGTTGCTTCCTCACTCCCCACTCTGTGGCCGAGGGATGGAACAGGTGCCAGGTCACACAGCACTGGTGTGGGCTGGGTGACCATCAGGTGCCAGAGTCACCAGACACAAGCACCCAGACCATCCCTCCCCACCGCATCTGTGGAGAGTGGCCGCAAGGCCAGGCCTGGTGACTCCTGGGCCCTGTCACGGTGCCCCTTCGAGGAGAAACTACCAAGAGCATCCCCAGTCGGGCACGGTGGCTCACACCTGCTGTCCCAGCTACTCCGGGGGCCGAGGCGGGAGGATTGCTGGAGCCCAGGGATTGAAGGCCAACCTGGGCAACATAGCATGAGTCAAGCTCAATAAAAATATTTAAAAATTTAAAAGATCATCCACAGGCCCACAAGCGTCTGAGGGCTCAGCTACCATGTAGTGTGGACTGGGGCCAGTTGTCTGCCCTTCCATGCACACACCACATCCTCCTACATGCCCGCTATTCATGCACACCCAGTACGCGTGTACACGTATGTACATTCGTCTGCATGCACGTCTGCTCGCACCCATCCCACCACCATGTGCAAGGGCACTCACATGTGATGTGTGCACAGGCATACGTACGTAAAAGCATTATGCATTTCTCTGTGGATGGTCACACGCCTGCACGTGTGTGCCCCTGAGGCTGCCGGCTCCATCCTCTCTCTGGCTGGCTGACCCTAGCCCAGCAGCCAGCAGCCAGCAGCCCGTGTGGCCCTCAGCCCCTGCCCTGCCGTCACTTCTGGCATGTGGGCAAAGGTGACTTGGACTTGGTGGAGGGCAGAAAACTGCCCAGGAAAGCTCTGTGGCTGCATGAATGGGCAGAACCTGCCCACTATGCCCCACCTGAAATTGGGCTGGACACCCGTGCTTCCTGCCCCCTGGCCCTGAGCGGTATGTGCTGAGCTGGGGTGGGAGCGGTGAACAGGGGCCTGGTTGGTCTTGGGTCCCGGCCCTTGGTCCAACAAAGTTCCCAGCACACACCACCAAACTCCACGCTAGGACAGGGGTCCAGGATGCTCCAAGGCTGCCCGGGCATATGCATGTGCTCATGGATGCACGCACTCACACACAGACATGCTGCATTCCCAGAGGGCCGGCCCCTGGCTGGTGCACGCCAAGCACAGTGCGGGCACACGAGGAGGCCTGGGGACTGTGGGAGGCTGGGGAAGTTGGGGTATCCCTGGCAGACAGACCACGGCGGCTGGCTGCCAGTCACACTCCCAGCCTGAAATAGATCTTGCCACATGTGGGGACAGCCCCAGGCCACGGGAGAACCTCCAGGGCTCTGCCTCTCCAGTGCCAGCAGAGGCTCTCCAGGGCCCAGCTCTGCCCATCCAGGGTCCTTGGGGTTCCTTGGCCCTGTGGCCCTCTCCTGCGGGGCCCACTGCTGCCCTCTACCCTTGCAGAGCCTCAGACATGTGGTGGGAGGCCAGGGGCGGGGAGAGAGGCCATGCAGGTGCCCCCTCCCACCCAGCAATGCTCCAGCTTTGCAGCCCTGAGCCTGCAGGGGCACCCCTCCCCAAGGCACCAGAAGGGAGAGAAGCCGCCCAGGACAGCAGCTGGAGGGACCGGGCCTCAAGTTAAACATCCAGCCAGTCTCCACAAGGACACACTGCCAGGGCTGGGGCCACTGCCTTCTGCAGCCCCTACTCACCCTTCTGTCCTTGAGGCCCTGCCCCTGCTTTTGGCAGCTCTGGGCCGATGCCAGCCTGCCTTGAACACTCAGCCCAGGCAGGCAGCTCAGGCCAGTGGGGAGGGGAGAGTGTCTGGCCACACTGGGAGCAGCAGCCGGGCTGGGCCGCCCGGGGCCTGACTCTGAAGCTGCCGACCTGCCCATCAGCCGGTGGTCCCGACCTCACTCCACGCCACAGGGGAAGGCTCCAGGCGCCACCCAACGTGAAGCAGCCAGCTGTGGAGGGATGCTGGCCATACTCACTCCTCAGCGCCAGACAGAGGCTGACGGGTCATCCGTTGTCAGCTGTGTTGGACACGGGATCTACTCCCTCTGGCACTTGGAGTCTCCTGCCAAGCACCTGCGCTCAGGAAGGCCTGGAGACAACCAGTGCCCCTGCAGGGACTTGAGGAAGCCAAAGTCAGGGGTGCAGATGCCCAGCCTGTCCCTCCCCTGGACAGTGTGGTCCACACCCATATGGCGGGGCCAAATGAGTATGGGGCAGAATAAAAGCCAGTGAGCATGTGGGCAGGCATGACAGCTCCTCCGCAGTTGGGGTACGGGGTGTAGGGCATGGCAGCCCCTCTGCAGTTGGGGTACGGGGTGTGGGCAGGCATGGCAGCCCCTCTGTAGTTGGGATACAGGGTGTGGGCATGGCAGCCCCTCTGCAGTTGGGGTACGGGGTGTGGGCATGGCAGCCCCTCTGCAGTTGGGGTACGGGGTGTGGGCATGGCAGCCCCTCTGTAGTTGGGGTACGGGGTGTGGGCATGGCAGCCCCTCTGCAGTTGGGGTACGGGGTGTGGGCATGGCAGCCCCTCTGCAGTTGGGGTATGGGGTGTGGGGCATGGCAGCCCCTCTGTAGTTGGGGTACGGGGTGTGGGCATGGCAGCCCCTCTGTAGTTGGGGTATGGGGATTGTGGGCAGGCATGGCAGCCCCGCTGCAGTTGGGGTATGGAGTATGGGCATGGCAGCCCCTCTGTAGTTGGGGTATGGGGTGTGGGCATGGCTGCCCCTCTGCAGTTGGGGTACGGGGTGTGGGCAGGCATGGCAGCCCCTCTGTAGTTGGGATACAGGGTGTGGGCATGGCAGCCCCGCTGCAGTTGGGGTACGGGGTGTGGGCATGGCAGCCCCTCTGTAGTTGGGGTATGGGGTGTGGGCATGGCAGCCCCTCTGCAGTTGGGATACAGGGATTGTGGGCAGGCATGGCAGCCCCTCTGTAGTTGGGGTATGGGGTGTGGGCATGGCAGCCCCGCTGCACTTGGGGTACGGGGTGTGGGGCATGGCCCAGCTTGTTCTCTGGGTCAGGGAGTGAGGTCACAGGGCAGACATCCCTAAGGACTTGGCAAGGAGCCCAGAGGAGGGGAAAGGTCAGATCTTGTGCCCCACCCACCAACTCTGTGGCTTAAGGGGATCCCTCCAGGGGACTCTCCCCACCCCCAGCTCCATGGGCTGCAAAGGAGGAACCGTTCAGGCACAGAACATTGGGACCAAGACAAGGGAGCTCAAGGCTGGCTGTGGCGGAGCCTTGGGCCTGACCCAGCCCTGAGCCCCAGAGGCCCCACCCCCTCACTCTATGAAGCTGTGCAAACCACTTCTCCCAGGCACCCCCAAAGGTGGACACATGCTCTCACAAAGCCCTGGACCACTGAGCCCCCAACTGGCTGTTCTCCAGTCCCGTCAGGACTGGAACCTGGTATCCATGGGGTGGTGGTGGCCACCAAACACCAGGTCCCTAAGCCAGCTCGTAACAGCCTCAGATGGTCCTGCTCTGAGCAGGCAGCAGGCGGCGGCGGGGGCTGCTCAAGGCTGGGGTGTGCGTGCCTGGCAGGCCCAGCCCAGAAGGCAGCATTCAAGGGAACAGCTAGCAAGCTGGGCTAAGAACATTGAGGTGGAGTTGAAAGGCTGAGCTCCCCCTTCCCTGAGGCTGCAGCATGGTCTGGTCCTGGCACTGGGAAGGGCCCAGGCAGAAGGTGCCCGAGCTGCTGCTGGGCATGCTGGCAGGCCCCGTGCAGCTGCAGGGTCACAGCTGGCCAAGCACTGCTTCAGGCCTGTCAGCCTCTGGGTTGGGAGATGTGGGCCCCAAGCCACTTACGGGACCGAGGGATACAGACCTGAATGCACCCCTTGAGCTCTAAACTCATGGCAGGGAAAGCCCAAACCCAGGGTTCAGGCCAGCACCCAAAGGCGCCCGGCCACCATGGCTGTCTACTCCTGGGCCACAGCGCCTCAGCACCTTGGCCACCCAAGTGTCTGTGTGGCACAGGTCCCCACGGTTCCAGGACCCGGACGCTCTGCTCCACACCGCACCCTCTCTGGGAAGTCTTTCCTCCACCAGCCCAGAGATGTCCCACCAGCTGCTGTGGGGCTTGACTCGGGCACACTGGTCACCGTCTGGCCCCGCCTATGCCCCTCAGCCCCACACCCCAGCCATCCTCTCCCTCCTACGCCCCAGCCCCCGAGCCCCACCCGACCCCCGCAAAGGGTGGACAGCCACTGTCTCCTGGGCCTCCCCTTCCCCCGGCCCTCCCCTCCCTCCAGCCTCAGGCAGGCCCTTCAGCCAATATCCTAAACCACCTGTGTGCCCAGTTGCTCCTGCACACGCAGCGTGGAAACCTTCTTTCCTGGCCTCCCGAGTGGAAATGCCCAGCCAGAGCTGTCTGTCCTGAAAACCTCCCTCCAACACCCAACTGCCCCCAAAGCAGGTCTCCCCGGATGAGGTTCCTTCCCTCCTGCAGAGCTGCAGCCCACCTGCGCCTGGGGCCCCACAGCCTGGCAAAGAGCACCACGAGAGCCAGACACTGCCCCCAGCCCTGCACCCCAGCACCCAGGCCGAGGGCTGGATCCCTGCACACAGGGCACTGCCTGCCTCGCCTGTGCCCCTCAGCCACACATCTGGTCTCCTCCTCAAATAAGATCTGGTGGCAGGTATCACCCATTTCACCCCCCAAATCCACCCTCTTCGACCTCCAACAAAACCCCCCTCCATGCCACCTGGCTGTCATCTCTGGCCCGGCCCCAGTGGCCACCTGCCAGGCCGGGAGCCCCTCCAGCTGGTCCTCAGGGTTCCTCTAAGAGCACCCTCTCCAAGTCCCCTGCCCTGTGGCCCCACAGCCCACCTGCACCTCCCTGGGGGGCTTTGGGTGCCGGCTATGGCCCCCAGGCCCGCCCACCCTGGCCCAGGTGCTGCTTCCTGTCACCTCAGCCTCAGTGAAGCCCTTGTGGACTGGTCCTGCTGCTTCACTCTCTTCACAGCACTCACCTCCGGTGCCCACACTGCGCGGGGGCCCAAGCAGGGGCTTGTCCACCCGGTCCCCTGTGGCACACTCATGCCCAGCCCACGTCCAGCCCAGGCTGATGCACACTCACTCACAGCTGCTGCAATAGTCAGGGGGACCTAAAGACCCCACACCCCTCACTCAGGGCAGCCTCTGGGTCGCGGGGGCTAATAATCCACGGCCAGGCCGTGCAGCCAGCAGCCCCAGTTCTTGACCTGAGACACGGGTCGGGTCACAAAGGGCTGGCTCCAGCTGGCGCTATGTGGCCCCTGATGCACCTGCCATGGCACTACGTGGCCCCTGATGCACCTGCCATGGCGCTACGTGGCCCCTGATGCACCTGCCATGGCGCTGCCACAGATCGCAACACGGAATCAAACAAGCCTCAGGCGATTTCTGTTAAGTAACCACAGATCTTTCTGCTTTACTAAATCTATTCTTCCCCCGAGCCTTCGAGAAGCCCTGGCAGGACCCAGGCTGGCTGCTGAGCTCTGGGCGGGGGTATGGGGGGTCTGGCCTGCTGTGGGCCAAGTGGGGGCAGGACAACAGCCCATTCCATGGGGAGGATGCAGCCTCCGGGGGTCAGTGTGGCACAGCTCTGCCTCCAGGCCACCCTCTCCTAGGGACACAGGGTGAAGCCCCCTCCTTGGCCACATCCAGGGCAGCCATGCCAGAGCTGAGACCCCCTATGGGTGGTACTGGGACCTTTCCATGAAGAGGCCAGGCCCTGGGGAGGCTCTCGGGCCTCCCTCTGCCCTCCCGCCTGGATGGGGGACCTGATCCAGCTCTGACAGGGAGCACCACTGCCCTCTGGCTCTGTCCACGGGGCACTCCCAACACCAGGACACTATGCAGGCCACGCCCGCACTGCCTAGTTATGCTCAGGGCGGGTGGGCGCCGGTCTCAGCTGTCGGGCACTCAGTTCATCTGCGGGCAGCCGCAGGGCTCCTGGGGACACAACCCAAGTGTCCCTGAAGCAGAAGTCTGAACCCCATGCTGCTCCAGGCGGTGCAGGCAGTGGGAGGGGTCTGGAGGAGGCAGGGGTGGCGGTGCCTGCCTTGGAGGAGGCAGGTATCTGGATGCAGGGCCACAGCTGGAGCCAGAGGACCTTCAGACAGCGTGGTCGCGGGAGAGCTGCTGCCTCTCAGGTGCCAGACCCTCAGCTCCCACGGCTGCGCCAAACAACTGCAGGGCTCCAGCTTTCTCTCTGGCAGAGGCCACCGGTGCCGAGCACCGCTCAGGAGGGATGGTGCGGAGGGTGGCTGGAGACTCCAGAGCTGGTCCTGAGTCACAGGGCCAGCACACTCAGCCCTCCCACACGTGGACCAGCAGTGGGGCTGCCCTAAGCCTGTTTCCTTCCAGTAGCAACACTACACTGCCGGCCTTGGAGGGTCCTTGGGTGAGTCGATGGCAGGCAGCGGGACCTAGCCCTGTGCACACCAGGCCCACATCTGATCACACACAAGCAGACGCTTGGTCCGGTTTCCCTTGCTGGATAGAAACACAATCCCAATGGCAAGTTCCACAGGGGACGGGGCTGTGGAGCAGGTGCCACCTGTCACCAGGAGTCTTGGTGCTGGGGCCTGCCTGCTGCGGTCCTGTAAGCCCGTCTGATGCTGAGGAGACCCGTGAGGCCCCCCGCCAGGATGCCACCTGCCTGGAGGCCACACTTCAGTAGCCATCGTCTTCATCGCCGTCACAGCCGTAGTCTGCAGAAGAGCACAGTCATGAAGCCCAGAGCCCCTCCCCCTCACCCTGTTCCTGGTACCCCTCCAGGAGACTCCGGCCCCAGCCCCACTGGCTGTGGTCCCCGTGCCCTGCCAGGAGCCATCTTGGGCTCCTCTCCACCTCCTGGGACTGGCATGCACCCAGAGCAGGGCCTCGCTCCTTGTTGAGGGCACCTGAGAGCAGCATGGGCTCCCTCAGCCTCCCTCCCTGGGCGTGCAGGTCCACGGTAGTGGGCAGACCCGGGAACCTCATGCTGCTGGCTGGGCGGCCCTCATGGTGGGTACCTCACTGTCCCTAGCCTCTCTGACCCTGGCTGGCTCCAACCTCACAATCGACATGACCAATTTACAAAATGTCTTAGTTCAAATTTCTTTCCAGGGAGAAACAGAAATTCAACTTGAAGCCAACAGGCCCAAGTTCAGGGATCATGAGGGGTAGTAGCTGATGCCTTTAATTCCCCTGAAGCCCTCCCAGCTGTCGGGCCCCACCCACCATTGCCGCCCATCATCTGCAGGGCACTGACGCAGGGCTCTCCGTCCTCCTCGTCAGGTTCCTCCTCGTCAGCCTCCTCATCAGCATGGTACGACACAGGCCCGCTCTCCACCAGGACCGCCTGGGGCCTGGCAGGCTCAGCTCTGAGGGCGGGAGAGCTTGGGAGCAAAGCCTGGAATGAAGTAGGGCTTGGATACACACAGAGCTGGGAGCACTTCCTCGCAACAGACCCCTCAGACCCCCTAGGGCGGGCCCAGGATGCTCAGCCACTCCTGCCCCTCCAGCGGGTCGCAGGGTTGGCCAGGGCTCCCAGGCCCACTGGCTCCTTCTGGCCTCCTGGTGGCTGCACCGTGAGCTGTGTCAGCATCAAGATGCCACCCTCAGGCCTCTGCCAGCCCCTGCTCCTATACCCTACTGGGCCCCACCCCAGCGCTCGGGGAGCACGCAGAACGCCTTTCCAGACCGTAGGCCTCGGCCGAGGACACTGTGGCCTCTGCCCCCGGGGGGCTTGGCCTGGCCTGGCCCCCAGAACATAGACAGAGGCTGCTGGGGCCGCAACCCGCCAGCACCTTCAGCTGCACTGGGACCCTCCCTGCTGCTCCCTGGTTTCCTGGGCCAGACCAGTCACCAAAAAATGACAGTCCAGATAAAAGACCCCTGAGCCCTGAAGGGCTGGGCCCTGTGACCTGGCAGTGCCTGCTTCCTACATACAGGTTCCCTGCAAGCACCAGGCCCACAGCAAGGCTGCTCACCCTTGGCCCGAGCGCTGAGCAGGAGGCACACAACGGTCCCCACTTCCTGCCCGCTCCTGCTCCAGCAACCAGGAGCCCCGCCCTCGGGCCTCGATTCTCTGGCCACGCCAGGCCAGTGTGGAGCAAAGGGGCAGGTGCCTCTGTCAGGCCTGCTCTCCCTGTGCTCACAGACCAAGCATCTGGGCCCAGGAAGAAATGGGTGGGCTGCCTCCCAAGGTCCCCCTGCCCTGGCTGCCTGGGACAACGCACCTCTCCTGTGGCCGCCTTCTTTGCTGGCTGCGTAGACACCAGAGGCCTCAACCTGCAAAAGGAAGCACAGCATGGTGGCCTCAGCCCAGGCTCCCAGAACGCCTGCCCACTTGTTCCCTTTTGCCTGTCTTCACTTCCCCAGCGTTAACTGATGGTTTCTCGGTCCCTCTGGAAGTCTGGTTCTGTGTCCAGCCTCTGTGAGCTCCATCAGTGCTCACCTCACCTCAACACAGAGCTCTTACCCGTTCACATTCTCAACAGGGTGCACCACTTGACGCAGAAACACAGAAGCGGCAGATGCCCCGCTCCCCGGCCCACTCCTCTTCCAACAGCGCCTGAGCCCTCAAGCAGCTGCCTGCTGCCCTACTTCACTCAGGGCGGAGGGGAGGGAGGGGAAGGGACACTGTTAGACCCGAAGACCCCAGACTGCTTCCCCAATCCCCGTCAGGCCCAGGGCAATCCCTGCTTCACCTGACAACACCCTGCACAGGGCCTGCTCGCTGGCCCGCCACACACAAAGGCCAAAGGTGCCTTCCACATGCCAAGTCTTCTTGGAGACTGCTGGTCCCCCCAGGGAGACAGGGGACCCCACAAGAGAAGACGCAGGCATTCCCCGCAAGCCCCAGCATAGACACACAGGGCTGTCAGGCGGGCAATGAGAGGGCTCAGGGCCTGTGGGGAAGGACGCAGCAGGGGCAGAGCCCTTCCCTCCAGGGCACAGCTGTGTGGGGAGCGGTAGGGGGCCTGAGGCAGGGCCCTGCCTGTGACGTGTCAGATGAACTCTCGGGACACTGGGAAGGAACCCCACGACAGGTGGACATTAGCAGAACACCCAGACATGGAGCTCTGCTCGGGGTGAAGCTGACAGCAGGTGTGAGCCAGGCTGAGGCCCCAGGCTCCCCATGCGGCCCTCTCCGTAGTCTGGAGGAAGTGGGACCCTGAGCTCCCAGAGCTTCTGGTGGGGCTATATCCTCAGGCCAGGCCTCCAGCCTGGTTCCTGGAGCCTGGCAGGCGCTGCTTCGCCGTCCCCACCCCCATCCCTAGGCCCACTGTGCAGTGGAGCGGGGGCCTCTGGGGATGGCAGCTGGCCCTGCGGCGGAGCTTCCCAGCAGGCTGACTGCGATGAGACACCCCACTGTGGTCTCTCCAAAAGTGGCTGGCACTCCAGCAGGCAGGCCCGGCGGCTGGGTCAGAGGCCTGATCTTGGCGGGTGGGACTAAGGCCCCAGGAGATTCATGCTCCGGAAAGTCAGGCCACCAGGCCCCCATCGAGGAGGGCCCTGAGCCTCCCCCAGCTCAAGGAGAGGCAGTTTCTTTTTTTCTTTTTTTCCTGAGACGGAATCTTGCTCTGTGACCAGGTTAGAGTGCAGCAGCGTGATCTCGGCCCGCTGCAACCTCTGGAAGAGGTAGTTTCTTCGACTTCAGCAGACTGTGCCTTAGCCAGAGGGGAGCAAATGCTGGCGGGCAGGACTATGGGGCCACAGGGAGAACGGCGCTGTTACGAGGGTGAACTTCCTGCAGGGACATGCCCTTCCTCCCCCACCTGGCACTGAGGACATGCTGAGATTCAAGTCACAAGGTCCTGCTGCACTGACCCAAGGTTCTGACAGACAAATCCAGCTTTTCCAGAACCAGGAAGCAGCTGTGCCAGGCCTCACCCTAGGGGGCCAAAAAGCTCCCTACTCCTGCAGAGCCCGGCTGGAGAGAGGGTGCGTGGTGTTCAAGGGTGCAGAACCGTAAGCGCTCCCGGGGTCTGCGGGCTAGCTGGGGGCCTGCCTCAGGGGCTTCCCCTTCCTTGCAGTATCCTGTGTGAATCTGAGGCAGCCAGTCCACATGGGAGGGTCTGAGAGCACCTGGAGAACAAGCTCCCACCTGCCATCACCTCGGCCACGGCCTTGGCCTGTAAGGGGGTCCCCAGCCAGGGGCCTGAGGATGTGGAGGCTCTGTACCCATCGATCACACAAACCCACTGCTGGGCTCAGGCTGCTCCCTCTCACAGCCACGCCAGCACGTGTTGACCCCACTGGCTGAAGCCCGGTCCCAGCCCAGCTTGGTGGACCCTGGGGCCTGTAAGCAGACAGGAGGGGAGCTCATCTGGTGGGCCCCACCTTTTCCCCCCTTCTAGATATGGGGGCTGGGGCCCACGGTCCACGTTGGCCCCTCTGCCTGTCCCCAGAGGGGGATGTTCAGGCATGATGGCAGACTGATCTGCCTGGGCTAGAGGAAGACCCCGAGGGTCACACGAGCCTGAGTGACCGCAGAGCGAGGAGGACACAAGCTTGGAGGGAGTGGCTGCCCACACCCCCACGTGGCTCAGCTGCCCACACCCCTGCATGGCCCAGCTTGGGTTCTGCAGGTGTCTGTCATCAGGGGAAGCACGCGTCACGACACGGGACTAGGGGCAGGTGGCCAGAGGGAGACGGGCTGGGCAGCCACCAGCAGCCTAAGAGAATGGGGGTGCAGCTCAGGCTGGTTCCCCCACACCAAGGAGGGGCTGTCATGCCTGGGCCACCCAAGGCAGCACGGCTGCTGCTGAGGGACGCTGTGGTCGCTGGGCTGAGGCAGTGCCTCCTCAGCTGAGCCCCTCCTTGGTGGTCTGTCCCCACCTCCCTTCCTCAGGTTGGGGCCTCAGCCTCTTTCCAAGCAGTCCAAGTCCCTTTTTCCTCACCCGAGCGTGGGTGAAAACCTGCCCCCATGGGCTGCAAGGGCAACCGGGACGTGCCCTTCTGTCCCCAGGTAGACCCCCCTCTCCCCTGCCCTGCTGGAACTGCCTGAGCTGCCCAGGCCTGAGTGGGGGTGGGGGTGCGGAGGGCCGAGGTATCCCAAGCCCTGAGGTCTTCATGCTTCCGTCTTAGAACACTAAATATTAACGAATCGGATCATGGCCATTTGCGGGGGAAGGTTGATGGGTTTTGAATGCAGAAAGCAGTGCATGAACACGCAGATTTATGTGCACATACACTGTGTACACACAGACTCACGCGCACACACTGCACACACTCGAGAGATTTAAGACACACACACGCCCCATGCACACAGAGAGACACACGCACTGTGTATACACATGCGTGCACATGTGTACACAGAAACAGACATGCACACACACTGTGTAGACATACAGGTACACGTGTTGCATGCACACACACTGCATGCACAGAGACACATAGGCATGCACATCTGCACTTGCACACAAAAACTTACACAGACATACATGCCCACATACTGTGTGCAGTCACAGATACAGGCACACACTGTGCACACACACGGGCATGCAGATGCACTGTGTGCAGACACAAGTACACATGCACACACACACGTACTGAGTGCACCAACACACACGTACTGTGTGCATATGCACTGCATGCACGGACATGCGCACACACAGCATGCATAGACACAGGCACACACGCACATGCACACACTGCATGCACACAGGCGCACACACACTGCATGCAGACACAGACACACATGCACATGCGCACACACTGCATGCACACAGACACAGGCACACACGCACTGCATGCATACAGACACAGGCACACATGCACATGCACACACTGCATGCACACAGACACAAGCACCCACACACTGCATGCACACACGCACAAACACACTGCAGGCATACAGACACAGGCACACAGACACATGCACACACACACTGCACTGCAGGCACACAGACACAGGCATACACGCGCACACACTGCATGCACACAAGCACATGCACACACACACTGCAGGCGCACACACACGCACACACTGCATGCACACAGGCACACAGGCACATGCACACATTGCATGCACACAGCCACACACACACTGCATGCACAGACATAAGCATACACATGCACACACACTGCATGCACAGACACAGGCACACACGCACTGCATGCATGCAAAGGCACACACACGCACACACACACTGCATGCACACAGACACAGGCACACACACACTGCATGCACACAGACACAGGCACACATGCACATGCACACACACTGCATACACAGGCACAGGCACACACATGCACACACACTGCATACACACAGGCACACATGCGCACACACACTGCAGACACAGGCACAGGTGCACACACACTTCATACACAAGCACATATGCACACACACACACTGCATACACAGACACAGGCACACATGCACACACTGCATGCACAGACATACACGCACATGCACACATACACCGCACAGGCACACACACGCACACACTACACACACAGGCACAAACTGCATGCACACACACACCGCATGCACACAGACACAGGCATACACGTACTGCATGTACTATGTGTATACAGACACAGACACACATACACACACACAGAGACACACATGCACACCGAGGCCTTGTCTGGGCCAGCTGGTCAGATGTGACAGAGGGGGCTGTGAACTCTAACCAGGCACCAGAATCACCCAACTGGGACAGGACCCCCATCCCCGCTAGTGCTGACAGAGACTGGCTGGGCAGGCAGCAGACACTGAGACTCAGGCCTCAGATCCGACCTGAGAGTGCTTGGGCACAGGGGAACCAAGCCATGGACCTGCCCTGACTTCACCTCTGCCCCACTGACCTCCTACGCATGCCAGGAGCTGTGCTAGGAATGCTAGGAGAGCCACTGCATGGCTGATGTGGAGGAGACAGCTCATGCGGCCCTCCTGAGGGGCTGAGATGCCGGCTGAGAAGCACCAGCCTGCAAGGAGGTCAGGCTCCCTCACAGAGCAGCACCTGGGCACTGCGGGGCAGGCCCATAGCACAGCCAACTCTCACAGGGTGGAGTGGCCGGCCAAGCAGCTCAAAAGGCCAAGGAGAAACCACAGCAAACAAGAGGAGGCCCTGACGGGGCTGCCGAGGGTCAGCACTGCCCCACAGGGGAAGCAGCTGGAGACAGCGCAAGAGATCCCAAGGAGCAGTAGGACCAGCAGACGCTCCCAGCCCAGAGACTCGGTGGGGTGGAGTGAAGGTCGGAACCACTATAGGATGGACCCAGAAGCTAAGCCGCCGATCCCATCTCCACCACCAGGAGGTCACATGGACTAGCCGCGGGCCCCAAAGACGCAGTAGGTAAGCCCAGCTGCTTGTGGCCTCGTCAGGAGACCCTGCAGCCGCCACCCAGAGGCAAGCCGTGCACGGAGGCTGAGCCACTCCAAGGAGGCCCTGCATGGAGCGGCAGAGCCTCGTGACCCTGTGCGCTGAAGCCAGCACATCCCGCCTTTGACAGTCCCTCAGCCACATTCTTTTTTTTTTTTTTTTTTTTTGAGATGGAGTCTCGCTCTGTCGCCCAGGCTGGAGTACAGTGGCCGGATCTCAGCTCACTGCAAGCTCCGCCTCCGGGGTTTACGCCATTCTCCTGCCTCAGCCTCCCGAGTAGCTGGGACTACAGGCGCCCACCACCTTGCCCGGCTAGTTTTTTTTTTTTGTATTTTTTAGTAGAGACGGGGTTTCACCGGGTTAACCAGGATGGTCTCGATCTCCTGACCTCGTGATCCGCCCGTCTCGGCCTCCCAAAGTGCTGGGATTACAGGCTTGAGCCACTGCGCCCGGCCCCCTCAGCCACATTCTCCACCCACATCCTCCTTCCCCAGCGGTGCGCTGCTCTCACCCACCACCTCGGCAGAGACAGCAACGCAGCCTGGGTACGCAGAGCAGGCACAGGGCGGCAGGGCTGGGGGCTCGTCTTCCTGAACCCAGGCTGGAGAAGGGGCCGACCCCACTGAGTGTCCCATCCCCTCCTTGGGACAAAACAGAGCCTAGGCTGCAGGACCCCTCTGACAGCCTGCACCGCTCATCGGGTCACAGCGGGCCAGACCAAGGTGAGCCAAGACACCATCAATGCACCGGAGACGGCCCACCGGTCCCCAGCATGCAAGGCAAATGCCACTCCAGGCACTTCTGTGGCCTCGGCTGGCCCCTGGCAGCTCCAGGACCCGAAGCCATGGGCCTCTGCCTGCCCTGGGCTCCTGCCCTAACCCAGCCACGCAGGACAGGATGGTACCTTTTCCCCACACTGGTCACAGGGTCAGCCCCACTTCTGCTGGCCGGCGTTCTCCTTCGTGACAGCTTCCTGGCACTGGTGCTATGCTCGGGCTGCGCATCCTCCCTGTGCGGGCTGCTCCCGCCGGCGCTGCTGAGGCCCCGGAGCACGCTGTAGTTGATCTTGCTGGAGATCTTCTTCTGCTCCAGCATCTTCTCGATGGCCTCCCTGGCGGTACTGGCCTGAATTGGCTCCCGTCGCTTGCAAGACTTCTTGGGCTTGAGGAAACATGCAAGAATGCCTCCCGTGAGTCACGCCTGCTGCACTCGACCACCAGGGCTCCATGTGAGGCCAGGAGTGCAGGCCCTCAGAGGGCTGCTCCTGCCTCCTCCTCCCAGAACGTGGGCCAGCCTGGCGCTCTGTGGGCCTGCCCACATCAAATCCTGCCCTCCCAGGTGAGTGGGGCACGTGGGCTGGCATGGGTGCTGGCAGGGCCTCCAGACAGCAACAGCAGCAAATGTGCCACATGCACGTGGCAGGGAGACGAGCTGCCCCTGGGTCTCACACAGGCAGGGCCACAGGCGCACGGCAGGGTGACGAGCTGCTGCACTGTGAGGGCCACAGCAGAGAGGCTACTCAGTGAAGACAGACAATCCGTCCCAGCACCGCAGCCCAGGCCAAAGACAGACAATGGCCGGGCACGGTGGCTCACGCCTGAAATCCCAGCACTTTGGGAGGCTAAGGCGGGCGGATCACAAGGTCAGGAGATCAAGACCATCCTGGCTAACACAGTGAAACCCCATCTCTACTAAAAAAAAAATACAAAAAAATTAGCCGGGTGTGGTAGCAGGTGCCTGTAGCCCCAGCTACTCAGGAGGCTGAGGCAGGAGAATGGCGTAAACCCGGGAGGCGGAGCTTGCAGTGAGCCGAGATCGCGCCACTGCACTCCAGCCTGGGCGACAGAGCGAGATTCCGTCTCAAAAAAAAAAAAAAAAAAAAAAAAAGACAGATAATCTGTCCCAGCACCGCGGCCCAGGCCACAGACAATCCATCCCAGCACTGCGGCCCAAGTCAAAGACAGACAATCCATCCCAGCACTGTGGCCCAGGCCAAAGACAGACAATCCATCCCAGCACTGTGGCCCAGGTCAAAGGCCCCAGCTGCCCGAAGACCCTGGATCTCATTCTAGGAGCTGGAGCCACAGACCACTTCAGGGCCATCAGCCTGTGCACCACCCCTGCTGCCCTCCCTGCATGACAACCTTCCCATGTGGCCCAGCAAGGCCTGGGACGTGCTGTTGGGTGGGGCGGAGTGCCTAGGTTCCTAACTCCCTGACCACACGCTTCCCGGGTCCTCCTGAGTGGGTAGGCCCCACATCCACCCTCCCAGACACCTACAGCTTGGTCCAAGGGACCCCAGTCTCGCCGGCAGGGAACCGGCTTCCTGTGTTTTCTCCTGCTCAGTCACTCAGAGGCTCAAGCACTGCTGACTGCACCATGAGACTGAAGGCACGGTCCCCCCTGGAGTGAGCCAGCTGAGCCAGGTCACCACGACGACCACAAGGCAGGGAGGCATTAGAGTCGGACCTCCCAGGTCATTAGAAGAGCAAACGCCGGTTACACAGGCAGGAACCCCAGCATCCAGCCCCGAGGCCCAACACAGTCTGCCCTGGTGCCGTGTCCAGAGGGTCACTCCAAGGCTGAGCACACGCCCTCCAAGGTGAAGCTGACGGCTGGGCGCCTGTGGCCAGCACGGGGCAGGACCTGGGGGTTAGGGACATGGGTCTGGGGTCCAGAGCACATGGCCTCCAGCTGCCTACCCTGGGTCACACGGGGAAGGGACATTCCAGAGATATTTGCCCCCCCCGTAACCTGGACACCCCCGAGAAGGCCAGGCCCGGCGTTACAGGCGTCCACCTTGTGCTCCTTGTAGATGCCAAGCTCCTTCTCTTTGGCTATTCTTGCTTCTTTTTCTAAAAGTTCAGAAAAGGGGCCGGTGTCACTGAGGGTCCACGCCCCAGGCCTGCGGGCTGCGCATCCTGCGTGTGAGTGCGGGCGGGTGGCGCTTACCCCTCTGTTCCCGCAGGTACTCGGCGTTCTCCCTCATCCACAGCTCGGCCTTCACGCGGGCTTCCGACTCATTCAGGATGTACTGGGCGAGCACAGGGAAGTGGGGCTGGCTTTTAGCCTTCGCGCACCAGGGAGTGCTAAGGTCGTGCTGACCAGCGGGAAGTATTTCCTCCGTGAGAGGAAGGGGAACCAGGGCCAGCCTCTATTTAGTGCGGAGCCTGGGCTGATGTCTTCCCGCTCGGGGTGAGTTGGGGACCTGCTGCACCTCTGCCTGTCCCAAGGCCAACCAAGCAGGCCACACTTGTGAGACCCTCTAGGGCAGCTTGCAGGCCCCGCCGACACCAGGACCTTGGCCAGCCAGAGGGCAGGCTACAGGTCCCCACAAAGGGACCAGGTGAAGGTGAGAGCCACCCACTCAGGAACAGATGGGCCAGGCTGGAGGGGTCTGAGGCACCACGTGGCCATGAAATCAGGGAAGAAGACTTCCTGCCTGACAGAGGGCAAGTATGTTGAGATAAACTGCAAAGAGCTGGTCCCAATGGCTGGAACCCCTGGGGTTTGGGGGCACACAGTGCATGTGGAGTCAGTGGGTACCCTCTTGTGTCTGGAGACCCCCTCGATGGGTTGACCCTGGTGCCACTTGTGCGATCTGTGCTTGCCACAGGCTACATGCCCAGAGGGCCACAAGGGCCAGGTGTAAAGCTGGGGGTCTCCCGACAGGCCACCCTGGAGCCAACACTGGACAGGAGAGTCTGGGGGTGGGTCCCGGGAACAGTGGCTAGAAGGCCAGGAGCCCACTTCACCCAGCAGGGTGGGCACTGGGCAGGGGAGATGGACAACCCTGCCTGGCCACTCAGGGATCCTTGGGCTGCAGCGCCCTCCCAAGCCTGGCCCCTCCTGGGAAGGGGTGCTGCCACTCACCCTGTCAATCTCCAGGTCGTCAATGCCACTGAGGTCCAGCTCGCCGTCTCCCGAAGCATCTTCTGGAGGGAAGCGCAGCATCAGCATCACTCAGCACCAGCTCTGATGACGGGAGCACGGCCACCACCTGGGCTGGCTCAGGACCCTGGGTCTGGGCTAAGGGTCTTCTAGAACCCCATCCCCTCCTCTGCACCAGGGAGTCACGCCCTGTTTCCCCACATGGCCACGTCTCTTTAAATGCTTAGCTAAGGATGCTAAGTGAAGACAGCAGGACGCCAAACTCAAGCTACGAAGGAAAATCCCAGCACTCCTGTGCTTTTTGTAAGAAAGCAACTTTTTAAGATTGGGAGACAGAGGCTGTCTGGCCCCAAAGACCGAGGGAGGGCACGGAAGCTGGGCAGGAAGGAAAGGCCAGGCCACGGGGTGAGACAGGGGTCTACGCTGGGGGGCGCCAGCTCCCTATCACTGAGCCCATAGGTCTGGGGATAGAAATGAGGGAATAGAAATAATTCCAGAGTCCAGGCCCAAGGGAGCCTTCCATGATCACGCTCAGGACACCCCAAAACCTGCCTGTCACCCCTGCCCAGCCCCACGTGGTCCAGGCAGCATCTGCACAGCCTGGAATTGGGACAGCCTCTCCTTGCCACAGCCCCACACCATAGCTGCCTGCCCCATGCTGCCAACTCAACTCCAGCACAGGGCTGGACTGTCTGGGGTGCTCTCCTGCCACGCTGTTCCATGGCTGAGGCCTGAGAGGGCTCCTCTCAGCACTCAAACAGGCAGCCCTCAAGGCCCCCCCATGGCCCTTCCTCAGCCAGAATGGCCCTTTCTGCTCAGGGTCACTGTGCCGCCGGCTGCCCCGGGAGCCTGTGCACGTCCCCTCTGCCTGTTGCTCTGTGTGACCTGCCTGGGTTCCACCCACACAGCAGCCCCAGCCATCAGGACTGTCTCCACCCCCGGCCCAGAGGTGGCCGACGGGATAATATTTGCCTGGCTCCTCAACACAGAGGCCAGGCCCTGGTGCCCGACGGGAGGCAGGGCCTGAGGGTGAAGCGCTGCAGGAAGGTCCAGGCCTTCAGCCAGGGAAGCCTGTCCTGGCAGGGATGGGGGACGGGACCCATCTTTCTCCTAGAGCTCCCAGCCAAATGGGCAGGGAGGAGGGGGCATGACGGGCACGGTGGCCTGGCCTGGGCACTATGGGACAGGGGTGCCTCGTCGTTGCCATGACCAAGCTCAGCAAATGACGCTCCCCAACCATGTTGGACAAGTGGATGAGGTGTGGAGCTGCCCTGTGGGACTCCTGGACGCAACTTGTGGGCTCTGTTCTCCACGGCCCCTGTGGCCTGCAGGCGGTCCCAGTGAGGGTGATGAGACCCACCGCATTCCGGCATCGGCACACACCCAGCTCTTCACACCAGGACCACTGACGCCCACACAGCCCCACTGTGGGGACTGGTGGTGCCCCAACCCAAGCCCACCGCTCGAAAACACCACACCTCCCGACAAAGGATGGCAGCATCCAGCTCTCCCCCTGAGAGGGACACGTCGGAAAGCTCTCCTGATGACCTCAGCCACCCTCCAGGGCTCCATCAGAACTCACTGGGGTCGCTGCACTGCGAGGAGATGCATTCGCGGATCGAATCTGAGATGCCCAGGCTGGCCGCAGTGGGGAGGGGGTCCAGCAGGGACCCAAGGGCCGGAGGTCTGCCGCCCCACTCGGGGTTTCCTGTTGCTTCCGAGCTGCCAGGGGTGCCACCAAGGAGCTCCCGGTATAAGTCCTTGTTCAGGTGGCTGGCCGCGGCCTCCAGCTCCTCATCCTCCGTGTCCTCCTCACCACACAAGCTGGACGCGGTGTCCTCAGCGGAGCCTAGGGGTACACAATCCACACACCACCTGTTAACCAGGCAGAGGGCCAGGGCGCCCACTTTTGTGACAAAAAACAATGCTACCAAGCTGCCAGGTAACCCAGAGAAAGGCTGTCGCTGCACGGTGCCTGGCGGCCACGTGCCAAAGAACGAGCCTCAGGCCACACCTCACACTGCACGCAGAAGTTAGCTCAAAGCAGATCACAGACCTGGGGGGAGTTAAAGTACAGACATCTCAGACAGAAAAAGTTTGACTTTGGATAAGGCAAATATTTCTAACGGCTCTAAAAGCAGAATCCATAAAACACTGATAAAACGGGTTTCCAAACAATTAAGAACTGCCCTTTGAAAGACATCATTAAGACAATGAAGACAGCCCACAGGCTTATCTGCAAATCTCACAACTGGTAAAGGACTTAAATCTAGAACAGATGAAGAATTCCCAAAACTTCACAAGAAAACAACCCAATTAAAAAAACAGAAAAAAGATCTGAACAAAGGCTCCCACAAATATGACATATGGGTGGTAAACAAACACATACAAAGACCTCCTCCAGTCCTGAAGGAAACGCAGATGAAATCACCACCAGCTACTCCTTCACAACTCAGAACCTCTAGCCCTGAAAAGAAAATGGGGCCATGCCTCCCAGGCAGGAGGAACATACTCCCTCGAGCTTCCACGCACGGTGACACCCCTTTGGAGACAACCTGATCATTTCTTTTTTCTTTTTTGAGACGGAGTCTCGCTCTGTCGCCCAGGTTGGAGTGCAGTGGTACAATCTCCACACACTGCAAACTCCACCTCCCAGGCTCACGCCATTCTCCTGCCTCAGCCTCCCGAGCAGCTGGGACTACAGGCATCTGCCCCCATACCCAGCTAATTTTTTTTGTATTTTTAGTAGAGATGGGGTTTCACTGTGTTAGCCAGGATGGTCTCGATCTCCTGACCTTGTGATCCACCCACCTCGGCCTCCCAAAGTGCTGGGATTACAGGTGTGAGTCACTGCGTCCAGCCGACAACCTGATCATTTCTTAAAGACAGACAGGTCATGGCCGCCCACTTGAGCCCAGGAGTTCCAGACCAGCCTGGGCAACATAGCAAGATCCTGTCTCTATGAAAAAATGAAAACTTAGCTGGGTGTGGCGGTGCCCGCCTGCAGTCCCAGCTACTTGGGAGGCTGATATGGGAGAGTTGCTTGAGCCCAGGAGGTTGACACTGCGGTGAGCTATGATCGAACTACTGCACTCCAGCCTCGGTGACAGAATAAGACCCTGTCTCAAAAACAACAAAAAAAGACAGACACACTTGCCTTTCACATAACCCAGCAATTTCACTCCTCAGCAGCTGACCCAAAAGGAAATCAACGTCCACACAAGGACCTGTACACCAGGGTTCAGGAGTGCATCTGAAACAGCCCCGAACGTGCAATGTACTCCAACAGATGAATGGCTACACACCTCAGCGTGTTGAAGGACTACCAACTGCCACGCCACAGAAGAAAAGAACAAACCATTGATGGACTCAACATAATCACACTGTGAAAAAAGCCGAAGGGAAAAACATATTTTACATGATCCTACTCGTACGGAATTCTACAGAATACAACTAATTTATAATAACAAAAAGTAGCTCACTGAGGGCCTGGGGCAGGAGGGGGGGCGCTGACTAAGGGCCTGTGGACCCCGCAGGAGCCACAAATCTGTGGGTTTTCCTGGTTGTCACTATGGCTTGACAGGTGTGTGCAGACGTCAAAGTTCAGAAATTAAACGGCGCATTTTAAACATGAGCAGTTTGTCATAAGGCAATTACACCGCAATAAAGCTGTTAAAAATCACCCAATGGTGAATTTAAAAGACAGAAAACAACTTTCAGGGAAGGAATGTGAATCCTCCCCCTTGAGCTAGGTGTTCACTTCTTGAAACTGCCTGCTGTTGCCACAAGTAGCTCTAAACTAACCTAATAACGCCGCACCCAATAGCTTAATGATGTACGGCCAATCACGAATAAATGTTATTATTGTAAGCCAATGACAATTCCTGACAAACAACTTTGTATCCATCCAATCACTGTCCCTTTTTGCCTTTAAAACTCCATCTGTGGCTGGGCATGATGGCTCACTCCTGTTATCCCATACTTTGGGAGGCCAAAGTGGGCAGATCACTTGAGGTCAGGAGTTCAAGACCAGCCTGGCCAACGCGGCGAAACCCCGTTTTTTTTTTTTTTTTTTTTTTTTTTTTGAGACGGAGTCTCGCGCTGTGTCACCCAGGCTGGAGTGCAGTGGCGCGATCTCGGCTCACTGCAAGCTCCGCCTCCCAGGTTCACGCCATTCTCCTGCCTCAGCCTCGGAGTAGCTGGGACTACAGGCGCCCGCCACCACGCCCGGCTAGTTTTTTGTATTTTTAGTAGAGACGGGGTTTCGCCATGTTAGCCAGGATGGTCTCGATCTCCTGACCTCGTGATCCACCCGCCTCGGCCTCCCAAAGTCCTGGGATTACAGGCTTGAGCCACCGCGCCCGGCCGCGAAACCCCGTTTCTACAAAAAATACAAAAATTAGCTGGGTGTGGTGGCGCATGCCTGTAGTCCCAGCTACTCGGGGAGATAAGGCAGGAGAATTGCTTGAAACTAGAGGGTGGAGGTTGCGGTGAGCTGAGATTATGCAACTGTACTCCAGCCTGGGTGACGGAGTAAGCCTCCGTCTCCAAAAAAAGAAAAAAGTCCACGTGTAACCGCTGCTCACCAGAGTGTATATTCAGGGCAATGAGATGTGTCCTCTCTGGCTGCACTCCTCAAGCTTGACCCAAATTAATTATGTAGATTAATTTTTCCTCTGCTTCTTCCTTTAAGGTTGGCAAAACTCATCTTAAAACATCCCACTCTAGATTTTGTGCGTGTGTATGTACTGGCGACAGGGTCTGGCTCTGCTGCCCAGGCTGGAATACAGTGGTGCAATCACAGCTCACTGCACATCGAACTCCTGGGCTCAAGTGATCCTCCGGCCTCAGCCTCCCGAGCAGCTGGGACTACAGGCGCGCACTCCCACACCCAGCTAAGTTTTTAATTTTTTGTAGAGATGGGATCTTACTATGCTGACCAGGCTGGTCTTGAACTCCGCTCAAGCAATCCTCCTGTATTCACCTCCCAAAGTGCTACGATTACAGGCATGGACCACTATGCTTGACCCACTCTAAGTCTTAGATTACTTTCGTCTCAATGTGTTCCAATATAAAATTCCTGGCTAGCACTGAGTCCTGGAGGGGTCCCCATGGTGAGGAATGGCTCCTTGGGGGAAAGCACCTGATCCCCAGAGAGCAGACGTCAGTGAGTAATGACCTCTGGACAGTGCAGCCTCTTAGAAACCCCTCCCCGGGCAAGTGGGCCCAGGCCGCAGGTGCCAGGAGCCTTGGGGGCTCCAGCTGCCACATTCCCTGGACGTGCACATTCCCCAGACTGTTGGCTCTGCCCCAAAAGTACCTCCAGAGTTTGACCAGGCTGGGCCAGGTCTCTCACCCTGGGTTCCTGCAACAGCCTCCCCACCACCTGCCTCTGCCCTCAGGCCCTCTCATGGCTCCTACTACCCCCAAGTGAAAAAACACAGTACAGAATACTAATCAAAAATAAAATTCGAAGCCCCACACCAACCAAATGGATCCCTTCTCTTGACCAAAGAGATTTCAAAGAAACCCGAAAAACTAGTTCAGACCACGATGGGAAGCGGAGGCGGGGTCAGACATGCCTCATTATACCCTCTTACACCCCCTCCCTTTGGAGTTCAGGAGCAGCTCATCAGCATTAACATCCGATGAGAGAGATCTGATGATTGACCAAACAGACCTTGTAGCAACAGATACCAAATTCCAACCTGACTCTAGTATAGCATCAATGACAGGTAGCAGGCCCTGAAAGAAATCAAAATACTTTACCCCAAAATATCTTTGACATATTTTGAAATGGCTCTGCAAAGCTGTCTTTTGCAGTGGAAACTCACATTCTTTTTTTTTCTTTTTTTTTTTTTGGAGACGGAGTCTCACTCTGTCTCCCAGGCTGGAGTACAGTGGTGCAATCTCGGCCTCCTGGGTTCAAGCGATTCTCCTGCCTCAGCCTCCCAAGTAGCTGGGACTACAGGCATGCGCCACCACGCCCGGCTAATTTTTGTATTTTTAGTAGAGACGGGGTTTCACTATGTTGGCTAAGATGGTCTCAATCTCTTGACCTTGTGATCCGCCCGCCTTAGCCTCCCAAAGTGCTGGGATTACAGGCGTGAGCCACCGCACCTGGCAGGAAACTTACATTCTGTAGAGAATCCCCTTCCCTTTCCAGGTCTTTTTCTGATCCTGAAGAGATTTGCTGAGACTAGCATATTTTAAAGATCTGAATAGAAGCCAGGAGCAGTGGCTCACGCCTGTAATCCTAGCATTTTGGGAGGCCGAAGTGGGCAAATCACGAGGTCAGGAGTTCCGAGACCAGCCTGGCCAACACAGTGAAACCCATCTCTACTAAAAATACAAAAAATTAGCCAGGTGTGGTGGTGTGTGCCTGTACTCCCAGCTACTTGGGAGGCTGAGGCAGGATAATCGCGTGAACCCAGCAAGTGGAGGTTGCAGTGAGCTGAGATTGTGCCATTGCACTCCAGCCCAGGCGACAGGGAGAGACTCTGTCTCAAAAACAAACAAAAAGGTCTGAATAGGAAACATTTGTCCAGGGACGGTGGCTCATTCCTATAATCCCAACACTTTGGGAGGCCGAGGCAGGCAGATCACCTGAGGCCAGGAGTTCAAGGCCAGCCTGGCCATCATGGTAGAACTCTGTCTCTAATAAAAATACAAAAATTACCAGGGCGTGGTGGCGGGTGCCTGTAGTCCCAGCTACTTGGGAGGCTGAGGCTCGAGTCACTTGAACCTGGGAGATGGCAGTTGCAGTGAGCCAAGATCGCACCATTACACTCCAGTCTGGGTCAAAGAGGGAGACTCTGACTCCAGAAAAAAAAAAGGAAACCTTTCCATTTACTGCCTCTAAGGGTGGCCACCTAAAGACTTCATCTATGTAACAAGCACCTTGGTCTCCACAACTCTCTTACCTTAATCTAGACACTTCTTTCTGTTGATTCCGGGTCTTTAGACAATAACTTAACTCTTTCAACCAATTGCCAATCACAAAACCTTTGACTCCACCTGTGACCTATAAGCCCCGCCCACTGCTTTGAGTTGTCCCACCTTTCTGGATCAAACCAATGCACACCTCACAGGAGCCTCTGCAGGGAGGGGATGAGGTGGGGGCAACCTGTACCAACAGCTGGAGTGCCACAGCCCAGTGTGCAGCCTGAGTGTCTGAGGAGGAAGGAAGGTCATGGGGGGAGGCAGCCTCAACCCCAGGGCTGTGCACATAGACCAGAGGGCCCAGGAAGAGTGACAGGAAGGACAAGGTCAAAGGTCAGCTGGTGGGAAAGGTGCCGGCAAGGGGCACACAGACAGGTCTCGAGTTCTGAGGCCAGGGCTGGACTCACCATCTTTCGCCAGGCTGGCCAGGCCCCCCTTGGCCTTTGGCCGGCTGTTTTCTAGTTCAATCTCAATTGCATCCTGGTAACTGGATATTTCACCTGAAGTCGTAAGTTAAAAGCAAAAAGTCAGCACAAAATCAATTTTCCCAACAAAGCAGAAGCATTGTATGGGAAGATCAGTTGGTTACCTTCAACCTCCTCCAGTTTTTTTGACAGAACTTGTTCAAGCTGAAACGGAACAGGGCGAGAGGCTTCGTGAAGGGAGGCCCGGGCACACAGTGCGGCCCCCGGGGTGCCCTGTGGGCCCCAGGGACCACAGGCCACTGGAACTTAGGGGTACGCAGCGGTGGAGGTGGAGCTATGGGTCTGTGTCCCCTACAGGAAAATGTGGCACTTCCCAGAGTCTGTGTAAGGTGTGTCCTGGAGCCTCGGGCTCTGGCTGGTTACAGCACTGAAGAGCGGCTATGAGGCTATGGGTGTGCAGCTTCCCTGCAAGGCTGACAAGCCCAGCACAGACGGACGCCAAGGCTGGCACTACCTGCTTCATCCGCAGCTTCCTCTGCCCAGCCGTGTATGAGGGGGGGTCGCACTCCTCCTCCAGGTCGATCTTCATGAACTCATCTATGGTCAGCTGACTGGTGGGGGTGTCTTCAAATTCCGTGAGCCTAAAATGGAGCCGGACATGGGAAATGGAGCTGGCAGCTCTGAAAACGCCGTTTAAAACTGAGCTGCTGGCTTGGCGTGGCTCACACCTGTGATCCCAGCACTTGGGAGCCCAAGGTGGGTGGACTGTTTGAGTCCAGGACTTTGAGATCAGCCTAGGCAACATAGTGAGACTCTGTCTCTACCCAAAAAGAAAAAAAAGTTAGCCAGGTATGGTGGTGCACACCTGCAGTCCCTGCTACTTGGGAGGCTGAGGTCAGGGAGAATCACTTGAGCCCAGGAGGTTGAGGCTGTAATGAGCTGTGATAGCGTCACTGCCCTTTGGCCTGGGCAGCAGAGTGAGACTGTCTCAAAAAATATATAAAAAAATAAAATTAAAGGCCAGGCACTGTGGCTCACGCCTGTAATCCCAGCATGTGGGAGGCCGAAGTGGTAGGATCACCTGAGGTCAGGAGTTCGAGACCAGCCAGGCCAACATGGTGAAACCCCGTCTCTATTAAAAATAGCAAAAATTAGCTGGGCGTGGTGGTGGGAGCCTGTAATCTCGGCTACTTGAGAGGCTGAGGCTGCAGAATCGCTTGAATCCAGGAGGCGGAGGTTGCAGTGAGCTGAGATCGTGCCACTGTACTCCAGCCTGGGCGGCAAGAGCAAAACTCTGTGTCAAAAACATAAAAAATAAAAACAAATGAATGAACTGTGCTTCCCAGGCGTTCCTCCATGGGGCCTGGCAGTCAGGCCTTGCTCCTCGGCACCCAGGTCCCTTCTGGCGGCTTCTCTACCCCCACCTGATCCTGCCCGGACCTCTGTTCACTGGGAGAAAGGCCCACAGGCACCCTTAATCACTCACAGAGGACCCCAATCCTAGGCGGAAGACTCAGAAGGCCTGAAGAGAGGAGGCTGGGCTAGAACCTCAGCACCTGGCAGTCGGGCAGGAAGGGGCCTGCAGGCCTGTGAGCCATGGGGCTCAGTTCTTACGAACGCCTCTACACGCTACACAACCTCCAACATGCTTAATCAAAGGCTTTTTACAGAATCAACAGTCAGATGTTTAAGGTTAAATACTTTCCAGCTGCTTTTGGAAACTGCCACAGGACACGATCTCAGCTGAAAAACAGCAGCCGTGTGTTTAAGATTTGTGATAAATGTCACAGCAGTTACAGGTTGCAGCAACCCCACTGTCACATTTACCTTGCCGAAGTCTATGAAACAGGGCTGCCAGTGCAGGTGAGCTGTGAGGAACCCCAACAAATACCACCCAGCAAAGTGGGGTGCAAAGCCCCGCCCTGCCTGCCTGGCTTGCTGTGCCACTCATTTCAACTGATGCGGGGACCTCTGACGGAACTCCGGCTTCTCACTGGGACAGGGGTCACCTGGGCTTTCAAAGTCCAGGACGGACCACACCAAAAAGGAGATGGACCAGGCTTCTGACATCAAAGACAGCCTCCTGCCTGTTTGTGACTTAGGGCAACTTTACACATCACCCTCCGCCTCAACTTAGAAACACAGGGATCAGGCTGGGCACGGTGGCTCACGCCGGTAATCCCAGCACTTTGGGAGGCCGAGGCAGGTGGATCACGAGGTCACGAGTTCAAGACCAGCATGACCAACATGGTGAAACCATCTCTACTAAAAAATACAGGCCGGGCGCGGTGGCTCAAGCCTGTAATCCCAGCACTTCGGGAGACCGAGGCGGGTGGATCACGAGGTCAGGAGATCAAGACCATCCTGGCTAACATGGTGAAACCCCGTCTCTACTAAAAATACAAAAAACTAGCCAGGCGTGGTGGCGCACGCCTGTAATCCCAGCTACTCAGGAGGCTGAGGCGGGAGAATCTCTTGTATCCGGGAGGCGGAGGTTGCAGTGAGCCGAGATCGCACCACTGCACTCCAGCCTGGGCGACAGAGCGAGGCTGTCTCTCAAAAAAAAAAAAAAAAAAAAAAAGGCCGGGCGCGGTGGCTCAAGCCTGTAATCCCAGCACTTTGGGAGGCCGAGATGGGCGGATCACAAGGTCAGGAGATCGAGACCATCCTGGCTAACACAGTGAAACTCCATCTCTACTAAAAAATACAAAAAAAAATAGCCGGGCGGGGTGGCGGGCGCCTGTAGTCCCAGCTACTCGGGAGGCTGAGGCAGGAGAATGGCGCAAACCCGGGAGGCAGAGCTTGCAGTGAGCTGAGATCCAGCCACTGCACTCCAGCCGGGGCGACAGAGCGAGACTCCGTCTCCAAAAAAAAAAAAAAAAAAAATAATAATAATACAGGGATCGGAGGAGGAGGACGCCTCCGCAGGACAGAGCCGGCCTCAGAAGGACTAGCAGGGAACTCTCCGGAGGGAGGCAAGGCATCCTGCCAGCATGTCCAAGCCATGGTGCGACAGGGGCTGGGCTAGGTCCTGGCCAACAGCCAGGTGGGGTATAGCAGGGTCCTGGGAAGTGGCACCTGCTCCAGCAAGCAGGCCTGAGCTGGACTGACGAAGCGTCTGCGTGGTGCCCATGCCATGAATGAGAGCCCCCTACCTCTTTCGCAGCGTGGACTCACACACTTTGACCACACTGATGACCTCCTTCACAGTCCTCCTGAAGTCATGCATTCTGGCTGCAACTAGGAGTGCTAGAAAGCAACGAGACGGGCCTCGTCAACCACAGCTGGGAACCAGGGCAACAGTGTATCTGTGGCCCAGGAAAACACTGCGGATCCCGGCCGGGGAGATGATGACCTGGGAAGATGTGTCCGTGCCAGGGCAGTGAGATCCTCACTTAGTGTGGCTCATCCTGAACAAGACCCTCTCTATCTTATGGTGGGTGGTGGCTGCATCCCATTCCATTTTCAAATACAAGAACAATTAAAATGAAGGTTTCCGAGAGCTTCACGTAATCCCTCAAAGCAAACAAAATAACTTTAAGATGACTGTGCGGGAAACACAGGTTGTGATGGGAGCTGGGGATTCTGAGGATGCGGAGCCAGGCCAGGCGGGAAAGGGGCGAGGCCACAGCTGGCAGCTGACACAGGTTCACCAAGGCTGCAGTGGGCCCAGAACCTCCAGAGCAAACATGGAGATCATGTGTGCAGATGGAACGGCCTCTCAGGCGCACTGAATTTCATGTGTGCAGATGGAACGGCTTCTCAGGCGGACTGAATTCTGCTGTCAGCAGAGTGCAGGGACGCTGGCACCTAGCCTGCTGGGAAGAGTGGACTCTGTGGGCATGAGGGTGAGGGCCCTGGTGAGGAGCAAGGGCCCTGCCGACCTGGGGCTCCAATTCCAGGGTTGGGGTAGTTGACCAGGCCACAGCCACATCCACCCACCAGCACCAAAGGCAAAGTGAGAGTTTGAGTGACAGCTGGAACCTGGGGGGCCACAGAGGTCCAACTAGAACAACCGCCCAGCTAGGGGTGGGGGATAGTCTGACAGCCCCGTGGCATCCTCATAAGCAACAATCTAGCATCTCAGAGAGGCCACACCACTATCCGCGTCAGGAGCCGGGCCCCACAAGCCCACGGACAGGGATGGCCGTGCAGCCGCAACCCAGATGTAGGCAACCTGGGGTCAGGGCCACTCTGCCCTGAGGGTTCTGCCCCTTATGCCAGGACACACAGAGGCCAACGGGGCAGCCAGGAGGTCCTGGAGGGCTGAGGACCCTGGTGGGCCAGTCCAGTGTCAGCCACGGAAGGCTGGAGGCAGCTCTCAGTGCTCTGCAAACATTTGGCACAGCCCACCAGCACTCAGGCGTCAGGAAAGTGTGACGCCAGGACCCAGGCCAGCATCCCCCAGACGGGCAAGGCCCGCTGTACCTGCTCCGCAGAGGCCCGAGGGGCGCCGGCCTGTGTGCATCCAGTCCCGCTTCATCCTCTGTAGGAGCCTCAGGGCAGTCATGGACACCTCGTGGTTCTTCTCTCCGAATTCCAGTAGGTGCGCAAAGCGCGGAATATACAGGCACGGGTCTGTAGCAGACACGGCGTCTCAGTGCCCGCCTCAATGTGCCATAGCATGTGCACAGGTGGCCCAGACAGCCCAGGGGTGGGGTGACCTGCACTTGTCTTTCCAGGAACCCAGGCCCCCCACCAGTCCCCCTCCCCTGGACAAAGCCTCTCTGATCCTCAGCTGGAGCAGTCATGGCACTGAACCCAGGAGAGCCACTGGCCACCTGCTGCCAACCAGCCTGCTGCAGACACGCTGGGGCCAGGCAGCGTGCCCCTACTGCATGGCTGCCCTGCTCAGGGCACAGAGGGGCTCACACCCAGCAGCCTTCCCTCCAGACCATGCTAACAGCACCACCCCCAACAACGGTCCCGGGACCCTTAGAGCAAGACAGGCGTGGGTTGGGCACACAAGTCACCAGCCAGCCGGCATCAGCTGACACTCATGGGTGAGAGGAGGACCCACTTCTGGCATCCCTACCAGCATGGCAGTGCCACTGGGGCTGTGTGTGCACACTGAGGTCTGGTGCTGTGCACCTCTGCCAGCACGGCACAGTGCTGCAGGGGATGTGCCTAGAGCAGGACAGGCCGGGTGCTGCACAGCCCGGGCCCTGATCGACTGCATGGACCCAAGCAGCGCTCCCCTATGCCGAGCACGAGGCTGTGATGTGAATCCACAGGGCCCTGCTGTGTCCCACCAGACTCAGGTGGCTATGACTTGCATCCCTTCATACTCATGATGCAGGCCCCCTTTCCAGCTGAGCGTGTCTGTAACACGAAGGATGAATGCTTGAGGTGAAAGATGCCGCATTTACCCTGATGTGATTGTTACACACTGCAGGCAGCATCCAAACACCTCATGTGCCCCATAAACATACGTACCCACTACGCACCCACAACTACAGATAAAAACAAAGGATTTTTGGTGATTCGGCAGCTAAAACAGATATTATTCAGAGAAAAAAACCAAGATAATTTAAAATAACATAATTGCTAAGATTTTTAATAATTTTCAATCAGATAAAATCATCGGAGCTAGAAATAAAAAGAATGATAAAAAATACAGTTATAACCTGGGCGTGGTGGCTCACGCCTATAATCCCAGCACTTTGGGAGGCCAAGGTGGGCAGATCACCTGAGGTCCGGAGTTTGAGACTGGCCTCACCAACATGGAGAAACCCCGTCTTTACTAAAAATACAAAATTTGCAGGGCATGGTGGTACATGCCTCTAGTCCCAGCTACTCAGGAGGCTGAGGCAGGAGAATTGCTTGAACCAGGGAGGTGGAGGTTTCAGTGAGCTGAGATGGCACCATTGCACTCCAGCTTGGGCAATGAGAGCAAAGCTCTGTCTCAAGTTAAAAAAAAAAAAAAGGATATGCTTATAGACTGGGCAATGTTGAGACGAACTCTATACAAAAATTTAAAAAAAAAAATTTGGCCGGGGCTGGGTGCTGTGGCTCACGCCTGTGATCCCAGCACTTTGTGAGATTGAGGCAGGTGGATGGCCTGAGCTCAGGAGATCAAGACCACCCTGGGCAACATGGTGAAACCCTGTCTCAACTAAAATACAAAAAATGAGCTGGGCCCACCTACTTGGGAGGATGAGGCAGGAGAATCGCTTGAACCCAGGAGGCGGAGATTGCAGTGAGCCAAGATCACACCATTGTACTCCAGCCTGGATGACAGAGTGAGACTCTGTCTCAAAAAACAAAGAAACAAACAAACAAAAAATTAGTGGGTGTGAGGCCGGGTGTGATGGCTCACACCTGTAATTCCAGAATTTTGGGAGGCCAAGGCAGGTGGACTGCCTGAGCTTAGGAGTTCCAGACCACCCTAGGCAACATGGTGAAACCCTGTCTCTACTAAAATACAACACACACACACACACACAAATTAGCCAGGTGTGGTGGCGGGCACCTATAGTCCCAGATACTTGAAAGGCTGAGACTCCAGAATTGCTTGAACCTGGGAGGTGGAGGTTACAGTGAGCCAAGATCATGCCACTGCACTCCAGTCTGGGCGACAGAGCAAGACTCTGCCTCCAAAAAAAAAAAAAAATTAGTGGGTGTGGTCTAGTCCCAGCTACTGAGGAGGCTGAAGCAAGGGGATCGCTCGAACCCGGGAAGTCGAGGCTGTAGTGAGCTGTGATTGTACCACTGTACTCAGGCCTCGGTGACAGAAAAAAAAAAAAAAAGAAAAAGATGTACTGATGGGGGTGGCACTTTGACACTCATTAATTCTTTTTTTTTTTTTTTTTTTTTTTTTTTTTTTTTTTTTTTTTTTGAGACAGAGTCTCGCTCTGTCGCCCAGGCTGGAGTGCAGTGGCCGGATCTCAGCTCACTGCAAGCTCCGCCTCCCGGGTTCCCACCATTCTCCTGCCTCAGCCTCCCAAGTAGCTGGGACTACAGGCGCCCACCACCTCGCCCGGCTAGTTTTTTTTGTAGTTTTAGTAGAGACGGGGTTTCACTGTGTTCGCCAGGATGGTCTCGATCTCCTGACCTCGTGATCCACCCGTCTCGGCCTCCCAAAGTGCTGGGATTACAGGCTTGAGCCACCGCGCCCGGCCGACACTCATTAATTCTTGAAATAGAAAACTCAGTTCAAAGACACTGGAAAATATATCGACGGCTGGGCATGGTGGCTCACACGTGTAATCCCAGCCTTCAGGAGGCCAAGGAGGGTGGATTACCTGAGGTCAGGAGTTCAAGACCAGCCTGGCCAATACAGTGAAACCCCGTCTCTACTAAAGTAAAGTACAAAAATTAGCTGGGCGTGGCATGGTATGTCCCTGCAGTCATCCCAGGTACTAAGGAGGCTGAGACAGGAGAATTGCTTGAACCTGGGAGGTGGAGGTTGCAAAGAGCCAAGATTGTGCCACTGTACTCCAGCCTAGGCGACAAAGCGAGACTCCATCTCCAAAAAAAAAAAAAAAAAAAAAAAAAAAAAAATTCAAGACAAGCCAGGCAGAGTGGCTCATACCTACATTCCTAGCTACTTGGAAGGCCGAGGTGGCAGGATTGCTTGAGTCCAGGAGGTCGAGGCTGCATTGAGCCATGACTGTGCCACTGCATTCTAGCCTAGGTGACTGAGACCATGTTTCAAAACAAAAAAGACAAGCAAAAAGCGTGCTTTCAAGACAAATCCATCAGTGACTAGGGTGGAGGAGAGGCGCTGGGCAGCGGCGGCACTGTGGGCAAACGTGGAGTGGCAGAGTGGCACAGGACAGGCATGAGCATTTCATAATGCAAAGGAAACTATGTGAAGCAGCCTGGAATCTGCAGGTGCACAGTGACAGAGGAAGAATTAAATGAAGGAAAAGCAATGAAACAACCTTCGAAACCACAATAAGCGGAGATTTTAACATGGCTCTCTGAAATTTGACAGACTGATTAGGAAAAAAAGACTAAGGGACAATATAAGACACATCACTATAGGCTCAATCTGACAAGGATGTTCTAAATTCTGTACCCCATGGAGTCATCATGCTTTTCCAGTGTCTGTGGGACAGTTATGAAAATGACCAGGTATTACAGAACAAAGAAACTCTCAATACATTTCACACAGGATGTGCCACTTGATCCCAAGTAAAAAAAAACCAAAAAACTAAAAACGAGCAAAAACAAGTAGTCCCCTCACCTCCAAACGCTATTAGAAATTAAAGTACAATCCTTTAGATAACTTTATTAACTTAAGCGCTTTGTATATTTAAGAAAGCAATGGGCCAGGCGTGATGGCTTATGCCTGTAATCCTAGCACTTTGGGAGGCCGAGGTACTTTGATTGTAAGAGGCTAGCACTTTGATTGCCTGAGCTCAGGAGTTCGAAACCAGCCTGGGCAACACAGTGAAACCCTATCTCTACTAAAAAATACAAAAAATTAGCTGGACGCGGTGGCATGCGCCTGTAATCCCAGCTACTCGGAGACTGAGACAGGAGAATCGCTTGAACCTGTGAGGCAGAGGTTGCAATGAGCTGAGATGGCGCCACTGCACTCCAGCCTGGACAACAGAGCAAGACTCCATCTCAAAAATAAATAAATAAAGGAAGCAATGAAATTAATGAACTAAGTCAAATAACAGAAAATTTAAAATTAACAAAATTAATTATTTAAAGTAGGCAAAGGGACTAACAAAGAAAAAGAAGCAAATAAATTACCACTGTCAAGAAAAGAATTAAAAAGTCCAACAGCCAGTAGGGTGCTGACATGAAGACAGACCTACAGACCAACAGGACAGGACAGGACAGGACAGGACAGAACAGAACGGGGTCAGAAATGACAATGATGGGCAGGTGACTTTCAAAAAGGGTGACAAGAACTTCTTTCACAATGGGGAAAGGATGGTCTCTTCAATAAGCAGCGCTGGGAAAACTGGATATCCACTTGCAAATAAAGATAGGCCCTTACCTTACATCATACACAAAAACTAACTCAAAACCAATTCAAGACCCAAACGCAGACTTGAAACTATAAAACCCATAGAAGAAAACACAGGCAAAGACTTTATGACATTGGTCTTGGCAAAGATTTCTCGAACATGACACCAAGAACAAGGGCAACAAAAGTAAAAATAGACAAATTGGGTAACCTCAAACTAAAAAGTTTCTGCCCAGCAAAGGAATCCATTAACAGAAATAATATCCTAGGGAAGGGAAGAGAATATGTGCAAACCATCTATCTCATAAGGGGTACCATCCTGAATATACAAAAAACTCCTACAACTCAGGAACAAAACTGATTAAAAATGGGCAAATTGCTCTTTCGTAATCCCAGCTCTTTGGGAGGCTGAGGCACGAGAATCGCTTGAACCTGGAAGGCAGACTTTGCGGTGCACCCTCACCACTGCACTACAGCCTGGGCAACAGAGTGAGACTGTCTCAAAAAAAAAGGCAAAGCCCTTGAACAGACATTTCTCCAAACATGGCATGCAAATGGCCAACAAGCACGAGCAGATGCTCAACATCATTATTTATCAGGGACATGCAAATCAAAACCACACGACACTACCTCATATCCATTAGGATGACCACTATCAGAAACAAAAAAGAAAATGATGGCTGGGCGTGGTGGCTCACACCTGTAATCCCAGCACTTTGGGAGGCCTAGGCGGTTGGATCACTTGAGGCCAGGAGTTTAAGACCAGCCTGGTCGACAGAGTCTGGCTCTGTCACCCAGGCTGGAGTGCAGTGGTGTGATCTCAGTTCACTGCGACCTCCGACTCCCTGGTTCAAACCATTCTCCTGCCTTGGCCTCCCAAGTAGCTGGGATTACAGACGCCCACCACACCCAGTTAATTTTTGTATTTTTAGTAGAGATGGGGTTTCACCATGTTGGCCAGGCTGGTCTCCTGGCCTCAGGTGATCCGCCCACCTTGGCCTCCCAGAGTGCTGGGATTACAGGCGTGAGCCACCGTGCCTGGCCTACACTGTAACATATTTAAAAATCAGAGTGCAAAGGGTGGCTTCTAAGGATGAGAATTATTATTCACACACTCAACACCACCATGCAGATCAAGACGCTGACTACCTCTGGCGGCTAGCAGTTCTATCCTGGCACCCCCCAGCCCCGAGGCAGCTGTCGCCCAGGTCTTGTGTGTTGCTGTAAGTTATTCCCTCTCACTGCATTCCCCAAATGGACCCACCACAACGTGTTGATCCTTTCTGTTGCTGATGGACATGTAGGCTGTCTCCACTCTGGCCATTTGTATTTCTCCTGGAAACTGCTTATGCCCGTTACCTTTTCCTATGGAAATAGATGGCTGGGACAGAAACCATGGCCACAGCAGCCAGTGTGTCTTTGCCAGTGTGGTCCCACACTATGAAATCGCAGCTGTGGCCTCTCTGGGTGTGTCCTTGGTAGGTGCATCCACACACTTTCTCTTGGGACTTTCTGGACCCTCATGCATGTGCTACGGCTTTCCAAAGGGCTTGGCCCTGCTTGGCCCTGTGGAGTTACAGGCCCACCTGCAGCAGGTGACCTCTAGCTGCTCCGTGTTCCACCAACACTGGCGTGACAAGTCTCAAGTTCAGCCGCCTGGGGGCTCGGGAGCCCCATTCCCAGGCGAAATGATGATGTGTGCACTCTGGGTCATTGCATAGTGTCTGTTCACGTCCTTTGCCCGTTTTTTAAAAAACCTGGATTGTCAGCCTTTTCCTTCCTGACTTGTAGTCGCTCATTAATCCTGGAGAGTCTTTTGTTGAAAATACGGCAAATATCTTCCGAAGGGGACTCTTACTACAGGGAACATTTACTACAACTGTAACGACCAGAGACACAGAGCTCCTATTCACTGTTTCGCCCAGGACTGCTGTGATGGGTGCACCCATGACCCAAGCTGCTGGCTGCGTCCTGGGGGCTTTCCTATATATGGGAGTTTTGAAAGTCTGAAGCCTGGAGGTCCAGAAGGTTGCATGTGTGTCCTCGGGGAGGAACTCTCCTGACAGCCAGGACTCTGGAGCTTCGTCTGCACGCGAGCTTGGCGTGCACCGGCTGCGCAGACCAAGCCAGGTGACACAGTCTCTGGAGTCTGGTCTCCACATCGGCAAAGCCAGTGCCCACTGTCACGCACCTCCCAAGATTAGCTCCAGGCTGGGAGGCTAGAGGCCCCATAGGGAACGAGCCTGCGACTGCGATCCACAGGCAGAGCCACAAAGGCAGGGCGTGCCCTGGGGCCCAAGCTCCAAGGCTGCAGGCCTGGAGCCAGATCCTGACTTGCCCACCTGCCCGCTGTGTGACCTTCAGCACGCGACTAACCTCTCTGTGCCCATTTCCTCGAGGAAAATGCGAGGAAATAGCAGCTCCTGCCCGTGAAAGCCCTCAGAGCAGAGTGGACCGCGCTCTCCGCGAGCGTTTGCTGCTGGCGTCTGCAGTAAGCTAAATCACTAGGCATCCGAACCAACGAGGAAGCCCTACGACCATCCGACAAGCCTCGGCCAGAGGCACAGACTCCGGAATGCAAACGGCCAACAAGCAGGTCCACCTGCGTTCCTAACCAAAAGATCACTAACTAAAGAACGGGCGCAAGCACCTGCGCATGGCACTGCGGGTCTGGGGGCAGCCGCCTGCCAGAGCCGGGAGCCGCCTTCCACGGTGACCTCTGCACAGTGCGCGTCTCCCGCCGGTTGCAGGGCACGGAAACTCCAGCAGCTCCCAGGCTGTCGGGCCTGGGGGCGGGGCCGCGCAGCAGCGTCGTCGCGCGGGGCGCGGCCCTGACGCAGCGTGACGCGCCGGCGCCGCGGCGGGTACAGGCTCAGGCGGGCGGGACGGCGCCCCCTGCGGCCGGGCCTGGCCGGGCTGCGCTAGGCTGGGCTCGGGCAGGGTCGCAGGGTCGCAGGGGCGGGGGTGGCAAGGGAGCGGGTGGCAACCCCGCGGGTCGCAGCGCCGCCGCCGCCCATGCTGCTGCCCCTGGCCTGCCTGCATGGCCGCGTTGCTCAGTGCCTGACCTCCCTGCTTTTGCTTGCAGAGCCGCTCCCAAGGCCCCGGCGCGGTGCGAGGGCGCGGGGCGCGGCGTCCACAGGCGCCGAGGCCGCCCCCGCCGCCCCGCCCGCGAAGATGGCGGCGGAGCTCTACGCCCCCGCCAGCGCCGCGGCCGCGGACCTCGCCAACAGCAACGCCGGTGCCGCCGTGGGCAGGAAGGCCGGGCCGCGCAGCCCGCCCAGCGCCCCCGCGCCCGCGCCCCCGCCGCCCGCGCCCGCGCCCCCCACACTCGGCAACAACCACCCGGAAAGCCCCGGCTGGCGGTGCTGCCGCCCCACGCTGCGCGAGAGGTGAGCCCGCCCCCCGCGGCCCGCGCACCCGCGCGCGCCCGCGCCCGCGCCCCCAGCCCGTGCCTCTGCCTTTGCAGGAACGCGCTCATGTTTAACAACGAGCTCATGGCCGACGTGCACTTCGTCGTGGGGCCCCCGGGGGCGACCAGGACGGTGCCCGCCCACAAGGTGGGTAGCGGCGACCCCTCCCCTCTCGGAAGGCGTGCCCCGCCTGCCGTGTGGCTGCCCGCAGCCCGCGGGACAGCCAGGCTCACGGCGGCGCTTTCTCCTCCCAGTACGTCCTGGCTGTCGGAAGCTCCGTCTTCTATGCCATGTTCTACGGGGACCTGGCGGAAGTCAAATCTGAAATTCACATTCCCGACGTGGAGCCCGCAGCCTTTCTGATCCTGTTAAAGTAAGTCCACTCTGTACTGGGGAAGGACGGGTGGTTCCGTTCTAGGCGGCCTCCCGTGGCTTCTGAGGGGGAGCACACAGGAGCTGATGGACGACTCTCCCAGGCCCAGCCCCGCAATAGGTGCTTGGGAGCCAGCCCCTGACGCGGGCCTTGCCTCGCCTAGGTACATGTACAGTGATGAGATCGATCTGGAAGCTGACACGGTGCTGGCCACTCTCTACGCTGCTAAGAAGTACATCGTCCCAGCATTGGCAAAAGCTTGTGTCAACTTTCTGGAGACAAGTTTGGAAGCCAAGAACGCCTGTGTCTTGCTGTCCCAGAGCCGGCTGTTTGAGGAGCCTGAGCTGACGCAGCGCTGCTGGGAGGTCATCGATGCACAGGCCGAGATGGCCCTACGGTCCGAAGGCTTCTGTGAGATAGACCGGCAGACGCTGGAGATTATTGTCACTCGGGAGGCCCTCAACACCAAGGAGGCAGTGGTCTTCGAGGCCGTCCTGAACTGGGCCGAGGCAGAGTGCAAGAGGCAGGGGCTGCCAGTCACCCCACGAAACAAGAGGCATGTTTTGGGGCGAGCCCTCTATCTGGTCCGAATTCCAACCATGACCCTAGAGGAGTTTGCCAATGGCGCTGCCCAGTCAGACATCCTGACTCTGGAGGAGACCCACAGCATCTTCCTGTGGTACACGGCCACCAACAAGCCCCGCCTGGACTTCCCCCTGACCAAGAGGAAGGGCCTCGCCCCGCAGAGGTGCCACCGATTCCAGTCTTCTGCCTACCGCAGCAACCAGTGGCGGTACCGCGGGCGCTGTGACAGCATCCAGTTTGCAGTAGACAGAAGGGTATTTATTGCAGGGCTGGGCCTGTATGGGTCCAGCTCTGGGAAGGCTGAGTACAGCGTGAAGATTGAGCTCAAGCGGCTCGGGGTGGTTCTGGCTCAGAACCTGACCAAGTTCATGTCAGACGGATCCAGTAACACCTTCCCGGTCTGGTTTGAACACCCAGTCCAGGTTGAACAAGACACCTTCTACACGGCCAGTGCCGTCCTGGATGGCAGCGAACTCAGCTACTTTGGGCAGGAGGGGATGACGGAAGTGCAGTGCGGAAAGGTGGCCTTCCAGTTCCAGTGCTCCTCGGATAGCACCAACGGGACTGGGGTCCAGGGTGGGCAGATCCCTGAGCTCATCTTCTACGCCTGAGGTGCCCGGGGAGGCTGCAGCAGATCGGCAAGTGAGCGGAGCGGAAGTCAATGTACTAACTGCTCTTAGCCTTGTCTCTCTCTGACATGTAGTCAGCTGAAACTTGATTGTGTAAAGTAGAGGCCTTTTCCACACAGCCAGAGCCCGGGGATTGGAGTCATAGGCATCTCTGGTACACTGGGGTGCACGTCTCAGGTGGAGGAAGATTGAGGGCACAAGGCAGGCCCCAGATCCCCTCCCAGTGGCACCCACGCCACCTGCTTTGAGGGGTTGGATGTTCCTGCCACCTCTTGGATTCTAAGTGGTTCCAAGCTTAACTTGAGACCTTCCCTTCAAATCTAAAATCGGCAAAAAGTCACTTAAAATAGTGGACTTCTGTAATAAAGGTTGCCTAAAATAACACTCGTGTGTCAGTAAATGACTACAGTTGTACAGTGGGGTATTCTCTTTCTCATGCAACAGAACAGCTCCCATCCCGAGGAGAAAAGCTGTCATGCTGAACATGCTACGTGGTCTGGAGCAAACTGCACCCCAGTGAAGCCCATCCGTCCCCTGGGTCGCTGGCTGGCTTCCGGGCCACCCTGGGAAACACCAGGTGCCTAGTTGTCTCTATGTCCTAATGCATCACTAGCACCTCAGAGTCCTACCCTATGAACGGACTGTGGGGGGAGCATTCTGCTGGGCCCAGCGTTCTGGATCCCTGGGGACACAGTGTCACTAGCTGTGACACTGCTGCGGGACAGCCTGTTGCAGGAGTGGACTATAGGGTAAAGCAAGCTCTCCCACCCCTTGCCTCTGTCCTCCCACTCTGCACACCCCGTAGGCAGCTGCTTTCTGGAAAACCTGTATGACCCCTGAAAAGAGGGATGGCCCCTCTTGGCACCTGGGAGAGGGCATGGGCCAAGTGTAGAGAGCCCCAGCCAGCATCCCTCTGCTGCTGCAGCCCACGCTGCTCAGTCCTGTTGGTGACCCAGCCCCACCTGGTGCTTCTCTACCCCAAGGACGTATGCTCCTAGATGCAGACAGGCAAAATAAGAAAGTGGGCTCTAAGCAGGCTGTGGAAAGCAGTCATCTGCTTGGTAAAGAAAGGGTAGGTCAGAACCATCAGGCAGTGAGTGCTGTTCTGATCCTTTCCTTCTAGACTTTTCCACCAGGTTAGATTCTGCATGCATGAACTCTGCTGCTGCCTTGAGGGGGAAACACGACTTACCCTACACCTAACATATATCAAGAAAGGCATACAGGAGCTCCATAAACTCGCACAACACTGGGCACTCAACACAGAACAAAAGTGGCAGAAAAACCACAAAAGAGGGCTGTGGCTGGAAAGCACATCCAGGAGCTGCCCCACTGTCCCCATCTGTCCAGAGGCACCTGGTGCCAGGTGTGTTCCTTAAACCTTGTCCACACAAGATTTTCCCAGCACACAGCGCTTCTGTTTCCCTCTGTCTACACCTTCCTGCACACCTGACAGGCACTGACAATGGGCCTTCTGGTTTTGCAGCAGAAAGCAAGCCCCAGGCCAGGTGCAGTCTCATGCCTGTAATCCCAGCGCTTTGGGAGGCCAAGGCAGGAGGATCACTTGAGCCCAGGAGTTTGAGGCTGCAGTGAGCTATGAACATGCCACTGCACTCCAGCCTGGACAACAGCGAGACTCTGTCTTAGAAAATAAGGCCCCACATTGCTGAGCTCCTAGCAGCTTTAAGAGACATTTCTTACTTTGGGGGGTCCCGTACTTGGACAGGATTTCCCTCCGCTGCTCAAAGGACACTTTTTTTTTTTTTTTAGTAGAGACGGGGTTTCACCGGGTTAGGCAGGATGGTCTCGATCTCCTGACCTCGTGATCCGCCCGCCTCGGCCTCCCAAAGTGCTGGGATCACAGGCTTGAGCCACGGCGCCCGGCCTGCTCAAAGGACATTTGGCACGCTGGTCCCTACAGCAGCCTGCTGGACACCCCAGCAGCTCACCCAGATGCCTACCTATGGCCGGCGCATTGATGCAGAGCTCTCTGGCCAAGAGAAGAAACGTCTTTCCCAGCACGTACACGTTCACCTGAGATGGAGAGAGCACAACCAGAAACCAACATTGGTATTTAAGGAAATGTTTGCTTTTTTTCTCTTAAAATGCATCTATTGTTCAGTCTTTAAAGACTCCAATGGCCTGTGGAGCAGCCACCCTACACCCGAAAGCCTGGCTGTCCTCCCTCGGCTGCTGGCGCTCCCAGGGCCCTGCCTTCTTCCTCTAGGCCACTGCTTTAGGCCCCGCTGCTATCTCGCCAATGATGGCATCTGCTTAGAAGAAAACCTGACTGCAAGGTCCCTCCCAGGGCGTCATCACACGGTGCACACTGCATTTCATTCACAACCGTGCACCCATGAACACAAAACCTGTCCTGTCCACATGTGCTCCCACCAGCCACCCTCCAGCCCAGATTCCGATGGGCCCAGGGGTCTTGGCCTCAGTCCCCTTGCTGGGATTGAGATCTGTGTCCCTCAGTGACTCCCCTGCCCCCTGCACTGTTCCCACCTTAGGTCCAAATCCACGCAGATCCTGTCACCCCTGCCTTGACCACCTCCCATTGCTCTCTTCCCTGCCATAGGGCAGTGGAGGTGAGGCCCAGACTGAGAGGGGCAACCCCGAGGGCTGGCAGTGATGGGAGCACTGCTGCTTGTCCTCAGCAAAACAAGGACTCCAGCCAGTGTGCAGACCCTGTGCATAGCCCTGCCATGGGCGGAGTACCCCTAGGGAGCCCTGCTGGCTGGGGGAGGATGCTGCTGAGCAATGTCTGCTGGCAGGTGTGGATGAGGTGCAGAGTGGCAAACTCCTGGTCCCTGCGGGAGCCTGCAAGAGTCCTGCCCACCCTTGGCTGGCTGTCTTCATCCCAGGCTTGCCCCTGGGGCCCCTGGGCCTCACAGGCTTGGCTAGTCTGGCCCTCTGCCGCTAGCCTCCCCCGAAGAATTCCCTCGCCTGACTGAGCCCGGCTCGTGGGCCCTTAGACAAGTCCCCTTGTCCTGGCACGCCAGTGGCACTTGCAGGTGCTGGCTGACTCTGGGGTACTGGGAGACCTAAGGGACTGAACACAAAGGGGCCTGTCTGCACTAGAGGCAGGAGACAGAGGCAGCGCTTTTTGGGGATACTTCTGATCAGGGACCCTGCCCGCTGGGAGGGCTGGGCCCCCACAGCAGCTCCTCCCTGGTCACCTTCCACCCCAGTGGGGCGCAGCTTCCGTCTTCTCCATTATATCCCTGAGAGCTCCATCACAAGGGTTGGTGGCTCACAGAGTGCGCCTTCTGAAGGAATTTCTCCTCCTCACAGTTTCTGGGGGTTCCAGGGATCCCTGGGGTCTGCTCACCAAACTGTGGGGCGTGTGAGCACATGTAGTGTGTGTGTGCATCTGCATGCGGTGTGCAGACATGCATGTGTGTACACATGCATACAGTGTGTCTAGGTGTGACTCATGCATGTCACGTGTGAGCGCCCCAGCCCCTGTGCTGGGTCCCCGTCAGGCCCCTGCAACTTGACCGTCCTGATCCCACATCTCTCTTTAAGCCACAGCAGAACCAGATCTGCTGCCGGCCTCTGCCTGCCCACCTCAAACTCCACACCCTCAACCTTGTGTCCCAGAGACACAGGGATCGATGATATCTGAATGCTGCAAGTGAGGAATCTCCAAAGGGAATTTTTAAATGGAAGCATTTAAAAAGCCTTTACATTTAAAAAGTCATGTGTGCAAAACGCATGCAGATTTTTTGTTTTTGTGTGTTTGTCTGTTTTTGAGACAGTCTCACTCTATCGCCCAGGTTGGAGTGCAGTGGCGCGATCTCGGCTCACTGCAAGCTCTGCCTCCCGGGTTCACACCATTCTCCTGCCTCAGCCTCCTGAGTAGTTAGGACTACAGGTGCCCGCCACCACGCCCAGCTAATTTTTTTTTGTATTTTTAGCAGAGATGGGGTTTCACCATGTTAGCCAGGATGGTCTTGATCTCCTGACCTCGTGATCCACCCACCTCAGCCGCCCAAAGTGCTGGGATTACAGACGTGAGCCACCGCACCCGGCTGCAGTTTTTTGTTTGTTTTCTTGAGACGGAGTTTTGCTCTTGTTGCCCAGGCTGGAGTGCAATGGCGCAATCTCGACCCACTGCAACCTCCGCCTCCAGGGTTCAAGTCATTCTCCTGTCTCAGCCTCCTGAGTAGCTGGGATTATAGGCATCTGCCATGATGCCCAGCTAATTTTTGTATTTTTAGTAGAGACGGGGTTTCACCATGTTGGCCAGGCTGGTCTCGAACTCCTGACCTCAGGTGATCTGCCTGCCTCAACCTCCCAAAGTGCTGGGATTACAGGTGTGAGCCACCACGCCCAGCCTAAACATATGCAGTTGTTTACAGAGTTGCTAACATGTATGAGGACCGTGTATTGGAAATCCTCCTGCTAACAGTCTAACAGTGGCTGCTCCCTGAGGGCAGAGGTCAGGGTGCAGCAGGGCCAGCTGCCCCCCCAACTCTCTTGCTGGGCAGCAGGTGGATTCTGCCTGCAGACTGCCCTCATGGGTGTCTGAGGAGCTGTATGCCCAGGCCAGTGAGCAACCTGGGTCTGCCCTAAGGCAGGGATCAAGAGGGAGACTCCATGAGTTCTCCATGGGACCATCTGAGTCCCCAGGAGCCTGACCACTTCCGGAGCAGCTGCCTGGCCCTGGCACTCACACTCATCTTCCCTGGGAAGTCGTGGGGTTGGAAATGGGGTCATGTGGTTTTGCCCTGAACTGAGCACAGAGCATCTGAAATGTGGATTTGCTGGATTATCACAATTCCAGCAGAGTATTTTTAGCTTGACCACAAAATATTTCAGCAGTAGCTTCTGAGTTGCCATTTATAAAGACAGCTGGGAGGACAAGGACCCCAGGTGTCACCTGACACAGGCAGAAGCCTAACTGTGGGCTGCTGTCAAGGGTGGCAAGCCCCCGAGGACCAGAGGTGGCAGCACAGCCTATGGGTGCCCAGAACCCTGGAGGGCACCTGGATCTGGACACAGCTCCCTTCGGGGAGTGAAAGCTACATGAATTCTGCATGTGGTCACAACTGTTTTCAATGGTATTTCTCTTTTTGAGTCCGCAGCAGCATGGTCACCAAGGACCTGTGGTGCAGCCCCCAGCACTGTCCCTGCAGAGCCTCGATGCCCCTGCCCTGTGTCCTGTCTGCACAGGGGTCCCTGGGGTTGGTCTTTCCCCCCTGTCGCTTTGTTCAGTCATGTGGAAAGAGAGATGTAACTGAAAATGCTTTCTGTGGTACCCAGAGAGTGAGTGTCTCCAAATAGAGTGTAATACAAGATTTTTCTACAATTTAAAATGCATGCAAGAGGCCAGGTATGGTTGTTCATGCCTGTGATCCCAGCACTTAGGGAGGCCTTGGTGGGAGGATTGTTTGAGCTCAGGAGTTCAAGACCAGCCTGGGCAACATGGCAAGACCCCGTCTCTACTAAAAATACAAAATAGTCAGACATGGTGGCAGGCACCTGTGGTCCCAGCTACTTGGGAGGCTGAGGTCGGAGGATCACTTGAGCCCGGGAGGCAGAGGTTGCAGTAAGCTGAGATCACGCCACTGCACTCCAGCCTGGGTGACAGAACAAGACTCCATCTCATCAATACATAAATAAATAAAATGCAAGGTCAAAAGAAATAATCTCCTATACCAAACTAGGTACTCACAAAAAATTTTTTTAATTAAAAATAATCTCCTTTGTGTAGGACAAAAGTTCACAGTTCACCCAGGCCTAGCTAACACCCAACCATGCCCAGCACTGGCAGCTGCCCTCCTGCCATGGAGACCCACAATCCCACAAGTCTTGGACTGTGACCCCCAAGTGATGAAGGCCCTTCATCCTACAGACCAAAACTTCCTGTCCGGGCAGGCAGCACAGACCGGCCACTGAGACGCATGGAGGCACCTGGTGTACCCCGGTCACAACCCCAGGTGGGGAAAGATGCAGGACGGAGGTTGTCTACCTGAAGCAGGTCGCTGAGATCCAGGAGCATGTCTGCAGTAGGAGTCAAGGATGCTGTCGAGCGGCTGGCAAGCTCAGGTTACCCGCCTACCTTCAAATGGGCAGGACCGCAGGACTGCACCCCCAGGGAGCTGGAGTTGCCCCTCCAAATATAAGCTCCACCTTTGATCAGAAAGGAAAGGTGGGATGGAAGCGAGGTGCAGCACACTCAGGCCTCACCAGAGCCTCCCAGCCCCAGGCACAAGTGAGACTTCTGTGAACCCAGTACCAGGACAAGGGACTGCAAGGAATGTGGGGCCAGTTTGGGGGAACCAGAAACGGTGGGGACTTCCATCTGATCCTGGAGAGAGCGTGCACCCCCACACACCCGCCTGCCCAGTCAGGTGCCCACCGTATGGTGGGTCTGCTGCCCACACACAGCACAGAAGACACAGTGGCACTCGTGCTCCATCCCAAGGGCACTTCCTGAGCACCTATCGGGCGCCAGGCAGGCAGTCCTCCCGGGAGATAGAAACATAGACCTGGGGCTCCCCTGGTGAATAGTGAGCCTGCAGGCACCACCGGGGGCTGTGCTCAAGAGGCAGGTGTGGGGACCCCGCACAGGACCTGCCCTCGCTCAGATGCACAAACAGGACCAAGAATGTGTCTTAAGTGATTCAAAACTCAGATGGACACATAAGTTATCAAACACAAGTCACTGGTCAATACAACCTGCCAGACAGCTGACGTGCACATCACTCGTGGGCCCACTGTAGCTTTGAGAAGCCACTAAGGACACCTCCTGGAGCTGGATCAGGCGTCCAGAGCCGGCGTCCAAAGGAAGATCCCTGGGACCAGAGCAGCAAAGCCCCACCGTGCAAGAACCTCGCAGGCAGTCCGACGGTGAGGACGCCAGCCCACTCCTCCAAGCCCTGGGCTGGAGGCCCCTGACCTCTCTTGCAACTCCATGCAGAACAGCAAGGCCTCCCACCCTAAGAAGGCGCCAGGGCTGGGCACAGGGGCATTCAAACACAGAGGAGAACCCCCAGGACGGCTGGGACGTGAGCAGTGAGGCCTGTGAACAAAGGTGCATCTGAAGGCAAGCAGTCCCAGAGGGCTGTGACGATGGGCAGGACAGACCGCAGCACAGCCAACAGACTTGAGAGAGGCACTAAGAGAAGACTGGGGGTGGGGGTGGGGACAGTGACATCAAAGGAAACCAAAGGAAGGCAGTAAGAACTACCTGGGGAAACACCCGTGACAGCCAACACACACAAACAGGAAAAACCAACGAGGCCAGAAGGCTACATCGTGTGTGTGACTCCAAGCATACACCTTCTGGAAAAGCCAAAACTATGGAGATCGCATTAGGTCAGTGGCCACCAAGGGCTGGGGAAAGGGAGGGTGGGTGGCTGGAGTGGAGGGTTCCAGGACACTGAGCACTGGTGGGTTCACGTATTGCATACTTGTGAAAACCCATAGAAGGCACAGCGCCAAGAGGGAACCTCAATGTGAACTGTGGACTTTTGTTACCAACAACTTGGCAAGACGGGCTCATCAACCGTAACAAGTGGACCAGTTAACACAAGATGTTAATAACGCAGGGGAATCGGGGACTAAATGTGGTGTATGGGAACTCTGTGCCGTCTACACAATTTTTCTTTAAGACTGCTCTAAGAAATGAACTCTATTGGGCCGGGCGCAGTGGCTCACACCTGTAATCCCAGCTCTCTGGGAGGCCGAGGCGGGCGGCTCACGAGGTCAGGAGATTGAGACCATCCTGGCTAACATGGTGAAACCTTGTCTCTATTAAAAATACAAAAAAATTAGCCGGGCATGGTGGCAGGCGCCTGTAGTCCCAGCTACTTGGGAGGCTGAGGCAGGAAAATGGCATGAACCCAGAAGGCGGAGCTTGCAGTGAGCCAAGATCATGCCACTGCACTCCAGCCTGGGCGACAGAGCGAGACTCTGTCTCAAAAAAAAAAAAAGAAAGAAAAGAAATGAACTCTATTTAAGGCCAGGCGCTGTGCCTCACGCCTATAATCCCAACACTTTGGGAGGCCGAGGTGGGAGGATCACCCGAGGTTAGGAGTTTGAGACCAGCCTGGCCAACATGGTGAAACCCTGTCTCTACTAAAAATACAAAAATTACCCAGGCGTGGTGGCAGGTGCCTGTAATCCCAGCTACTTGGGAGGCTGAGGTGGGAGAACTGCTTGAACCCAGGAAGCAGAGGTTGCAGTAAGCCAATAGTGCACCACTGCACTCCAGCCTGGGCAACAGAGCGAGACTCCGTCTCAAAAAAAAAAAAAAAAAAAAAAATGAACTCTATTTAAATAAGAATAATAATAAAGACCAAAAAAAAAAAAAAAAAGACATAACTATTCAACAGAAGCTTCATGAAGACAAAAAAAAAAGCCAACAAGCACATGAAAAAGAACTCAACTGCATTAATCATCAGAAATGCAAACAAAACTGTGGCACTGCCACAAGCCCACGAAGTCACTGAATGCCAGGAGGATGTGGAGCAAGCATAGCTCACCCATGCTGCTGATGGAAGCGTGAAGTGGTACAACCACCTTGGGAAAAGGCCTGGAAGTTTCTTATACAACTAAATACACACCTCTGACCTACCTATTCCACTCCTAGGTATTTACCCAAGAGAAATAAAAACAGATGTCAGTCAGGTGCAGTGGCTCACACCCATAATCCCAGCACTTTAGGAGGCTGAGGCCAGTAGATCACCTGAGCCCAGGAGTTGAAGACCAGCCTGGGCAACACAGTGAGACCCTGTCTCTACAAAAAAATCCAAAAATTAGCCGGGTATGGTGACAAACACTTGTTATCCTAGCTACTCAGGAGGCTGAGGCAGGAGGACTGCTTGCATGCAAGAGGTCGAGGTTGCAGTGAAATGTGATTGTACCACTGCAACTCAGCCTGGGCCACAGAGACTCTGTCCCTAAAAACAAAAAGAAGTATGTCCACAAAAAGACTTGTAGAAGAATGTTCATAGCAGCTTCATTCAGAACAGCCAAAAATAGGGAGCAGTCCAGGTGTCCATTAATACAAGAATACTCTGGCTTGTATTCACACAGCAATACCACTCAGCATACAAAACACCATGGGTGCCTCTCAAAACCATGTCTGCCGGACACAGGGCTCACGCCTGCAATCCCAGCACCTTGGGAGGCAAGGCAGGCAGTTGCTTGAGGCCAGGAATCTGAGACCAGCCTGGCTTACATAGCAAAATCCTGTCTCTACTAGAAATACAAAAGATTAGCCGGACGTGGTGGCATGCCCCTGTAGTCCCAACTACTTGGAGGCTAAGGCATAAGAATCGCTTGAACCCAGGAGACAGAGGTTGCAGTGAGCTGAGATGGAACCACTGCACTCCAGCCTGGGCGACAGAGCTACGTTCTGTCACCAAAAAAAAAAAAAAAAAAAAAAAAAAAAAAAGGCATGTGAAGTGATAGGGGCGCAGATCATATGATTCCATTTATAGGGCATTCTAGAACAGGCACAATTGGTCTGTAGTGGAAGGAAATCGAACAGCGGCTGCCTCTTGTGGGTCTGGGACTTTTGGAAGGGGCATGAGGCCTGTCCACAGAGCCCTTCTCTGGGCTGACAGGTGACTGTTTGTCAGAACTCTCCAGATGGAGCAATTAGAGCCTGTGCATCTCACTTTATGCCAACTTTACCTTCAAAGGAGAAAAAGATCCAGGAACGATGCTCACCTCTACTCAGCTGATGGGCTGCCTGCTGAAGGGCTGTGTGCAGTACACAGACGTCTGCAACTTGCCTTGAAACGTGCCAAAAAATAAGACGGTGAGGGCAGCATAGCTTTGGGGAGCGGACCACAAGTGTGAGCGAGGGACTCCACAATTCACTTCAACTTTGCAGGTGTTTGAATTTTTTTTTTTTTGAGATGAAGTCTTGCCCTGTAACCCAGGCTGGAGAGCAATGGTGCGATCTTGGATCACTGCAACCTCTGCCTACAGTTCAAGCAGGTTCAAGAAATTCTCCTGCCTCAGCCTCCCAAGTAGCTGGGACTACAGGTGTGCACCACCACGCCTGGCTAATTTTTTCGCATTTTTAGTAGAGACAGGGTTTCACTATGTTGGCCGAGCTGGTCTCAAACTCTTGACCTCAGGTGATCTCCCCACCTCAGCCTCCCAAAGCGCTGGAATTACAGACATTAAGCCACTAAGCTCAGCAGAAAATTTTCGTAATAAAACAATGGGATAAGTATGTACATTTTAAAAGGAGCTTCGAATTAAACATTTAACGAGGTTAAAATGACTGCTTTCCCTGAAACGAAAATCACCCGGCACTTGATCCGCATTCACCTGGCTCTATCAGGAGCTTCCAGGGAAGTTTCCAGACAATGGAAGCTCAATTATGTGCTTCCCTTACGAGGACATCACATTCTCTCTGGCCAATCCTGGGAGGGCCCATTAATGCCTTTGGGGCCCAACCTACAGGTCCCCCAGCTAATGAGCTTCTGGGGCTCTGGAGGCTCTCCTGTGTCCAGCATGGCCAGTACCGGTGTCCTCCCAGCAGCCCCTCCCTTTTGCTGAGCAGCTGCTTCTGACCATCTGGGAATTCCAAAAACGTCTGCAGAGAAGAGGTCCTGTCTGAGGCCCCCAGGGTGCGAGAGCCTGGATTCTGCCAGCTGGGGCCTCTTTTCACCTCCCTTCTGGCCCCTGCCATGCTGTGCTGGGTAGTCTTCTGCTCAGGGCAGCCGAGTGCCAGTCAAAGGAGAGATGCGTGAGCACAACAGAGGGCAGGTGACACAACGCCCTCAAAGGGCGCCAGACATTCCTGAGTGCGGTAGAGGCCCACGCGAGACTCCCATCAGCAGATGACAAGGCCCGGAAACGGTCCAGTCATGACGGTGCAGCCCTGCACCCCACTGCTGTGCCATCAAATGGCCCCGGGTCCAGGAACCAACCAGGCTTCCCCACCACAGCTGTGGACAACACAGCAAGGAGCCACTCCACCGTGAAGAGGATGGGGAAACTGAAGCCGCCCACACCCTGGCTGGCGGCATGATGCTCGCAGGGAGAAAAACTGCAGACGGGTCCTGACTCAGACAGACACATTTTCCTTAAGTGGAAAAGTTTACAGAGATTTAAATACGGCAGAACTAAAATTTAAAAGAACAAGAAATTTCTCTCAACAGCCTCACATACAAATGCTTTTACTGGATACCCAAAGAGAGAAACAAGGGAAACTGCTCTTGTATATACAGCCCCACAGAAAGGGCTGTGTCCACAACAGTCAGCGGTGGAGGGGCCAGCAGGGGCCCCACCCTGAGTGGACACCACCATTCCTGGTCCCATGGGACTGGAGAGGGGGACTGAGGTGCCCACACGGTGTGAGGACCAAGGAGCAAAACCCACACCAGTGTCTCAGCTCGGGCCTCCTTCCAATTCGCGCCAATTCTAATGAGCTGTCATAGTCTGGCAGTGCCAGGCCAGGACTGCCTGAGGACAGAAGTTCAAGACCAGCCTGGACAACACAGCGAGACCCCATCTCTATTTTTTTTAAAATGTGTCTGGGCATGGTGGCTCACGCCTGTAATCCCACCACTTTGCGAGGCTGAGGCGGGCAAATCATAACGTCAGGAGTCTGAGACCAACCTGGCCAATATGGTGAAACCCCATCTCTACTAAAAATACAAAAGTTAGCCAGGCATGGTGGCGTGTGCCTATAATCCCAGCTACTTAGGAGACTGAGGCAGGAGAATCGCTTGAACTGGCAAGGCGGAGGTTGCAGTAAGCCAAGATTGCGCCACTGCACTCCGGCCTGGGCGACAGAGCGAGACTCTGTCTCAAAAAAAAAAAAAAAAAGGCCAGGCCTGGTGGCTCATGCCTGTAATTCCAGCACTTTGGGAGGCCGAGACGGGTGGATCACGAGGTCAGGAGATCAAGACCATCCTGGCTAACACGGTGAAACCCCATCTCTACTAAAAATACAAAAAATTAGCCGGGCATGGTGGCGGGCGCCTGTAGTCCCAGCTACTCGGGAGGCTGAGGCAGGAGAACAGCATGAACCCAGGAGGCGGAGCTTGCAGCGAGCTGAGATCTTGCCACCGCACTATAGCCTGGGCGACAGAGCGAGACTCCGTCTCAAAAAAAAAAAACAAAAAAAGTCGGAGCCTAGTGCTCACAGTCTCTCTTGGCAAGGGAAAATAAAAGTTTAGAATTCAGGGGCTTCCGAGCCAGCCAGACGCGAGGGGCCGAGGGGCCAAGCTGCCAAGAGAAAAGGAAGCAACTTCAACAAGCGAGCAGGGCACAGTGCACTCAAGTCCCTTCACGGCAGCTGCCACCCCAGGAGCCACAGGCACCAGGCTGAGGCCCACCAAGCCCAGAAGTCAGCTCTGAAAGACAAAAGAGCTGAGCAGGAAGTTCTGCAGTCCCGAGGTGCCAGGAAGGAATACCTGGGTCCTGCCACGATCCTTCAGCCGGGAACCAAGACGGACCAGCAGCAACTGGATCAGAGTGAGCTACCTGCGTGCTCTCTGCTTGCTCAAGAAAAGTTAAATTCCCAGTGGGGCGCGGTGGCTCATGCCTGTAATCCCAGCACTTTGGGAGGCTAAGGCGGGTGGATCACGAGGTCAGGAGATCGAGACCATCCTGGCTAACACGGTGAAACCCCGTCTCTACTAAAAATACAAAAAAAAATTAGCCGGGCGTGGTGGTGGGTGCCTGTAGTCCCAGCTACTCGGGAGGCTGAGGCGGGAGATTGGTGTGAACCCAGGAGACGGAGCTTGTAGTGAGCCGAGATCGTGCCACTGCACTCCAGCCTGAGTAACAGAGCGAGACTCCATCTCAAAAAAAAAAAAAAAAAAAAAATTAGGTGGGCGTGGTGGCGGGCGCCTGTAGTCCCAGCTACTCGGGAGGCTGAGGCAGGAGAATCACTTGAACCCGGAAGGCGGAGGTTGCTGTGAGATGAGATCACGCCACTGCACTCTAGCCTGGGTGAGGCAGCGAGACTGACTCAAAAAAAAAACAAAACAAACAAACAAAAAACTGTGTGATGTAACAAAACTCACCTAGAGAGAAATGTATAGCCTCGAGTGCTTCTGTTAGAAAAAACAGGCCAGATGCAGTAGCTCACACCTGTAAACCCAACACTTTGGGAGTCCAAGGTGAGAAGATAACTGGAACCCAGGAGTTTGAGACCAGCCTGGACAATACAGTGAGACCCCATCTCTAGTGCACCTATGGTCCCGGCTACTCAGGGCGCTGAGGCGAGAGAGTCGCCTGAGCCAAGGAGCTGTAGGTTGCAACGAGCTATGGTGGTGCCACAGCAGTACAGCCTGGGAGAACAGAGCAAGACCCTGTTTTCTAAAAAATTTTTAAAAATTAATCAGTGTTATTTACATTAAGTAACAGATTAAGGGGGAAATATACATGAAAAAATCATACCAATAAATACATTAAAAGCATGTGTTTGATAAAATTCAGTATTTTTCATGACAAAAACTCTTGGAAAATTAGAAAGCAAGGTCACATCCTCAAGCTGATAAAGAACCCTGTACACAAAAGTCTACCGCAGATACGTACACAAAAGTCTACCGCAGATACGTATGCAATAGGTAGAAAACACCCTCCCAGGACAGGAGACAGCCAGGCATGTCTCCCGCCCCAGGACCACGCTGAGTCCTCGGCATACAAAAGGCAGGACGAGTAGATGAGAGGTGTGTGGGTTAGAAGGGAAGAACCAAGGCCGGGCCGGTGGGCTAACACCTAGAATCCTACCACTTTGGGAGACTGAGGGGGGCGGATCACTTGAGCTCAGGAGTGTGAGACCAGCTTGGACAATACAGCGAAACCCCATCGCTACAAAAAGTACAGAAATTAGCCAGGTGTGGTGGTGTATGCCTGTAGTCCAGCTACACGGGAGGCTGAGGTGGAGGATTGCTTGAATCTGGGAGGCAGAAGCTGCAGTGAGCCAAGACGGCGCCACTGCACTCCAGCCTGGGCGATCAAGTGAGACCCTGTCTCATGAAAAAAATGAAAAGAAAGAAGTACAACTGGCATTATGAGCAGCAGACACAGTTGTGTGCATTAAAAGAGAGACTCCAAAACTCAAATAGTAAGATTGACAATTCAATTTGGTAGGAATGATGTATTAACAATGTCAACATACGAAACTCAGCTAAACCTCTGCTACGCCAGCAATAAGACACCACTGACAAGGGGCCCACAGGGGCCCGCGCTGGGTGCGCCTGTTTCCAGGTCAGCCTTTTGGAAGTCTGAAATGGCAACTTCTTTTTTTTTTTTTTGAGACGGGCTCACTCTGTTGCCTAGGCTGGAGTGTAGTGGTGTGATCATGGCTCACTGCAGCCTCGACCTCCTGGGAGCAATCCTCCCACCTCAGCCTCCCCAGTAGGTGGGACCACAGGTGCGCAACACCAGCCGGGCTGATTTTTCTTTCTTTCTTTTTTTTGTAGAGACGGGGTTTCACCATGTTGCTCAAGCTGGTCTCAAACTCCTGGACTCAAGCGATCCTCCTGCCTGGGCCTCCCATGTGATGGGATTTACAGGCTGAGCCACTGTGCCTGACCTGAAATGCCAACTTCTTCATGCCTAATGATGTGTGCGCCATTTGATTCCCTCATCAGCCATCCTGATACCTTCTTCTGACCACTTAAAACTGTTACAAATACCCTGTCCTTGAGGAGGCAGCAGAGGGAGAGGAGCAGGAACAAGGGGGTCTGGTGGCAGAACGAGGTGCTGGTCAGAACAGGAGGGCAGAGAAGTGTGGGCTCTGAAAGCCCATTCCAGACCCCAGAATGGAATCAGCCAAATGCACACGGCCCCTGCTGACCTGAGCGCACATTTCTGCAGCCTAGAGAGGAGCTGGGTCTGAAGGGAGTATGGCGGCTGGCAGCAGAGGCCTTGCTCCCACGCGTGGCCAGGCATGACATGGAGGCTGAGCTGGTGGGCCATGGGAGCTGGGCGTGCTCTCTACAGACCTATGTGGGGACAGGTGATGGCACCATCCACAATGCTGGCCCCAGGGCTCGGACGCCCTCAAGGGCTCACCAGCCTGTCACCATCCAAAAGATGCCCTCTCACATGCAGGCCTAGGGCAGCCTGGCTGGACAGGAACAAATGTGAAAGATCCACACACCAGCTGTGGGCAGAAGCGGCAATGACAAGTCGAGACACAGCCAGGAGAAGCACGCTGGCCACACACTACCTGCTCAGCAACGGCAGGGCTGCTTGTTCCAGCTGAGTCTCTGCCCAGCAGGTCCTGCGTCTCAGTCCTGCTGCCCAGGCAGCCTTCCTGGGCTGGGAGCCAGGAGCAGACTCAGGCCTGGGTCAGCCGGGCCTCACCAGACTCAGTGGGACTCAGCAGTGCACTGTTCCTCCTCCAGGAATCCGGGACTGGCTGTGTCAGCCGCGAGGCTGCGGGGCCAAGAAGAGGTGAGTGTGCACAGCCCCCAGTACTTTCGGGGTGATGGTGGACACACCTGAGGAGTGGGCAACAATGAAGGGTGGGCAGGAGGAGGAATGAGCCTGGATGTTCTTAAATCAAGCCCTTGCTCCTTCTGAGAGAGGACTTCTCGTATCCAGTCCTGGACTCCGGGCACTGGTCCCACCCATGCGCTGGATGATGCAACAGGAGGATCCTGGGGGGCCTCGCCTGGGGTGGGGGCCGTGCACCCCACAATGTGAGCTCACTGCACAGGACCCTCCACGTCCTGCTGACAGCAGGGTGGGGGTGGGGTGGTGGGTGCTGCTGTGCCCTGACTGAAGGGGGCAAGTCCAGAAGGTGAGCGGGAGCTGCGCAGGCAGCAGGGCTGGGTCAGGCAGCCCTGTCTCGGAGAAGAGAGCCTGGCTGCACACACCCTCTCCTGGGGGGATTTTCTGTGGAAGGGAAGTGGGTGGAGCTATTGAGGAAACTGAGGCAGCACAGGAGCCCAGCCAGCCAGCTGGGGCTGCAGGAGGTGAGAGCAGGGGCCACAGAGCCAATGCAGGTCAGCAGGGAGGGAGAAGGCACAGGGGCAAGAGAGAACGAGGAGGGCGGTGAGAGACAGACATGTACAGGATGGGTCTGGGGGCTCTGGCTGGCAGGCCTAGGGCACGGTGCTGCCAGCAACCTGAAAGGAGGGCAGAGCGGGACATGCTACACCTGGCCTGACCCACTTCCCTGTAAAGCGCCGGCACAGCTGGGGTGGGCTGGGAAGTGAGGGCTACGGCTACCCGAGACCAGCCCGGAGCATCCTCTGAGGATGCTGAAGGGAGCCCCACCAGGCCACCAGCAGCCAGAGGGGCTAGAGTGCAGTCTCCCGTGAGCACAGCCCTGTTCCAAGCTGTCTTGTCCTTAGCAGCTTTACAAGGTACAAGTTCGTGACACAGACCTGCCTGTTCATGATGCACCGGGCAGTGGGTTTTCGCATATCCCCAGAGCTGAGCAACCACCACAAGGATCTAATTTCAGAATGCCTGGGGGACACGGGGTGGCTTCCTGGATGCTGCCGCTGTGAGCAGTGTGTGTGGGGGACACGGGGTGGCTTCCTGGATGCTGCCGCTGTGGGCAGTGTGTGTGAGCCTCGGTGGCCATGCAGGTGCTTTCCCCTCGGGCAGACACCTAGTAGGACTGCTGGGGCATGTGGGAACTTTGTGGCTAAATGTGGTCCCACCAGGCTCAGAGGCAGCCCCAGCAGTGCCGCAGGACTCCTCTCCATCCTGCCTGTCATCACCCCATGAGGGCCCACGTCCCAGGGCATCTGTTCCCCCAGAGGAGGCCCGGTGAGGCAGCAGCACAGACAAGGTGCCACCGCACCTTGCTGACACCGGGGTTCCAGTGCCGCCCTAGGCCCTGCTCCACAGAGGTCCCCACACGGTTCCTACAAACACAAGGGAGGCACAGCCAGGTGCTGACCCTGGACTCTGCTCAGCTTCTCTCTCAGGGTCTTGGTCTGCCCCTAAGAGAGCAGGGTCGGAGCAGGCCTCTCAGCGGGACCCCAGGGTGGAGCTGGGGCTAGGACGAGCAGACAGCAGCCAGGGTGGGGCAGGGATGTGGGGGTGGGTTCTGTTTCTCAGCCTTCACTGGGCTGCCTGGGCACTTCTCATCATCCCTAAAGACGTGTGTGCGTTAAGCGCTTTTACGCAGAAAAGACAAATTTCAAAATGTTAAAAGGACATTTTAAGGGTTGGGTGCAGTGGCTCATCACGCCTGTAATCCCAGCACTTTGGGAGGCCAGGGCAGGTGGATCAGTTGAGGCCAGGAGTTCGAGACCAGCCTGGCCAACATGGTGAAACCCCATCTCTACTAAAAATACAAAAAAATTAGCCAGGCAAGGTGGTGTACATCTGTAATCCCAGCTACTCAAGAGGCTAAGGCATGAGAATGACTTGAACCCGGGAGGAAGAGGTTGCAGTAAGGTGAGATACTGCCACTGCACTCCAGCCTGGGTGACAGAGCGAGACTCTGTCTGAAAAAAAAAAAAAAAAAGTAACATTTTAATGAAAGATCCTGATACTGAGGGTTGCCTGGCCAGAGGCACAGTCAGCAGGTTCCCTAGCTCGCCATCTCCAGGAGCTCTCCCTGCACCCCATTCAAAAGAGAAGCAAACTACCAGGATCACCTGGCACCCGGGACACCCCTCGAGGGAGACCAACCAGAAAAACACAGACCAGGACAGAAAAGAGCTCAAGGCGAGGCGATGTCACGCCAAGGAAGATGGGAGATTGTAAGAAAGATTCAGAAAACACAGAGACTCTTAGAAATGAAAACATCAAAGAAATGAGACAGCTCTGCTGGAAGCTAAAGTTCAGGTGCTGTCCCAAAGTGAAAAGATGGCCATGTGCAAAAGAAGGATGAGATAACCAGATGGGTTCACTGTGGCAGGCCAAGTAATAGAGAAAAAGGGAGAGAAATCTAACGACTAATTCAATAGAAGCTCAGGACAAGAGGCTGTCGGACAGCAAAGGCCTGCTGGACTCACATTGCCGTGAGATTTCTGAACATGGAGATTAGAGGCAAGGAGCTAAAGTCCCACAGCTGCATGGCAAGGGCCAGGAGCCAGAGGGCCACGGAGCTGCCCAGTGAGAACGCTGGAGGCAAGGCGACAGCAGGGGTGCAGGCTGGGAGACAGACATGTGGCCAGGCATGCCGCGCCCACCAGACACGGGGCAGGGAGGGGGACCACCTGCAGAGGATCGAAGGCACCTCACAAGATGAGGAGGGTGTGGACCAGGAAGTAGAGTTCCATGCAGGGGAGGTGAAGGGAGCCCCCAGAGAGCAGGGTAAAGATGCAGGTGCACAGCAGGTGTGGACAGCACAGCACAGAGCAGAGGAGGCTGGAAGGCTCTGGGCTCCCCCGTCAAGAGGCCGAAGGCAGTTCCTGACCCATGTGTGTGTCTGCAGAGGGCAGCAGCGGGCACAGGACCAGATGCACAGAGAGCAGTACAAGAGAACACCAGACACTGGCACCTCCACACAAGGCCAAGCTCACCCACCGCCCGTAGTTACGGTGTCCACGCACAAGGCCAAGCTGCACACCGCTGAGGGTCGGTGGCCTCCTTGCCCACTGCCCGCAGTCACGGTGTCCACGCACAAGGCCAAGCTGCACACCGCTGAGGGTCCGTGGCCTCCCCACCCACTGCCCGCAGTCACAGTGTCCACAGCCGCAAGCACTCAGCGCATGCCTGGCTGCAGCCCACTCAGCAGCAGGACCCCACCTACTCAGGCCAGACGGCGGCCTGAACCACAGGGGACTTGGATACAGCACCCCAGGCGCAGTAGGTCCACAAGCGGGGAGAATCCAGGGCATGATTCCCAGGGACCAATAGAACCCTCGCTCTGCACGCCCAAGGGCTAAGGGAGGAAGGCAGGTGCCCAGATCCCCAGTTCTTCAATCCAGTAAAAGGAGAACCCAAATTCAGAAAGCCCTGGATCAACTGAAACAGTTCTTCCAATAAGGTGTTTTTCAATTAAAGACAAATACCAAGTTACTGCAACTACCAAGTCCCAATATTTGAGGGGAGCCAACTAAGCATCAAAATGGGGCCCTCTGGGAGGCTCTCAAACCAAAGGATACGTGGCGTGCCCTCCGTGCGGCAGACCAGGTAGAGGCAGGCGGCGATCACGTGGGCCATCTTCCGGCCGCGGGTCAGGTGCCTGCTCACGGCCATCTTGAAGAAGTTGAAGGCGGTGTCCAGGCAGTGCTGGTTCAGCTGCAGCTGGTTCCCCAGGTGATGGATGTGGCGCCGCCCTAGGACACAGCACGAGACAGCTCTTAGCCAAACGTTCCCGCAGAACATGAAAAGTATCACACGGCTGCAGTAGCAACTTTAAGAATACAGATTTGTGCTTTCCCTTATAAGTTTCTGAGCTCACTTTTTCTGTGTGGGTTCCAATCACATTTTATTTACAGACACTGAAATGTGAATTTTCTGTGATCTCCACGTGCCATGAGATCCTGTTCTGCATGTTTCCCTTCTTTAGGCTCTGGGTGGCATGTGTGGTGTGGCTCAGTGTGCCTCTCTCCGGGGCTCTGAGGTGCAGTGTGTCTGGCAAGGGCTTGGTTTGCGCTGGCTGGCAGGTGCTATGCCCCTGACTGCCCTGGGCTACGGTGGGAATGCCCCTTTTCCTACAGCCACATGCCCCAGCGCCACCTCCTTCCCCAGCCGCAGAGAGGTTGGGCCAGCCCACCCCTCCCTTCTTAGCAGGGCCCACTCTGCTCAGCCCAGCCCCCACCAGCCTCTCCTCTAAGAGTCAGCCACCTGGCCTGAGAAAGGGCCAGCCTAGAGCTATCCCCTGCACCTGCCTAGAGGGAGGGCCATGGCAAGGGCATGCCCAGCAGACCAGAGGCCACTGCACCCTCCTAGGGGCTGTGAGGTGCTGGAGGTGGCCAGGACAGCAGCATCCGAGCACACGCGTTCCCCTGGAGCAAGACCTTCCCAAAGCTGCGGGCCACATGATGGCATCAGGAGGGGAGCGGCAGAGCTGCCCTGCAGGCAGGAGGAACCTTGGGAAACAAATGCCAATGCAGGGCGAAGGTGCAGAGCACAGGCTGTGTGGGGAGCGCCTGGGTCAGCCTCACTGCCCCACTCTGTCTGTAGAGCACAGGCTGTGTGGGGAGCTCCTGGGCCAGCCTCACTGCCCCCACTTCTGTCTGTAGAGTTGGTGCCGTGGGCAGGCAGCCTGTGCTCCAGGCAATAAGCCCCATGGGGTACCCAGAGGACATGTACGGTGGGTCACAGCTCGATGCAGAGGAGAGCTGCCGTCATGGAGATTCCAGTTCCCACTGTGTCCTCTGGCACCCAAACCCCCAGTCCTTCTGCAAAGACTACCCAAGGCAGCCTCCATCCCCACATGAAGTCAAAAACTGACCTCCCAGATTCATTTGATAAGGGCACATGAGCTGGAGAAGGTGAGGGCTGATGTTCTGCTCACGCCAAACTTCACTAATGATGACCAGCAGCCAGAGGTGGGCAGCTGCTGAGCCTGCATCCCAAGGAAGCTGGTGGCCAGGGTACACAGTCTGGCAGGTCTGAGTCAAGCCTCACACTGTGCCAGGCCCCTGGCAGTCAGCAGCACCACACGGAGCCCCAGCCCTGCTGTGGCCCTGCCACCGTGAGCACCTAAGGTTACCTGCCTGGAGCTCATACAGCTCTGAGGCCTGCAGTCCAGCTGAACTGACATGGAAGGCTGGTCACTGTCCCCAGAGCTGAGGCCTGGTCATAGCCAAGACCCCAACAGAACGGACAGAAAGGGCACCGTGCCGGCTGCCAGCTGTGCATGTGCAGCACCAGCCAGACACACCAGCACAGACCATCCCCATGGCCCAGCAAGGCCCAGAGGGAAACAGAGTCAGCTGACAGGTGACCCGCTGAAGCTATCACTCCTTACCTACCAGCTCTCTGCTGTATGTTTGGAAAATTCTGTAATAAAAGGTGAGAGAGAGGTACTCTCTGGAAACCACACACTTGAGGTTGGGACCTGATCCCAAGCCCCGACTCCACAGGCACCAGCTCATGTTCCCAGCATGCAAGGGTACTATGGTCTGAATGTTTGACTCCTCCTAAAATTCATATGTTGAAATCCTAACCCCTACGGGGATGGTATTAAGATGCAGGGCCTTTGGGGGTGACTAGGTCAGGAGGCAGAGCTCTAATGATCAGCTCAGTGCCCTTAAAAACGGGACCCCAAAGAACTAGCCCAGCTCTTCCACCACGTGAGGCCACAGTGAGAAGGAGCTGTCTGTGGGCCAGAGGCGGCCCTCATGAGAGAGCTGGGGCGGAGGCAGCTGTCTCCCCCATTTCCATCTGGAACTTTCCGGCTCCAGAAGTGTGAGAAACACATTCCTGCTGTCTCGCCTCTCTGGTCTGTGGTGTGCTGTTACAGCGGTCCAAAAGGACTAAAATGGGGGGCTTACGACGACTGCAGTAAGTTATTTTTTACCATCTTCTTTCTTTTTTTTGAGACAGAGTCTCGCTCTGTCGCCAGGCTGGAGGGCAGTGGCGCAATCTCAGCTTACTGCAACCTCTGCCTCCCGGGTTCAAGCAATTCTCCTGCCTCAGCCTCTTGAGTAGCTGGGATTACAGGCGCACGCCACCGCACCCAGCTAATTTTTTGTATTGTTAGTAGAGACAGGGTTTCACCCTGTTGGCCAGGATGGTCTCAAACTCCTGACCTCGTGATCCGCCCACCTCAGCCTCCCAAGGTGCTGAGATACAGGCATGAGCCACTGGGCCTGGCCAAAGATGTTATTAATAAACAGATATTCACATAGAAACCAACTACTAATTAGCTAGCCATAGCCTGTGAGTCTCCTTAGACTTCCTTCCAATGAATGAATTCTAAAGTAAACTCAGGCTGGGTGCCGTGGCTCATGCCTGTAGTAATCCCAGCACTTTGGGAGGCCAAAGCAGATAGATCACTTGAGCCCAGAAGTTCAAGACCAGCCTGGGCAGCATAGTGATATCCAATTGCTAAAATAAATAAATAATCAGCCGGGTGTGGTGGTGCAAGCCTGTAGTCCCAGCCAAGGCAGGAGGACTGCTTGAGCCTGGAAGGTTGAAGCTGCAGTGAGCCATGATTTTGCCACTGCAGTCCAGCCTGGGCAGCAACAGAGCGAGACCCTGTCTCCAAAAAAAAAAAGATTTGAGGCATATCAGCACCTACACGTAAAGTATAAAGCCATAAAGCTTCTAGAGGAAAACACAAGAGTATCTTCAGACCTTGGAGTAGGTAAGAATTTCTTGAACAAGTCACAAACAGCCCTAACCATAAAAACTGACATACTGAGACTTCACTAAAATTAAGAAATTTCTGGCGGGGTGCAGTGGCTCACATCTGTCATCCCAGCACTTTGGGAGGATCACTGGAGCCCAGGAGTTGAAGACAAACCTGACCAACATGGTGAGATCCCCCATTTCTATTTTGAAAAAAAAAGAATTGGCTGGACGCAGTGGCTCACGCCTGTAATCCCAACACTTTTGGAGGCCGAGGGGTGCAGATCACGAGGTCAAGAGATCGAGACCATCCTGACCAACATGGTGAAACCCCGTCTCTATTAAAAAATACAAACATTAGCCGGGCATGGTGGTGCGCACCTGTAATCCCAGCTACTCGGGAGGCTGAGGCAGAAGAATTGCTTGCACCTGGGAGGCAGAGGTTGCAGTGAGCCAAGATCACACCATTGCATTCCAGTCTGGCAACAGAGCGAGACTCCATGTCAAAAAAAAAAAAAAATTAAAAAATGAGTGGATGTGGCCGGGCACAGTGGCTCATGCATGTAATCCCAGCACTTTGGGAGGCTGAGGTGGGTGGATCACGAGGTCAGGAGATTGAGACCATCCTGGCTAATACAGTGAAACCCTGTCTCTATTAAAAATACCAAAAAATTAGCCGGGTGTGGTGGTACGTGTCTGTAGTCACAGCTACTCAGGAGGCTGAGGCAGGAAAATGGCATGAACCTGGAAGGCGGAGCTTGCAGTGAGCCAAGATTGCGCCACTGCACTCTAGCTTAGGCGACAAAGCGAGACTCCATCTCAAAAAAAAGAAAAATAAAAAAAATGAGTGGATGTGGTGGCATGTACACGTGATCCCAACTACTCAGGAGGCTGAAGTAAGAGAGCAGCTTTAGTCTAGGAGGTTGAGGCTGCAGGGAGCAGCGACTGCACCACTGCACTCCAGCCCAGGCCACAGAGTGAGACCCAGTCTCAAAAAAATAAAAATTCAGAGGTTTCTGTTCATCAAAAGACAACATTAAGAGAGTGAGATAAGCTATAGACATGGGAGGAGGATCGAAACATGTATATCCAACAAAGGACTTAAATCCATAATATATAAAGAACTTCTACAAATCTGTAAGAAAAAGAAACTCAATTTTAAAAAAGCAAACATGTACAAAAGATGCCAATAGGCACTTCACAGAGAAAGGATGTCCAAACGGCCAAGAAGCATGAGAAAAGGTTGTGGCCATAATTACTCACCAAGGAAAGCAAATTAAAGCCACAGTGAGTGTGCTACACACCTACCAGAAAGACAGTTGGAAAGGCTGATAATGCCACATGTGAACAAGGCTGTGGGGCCACTGGGACTCTCCTGCACTGCTTCCTGGTGGGAAGACGAACTGGTACAACCACTACAGAAAACCCTGTGGCCTGATCTAATGATGAGCACATCCAGACCTCAGGACCCAGAAACCCATTCGCAAGTAAACTCCCAAGAGGAGGGGGCACCCGTGTCCACCGAAGGGCCATGTGCAAGAACACACACAGCAGCTGCCTGTGCACAGCCAAGAATGGAAACACCCCAAATGTCCATCCACAGGAAAAGGAGATCAATTGTGGTCTATTCATACCATAAAATACAACACTGCAATAAAAAATAAACTACTGATATGCTCCAAAAAAGTACATTCTAGAACAGCTAAAACCCAGAACACTGGCGAACCAGATGCTGAGGACTGGAGCCACAGGAGCTCTCCTTCCTTGCTGGTGGGAGCGCAAAATGGCTCAGGTGCTTTGGAAAAGCGTTTGGCAGTTTCTTACAAAACTAAGCATACTCTCACCATACGGTCCAGCAATCACCCAGAAAAACCTGCACATGTTTATGGCAGCTTCACTCATAATCGCCCAAGCCCAGATACCCCTCAGCAAGCAGGTGAAAGGATACACCAACTGTGGCGCACCTAGTCAGTGGAATATTACTCACCACTGAAGAGAAAGAGGCCGCAAGCTGTGCAGAGACCTGGAGGACGGTTAAATGCCCGTGGCTGAGTGACAGGCTGCACAGTGACAGGATGCACAGTGTGTGACTCCAGCTCTACAACCACATGACCAAGTGCCAGCAAAAAGATCACAGGGGAAGGAGGAATGAATGGGTGGAGCTCAGGGGATTTTTAAAACACTGAAAGTAATCTGTATGAAACTGTAACAGCGGTTACCTGTCACTACATTCATCTAAACTCACAGAACATGCACTGCCCAGTGTGAGCCTGGGTGTGTGGTGGAAGCTGTGTGATCCTGAGCCCAGGTGTGCGGATACAGTCTGCGTGACCCGGGCTGCGTGACCCCGAGCCCGGGTGTGCAGGTGGAGCCTGGGTACTCCGAGCCCGGGTGTGCAGGTGGCGCCTGCGTGAACTCGAGCCCGGGTGTGCGGATACAGCCTGCGTGACCCCGAGCCCGGGTGTGCGGGTACAGCCTGCGTGACCCCGAGCCCGGGTGTGCGGGTACAGCCTGCGTGACCCCGAGCCCGGGTGTGCGGGTACAGCCTGCGTGACCCCGAGCCCGGGAGTGCGGGTACAGCCTGCGTGACCCCGAGCCCGGGTGTGCGGGTACAGCCTGCGTGATCCCGAGCCCGGGTGTGCGGGTACAGCCTGCGTGACCCCGAGCCCGGGTGTGCGGGTACAGCCTGCGTGACCCCGAGCCCGGGTGTGCGGGTACAGCCTGCGTGACCCCGAGCCCCGGTGTGCGGGTACAGCCTGTGTGACCCCGAGCCCCGGTGTGCGGGTACAGCCTGCGTGATCCTGAGCTCGGGTGTGCGGGTACAGCCTGCGTGATCCTGACGTGTCAATGTGGGGCCACTGACTGCAGCTCGTGCACCACCGTGGAAGGGGGCGCTGATAGGGCCGGGGAGGCTGTGTGGTGAGGGGTTCTGGGAGTCTACGGGAACTCTCTGTACCTTCCAATCCATTTTGCTGTGAGACTAAAATGCTCTAAAAAATACAAGTCTTTTTTTTTTTTTAATTCCTTTCTGTATGATTCCCACGGTATGAAGTATGAAGCAGAAAACCAAGTGAAGCCAGTGGGCAGCAGGTGCTTTCTGAGCTGCTGCAAGCCTGACTCATGAGGATTTGTCAGGTGGTTCATGGAAGGTCAGCACATTTCATGCACTTTACTACGCATGCTATACGAGGAAAAACAGACTGAGAGGACAGAAAAAGAACTTCCCTGAGAAACGCGTCCCACATGAAAGGCTCATCAGGTCAATGAAGAGAGCCCCACCTAGCGGTGTTTCAGAACCGTGGCTTCAGAACATCGAAGAAATCATCCCAAAAGGCCTGAGATTTTCAAAACAGAGCTCAAAACACACTGACATTCAACATCTCTTGCTGGTGGACCCCAAGCAGATGCTCCCCACATTCCATGGGGTGCCTGTCTCAACCCCTCAGCAAGCATCCCAGGGGAAGGGGCAAGAGTTTCTCTCTCCCAGACCGTTTCTCTAAACACAGCCTCAGTGTGTCCCAGCAAACCCAAGGAGGGGCCTGTGACCTCGCAGGGCGCACGGAGGCAAACAGAGGAGGCGAGTACCTGCGGAACATGGCCATCGCTGAGGGCAAGAGGGGTGGCCAGCGAGTTTATTTCCATCTTTGCAGTTTTCTAAGAAAGGCAATCAAGACTTCACCAAAACAGTAACAGTCGGAAGCTACATTCACCGATTTCCACCAAACCCGGCAGGCTGGGTGGCGGGCAGGAGTGGAGGCGGTGGGCCAAGCTTGCAGTGGGACCAGGGCTGACGTGAAACCTTCAACCAGGGCGGTATGGGAGAATAAAGGAGAAAAAACAAAATTTAAACAAACATAACCCATGATAAATCAATAAAAGGCAGTAAAGGGTTTTTTTTTTTTAATCATACTTTAAGTTCTAGGGTACATGTGCATAACGTGCAGGTTTGTTACAGATGTATACTTGTGCCATGTTGGTGTGCTGCACCCATCAACTCGTCAGCACCCATCAACTCGTCATTTACATCAGGTATAACTCCCAATGCAATCCCTCCCCCCTCCCCCCTCCCCGTGATAGGCCCCGGTGTGTGATGTTCCCCTTCCCGAGTCCAAGTGATCTCATTGTTCAGTTCTCACCTATGAGTGAGAACATACAGTGTTTGGTTTTCTGTTCTTGCGATCGTTTGCTGAGAATGATGGTTTCCAGCTGCATCCATGTCCCTACAAAGGACACAAACTCATCCTTTTTTATGGCTGCATAGTATTCCATGGTGTATATGTGCCACATTTTCTTAATCCAGTCTGTCACTGATGGACATTTGGGTTGATTCCAAGTCTTTGCTATTGTGAATAGTGCCGCAATAAACATATGTGTGCATGTGTCTTTATAGCAGCATGATTTATAATCCTTTGGGTATATACCCAGTAATGGGATGGCTGGGTCATATGGTACTTCTAGTTCTAGATCCTTGAGGAATCGCCATACTGTTTTCCATAATGGTTGAACTAGTTTACAATCCCACCAACAGTGTAAAAGTGTTCCTATTTCTCCACATCCTCTCCAGCACCTGTTGTTTCCTCACTTTTTAATGATTGCCATTCTAACTGGTGTGAGATGGTATCTCATTGTGGTTTTGATTTGCATTTCTCTGATGGCCAGTGATGATGAGCATTTTTTCATGTGTCTGTTGGCTGTATGAATGTCCTCTTTTGAGAACTGTCTGTTCATATCCTTTGCCCACTTTTTGATGGGGTTGTTTTTTTCTTGTAAATTTGTTTGAGTTCTTTGTAGGTTCTGGATATTAGCCCTTTGTCAGATGAGTAGATTGCAAAAATTTTCTCCCATTCTGTAGGTTGCCTGTTCACTCTGATGGTAGTTTCTTTTGCTGTGCAGAAGCTCTTTAGTTTAATTAGATCCCATTTGTCAATTTTGGCTTTTGTTGCCGTTGCTTTTGGTGTTTTAGACATGAAGTCCTTGCCCATGCCTATGTCCTGAATGGTATTACCTAGGTTTTCTTCTAGGGTTTTTATGGTATTAGGTCTAACATTTAAGTCTCTAATCCATCTTGAATTAATTTTCGTATAAGGAGCAAAGGAAAGGATCCAGTATCAGCTTTCTACTTATGGCTAGCCAATTTTCCCAGCACCATTTATTAAATAGGGAATCCTTTCCCCGTTTCTTGTTTTTGTCAGGTTTATCAAAGATCAGATGGCTGTAGATGTGTAGTATTATTTCTGAGGACTCTGTTCTGTTCCATTGGTCTATATCTCTGTTTTGGTACCAGTACCATGCTGTTTTGGTTACTATAGCCTTGTAGTATAGTTTGAAGTCAGGTAGCATGATACCTCCAGCTTTGTTCTTTTGACTTAGGATTGTCTTGGAGATGCGGGCTCTTTTTTGGTTCCATATGAACTTTAAAGCAGTTTTTTTCCAATTCTGTGAAGAAACTCATTGGTAGCTTGATGGGGATGGCATTGAATCTATAAATTACCTTGGGCAGTATGGCCATTTTCACGATATTGATTCTTCCTATCCATGAGCATGGTATGTTCTTCCATTCATGCTAAAAACTCTCAATAAATTCGGTATTGATGGAACGTATCTCAAAATAATAAGAGCTATTTATGACAAACCCACAGCCAATATCATACTGAATGGGCAAAAACTGGAAAAATTCCCTTTGAAAACTGGCACAAGACAGGGATGCCCTCTCTCACCACTCCTATTCAACATAGTGTTGGAAGTTCTGGCTAAGGCAATCAGGCAAGAGAAAGAAATAAAGGGTATTCAGTTAGGAAAAGAAGAAGTCAAATTGTCCCTGTTTGCAGATGACATGATTGTATATTTAGAAAACCCCATTGTCTCAGCCCAAAATCTCCTTAAGCTGATAAGAAACTTCGGCAAAGTCTCAGGATACAAAATTAATGTGCAAAAATCAGAAGCATTCTTATACACCAGTAACAGACAAACAGAGAGTCAAATCATGAATGAACTTCCATTCACAATTGCTTCAAAGAGAATAAAATACCTAGGAATCCAACTTACAAGGGATGTAAAGGACCTCTTCAAGGAGAACTATAAACCACTGCTCAGTAAAGGGTTTTTTAAAGGTAAGATAAATACGGCTGGGTGTGGTGGCTCATGCCTCTAATTCGAGCACTTTGGGAGGCCGAGGCGGGTGGATCACCTGAGGTCAGTAGTTCGAGATAAGCCTGGCCAACATGGCTAAACCCTGTCTCTACTAAAAATACAAAAATTAGCCAGGCATGGTGGTGAGCGCTTGTAACTCCAGCTACTCGAGAGGCTGAGGCAGGAGAGTCGCTTGAACCCAGGAGGCGGAGGTTACAGTGAGCCCAGATCATGCCACTGCACTCCAGCCTGGGCGACAGAGCAAGACTCCGTCTCAAAAAGCAAACAAACAAACAAACAAAAAAAGGTAAGATAAATATGAACTACAAAATAAGAGGCTGGAAGAGCCCAACCTATCAGAAATGTGCCAACTATAATGGGCCAAAATCCCCTCTTGTCTCCAGAAGTATCTGAAAAACATGTTAGGATCTGCCCCATAGACCCACTCCCAGGACACTGGACAGCAAGGAGGTATGGCAGGCCTAACCCCTAGGGCAGAGAAGGGCATCACTGCCACAGCAGGGGGCCTGACTGGCAGCAGAAGGGACACTCTGGCAAAAGTCCGCAGGAAACAGGACAGGGGCTGGACTGACAGCCTCCCTCAGCCCCACACCCCACCCAGGCAGGAGCAGTGCCTGGCCCAGGGCAGGTGGGTGGGAGAGCTCATTGAGTGGGCAGCAGCAGGGCACGGCCCCTGCCGCAGGTACCCGGGCTGCAGCCGCAGATCCCCGGGCTGCAGCCGCAGATCCCCAGGTAGGAGCCCAGGTACGAAGGTCGGCATAGGGTACCCCAGAACCACCCATCCCCAGTAAGATTCAACAGGCGTGGGGGCCCTGCAGCTTCCCCCACACAGTGAGTAGGGTCCACGGGGCCTCCTGGGCCTGCACGGCCACAATCTTCACTGACACTCACCCCTAATTAGGGAGGCTGTATGTTCCATTTTCATTTCTTTCTTGAACCAAAGGTATTTAAAGGGTTTTGAAAGGTAAGATGAGCTATTTCTCTTTCTCTGTTGTTGGTTTCCAATCTTTTTTTTTTTTTTTTTTTTTTTTGAGACGGAGTCTTGCTCTGTGCCCCAGGCTGGAGTACAGTAGCGAGATCTCGGCTCACTGCAAGCTCCGCCCCCCTGGGTTCACGCCATTCTCCTGCCTCAGCCTCCCGAGTAGCTGGGACTACAGGCGCCCGCCACCTTGCCCGGCTAATTTTCTTGTATTTTTAGTAGAGACGGGGTTTCACCGTGTTCGCCAGGATGGTCTCGATCTCCTGACCTCGTGATCCGCCCGTCTCGGCCTCCCAAAGGGCTGGGATTACAGGCTTGAGCCACCGCGCCCGGCCTGGTTTCCAATCTTATTGTAATGCACGTGTCTGCACGGACACTACTCTTTGCAATTTGTTTAGGTCTGAGGCATGACTAACTCTAGTAAAGGTACCACAAGTTTTTGGGAAAATACAGACTATATTCTCTGTGGAGAACAAAGTTCTTCATAAGGAGAAAATCTCGAAGTCAGTAGAAGAAAAAAAGGAGATAGCCTGGTGGCACCAGAAGCAGTGGGCAGAGCTGGGCCCCAACCCAGGCAGCCTGAAGGTCAGGAGGGCCCCTGGGCAGTGCAGCCCAGCCTCTGCCCAGAGGAACTGTAAATGTGCATGCCAGTAAGAGTCTTGAAACTGACAAAACTATAGGTAGCAGAGGACAAATCCAGTCACTGTGCCAGGTCTTCATGCACACTCTCGGTGAACTGACAAAACTATAGGTAGGAGAGGACAAATCCAGTCACTGTGCCAGGTCTTCATGCACACTCTCGGTGAACTGACAAAACTATAGGCAGGACAGGACAAATGCCGTCACCGTGCCAGGTCTTCATGCACACTCTCGGTGACAGACAGAACCAGCCAATGGGGAGAAGGAGGGACGCGCTGCGCTGCACCGGCTTCCTGCAGGAAATGCATTCAAGTGCCCGACACACACGCACTTCCACAAAACTGGCCTTCCACTGGGCCACAGAGCACGGCTCGAAGCATTTCAGAAGACTGAACTCACACAGAGGGTGCTCTCTACTGCAGAAGAATCACGCCGGCAGTCCGGAAGAAAGGCGTGGACTGTACTCCTCTACTAGTAAGTCCATGGCGGGGCAAGGAAACAAGCACGATGGAAGCGTAAGAATCCATCCACTCTGCTGTGAGGGATCACTGCAAGCCCAACAACCCCTGCCAGCCTAGGCGTGTCGGTGCTGGCCACCCGTCGGCAGCAGCAGCCAGAAGCAGAGGCAGGTGCTCAAGAGCCCAGCCTCCTGGAGATGGCACAGGAGAAAACGGCCAGGGTGATGTGCTGTCCACACAGAGATGTTCTACCTGTCCCAGCTGCCTTCCAGCACGCAGACCAAGGCTGCGGGACATGGCTGCACCAATCACAAGGATCCCTCACGTGGTCCTCACATTCCTGAGAGTGTACTCAATGAAACAGTGAAGCCGAAGAGGTCCTAGCACACAGTATCCCTGCCTGGACTGACCCACAGCCAACCCACACTCAACGGTGAAGACTGGATGCTTCCCCAGGATCAAGGACAAGAGGATGTCTGTTCACACCACTGCTATTCAACGTGGTAAACAAAAAACAAGCACTAGATTGGAAAGGAAAGATAACACGATCTTGTACATAAAATCCTAAGTAACCCGCTAAAAAACTCTTTTTTTTTTTTTCTTTTTTTTTTTGAGACGGAGTCTCGCTCTGTCGCCCAGGCTGGAGTGCAGTGGCACAATCTCGGCTCACCGCAACCTCCACATCACAGGTTCACGCCATTCTCCTGCCTCAGCCTCCTGAGTAGCTGCAACTACAGGCACCCGCCATCACACCCAGCTAATTTTTTTGTGTTTTTAGTAGAGATGGGGTTTCACTGTGTTAGCCAGGATGGTCTTGATCTCCTGACCTCGTGATCCACCCGCCTCGGCCTCCCAAAGTCCTGGGATTACAGGCGTGAGCCACCGCGCCCAGCCTAAAAAACTCTTAAGAGTAAAAAATGAGTTCAGACAGGTTGCAAGATACGGCCAGGCGCGGTGGCTCAAGCCTGTAATCCCAGCACTTTGGGAGGCCGAGGCGGGCGGATCACAAGGTCAGGAGATCGAGACCACAGTGAAACCCCGTCTCTACTAAAAATACAAAAAATTAGCCGGGCGCGGTGGCGGGCGCCTGTAGTCCCAGCTACTCAGGAGGCTGAGGCAGGAGAATGGCGGGAACCCGGGAGGCGGAGCTTGCAGTGAGCCGAGATCGCGCCACTGCACTCCAGCCTGGGCAACAGCGTGAGACTCCATCTCAAAAAAAAAAAAAAAAAAAAAAAAAAAGATACAAGATCAATATGTATCAACTGAGAATACGTTCAACAAAAGGAGTATAAAACTTGTACTCTGAAAACTACTAAAATTGTTGAAACAAATTAAAGATGACCCAAATGAATGGAAAGACATCCCGTGTTCAGGTGTCAGAACACGTAACACTGTTTAGGCGGCAGTGCTCCCCAAAATGACCAACAGACTAACACAACCCCCGTCAAAATCCCCGCTGACTTCTTGGCAGAAACTGACAAGCTGATCCAAAATTCATAGGGACTTCAAACAGGCAACATAACACTTTTGAAAAAGAGCAGTTAGAGGACTCACAGTTCCGGATTTCAAAACTGACTGCAAAGCTTTGGTGTCCGGAACAGCATGGAACTGGCGCCAGGACCATCATGCAGTCACTAAGCCAAACTGAAGATCCAGAAATAAGCGTTTAGGTTTACAGCCAATGGATTTTCAACAAGGGCACCAAGAGGATGCCAACTGGGAAAATACAGTGTTTTCAACACACGATCCTGAGAAAACTGGGTCTCCATGTGCAAGAGCGAAGGTAGGCCCTTACCTTATATCACCTGCAAACATTGACTCAGTATGGATCAAAACCTATAGGTAAGAGCTGAAGGCACAAAACTCCAAAAAATCATAAGCACAAATCTTCACGATTTGGACTGGATTAGGCAACATTTGTTAGTTATGATACCAAAAGCATAGCCATCAAGAGACTAAATAGGTAAACTGGACACTATCAGAATTTAAAACATTCATGCTCCAAAGGATACCAGTGAAAAATAAAAAGACAAAAGAAAATGAAAAGAACACATGGAATGGCTGAAAATGTCCTATAAATCACCTATCTGATGAAAGACTTGTACCTAAAATACATAAAATCACACATCCGATAAAAGACTTGTACCTAAAATACATAAACAACTTTTTCAGCTCAATCATAAGAAAAATAAACCAGCAGACATTTCTCCAGTTTGTGGTGAACCGGCACTTTGACAAAACGCAGTGAGAATGTCACTACAATATCCAACTGCTACAAATGTGTTGTTTCTGCCTCCATCTCACTGAGACCAGCAAGCAATGGCTGTGCATCCCGCGGGATCCACTGGGTTCTCCCCAAGCAGCCCTGGCAGAGCCTGCAGGACACCCAGGAGGGGACTCAGCGCACAATTCCTCCTGGAAGGCGGCCTCCTGGAAGGCTGGGCGTGCAGGGTGACAAGAAAGTGGCAGGCCGTGAGGTCCATGGCTGAGTCAGTGCCCCCCACCCTAGCACCACCATCCCCATCTCTGGGACCTGCCGCAAGCTCAGCGGCGTCCATGGTGGGAAATACCGTTCTGCAGGGTCTGCGCTCTTGACTCCTTCCCCAGATTCACGTGGAAGCCACCACCCAGAGTCGGGGTTTTGCCAGCACCTGTAAACACAAAGAAGACAGATCAGCCAAAACCTGGAGAAGATCTGCATTTACAGCCCTTTCAGGACATCCACAGACACAAAGCGAAAGCAAAGCGGGGGTCAGCACTCACGGGGGAAGCAGCAGGTTGGCCCCCCGCACCCCCATTCCTGAGCCAGGAACCCCAGTGGGGGAAGCATCTCTCACTCTGCCCAGCCAGCAGGGTTGAGGGTGGGCCAACTGCACTTTCTGCATTTTCTTTTTTCTTTTTTTGAGACGGAGTCTCGCTCTATCGCCCAGGCTGGAGCGCAGTGGCGCAATCTCGGCTCACTGCAAGCTCTGCCTCCCGGGTTCACGCCATTCTCCAGCCTCAGCCTCCCGAGTAGCTGGAATTACAGGTGCCCGCCACCACGCCCGGCTAATTTTTTGTATTTTTAGTAGAGACGGGGTTTCACCGTGTTAGCCAGGATGGTCTCCATCTCCTGACTTTGTCATCCGCCCACCTCGGCCTCCCAAAGTGCTGGGATCACAGGCACTTTCTGCATTTTCTAACCATGTCCCTAACACACTGCAAGTCCAGAGTGGACGCTGTCACACGGCTGCCGGGTGACAGCACAGATGTATTTCCAAACCTCTGCAAGTGGTGTGCACTCAGATGTCACTCCTGCATAGTGACCACGTGAACGCATCCACCTCCCTGCTGGACTGCAGGGGATGCAGGTACCATCCCATGTGCCCCAAGGCACTGCGACCAGCCAGTCTGCAGAAGGCCCCCACGCCTCAGCCCACCCACGCACGGGGAGGCTGCAGCTGAGCCTGCTGGGCACTCTACTCTGGAGCTCTGCCAACTAACAGCATGCCCACGATGCCCACCACACTCTGCCCTGCAGGGCTTCGGGGTTAAGACCTGGGCCTGGCACATCAGGTGGACATGCGGATTGTTCACCAGGTTCACCAACCCGAACACTGCAGCCTGATCTTCCAACGAGAACAGTGAGGTGAGGCCCCAGGCATGCCCAAGATGGGGGAGCTGGAAAGTGACCCCGCTCCACAGCGTCGGCCCTCTGGCTGGCACAGGGGCCAGCGCATTTGTGACAAAACACAGACACAGGACTGGAGGCTGCTGCAATCAGGGGACACGCAGACAACCTTGGCCATCTGGGGAAGGCAAGTGTGCAGGGCCTGTCGGAGGACACTGGAAGGATGGGGTGCAGACACAGAAAACCAATCGATGGAGCCTGGGGCCAGGCCCTCCAGGGAAAGCATGAGGCAGAGACCTCAGGGTCACCCAGGGGCGGCTACCAGCACAGACAAGGCAGAACAGGCACAGCCTCTGGCTTCGCTGTGAATGTAACTGAATCCCAAACAAATACTAACAACACTCTTTAAAGACTCCAGTAAAATGATTCTAAAGTTCGGCTGGAAGCAAAAAGGAGCTAGAGCAGCCAAGAAAATTTTGAAGAGATCAAGGGGCAGCTGCTGGGCCTGTCCAGGAACTGAGTTGAACAGGGTCAGGTGGCACTCAGCTTTCCCTGGTGGCAGCAGAGGCAAAGCCCGGGCCTCCTTCAGGCTGAGGCCCAGAGCCGGCCTCCTGGTGGGTAACGTGGCCACAGGGACAGCTGGCAGCAGGGGCACCAGCACTGAGCACAGGCTTCTCCAACAAAGGTGATGCCAGGATGGGGGCAGTGCCTGGAGACTGCCTGGGTTGTCACAACTGGGATCTATGTACTAGTTTTCTGTGGCTGCCATAAAAATTGCCACAAACCTAGGGGCCTTCAAGAAGCTGGAGCAGGGCCAGGCGCAGTGGCTCACGCCTGTAATCCCAGCACTTTGGGAGGCTGAGGTGGGTGGATCACAAGGTCAGGAGATCGAGACCATCTTGGCTAACATGGTGAAACTCCGTTTCTACTAAAAATACAAAAAATTAGCCAGGCATGGTGGCAGGTGCCTGTAATCCCAGCTACTCGGAAGGCTGAGGGAGGAGAATCGCTTGAACCCAGGAGGCGGAGGTTGCAGTGAGCTGAGATCCTGGCACTGCACTCCAGTCTGGTCGACAGAGCAAGACTCCGTCTCAAAAAATAAAAATAAAAATAAATTTAAAAAAGAAGCTGGAGGAGTGGCCGGGAATGGTGGCTCACACCTGTGGTCCCAACACTTTGGGAGGCCAGAGCAGGAAGATCGCTCAACCCAGGAGTTTGATACCAGCCTGGGTAACACGGGAAGACCCCTTTCTACAAAAAAACTGAAAAAAATTAGCCAGGTATGGTGGCAACTGCTTGTGGTCCTACTACTCAGGAGGCTGAGGTGGGAGGATCACTAGAGCCCAGGAGGTCGAGGCTGCAATGAGCTGAGATTGTGCCACTGCACTCCAGCCTGGGTGACAGAGCAAGACCCTGTCTCGAAAAAGAAAAGAAGCCAGAACAGGCCAGGCGTGGTGGCTCACACCTGTAATCACAGCACTTTGAGCGGCTGAGGCAGGAAGACTGCTTGAGCCCAGGAGTTCAAGACCAGCCTGGACAACATAGCAAGATCTCATCTCTACAAAAAAAAAAAAAATTAGCCAGGTGTGGTGGTGCAAGCCTGTGGTCCCAGACCAGGCAGGCGGATCGTTCTGAGTTCAGAAGGTGGAGGCTGCAGTGAGCTGTGATGGCACCAGTGCACTCCAGCCTGAGCAACGCAGTGAGAACTCGTCTCAAAAAATAATAAAATAAGAGAAGCTGGAGCAGGTCGCAGTGGTGTCTCCTTGTGGGGGCTAGACAGGACCTGGTAGTGCCACAGTGAGGTGCCGGCTGACATGAGAATCCAGAAGACAGGCCAGGGAGCAACGCAGGGCTCAATGGAGACCCATGCTGGAATAAGGGGGCTTTGAGCAGCACTGATGAGCCAACTCTAAATTCTGCAGAAATCTGGCCCAGGCCTCCTCAGGCTGAGCTCAAGGTGCCTGCATCTCCGGCCCTCCCTCAGAGTTATTTCGTGAGCAGTGTTTATTTATTGGGTTTTTTTTTTTGAGAGACAGTCTCGCATATTCTAATCAGTGTATACAAAGCTTTTAATAAATAATTCATATAACAAACTGCATTAGAAAAAGGACAAGGATCAAATTACAAAAAGCCAGCTGGGTGCAGTTACTCACGCCTGTAACCTCAGCACTTTGGGAGGCCGAGGTGGTTGGATCACCTGAGGTCAGGAGTTCGAGACCAGCCTAACCAACACGGAGAAACCCTGTCTCTACTAAAAATACAAAATTAGGCAGGCGTGGTGGCACATGCCTGCAATCCCAGCTACTCGGGAGGCTGAGGCAACAGAATCACTTGAACCTGGGAGGCGGAGGTTGCGGTGAGCCAAGATCGAGCCACTGCACTCCAGCCTGGGCAACAAGAATGAAACTCTGTCTCAAAAGTAAATAAATAAATGGAAAGCCCCTGAAATCCCACCTTCCAAGAACAGGGGACGCCGTGCAGCCTCCAATATAGCCACGTTTCCCTGGCTAGGAACAGTGGGCAGCAGGAGTGCTTCTAACAGAACAAGGCCACAGTGAGATGACGCACTAAATTACAGAGATGATTTCGATTCTGGTTGTGTTTCACGCAATCTCTTCACTCCTTGACCCATGCCCATCAGCCTGCACCACAACACACTGCAAAGCTGCGTGCGTTCACAGCTCCACACTCCACCTGCCACCTCTGCCCTCCCTCCTCCCTCACTCTTTCCTGCGCCCTCCAGCCTCCTGTCCCCTCCTCACACCCCAGGCCCTCTATTTCCTGTCCCTGTGTTGTTCTCCCTGTACCCCAACACCACGGTCACCCTCCCTGGGGCCATGCTGCTGCACCTGTCTGGGAGCGCCTCCTGGCTTCTGCTTCCGCCACACCCTGGTGCGTGCACACTTGCAGGCACACGCACAGGACACATGCGGACAGTGTGAAACCTCAGAACACTAACCCACAGGGAGGGTGAAAGAGGAAAGTGCCACCTCTGGCTGAAACCGCCACGATGCCTTCTACTTCTAAAAACATTTGATATTTTCCATAGTGCATTTCTATAACAAAAAACATGTGCTAGCTCCTGTTAGCTGGAACTAACATGTGGAAGGCGCCAGGTCTTGTGGGGCCTGGCCGAGACTGCCCTCCTGTGGACAGCAGGCGAGGACCTGCGGTTCCACCAGAGCCAGAAGAGGGCCAGAGGCTGCAGGGGCACCTCTGAGCTCTGACAAAGCCAGCAACACCCCATACTGTGCACCAGACAGAAAGGCGGGCCAGGGGCCCTCCATGTCCTGAAAGATCCAGCACAGCACTGTCGTCCATTTCACTCCAGGATGCTTCCAACATGGGAAAGCAATAACCTTTAATACTCACATGCTCATTTAACTTAATGGGGTGAGCTCAGTTTCAGGAGAACTGCTTGAACCCAGGAGACGGAGGTTGCAGTGAGCCAAGACTCCGTCCAAAAAAAAACAAATTTAACTGAAGGTTTTCTGTTGCTGCTGTGAAACTTCCTTTTTTTAAGAGACAGGGTCTGGCCAGGCGTGGTGGCTCATGCCTGTGATCCCAGACCTTTCCGAGGCCAAGGTGGGCGGATCACCTGAGGTCAGGAGTTTGAGACCAGCCTAGCCAACATGGCGAAACCCTGTCTCTACTAAAAACACAAAAATTAGCCAGGTGTGGTGGTGCATGCCTGTAATCCCAGCTACTTGGGAGGCTGAGGCAGGAAAATCGCTTGAACCTAGGAGGCGCAGGCTGCAGTGAGCTAAGATCGCACCGTTGCACTCCAGCCAGGGCAACAAGAGAGACACTGCATCTGAAAGGAAGGAAAGAAAAGGAAGGAAGGAAGGGAGGGAGGAAGGGAGGGAGGGAGGGAGGAAGGGAAGGAAGGGAAGGAAGGGAAGGAAGGGAAGAAAGGGAAGAAAGGGAAGAAAGGAAAGAAAGGAAGAAAGGAAGAAAGGAAGAAGGAAAGAAGGAAAGAAAAGAAAGAAGGAAAGAAAAGAAAGAAAAGAAAGAAAGAAAGAAAAGAGACAGGGTCTCACTCTGTCACCCAGGCTGAAGTGCAGGGGCACCATAGTGGCTCACTGCAGCCTCAACCTCTCGGGCTCAAGGAATCCTCCCATCTCAGCCTCTCAAATAGGTGGGGCCGCAGGCCTGTGCCACCATGCCTAGCTAATGTTTTCTTTGTTCTTTTGGAGATGGAGTTTCGCTCCTGTCGTCCAGGCTGGAGTGCAATAGCACAATCTTGGCTCACTGCAACCTCCATCTCCCAGGTTCAAGCGATTCTCATGCTTCAGTCTCCCCAGTAGGTGGGATTACAGGCGCCCACCACCATGCCCAGCTAATTTTTGTATTTTAGGTTTTTGGGGGTTTTTTTTGCTTTGTTTTGTTTTTTTAGTTTTTGTAGAGACAGTTTCACTATGTTGCCCACGCTGGTCTCAAACTCTTGACCTCAAGTGATCCTCCCACCATGGTTTCCCAAAATCCTGGAATTACAAGCAGGGGCTACCACATCTGGCTGGAAGCTTCTTTTTAAGGGGACACACCTGTAGGAGGCCTGGCTGGCTGGGCAGTAATGGATGGAGAGGAATTCAGGGGTCCCACAGCTGAGTGCCCAAAGGAGGCTGGACCGGACCGAAGTGCATCCCTGAGTGCTGGGGATGGGGACCCGGGTACACAGGGCATGTGCCTACTGGTGGGGCTGGATGCAGCAGCATCAGACATCTGGGAGGAGCACTGACAAACAGGGTCAGGCACGGCAGCCCACACCCCTTCCCAGGCCCACACCCCCTCCCCAAGCCCAGACCCCTTCCCAGGCCCAGACCCCTTCCCCAGGCCACTGCTGAGGAGCTGGTTTTGTAGTGATTACAACTCGGTTACGAAAACAGGACGTGTGTCACGCTGCAGGCTAACTAGCGGCTTCCTCTCTCACCCAGATGCCAATGGGACAGAATCCACCCGTTTCCTGAGGGTAGGTACCTTCAGCCGCAATTTAGGGTTCTGAGGGTCATGGAGCAGAGGCAGAAGCCTGGAGCCTTCCAGTCTCGGGACAAGAGCCCCACCAGGAGGCCAGGCCCATGCTCAGAGCCCCAGGCCACAGGAAGAGGCTGGCTGGCCACATCCTTCGCTGAGGCAAAGGGAGCTTCCCAGCAGGCAAGGGCAGCTCCGCCTCCTGTGCCCCTCTCCAGGGCCAGAAACGGGTGACATGCAGCCATGTCACAAAGTAGGTCCGGCTGCATCAGGACCCCAAACAGAAAACAGCAGCACTCACGGACACCCCGGCTTCAAAGTTCTAACTGTGAAGCCACTGAAAGTTGTGATTATGGGAAATGCTCCCCACAACCACAAGTTCTGGTGACACTGAGGTGTGCTGCTCCTTGCGCAGGAGGACAAGGGACCCCCCGCAAGCAGGAGCCCGGGATGCCTGGTGTGGGGGCTCCCAGGTGCTCGAGTTCCTGCCTGCGGGGCAGGGGTGTGGGCGCCATTACCATCAGCTGCTGGCAGAGGGAAGCCTCAGGGCACACATAGCGCAGGACACTGACGTGGGCTCACAGGGAAGTCCCGCCTTGCCTCGGTGGAGCAGACAACCTCCTCAGGGCACTGCCAAGGCCCCAGGCCAACAGTCCCCAGCTCCACCGTCCGCCTGGCCCCTCCAGCCACACTGAGTCTGTCCTCAGACACCCACCTTCTCTCTGCACAGTCTCTGCTCGGGCAGCCCTGGGACGCTGGAGCACCAGTGTCGTTTCCCCCGCGGGGCCTGGCTTCCAAGGTCAGGACCCTCCTGGGACTCCCCTGAGGCCTCTGGTCACCTGCCCTGATGCCTTAGTTAAATATTCCAGAGTAAACTATGAGGCTGTGTCAGGCTTAGTTCTCAATGAATAGGCAAGACACCTAGGAAAGACAGTGGCCTTGGGACCTGGAAAAGGACAGCTCAAAGAGAAAGCTCAGCTCTCAAGATGAAGCTGGAGCAAGGGGCGGCCGAGGCCTACTTGTGTGCTAGGGAAACTGAGAAGCCACCAAGGCTTCCAGCCCCGTGTGATCACCACTGTGACGAGGGAGGGAGGATGCCAAGTGGGCACCTAGAGATACTGCCTGGGAGACAGAGGGGCTGCCCAGAGCAACAGATGCCCTCTCTCCTTCCCACTCTCGGCCCAGGCACCGCCTGTGCCGGTCCCCAGGTGCTAAGAACACACCGCCTCGCAGCACTTCCCCCAGGACCACCACAGTTGGTTGCTGGGCCTGCCCCTCCCTCGAGAGAGTGTGCCTGGGCTTAGAGGCGTCTTGGGGACACCTGACAGTGTTGGCTCTGAGCTTGTTCTGACAGCGCCCGGGTGACAGACTTCCAGCTCTGCACTGCTCCACATCACCGTCCTCCCCCAGCAGGGCACAGTAAGGGCAGTGCGCCATCACCAGGCCCGAATGCACTTAGCACTGTGCCTGCCCGGGAAACCCTGCGTCTGCTGCCATGACAACTCGCTTTTATTACTGTTGTTATCATCCCAACGGGCATCAAAGTCTTGGCAACTGTGACACAGCTGCAAACTCTGTGCCCAGCAGTCCTAGGAAGATACCCAGGGAGTATGAGCATGGAAGACGATGGGGAGGGAAGAACAGGATAGAAAACTCAATGAAACCCAAGCCAGTTCTTAGAAAAGATAAAAAAAAAAAAAAAACTGATCACCTTCTAGCCAGAGAGACAAAGGGGAAAAAAGACACAAAACACCAACATCTAAAAGGAAAAAGGAGGCACTGTGGACCCCGCAGATATGAAAAGGATAAGGGAATGCTTCAAACAACTCTCTGGGCAAATTCAACCACTAAGTCAAGTGGACCAATTCCTCCAAACACAAGCGGCTGACTCACCCCAGGTGAGACACAGAATCTCAAATACAACTAGAACCACAGTGATAAAAGAAGCCGAAACCACAGTGCAGAATAGTCTGAGAAAGAAACCTCTGGGACCAGATGGCTACACTGATGAATTCTACCAAACATTTCAGAAACAAAGAACACCAACTCTACATAATCTGTTCCAGAAAACAGAAGAGGAAACGTTTCCCAACCCATTCCATAAGGAGCAGGACCTTAATATCTAAGACAAGGACACTACAGGAAAAACTACAGGCCAATATCCCATGCAAGCATCAGCAGGAACCCTCAACAGAACATCCAGGGCTGAGCAAAGCGGTTCACGCCACTAATCCCAGCACTGTGGGAGGCCAAGGTGGGAAGATGCCTTGAGGCCAAAAGTTCGAGACCAGCCTGAGAAGCAAAGCAAGACCACATCTCTACAAAAAAAGAAAAAAAAAAAAATTGGCGCTGGCTCACGCCTGTCATCCTAGAACTTTGAGAGGCCAAGGCAGGAGAATCACTTGAGCCCAGGAGTTCCAGATCAGCCTGGTCAACATGGCAAAACCCCATCTCTACAAGAAAAATACAAAACTTAGCTGGGTATAGTGGTACATGCCTGTAGTCCCAGCAACTCAGGAGGCTGAGCTGGGAGGGTCACTGGAGCCCAGGGGGTTACGACTGTAGTGAGCCATGACTACGGCACTCCAGCCAGGGTGACAGAGCAAGACCCTAGACCCTGTCTCCCTCACCAAAAAAAATGTTTTAAATTAGTTGGGCATGATAGTGCACGCCTGTAGTCCTAGCTACTCTGGAGTCTGAGGTGAAAGGATCTCTTAAACCCAGAAGTTCCAGGCTGCAGTGACCTGTGATCACACCACTGCACTCCAGTCTGGGCAACAGCGAGACTTTGTCTCAAAAAAAAAGAAAAAAGAAAAAGGCCGGGCGCAGTGGCTTACGTCTGTAATCCCAGCACTTTGGGAGGCCAAGGCAGGTGGACCACCTGAGATCAGGAGTTTGAGACCAGCCTGGCCAACATGGTGAAACCCCGTCTCTATTACAAATACAAAAGCCAGCCAGGTATGGAGGTGGGCTCCTGTAATCCCAGCTGCTCAGGAGGCTGAGGCAGGAGAATCGCTTGAACCCAGGACAGGGAGACTGCAGTGAGCCCAGACTGCACCACTGCACTCCAGCCTGGGCAACAGAGCGACACTCCATCTCAAAAAAACAAAAAAACAAAAAAAACAAAAAACAAAACAACAAAAAAAACTCAAGGAGTGTATTAAAAACTCTTAGGGGCCAGGTGTGGTGGCTCACACCTGTAATCCCAGCACTTTGGGAGGCCGAGGCGGGTGGATCGCCTGGCCAACATGGCAAAACCCCATCTCTACTAAAAATACAAAAACTTAGCTAGGTGTGGTGGTGGGCACCTGTAATCCCAGTTACTTGGGAGGCTCAGGCAGGAGAATTGCTTGAACCCGGGAGGCGGAGGTTGCAGTGAGCCGAGATCGCGCCATTGCACGCCAGCCTGGGCAACAAGAGCAAGTTACCGTCTCAAAAAGAAAAAAAAGAAAAAAAAGTCTTAGAACTAACAAGTAAGTTTAGCAAAGCCATAGGAAACAGGATAACACACATAAATCAACCATATTTCTATAAACAAGCAATGAAGAGTTGAAAACTAAATTTTAAAAAATACCACTTGGCCGGGCGCGGTGGCTCAAGCCTGTAATCCCAGCACTTTGGGAGGCCGAGGCGGGCGGATCACGAGGTCAGGAGATCGAGACCATCCTGGCTAACACGGTGAAACCCCGTCTCTACTAAAAATACAAAAAGAAATTAGCCGGGCGTGGTGGCGGGCACCTGTAGTCCCAGCTACTCCGGAGGCTGAGGCAGGAGAATGGTGTGAACCCGGGAGGCGGAGCTTGCAGTGAGCCGAGATCGCGCCACTGCACTCCAGTCTGGGCGACAGAGCTAGACTCCGTCTCAAAAAAAAATAAAATAAAATAAATAAATAAAAAATACCACTTACAATAACACCTAATAGATCTTAGGTACACATCTAAAAAACGTCCAGAGGGCCAGGCATGGCAGCTCATGCCTGTAATCTCAGCACTTTGAGAGGCTGAAGTGGTTGGATCACTTGAGGTCAGGAGTTTGAGACCAACCTGGCCAACATGGTGAAACACTGTCTCTACTAAAAATACAAAAATTAGCCAGTCGTGGTGGTGTGCACCTGTAATCCCAGCTACTCAGGAGGCTGAGGCACAGGAATCACTTGAAACCAAGAGGTGGAGGTTGCTGTGAGCTGAGGTTGCACCACTGCACTCCAGCCTGGGTGACAGAGCGAGACTCCATCTCAAAAAAAAAGCCCAGAAGCTGTATGCCGAAAACTACCCAATACTGATAGACTATATATCAAAGAAAACCTAAATGAATGTAGACATACACTGTGTTCACGGACTACAAGATTCCACATAGAAAAACTGTTGGCCAGGCGCAGTGGCTCCCACCTGTAATCCTAGCACTTTGGGAGGCCGAGGTGGGGGGATCACGAGGTCAGGAGTTCGAGACCAGCCTGGCCAATATGGTGAAAACCCGTCTCTACTAAAAAATATACAAAAATTAGCTGGGCGTGATGGCACACGCCTGTAGTCCCAGCTACTCAGAAGGCTGAGGCAGCAGAATCACTTGAACTCGGGAGGCGGAGGGTGCAGTGAGCTGAGATCGTACCACTGCACTCCAGCCTGGGTGACAGAGTGAAACTCCGTCTCAAAAAGAAAGAAAGAAGCCGGGCGCGGTGGCTCAAGCCTGTAATCTCAGCACTTTGGGAGGCCGAGACGGGTGGATCACGAGGTCAGGAGATCAAGACCATCCTGGCTAACACGGTGAAACCCCGTCTCTACTAAAAAATACAAAAAACTAGCCGGGTGAGTTGGCGGGCGCCTGTAGTCCCAGCTACTCGGGAGGCTGAGGCAGGAGAATGGCGTAAACCCGGGAGGCGGAGCTTGCAGTGAGCTGAGATCCAGCCACTGCACTCCAGCCCGGGCGACAGAGCGAGACTCCGTCTCAAAAAAAAAAAAAAAAAAAAAAAACAAAAAATAAAAAGAAAGAAAGAAAGAAAAAACGTCAGATCTCCCTAAATTTATCGAAAGGTTTAATGCGATTCCAATGAAACAGGACTTTTGTACAGGTTGAACATCCCAAATCCAAAAATCTGAGATTATAAATGCTCCAAAACATGAAACTTTTTGAGCATCAACACAATGCTCAAAGGAAATGCTCACTGGAGCATCTCAGATTTCAGATTTTTGGATTAGGGATGCTCAACCAGTAATTATAATGCAGATATTCCAAAATCAGAAAAATCCAGTATCCAAAACACTTCTGGTCCCAAGCATTTCAGATAATAATATGTGACCTATAGATACTCACAAACTTACTCTAAAATTAAAAAGGGAAAGGGAAATTAATAGCTACAACTTTGAAAAGGAAGAACAAAGGTTGGGGGACTCACAATATCTGATTTCAGGACAATATAAAAGGTACAGTAAAAAGGGAATTGTGATGCTGACAAAGGAAACGGCACCTGATCAACAGGGCAGGACACAAGGCCCAGAGGCAGACCTGCACGGACGGGGCCCAGTGAGCACAGCTGAGGGAGCAAAGGCCTTCAGTGGACAAAGGGCAGTCTTTCAAAAAACGGTGTTGAAACAACGGGACCTCCACATAAACAACGAGCCTCAACCTACGAAGCACACCTTATACAAAACTTAGGTCAAGATAGACCACATTTAGGCCAGGCATAGTGGCTCATGCCTGTAATCCCAGCACTTTGGGAGGCCAAGGCAGGCAGATCACTTGAGGTCAGGCGTTCAAGACCAGCCTGACGAACATGGTGAAACCCTGTCTCTACTACAAATACAAAAATTAGCCAAGTGAGGTGGCGCACACCTGTAATCCCAGGTACTTGGGAGGCTGAGGCACGAGAATCATTTGAACCTGGGAGGCAGAGGTTGCAGTGAGCCGAGATTGTGCCACTGCGCTCCAACCTGGGCCACAGAGATTCTGTCTCAAAAAAACAAACAAACAAACAAAAAAGTGAAAACTTCTGCTTTGAAAAATCACATATACAACAAAGGGCTTGTAACTACAATCCACAAAGAACTCTCAAAACTCAACAATAAGAAAACAACCCAAACAAAAAATGAGAGTCAGGGTGTGGTGGCTCACGCCTGTAATCCCAGCAGTTTGGGAGGCCAAGGCTGGAGTATCACTTGAGCCCAGGAGTTTGAGACCAGCTTGGGCAACATAGAAACCTTGTCTCTACTAAAAATAAAATTTTAAAAAATTACACGTCGTGGTGGCATGCACCTGTAGTCTCAGCTACTTAGGAGGTTGAGGCAGGAGAACTGCCTGAGCCTAGGAGTTCAAGGCTGCAGTGAGCCATGACTGGGCCATTGTACACCAGCCTAGGCCACAGAGTGAGATCCTGTCTCAAGATAAATGAAAAATAAGACTTGAGCACACGTTTCAATAAAGAGGATTCGGGCATGGCAAATAAGCATCCTAATGAGGTAGAACATCACCAGCCAGTAGGGAAATACAGAGCACCACTCTGATGAGATGCCACACACCTGTTAGAACAACCAAACTAAAAACCTCGACAACACCAAGTGCTGATGAAGATATGGGGCAACTGGCGAGAATGCATAACGGCACAGCCACATCACAAAACAGTTCATGACAGTTTCCCATAGAGTTAAACATATAGCTAACTTCCCCAGAGAAATGAAAACGTATGTTCACACAGAGAGTTGCACATGAATCGTTTCAGCAGCTCTATTCACAACCACCTGAAATTAGCCACAGTCCAGCTCCTTCCACAGACTGGGGTCCATCCCCAGCTCACAATACTGCTCATCCCTGACACGTCCCCTCCCAGGCCTGCAGCAGCCTGAGTGGCCCTAGGGCATCCGCCCGGGAACCGCCAAAGCCAAGGGCAGCAGCAATCGGATGCTAAGTACCAGACATTGCTGAAAACAAAACTGCAGGCACAGAGACTGACAGTGAGGGACAGCTTGAGGGGCCTTCTGGGCTCCCCAGGCTGTCCTCAATCCTCCCTGTGCTGGCTGCCCTGGCCCACGCGTGTGTCGAGGAAGTCCACACGCGCCACGGGGGTCCATACTCGCGCCACGGGGGTCCATACTCACGCCAAGGGGGTCCACACGAGCGCCAAGGGGATCCACACTCGCGCCAAGACGACGCAGAACCGTGCGCCCCGACAGAGCGGGCGGTACCGAGGCGCGGGTCCAGGCCGCGCCGCCACCGCCTCCAGCCCGCCTAAGCCGCATCGGGAAGTCCGCGCAGCGCCAGCCCGCGGGACTCACCGTCCAGGGACACGAACTGGCCCACGGCCGAGGAGCCGCCGCCACTGCTCTCCACGAACTGCACCTCGGACACGATGATGTTGTCCTCCAGCACTGAGCCGCAGGCGGTGCACACCGCGTCCCCGCGCGCCGCGTCCAGCTCGATGTCCGTGCCGCCGCAACCGCGGCACACGCGGCCCGTCATGCCGGCGAACGCGCGGGCAGGGCCCGGAGCCTCACAAGCCTCCCAAGCCGCCCGAGCCTCCGGAACAGCCCGCGCCGCCCGCCCAGGCCCAGCCGCCCGCCCAGGCCCAGTCGCTCAGGCCTCGCCGCTCTCGCGAGGCCCCGCGCCCGCCGATTGGCAGCCGCAGATTCGCCGCGCGCGCCGGGGCCGCGCCGCCCGTAACGGCCGCGCCTGCGGGACTGGGACAGGCACCGGGACCACAGCGGGGACGCGAGGACTGGAGCCGCGACCTCCCGGCCTGGCGCGGCCGCGGTCTCCCCACAGTGAGCGAGCTGGCCTCCCGTGCGGCGCGCCGGCGTAGGAGGGGCCGCCCGCGGGGGCGGGGCTTCGGCGGAACGGAGCCGGAGGCGGGGCCTCTCGGTGAGCGCAGCCGAGGACTGGCGCTTCGGGGCGGGGCCACGGCGGTGAGCACCGCCCGGGACAGGAGCTGGGGGCGGGGCCTCAGTGGCGGGCGACGCCGGGGATTAGAGCTGTGGGCGGGGCCTCGCAGTGAGTACGGCCAGGGACGGGACCCGAGGCTGGCGACTGGACTTAAGGCAGTGGGCGGGCCCTTGGCGATGAACGCAGTCAGGGACTAAAGCTGGACGCGGGGCAGGGGAGGGTCCTCCTCGCATAGTGAGCGCGGTCTCAAGCGGCGAGCGAGGCCTGAGAACTCGGAACCGGGGTCGGGGCTGAGGGTGGTGGGCGGGGCCTCAAGTAGAGAGACTCGGCCTGCGAAGGGAACTGGAGCTGTGGGCGGGGAAGGGGGCGGAGCCTGGGTCTCGACCCGAACTGTGAGCCGGGCCTGAGGCAAGGGGCCGAGCGTGGTGGGCGGGGCCTTGGCTCCTGAGGGCGATCTAGGACCCAAGCTGGCGCTCTGGGAGTGGTGGGCGGGGCCAGGGCAGCTGCGCTGGGGGGCCTGGCCGCGCAGGCGGAGACACCCGCCCCGGGCCACCCTGCTCCGCCCTCCGCATTTGCGGCGCCCGCCCCTCCGCTCGCCCTAGTTCTGGAGCTTCCCCGTGGCCCCGCTATTCCCCGTTTTCTGTTTCCTAAAATTCCCACTTTCTAGCAGTCGTTCGTGGCCACCTGTGGTTTCCCGTGAGTCACCTCGCTGTGCCCCCTGCCCAGAGTGGGAACCTTGGCTGCGCACGCCCTCAAATATCTGCAGATGCGGTTCATAATCGCCATAGGGCCCGTGACATACCCAGGAATAAGTCTAAAAAGAAATGCGCGACCTGGCGCGGTGGCTCACGCCTGTAATCCCAGCACTTTGGGAGGCCAAAGGCGGGCGGATCACGTGAGGTGAGGAGTTCGAGACCAGCCTGGCCAACATAGCGAAACCCCGTCTCCACTAAAAATGCAAAAAAATTAGCCGTGCTTAGTGGTGGGCGCCTGTAATCCCGGCTACTCGGGAGACTGAGACAGGAGAATCGCTTGAACCTGAGAGGTGGAGGTTGCAGTGAGCCGAGATCGCGTCATTGCACTCCAGTCTGGGTGACGGGACAAGAGTGAAACTCCGTCTCAGAAAAAAAAGAGAAAAAGGGAAATGCGCAAGATCCCACCCCCCAACTCCCCACTCCCCACCCTTTTTTTTTTTTTTTTTTTTTTTGAGACGGAGTCTTTACTCTGTCGCCCAGGCTGGAGTGCAGTGGCGAGATATCGGCCAACTGCAACCTCCGCCTCCCAGGTTCAAGCGATTCTCCTCTCTCAGCCTCCTGGGGGAGTAGCTGGGATTACAGGCACCTACCACCACGCCCGGCTAACTTTTGTATTTTTAGTAGAAATGGGATTTTGCTGTGCTACCCAGGCAGGTCTCGAACTCCTGACATAAAGTGATTCGGCCACCCAAAGTGCTGGGATTACAGGCGTAAGCCACCGCGCCCAGCCAAAATCCCATTTTTTAAAACTCTAATCTAAACCTTGACTGTAGGACCTAAAAGGAGTTCAAATTAAATTTAAAAAATAAACTACCCCATTCCTACGTGGAAGCAAAGTTGTAAATACATAAATTATTTACAAGTCGGTGTGTAAAATGATGTAATCCCAATCAAAATGCCAACAGGGTTTGGCACGCCTGTGCGTGCCTGCAATCCCAACACTGTGGGAGGCCGAGGAGGGAGGCTTGCTTGAGCCCGGAAGAGGAAGCTGCTAGTGAGTGGTGCACTCCAGCCTGGGCCACAGAGGGAGACCTTGTCTCTTAAAAAAAAAAAAAGTCAGCTGGGCGCGGTGACTCACACCTGTAATCCCAGCACTTTAGGAGGTCAAGGCAGGCAGACCACCTGAGGTCAGGACTTCGAGACCAGCCTGGCCAACATGGTGAAACTCCCTCTTTACAAAAATTAGGCCAGGCGAGGTGGCTCCTGCCTGTAATCAGAGCACTTTGGGAGGCCGAGGCAGGCGGATAATTTGAAGTCAGGAGTTCGAGACCAGCCTGGCCAACACGGCAAAACCCTGTCTCTACTAAAAGTACAAAAATTGGCGGGGCGCCGTGGCTCATGCCTGTAATCCCAGCACTTTGGGAGGCTGAAGCAGGTGAATCACGAGGTCGGGAGTTCGAGACCAGCCTGGCCAACATGGTGAAACCCTGTCTCTACTGAAAATACAAAAATTAGCTGGGTGTGGTGGCACATGTCTGCAATCCCAGCTACTTGGAAGGCTACGGTAGGAGAATCGCTTGAACCCAGGAGGCAGAGGTTGCAGTGAGCCAAGATTGCACCACTGCACCCAGCCTGGGCGACAGAGTGAGCCTGCATCTTAAACAAAAAACAAAAAAACACAATTACCAGCCGAGTGTAGTGGTGTATGCCTGTAATCCCAGCTACTGTGGAGGCTGAGGCAGGAGAATGCTTGAACTTGGGAGGCAGAGGTTGCAGTGAGCTGAGATCGTGCCACCGCACTCCAGCCTGGGCAAGACAGCAAGAGTCCGTCTCAAAAAAAAAAAAAAAAAAAAGAACAGAACCAAACAGCAAATATGTGAAAATGATACACTTTGGTGTGGCTGAGATCCTTGGGTCTTTTTCTCTCTACTTTTAGGTATGCTTGAAAAATCTTACTAAAATACATACAAAAATTAGCCAGGTATGGTGGCAGGCCCCTGTAGTCCCAGCTACTCGGGAGGCTGAGGCAGGAGAACTGCTTGAACCCAGGAGGTGGGGATTGCAGTGAGCTGAGATCGCACCACTGCACTCCAGCCTGAGCGACAGAGTGAGACTCTGTCTCAAAAATAAAAAAAGAAAAAAAAACTTACTAAAATATATATATATATATATATAAAAAAGAAAACCGGCCGGGCACATGGCTCATGCCTGTAATCCCAGCACTTTGGGAGGCCGAGGTGGGTGGATCACTTGAGGTTGAGAGTTCGAGACCAGCCTGACCAACATGAAGAAACCTCATCTCTACTAAAAATACAAAAATTAGCCGGGCGTGGTGGTGCATGCCTGTAATCCCGGCTGCTCGGGAGGCTGAGGCAAGAGTATCACTTGAATCTGGGAGGCAGAGGTTTTGGTGAGCTGAGATCGTGCCATTGCACTCCAGCCCGGGCAACAAGAGCAAAACTCCATCTCAAAAAAAAAGAAAAAAAGAAAAGCCACTAGTTTAGGCCTTTTGGAGCAGAGAAATTCTTCTGGCTTGAGTCTCCAAGGTGGTTTTGCATGCTCCCATGACCCATCCAAGCAGTGGGGGTGATGGGGTTGGCACTGGCCACTTTAGGAGGGCAAGAAGGCATCACCCTGAGGAGTGGGTTCAGATGCCAGCATCACTCATCCCCATGACAGATATTTGCTGGAATTTTAGAATATTCTTTTCTATTTGATTCCAGTAGTCTTGTGGTTTTGTTTTTACTGTTAGCTCTGAATACTACTTGGAATTTGGTTTTAGAAACAGTGTGAGGTCTGGATTCAATTTACCCATTTCCTCGTATACACGGAAATCCCAACCTTACTGAGGAGTCTATCTTTTTTCCTCACTGATTTGAGGTCTGCCCCCGACTTGGCTCTGTTCTTTTAGTTTGGGGTGTTGTTTGTTTTGTTTTATCTTGGAGGTTCTCTGGCATTGCTGGAACACAGCCCCGAGCCTGTCAGAATCAGTTCTCTTCCCTTCCTGCCCAAAGGTAACCATTACCCAGCTTTGGATGGTCATCAGTGCCAAACAGATTTTATACTATCCATATACAATGTACACTATTGTTTTGCATGTTTGAAAACTATACATAAATGACCTCATACCTAACCTTCTACCATGTGCTTTGAGCCACACACCTGGCCTGCAAGGCCTTCTGTGACTCACCTCCCCTCTTGGCCACCACACTGTCTTTGTAAGAGGCAAGTCACTGCTTCCTGCCACACTCAGGGGCGTAGAAAGCTGCACTCCTGGAGAGAGGGTTTGGGAACGCACTGAGAAGCATCACCAGCCACACACCTTACCCACCCAGAGAAACACACGTGGTTGGTGGTGGTTGTTGGTTGGACTTGCGATCGCCAGCACTAGGAGCTCTGCACCAGCATGCTGCACGCAGCCAGAAGGAGATGGAGAAGGGTCTGGGGAGCATACACTGCCTGCTCCAGTGCAAGAGAATGTTTTAGTTTTGTTTTGTTTTTGAGACGGAATCTCGCATTGTTTTCCGGGCTGGAGTGCAGTGGCGCGATCTTGGCTCACTGCAATCTTCTCCTCCCAGGTTCAAGCGATTCTCCTGCCTCAGCCTCCCAAGTAGCTGGGATTACAGGTGCCTGCCACCATCCCCAGAAAATTTTTTGTATTTTTAGTAGAGACAGGGTTTCATTATGTTGATCAGACTGGTCTCAAACTCCTGACCTCGTGATCTGCCCACCTCAGCCTCCCAAAGTGCTGAGATTACAGGTGTGAGCCACCATGCCCAGCCAAGAGAATGTTTAAGAAGGGACTAGAGGCAAACAGGCAGAACCAGGAGAGAGCCCCACAGGGGGGCAGCTGTGGAGGAGAGAAGCAGCAGAGGGCTGGGGATGTTGGCGTTGTCTCTCTGTCTCTGTCTGTCTGTCTGTCTCTATCTTTCTCTCTCTCCCTGTCTCTCTGTCTCCTTTCTCCATCTCCCCTCTATTTTTGGGGTTTTGTTTTTGTTTTTGGGACAGAATCTCACTCTGTACCCAGGCTAGAGTGCAGTGGCGCAATCTCGGCTCAATGCAGCCTCTGCCTCCACGGTTCAAGCGATTCTCCAGCCTCAGCCTCCCAAGTAGCTGGGATTACAGACATCCCCCACCAGGTCTGGCAAATTTTTGTATTTTTAGTAGAGATGGGGTTTCACCATGTCGATCAGGCTGGTCTCGAACTCCTGACCTCAGGTGATCCACCTGCCTTGGCCTCCCAAAGTGCTGGGATTACAAACACAAGCCACCACGTCCGGGTTTTTTTGTTGTTGTTTTTGAGATGGAGCCTTCATCTGTTGCCCAGACTGGAGTGCAATGGCGCGATCTCGGCTCACTGCAACCTCTGCCTCCCAGGTTCAAGCGATTCTCCTGCCTTAGCTTCCCGAGTAGCTGGGATTACAGGCATGCACCACCACGCCTGCCTAATTTTGTATTTTTAGTAGAGATGGGGTTTCGCCATGTTGGCCAGGCTGGTCTGGAACTCCTGACCTCGTGATCCACCTGCCTCGGCCTCCCAAAGTGCGGGGATTACAGGCATGAGCCACCACACCCGGCCTTGCCACACACTTTTAAAGAACCAGACTCACAAGAAGTCTGTCAGGACAGCACCAAGGGGATGGTATTGAGCTATTCATGAAGGACCCACTCTTGTGATCCAATCCCCTCCCACCAGCCCCACCTCCCACACTGGAGATTACAGTTCCACAGGAGATTTGGTTGAGGAAACAGATCCAAGCCATATCAGGTGGACTTTTTCAGCAGAGATGATGGAAGTGAGAAGATGATGGAATGATGTCTTGAAGGTGCTGAAGAAAAACAGCACCAAACTAAATTCTGTGTTGGGTGTGGGCAGTGTAGGCCCCTCCTCTGGCCTTCTCCCCATCCAGCTGCTGAACGTGGTGGCAGGTGCCTGTAATCCCAGCTACTTGGGAGGCTGAGGCAGGAGAATGGCGTGAACGCGGGAGGAGGAGCTTGAGCCGAGATTGTGCCACTGCACTCCTGCCTGGGCAACAGGGTGAGACTATGTCTCAAAAAAAAAAAAAAAGAAATTAGGCCAGGCGTGGTTGCTCATGGCCAGCTCAGTGCCGGTAAACCCAGCACTTTGGGAGGCTGAGGTGGGCACATCACGAAGTCAGGAGTTCCAGACTAGCCTGACCAACATGGTGAAACTCCATCCCTACTAAAAATACAAAAATTAGGCCAGTCGCAGTTGCTCATGCCTGTAATCCCAGCACTTTGGGAGGCTGTGGTGGGCGGATCACGGAGTCAAGAGTTTCAGACCAGCCTGGCCAACATGGTGAAACCCCGTCTCTCTAAAAATACAAAAATTAGCTGGGCATGGTGGTACGGACCTGTAATCCCAGCTACTCGGGAGGCTGAGGCAGGAGAATGGCTTGAACCCAGGAGGCGGAGGTTGTAGTGAGCTGAGATCACGCCCCTGCACTCCAGCCTGGGTGACAGAGTGAGACTCCGTCTCAAAAACAAACAAAAAAAAAAGTGTGTGGCACCACCACCAGATGTGGTGGCTCACACCTGTAATTCCAGCACTTTGGGAGGCCAAGGCTGGAGTGCAGTGGCGCAATCTCGGCTCACTGCAAGCTCCGCCTCCTGGGTTCACACCATTCTCCTGCCTCAGCCTCCCAACTAGCTGGGATTACAGGCACCCGCCACCACACCTGGCTAATTTTTTTTTTTTTTTTTTTTTTTAATTTTTAGTAGAGATGAGGTTTCACTGTGTCAGCCAGGATGGTCTCGATCTCCTGACCTCGTGATCCACCCGCCTCAGCCTCCCAAAGTGCTGGGATTACAAGCACCCGCCACCACGCCCAGCTAATTTTGTTTTTGTTTTTAGTAGAGACGGGGTTTCACCATGTTAGCCAGGATGGTCTCGATCTCCTGACCTCGTGATCCTCCTGTCTTGGCCTCCCAAAGTGCTGGGATGACAGGCGTGAGCCACCACGCCCAGCCCAGTTCTGGAATTTTTATATGATTCTTTTTCTACAGATTCCAATTTTCTGATTAAATTCTCCATCTTAATTTTTCTTGAACATATTGATCACATTTTAAGGTACATACTACTAATTCATTATTATTATTATTTCTGAGACAGAGTCTCACTCTGTTGCTCAGGCTGGAGTGCAGTAGTGAGATCTCGGCTCACTGTAACCTCTGCCTCCCAGGTTCAAGTGATTCTCCTGCCTCAGCCTGCTGAGTAGCTGGGACTACAGGCGCGCCACCACACCAGCTAATTTTTTTGTATTTTTAGTAGAGATAGGGGTTTCACTGTGTTAGCCAGGATGGTCTCGATCTCCTGACCTTGTGATCCTCCCACCTTGGCCTCCCAAAGTTCTGGGAATACAGGCGTGAGCCACCACGCCCGGCCTGTACTAGTAATTTCAATACCTGGCAACCTATGGATTTATGTCTGTTGTTTATTCTTGGTTTATATGATCCTGTTTCCTGGCACACCTGGTAATTTTAGAATAAATGATCATTGTGACTAAAAGCTGTAGAGGTTCTGGGGAATATTCTTGTTACCCAAGGAACATTTATTTTTCTCTTTTTTTTTTTTTTTGAGACAGAGTCTCACTCTGTCACCCAGGCTGGAGTGCAGTGGCATGATCTCAGCTCACTGCAACCTCTGCCTCCCAGGTTCAAGCAATTCTCCTATCTCAGCTTCCCGAGTAGCTGGGATTACAGATGCACACAACATTTCTTTTTCTTTTTCTTTTTTTGGAGACAGAGTCTTGCTCTGTCACCCAGGCTGAAGTGGAGTGCAATGGCGCCATCTCAGCTCGCTGCAACCTCTGCCTCCCTGGTCCAAGCGATTCTCCTGCCTCAGCCTCCTGAGCAGCTGGGATTACAGGCTCCCACCACCAAGCCTGGCTAATTTTTTGTATTTTTAGTAGAGATGGGGTTTTGTCATGTTAGCCAGGCTAGTCTCAAACTCCTGACCTCAGGTGATCCACCCGCCTTGGCCTCCCCAAGTGCTGGAATTAGAGGCCTGAGCCGCTGTGCCTGGCCAGTTTTTTTTTGTTTTTTTTTTTTCCTTCTTTTTTGGTTCAGACAGGGTCTCACTCTGTCGCCAAGGCTGGAGTGCAGTGGCACAATCATGACTCACTGTAGCTTTACTCTCCTGAGCTCAAGTGATGCTCCTGCCTCAGCCTCCAGAGCAGCTGGAGTTACAGGCATACACCATCCCCCTTAGCTAATTTTTAAATTTCTTTGTAGAGACAGGATCTCACTATGTTGCTCGGGTTGGCCTTGAACTCCTGGGCCCATGCAATCCTCCTGCCTTAGTTTCCCAAAGTGTTGGGATTACAGGCATGAGCCACTACACTCGGGCAATACTTTTTTTTTTTCTTTGAGACTGAGTTTCGCTCTTGTTGTCCAGGCTGGAGTGCAATGGTGCTATCTTGGCTCACCGCAACCTCTGCCTCCTGGGTTCAAGTGATTCTCCTGCCTCAACCTCCCGAGTAGGTGGGATTACAGGTATGTACCACCACACCTGGCTAATTTTGTATTTTTAGTAGAGACGAGGTTTCTCCATGTTGATCAGCCCAGTCTCGAACTCCTGACCTCAGGTGATCCGCCCACTTCAACCTCCCAAAGTGCTGGGATTACAGGTATGAGCCACTGCACCCGGCCTATGTTTATTTTTTTAGATTTCATAATTTCCCTTTTATTTTTTGACCCAAGTGTTATTTGATAAGTGTACACACCCATGCAAGTAAGATGATAAACAGTTAATGCCTATAATGCCCAAATTCTGGGAGGCTAAAGTGGGAGGATCACCTGAGCCCAGGAGTTTGAGACCACCCTGGGTAACATAGTGAGATCGTGTCTCTATAAAAAAATTTTAAAAATTAGCTAGGCATGATGGTGCATGCCTGTAGTCCCAGCTACTTGGGAGGCTGAGGTGGGAGGATTGCTTGAGCCAGGGAGTTTGAGGCTGCAGTGAGCTATGAATGTGCCATTACACTCCAGCTTGCGTGACAGAGGGAGATGCTGTCTCCATAAATAAATAGAATAAAAGGATCTAACACCTCAAAAAGGGTCCTCATGCCCTTTCACATCCATGTCCCTGATTTTGATTATTTTTGTCTTTCTCTTTTTTTCATCATTTTAGAGTCTTATCAGTTTTACTGACCTTCTCAAAGAGATTTTCAATTTGGTGTATTGATTTTTCTCTATTGTCTCCCTTCTTTCCCACCCTCCCTCCCTCCCTTCCTTGCTTTCATTCTTTCTGTCTTTCCTTCCTGATAGAGTCTTGCCTGGAGTGCAGTGGCACAATCTCAGCTCACAGCAACCTCTCCTTCTTGGGCTCAAGCAATCATTCTACCTCAGCATTCTAGGTAGCTGGGATTACAGGTGCACACCACCACGCCTGGCTAATTGTGCCATGTTGCCCAGGTTGGTCTCAAACTCAGGTCTCAAACCTCCCAAAGTGCTGGGATTACAGGCGTGAGCCACTGTGCATGGCCCTATTTCGTTAATTTCTGCTCTCATTTTTGTTAGATCCTTCTTTCTGCTTAATTTGGTTCAATTTGTTCCCTTTTTCTAGTTTCTTTGTTTTTTAAAAATTGAGATAGTGTCTCATTCTGTCACACAAGCTGGAGTGCAGTAGCATAATCAAGCCTCACTGCAGACTCTACCTCCTGGGCTCAGGTGATCCTCCCACCTCAGCCTCCCGAGTAGCTGGAACTACAGGCATGTGCCACCACACCCAGATAATTTTTTCTGTAGAGATGGGTTTTTGCCTCATTGCCCAGGCTGGTCTGGAACTCCTGGGCTCAAGTGAGCCACCCACCTTGGCCTCCCAAAGTGCTGGAATTATAGGCATGAGCCACCGCTCCTGGCCCTTTTTCTAGGTTGTTTTTTTTTTTTTTTTTTTTTTTTTTGAGACAGAGTCTCGCTCTATCACCCAGGCCGGAGTTCAGTGGTGCCATCTTAGCTCACTGCAACTTCTGCCTCCCAGGTTCAAGTGATTCTGTTGCCTCAGCCTCCCAAATAGCCCGGATTACAGGCATGCACCACCACGCCCAGCTAATTTTTGTATTTTTAGTAGAGACAGGGTTTCACCATGTTGGCCAGGCTGGTCCCGAACTCCTGACCTCAAGTGATCCACCTGTCTTGCCCTCCCAAAGTGTTGAGATTATAGGCATGAGCCAACGCACCGGCCCCTTTTTCTAGTTGTTTTTTTTTTTTTAATTTTATTTGTATAATTTTTTGAGGTAGAGTCTTGCTCTGTCAACCAGGTTGGAGTGCAGTGGTGCGATCTTGGCTCACTGCAAGCTCTGCCTCCCGGGTTCATGCCATTCTCCTGCCTCAGCCTCCCTAGTAGCTGGGACTACAGGCACCCGCTACCACACCCAGCTAATTTTTTGTATTTTTAGTTGAGACAGGGTTTCACTGTGCTAGCCAGGATGGTCTCAATCTCCCGGCCTCATGATCCGCCCGTCTCGGCCTCCCAAAGTGCTGGGATTACAGGTGTGAGCCACCACGCTTGGCCATGCCTGGCTAATATTTTGTATTTTTAGTAGAGATGGGGTTTCACCGTGTTAGCCAGGATGGTCTCGATCTTCTGACCTCGTGATCTTCCCGCCTCAGCCTCCCAAAGTGCTAGGACTACAGGCGTGAGCCACCGCACCTGGCCTTTTTCTAGTTTTTTAAGGTGAAAGATGAGATCATTGATTTAAGATCTTTCTTTTATAAATAGGCATTTTATTGCCATAATTCTCCCTGTAATTACTACTTTAGCTGAATCCTGCACATTTCAATATGCTGTGTTTTCATTTTCATTCAGCTCAAGATTCTCTCCACTCGTAATTTCCTCTCGGATCCAACGGTTATTAGGAAGTGTATTGTTTTGTTTCTAAATAGTCGGGAATTTTTCAAATATCTATTATTGATTTCTATGCAAAATGCTCTTTGTCCATGATGACATTTCATCCTCATGGCAACACTAGCTTGCAGACACTGTAGTCTCCATTTTATGGAGGGAACCCCTGAGGATGTGAGGGGCTATGAGCCCCAAATCTCATAGCCAGTAGGTGACAAAGCCAGAATCCAATATGAGTCTGTGTGGCCACTGGATCCCTGCTCTCACGTGACAGACTAGAGAAGTTCTTTCCTGCACTCCCTCACCAAAGCCTGTGAGGTGCCTGCAGGTGCAGGGGGCGGCATGCCTCCCAGGCCACAGGGCTAAGTCAGGCGGTACAGGACTGGACTTTCATTGGCCAGAGGAGCACAGGGTGGGGAAGACCACACCCACGACGGTAAGAGGTTTAAAAGGTGTGGCTCCGGCCAGGCTCGGTGGCTCACAACTGTAATCCCAGCACTCTGGGAGGCGGAGGAGGGCAGATCACGAGGTCAAGAGATCAAGACCACCCTGGCTAACGTGGTGAAACCCTGTCTCTACTAAAAATACAAAAATTAGCGGGGCATAGTGGCAGTTGCCTGTAGTCCCAGCTACTCGGGAGGCTGAGGCAGGAGAATCGCTTGAACCTGGGAGGTAGAGGTTACAGTGAGACGAGATGGCGTCATTGCACTTCAGCCTGGGCAATGAGAGCGAAACTCTGTCTCCAAATAAGATAAAATAAAATAAAAAGGGGGTCGCTCTATTGGGCAATGGCCCAAGGTGGGTGCTGCCAGAACTAAGCCTTTGCTCAGATGGGCTGCTGCTAGAGCAGGGGTGCTATGGTCTGAACGTGCATTGTAGTAGTCCATTTTTGCACTGCTGATAAAGACATATGCAAGACTGGGCAATTAACAAACAAAAGAGGTTTACTGGACCTATGGTTCCACAGAGGCCTCTGTGAGACTGCAGAGGCCTCACAATCATGGAGGAAGGCAAGGAGGAGCAAGTCACGTCTTAAGAGGATGGCAGCAGGAAGAGAGAGAGAGCTTCTGCAGGGAAACTCCTCCTTATAAAACCATCAGATCTCATGAGACTTATTCTCAGTCACAAGAACAGCATGGGAAAGACCTGCCCCCATGATTCAATTACCTCCCACCAGGTCCCTCCACAACACGTGAGAATTCAAGATGAGATCTGGGTGGGTACACAGAGCCAAATCATAGCATATGTGTTCCCCCAAAGTCCATATGTTGAAGTCCTTGCCCCAAGGTGATGGTTTTAGAGAGGTGGGGCCTTTGGGAGATGAGGTCATGAGGGCTGATTCCCTCATGAGGGGGATTCATGTCCTCAGAAAAGTGGCTGGCTGGGCACTGTGGCTCACATCTGTGATCTCAGCACTGTGGGAGGCCGAGGAGGGAGGATTGCTTGAGTCCAGGAGTTTGAGACCAGCCTAAGCAACATGGCGAAACCCTGACTCTACAAAAACTATGAAAACTTAGCCGGTTGTGGTGGCATGTGTCTATAGTCCTAGCTACTTGGGAGGCTGAGGCAGGAGGATTATTTGAGCCCAGAAGGTTGAGGCTTGCAGTGAGTTGAGATCACACCCCTCCACTCCAGCCTGGGCGACAGATTGAGAACCTGTCTCAAAGAAAAAAGAAACAAGAAAAAAGAAAAAACGTGACTGGAGGGAGCTTGTCTGCTGCTTCCCCCATGTGAGGATGCAGGAAGAGGGCGCCGTCCATGAACCAGGAAGTGGCCCTCGCCAGACACGGCATCTGCCAGCGCCGTGCTGAGAAATGAATTATGGTTCATAAGCCACTTGGACTGTGGTGGTTTGCCGTTGCAGTGTGAACCAACTGAGGCAGGGAGTAAGGCTCCCTACGTGATGTGAAGGCATAAAGAATGGAGCCAGCTTAGAGGGAGAATGCGGGGAACTGCCCTGGGGACCGGTTAGGTGCCCCCTGCCGCAAGCGCCCTGGGAAGCTTGGAAACATTTAGGAGTGACTGACAAGCTCAAAGAGTCAAGCAAGGGCGGCCGAGGGGCACCAGTGCCCTCAGAGCACCCACACTGGGCACCCAGCACAGGCTCCCGGTGCCCAGGGTCCTCTGTATTCCTCATTCAGCCCTGTGAGGCAGGACCCTCACCTCGCCAAAGAGGATGCTGCAAACGTGCAGTGGTCTCTGCTCTGGCTGTAAACAGGGAGAGGCTGTGGGCTTCCCCTAGACCTGACTCCAGCACACAGCAGCAGAGCGGGGCCCAGGCTGGGGGTGCAGGGCAGGAACATTCCTGCAAAGGGGGCCCCAGAGAGCTGGAAAGTAACGTAGGTGTTGCACTGAAATGAGAGAATTGCTTTAATCTGAATTGAACATGCTCTTAAAACTTAGACCAGGAAGGATTTCCTTTTCTCAGGGCCTAAGAAAAATGACCTGACCAGGGGGGTTCGAGTTTTGAAGGACACGCCTAGGCACCTGCAAACTTCCCCCTCCTGGAGGCTTTCTTCATTCGTGGTGTCTTTTGTGTTTTGGGGTTTTTTTGTTTTGTTTTGTTTTTGAGACGCAGTCTTGCCCTGTCCCCCAGGCTGGAGTGCAGTGGCGCCATCTCGGCGTACCGCAATCTCCACCTCCCGGGTTCAAGCGATTCTCCTGCCTCAGCCTCCCAAGTAGCTAGGATTACAGGCGCCTGCCACTGCGCCCAGCTAATTTTTTTTTTTTTTTTTTTGAGACGGAGTCTTGCTCTGTTGCCCAGGCTGGAGCGCAGTGGCGCGATCTCGGCTCACTGCAAGCTCCGCCTCCTGGGTTCACGCCATTCTCCTGCCTCAGCCTCCCGAGTAGCTGGGACTACAGGTGCCCGCCACCACGCCCAGCTAATTTTTTGTATTTTTAGTAGAGATGGGGTTTCACCGTGTTAGCCAGGATGGTCTTGATCTACTGACCTTGTGATCTGCCCGCCTCAGCCTTCCAAAGTGCTGGGATTACAGGCGTGAGCCACTGCGCCCGGCCTAATTTTTGTATTTTTAGTAGAGTCAGGGTTCCATCATGTTGACCAGCCTCGTCTTGAACTCCTGACCTCAAATGATCCATCTGCCTTGGCTTCCCAAAGTGCTGGGATTACAGGCGTGAGCCACCATGCCCAGCCTCATCGTGTTTTTTACTTTCTCTCGTTTGTGGTGCTTTGGGGTCTTGTGGACCTAGGGAGGGACTGCCCCTCCCAGGGTTAGCTAATTCCTAGAGACAGCAGACCACTTGCCTCCTTTGAGTATGCCTTATTCACTTTTTTTTTTGTTTTAGACAGGATCTCACTCTTGTCACCCAGGCTGGAGTGCAGTGGTGTGATCATAGCTCCCTGTCATCTCAAACACCTGGGCTCAAGAGATCCTTTGGCCCCAGCCTCCCAAGGTACCGAGATCACAGGCTTGGGCCACCGTGCAGGCTGAGCATGCCTTTGATATGCAGAGCGACCATCATGAGTCCCACCTGCCTCCTTTCATCAGGCTCCTGCATTCTAGAACACTAGCCCCCTGCCCTAAATCACCCCAGGGCCAGGTACCAGATAGCTAGATACCACCCCCCAGCCCAGAGCCCACTGAAATTACCCAGTTCTAATTCTGCTCAGCTTGCCTACTCTGCCTTGCCTGGAAAATGGCAATAAAGGCCTTGCCCAGCCTTTCCCTTCACCCCCTCTCTGTCCTGACTGGCCCTGGGTGCTTCCCCATGTGCCCCTCCTCCTGGGAACTGTGAGTAATAAACTCCTCTTTCAAAGGCAGTTGTCTCTGTGTCTGCCATCTTTTATCACATTTGATTAAAATAACTCCCAGGTACTCTTAACAGCACTGTCCCCCATGCAGTAGTCAGCAGGGGAACCGGGCAGGGCAGGGTGTGCAAGCTTCTGTGGCCTTCTCACCTTCTCACCTGCTGCCTGGCCTTGGGCAAGTGCTTCAGTCTCTCTAGGTTTCTATTTCCTCGTCTGCATAACAGGGATAAGAGCAGTCCACCCTAGCACTGCGGGGTACGCTGGAGGACATGTGTCTGGTAGACAGACTGCTCAGAAGGCAAGTCCCCGTTCCTGTCTGTTCCCCGCAACTTGAGTGAGACTTGGTGAGGCTCCAGTGCACCTTCCACCACAAAAGTCAAGGGCCAGGCTGGGATGGTGGCTCACGCCTGTCATCCCAGCACATTGGGAGGCAGAGGCAGGAGGATAGCTTGAGCCCAGGAGTTTGAGACAAGCCTGGGCAACAAAGTGAAATCCCTGTCTCTACAAAAAATGTAAAAATTAGCTGTGCGTGGTGGTGCGTGCCTATAGTTCAGCTACTTGGGAGGCTGAGGCAGGAGAATCATTTGAGCCCAGGCGACTGAGGCTGCAGTGAGTTATGATCACACCACTGCACTCCAGCCTGAGCCCCAGTGTGAGACTCTGTCTCTAAAAAAAACAATTAGGCTGGGCACAGTGGCTCACACCTATAATCCCAGCACTTTGTGAGGCCGAGGTGAGAGGACTGATTGAGCCGAGGAGTTTGAGACCAGCCTGGCAAATAGGGCAAAATAGCATCTCTAACAAAAATACAAAAATTAGCCAGGTGTGGTGGTACATGCCCATGGTCCCAGCTACTCGGGAGGCTGAAGAGGGAGGATTGCCTGAGCCCAGGAGATGGAAGTTGCAGTGAGCTGAGATGGCACCATTGCACTACAGCCTGGGCGACAGAGGCACATTCTGTCCTTTTTTTTTTTTGAGATGGAGTCTTGCTCTGTCGTACAGGCTGGAGTACAGTGGTGCAGTCTCAGCTCACTGCAGCCTCCACCTCCCGGGTTCAAGTGATTCTTCCGCCTCAGCCTTCTGAGTAGCTGGGATTACAGGTGCACGCCACCATGCCTGGCTAATTTTTGTATTTTTAGTAGAGACGGGGTTTCACCATGGTGGTCAGGCTGGTCTGTAACTCCTGACCTCATGATCCGCCTGCCTCAGCCTCCCAAAGTGTTGGGATTACAGGTGTGAGCCACCGCGCCCGGCCACAACTCTGTCTCTAAATAAATAAATAATTTTTTAAAACCCGCCAGGCGTGGTAGCTCACACCTGCAATCCCAGCACTTAGGGAGGCCGAGGCAGGCGGATCATGAGGTCAGGAGATCAAGACCATCCTGGCTAACATGGTGAAACCCTATCTCTACTAAAAACACAAAAAATTAGCCAGGCGTGGTGGCGGGCGCCTGTAGTCCCAGCTACTCAGGAGGCTGAGGCAGGAGAATGGCGTGAGTCCGGAAGGCAGAGCTTGCAGTGAGTCGAGATAGCACCACTGCACTCCAGAGGGAGACTCTGTCTCAACAAACAAACAAACAAACAAACCCTTAGGGGCCCAGCACAGTGGCTCACACTTGTAATCCCAGCACTTCGCGAGGCTGAGGCAGGAGGATAGTTTGAGTCCAGGAGATCCGAGCTGCAGTGAGCCATGATGGCACCACTGGACTCCAGCCTGGTTGACAGAGCAAGACCCTGTCAAGAAAACAAAAGAAAAAAAAGAAAAACAAAACCTAACAAAACCAGAAATCCATCCCGCACGAAGAGCCCTGAGGTTGGGTCTTGGCTGACACGTGTTGCGGTAATTGCTGTTCTGATGTCTGTGAATGTCCTTGGCTGATTTCTGTATTAGGGCGTGGGTGTTTTCCTTTCTTTTCTAATATTTAAGTTATGTCCTGGCTTACTGTGATAATATTCTATTGCGGGAAAGACAGAAGTATTAAAATTTATGCATCAAGGTCCTTCTTATTCTTGGGGCTCAGGATAACCACAGTCAAGAGGGGAGAGTTTTACTCCAGAATCCAGGTCAGGCTGTGCTCAACTTTACATCCTGATTTGTCACACAATCACATATCATGAGACTTTCCCCATGCTGCTAAAACTGAGGCAGTCTCCGTCTAGCTGGTTATTTCCCGTCCCATGGGGTGGATGTGCCAGGGCAAGTTTTGTCATTTTCCCAGGACCGGACATTCCTTTCTGTAAGTGTTGCTGTTTGAAATATCTCACACACCTGGACCTGCGTCCCTGTTGACATTTCCAGTGTCACCTGCAGGATGCCATGGGATACCCATGAGCCCAGGCAAATCTTCCAAGACGCTGCCAAGCCGCTCTCCAGGGCTGCTCTGGGCCCTGCTCCAGGTGCCGGGTGAAGGAGCTGCGCTGCCTGTACCTAACCCAGGAGGGGAGCAGCGTGCAGGACACTGAGGATGTCCTCACAACCTTAGGTCTGTATTAGGTCTAGATTAGCCTGTATCAAAGAGAAGGTGTTATGTACATCTTTTCTTTTTTTTCTTTTTCTTTTTTTTTTCTAGACAAAGTCTCACTCTGTTGCCCAGGCTGGAGTGCAGTGGCACGATCTTGGCTCACTGCAACCTCCGCCTCCCAGGTTCAAGCAATTCTTCTGTCTCAGCCTCCCAAGTAGCTGGGACTATAGGTGCCCGCCACCACACCCGGCTAATTTTTGTATTTTTAGTAGAGACGGGGTTTCACCATATTGGTCAGGTTAGTCTTGAACTCCTGACCTCCGGTGATCTGCCCATCTCGGCCTACTAAAGTGCTGGGATTACAGATGTGAGCCACTGTGCCCAGCCATGTGCATCTTTTTATAATTTACAATTCCTGATAGTAGTGACAACTGTCTCACTTGTTCTTTTGTGAATCTTTTGTAGCTTCTCTAACCATTTTCCACTGGGAATTTTTTAATGGTCTTATGGACGTGTATGATTTCCTTTGATATTAAGAATGTTACCCTGGTGAGCTGGGCATGGTGGCTCACGCCTGTAATCCCAGCACTTTGGGAGGCCGAGGTGGGTGGATCACGAGGTCAGGAGATCGAGACCATCCTGGCTAACGTGGTGAAACCCCATCTCTATTAAAGATACAAAAAATTAGCCAGGTGTGGTGGCAGATGCCTATAGTCCCAGCTACTCAGGAGGCTGAGGCAGGAGAATGGTGTGAACCCAGGAAGCAGAGCTTGCAGTGAGCTGAGATCATGCCACTGCACTCCAGCCTGGGCGACAGGCAGAGCAAGACTCTGTCTCAAAAGAAAAAAGAAAAGAAAAGAAAAGAAAAGAATGTTACCCTAGTGAAACATTCAGTATTTTTACAAAGATCATCCTCGGTAGTTTGTTGCATGGGGTGAGGGTTCCCTTTGTTCATTTGGTTTTTTTAGGACGGGGTGCAGCCCCAGTCAGATGGCGCCCGACTCTCCAGCCGGTGGCAGCTCACCCTGCTGTGGTTTGATTTTCCCTCCACAGTTAACACATGTTCATCGTGGAGAAAATAGGAGATAAAGGTAAGGAAAAAGGAGAAACCAAATCAATGGAATCCCCACCACACAGATACTTTCTTAATACTTTGGATTAATTTGTACCCTGTCAATATTTTTCTACACCTGAAAATAGGTGTTTCACATGTATAATCACTAACATGTAAATACATACTTTACATGGACATGTATTTTCACATACATTTTTCTTTTTTTGAGACAGAGTTTCACTCTTGTCACCCAGGCTGGAGTGCAGTGGCGCAATCTTGGCTCATTGGAACCTCTGCCTCTTGAGTTGAAGCGATTCTCCTGCCTCAGCCTCCTGAGTAGCTGGGATTACAGGCGCCCACCATCATGCCTGACTAATTTTTTATATTTTTAGTAGAGACGGGGTTTCACTGTGTTGGCCAGGATGGTCACAAACTCCTCACCTCAGGTGATCTGCCCACCTCGGCCTCCCAAAGTGCTGGGATTACAGGCATGAGCCACTGTGCCCAGGCTTTTTATCTTTATTTTTTCAGATGGAACCTGGCTCTGTTCCCCAGGATGGAGTGCAGTGGTGTGATCCTGGTTCACTGCAACCTCCACCTCCTGGGTTCAAGTGATTCTACCACCTCAGCTTCCCAAGTTACTGGGATCACAGACGCGCACCACCATGCCCAGGTATGTTTCTGTATTTTTGTTAGAGATGGGACTTTGCCATATTGCCCAGGCTGGTCTTGAACTCCTGAACTCAAGGGATCTGTGGGCTTTGGCCTCTCAAAGTGCTGGGATTACAGGTGTGAGCCCCTGCGCCTGGTCTGTTTTCAGCTACTTTTAACTCACTATTTCTGCCAGCTGTAGAATATTCTATCAGGTTCTATCACAGCTCACCTAACCCTGTTCTACTCTACAACCCCGGGGTTGATTCCAGGCCTCACTCTCAGTAGTTGAGCTGCTCTGAGGGTGACCATAGGAACTGTCCACAGGTGTGGCTGCGGTGCAGTGATCTCAGCGGTCTCAGAGCTCCTGGCCATCCCCCAGATGGCCCCTAGAAAATGCCTCCAGGAGGAAGGCCCTGCTGTACCTTCTTTGTGACGTTTCCTCCTCAGCCTCAGTGATGGCCACGGGCTCCAAGCACGGGAGTGGACGTGGCAGGGCCTGTCTAGGGGTTCAGCAGTTCTGTCCCTCAGCCATAGCATGGGCTGGGCAGGGACCTGGCCACATGGGGCTGCTTCCTCAGCCCAGCTCCTGGCAGGAGGAAGAGCAGGGGCGCTGTGGGCTGGAGCCGCCAACTGACCAGTGCTGGCCCTGGAGGAGGCCCTTGCCACTCATCTGACTGGCCCCTCCCCGACTCTCTGACTCCGGCAGGGCCTGCTGTGTGTCTGTGTCATCTTAGCCCAGGCTGAGGAGATGAATGCGTTTCCAAGGAGCCCATGGTCCTGGTGCCCGACTGGAAAAGCCCGAGCCTTGACCCTAGGTGGAGGGACCTAGCAAAGCCAGGCGGACAGGGGAAAGGCCTCGGCCCATCCTGTCCCATGGCCAGGGGTTGGGGATTCGTCTTTTTAATACGAATGGAGTCCTATTCAAGCATTCGGAACCTTGAGGCTTTACCTTATTAAATAATAACTCCCACAACCTCCCGGGCTCCGGGGCAGCACGTGGTAGGACCAGCTTTCAGGTTGTCCTCCTGGGACTCCAGGGCTCTGAAGGACCCTCTTCTTGGACCTCCTCCCCAACCATGCCCAGCCACCCCAGTCATCCGAGAGGTTTGTCTCAAACCAAGTTTCTGCTTTAAAGAAAACGTTACCAGAGAAAGCACCAGTGCTCCAAACATGGGGGTGGGGGCTCACACCATGCCAGGGTCATGGGGTCATGGGGAGAGGTGCCGCCCAGCCTTCAGGGATCTCCCCCTGTGACCCACAGCCCACAAAAGAAGGACCAGCACAGCGTCATTTTCCAACAGAGGAGGGAAGTGCAAATAACAGGTTCTGGCTAAAAAGTTACTCTGATCACCCAAAGGACATCTGTCCACTTGGAAAATAGAGAAGACCACAGTCCCATCACCACCATCCCACCTTAACAACAAATATAAATGTGGTCACAGGTGTGATGCATGGTGTGTTTTGTGTCCCTGCCTTCCTGCCTGGCAGAAGCATTGATGTAGACCCACCATACGGGTACTTGGGGCCACTCTGGTACAGACTGTATGGGTCACATCCTGACCTCTGGCAGCTGCATAACCTTACAGGCCGCCGTCTCCTCTTCTGTCACTTGGGATGGGACAGAGCTGTCATGTCCCTTAAGGCCTCACAACGGTGCCTGGCACAGAGGAGGGGCACTGCTCAATGGTGGCAGCTGGTGCCAAGCCCTGCCGTGCACGGCTTAGTCACCCCGCATCTCCTCACTTGACCCCCAGTTGTAGTCCCTGCCTGGGTTAGACGCTGGCGCACACAGGCACAATGTGTCAGGCGGCCCATCCATCTGACTGCAATTGCACACTCGCCAGGTCCAGCAGCTCCGTACGCTCAGTTCTGGGGTCAATGGGTGCCTGTCTCCTGCCCTCCCATCACAGCCAGCCCTGTCCTCCTGGGGTACGGCTACCCCCTCTCTGGACATAGTCACTTCTACCCCTACCCTGTCTCAAAGGTATGAGATCCACAGGCTCTGCCCTCTGAGCAGCAACGTAAGACAATACCCCAGTCAGCTGGCCGAGGTCAGACAGACCCTCGTGGCTCTCAGTGTACCACCCCAGAGGAGCCGGGAGCACGTGTGAAACACAGATTCCCTTGTTTTCTCCCAAGTGGGACCCTGGCTTTAAGCAGTAGCAGCTGTTTGCAGTTCTAGATACAGGAGTTACAGCTGGAGGCTGAGCTCTCTCAACGGAGGAAGCAGCGGCATGAGGGCCTTTGCAGAAGATGACAGGGGCACTGGGCTGGCAAGCCCCATGGGCCAGGGGAGAAACCAGCTCCAAGTCAATTTGCTTGGGCTGGATTTGTTTCAGTAAAACTACTTGTAGACAACAAGGCACAGGGCGGAGAGAAAAGCAACTGTAAACTGTGAAACAATGAAACAGAAGAGAGGCCAGAAAACCGTTTCCTAAATCTCGGCGCAGCATCTGGTGCTGGACCAGAGCCGCTGCCAAACAGATGGGGGAACCACCCTCCCTGAGCCCCAGAGCCTAGACGTCAGGCCCGGCGGCTCTAGCTATCGCCTCCTCTTTGCTTGGGTCCTCAAGTTCACTGTAAACTCCAGGACCAGGAGCCAGCCTTGGCTCCAGACATTTGTTCTCCATTGTCCTGAGTTCAACTCTGAAAAGCGGCGCTGAATAAGGATGCTGGGACGCAAAGAGGGCGCCTGGGGGCATCTGGGAGCCCAGGGGGCTGAGGTCGGGAGCCTGGCGCCCCGAGCGGCTTTGCGTTTTCGCGGCCGCCGCCAGGCCCGGCCACCTCCGTCCTGGGGAACCCGCGCAGGGGGGCGCGGGGGAGGGGCTCGGGGACGGGCGAGGCCAGCACAGCCCGGCCCACCCAGCGGGGGTCGGCAGGACAGAAGGGGCGCCGAGGGCAGCGGGGGCGGGGAGACTCGGGGCATGGCGGGGTGCAGGCGGGAAAGCGTCGGGGCCGGGGAATCCGCGCGTGGGGAGGCGGGCATCGCCAGGGCGACGATGAGCTTTCCTTAGGGGGCGGCGCCCGAGGTTGGCCAGGACCCAGGGGACCCCGGCGTCTCTCCCGGACCCTGCCCGCTGCTCCCGGGGGGCGGGGCGGGGCGCGCCGGGCGGGGCCTGTGCGCAGGCGCGTGAGTGCGCGCTCTCGCGCACCGGCGGGCGGGGACGCCCCGAGAGGCGCCGCTGGAGGAAGCGCGCGCGCACCTCATTTCCGGCGGGCGCTGCGCCGGCGGCGATTGGACTCGAGGCGGCGAGCTCGCGCCCCGCCCAGCCAATCGGTGGCGCCGGCGCGGGTCGGAGGGCGCCGGGCGCGCGCGGGACGGCCGGGGGCGCGCGGGGCGCGGGCGGGGCTCCGGGCGGGGCGGGGCGGAGCGGCCGCAGTTCGTCGCCGCCCGCGGGCCTGTCCGATGCCCGGGCCCGGCCCGTCCCCTCGCAGCCCGGCAGCCATGTGACCGCGCCGCCGCCCTCCGCGCGCCCGGCCCGCCCGCCGCGCGTCCGCGGCCCGGCCGCAGCCCCAGGCCGCCGAGGGAGCGGCGGGGCCGGCGCCATGGCCGAGCGAGGCCGCCTCGGCCTCCCCGGCGCGCCCGGCGCGCTCAACACGCCCGTGCCCATGAACCTGTTCGCCACCTGGGAGGTGGACGGCTCCAGCCCCAGCTGCGTGCCCAGGTACGCGCCGCCCGCCGCGCTTTGTTCCCGCCGGGCACCTGCCGGGGGTGTCCTGGCCGCGGCCTCCGCGCGCCCCACCCCCGGCCCGGATCCCCCAGCGGAGCCCTGGTCGCCCCCTTCCGCGCCCGCCAGCCCATTCGATGCGCGCAGCCGCCGCCCCCCACAGCGCTGGCGAGCGCGGCCCCAGTCCCCCAGGTCCTGAGCGTCCGGGGCCGCGCTCAGCTTCTGAGGACCCTGTGCTGCTCAGGCCCGGCGGGACCTTGGGGCTCCCGGGCGGCGCTCACCTGGCTCGCCGCAACCGCACCTGCACAGCTGCACACCTGCCTCAATGCGGTGCGGGCTGGGGCGACGAGGGTGCTTCCTCTCTCGGGTACCACACGCTTCCTTTCGCGGGCGGCGACACTGTCAGATCTCGGCCTGGGAGCGACCCACGGCGCACGGGGCGCGCAGGACTCCGTTGTATCCTCCGTCCAGCGCGCGGTGGAGATGCCCTGTCCTGCGGGGCGGGGTCGTCCTCGCGGGTACCTGGTTGGCGCTGTCTCTCATTTAGAGACCTCTCCAAGCCAGTACTGCTATTTGCGCCTCCCTGTTGATCTTGCCATTGCGGAAGGCTGGCTGCTCTGCATTTGGTAGGGGGCGCCCGGTCGCCCAGCGGTAACGACTGGACAAGATTTACCCTCCGGCCATAGCCCAGCTTTCCTTGGACTTGCAGCTTCCCTGTGACTCCTGCTCAGTTTGAAACTTTTGTAATTTCTTCATGACTTGGTAGTTGCTGCTCAGGAAGCTCCCAGGCTAGGGAGGAGAAGGAGACACTCTCCGGAAAAGTTCTGGTTCTAGAATAGACAGCAGGCTAGAAGAGGAGGCAGGTGGGGGTAGTGAGAGCTCTCCCTGGGGAGATGGGAGGGTGAGCGGACCCTCCAGGCACTGGAAGCGTTCAGTATGCCTGGAGGGGACCCCACGTGGCATTGAGTTGTTCCACCACTAGTCAGCTGCAGGTGGGCCTCTCGTGCTTTCCTGTGGCTCCCACAACCTGCGTTTCTGAGCGTGGTGTTGGGGTTGCTCTCCTGGAGCGCAGGGTTGGGACCTCAGGGCTTTGGTTATGCTGAGTGGACAGGAAGGATGGTCACCCAGCACGACTCTTGCACCTGGCAGGGCCTCCCGAAGGACCCCATATCCATATGAGACCTAAGGGTCAGCATTTGCCCAAGGTCTGGGGCCAAGCACTGCAGATGTGCCTACTTGCCTCTCTTCTGGGAAGCCTCGGGGGCCTCAAAGCCCAAGCCAGGAGCATCTCCCCAGGCCTGGCTGCTTCTCCTTTCCAGGTCTTGGCGATTGCCTCAATGTCAGGTCCCACGGCCCCACAACTCTTCCCCTGTCTGTCCCTGTGAGTCACTGCCTCACCCACAGCCCCAGAACCTTCATGCCGGCTGTTGGCACTCCCTGCTCCAGCACTGCAGCACATAGCCTTCCCTTGCTGAACCTCCGCAGCAGCTTCCTGGGTCCCTCCGAATGAGCAGCAAAGTCTGTGACCCGAGGGAGATGGGGGCCTTATCAGCCCCACTGTGGAGCTGTGCTCTATTCTCCAGGGGTCTGGAAAGCCCACTCTGGTGTCTGTGGGGAGGGTGTGGGTAGGGCAGGTTTCGAGAAGGCTGGTTAGGACAGGGGGTAGATGGGGGCACCTGGGCTGGGCAGCACGAAGTGCTGGGGGGTCCCGGGCTCTGGCCTGGACAGGGTTGGGAGGAAGGGTAGGCAGGAGGACAGGGTTTGTTCCATTGGTGTGGAGTGGAGTTGATGGGCGGAGGGGCGAGCGGCGCAGCTGTCCGGGTGGGCACATGCAGTTTGTTTGCAGAACAGGCTCAGCCTCATAATGAGCTCCTGCCTTTACCTGTCCTGGAATAGGGCCCCTCATAGGCAGGCTTGCCCCCAGCTTTGCTTTGTGCTTGTGCCACCTGTCCATGCACGCTTGGACAGTCTGCTACTTACTTTTGCTTCGTTCCTCCTGTGTTCTTCTGTACTCCTCACTTTTACCAGCCATGAAGTTTCTGGGCTGCATCTGTGCTGATGGCTTTCGGCATCTTCACTGCTGCGTACTGTGCCCTGGCATGATCGCACCTCGGCTCTGCTTCTGTCAAGGGACCTTGGCTTGTTTCCAGTTGTTTTTTTTTTTTTTTTTTTTTTTTTTTTGCTAATTACAAGCCCTGTGCTGCTATGGACATCCTTGTGCCTGCCTTCTGTGTGTCTTCCTGGATGGGCAGGGCCTGTCTTAAGCGTGTGCCGCCAGCTACCAAGATTTATGGTGGGGGTGTGCACACACTCAGCGTTACTGCTGGGCAGTTTTCCAGAGTGGTCGTGCCTGCTCCGGCCCCCACTGACAGGGACGAGAGTCCCCACTGCTCCACATTTGTGCCAACACTCATCTGACTTAATTTTTGCCAGTCTGGTGGGTGTGAAGTGGTATGGTGGTTTTAACTTGAATTTCTCTGGCTACTAATTTAGGCCATTTGTACTTCCTTGTCAGTGAAATTCCTGTTCCTTTGCCAGTTTTTCTTTCTCTTTTTTTCTGCTTCAGTGTCAGCAGTTTCTTTAGAGATAGTCATCCTTTCTCGGCTGTGTTGAAAATGCCCCCGTCCAATTATTAGCATCTCTTTGCTCTCTGAGCAGCGTCTGGGTGCGCGCCCCGTGTCAGCCTGGTGGAGCGCGCACATTGACCGTTTGCCTGGCTGGGATGCTGGTCTCATTTTAGTTCTCCTTCTGGGAGGCAGCTGGAGAAGTGTGTCCCCAGGAGCTTGAACCGGGCATGCTGGGCTGTCGTTTGGGAGGCCTGTGCCCTGGGTTTCCTTGCGGCACTTTTGGCTCAGCACCATTACACATGGTGCTCCTAGGTGGCCCACGGGGTGTGTGTCAGTGCCTGTCTGTTGCCTCTGTCTGCCGGGTTCCCAGAGTGTCCTCCAGGTGCCCATGTCCCAGAGCACCCCATCCACTCTTCAGCAGGCGCTGGGCCACTTTGTACCTTGCTCTTCCCACTTGATTGTTTTTTCTGTTGAGGTTTAGTAATTTGTTTTTATTTATTTATTTATTTATTTATTTTTGAGACAGGGTCTCCCTATGTTGCACATACTGGTCTTGAACTCCTGGGCTCAAGTGATCCTCTCACCTCAGCCTCCCAAAGTACTGAGATTACAGGTGTGAGCCACCGTGCCTGGCCATCTTTTTGTTTTTTAGAGACAGCGCCTCACTTTGTGGCCCAGACTGGGGTACAGTGACTCAATCATAGCTCATTGTAACCTCTAAATCCTGGGCTCAAGCAGTCCTTCCACATCAGCTTCCTGAGCAACTGGGACTACAGGTGTGCACCGCCGCGCCTGTCTGATTGTTTTGTTTTGGTTTGTTTTTTTGAGACAGAGTCTCACTCTGTCACCAGGCTGGAGTGCAGTGGTGCAATCTCGGCTCACTACAACCTCCGCCTCGCGAGTTCAAGCGATTCTCCTGTTTCAACCTCCCGAGTAACTGGAATTACAGGTGCCCACGACCACACCCAGCTAATTTTTTGTATTTTTTTTTTTTGGTAGAGACAGGGTTTCATCATGTTGGCCAGGCTGATCTCGAACTCCCGACCTCAGGTGATCCACCCACCTCGGCCTCCCAAGGTACTGGGATTACGGATATAAGCCACCACGCCTGGCCAGAATTATCTTCTTAAGTTTCACACAAAGCCACATTTGGCTTATAGTTGGAAGTTTTTTAACTCTGTGGAGCAGGTAGGGGAGAATTGACATTTATATGGTACTAAGTCTTCTAATTCATGACCAAGCTATTTACTTAGGTCTTGAATGTATTTTGAGTTTTACGAGATTCTGCTGTCATGCATATCCTTTGTTACCTTTATTCCTAGATGCTTGTATTTTAGAAGTCATAGTAAAAGTCAGCTTTTTATTATGTTTGTTGCAAACATATAGAAATTCAGTTGATTTTTGAAAGAAATCAGTGATTTTACTGCAAAAGACAAAGTTGTTTCTTTTCAATCCTCATACTTTTATTTCTTTTTCTTGCCTAACTGTGCCGATTGTCACAGTATGGTGTTGAATATGGATAGTTGTGTGGATACCCTTGTTCTGTCCTGACCTTAAGGAAGGTTTCTAGTGTTTTACCATTAAGGACAATGTTTGCTGCAACTTTTTGTGGATACCCTTTATGCAGTTAAAAAGTTCCATCCTATTCATGACTTGCAAAGGCTTTTTAAAGAAATCATTATGGATGGATGTTGAATATAATCAAATACTTTTATTAAGAGCATTATATAATTTTTATCTTTTCATTGCTATTGTGGTAAATTACATAAATTGATTTTCTTTTATTTTTCTTTTTTCTTTTTTTTTTTTTGAGACGGAGTCTCGCTCTGTCGCCCGGGCTAGAGTGCAGTGGCCGGATCTCAGCTCACTGCAAGCTCCGCCTCCCGAGTTTACGCCATTCTCCTGCCTCAGACTCCCGAGTAGCTGGGACTACAGGCGCCCGCCACCTCGCCCAGCTAGTTTTTTGTATTTTTTAGTAGAGACGGGGTTTCACTGTGTTAGCCAGGGTGGTCTCGATCTCCTGACCTCGTGATCCGCCTGTCTCGGCCTCCCAAAGTGCTGGGATTACAGGCTTGAGCCACCGCGCCCGGCCTATTTTATTTATTTTTTGAGACAGGGTCTTGCTCTGTTGCCTAGGCTGGAGTGCAGTGGCGTGACCATGGCTCAAGCAATCCTCCTGCCTCAGCCTCCTGAGTAGCTGAGACCACAGGTTCATGCCACTGGCCTGGCTAATTTTAAATTTTTTGTAGAGACAGGGTCTCATGATGTTGCTCAGGCTGGTCTCCAACTCCTGGCCTCAAATGATCCTCCCATCTCAGCTTCTCAGAGAGCTGGGACTCCAGGTGTGAGCCTCCACACCTGTCCACATTGGTGGGTTTAGATGATTAGTATCTTGTTTAGGACTTTTGCATCTGTGTCTAGGGTCTGTGTGCTTCCTTCCTTCTGTAGTCCTTATCAGGTTTTGGTGCTAAGATTTCCTTGTGAAATGAGATGAGTATTTCCTCTTTTGCTGTATCATGGTGTAACTAATGTAAAATTGAAATCATTTCTTCCTTGAATGTTTGAAATAATACACTTATAAAATGACCTGACTGGCCAGGCCCGGTGGTTCACACCTGTAATCCCAGCACTTTGGGAAGCTGAGGTGGGTGGATTACCAGAGGTTAGGAGTTCGAGACCAGCCTGGGCAACATAGCGAAATCCCATCTCTACTAAAAATATAAAAAGTAGCCAGGTGTGGTGGCGCGCACCTGTAATTGCAGCTACTTGGGAGGCTGATGCAGGAGAATCCCTTGAACTTGGGAGGCGGAGGTTGCAGTGAGCCGAGATTGCCCCACTGCACTCCAGCGATAGAGTAAGACTCCCTCTAAAAAAAAAAAAAATTCTTTGTTTCGAACTTGCTTTCTGTTTCAGTATGAGGTCAATTTTAATACATGTTCTGTTTATGCTTAAAAGGAATGTGTGTTTGGCAGTTGATGGTGCAGTGTTTGTCCATTAGATCAAGCTTGGTTTATTGTGGTCTTCAAGTCTGTTTCCTTTTTTTGTCTACTAGAAATGTATGTTAAAATCTTATAATCTGAGAGTAGATTTGTCTATTTTTCTAACAGTTCTGTCAGTTTCTGTTTTATACCTTTTTTTTTTTTTTTTTTGAGATGAAGTCTAGCTCTGTTGCCCAGGCTGGAGTGCAGTGGGCGGATCTCAGCTCACTGCAAGCTCCGGGTTTACGCCATTCTCCTGCCTCAGACTCCCAAGTAGCTGGGACTACAGGCGCCCGCCACCTCGCCCAGCTAGTTTTTTGTATTTTTTAGTAGAGACGGGGTTTCACTGTGTTAGCCAGGATGGTCTCGATCTCCTGACCTCGTGATCCACCCGTCTCGGCCTCGGCCTCCCAAAGTGCTGGGATTACAGGCTTGTGCCACCGCGCCCGGCCTTTTTTTTTTTTTTTTTTTTTTTGAGACAGGATCTCAGTCTGTCCCCTAGGCTGGAGTGTAGTGGGACGATCACAGCTCACTGTAGCTTTGAACTCCCAGGCTTAATCGATCCTCCCACCTCAGCTTCCTGAGTAGCTGGGACTATAAGTGTGCACCACCACACCTGGCTAAATTTTGTATTTTTTGTAGAGACTGGATTTTGCCGTGTTTTGCTTGGGCTGGTCTTGAATTCCTGGACTCAAGCAGTCTACTTGCCTCCCAAAGTCCTGCGATTATAGGCATGAACCACTATGCCCTGCCACTTTATATATTTTTGAGGCCGTGTTATTAGGTACATACATGTTTAGAATTGTAATTCTAGGTATGTTGAACTTTTTGTCATTGTATGACTGCTTTTATAGCTAGTAATGCTTTTTGTCTTTAGTATTGACTTTGATGCAAGCATTCTTTTAGATAATTTTTGCCTGTTAGCTATCTTTCTACCCTTTTTTAAAATCTTGTATATCCTTACATATTAGATGTGTCTTTGATTATTCAGCATGTATCTAGATTTCGTTTTCATTACTCTGACCTTTTTTTTTTTTTTTTTTGAGACGGAGTCTCTCTCTGTCGCTCAGGCTGGAGTACAGTGGCGCAATCTCAGCTCACTGCAACCTCTGTCTCCCAGGTTCAAGAGATTCTCCTGCCTCAGCCTCCCAAGTAGCTGGGACTACAGGTGCCCACCACCACGCCCAGCTAATTTTTGTATTTTTAGTAGAGACGGGTTTCACCATGTTGGCCAGGATGATCTCAATCTCTTGACCTCATGATCCGCCCGCCTTGGCCTCCCAAAGTGCTGGGATTACAGGCACCCACCACCACATCTGGCTAATTTTTGTATTTTTAGTAGAGATGGGGTTTCACCATGTTGGCCAGGATGATCTCAATCTCTTGACCTCGTGATCTGCCCACCTCAGCCTCCCAAAGTGCTGGGATTACAGGTGTGAGCGAATGTGCCCGGGCACTCTGGCTATGTTTGTTTTTAATTGGAACATTGATTTCGTTTACATTTATCTACATTGCTGATATTTGGACTCATGTCTACTGTTTTATTTTGTGCTTTTTATTGTCCTATATTTTTGTTTGTTTTTCTTTTATCTTATTTTGCATTGATTTTTAAATTTCATTTCCCCCCTATTATTAGGGAAATTTATCATTACTTTTATTTGTTTAGTAGTTACCCTGTAAAAATTTTTTTTTTTTTTGAGACGGAGTCTTGCTGTGTTACCCAGGTTGGAGTGCAGTGGTGCAATCTTGGCTCACTGCAAGCTCTGCCTCCCGGGTTCACGCCATTCTCCTGCCTCTGCCTCCCGAGTTGCTGGGACTACAGGCGCCCGCCGCCATGGCTGGCTAATTTTTTGTATTTTTAGTAGAGATGAGGTTTCACCGTGTTAGACAGGATGGTCCCGATCTCCTGACCTTGTGATCCGCCCACCTCAGCCTCGCAAAGTACTGGGATTTCAGGCTGAGCCACTGCGCCCAGCCGTTTTTTTTTTTGGGATGGAGTCTCGCTCTTTTGAGACGGAGTCTTACTCTGTTGTCCAGGCTGGCGTGCAGTGGCGTTATCTTGGCTCACTGCAACCTCTACCTCCCAGGTCAAGTTTTTCTTGTGCCCCAGCCCCCCAAGCAGCTGAAACTACAGGCATGTGCCACCGCATCCGGCTAATTTTTTTTGTATTTTTAGTGGAGACGGGGTTTCACCATGTTGGCCAGATTGGTCTCGAACTCCTGACCTCAAATGATCCACCCGCCTCAGCCTCTCAAAGTGCTAGGATTGCAGGCATGAGCCACCACACCCAGCCTACCCTATAAATTTTTTGTTTTTTGAGATGAAGTCTTGCTCTGTCACCCGGGCTGGAGTACAGTGGCACGATCTCGGCTCACTGCAAGCTCCACCTCCCAGGTTCATGCCATTCTCCTGCCTCAGCCTCCCGAGTAGCTGGGACTACAGGTGCCCGCCGCCTCGCCCGGCTAGTTTTTTGTATTTTAGTAGAGACGGGGTTTCACTGTGTTAGCCAGGATGGTCTCGATCTCCTGACCTCGTGAGCTGCCCGCCTCAGCCTCCCAAAGTGCTGGGATTACAGGCGTGAGCCACTGCGGCGCTCGGCCCTATCCTGTAAATTTTAATGTGCGTAGTTCATTGTATCTTTACTCTCCTGCTGAACTACATAGGGACCTTATTCTAATCCAGCCCTTTCATATTTATGTTTATATGCTTTTGTTACTGTGTATTTTAATTGTTTTTTTATGAAGCCCACAAAGATGTTACTGCTTTAGATTGTGAAATCTGATGAGCTTCAAAACTCACCACTTCCTTTTTTGCTCGTTCTTCTTTCATCTCAGGAATCATTTTCCTCCTGTTGAACATTTGTTGAACATTTGTTCTTAGGATTTCCTTTAGTGAGGATCTGCTGATAACTACTGTCTCTTTCTGTTTGTCTGAAGATGTTTTTTTTTACCCTCACCCTGAGCAGGGTGTGTGCTGCTTGTACAATGCTGGGGTGGTGGGTGCGCCTCCCACAGGTCCAGGCAGGGTGTCCCTGACTTTGACTTCCAGCTTTGCTCTGAGAGGTCAGCGGCCGTGACACGCTGGAGGGAGACGTTGGGGTGGCTTTGCGGTCATGTCGTCGTTGCCAGTGGTCGTCTCATGGTGGGTCCTGACATGGCTTCTTTTGTGATTGCCTGAGTCGGGGTTACTCATTAGACTTGCTGACTTTGTGGATTGATGATTTTCACGAGTCCTGGGAAGCTCTCACCACTGTCTCTTCCGCTGTTGCTTCTGCGCTGTTCTCTGTCTCACCTCTGGAGCAACAATTGGACGTGTTGCTCTTCCTGCTGGATCCTCAGCATCCGTAGATGCACTGGGTGGTGTCAGTGGGCGGTGGCCGGCTGGGGCAGTAGCCTGTCTCCAGCCCTTCCCCCTGCCTCTGTCCACGTGTCGGGGTGTCTCCTCAGGACGCGTGTTGCCTACTGACCCCCGCCGGCCTGCACGAGACTCTCACAGCGGGACCCTGTCTGCCTTGCTCAGTGCTGTACCCGGCCCCTGCCCAGAGCCCGCACAGTGTAGCTTCTTGGTGTATGTTCCTGTAATGGAACCAGGTTGTCATGCCAAGGAGTGTGGTTTCATTTTGAGTGGTGGGGAAGTCACTGGACTATTTAAAGCGTGTGTGTTTGGGAGAGCAGTGCTGCTGGAGTGGTGGTCCACACTGGAGGCGGGGATTGCCTTGGCGTGTGCAGGTGGAGGTGGGTGGGAGGTGTTGTGCAGGGCTTGGGACTGGACTTTCGGAGGTGGTCTGCAGTGATCCGGGGAAGATGGGCTGCTCCGAGGGAGGGGCTGAGAACTGGACTTTTGGAGGTGGTCTGCAGTGGTCCGGGGAAGATGGGCTGCTCCGAGGGAGGGGCTGAGAACTGGACTTTTGGAGGTGGTCTGCAGTGATCCGGGGAAGATGGGCTGCTCCGAGGGAGGGGCTGAGAACTGGACTTTCGGAGGTGGTCTGCAGTGATCCGGGGAAGATGGGCTGCTCCGAGGGAGGGGCTGAGAACTGGACTTTTGGAGGTGGTCTGCAGTGGTCCGGGGAAGATGGGCTGCTCCGAGGGAGGGGCTGAGAACTGGACTTTTGGAGGTGGTCTGCAGTGATCTGGGGCAGACAGGCTGCTCAGAGGGACGGGCTGAGGAAGCTCACCTGGGCAGCCTGTGGCCTGTAGGCTGGGCAGCACTCGGGCTGGGGCCAAGGGGCAGCAGGACGGTGCCCATAGCCCTGGAGGCCTTGGGGACTCAGAGGACCTGGCCCATTGCCGTGGCCAGCACAGTGCGTGCACGCCGCCCTGTCTGCACAGGCAGTGCCCTGCTTTCAAGACGCAGGCCTAGAAACCTCTGGCTGTTCTGTCCTGCTGTCAACACTGCAATCACATGGCAGTGGGTCTCTCGCTGGGGACTGGCTTTTGTGCAGGAGACAGAGGGCAGGGGGCTGCAGTGTCCTTGGGCTAAAGAATGCTTTCCTTGGATCTGGGCACTAGAACCAGCCCTCTCCCTCTCTCAGCCCAGCATTCTCACCATGCGTCCCAGGGAAATTTGATGGAGTGGGCAGCTGCGGTGCTGTGGTGGGGTCGGGGGGCTGCTGCAGAGAGCGGGTCTGCAGTCAGTCACAGCGACGGGGGTCTCTTTGGACCCTGTGACTTGTGTGTGGTGGTGGCAGACGGTGGCATTGCCAAGGCAGGGTGCTCAGGTACAGGTGGGAAGGGATGGCAGGATGGAGGTTGTACTGTGCTTTCCCCAGGACCAGGGGGCAGGGTGTGGCATGCTTGTTCCTGCCCGGCCATGGAGGGTCTCTGTAGGACAGGCTCCTGCTGAGGGCAGCCCTGAGGCCTGTGAGCTGCTGGCCCCGCAGGCTGGCTGGGCCTGTTTGGCTCGGCAGCTGCTCTGAGAGGCAGCCCTAAAAATAACTGAGTGCTGAGAGGCCGTCCCCTTCTGCTCTTCAGGCGCGGCGCGCCGATGTGTGCTCAGCTCAGGCCAACTTTGCAGGGTTGTGAGGGTGATGAAAGCGTGGCTGCTGGTCATAGTGCTGGGGTTGTCAGCAGCTCCTCGAGGGCTCCAGCCTGTGGAGGCCGGTGGCACCCCGTCTCACCCCACGCCCCACAGATGGGGTCAGGCTCTCCAGGAGCCCTGGGGAGCACTGGCTACTGCTGGGCTGTTCTCAACGCCCAGTACATTCATGGCTGTGGCTCCAGGTCCTCTGCATGGTCAGGGGCCATGCTGGGTCCCCTGGGGTGCAGGTGCTGCTCAACAGAGGAGTCAGGACCCAAAAGGGACAGAAATGGGCAAAGGAAGACACTGGGGAAGGGGTAGGTCTGCCCTTTCTACCGGGGGTACACACAGGCCTGGGGCTGAGCAACCTGCTCTGGGCCTGACTGTCCTGCTCCACTGCCCCAACCAGCCTTTCCTCAGCACCCCCTGGTCAAGCTGTGGGCACCTCCTGCCCCCGGACACAGGCAGCACCTGGCCGAGTGCGGAGACACTCCAGCAGGCTCTTCGCCTATGGCCCAGCCCCGAGGGCACCATCGTGGGGTGGTGGGACGCGGAGGGGCTGGGACACAGTGGTTGTGGAGGGGTGAGTGCTGTGGCTTTGGGTGGGGTGGGGTTGGGTTGGGGGAGGGTTTGCCTCAAGGCAGCAGCTCTCTTCAGGGGTTTAGCAAGGAGACAGTTGGGTTCTAATGACCCCTGAGTCCTGAGACAAGAAGGGGTGAGCTGGAGCAGGCGAGGGGGCTTGGAGGGGCCTTCAGTCCCCACGCAGCCCTTGCACAGCCTTTCGGACCAACATCCTGGGCCTTGCTTGGCAGAGGAGTTTGGGCTCCACGGGCTTGAGGCCCACGTGGTCAGCTCGCTTGGTCCAACGCCGTGTCTCACATTTCTGTGTCTCGACTGCCCCATGCAGCCCATGCCCCGAGAGCAGCTGGCAGCAGCTGCTGCGCACGGGCAGCTCAGCCCAGCAGCCCCGGGAGGCAGGTGTGTCTTGAGCTGAGCAGCAAAGTGACCATGCAGTCCAGCCTCCGTTCAGCCTTCCCCAGGATGCCTTTTGTCTTGCGGAGATGGTCAGTGTGGGGATGACCAGCACCATCTGGAAGGCAGGCCAGGATGTGGATCCACGAGGCGGACCTGCAGATGCACATCCCTCTTCTCAGATGTTCTTGTTCTGGTGAGCATAGGGAATGGGACCGAGCCAATGCTGATGGGAAGGGCCCTGGCCTTGGGCTGCTGTCCTGCAAGCTCGGCCCCTCTGTTGGGCCCCTCCTCCACGCCTTTGTTTGCTCTCCAACCTTCTGGGAGTCCCACGTCTGCATCAGGACAGAGGTGACCAGGGACCGGTTGACAGCTAGGATGCCACCAGCGTCTTTTGTTTAATTTGAGCCTCATTTCCCAGTGTAATTCCGTAGCTGACCTTGCAAGAGGCATTGACAATATTTCTTTTTTTTTTTTTTTTTTTTTTTTGAGACGGAGTCTCGCTGTGTCGCCCAGGGTGGAGTGCAGTGGCCGGATCTCAGCTCACTGCAAGCTCCGCCTCCCGGGTTTTTACGCCATTCTCCTGCCTCAGCCTCCCGAGTAGCTGGGACTACAGGCGCCCGCCACGTCGCCCGGCTAGTTTTTTGTTTTTTTGTTTTTTTGTTTTTTTTTTTTGAGACAGAGTCTCGCTCTGTCGCCCAGGCTGGAGTGCAGTGGCGCAATCTCGGCTCACTGCAAGCTCCGCCTCCCGGGTTCACGCCATTCTCCTGCCTCAGCCTCCTGAGTAGCTGGGACTACAGGCGCCCGCCACCGCGCCCGGCTAATTTTTTGTATTTTTAGTAGAAACGGGGTTTCACCGTGGTCTCGATCTCCTGACCTTGTGATCCGCCCGCCTCGGCCTCCCAAAGTGCTGGGATTACAGGCGTGAGCCACCGCGCCCGGCAGTTTTTTGTATTTTTTAGTAGAGACGGGGTTTCACCGTGTTAGCCAGGATGGTCTCGAACTCCTGACCTCGTGATCCGCCCGTCTCGGGCTCCCAAAGTGCTGGGATTACAGGCTTGAGCCACCGCGCCCGGCCGACAATATTTCTTTATTGTATGGCCCCCAGCCAGGACTTCCTTATTTTTAGATGCAAAATAATTGGGCAAGAATTTTCATCAGCATTGCACCCTGGGCTCGTGCAGGTGTCTCCAGGGCCGCCTGGAGACCAGTGCCCGCCTCCCTGGTCCTGGACACGGGTGGGGCGGGGGCTCCCCCACAGCAGTGGAGTTGAGGCTTCTGTATGAGCTCGTTCCTGGTCAGTTTGAGGGTGGACATGCTGCATCTTCCCAGTTGCCCCGGGAGCGCCTCAGGAGGGTGAGCGGCAGGAGGCCGATGCCCTGCTGGCAGGGCATCCCTTGTGGCCGGGCCTTCCTGGTGCGGTGCTGAATTGGGCCATTCGTTCGTCTGAGTGCTAGGGAGAGGGATGGCTGCTCAGGCTTTGGGCAGTGCCCGCCAGTGGCTCCAGGAGGTGCTCCGTAGTGGGGCCTGGGAGGGTGGCCCTTCTACATTCTCGGGCTACCCCTGGGCCACACAGGCGTGAGGTCATGAGGCCCCTCTGTCTGGCCTAGGGCTCTCCTTCCCCGCCCACCTCAAGCCTGGGATGTGGCCCCACCAGGGACCGGAGGGGGTGCTTTGGCCCTGAAGACCCACCCTGAGGTCTGAGCTCTCCTGGCCTGAGCGTGCTGGCTGCTGCGAGCTCCATGTTCACCCTGCGGCCAGGACTCCGCTGTTCCTCCTGGTGGGAGCTGCTGTGAAGCCCTGGGCAGCCTCCCGTCCCGCCAGCCTGCCCCTTGCAGTCAGTCCTGCTGTTCCCTCGGCTCCTGCACTTTCCAGCTTGGCCCTTGGCTTCCTATTTTTCCCACCTGGCTGGACGTACAGGTTGTCACGCCTTGGAAAGTTGAGTCACCACACCCGAATCAGCGCTCTTGTGGCTTGCCTGGCTATGGCTTCAGCCGGAAATGGAGCTGAGCGTGGCCTGTGTTTATAAATACAGCACCTATCAGGTCCAGCGTCGCTGTCTCCTGTAGGAGATGTTGGCTTTGGACGAGAAGAACAGCTGCAAGGCCACAGGGCCAAGGGGCATCTCACCAGCTGAGAGGCCAGTGTGCCTGACAGAGTGAGCCTGGCCACACAGAGCGAGCCTCAGAAGCCAGCGGGACGGAGGGCCTGCCTTGAGGAGAGGTCCAGGAACATCAAGAGGCTGCACTGGTGGTAGCCTGAGGGGGTGTGCCTGGCCAGTCAGTGCCTGCCACTACTGCTTGCTGCACTCACTGCCTGAGCATTGGGGATCGTGGGCCTGAGGTGCAGGGACCTCAGCTCCCGTGAGCAGCTCCTCCAGCAGCCTCTTGCTTCTCAGACCCTCGGCAAGTGGTGACGGAGGCTGGGGTGGAGTTGTTCTCCTGCCGTGGTCCTGTCAAATTGTGCTGGGGGCAGGGCCAGGAATCACAGCAGGTGTCTGCCGCTAGCGCAGGGAGCCTGTGCTGGGGGCAGGGTGGGTGCGACTCATGCCTCTGCACCTTGCTTGCCGCACTCACCTGAGGAGGATGTGGCGGGGCAGAGGGCGGCTGGCCAGGTTCTCGGACTGCACCTGGCTCTGGCGGGCTAGCGAAGGTTTTGGAGGTTTCTTTAATTAGCAACATGCTATCCAGAGATTGCCACTGTGGCTTGAGCAGCTCCCAGCCAGAGAGCAGGACCATTGACAGCCGAGCCCTGGCTCACCGGCCCAGACCACCCGAGGTTTTGCTAGGGATTTTATCAGCACAGTGCCTCCCCCTGGATCCGTCCACCTTTAGTGGACCAGGCCCTGCGGTGGTTCCAGTTACTCCCTGGGAAAGTTTCCAGCACTGATGAGGGGTGACTCTTGGTCAGAGGTTGAGTGTTTCCCTGGGTGTGGAGGTGTGCAGAGAAGAGAGGGCTGTAGTTCATGAAGGACAGAGAGCTTATGCCGTGCCCCCTGTGCCCAACCCCGGAGGGGCCAGCTTTCCTTTGACTGGGGAAGAGGCAGCTGTCCAGGGTTGTCCTCACCTCGCCTCCTGGAGAATGTGGTCCCTTCAGAAAGGGGACCCGATAGTGGGTGACCTGGTGCCCCCCACCCGCTGCCTCCCCTGGGCCTTCCTGGGGCTTAGCAGCTCAGGAGAGGAGGGAGCTCAGGCTGTGGCTGCTCTGTGAGTTGGACACAGATGCTCCAGCTGCTGGGCCCAGCAGTGTGAGTGACCACAGAGAACAGGGGCCCAGAGGCTGCTCTCGGGGACACTGGCAGCAGTTGCGCTCTGGGCTCGCCATCCCTGAAGCTGGAATATTCCACAGGTGCCACGCACTTGCTGGAGGTACTACTTGGGGGTCGGCTGTGGCTGGGCCTCCCAGCAGCCCTAGTCTTGGTGCGTGGCTCCCGCACCCAACACCTTTCCGCTGACCTGAACACCCAAGGCACAGTGGCAGCAGCGTCATTAGGATTTCCAACTAGCCATTCGCGTTAAGAGTGAAGAGAAAACCTTGTTAGATTAGACTCATTGAAAAAAAGACCTCAGCGAATCTCTTGCCTGGTGTCTTTGCAGTCGCCTCCGAGGGTCGCGAGGCAGGGCAGCAGCCCCTCAGTGCCAGTGTGGCCCGGCAGCACCTCTTTTGCATATTATTGACCTAGAGAGAGAGGTCAGTTGGAATTCAGAGCTGCACAGGAAATTTGTGGCAACAGAGAATTATAGATGCTCTAGGCATTCAATGAATCTTCTTCACCTTGCTGTGGGGTTAATTCAGGGGAGCAGTGGGGAGTGTGCTGGGAGTGAGATCAGAGGGAGGACTCCCTGGAGGCCCCGTGGCCCTGGTGCTGGCTACATCCTCTGGGGCTCCTCATCTGTCTGCAGAGGAGGAAGCTGTGGAGCAAGCGTGTGTACAGGAGCAGTGTGGGCTGCACAGAGGCCTTTGCGGGGGCGCCTGTGGTTTGCAGGGGCCTGGCTGTGGCTGCCCTGTGTGATCTCTGTCCCCATCTTCTCCCGGCTTCCCTCGGGCCCTGTGTGGCCAACTTGGCACTTCAAGATTTGCTCCCTGACAACTGTTGCCTTTCCCAGAAGAGAAGTCCCTGGAACCAGGGCCAGCCTGCTGTCACCTGCCTGCTGCTCCTGCCCCACCAGAACCATCCTGGGTCCAAACTGGCCGACAGTCTAGGGGTGCTCAGGGCCTCCGGCAGCTCTGGGAGAGTCTAGGGTGCTCTAGATCCTCTAGCTCTTGGGGCAGTAGAGTGGGGGTCTGCGGTTCTGGACACCTTCTGGAGAGACTGTTCTGGTGTCAGCCAAGTGGCAGGCACCTTCTGGGCTTGGTGGCGGGGCTTCTCACGATGGCTCAGGGAGGTCCAGACAGCCCCCTTGACTAGGTGCGCACCTGGAGTCTTTTCCTGAGTAACTTGCAAACCGGCCTCGCAGGGCTCTAGTGCGTCGGCTCCTGGCCTGCAGGCCCAGCAAGCTCTGCAAGCTCTGCCATGTGGTACTGCTTCTCGTGGAGAGGAGACCACCAGGCTCCTTCCAGGAGGGCGAGGTGTGTGCAGCAGGAGCGTCCAGGCCTGGAACTCGAGCTATGGTGTGGTGGTGCCAGCTTAGGAGCCAAGCACAGCTGGGAGGTGAAACCCATCCCTGTGGTCTGCACATCACGCCAGGGCTGAGTTTCCAGCTGGGATGCCCTGGGAGGCACAGGGTGGGCTCCGGACGCCTGCTGGGGGATTTCAGTGAGAACCAATAAGGGTTGAGCCGGAGCCTCCAAGAAGCCTGGGGTCCGTGTGTGGGAAGGCGGGGACAGGAGGCTGTGAAGGGTCCATGTGTGGGAGGGCGGGGACAGGAGGTTGTGAAGAGTCCGTGTGTGGGAAGGCGGGGACAGGAGGCTGTGAAGGGTCCGTGTGTGGGAGGGCGGGGACAGGAGGCTGTGAAGGGTCCGTGTGTGGGAGGGCGGGGACGGGAGGCTGTGCAGGGTCCGTGTGTGGGAGGGCGGGGACGGGAGGCTGTGCAGGGTCCGTGTGTGGGAGGGCGGGGACGGGAGGCTGTGCAGGGTCCGTGTGTGGGAGGGCGGGGACGGGAGGCTGTGCAGGGTCCGTGTGTGGGAGGGCGGGGACGGGAGGCTGTGCAGGGTCCGTGTGTGGGAGGGCGGGGACGGGAGGCTGTGCAGGGTCCGTGTGTGGGAGGGCGGGGACGGGAGGCTGTGCAGGGTCCGTGTGTGGGAGGGCGGGGACGGGAGGCTGTGCAGGGTCCGTGTGTGGGAGGGCGGGGACGGGAGGCTGTGCAGGGTCCGTGTGTGGGAGGGCGGGGACGGGAGGCTGTGCAGGGTCCGTGTGTGGGAGGGCGGGGACGGGAGGCTGTGCAGGGTCCGTGTGTGGGAGGGCGGGGACGGGAGGCTGTGAAGGGTCCGTGTGTGGGAGGGCGGGGACGGGAGGCTGTGAAGGGTCTGTGTGTGGGAGGGCGGGGACGGGAGGCTGTGAAGGGCGCGTGGGTTCTGGGAGGCTCACTGTAGGGAGATGTCCTGCCTTAGACGAGGTCACGCAGAGGAAGGTTACTGTGCTGCGGAGTTTTCTTTCCAAGCACGAAATGCTCACCTCCTGGAGGGAGTGGGGCCGCAGCCAGCCCTGACCCAGCTGGGGGTGCGGCTGCTCTCTGGACCCCAGGTCCCAGGGTGGCAGCTAGTGCGGCCTAGGCCACACCAGCACGACCCCTCGCCCCCATCTCCACGGAGCACCGTGGGACTCTGGCGTCAGAGTCCTGGGGCCCCACCCGACACCCACACATTTCCTGTCTTTTCTCAGGCAATCGCCATGGTACCCGGGGCTGGCCTTGTTTCAGCTTCCTGGCGAGTGCCCTGTGGTCAGTCATTTCTGTCCTCGCCTTTACCTCAAATTCTGCTTTTTTCCTTAAGAGCATTCCCAACTCCATCTCTGTGCCAGCTGGGCCCTGTGCAGCCTCTGCCGGCATCTCCTGCTCACGTAACATCAACTTTCTGGGTCCTCGGGGCCTAGCCTTGCTCTGGTGAACAGCTTTGTTGAATGCCGGGGTTGGCTTTTGTTTGTTTGTTTTTTGTTTTTTGAAACGGAGTCTCACCCTGTGGCCTGGGCTGGAGTACAGTGGCACAATCTCGGCTCACTGCAACCTCCACCTCCTGGGTTCAAGCGATTCTCCTGCCTCAGCCTCCCGAGTAGCTGGGATTGCAGGCATGAGCCACCACACCCAGCTAATTTTTGTATTTTTAATAGAGACGGGGTTTCACCAGTGTAGGCCAGGCTGGTCTCGAACTCCTGATCTCAGGTGATCCACCTGCCTCGGCCTCCCAAAGTGCTGGGATTACAGGCTTGAGCCACCACACCTGACCTGGGTTAGCCTTTAACTGGCAAGTTTAGTCTGTGTTTCTGTGTGATGATGTAGTTGCATGTATTCCTATAATTTTGATCATTTTGATTCTGTTTATTATGCATTTTCTTTGCTGCATTTTGTTATTTTCTCCGTGGAAATTAAGGAAGGATCAAGATTGAGTTTATTTTTATTTTTGAGACAGGTTCTCACTCTGTTGCTCAGGCTAGAGTGCAGTGGGATGATCATAGCTCCCTGCAGCCTCAAACGCTGGGGCTCAAGTCATCCTCCCATTTCAGCCTCCTAAAGTGTTGGGATTACGGGCATGAGCCATTGTGCCTGGCCTGAGTTTTCTGTATTACCCACTCCAATAAATCTGATTTGTAGTCCTTTTAACTGTTACTGATTTGCTTAAAATGTGAAAGACCTGTTGATATTTAAGGATAGTCAACAACCCTCCCACCCTCCAAAGGTAGGAGAGCTGAAATGCAGGAGAAACAGCAATGCCTTTGATGACTGTGACTTTGCTGCTACTTTGCTCACCTGGGGCCCCACCCTTCCCGAGGATAGTTTTTGTTTTCCTGGAGCACATCCTTCAGAAGCTCTTTCAGTCTTTCAGTGCCTGAAGATGGTGTTTTTGTCCCCCTCACACCTGAGGATCACAGAGTTCTAGGTTGACAGTTTTGTCTCCTCGGTACTTTGACAATTGTTTTATTGTCTTGCCTCTGTTGTGGTTTTGAGGAGTCTGTGATCAGCCTGCTCCTTGTTCCTTGCAGGACACCTGTGTGCTCTGTGGTTGCTTTTAGCATTTTTATTTTGATTTGGTCCCTCTCCTGCCCCCAAGGGCCAGTAGGTTTCAGACACCTTCCTGAGATTCCCTGGAGGGGAGCAGCCTTGATTCCTAAACAAGATTTGTTATTAGCATTGCTTTTGAGCCTCCTTGGGAGTCGCTGAATGCAAGCATCTCTCTTCTTGTTTTGGAAGAATCCTCAGTCAGACGTTGCATCTCCTTCCTTGGGTGGAAGCTGCTGGGTCACTGTCCTACGCCTCGCGGTGGTGCTGCATGTGCCCCCGCGCCTGCTTCTCCTCCGTGGGAGCCCCTCCCAGCCCCTCCCTGGCCCGGGAAGCACAGTGGTCCTCTCCTCTGTGGGCTGTGTTGAGACATGTTGCTGACTAGTCCCAGACCCACAGCACGGAGCACGGGGGTTTTGCCTGGTGCCCGTGATATCAGCGGGGAGTGAGAGGAGCAGGTGGCCCCCTCGGCCATGTTCAGGGTGTGCCTGTGTGGCCGACCACCTCCAGGGCTGAGACCACACAGGAAGCAGTTGGGTTTGTGAGAACCCCCATGGGAAGCTGTGCTGATCCTCCCCTGAGCCTGTGACAGCTGAGGGCACAGGCAGTGAGGTGGGGCTCGGTGCCTGGGGCTGAGTTGGGAAGGTTTTGTGTCTGACCCACTTCTTCCCAGGTGGGAACTCCCTCCTCAGGCACTGCATGCTTCTCTTCGAGGCCACAGCCTGGGTCCCGGGCCTCTGCCTGGTCCTCTCGTGGGCAGTCCACAGAGCTGGAGCCCAGGAGGTGGATTCTGAGGTCTGAGTCCCCCGCGGGACAGCAGTTCCATCCTCTGGTCCCTCTCCTGCCCCCAAGGGCCAGTAGGTTTCACACTGAGATTCTCTGGAGGGGAGCAGCCTTGATTCCTAAACAAGAAGTTGGTCTTAAGTGCATCCTCTTGATGTGGGGCAGAGAAGAAATCTGAGACAGTCGCATGCCCCCACCGCCATCGTTCCCCCACGTTTTTGTGGGGGTGCTCAGTCTGTGCTCTGTCTCCACCCTGGGTTCTGCTCCCGTGGGCTGCATCATGGTTTCTCCTCTCTGTGGAGCGTGTGCTGGGCCCCTGGGGATGGATGCAGACCGGGCCTGGGCCCATGTAGACCAACTGGTATGGGTTGTGAGAGAGAGAGAGACAGATGCACGCTCATGCACATACACACGTGCACACACCCATGCACCGTGCACGCACACACACACCCTGGCCCTGTTCCCCGCCAGTCCCCACCACCTCTTGCTGCAGGTGCTCCTGGTTCCCTCTCTTCACCCAATAGCTGGAGTCATCCTCCTGCCCACATCCGTGCCCTGTGCGGAGCAGGTGCTGGTTCTGCCTTCCCCTGGCCTGCCCCAGGCGGGGACACTACACTGGGAGGCTGCTCCGTTGCAGGCGTTCCCACGGTGCTGCTGCCGTGTTAGCTGTTTGCAGCACAGGCTGGCCAGTCCTGGGGCGCTGTACAGACTCTCCTGGAAGCCTGTCCCTGGCCGTCCTGTCCTACTGGGGACACAGTGTCTCGGCAGAAGGTTCTGGCTGCTCCCTGGGGTGCTGGCTTGTGTGACCTGGCCTTGCTGGGCCCAGTGACATGCAGTCTGGGGATGTTCCTGGGACCCGTTGGGCTTGCAGTGGCCACTGAGGAAAGCTGAGCACTGAAAGTGCCAAAACCTGGGACACCTTCTTGCAGGCCCACCCTTCACCCTTTGCCACGTGGGCCGTTGGGGAGGGAGGAGGTGGGAGGTTTTCGCAAAGCAGCCCAAAGGTCCAGGCAGACCCAAGGCTGGTGACCGGCCTGGCCTCTCACCCTCCTCACTGAGAGTAACAGCCTGTGGCCCATGGCAGGGCTGCCCAGGACAGGGGCGTGGCCCACAGGCCTTCCCAGAGGGGGTTCTGGGAGCTTCCCCAGCTGTCACAAGCACCTGCCTGTGCCTCGTCTGTGCTAAAATAGCCCCTGCACAGAAACGCCCTTGCTGGGCAGGGCCCATTCCTGCTGGAAGACGCCTGTCAGGTCCCTTCCTGCCTGGGGCCGTGTGGAGTGTCCAGCCTGCGGGTGGTCGTGGGGTGTCGGGGGCCCGGGCCTGGATCCACGATGCCTTGTCTCGTTCAGAACCTTGCCTGGCTTCCCCTGCGCAGGGCAGCGGCCCCCGCCTGCTCAGCCCGTCTCCTCCTGCACTGGACCCGTCTGTCTGCCTTCCCCTGACACCTCTTCTTGCCGGACTCTAGGGCCAAGGGATTGGGCCCTGGCTGCAGAGGCAGCGCCAGCCAGCCGCGTGGGTCAGCCCACAGACCCCACCTGACCCCAGGGCAGCCTGGCCAGGAGGGCATGGGAAGGGGAGAGCTGTTTCCACCTTGAGGCTGACGCAGACCAGACCTGGCTCCATCCTGAGCAGCAGAACGTATGTGCAGGGCCTCACCCTCTTCCCTCTGTCTGCATAGAGCTCCACCTGAGGGCCAGTGTGTGCATAGAGCTCCACCTGAGGGCCAGTGTGTGCATAGAGCTCCACCTGAGGGCCAGTGTGTGCATAGAGCTCCACCTGAGGCCCAGTGTGTGCATAGAGCTCCACCTGAGGGCCAGTGTCTGCATAGAGCTCCACCTGAGGGCCAGTGTCTGCGTAGTTCTCCACCTGAGGCCCAGTGTGTGCATAGAGCTCCACCTGAGGCCCAGTGTGTGCATAGAGCTCCACCTGAGGCCCAGTGTGTGCATAGAGCTCCACCTGAGGGCCAGTGTCTGCGTAGTTCTCCACCTGAGGGCCAGTGTGTGCATAGAGCTCCACCTGAGGCCCAGTGTGTGCATAGAGCTCCACCTGAGGGCCAGTGTGTGCATAGAGCTCCACCTGAGGGCCAGAGTCTGCATAGAGCTCCACCTGAGGGCCAGTGTGTGCATAGAGCTACACCTGAGGGCCAGTGTGTGCATAGTGCTACACCCGAGGGCCAGTGTGGGCGTAGTTCTTCACCTGAGGCCCAGTGTGTGCATAGTGCTACACCCGAGGGCCAGTGTGGGCGTAGAGCTCCACCTGAGGGCCAGTGTCAGTGTGTACGTAGTACTACACCTGAGGCCCAGTGTGGGCGTAGTGCTACACCTGAGGCCCAGTGTGGGCGTAGTGCTACACCTGAGGCCCAGTGTGGGCGTAGTGCTACACCTGAGGCCCAGTGTGGGCGTAGTGCTACACCTGAGGCCCAGTGTGGGCGTAGAGCTTCACCTGAGGGCCAGTGTCTGCGTAGTTCTCCACCTGAGGCCCCGTGTGTGCTCTGTGCCCACAGCTGAGTTAGTCCAGGCTTGTGGTCATGCTCACAGGTGCACGTGGCCATGCAAGTCACTCAGCATGGACCCAGATGGGGTGCAGCTCAGAGCGTGCACTGTGGAGGGAGCTGTGGAATCCCTTCCAAGAGCCCCTCTGGTCTGGCAGCCTTGGGCGTGTGTGCACAGTATGGGCGGTGGGAACAGAGCTGGTGGGGGCTCCCCTCCAGCTGTCGGTGAGGCACACTGTACACCTGCATACCTGTGCCTGGGACTGCTGGGCTGGAGGTGGAAGAACAGGGAATGGCCCCTGGGCCTTTGGGTGACTGAGGCAGAAGTACAGGCTCAGCAGGTCTGAGGACAGGGTCTCCTGATGGCTGGACCCAGCTTGGACAATGGCCGGCAGCTCCCAGCCTTGCCACAGGCTGGCTGGAACGCGTGGCATGGTGGAGCCCAGCGCTGAGGGCCGGACGTGCGTTTGCAGCATTGTCCTCACAGCCACCTTGGAGGCCTCTCTGCTGTGGGGCAGATGCTGTTCCTGGAGCCGTGGTGCTTCCAGGGGCACCCTGGGTTCAGCTCGGCCCCCATAGGCCAGTGCCTGATGTAGCTGGAGGCTGGTGTGGCTGCGATGCTCTGGCTGGCATCTGGTGTGGCTGTGATGTGCTGACTCCAGTACCATCACATTCCTTCCCCTATTCTGGGGCAGGTGGGGACCACCTCTTCACCCTCCCTCATGCACAGGGCTGGCCTCTGCTGAGGCGACCCCTCACTGGGCCGAGGCTTGGAGACCCAGTAGTCCCAGCCCTCGGTGCAGTCCGTCCACCAGGCACCTGACTGAGCCTGAACCTCTCGCTCCACAGCAGCCACCTTCGCCCTGACCGCTGGCCTGCGGTGACACTGAGAAGGCACCCTGACCTTCTGTCCTCATTAGCAGGGAGCAGCCGTGTCCAGATAAGGCTGGACATCGGAGAAAGCTGAGTGAGGCTAGCAAGAGCTGGCAGCTACCCCGGGCCGCCTGGGCGACTCTTGGGACGGGCTGGGTGGTAAGTACTGGTGGTGCAGGGGCAGAGAGCCCCGTGGAACTCTCTCCGTGAGGACGGCGGTGCCCTGGGGCCCGGCTGCAAGGATGGCCGTGCAGGCACCTGGAGCCTGGGGATGGCAGGGCGTGGGCTGAGCACTTGGGGCACCAGCCTGTGACATTCCTCTGCCCAGGGGCAGCAGGGCATGGAGCGCGTGTGGCCAGCTGCCGCCACAGGGCCCCAGCTCCCACGCGGGCAGGCTTGCGACCGCACCAAGGGGGCAGCTCTTGGAAACAAAAGCTCCTCAGTTTTCCCTTCCAACAAAACACAGTCAGCAGGTTTGGGACCAGCTGCCTCGGGTCTTAACCATCTGTGCTCTGCGCGCGCCCCCACCCCCATGCCTGCCTGCAGGAAAGTGGTGGGGTTGACATGTGCCTCGAGGGCCAGCCGGGTGCTGGTGCGTTTCTCAGAAATCCGTGAAGTGCTCCCTTGTCCTGCTTGGGTTCTGTGCTGTCCTCGGGAGTGGCGCGGCTGCATGCCAGGGCTGCAGAGTTGGCCATGCAGCCTCTCGAGGAGGCCTTGAGCCAAGCACAGGATGCAGCCTAGCAGTGATGGCGAGTGGCTGGACGGAAGAGATCTTGGCTCACGCCGCTGTCTGGAGGGCAGGGTCCTCAGGTGACCAGAGTCCACGCAGGAGCGAGTGAGGACAGGGCTGGGGCAGGCGGCAGGATGATGCCTCCCAGTGGGGCTCAGTGAATGAATGAATGAAGGCACACGCACCCACGCTCCAGCAGGGCCAGAGTGTGCTGGTGGGTGAGTCTGGCCTGCCTTCCTGGGGTTGTGGGCCCTGCTTGTGGGAGGCCCCTGTGGGGAGGGCCTCCTCGTAGAAGTGTTCATCAGAGTGAAAGCCGGTCCCTGTGCACGGCTGCTGGGAATGTAGCGTGGTGCAGCTGTCGCAGGGGACAGGACAGCAGCCCCTCAGAAAATGAGACACAGAGTTCCTGTCAGAGTTCCCGTGTGACCCAACAGTTCCGCTTCTCAGTAGAACCCAGGAGCACTGAAGCGGGGCCTCCAGGGGAGAGCTGCACCCTGTGTTCGCAGCAGCCTTACTCACGGTGGCTGAGAGATGGACGCAGCCCGTGTCCATCCTTGGACGAACAAGTCGTCACAGTGTGTCCCTCCACACCACAGAGCGTCACTCACCCTCGGCACAGTGTGTCCCTCCACACCACAGAGCTTCACTCACCCTCGGCACAGTGTGACCTCCACACCACAGAGCGTCACTCACCCTTGGCACAGTGTGACCTCCACCCTGTGGAATATTACTTAGCCCTGAAAAGGAAGGAAACAGAGGCTGCAGCGTGGACGGGCCTCGAGTATGTTGTGCTGAGTGGAATAAGCCCGTCACAGGAGGACATGCACTGTACAATCCCATTAGCGCCAGGTCCCTAGAGTCGTTGCATTCATGGGGACAGAAGGTAGGATGGTGCAGCATGGTGAGTGCCAGGGGCCAGGGAAGGTGGGAATGGAGAGTCGGGGTAGGATGGGTAGTTTCAGTTGTGCAAGGTGAAGAGAGTTCTCGAGCTGGATGGCGGTGAGGGCTGCACGACGGCGTCCACGCACTTAGTGCCACTGACCTGTACGCTGAAAAATGGTTCAAATGGCAAGTTTTACGTTATATATATTTACCACAATAAAAAAGAGAAATAGACATCGTCAAGCTGTTCTCCAAAATAAGGCTGTCGCCGTTTACCTTCCTACCAGAAAAAAAACAGTTAAATCCCAAAGCCAGGGGGTGCACCAGTGTTCATCTCCAAGTTTGGGCTGGCTGAGCCCGTTGCTATGCCTAGCTGGGCTTGGGTGGCAACCCTGGGAGGAGCTCAGGCCTCTCGCCTTTTGGATTTCTGTTCAAAGTGGGAAGTAGTCTCCAAATCCCAGGACCCCCCTGAGCCCCTGAGATGGGAGCCTCTCCAGACCTGCCCCTGAGAGCCTGTCCCACCCCTGGGCCAGGGTCTCTGTGCCTCTGAACAAAACTGGGGGGCCTGATGCAGAGTCCTAGCTCAGGCTTCCAGAAGTCAGTGGTTTGAAGGGGTACCCACCCTTGCTCCGTTGGGACATAGGGACGCAGGTGCCTGCCTCAGCCCCGACACGTGCACCCCCAGGGGCAGCAGGGCCACCTCCAGTCTCTGGTGTGCATCACACGCAGGAGTGGGTGGGTGGGGCTTTCAGTCTCCCAGAGCGCATACTGCTGGGCTGCGCTGTCTCTGGCCTCCTCGCCCACAGAGGGCCTGCCCTGCCCCCGTCTCAGGCTGTTGGCTGAGGGGTCTGTTCTTGGACTGGGGCCTGGCGCTGGCCCCGGTTTCCTGGAGGAGGAGGGGGAGTGACCTGCAGAGGACTTCCAGCCTCCCCTTCTGCCTGCTGTGGGCTGCGTGGAACTGGGGCTCTGCTCAGCCCTGGAGAGGTTGGCTGCTCTCCTTCCAGCTGACGTGGAAATGCCTTGCAGGGCACGCACATGGGCACTTTCTGCTGAGTCAGGTTTCTCTGACCTTCCTGAAATGTCACTTGTTCTGTAACTCATATAAACTGGGGTGCTGGGCTATGGTGCCTGCCTTCTCCCGGAAGTCCCTGCCGAGGGGGGCAGGGATGGGGCATTCCCAGGGGTGTTTGTTCTTTGCTGTCTCTCCTTTCCCACCTTGTCCCTTGGGCCTCCCCTGACCTATTGACCTGCCACAGCTCGCTCACCCCAGGCCCCTGGGGGCCGTGCAGGATTCTGGGTCCTCCAGGGCCAGTGTGACCCTTGCTGGGTTTTCAGAGTGACCGTGGAGGGAGGTGCCCTGCCCACCCTCACCTCCCATTCCCAGCTCATCTGCCCCAGGGCCAGGTGTCCATCCACCCTGACCGTGACCATGTGCCTGTGACCTCCTGCATGACTGACCCCTGACTTCGGGTGCCCAGGCCTAGCAGTGCCCCATGCCACTGGGTCCCCAGGCATCCGCCAGGAAAGGACAGCTCTAGAGTGGCGCCAGCAGAGGTCCTGGTGTCTGTTGAAGGCCCTTGGAATTCCCTGGCTTCATTGTGCCATCTCCCCGCTCTTCTTCCTCCCTCCTGCCTCCCTGTCTTCCTACTCTCTCCCCTCTTTCCACCCGCCCAGCTGCTCTCCTCTCTGAGCCTGGCCTCACAACCAGAGGTGCTCACTCCTGCCTTCAGCTGACTGCAGGTGTCCAGGCGTCGGGGCCGAGGGCACCTCTGTGACTTTGTTGACCAACCCAGGCTGACTTCACAGGTGCTCCTCAGCCCCTGCTCTGCAAGTTCCTGGGGACCCGTGGCTGTCACTTTGGCCCGTTGACGTTTATGGTGGTTCCTGTAGCTAATTGAATACTGCCAAAGATGGAAAGTGGAGGATGCTGTTCCACTGCCACTCACAGAGCGAGACCAGGTGCTTCGAAAAGACCAGCAGGGCTGGGTGTGGTGGCTCATGCTTATAACCCTAGCACTGTGGGAGGCCAAGGTTGGGGGACCACTTGAGGTCAGGAGTTCGAGACCAGCCTGGCCAACATGGGAAAACCCTATCTCTACTGAAAATACAAAAATTAGCCGGGTGTGGTGGTGTGAACCTGTAGTCCTAGCTACTTGGGAGGCTGAGGCAGAAGAATGGCTTGAACCCGGGAAGCAGAGGTTGCAGTGAGCCAGGATCGTGCCACTGCACTCCAGCCTGGGCAACAAGAACAAAACTCCATCTCCAAAGAAAAAAGAAGAAGAAGAAGAACAGACCAGCAGGGCCAGGTGTGGTGACTCATGCCTGTAATCCTAGCACTTTGGGAGGCCGAAGGGAGAGGATCTCCTGAGCACAGGGGTTCAAGGCTGCCATGAGCTGTGATTGCACCACTGCACTCTAGCCTGGGTGACAGAGCAAGATTCTGTCTCTATTTAAAAAAAAAAGGAATGGAGATAACAAAGAACAAGTCTTAACTGAATATTAACAAAAGCCAGAAGCTGATTGGAAAAGCTTAATAAAGTAGCAAACATGCCCGGCTAATTTTGTATTTTTAGTAGAGAGGGGTTTCACCATGTAGGCCAGGCTGGTTTCAAACTCCTGACCTCAGGTGATCCGCCCGCCTCAGCATCCCAAAGTCCCAGGATTACAGGCATGAGCCACCACATCCAGCCAATTTTTGTATTTTTTGTAGGGATGGGGTTTCACCATGTTGCCCAGGCTGGTCTTGAACTCCTGGGCTCAGGTGATCCACCCGCCTTGGCCTCCCAAAGTGTTGAGATTACAAGTGTGAGCCACTGCGTCTGGCTAAGAAGGAGTAATTACCCTTAGCAGATACAAATTTATTTAAATTAGTTATGCTAGTTAGAACAATACGGAATTGGCAGAAGTGTAAACGGTGACTGTGGAATGTACCAGCAGAAACACGATCACAGTGTGCTTCAGAAATGGCCTCATTCACCCACGAGGAAAGGATATGCTTTTAGGGGAATGGTTTGGTGATAATTGAACATTCATGTAGGAAATAAAATGCAATCACTCACAACACACACACAACAACTCCAAATGGATGAATAATCTCATTGTGAAAAAGAGGAAGGAACAAAGGGGGGAGTGGGATGGGTTAAAGCAGCGGTCCCCATTTTTGCCACCAGGGACTGGTTTTGTGGAAGAGTTTTCCCCAGACGGTGATGGGAATGGTTTCCAGTGAAACGGTCCCACCGCCAATCATGAGGCATCGGATTCTCGTGGGGTGTGCAGCCTAGATCCCTCTCAGGTACAGCTCCAGCAGGGTTCTCCTGTGACACCTGCTGCCCCACCGACTGACAGGAGGCGGAGCTCAGGGGGGGATGCTCGCTGCCCGGTGCTCATCTCCTGCTGTGTGGCCAGTTCCTGACAGGCCAGGAACCCGTCCTGGGGCTTAGGGACCTCTGGTCTAGAGCACAGGTGACTTTTCTGCACCAGAGCCAGGAATGAAGGGCTGGCTGAGCTGGTGCTTCCTGCCGCCTGTGGAGTGGTGCAGGTGTCCGTGTTCCAGGGCTGGCCGGGGACATCTGTCTTTGGCTTGGCTTCTGCCTCTGGGTCCGTGGTGGCTGCCTGGGACCTGCCCTTGCAGCCAGGGTGAAAGGAGCGGGCAGAGCCTGCTGCCCTGGGTGAGCCTGCTGCCTCTGCTCAGGGTCCCTGGCGGGGCTGCTTGCTCAGCACCCTTGCCTTCTCTCTGGCCGGGCAGCCGTCACCCAGCTAGCGTGGGGAGGCTCGCTACCAAGGGGCAGGGGGCTAGAGAACGGAGCTTGGAGACGGCTGGCCGTCTCGGCCATGCATAGAGACACACGCTCCTGAGGCCTGCAGTGCCTGCAGAGGGGAAGAAACAGGGCTGGTGTGGAGAGCACACAGTGCGTTTCTGTGGTCGGGCCCCTTTATTTCTTTAAACAGATCCCAAGTGTGGAGAACATTTGCTCGTTCTTGTTGGAGGCCAGTGGGTTTTGTGTATCTGAACTTTTCCTGTATGCCTCTCGCTTCTCTCTGTCAGAAAACAAAACAGGAGCCTCTCTTCTCTAGGATTCGGATTCGTGTTGGCTCTTTTGTTCTCCTATTTCGAGCAGACACAGTAGAAGAGGAAAGAGAGAACACTGCGGGTATTCAAACGTTGTCTCGGATGTGAGCACTGAGTTTCCACCTGTCACTGTGATTTTGTTTTATATTGAGTTGTTTTTAAAATACGCTTTGCTCTACTTGCGTTGCTGATGAATCTGTTACAGCTGCAAGGTGTCCCGAACACAGTGGCAGGCTGGTGGTGAACCGTCCTCTGTAGGTTTTCTGGTGTCTTTGTTATGATTTTCTCAGGGCCAAGTGTGGTGCACCTGGCCTAGGCAAACCCTTAGGCCTCACTCTCAGAACCAACAGTGGATAATAAGCAAATAACATGTTTTGTTTATCTGCACAGTTTCTGAATGCAGATGATTCTTTTTATTCCTTATTTTATTTATTTATGTTTTAGAGACAGAGTCTTGCCATGTTGCCCAGGCTGGAGCTTTTTGTTCTTTCAGTGTTTGCATGGTGGCTGTAGCTGTGTGTAGTGACAGCGGAGACAGGCCTGAGAGGGGCAACCACGTCCCCCTCGGGCAAGGTCTGTCTACTGCAGGATCATGAGCTGCGACTTTCTCCTTCCAAGTGTGCAGAGAGAAGCCCCTCCCTAGGGATGGGGAGCCATAGCCTGCTGTTTTTGTGACAGGAGTCTTGGGGTGGGGGCACTGGGCTGTGCTGCATAGATGGTGAGCGCTGGTCAAACAAATGGAAGGAGTGTGAGCTTCTAGACACAAAGATGTGGAAGTCTGAGTGGTGAAGAAGGGAAGTCTTGCAGTACCCTGCCCACTGCCCCCAAATACCTCTCATGGATTTGTTTGTTTGTTTACAATTAGTTCACCCACAGCAGGATCCAGGCTGCTGCCCCTGTGTGTGTGTGTATGTGTGTGTGTGTGACAGGGTCGCCTGTCACCCAGGCTGGAGTGCAGTGGTGCGATCACAGCTCACTGCAGCCTCCAACTCCTGGGCTCAGGTGATCCTCCCACCTCAGCCTCCCAAGTAGCTGGGACTGCAGGTGCACCCCACCACGTTCAGCTAATTTTTGTATTTTTTTTATAGAGACAGGATTTCGCCATGTTGGCCAGGCTGGTCTCGAACTCCTGGCCTCAAGTGATCTACCTGCCTTGGCTTCCCAAATTGCTGGGATTACATGTGTGATTGTGCCCAGCCACAGTAGAGCTTCTTGTTTGCAATTGGTCGATATGTGTCTTGTGGCAGTCTTTAATAAAACAAAAACTTTGAAGGTATCATCTGGTAGACCAGGTGCAGTGGCTCATGCCTGGAATCCTAGCGCTTTGGGACGCCGAGGTGGGTAGATCACCAGATCAGGAGTTCAAAACCAGCCTGGCCGACATGGTGAAACCCCGTCTCTAGTAAAAATACAAAAAATTAGCTGGGCGTGGTGGTGCACGCCTGTAGTCCCAGCTACTCAGAAGGCTGAGGTAGGTGAATTGCTTGAACCCGGGAGGCAGAGGCTGCAGTGAGCCAAGATCACACCACTGCACTCCAGCCTGGGCAACAGAGCAAGACTCTGTCTAAAAAAAAGCCAGTATTGTTATGGTAAAGGTTCACCCCTCGCGCCTTTTTTCATATGCAGCTCTGAGCTTAACATGCACCACACAACCAGGCCCAGAACACTGGGCAGTCCACCCAGAACAGTCCCCAGCAGCCACCCAGTCCCCAGCAGCCACCCGCCCTACTGACCAGGCCTTGTCCCTCCAGCTCTGCCTTTTCCAGAGTGCCATAGAGATGGACAAAACTGGTGTGTGAGCTCTCGACACGGGCGTCTCACTCAGCACGATGCCTTTGAGATCCATCCTATTGTGTGTCAACGATCCATTCCTAGTTGTTGCTGAGTCGTATTCCGTTGCACGGTGTGCCACGATGTCCTTGTCTTTGCGTGAAGGACATCTGGGTTTGCAGTGGGTGGCAGTTATGAATAGAACTGCTGTTAGAGATCTCTGCATTACAGATCTTTGTAGGGACGCATGCTTTTATTTCCCTTGGCCCAGTTCCAAGGGGTAGGATTGCTGGGTCCTGTGTGTTTCACTTTGTAAGAAGCTGCCAGACGGCTTTCCAGTGACTGCCGTGTGGCGTTCCGCACGTTCAGAGTGTGTGGAAGTCCCCGTGGTTTTGCCTCCTCGCCAGCACTTGGTATTAGCTTTTTTATCTTTTGTGTGTTTTAAGCCATTCTAATAGGTGTAGTTGGTATCTCCTTTGGTTTTACTTTGCGTTTCTGCAATAACTAATAGTTTTGAGCATCTTTTCATGTGTTTATTTGCTATCAATGTATCTTTTCTGGTGAAACGTCTGTTCAAATATTTTGCTTACTTTTTTTTTTTATGAGTTGGAGTCTTGCTCTGTCAACCAGGCTGGAGTGCAGTGGCGCGACCTCAGCTCACTGCAACCTTCACCTCCCTGGTTCAAGCAATTCCCCTGCCTCAGCCTCTGGAGTAGCTGGGATTACAGGCGCCCGTGACCATGCCCACTAATTTTCTCACTTTTTATTAGGTTGTTTGTTTTCATATTGTTGAGTTCTGAGAGTTCATATATTTACGTTTTCTGGATAAAATTTTTGTCAAGTATGTGATCTGCGGCCGAGCGTGGTGGCTCATACCTGTAATCCCAGCACTTTGGGAGGCCGAGGTGGGCAGATCACTCGAGGCCAGGAGTTTGAGACCAGGCCTGGACAACCTGTAGCTGAGACTGCAGATGTGTGCTGCCGTACTTGGCTAATTTTTGTATTTTTTGTAGAGACAGGGTCTCCCTGTGTACCCTGGCTGATCTCAAACTCCTGGGCTCAAGTGATCCACCCACCTCAGCTTCCCAAAGTGCTGGGATTACAGGCATGAGCCACCCTACCCTGCCTCTACTTTTAATATACGGTTGAATTTCCCCGGAGGTTTTTTTTTTTGGAAGATTTAATTAATTAATTATTTATTTATTTATTTTTGAGACAGAGTCTTACTCTGTCCCCCAAACCGGAGTGCAGTGGTACAGTCTCGGCTCACTACAACCTCTGCCTCCCTGGTTCAAGCGATTCTCCTGCCCCTGCCTCCTGAGTAGTTAGGATTACAGGCGCGCGCCACCACGCCTGTCTAATTTTGTATTTTTAGTAGAGATGGGGTTTCACCATGTTGGCCAGGCTGGTCTCGAACTCCTGACCTCAAGTGATCCGCCCACCTTGGCCTCCTAAAGTGCTGGGATTACAGGTGTGAGCCACTGCGCCCAGCCCAGAAATTTTTAAACTATTAATTGAATTTATTTAATAGGTATAGGAGTATACCAGCTATCTGTTTCATCATGGTGAGTTTTAGTAGTTTGTGGCTTTCTAGGGAAATGAAAACTGGTACATTTTATCAAAGTAGTCAAATTTTTATTCATGAAGTTGTTCATAGTATTTTCCAGTAGTCTGTAAGGTCTATCGTTCTTTCCTTCTTGTACTTCTGATAATGGCAACTTTTGTCTACTTTCTTCTTTGTTTGGGTAGAGGTATTATGAATTTTATTCATCTTCCCAAAGAACTAGCATGGTTTTATTTTATTAATTGTTTATCTATTTTCAGTTTAGTTGTTCCTCTTTATCATTATAATGTCTTTCCTTTTGCTTACTTGGGGTTTAATATGCTCTTCTAGTTTCTTAAGATGGAACCTTAGGGCTGGGCGCGGTGGCTCAGTAATCCCAGCACTTTGGGAGGCTGAGGTGGGTGGATCACCTGAGGTCAGGAGTTCGAGACCAGCCTGGCCAACATGGTGAAATCTTGTCTCTACCAAAAATATAAAAAATTAGCTGGGCATGGTAGTACGTGCCTGTAATCGCTTGAACCTGGGAGGTGGAGGTTGCAGTGAGCTGAGATCATGCCACTGCACTCCAGCCTGGAGACGGAGACACAGCGAGACTCCATCTCAAAAAAGATGGAATCTGGCCAGGCGCGGTGGCTCACGCCTGTAATCTCAGCACTTTGGGAGGCCGAGGCAGGTGGATCACAAGGTCAGGAGATTGAGACCATCCTGGCTAACATGGTGAAACCCCGTCTCTACTAAAAATACAAAAAATTAGCCAGGCATGGTGGTGGGTGCCTGTAGTCCCAGCTACTCAGGAGGCTGAGGCAGGAGAATGGTGTGAACCCAGAAGGTGGAGCTTGTAGTGAGCCGAGATCGTGCCACTGCACTCCAGCCTGGGCGGCAGAGTGAGACTCCGTCTTAGAAAAAAAAAAAAAGAAATCTTTAGATTGTGTATTTGAATCTTTTTTCTTTTCTGACATAAGCACTTAATGCTATAGATTCTCCTTTCAGCACTGCTTTAGCTGCACCTGGCAGATTTGACATGCTACGTTTTCATTTCCATGCCATTCAGAGTGTTCTCTGATTTCCTTTGAGACTTGCTTTGATCCATAGGTTATTGAGGGCCATTCACCCAAGCAGTGGTAAATTTCCCCACCATCTTTATGTAACAGATCGCTAGTCTAACGCCATTTTGGTCAGAGAATGTGTTCTTTGCAGGGTATCAGTTCTTTTGAGTTTGTGAAGGATTTGTGGTGTGACCCAGCATATGGTCTGTCTTGGTTCATATCACCTCTCGCTTAGTCTGTCTCCTCTCTCTTTTTTCCTCTTGCATTTTGTTCAGTAAGAGAGAGTCTATGGGAATCTGGGCAGCCCCAATGGTGTGGGGTGGAGCCAGGGCGAGGGTCCCTGCTGGAGGAGTGCCCCCTCAGGCCAGGCCGTTCAGTGCCTCTGCCAAGTCCCAGGAGACTGACTTAATGCCTGACTTATTTTGTGATATACTGAGTATGACAATGACTTTAAAGCTCGCTGGTGGCCTCGGAGTATACCTTGTGCGCACAGACATTGACGGGCGACAGTGGACGGTCTGACCGCAGCTCGAAAATGACTTGAAGGACTCTGACAGCGCTGTCTGTAGTAGACAGGCTCTTCACACTCATTGTTTAAGCTCCATGCCTGCTTACCCAAAAAGCTGGACTTAAAAACATCTAACTTGGGACTCAGAAAAATAAAACATCTGACCTGGGTAGGTCCGTCTCCCGGTGTTGGAAAGCAGACTCGTTTCTGGGTCAGTCCTGTGCTCTATGCGCTACACTGACCCGATCTTGTTTGGAACAGGCCGCCCTGTGCATGACTTGGTCCCATGCAGAATCACACAGCCCGGCTGGTGACTTTGGTGGCCGTCAGGCCCTGCTCGCATCTGCAGCTCTGTCTGCGGAGAGCACCCCGTGGCCCTGCCTGCACGGCTCCCTTACCCCTGCCCGCACCACTGCTCCCCACTGCCTGCACGGCTCCCCCACCGCCTGCCCGCATGTCTTCCCCACCCCCGCCTGCATGGCTCCCCCACTGCCCACCGTCCACTGTCCCCATTGCACCTGCCACCTGCTGCCCTGCTGTCGAGTCAGGCGCGTCCCACCCAGGGAGCTCTGGTGTCTGCCCCTTGACTTCTCTCAGCTCAGTGGAGTGTAGACGGTATCGCCATCATCACCTGAGCAGCCAGGATGGGAGTGGGGTCTCCGTGGTCCCCATTTTACAAATGGGTTGACAGGTGCTCAGGAAGCCCCGTGACGTCCTGGGGCCGCCCAGGCAGTCATACACAGGCTGTATCCAGCCAGTGCTTCCACTGCTGGGTGCAGGGATGTGTGCCAGAAGGGCCTGCCTTCCCACCGCCATGTCCACACCCGATGCCCGGGGGTGGAGACGGAAGCACGTGGCAGCCACTGTGGGTGGCTGCGTTCCATGGCCTAGCTGTGTCTGGTGCCTGTTCTGGTGTTTTACATTCATACTTTGAGGGCCAAGCACCAGCCCAGGAGGTGGGTGCCACAAGTCCAGACGTCCCCAAGGGAAAGTGTCCTCAGCACAGACACAGCCACTCAGAGCTTGTTGGTCTTGGAACCTGAAGCCAGGCGGGGCAGGCAATGCCACCCCTGTCTGGACGGTGGTGCCTTCACCCTTCCGCTGTCCTGAGCAAGAAGAAAAATGAGCCAGGCTTCAAAGAGAGCTGTGCCAAAGTTTCTGGAAAGCTTGCCAGTGCGGGCGTTGCACCCACACACCTTCAGGCGGGGGGTGGTGGTTTGGGTATCTTTACTGGATGGATTTGGGGCCCTGGCGTGTGTACGGCAGATGCCCTGGGGAGATGCATGTTCACACGGGGCACCACTAGGCAGAGTGGAGGGTTGGGTCTACACCCTTCCACTCCCCAGGGACAGAGCCCTGGTCACTGTGGGTGTGTCCTTCAGACTGTCCCTGGCGTCTCCAGGACTCCTGTGGCCTCAGGACAGAATGGTGGAGGTGAAATGAACAGAAGGAAGGTTGGGGGAAAGCGTATCCCAGCCATGGGCAGGGGGGCCTGGGGTGGGCAGGACTGGGGGAGGCTGAGCCTGGGGCTGGATAGGGCTGTGGGAGACGGGAGGCCTGTGCTCTCACAGCTGGGAGCTTTCTCAGGACTCTCAGATCTTCTCTTTGTGGCCCATCATCCCTCCTACCTGCCTGTCCACAGGCCCACACTCGTCACCCTCGTCACCGTCCCCTGGGGTGACGGGGCCCCCCTCGTCACCGTCCCCTGGGGTGACGGGCCCCCCTCGTCGCCGTCCCCTGGGGTGACGGGGCCCCCTCGTCACTGTCTCCTAGGCCGAGAGCATTTGTCTCATAATTGCCACCAGTGTCCTGTGTTACTGCAGATCTTCTGTTGATTATGGTTTATTCTTAAATGAAAACTGAGTGAGTTCCATGGGAGGGAGGCTAACCCTCAGGGGCCTTCAGGAGATGAGACCTCTGGCCTGGCAGCCAACGGATGCTGAGGGGCACCCGCCACGTGCAGGGACAGCCGGGGTGATGTCTTGGAGCCCCGTGATGTCCTGGGGCCACCCAGGCAGTCATAGGGAGCTCTGTGAGGTCCTGGGGCCGCCCAGGCAGTCATACCCTGCCCTGCACCCTGGGGTGCAGGCTCCCGGGGTGACGCAGTGTTGGGACGGCACAGGGCCACCTTCTGAGGAGAGGACGGAGCCCCGAGGCTGAGCTGTGTGTTGCCTTGCAGGTTGTGCAGCCTGACTCTGAAGAAGCTGGTGGTCTTCAAGGAGCTGGAGAAGGAGCTGATCTCCGTGGTGATTGCCGTCAAGATGCAGGTGAGGCCCCTTGCGCCCCTGGCCATGGCTGGGTGCTGTGTAGGCTTTCCATGTGCCTGGGAGACAAGTCAGGCAGTGCGCCAGTGTGGGGCCCTGCGCCAAAACAGCGGGCAGCCCATGCCATCTCCGGGACTTGGGAATGACAGGATGCTCGTGGGTCCAGTCCTGTCCCGCACAAGGGAGGCAGGCCCGGCCTTCTGGGATGTGGACGTCACATGCATGGAGCCTTCCCAGGGCAGAGGTGCCCTCGGGTCACCTCACAGTGACGGACGGGCCCCAAGCACCTGGAGCCAGGGCTTCCCTGCTGCACTCAGCACCCACTTCCTGCCCACTTTCTGTGGGGTGGAGGGCACTCTGGGAGGTGAGGGCCTAGCCAGAACTCCCAGCCCCAGGTGCCAGGGCCTCTCTCCTGACCCTAGTGGGTCCTGTGACCTCTCGAAGGCTTTGAACAAGTAGCTGTTGCACAGGGGCCGTGCTGGCGTCTTCCCCATGCCTGGCCCAGGGCCTGCCCCTTCCTTGGGATAGACCTCTAACCTCTGGCATGGGGCCCTACCCCACACTGACCCTATTCCTTGGCCCCATTCCTCCCTCTGCCTGTCTCTGGTCCTGCCCCAGCCTGTGTCCTGACTGAGAGCTTGGCCCCAGGGCCCCTCAGAGCCCCCTCTCCAGCCCCTCCGTGTACCCCATGGACTGGCTGCCCATGCCCTCCCTGCCCACCCCAGCTCAGCAGCCACGTGGCCCTTGGCCTCCCTTGATCACCCCCAGCTCCTCGCCCGCTTCTCTTGTGGTGTCCTCTCCACCAGGCCGCTGTGGGGGAAGCAGCCAGCCTGGCCCTGCAGCCCCACCTGCCCCTCAGCCTTCTCTGGTGTGCACCTTCGCCTCCCTGGCTGGCGGCACACACTGTCCTTTTCCTGACACAGCTGGGTCCCTGCAGGTCCTCTGAGGGGGGATGCTAAGAGGGACCCTATGCAGAGCACATTTGCAGGGAAACATCTCTGAAGGGTCAAGGGGAAGAGGAGGGAGAGCCCAGACCACAACGCAGGGGCACCTGGGGAGAGGAGAGGGGACAGGAAGCTGGCCAAGGAGAGCCGCGCTGCCCCTTGCCGCACTGCACCTTAGGCCCCAGCGCAAAGGTAGGACCAGAGCCCCCGACGGGCGTCTCATGGAGCCCGAATATGGCCATGCGGGCCACCCGCACCTGTCCTGAGGCCCTGCTGCTCCCACCCGAACCTGGGCTGTCCCCAGGCTCCCGTTGTCTGTCCTGGACCTCTCGCCCTCCAGCCGCCTGGCACCTCTTATCCACTGTGGCCTGCGCACCGGCCTCTGGGAACCTCGTGCCTGGGACCCCACAGTGGCTGCTTGTTTCTCGGAGCACGAGGTCTCCGAGCTCATCCTTATTGGGATGGTCCCATGTAAAACAACAGTGCAATAAGCACATTCAATCCATTAGGAATCTATTTTGATATAAAGTTTGCTGTTGGGATCCTGTTGCCTTTCATCCAAATGACTCGTTATCCATTTAGCATAGGTGTGTATGATGTCTCCTGCTGGCCTGAAGCTCACTGGGTATAAACTGTGTTTTCAGGTGGTCATGCATTTCCTGCACCTACATCTAGGCTTCTACTACTCTCCTTTTTGTGACAGCTTCTCCATATTTTAAGTATCGTATCTCTGTATATTTTATTCTATGAGAGGACCAGTCAGCCCTGATCATTCTTCTTTTTAGAAAATGCTTTAGGCTGGGCACAGTGGCTCATGCTTGTAATTCCAGCACTTTGAGAGGCCGAGGAGGGTGGATTGCTTGAGCTCAGGAGTTGGAGACCAGTCTGGGCAGCATGACTAATCCTTGTCTCTTAACAAAATACCAAAATTGTTGTATTTTTTTTGTTTTTGTGGTGGTACATGCCTGTAGTCCTAGGTACTAGGAAGGCTGAGGCTGGAGGATTGCCTGAGTCTGGGAGGTCAAGGCTGTAGTGAGTTGAGACCGAGCCACTGCACTACAGCCTGGGTGACAGAGTGAGACCCTGTCTCAAAAAAAATAAAAAATAAAAAAATGCTTTAAGCGAAGCATGGGGGCACACGCCTGTAGGCTGAGCTACTTAAGAGGCTGAGGCAGGAGGATTGCTTGAGCCCAGGAGCTCAAGTCCAGTCTGAGCAACACAGCGAGACCTGTCTCTCAGAACCAAAACCAGAAGAGGCTTGGTGCCTCCCAGATTTGTTCTGCCAGGCAGACTTGGGCAGCGCAGTCAGGTGCTGCTGCATCTGATCGTGGAATCTGTTTTGTGATCGCGTTAACTTTAGCAGGAACCACTCCTGGCTTCTCTCTCATGTCTTAGGGCAGGTTCCTGGAGGTGGAACCTGTGGGCTGAAGGGTTTCGATGTTTTTAAGCTTCTTGGGAAAGATGCCGGGGCATCTCTGAGAATTATCCCAGCCTGTGCCTACCACCCCCTAGACTGCAGGGCTGCAATCCTGCCAGTTTTAGGTGCAGGAGTCATGGCATCTTTGCCTTGTTTCCTTCTGAGATGCAGTCCTTTGAACTAGAACAGGTCTTGCTTAATCACAGGGCTCCAAACGGATCCTGCGGTCCCATGAAATTGTGCTGCCCCCCAGTGGACAAGTGGAGACAGACCTGGCCCTGACCTTCTCCCTGCAGGTGAGTCTTTCACCAGTGGTGATGACACCCTCGTCGCCGTCCCCTGGGGTGACGGGCCCCCCCCGGTCGCCATCCCCTGGGGTGACGGGCCCCCCCCCCAGTCTCCATCCCCTGGGGTGACGGGCCCCCCCCCGGTCGCCTTCCCCTGGGGTGACGGGCCCCCCCCCCGGTCTCCATCCCCTGGGGTGACGGGCCCCCCCCTGGTCGCCTTCCCCTGGGGTGACGGGCCCCCCCCGTCGCCGTCCCCTGGGGTGACGGGCCCCCCCCCGGTCGCCGTCCCCTGGGGTGACGGGGCCCCCTCGTCACTGTCTCCTAGGCCAAGAGCATTTGTCTCATAATTGCCACCGGTGTCCTGTGTTACTGCAGATCTTCCGTTGATTATGGTTTATTTTTAAATGATTAGAAAATTTGTTTTGGTTTACTAGGTTGAGTTTTTCTTTTCTTTTTTTTTTTTGTCTGTCTGTTTTTTTGAGATGGAGTCTCTCCTTTTCACCCAGGCTGGTGCAATCTCAACTCGCCGCAACCTCCACCTCCCGGGTTCAAGCGATTCTCCTGCCTCAGCCTCCGGAGCAGCTGGGATTACAGGCACACGCCACCACGCCTGGCTAATTTTTGTATCTTGAGTTGAAACAGGGTTTCACCATGTCAGCCAGGCTGGTCTCGAACTCCTGACTACGTGATCTACCTGCCTCAGCCTCCCAAAGTGCTGGGATTACAGGTGTGAGACACCACACCCGGCCTAGTTTTTCATTCCTTATCTACGATAAAGAGAATGTAGGCCGGGTGTGGTGGCTCACGCCTGTAATCCCAGCACTTTGGGAGGCCGAGGCAGGTGGCAGGAGAATCACTTGAACCCAGGAGGTAGAGGTTGGTCGCAGTGAGCCAAGATCGTGCCATAGCACTCCAGCCTGGGGGACAGAGTGAGACTCCATCTCAAAAAAAAAAAAAAAAAAGAAAAAGAAGAAAAAAGAGAATGTAATGATGAGGGCCAAAAAAAAAACACCACTTATCGAGTCAAGGCTATTTTGCTCTTCTATTTAAAAAGATAGGAAAAATATGTGGAACCTCAGTATTGAAGTTCACAGCCCCTGGAGTCTCTGGCTGCACCCAGCAGTTAACAGGGCCTGTCCACTCAGTGTCGCCTGGCTCTGGGTGCCTCCGAGACCAGCCCTGGAATGGAGCGGAGAAGCCTCCCCTGGACTGTCCAGGGTGTTGACTGGAGGGCCGGCCCAGAGCAGCCCCAGATTGGTCCGGGTGACCACACGCCCTACCTTTGTTATCTCTTTGCTTCATTGTTATGAGATTGGTATTGTGTAAGTTTTGCAGGTGTATTTTCTTCTGGCTTAATATACTTGCTTTAAGATTAATAGTGTGTGCATGTCCATTCATTCCAAATTCATTAGAAGCCCTCTTTTCTCAGTGTAAGTGTGTGAGCTGGGCTGGGGCTCCGTGAGGACCTGCTGGGCTTGGGCCTCGTTCTGAAGCTCCCAGCTGGTTACACAGCAGCTGGGGTGTTGCCATTGAGTTTTGGAGTTGAGTTTTTTTTCTGTTTTGAGGAGTCAGGCTTATGGAAGGATAATTTCCATTTCCAGAGTGTACGGTGCTTTTTTTTTTTTTTTTTTTTTTTTTTTGAGACAGAGTCTCACTCTGTCGCCCAGGCTGGAGTGCAGTGGCATGATTTCGGCTCACTGTAACCTCCACCTCCTGGGTTCAAGCGATTCTCCTGCCTCAGCCTCCTGAGCGGCTGGGATTACAGGCGCCTGCCACCATGCCCAGCTAAGTTTTGTATTTTTGTAGAGATGGGGGTTTCACCATGTTGTCTAGGGTGGTCTTGAACCCCCTACCTTAGGTGATCCACCCGGCTTGGCCTCCCAAAGTGCTGAGATTACAGGTGTGAGCCACCGCGCCCAGCCCAGTGCTCCTTTTTTAAGTGCATGGTTCAGTGGGTTTTGACAAGCGTGCACGGACACGTCAGTGCCACTGCAATTAGAGTGGTGAACAGCCCCATCTTCCCCGAAGTATTTAAACTGATTTTTATTTGTATCTAAGAGATACTTGTGAACATCAGCTTGCTGGAGCCCTGCTGGACAGGGAGCCTGTGGTGAGACATGCAGGCGAGTTGGGTGCACAGGGGGCCTTGGAGAGAGAGCCCTCCCCACCCTGTGTGCCCCTTGCGTTAAAGCATCCTGGGTCACACCTTGCTGATGGCCTCAGGCACGTGAGCCGCCGCGCTGTTTCCGACTGTCCACAGGCACACTCAGCTATCCCGGACCCTGCGGCACATAGTCCTCGTCCGCCCGCTGAGACTGTTAGCATGGAGTGGGGCCCTTGGGGCCTGAGCCCTAGCGACTGGGTCACTCTCAGTTGTGTTGGGTAAAGGAAGGGCCCTGGGGACCAGCGTGCCCCTGGAATGAACTTGGGGGCCCGTCTGTGGGTGCCCTTCTGACTGCGTGAGCAGCAGGTTGGCCTGGCCGCAGGCTGCAGGGTGACTGGGCCATCAGAAGCCGTGATGCTGCCTCGGGCCCTGGTACACCCTCAGCTGCCACTCACACTTGTGCCCACAGTATCCTCACTTCTTGAAGAGGGAAGGCAACAAGCTTCAGATCATGCTGCAGCGCAGAAAGCGCTACAAGAACAGAACCATCCTGGGCTACAAGACGCTGGCCGTGGGCTCCATCAGCATGGCTGAGGTGAGTGCTCCGACTGGCGTGGCCTGCGTCGGGCTGGCCACCTGGGTGCCAGAGCATTTGCCCGTGGGAGATGTCTCTCCCGGGTCCAGATGTCCAGGGATCACATGAAAATGATGAGAGGAGCCTGGCGGCTGGGCTCCGCCGTAAGGGCCGGGTGTGGCCCCAGGTGGTGCTTCCTCTCTGACCTTCCCTTGCCACCCAGCGTGGCTCCCCACATGCCTGCAGCCCTGTGCATGCCCCTCTAATGAGCCTGTCCTGCCCTTCAGGGGAGGCTGGGTTTTGGGTCGGGCTGCTCTGGAGTCCTTTCCGTGGAGGAATCGCCGCCGTCCTCGCACTGCGGGTGCCTCCTGTGATGGGTTCGTGTCCGTCCCCGCACTGCAGGTGCCTCCTGTGATGGGTTCGTGTCCGTCCCCGCACTGCGGGTGCCTCCTGTGATGGGTGTGTCACCGTCCCCGCACTGCGGGTGCCTCCTGTGATGGGTGTGTCACCGTCCCCGCACTGCGGGTGCCTCCTGTGATGGGTGTGTCACCGTCCCCGCACTGCGGGTGCCTCCTGTGATGGGTGTGTCACCGTCCCCGCACTGCGGGTGCCTCCTGTGATGGGTGTGTGTCCGTCCCCGCACTGCGGGTGCCTCCTGTGATGGGTGTGTCACCGTCCCCGCACTGCGGGTGCCTCCTGTGATGGGTGTGTCACCGTCCCCGCACTGCGGGTGCCTCCTGTGATGGGTGTGTCACCGTCCCCGCACTGCGGGTGCCTCCTGTGATGGGTGTGTGTCCGTCCCCGCACTGCGGGTGCCTCCTGTGATGGGTTCGTGTCCGTCCCCGCACTGCGGGTGCCTCCTGTGATGGGTTTGTCACTGTCCCTGCACTGCGGGTGCCTCCTGTGATGGGTGTGTCCGTCCCCGCACTGCGGGTGCCTCCTGTGATGGGTTCGTGTCCGTCCCCGCACTGCGGGTGCCTCCTGTGATGGGTTCGTGTCCGTCCCCGCACTGCGGGTGCCTCCTGTGATGGGTTCGTGTCCGTCCCCGCACTGCGGGTGCCTCCTGTGATGGGTTCGTGTCCGTCCCCGCACTGCGGGTGCCTCCTGTGATGGGTTCGTGTCCGTCCCCGCACTGCGGGTGCCTCCTGTGATGGGTTCGTGTCCGTCCCCGCACTGCGGGTGCCTCCTGTGATGGGTTCGTGTCCGTCCCCGCACTGCGGGTGCCTCCTGTGATGGGTTCGTGTCCGTCCCCGCACTGCGGGTGCCTCCTGTGATGGGTTCGTGTCCGTCCCCGCACTGCGGGTGCCTCCTGTGATGGGTTCGTGTCCGTCCCCGCACTGCGGGTGCCTCCTGTGATGGGCGTGTCCGTCCCCGCACTGCGGGTGCCTCCTGTGATGGGCGTGTCCGTCCCCGCACTGCGGGTGCCTCCTGTGATGGGTTCGTGTCCGTCCCCGCACTGCGGGTGCCTCCTGTGATGGGCGTGTCCATCCCCGCACTGCGGGTGCCTCCTGTGATGGGCGTGTCCGTCCCCGCACTGCGGGTGCCTCCTGTGATGGGCGTGTCCGTATCCTGCTCGGCACTGCTCTGTGCGGGTGCCTCCTGTGATGGGCGTGTCCGTATCCTGCTCGGCACGTGCTCTATGCGGGCGCCTCCTGTGATGGGTGTGTCCGTCCCCGCACTGCGGGTGCCTCCTGTGATGGGCGTGTCCGTATCCTGCTCGGCACGTGCTCTGTGCGGGCGCCTCCTGTGATGGGCGTGTCCGTATCCTGCTCGGCACATGCTCTGTGCGGGCGCCTCCTGTGATGGGCGTGTCCGTATCCTGCTCGGCACTGCTCTGGCCCAGGATTGGCTGAGCAGGAGGAGCAGGACAGGCGTCAGCTCCATGCAGGGGCCACCGACCATACCTGAGCAGGGCGGGGGCAACACCCAGAGGTCAGAGGGGGTGGCTGGAGTTCCCTGGAGGGGAAAGAAGGGGAAGTACCTCAAAAGGAAAGGAAACAGCCAAGCAGCAGCCCACCTTGTTCCAGAGGACCCGGAGTTCCGAGGAGGCCGTGGTGGGGTGTGGGGGCTCGGGAGAAGACACCCCAGGCTGAGGCCTCGGACTTTCTCGTGAACCCTTTTGGGGCTGCAAGATTGGCTCTGGGAGAAGGCGCAGCCCAGGGCCCCAGACCCGTTTGTCTCTTTTGCTTCAGAACTTTCCCCATCGTGGGGCTGTGTTCAGGGGTCAAGGGGCTGCGGGCGTGAGTGGTGCTTAGGGCATGTGAAGCTGTGTCGCTGCCTGCCTGGGGCCTGGGAAGGTCAGCCAGGGCAGCCCCTCATTGGGAGCCGGAGCTGCCAGAGCCCCCCAGCCCCTCTTCGTCCCGCTGGGTCCCCCTGCTCCTGGGGCTTGGGGCTAGGACGGTGGGTGTGCCTACTTGTAGCTGGTTGCCCCACACCCCCCTGGAGCCTGCAGGCCTCCTGTCTCCCAGGTCAAGTGCTAGGTCCCCCAGATCCTCACACACCCCCACTTACGCATCCAGGACAAGCACCAGGCATTACTCTGGGCTCAGCCCTCCCCACTGCCCCGGGAGATGGGAGCGTGGAGGGTACGGGAAGCAGCAGTGGCGTCCCGAGGCCTCACTTCTCTGTGCCGCCACATGGCCTCAGACAAGCCTTGCAGTCTCCCAGGTTCCTTCGGCAAACTACGGACAGCATGGGTGGACCGGGCCTCCAGGCTGCATTTCCCAGGGCCCTGGAACCCCTCTGGTGGCCTGGAGCTGCCTGTCATCCCAGCCTCCCTGCTGCAGGCTCAGCGATGGGTGAACAGGTGGCTCAGGGGTGCTCTCTGGGCCATGAGAGCCTCCTGGGAGCTGCTGCCTGCTTCCTGTGGAGCAGGAGGGTCCGGGCACTATGGGGAGGTCATGCAGGCTCTGTTTCCCATTAGCCATGCAGGTGATGTCCTGTGGATCCCTGCCAGTCCCTGTGAACTCCCGCCCCTGGGCCGCTCCGCCTACATCTCTCAGTGCTGAGGCTCCTGCGCTGCCAGCCCTGCCTGCACCGCAGCGCCCCAGGCTGCTCCTCCCTGCCCTTCTCAGCGGTGGTGCCCCTCTCAGCGCTGGCGCTTCTGTGTTGGGCGTCCTTGCCCTGAACGCTAGCCTCTGCTCCTAGGCCCCTCCCTCGCCTGCCTTCCCAGCCTTGGGCTGTCCCCTGCTGATCCCTGGGGAGAGGCTGGAGCAACCTTCCCCCACCCCAGGCCACACCAGCCACATTGCCTGCTCCTTGTCATCTGTTCTTCATTCTTGGAAGAAAAGCCCCACCCCTGGATGTAGTCCCAGTGCCCTGCCCCTGAGCCTGTGGCCCCACCCCAAGGCTCCCTCGCCCTGCACCTGTGGCTTCCAAAGCCGAGGTCGTCTGCCTGCTCCTCGCTCTCCCCTCCACCGGCTCCTCCAGGTCCTCAGGGCGTCCTTCCACCTTCCACCGGCGGCCTGGCCCCAGAACCTAGTTGGGCCCTCCCATGTGTCCCCGAGCACCAGGGCGGCTCATGGGCTCACTGTGTCCTGCTGCCTTTGGGGCTGGCTCCCACCTGTGAGCGTTGCTGGCTGGTTGAGAGTGTGAGCGCGGGAGATTGCGGAGGCAGGACAGCCCCGTGGGCACAGACGGACGCAGGTGGCGGAGGTGGGGGGCTCTCACCAGGTGGTCTCAGGCAGCTGTGCCGTGGGGGCTTGCTGGCTCCGAGACTGCACGACTGAGGCAGGGGTGAAGGCATGGGTGCTGCCATAGGGACTGTTGTGAGAGTGGGGTGTGGGTGAGGCTGGCGCCATGCGTTTGAGAGTAGTGCTCGGCTGGAGGGAAGGGTCCTTGAGGGCACAGCGTGGGGTGAGGCGGGCCATTGGGTGGACTCGAGGCCAGGGCGGAGAGTGTGGTGGGAGAGGATGCGGGGGGCACCTGCCCAGGGCCTCCGGGCTGTGGGGAGAGCAGAAGGCGATGGCCGTGGGGACACAGGTGTCACCTCCCTTCAGATGGGTGCACACTCGGGGCAGGAGGGACTGAGCAGCCTGGGCCCTGCCATACCCTAACCCTGCCCTCACCACGTGCTCATTTTGAGTGAGTTGAGCCCAGAGCCCTGGCCTGTCCAGCCCTCACTCCGAGGCTGAGGAAGTGGAATCCAAGGTGGCCCAGGGTAGGGGCCGGGCCTCACGGGTGCCATGAACTGAACACCAGCGTGGGACGGCTTAGGTCTGCAGGCTGACCAGCAGTTCTGGCTGAGACCATCAGGAGTGACCACAGCCCCAGGGCCTGCTTGGCACGCGCCTCTGCCTGCCACCTCTCAGGAAGGTTGAGCTGACTGCGGGCGGTCCCCCTCAGAGGCAGCTCTGCAGAGGCAGGCATGCGATGGGGACAGACGTGGGGCTTCTCCTATGGTGTGGCTCTCGGAACTCACCCCAGCACCCATAGAGGGAGCGTGTAGGGGTGGGTGTGTGTAGGGGTGGGCGTCCGTGTGGCCAGACCACCCCGGGGCCCCAGCCTGGGGGATGCAGGCATGCTAGCTGGTGGCCATTGTCTGAGGCTGGGGCCTGTGGGCTCCTTGACAAGAGAGGAAGGTTGACAGACCCATGACCAGGCGTAGGGGTGACCGGGGAGTGTGGTGGTGGCTGAGGGAGCAGCCATGCTTCTTTGCACAGCTGGGCTCCCTCTCGTGGCCTCGCCACAAGCTGCACATGCCACTTGGGCCAGGTCCAGCCCAAGGGCACCTGTGAGGGGCGGGCGGCTCACGGTGGGACACAGGAAGACCTCAGGGTAAGGATAGAATGGAGCATCACCCTGACCGTTTGCATGCTGGATCCCCTTTAGTTTCTCTGTGAGTGTCTGCACGGCTACAGGCTGCTGATGACAGCCCAGTCAGGCATGGGCTGTGCGTCCATGGGGGCCCCATGAGAATACGATGGCTCCATGGTGGCCCCGTGAGCATGTGATGGCACTGGACACTTCCTATCTCCTGATGATGTGGTAGCCATCATAACACCATAGCACAGTTACTTTATCACTGTATGAATTCAGTGTGGCCCGAGTGTCCTGGGCCTGGCCACACACACGCCCACCCCTACACAGTGGTGCATGGTGACGTCCCAGGCCTTTACGTCACTCACTCACCCACCAGCTCGTCCGGAGCTACCTCCAGCCCCACAGCTCGTCCGGAGCTACCTCCAGCCCCACAGGCTCTGCCGTCGTCAGTGCCCTGTTCACAGGCACCACTTTATATCTTTTATGCTTTATTTTTACTGTGCTTTTTTGTTTGTTTTTTGTTTTTAAATTTTTTCATGACATGGTCTCACTTTGTCACCAGGTTATAGGGCAGTGGCGCGATCTAAGCTCACTGCAACCTCCACCTCCCGGGTTCAAGTGATGCTCCTGCCTCAGCCTCCTGAGTGGTTGGGATTGCAGGTGCTCGTCACCACACTCAGCTAATTTTTGTATTTTTAGTAGACACAGGTTTCACCACGTTATCCAGGCTGGTCTTGAACTCCTGACCTCAAGTGATCTGCCCATCTGGGCCTCCCAAAGTGGTGGTATTTCAAGCATGAGCCACCATGCCCAGCCTACTGTTTCTGTGTTTGAATGTGTTTTTTTTTTGTTTGTTTGTTTTTTTGAGACGGAGTCTTGCTCTGTGCCCCAGGCTGGAGTGCAGTGGCACGATCTCGGCTCACTGCAAGCTCCGCCCCCACGGGTTCATGCCATTCTCCTGCCTCAGCCTCCCGAGTAGCTGGGACTACAGGTGCCCACCACCTCGCCCGGCTAATTTTCTTGTATTTTTAGTAGAGATGGGGTTTCACTGTGTTAGCCAGGATGGTCTCGATCTCCTGACCTCGTGATCCGCCGGTCTCGGCCTCCCAAAGTGCTGGGATTACAGGCTTGAGCCACCGCGCCCGGCCTCTGAATGTGTTTAGACACATAAATCCCTACTGAGTGTAACAACTGCCTGCAGTTTTCAGTACAGTCACATGCTTTCCAGGTTTGTGGCCTAGGAGCGGGAGTCTGTCTCTCGTACAGGCCGACCTTGAAGATATTGTGTGTTCAGTTCTAGGCCACCCCTGTAAAAACGGATATTGAAATAAAGCGAGTCACACACATTTTGTGGTTTTTCAGTGCATATAAAAGTTATGTTAGGCCAGGCGCGGTGGCTCACGCCTGTAATCCCAGCACTTTGGGAGGCCGAGGCGGGCAGATCACGAGGTCAGGAGATCGAGACCATCCTGGCGAACACGGTGAAACCCCGTCTCTACTGAAAATACAAAAAAATTAGCCGGGCGTGGTGGCGGGCGCCTGTAGTCCCAGCTACATGGGAGGCTGAGGCAGGAGAATGGCATTAACCTGGGAGATGGCAGAGCTTGCAGTTAGTGGAGATCGCGCCGTTGCACTCCAGCCTGGGCGACAGAGCGAGACTTTGACTCAAAAAAAAAAAAAAAAAAGTTATGTTTACGTAGTACTGTAGTCTGTTAAGTGTGTAATAGCATTATGTCAAAAAATATATGTACACATTGATTTTAAAATATTGCTAAAGCCAGGCGTGGCGGCTCATGCCTGTAATCCCAGCACTTTGGGGGCCAAGGCAGGCAGATCACCTGAGGTCAGGAGTTCGAAACTGGCTTGGCCAATATGGTGAAACGTCATGTCTACTAAAAACACAAAAAAAATTAGCCAGGCGTCGTGGCTCACGCCTATAATCCCAGCTACTAGGGATGCTGAGGCAGGAGAATCACTTTAACCCAGGAGGCAGAGGTTGCAGTGAGCCGAGATCATGCCCCTGCACTCCAGCCTGGGTGACAGAGTGAGACTCCATCTCAAAAGAAAAGAAAAGAAAAGCTGACAGTCATCTGAGCCTTCAGGGAGGCGTAACCCTTTGGCTGGTGGGGGTCTTCCTCAGCGTGGATGGCTGCTGACCTATCAGGGTGTTGGTTGCTGAAGCCTGGGGTGCCTGTGGCAGTTTCTTAAACAAGACAACGAAGAAGTTTCTTGCATCATTTGACTCTTCTTTTCACAAAGTAGTTCTCTGTCGCCTGTGGTGCTGTTCGGTGCCATTTTACCCACCATTATTTCAGAATAGGAGTCAGTCCTCTCAAATCCTGTTGCTGCTTTTCTAACGCAGTGGATGGAATCTTCTAAGTCCTGTGTTGCCGTTCCACAGTGTTCACAGCATCCTCACCAGGAGCAGGTTCCATCTCAAGAAACCACTTTTGGCCGGGCGCAGTGGCTCACACCTGTAATCCCAGCACTTGGGGAGGCCGAGGCGGGTGGATCACGAGGTCAGGAGATCGAGACCATCCTGGCCAACATGGTGAAAACCCGTCTCTACTAAAAATACTAAAATTAGCTGGGCGTGGTGGCGGGCGCCTGTAGTCCCAGCTACTCGGGAGGCTGAGGCAGGAGAATGGCATGAGCCCGCCCAGGAGGCGGAAGTTGCAGTGAGCTGAGATCGCGCCACTGTACTCCAGTCTGGGCGACAGAGCGAGACTCCGTCTCAAAAAAAAATAAAAAAAATTTAAAAATAATAATAAAGCACTTTCATTGCTCATCCATAAGAAGCCGCTTCTTATCAGCTGAAGTTTCTTCGTGAGACTGCAGCAATTCGGTCACATCCTCAGGCTCTGCTTCTAATTCCAGTTCTCTTGCTATTTCCGTCACATGTGTAGTTCCTTCTTACACTGAAGCCTTGAACCCCTCAAAGCCATCCATGAGAGAGTTGGAATCCTCTTCTCCCAAATTCCTGTCAATGTTGATATCTCAGCCTCTTCCCATGAATCACAAATGTTCTTCATGGCATCAAGAATGGTGAATCCAGGCCAGGTGCCCTGTTTCACGCCTGTAATCACAGCACTTTGGGAGGCCAAGCTGGGCAGATCATTTGAGGTCAGGAGTTCTAAACCAGCCTGGCCAATATGGTGAAACGCTGTCTCTGCTAAAAACACACACACACACACACACACACACACACACAGAGAAAAGGCTGGGCACAGTAGCTCACACCTGTAATCCCATCATTTGGGAGGCCAAGGCAGGCGGATTACCTGAGGTCAGGAGTTTGAGACCAGCCTGGCCAACATGGTGAAACCCTGTCTCTAATTTTGTACTAAAAGTACAAAAATTAGCCAGGCATGGTGGTGGGCGCCTGTAATCCCAGCTACTCAGGAGGCTGAGGCAGGAGAATCAGTTGAACCCAGGAGGCGGAAGTTGCAGTGAGCTGAGATTACACTAATGCATTCCAGCCTGGGCAATAAGAGTGAGACTCCATCTCAAAACATTAAAAAAATTAGTGGGCTGGGCGTGATGGCTCACGCCTGTAATCTCAGCACTTTGGGAGGCTGAGGTGGGCGGATCACCTGAGTTCAGGAGCTCGAGACCAGCCTGACCAACATGGAGAAACCCCGTCTCTACTAAAAACACAAAATTAGCTGGGCATGGTGCCACATGCCTGTAATTCTAGCTACTCAGGAGGCTGAGGCGGGAGAATTGCTTGAACCCAGGAGGCGGAGGTTGCAGTGAGCCGAGATCGTGACATTGCACTCTAGCCTGGGTGTCAAGAGTGAGACTTCGCCTCAAAAAAAAAAAAAAAAAAAAAATTGGTGGAGCGTGGTGGCAAGGCAGGCACCTGAAGTCCCAGCTACTCAGGAGGCTGAGGCAGAATTGCTTGAACCTGGGAAGTGGAGGTTGTAGTGAGCTGAGATCGCGCCATTGCACTCCAGCCTGGGCAAGAAGAGTGAGAATCCGTCTCAAAAAAAGAGAATGAGCCGGGTGTGGTGGCTAATCAACTTCTCCTCTCTAGCTATGAAAGTCCTAGATGGCATCTTTTTCCAGTGGAAGGCTGTGTCTTCTACGTTGAAATCTGTTGTTTAGTGTAGCCACCTTCGTCGATGATCTGAGCTGGATCTTCTGGAGAACTCGCTGCAGCTTCTCCATCAGCACTTGCCGCTTCACGTTGCATTTCTATGTTATGGAGATGGCTGCTTTCCTAAAACCTCATGAACCAACTTCTGCCAGCTCCAAGCTTCTTCCACACACTCCTTGCCTCTCAGCCTTCACAGAGGTGAAGGGAGTCAGGGCCTTGCTCCAGATGAGGCTTTGGCTTAAGGGAGTGTTGTCTGGTTCCATCTTCCATCCCGGCCACTCACTCTGTCCACATCAGCACTGAGGCTGCTGCTTTGCTGATTCTCACTCCTGTGTTCACTGGAGCAGCACTTTTCCTTCCCTCAGGAACTTTCTCTTTGCATTCACTGCTTGGTGATTTAGTATAAGAGGCCTCGCCTTCACCGTCTGGCCTCTGACGTGCCTTCCTCACTAAGCTCAGTCATTTCTAGGTTCTCGTTGAAAGGGATGTGCAACCTTTCCTTTCACTTGAACACTTAGGGGCCATTGTAGAGTTAGTAATTGGCCTAATTTCCATATTGTTGTGTCTCGGAAGAGAGAGGCCCGAGGAGAGACAGAGACACGGGGGATGGCCGGTGGGCTGAGCAGCCAGAATGCTCACATCCACTGATTCAGTTCCCCGTCTTACGTGGGTGATGTTCGTGGTGCCCCAGAGCAATTGCAGCAGTCACACCTTAGCTCACGGATCACAGATCACCATACAGATTTAATAATAGAGTTTTGAAATATTGGGAGAATTACCAAAATGTGACACGGAGACACAAAGTGAGCACCTGCGGTTGGAAAAGTGGCGCCGTTGGACTTGTTTGGTGCGGGGTTGCCAAAAGCCTTCACTGTGAGAAACAAAAGATCTGCAAAGTGCAGTAAGGCAGAGCACAGTGGAGCGAGGGCTGCAGCCTGGCTGCGTGGTAGGCGGCACCACCCAGGCTTGCATGCTGTGATGTTGGCAAGATGATGAGGTCTCCTCACCATGCATGTCTCAGGACATACCTCTGTCATTACGTGGTGCATGACTATTTGTTTTCACAAAATTTTTATTATACTATTTGTACAATTAAGTGTGACATCCTGAGCAATTTTATTTATTTATTTATTTATTTTTGAGTCAGGGTCTTTGTCACCCAGGCTGGAGTGCAGTGGTGTGATCTTGGCTCGCTGCAGCTTCAAGCCCCTGGGCCCAAGCAATCCTCCCATCTCAGTCCCCAAGTAGCGGGACTACAGGTGCACGCCACCATGCCTGACTAATTTTTTATACTTTTTGGTAGAGACAGTTTCGCCGTGTTGCCCAGGCTGGTCTCAAACTCCTGAGCTCAAGCCATCCACCTGCCTAGACCTCCCAAAGTGCTGCTAGGATTACAGGTGTGAGCCATTGTGTCCGGCCTCAATTTTCCATGTCACTCAAATCTATTTGAAAATGGAAGAGGGAGGAGCCTGTCAGGGTCAGGGGCAGAGGGAGCTGGGCCCTGAGGCCACCCTCCTTGGTGAGGCAGCTCCAGCCCTTTGCTGAGGATCACTGAGCATCCACAGAGCATCTGCTGGACTAACCCAGGAGGGTGGTCTCAGGGTCAGCAGGGGCAGGAGTGGGAATGACCACAGTCCAGGACAGTGACCTGCCTGCCAGCCAGCATCACCCCTGGGGAGTGCCCAGCTCAAGGGTGGTTGGCCCCTTGCCAGGAGGACGCACACATCAAGGAGCACTGTCAGGAGGAGGGGAACGTGCAGCCCGGAGCGTGGGGCCTGGGACTTCCAGGGCATGCAGATATCAAAATAGTGTTCACATAAAGGTCGATGACAGGCTGAGAGGAGCGGGGGCTACTCCACAACCTGCCCCTGGCCCACTACGGGCCCAGCAGAGCATTCCCATTACAGCTGCTGCAGGAATCCCGGCAAAAGCATCTTTGTCAAGAGGCCCCGTTCCTTTCTGCCCTCCCATCTGAAGGAGGAAGTGAGCAGGGTTTTCTTGGGAGGAAAAGGGCCTGGACCCCTCTGAGCCCCGTGGAAGTTGGTGTGAGCAGGTGTAGCGCCGCCTGAGCCCCACTTGATTCCTCCGGGACCCCAGCCCAGCAGTCCCCTCCCCACTGAGCTCATTGTATTGGGATGCCCAGCAAGGGCTCAGCGTTTCTGAACGAGGGCTTCTGAGCTTACGGGTTCTCACCCCTGCGTGACACTGAGACCCTGCCGCGTGAGACGTCACTCTGAGAAGGCGACTCAGGGTGCTGGGGGCCTGGACAACAGCAGCCTCCAAGTGCGTGAGGCTGCATGTGCCCCGGCGACTGTGTGGGCACATGGGCATCAGCAGTGGGTGCGAGTGTTGGCAGAAGCTGCCAGCTGCCCTTCGTAATTTTCTGAAATGAAGGTGAGGGCAAATGTAAACTTTCAAACATTTTTTTACTTTGATTAATTGAAGAATTAGCAGCCCAAATCAGGACCCCACAATAAAAATAAATCTGGTCGGCCGGGCTTGGTGGCTCACGCCTGTAATCCCAGCACTTTGGGAGGCCGAGGCGGGCAGATCGTTTGAGGTCAGGAGTTTGAGACCATCCTGACCAACGTGGTAAAACCCTGTTTCTATTAAAAATACAAAACTTAGCTGGGCGTTCTGGCGGACGCCGGCAATCCCAGGTACTCGGGAAGCTGGGGCAGGAGAATCGCTTGAACCCAGGAGGCGGAGGTTGCAGTGAGCCAAGATCACGCCATTGTACTCTAGCCTGGGCCACAGAGTGAGACTCCGTCTCAAAAAAATAATAAATAAATAAATCTGGTCTAGAAAATCCTAACATCTGGATGTGAACCAATAGTCCCAAAAGGCGGCTTCTAGAGCACAGATGGCCCCAAGGCTGTGAGTGTCTGAGAGCTGTCATCGTGGCGTGTGGTTCTGAGGCTGGCATGGGGCACGGCGGGGCCATGCCTAGGTGCGGGTCGTGGCTGCAGGAGGGGCCGGGGCTTGTTCTGCCACTCCCTGGTTTGAGTCTCTCACAACAGAGGGGCTTGGCCTGGCCTGTGAGCCAGGCCTGGTGGGTGTCTCCTGCTGTTGGAGATTCCTGCCTGGCTGAGAGTGCTCCGGCTGCTCCTCCTTGGTCCCCCACAGACACTGGTCCCTGGGCATTGACTCCTGTGGCATTGACTCCTGTGGGTTGCACGGCCGGTTTCACACTGTTTTGCTGCTGCTGAGGTCTTGAGTGGGTGGAGGGGTGGAGGCAGAGTTGAAGCAGGGGGCCCAGGATCTTCCTGGGTGGCTTTGTGTGGACAGCAGGTGTGCCTGAGATCAGGAGGGCCGCAGACACCTCTCTCTGTCCATCTCAGTCCCTCATGGCCGTGCCTGGCACTGGCCTCCCCAGCACAGCCCCATGCCCTCTCCTTATGGCCTGTTCACAAGAACTCCCATGTTCCCCTCGTCTGTCCACCTGGCTCCTGTGTCCACCTCTCGTATCTGTCCCCTCTCCCCGGTGGCCACGTTTCCTGTCCACTGGATGCTCCCTGCCCTGTGGCAGCCCTGCCGAGGCCTGCCCTTGCTGTCACTGAGAGAGAAAGCCCTTCAGAAACCCCAGCCCACACACCAGGGCACCGGGCTCCTTCCCGTCATGGCGCTTTCTAGAACCGTGCCCCTGGCCTACAGGTGATGCAGCACCCGTCTGAAGGCGGCCAGGTGCTGAGCCTCTGCAGCAGCATCAAGGAGGCCCCCGTCAAGGCAGCCGAGATCTGGATCGCCTCCCTGTCCAGCCAGCCCATTGACCACGAGGACAGCGCCATGCAGGCCGGCCCCAAGGCCAAGTCCACGGGTGAGTGCGGTGCCAGCCTGCTTCTGCCCCTGCCGTGGGGAGGCCATCTCCTAGCCACGGCACATCGGGTGGCAGAAACCATCCAGCTTGGCTTAAGAAGTCGGGGGTCTGGAGCACGAGTCAGTTGCTCTCCTGTCTGGAAGCCACCGCAGAGGCATGCGCTGTTATGGGGCCCGGGCTGCCACAGGTCCCTGCTCTGTCCCCCTGGCTGCAGCTCCTTGGTCGAGAGGCCTGAGTCCTGAGTGTCCTCAAAAAGAGGTGTGGGGTCGCACTGTGATGCCCTTGCTGGTCTGGGTGCAGGGCCCAGCATAGGCAGGTGCCACGGCTGCCGCCACCCCAGTAGGGTCACCAGCGCCTCCCCTACTCCTCAGGCGGGGGGGACCCAGTTGGCGCAAATCCAGGCTGAAATGCCAGCCAATAGGAGCGGCCGTGGGGGCTGGAGCAGTTCATGTGGCCCCCTTTTGCCCTCCCTGGCCCTCCCCACTTCCTGCCACCCCCGACCTAGACTGTTGCCAGTGGACTCTGGGGGCTCGGGGCCACAGCACCTGTGTCTGGAGCCCCTCTGTCCTGCATGGATCCACCTCCTCGCTGCCCCAACTCTGTGTCCAGGGAAGCCTGGGGGTGGCCACCGCCTGGTTTCCTGGGTGGAATCTCACGGCACCCTCCCTTCTGTCTGTTCATTCCGCAGATAACTACTCTGAGGAGGAGTATGAGAGCTTCTCCTCCGAGCAGGAGGCTAGTGACGACGCTGTGCAGGGGCAGGTGACCTGGGGCCGGGGCTCCGCGCCCTCTCCCGGCTCACACCGGGTGTCCTGGGGTCTGTGGGGTCCTCACCAGCCGTCACCAGGGCCTCGTGAGGGTGGGTGAGCCACAGGCCCGGCCCCTGGTTGGCCGCCCGTCTCTCGTCTCCTGACCCCAGGGGCTCGGGTTTGTGTGCAGGTGGCTCTGAGAGTCTTGGGAAGCAGGTTGGCTCTCAGTGCTGGGCCTCTCCCATCGCCCACGCTGAGGCTGGCAGGGTCCTTCCGGCGCCGTGCAGGCTGCCATGGCCTCAGCCACTGCGTGTGTCTCTGCAGGACTTGGACGAGGACGACTTCGACGTCGGGAAGCCGAAGAAGCAGCGGAGATCGATTGTAAGAACGACGTCCATGACCAGGGTTGGTGGAGACTGCTTCTTTGAATGCTGGGGAAGGCGAGGGTGGGGGAGGACGCTAGGAGCCCGGGCGTGGTGGGGGGCATGGGCGTGGGAAGTGAGATATCACCCCAGGTCACAGCAGCATGTCCCGTGGCAGACCCCCTGGTTGCCAGTCTCCTGGGTGCCACTCTCTCCCCCGCCCCACCACATCTCATGACTTCAGCCTTGTGTGGCCACTAGGCCCAGTGGGCCCTGAGCAAGGCTGGGAGGCTGGAGAGCCCCAGGGAGGCCATCCTCCCCTTCGTCCCCTCAGGTGCCCACATACACCTGAGTGGGCTGGTTCCCTCGCTTTTGTTTGGGATCTGGCCTACCTGGCCCCACGGTCCCCAGGAGCTTGGTGGGGCTGTCAGGCATTTTTTCCATGAGGAAGGCTCGGGCAGCTCTTTTCTCAGAGGCCATGTCCAGCACCGGCACAGAGGGCCCACCACCTGGTGCCTGGACACCCCAAGGACAGGCACGGTTCCAGGGAGGCCAGCACAGGTGGCAGGGGAGCCCTGTGCCTGGTGCTGACAAGGGATGTGGGCACAGGCCAGCCCAGACACCGCCGCCTCCTCTGGCAGCATTCAAGGGGGTACCGTGGGCAGACAGTGCCGGGGATGGGCGAGTGCCCCAGAGTGGTGACGCTGTGTCTTGCTGGCCTGGAGATCTGCCCCCACTGTGCAGAACGCCAGCTTGTGCCTCCATTCCAGGGCCCCCTGGGTCCAGCTGCTGTGGAGGGAGGGCGTGGGCTACCTTTGTAGGGTTGGCCCCCGAGAGGGTGGCTGAGGGTCCCGCTCGCCCGGTGGCTGGAGCCAAGGTTCTGCAGTCCAGGGTGGCACGAGGCGTCCATGGGGCTCAGGCTCTTGGAGCACGCACTACCCCACACTCACCCACCTGCCCACCCCACATGGGTGCTGAGCACCTTCCTTCTGGAGTTGGCCAGGGACTTTCCTGGGAAGGGGTGCTGAAGGAAGGGCCCCGTGAGCCTGGGAAGGGCTGCAGAGGTTTCTGGAAGAACCATGGAGTTTGCACACACCTCCCCGGGTCCCCCTTGGCCAGGAATGGAACTGTCAGACCTCAGGCCTGTTGGGAAGCTTCTGGGAGCTACGTGCGAATCCATCAGCACTGCTGGTGCTGAGGCCTTGCTGCCTTCCCACGGCGGGCCTGGGTGCGGCCTCCCTGCGGCCTGAGGAAGTGGCTCCAGTGGCAGGTCTGCGGCTCTGGCAGCAGGTCTGACTCTACACTGCTTGTCTTGCAGCAACAAAATTTCAAGCAGAAAGTGGTGGCGCTGCTGCGGAGGTTCAAAGTGTCCGATGAGGTGAGTGCACCGCGCCTTCTGCTCACAGCCCCCACGCTTACAGCAGCACCTGGGCAGGAGGAGGCCTCTGGAGTCTGTCTCGGGGCCATATCTGGTTCTGCCGCTCACTGTCTGCACGGCCGGCCAGTATCACCGTGAGGTGCAGGGACAGCGGCACTGCCTCCCAGGCTCCAGGTCACCCGCCCGGCCAGTTTCACCGTGAGGTGCAGGGACAGCGGCACTGCCTCCCAGGCTCCAGGTCACCCGCCCGGCCAGTTTCACCGTGATGTGCAGGGACAGCGGCACTGCCTCCCAGACTCCAGGTCGCCCGCCCGGCCAGTTTCACCGTGAGGTGCAGGGACAGCGGCACTGCCTCCCAGGCTCCAGGTCACCCGCCCGGCCAGTTTCACCGTGAGGTGCAGGGACAGCGGCACTGCCTCCCAGGCTCCAGGTCACCCGCCCGGCCAGTTTCACCGTGATGTGCAGGGACAGCGGCACTGCCTCCCAGGCTCCAGGTCGCCCGCCTGGCCAGTTTCACCGTGAGGTGCAGGGACAGCGGCACTGCCTCCCAGGCTCCAGGTCGCCCGCCCGGCCAGTTTCACCGTGAGGTGCAGGGACAGCGGCACTGCCTCCCAGGCTCCAGGTCGCCCGCTGGGTCTCTGCTGAAGTACGAGTCGTGAATACACTGGAAGCTGGGAAGTCATTTTCAGGGGGCGTAACATTAGTTTGTGTGTTTGTTTTTTTATAAATAGACTTTAGCTTTTAGAGCAGTTTTAGGTTTACAGCAAAATGGAGCAGTAAGTACAGAGTTCCCATGGACTCCTCCCCACCTGACAGCCCCCCACTATTGACAGTCCATAGGTTTTCAATGTTCATCTTTTACCTTTTCTCTAATCTCGGAATTTTCTACAATGAACTTGCATAATTTTCATACTGAAAAGAAAAACATAGGTGGACTCAGTGGCTCACACCTGTAATCCCAGCATTTTGGGAGGCCAAGGCGGGCAGATCACTTGAGCCCAGGAGTTTGAGACCAGACTGGGCAACATAGCGAAACCCTGTCTCTACAGTAAAATACGAAAATTAGCCGTGGGTGGTGGTGTGCACCTATAGTCCCAGCTATTTGGGAGGAAACCTGGTAGGCCAAGGCTGCAGTGAGCGGAGATCGAGCCACTGCACTTCAGCCTGGGCAACAGAGCGAGACCCTGTCTCAAAAAGAAAAAAGAAACACTCGGCCGGGTGCAGTGGCTCACACCTGTAATCCCAGCACTTTGGGAGGCCGCGGCGGGCAGATCATGAGGTCAGGAGATCGAGACCATCCTGGCTAACACGGTGAAACCCCGTCTCTACTAAAAATACAATTAGCCAGGCGTGGTGGCGGGTGCCTGTAGTCCCAGCTACTCGGGAGGCTGAGTCAGGAGAACGGAGTGAACCTGGGAGGCGGAGCTTGCAGTGAGCCGAGATCGCGCCACTGTACTCCAGCCTGGGCGACACAGTGAGACTCCGTCTCAAAAAAAACGAAACAGGCCGGGCGCGGTGGCTCAAGCCTGTAATCCCAGCACTTTGGGAGGCCGAGACGGGCGGATCACGAGGTCAGGAGATCGAGACCATCCTGGCTAACACGGTGAAACCCCGTCTCTATTAAAAAATACAAAAAACTAGCCGGGCGAGGTGGCGGGCGCCTGTAGTCCCAGCTACTCGGGAGGCTGAGGCAGGAGAATGGTCTAAACCCGGGAGGCGGAGCTTGCAGTGAGCTGAGATCCGGCCACTGCACCCCAGCCTGGGCGACAGAGCAAGACTCTGTCTCAAAAAAAAAAAAACAAAAAACGAAACAAAACAAAAAAAACCACCCAAATCTCGGCTCACTGCAACCTCTGCCTCCTGGGTTCAACAGGGTTTCACCCTGTTGGCCAGGCTGGTCTTGAACTTCTGGCCTCAAGTGATCTGCTTGCCTCGGCCTCCCAAAGTGCTGGGATTACAGGCATGAGCCACCACATCCAGCCTTTGTTGTTTCTTTAATGTCAGAAGAAAAACGTGCCTGGGTTCAGGACCGGAAGTGAAGAGGTGGCATTTAAGCATTTCAGCCCTGAAGCAGTGTTGTCGCCTGTCGGCCTGAGAGCACGCTGCCTGTAGATGGCGCTGTGTCCTAACATACTCGGGATGCACCTGGATCAGCCTCGGGGCACACACTCAGCGAGGCTGTCAAGTGCATGTGCCGAAACAGGTGATTTGTGGCCCGGTGGGGCAGGCAGCATTTCTGAGAACGGCGTAACATCACCAACTGGCTGCAGAGGAAGGGCACCTCCACTACTGGGGTGGTCCTCGGGCCCCTGTGTCTTTTGGTTTGCATCTTGGATTGGAACATTCCCAAGTCCAGCTGAAGATGGGACTTGGCCAAGTCGGCTCCCTGGCCTGGGGCTTCCTTGAGCCCTGTCGAGCGCCTGTGGGTTCAGGGGTGGGTGTTCTTGGTTGAATCTTGACTGTGGGATTCTGCACTCACGTGGGCAACTGAACTGAGTCCCAGAATGCATTTCACTTACACAGATTATGGTTCCGAGACTCACAACCCAAACTGTGAAAAGATGGGCCAACATCACAGACACCGTTCAGGGAGAGAACATCATTTTCATAGGGATAATTGCGCAGTTTTGTGTGAAATTCACACAGGTCAACCCAGTACTTTAATGGAGCGATGGGATCTCTTTCCTGATTTTCCACCCATCCCTTTCCTGCAAAGACCAGACCATCTCCACTGCAGCTCTGAACCTGTGTCTTGGCCACTGGGAGCATCACGCCTGGCACTGCCCCCTGCCCAGGACTTCACAGCAACCCTCATTGGGCAGGAGATGCACAGTGAGATGAGGTCGCCTGCCTGGATTACAGGCCTCTGAGATTGTTCATGCTGCTATAACGAAATACTTTAGACTGGGCAATTGATAAACAACCAAAATGTATTTCTCACAGTTGTGGAGGCTGTGAGTCCAAGTTCAAAGTGCCAGTAGATTTGGTGTCTGAGGGCCTGTTTCCCATAGAGGGCACTTTAGTGTCTTGTGTGGTGGACGGGACTGACAAGCTCCCTCAAGCCTCCCTCACCAGGGCGCCAAGCCCGTTCAGCAGGGCAGAGCTCGGGCCCTAACCACCTGGTGTCCCTCACCAGGGCGCCAAGCCCGTTCAGCAGGGCAGAGCTCTCGGGCCCTAACCACCTGGTGGAGGCCCCGCCTGCTAATTCTAGCACCTTGGTGGTCAGGTTTCAGCATAGGAATTTTGGAGGTATAAACGTTCACAGCCCCTAGGCTGACCACAGAGCACTGGCATCCAGGCTGCCCTGTGCCCAGGTGCCACACAGTGGGTCTGGTGAGGAGAGCAGCGCTCTGCTTGGGACCCGTCCTGTGAGGATGAACCAGAGTGAAGTCTGTTCCCTACAGCCCTCAGCTTCAGCTCACAGGGAAAGCTTCCGCTGGGGGCTGCCTTCTGTATTTTTCATTGTAAAAGGTGGCACACCTAGCGAGTCACTTGATTTTCAACAAGGGTGCCAAGTTCATCAGAGAAAGTATCTTTTCACAAAGAAACTGACGCTTGACAGTGCACACCATGTGCAGAATTCAGCTTGACTGGACCATATTCCTAAATGTAAAAGCCTAAAATTTAAATTACATAGATTCTAAGCCTTAAAAAATATGAACTTAAATCCTGCACTAATGCCACTGAACTATACACCTAAAAATAGATAAAATGGAAAATATTATGTTTTATATTTTGTAACACAATAAACAAAAGTAGAAATTTGCTTTCTGAAAGATACTGTTAAAAGAATGAAAAGCTGGCTGGGCGTGGTGGCACACGCCTATAATCCCAGCACTTTGGGAGGCCGAGGTGGGTGGATCATGAGGTCAGGAGATCGAGACCATCCTGGCTAACATGGTGAAATCCCGTCTAAAAATCCAGAAAAATTAGCTGGCCGTGGTGGCAGGCGCCTGTAGTCCCAGCTACTCAGGAGGCTGAGGCAGGAGAATGCAGAGCTTGCAGTGAGCTGAGATCGCGCCACTGCACTCCAGCCTGGGCGACAGAGTGAGACTCCATCTCAAAAAAAAAAAAAAAGGATAAGCCACAGATTGACAGAAGATATTGGCAAATAACGTACCTGGTAAAGATTTGTATCCAACAGATATATTAAAAACTCTCCAAACCCAGGAGGAAAAGCAACCTGATTTTTAAAATGAGTAAGACTCATACAGTGAAACTATGAAACATTTTTTAAAGAAAGAAGATATAAATAAGTGGAAAGATGTCATATGTTCATGAATTGGAAAACTTAGTCTTGTTAAGGTGGCAATACTCCCTAAATTGATGTACAACTTCAACGCAGTGCCTATCAGATTCCAGCTGTGTTTTTGTAGAAATTGACCAGCTAACATTTATATGTAAATGCAAGGGACTCAGGGCAGACAGAACAGTCTTGAAGAAAAAAGATTTATACTTCCCAATTTCAAAACATACTACAAAACCACAGTAGTAATCCAGACTGTGCGGGGCTGGCCCAGGGACAGGCATAGAGATCAGAGGAATGGAGGTGATAGTCCACAAGTGAACCCTTCCATTTATGGGCAAGTGATGGTGAACAAGGATGTCAAGATATCCATGGGAGAAGAATAGTCTTCAAGAAAGGTGCTAGGACCACTGGATATCCACGTGCACAAGAAGGAATTTCAGCCAGCTGTGGTGGCTCATGCCTGTAATCCCAGCACTCTGGGAGGCTGAGGCAGGCAGATTGTATAAGTCCACATAGTGAAACCCCATCTCTACTAAAAATACAAAAAATTGGCCAGGCATGGTGGTATGTGCCTGTAATCCCAGCTACTCGGAAGGCTGAGGTGGGAGAATCACCTGAGTCCAGGAGGTGGAAGCTGCAGTGAGCTGAGATCATGCCATTGCACTCCAGCCTGGGCAACCAGAGTGAGACTCTGTCTCAAACGAAAGGAATTTGGACCCCTACCTCACACTATATTCAAGAATTAACTCAAAATGCATCAGCTGGGTACAGTGGCTCACACCTGTAATCCCAGCACTTTGGATGGCTGAGGCAGGTGGATCACTTGAGGTCAGGAGTTTGAAACTAGCCTGGCCAACATGGTGAAATCCTGTCTCTAATAAAAATACAAAAACAATTAGCCAGGCATCATATCATGGCAGGTGCCTATAGTCCCAGCTACCTGGGAGCCTGAGGTGGGAGAAACGCTTGAACCTGGGAGGCAGAGGTTGCAGTGAGCCAAGATCACACCATTGCACTCCAGCCTGGGCGACAGAGTGAGACTCCCATCTCAAAAGAAAAACAAACAAACAATCTTGAAATTGGTCAAATATCTGCATCTGTGAGCTAAGATGATAAAACTCTTAGGAGAAAATGGGCCAATCTTATGACCTTGGGTTAGGCAGGGGTTTCTTAGATGTGACACCAAAAGCACAGGCGACAAAAGGTAAGTTTTTCTGGACCACAGCAACATTTTACACTTTTGTGCTCCAAACAGTGCCATCAAGAAAGCGAAACAGTAGAACAGAATATTTTTTGCAAATCATGTTTGTGATAAGGGGCGTGAATCTAGAACACATAAAGAATGCTTATAACTGAAAAATAAAGACTCAAACAATCCAGTTAAAAGCTGAATTGTCCATTGCTTTGAGAACGATGCAGTCTCAGGTGCCACGGAGCTAGGGCCCGCCCACTCTAGCCCTACTCACTGCTGTCTACTTGTGCCGAGAAGTCGACCAGGAAGCCGCCTCACAGCCATGGCTTTTAAAGACACCAGAAGGACACCTCTGGAGCCGGTGGGGTGATTCCTTAAATTAGAATTACCCTGACCAGCTGCAATGTAAAATCCCTGAAGGTGTGTGCTGGCTTATCAGGGGCACGGAGAAAAAGAATCTCAAAGTGAAAGGACCAGCTCTGATGCCTGCCAAGACTTTGAGAATCACTAAGAGAAAAACACCTTGTGAAGGTTCTCAGACACAGGATCACTTCCAGACGAGAATCCATAAGCGGCTCGTGGACCTGCCTGGTCCATCCTGGATTGTGAAGCTGATTGCTCCATTGGAATTGAGCTGCGAGCTGTGGTTGACACCACCATTGCAGATGCTTAAGCCAACTATTTTAATAAAGTGATTATCACTTGTCAGTACCAGGCATAGTGGCTCACACCTATAATTCCAGCACTTTGGGGGCTGATGTGGGAGGATGACTTGAGCCCAGGAGGTCGAGGCTACAGTGAACTATGATCGTGCCACTGCACTCTAGCCTGGGCAACAAAGCAAGACCCTTTCTCAAAAACAAAGAAGAGTGAATTGTCCAATTAAAAAATGGGCAGCGGGCTGGGCGCAGTGGCTCACGCCTGTAATCCCAGCACTTTGGGAGGCCGAGGCGGGTGGATCACAAGATCAAGAGATCGAGACCATCCTGGCTAACATGGTGAAACCCTGTCTCTACTAAAAATACAAAAAATTAGCCAGGCATGGTGGCGGACACCTGTAGTCCCAGCTACTCAGGAGGCTGAGGCCGGAGAATGGTATGAACCCAGGAGGCGGAGCTTACAGTGAGCCGAGATCGCACCACTGCACTCCAGCCTGGGCGACAGACAGTGTGAGACTCCATCTCCAAAAAAAAAGGATAGGGATCTTTCTGAATAGATTTCTTCAAAGACACACAAGTAGCCAATAAGTACGTGATCATCATGATCATTATCACTGGTCATTAGGGAAATGTAAACCAAGCCACAATGAGACACTGCTTGATCCCCACTAGGATGGCTGGAACAAATGGAATACAACAGGATGAAGTGTAACAGGGGAACCCACACACTGCCGGGGGAATGTGAGGTGGCGTGGCAGCCACAGGAAGCAGTTGCCAGACACCCAGCACCCCCATTCTTCAGTGTTGACTTCAGGGAGGTGAACACACACATGCATGGACCCACACAGACGTTCGCAGCAGCTTCGTCTGTGACGGTCATAATGCCCGTCAGCTGGTGATCCGTTAGACTGGGGTCCATCCACTCAGTGGTGCACTGCAGAACCATCTGAGGAAGTTTATAAAGGAAAGAGGTTTAGTTGACTCAGTTCAGCATGGCTGGGGAGGCCTCAGGAAGCTTTCAATCATGGCAGAAGGTGAAGCAGGCACCTTATTTACGGGGCAGCAGGTCGGAGTGGGTGCGAGCAGGGGAAATACCAGACACTTATAAAACCATCAGATTTCGTAAGATGTGCTCATTATGAGAACAGCGTGGAGGAAACGCCCCCAGGACCAGTCACCTCCACCTGTCCCACCCTTGGCACGTGGGGCTTATGGGGGTTACAATTCAAGGTGAGATTTGGGTGGGGACACAGAGGAACGTGAAGTGTGCCACACTGGGTGGATGATGCCCCCCACCACCCTCAGAGCTGCAGGCAGCGTGATCCCTCTTAGATAGCACTGGGGAAGGGGCAGAACGTACAGGGACAGAGTAAGATCCGCGGGGCCTGGGGCTGAAGGAGGGGATGCACTAGAGGAGGGCAAAGGGGAGCCTCCTGGGTGTGGGGAGCAGCTTGTATCTTGGTTGTGGTGGCGGCTGCACAGCGGCCCACACCCGTCAGAGCTCACCTGCCTGCACCCAAGCCCTCCGTGCACCCTGGTGGCCCGGATGACTACCAGCCCAGGCAAGGTGGAGTAACATCACACACACCGGTACTTGGGGGCCTGGGGTCCTCGGTGATCATCCCAAGCTCCAAGACAGAAGCTGGACTACAGCCGTGCTGAGCAGTGGGGTTTGGTGGCCGGGCGCCCGCCTCCTATTGTTCCCGCAGACTCTGGGGTCTCGGGTGCCCCCAACGGGGCAGCATGGGCCACTGCAGGGAACTCCTGCCTGGTCCTCACGCTTGCCTGGCACCCATGCAGGTCCTGGACTCGGAGCAGGACCCTGCGGAGCACATCCCCGAGGCGGAGGAGGACCTGGACCTCCTATATGACACGCTGGACATGGAGCACCCCAGCGACAGCGGCCCCGACATGGAAGATGACGACAGCGTCCTTAGCACCCCCAAGCCAAAGCTGCGGTGAGCCCTACTGGGCAGGGCGGGGCGGGAGGAACAGCCATTTCAGATGCCCTGGCCACTCTGCGGCCACTCCAGCAGACCCGTGTCCAGCCCTGGGGACGGGGTGGGCAGGGCCAGCTGCCTCAAAGCCTGGGAAGGCTCTGGTGGCTGGAAGGAGAGGTGTGGGGCTGCATTGACAGACAGCTCTCCTGTCATAGGCCAGGCGGTGCAAGCTCTGGGCTGGAGAGGACTGAGAGGGGTCCCCCAGGGTGCTGGCTGGGCTGGGCCTGGCACCCTGTTGTAGGGGATCCGTCATTGGGGGATGCCCTGGGAACTGCAGCAGGACCTCTGTCCACTCAGGTGGGGAGTAGAGCCCCCATGCTGGGTGCGCCTCCCTGAGGAGGCGGTGGCAGAGGCCGGTGGGGAGGGAGGGCAGATGTCTCTGGGGCTGGCTGGGAGGAGGGGACTGGCTGGAGGGGCCTGGCCTGGGCAGGAGGAGAGGATGCAGGGCAGACAGCTCTGTGCATGGGTCTGGATGTGGAGGCCCTGGTCAGCTGGGGGCAGGGAGGCAAGCACACCAGGCAGAAGGCACGTGCCAGGCTCTGGGCAGCTGCTGAGGAGCCAGAGACCCCAGTCGGAGCCAGAAGGCTTGGCAGACCTTTTGCTGTCATGCTTTTTTAACCTAAACAACATGAAGGTGGCCTTGCTGCATGTTGGAGGCGCGGCCCCAGTTAGCCCTGCGGCCATGCAGCAGCCTCCACCTCACCTGACCTGGCGCGGCAGCCCCAGCTCCACTTGCTGCTGCTTCAGTTGCCAGCAGCCACCATAACAGGTGACCGCAGATGTGGCCACCAAAAACAGCCTCTGTTCCTCCTGTTCTAGAGGTTGCCATCCCGAGGCTGTGGCCTCATTCTTGGCCAGGGTCTCGCTGGGCTTGGGTGGAGGTATCAGTGGCTGCCCTGACTGGGGCTCTGAGGTCACGTGGTGCAGGCCTAGTGTGGTTGTTGATGGAGTTCAGCTCCGTATGGCTACAGGACGGGGGTCTGGCTGCCCTGCGCTGCCTGGTGGCTGGCAGTCATTCTTGCCTTCTGGCAACTGTCCTCTTTTTTTTTTTTTTTTGAGACGGAGTCTCGCTGTGTCGCCCAGGCTGGAGTGCAGTGGTGCTATCTTGGCTCACTGCAATCTCTGCCTCCCGGGTTCACACTATTCTCCTGCCTCAGCCTCCCAAGTAGCTGGGACTACAGGCGCCCGCCACCGCGCCAGGCTAATTTTTTGTATTTTTAGTAGAGACGGGGTTTGACCATGGTCTCGATCTCCTGACCTCGTGATCCGCCCGCCTCGGCCTCCCAAAGTGCTGGGATTACAGGTGTGAGCCATCGCGCCTGGCTGCAACTGGCAACTGTCCTCTTACCTTGGCCCAGGGTCCCTCCTCCACCTTCGGAACCAGCAAGGCCCGGTCAAGTCCCCCTCACACTTTGGGTCTCCCTGGCCTTCCTGCCTCATCTCTTCTGCCTTCAGCCGGAGAAAGTTCTCTGTCTTTAATGGCTCATATGATTCCATAGGAGACACCTGTGTGGCCCAGATCATCTCCCATCTTAAACTCTGTGGTGGTGACTATATCTGCAGAGCCCTGGCCAGCTGGCATTCATAGTCTGGGGAGAGGCGTGTGCGTCTCGGGGCTATGATCTGGAATGGGCACACACTGCAGCAATGAGTTTCCGTGTAGTTTTGTCACCCAGGGTGGGGCACCAGACACTGCATAAGTCCTGTCTGTTTTTTGGGGGGGGCGGGGGAATTGTTTTTTGAGACAAGGTCTTGCTCTGTCACCCAGGCTAGAGTGTAGCTGTGCAATCACAGCTCACTGCAGCCTCAACCGCCTGGGCCCAAGCGATTCTCCCACCTCAGCCTCTTCAGTAGCTGGGACCAATGGCACACGCCACCACACCCAGCTAATTTTTATGTTTTTTGTAGAGACAGGGTCTCCCTATGTTTCCCGGGCTGATCTCAAACTCCTGAGCTCAAGCGAACCACCTGCCTTGGCCTCCCAAAGTGTTGGCACTACAGGTGTGAGCCAGTGCGCCTCGCCTCCTGTCTAACTGTTTTCACTTGAAAGGTCTTTTAAGTCTTATTGAATCTGTAGGTCTCCCTTCCTCCTTCTTCTGTGTACATATTATATCAACCAGAGATGAGACATTTGGCTCGGATGGCCTGGATCGGCCAGATGGTCTGCAAGGGCCTGGTTGGTCTGGAAAGACCTGGGTGGTCCGGAAAGGTGTGGATGGTCTAGATTGGCCTGGTTGGACTGGAAAGGCGTGGGTGGTCCGGAAGGGCATGGGTGGTCCAGTAAGGTCTGGGTGGCCTGGATCAGCGTGGATGGTGTGGAAAGGCCTGGGTTGTCTGGAAAGGCCTGGATAGTCTGAATAGGCTGGATGATCTGGAAGGGCCTGGGTGGTCTGGATGGGCCTGGTTGGTCTGGAAAGGCCTGGGTGGTCTGGAAAGGCATGGATGGTCTGCATCTGCCTGGATGGTCTGGAAAGGCCTGGGTGGTCCGAAAAGGCATGGATGGTCCAGATTGACCTGGTTGGTCTGGAAAGGCGTGGGTTTTCCGGAAAGGCGTGGGTGGCCTGGATCAGTGTGGATAGTGTGGAAAGACCTGGGTGGTCCAGAAAGGCCTGGATAGTCTGGGTTGGCCTGGATGGTTTGGAAGAACCTGGATGGGCATGGTTGGTCTGGAAAAGCCTGTATGGTCTGGGTTGGCCTGGGTGGTCTGCATCTGTCTGGTGAGCCTGGAAGGGCCTGGATAGTCTGGACAGGCCTGGATGGTTTGGAAGGACCTGGATGGGCCTGGGTGGTCTGATCTGCTGGTGGGTCTGGAAGGGCCTGCTTCATCTGATGTGCCCTCGTTGTTTTGTCGAGCATGTTCGCCTGTTTGCTGCAGGCTGACTGCAGATCCCAGGGCTGCCCTCCAGCAGGATTGGCCCGTGGAGCTCTCCCCAGAGCCCCTTCATGTTTCCGGCAGCCTTGCCTGGAGCTAAGGCCATGAGTTTCAGGGATGTGTGTTTCCTGCAGCTGATATCAGGGTGGGTGGAAGAGCCAGGAAGGGGCAGCCAGGTCGGCCCAGGGCTTGGCGTTGCCAGCTCCAGAATTGTTCTGTGCCCTGTGCTGCGGTTGGCGCGAGCAGGGTGTGCACTGACATGGGCTCTTCTCTGGACCCAGCTCTACTCTGCCGTTGGATTCTCCAGTCTGTCCCTCCAGGTGTGGTGGGAGAACTGCGCTTCCAGTGCAAGAAGGGTCCTGGAAATTAATGTTTCCCCCTCCCCTGTTCCCTGAGCCAGGCCGTACTTTGAAGGCTTGTCACACTCAAGCTCGCAAACGGAGATCGGGAGCATCCACAGCGTCCGCAGCCACAGGGAGCCCCCCAGCCCGGTGAGTGGGGCCACACTGATCTCCCAGAGCAGACCGTGGTCCGACTGGGCTGTGGTGTGGCCCACATCTCCCAGCACGGCCTGGGCCCAGGGCCCTGCCCAGCTGTCTTGGAGCCACTCTGCGCCCGCTATCTAGCACACTGCCACGCAGCTGCCCCGGGCCTCCCCTGAGCCCCAGCATCCCCAGCCCAGAAGTCAGTGCCTTGGCACCTGTAGCTGAGCACAAGCTGATTCCTATCTCCTCCCCCACAGGCTGACGCGCCCGAGAAGACGCGGTCCCTGGGAGGCAGGCAGCCGAGCGACAGTGTCTCTGACACGGTGGCCCTCGTAAGCAGGCTCGGGCCACACCCACCCGTTCCGCACACCAGGCACGCCAATGCTGCCTTTAAGGGTCTGACCCAGAGGGGTGGGACTCACATGTAGGTCCTCATGTCACACCTGGTGTGCAGAGGTGGGGTCAGCCCTCAGGGGTGGCCAGGCCGCTGGATGGTCAGAGTATCCCAAAATTCACTCCACCTTTGGGGTCAGGGGACCTGGATTCCCCCACCCCCAGGGTCAGGGCACACTGGATTCCCCCACCCCCAGGGTCAGGGCACACTGGATTCCCCCACCCCCAGGGTCAGGGCACACTGGATTCCCCCACCCCCAGGGTCAGGGCACACTGGATTCCCCCACCCCCAGGGTCAGGGCGCCTGGACCCCCCACCCTCAGGGTCAGGGCACCTGGATTCACCCCACCTTCAAGGTCAGGGCACACTGGATTCCCCCCACCCCCAGGGTCAGAGCGCCTGGACCCCCCCACCCTCAGGGACCTCCAGGTGCCCCAGACTCACCCCACCTTCAGTGTCAGGGTGCCTGGACTCATCCCACCTTCAGGGTCCAGATGCCCCAGACTCACCCCACCTTCAGGGTCAGGGTGCCTTGATTCCACCCGCCCTCAGGGTCAGGATGCCTGGACTCACCCCACCCTCAGGGTCTGGGTGCCCTGGACTCACCCCACCCTCAGGGTCCAGGTGCCCCGGAGTCACCCCACCTTCAGGATCAGGGTACCTGGACTCACCCCACCATCAGGTGGATGGCACCCAGGAATGCCTGGTTCCCCCTACTGCATTGCATGGGGTCTCCTTAGTTAGGGGGTCCTGGGCCCAGGGCAGGTCAGGTCCTGGGAGGCTGGGTGCTGGTTACCCTGCATGGCCTGGATGGGAGCCCTGTGGTTGGAACTGAGCTCAGCCAGGCTTCCTGGTCAGTGTATGGCCGGGTCCACATATAGGAGCCACAGCCTAGAGAGGCCTAAACCCTCACCCAAGCCAGAGGCCACATGGCTGGAGAGGCTGCAGCACGGGTGCGGTTTCCATGGGAGGCTCCAGGGATGTCTGTGGTCAGCAGGGTGTGCCGGGCCCGAGGGAGCAGCCTGGACAGCCTGAGGACAGCCCCGAGGCTGAGGCCTCCACCCTGGACGTGTTCACAGAGAGGCTGCCGCCCAGCGGGCGGATCACCAAGACAGAGTCCCTTGTCATCCCCTCCACCAGGTGATGGGGGCTGGGTGGCTGGGCAGGTTGGCGATGCAGCTGTTAGGGGAGGGGCCATCTGGGGCATGAGTCGGGGTGGGTGCCTGTCAGACCAGCCTGATGAGTTCCCTTGGGTGTAGACAGCAGACTCAGGGCCTCATCCCTCTTCTTTTTTTTTTTTTATTTTGAGACAAGAGTCTTGCTCTGTCGCCCAGGCTGGGGTGCAGTGGCCGGATCTCAGCTCACTGCAAGCTCCGCCTCCCGGGTTTAGACCATTCTCCTGCCTCAGCCTCCCGAGTAGCTGGGACTACAGGCGCCCGCCACCTCGCCCGGCTAGTTTTTTGTATTTTTTAGTAGAGACGGGGTTTCACCGTGTTAGCCAGGATGGTCTCGATCTCCTGACCTCGTGATCCGCCCGTCTCGGCCTCCCAAAGTGCTGGGATTACAGGCTTGAGCCACCGCGCCCGGCCTATCCCTCTTCTTAGAAAGGAGAAGCAAACCCCCTGCCCCAGCAGTGGGTATCAAGCCTGCAGCCCCACATTCTGCCCCACGTGTTTGAGGGCAGGGTCAGGCGATTGGGTGTCAAGCCTGCAGCCCCACATTCCGCCCCACGTGTTTGAGGGCAGGGCCAGGCGTGTCTGCCCTTCTGCAGCTGCCCCCACAGCCCCCTGAGTAGCCCCTGCCTCAGCCAAAACACACACATCCACCAGCTTGATTCTTCCAGGATATCAATTTCATGTTTCTGTGATATTTGAGATTTTTTCCAAAGCAGTGAGTCTGGGCACTGACTTTCACCTTACGGCGGCACCCAGGTGCCTGTGTCCGCGCTCTGGAGCCAGGTCGCCCTGGCAGCCTCAGCGCCCTGCACTGGCCTATACCTGGCTCTGCCCAGCTCCTGGCCCGGGCAGGGAGGGTGAGCTCAGTCCTCACGGTGGTTCCAAGGCTCCTGGCCTGGCTTGTAGTCTCACAGGCAGAGCTGCGTGGGGTCCCACTGGGGGCACGGCCTCTCTTGTACTCAGCTGCTGCTACGGTCCTCCCACGGCTGGTGGCCTCTCTGTGTGGCCTGTGTTCCCACTGCCCATCAGTCGGCCCTGTGCTCACCCTTCCCTGTCCCCACCACAATGTGTAGGCCACTGCAAGCCTGCCCCTGCCCCTGCCCCTGTTCCTGCTGCTGCAGCCACTTAGCCTGTCCTGGTCTCCAATAGGTCCGAGGGGAAGCAGGCTGGCCGACGGGGCCGGAGCACGTCCCTGAAAGAGCGGCAGGCAGCGAGGCCCCAGAATGAGCGGGCCAACAGTCTGGACAACGAGCGCTGCCCGGATGCCCGGAGCCAGCTACAGGTGCAGGTGCAGGTGGGGGTGGAGGGCGTAGCATGACCAGGAGGCAGGGCTCGTGGTCACCGTGGCACCAACCAGGGCAGGGCAAAAAGAAGTGCAGGGGGCCAAGGTTGCTGGGAGCATGCAGAGCATGCCTGGGCTTTGGAGGGCGCCTGCTGCACAGCAGGGCGGCTGGGTCATGGGTTGGTTTGTCAGGAAGGCCATGTGGACCCCAGGGCGAGTTCTGGTCCTTCTGCTGCCCTCCCTGGTCCAGGGCGGCCTCATTGCTTGGCTGATTTAGCCCAGGGGTGGTCTCCAAGCTGACCAGCTCTCTTCCTGCCACTGAGCCTCTGCACAGCTGCAGGGGGAGCAGGGGCACTGCAGACACCAGGGCTGGGGCGGTGGGGTGGGCGCTGTGCGTCTCTTCTGGGTGTGGACAGGGCTGTGTGCCTCCAGATCCCCAGGAAGACTGTGTATGACCAGCTTAACCACATCCTCATCTCCGACGACCAGCTTCCCGAAAACATCATCCTCGTCAACACCTCGGACTGGCAGGGGCAGGTACAGGTGCCGTCTCGTGGAGTGGAGGGTCAGGGTGTAGGACAGAGGAGAGTGGGCTCCTGAACCTGCCCCCAACCTGGCACACCCAGGTGCCGGAGCTGCAGGCTGTGGTTTGCCTGGACGTGCCTGGGGTCTCTGGAGACCCTGAGAGCTTTGGTGAGGGTCAGGTGCTGGGGGTGGCGCAGGCGGCTGTGCGGAAGTCAGCGTCTGCCTGTCCCCTGCCAGTTCCTCTCCGACGTCCTGCAGAGGCACACGCTCCCCGTGGTGTGCACATGCTCTCCCGCAGACGTCCAGGCAGCCTTCAGCACCATCGTCTCACGGATACAGAGATAGTGAGTTGGGCTCCACCCTGTACTCACCGCCCAAGTACCCCTCGGGGTCCCTGCACCCCACCTCTACCCATTTCTCTGGGGCTGGGCGCGTTCTGCACCTGGGGCTGTGGCTGGTGTCCACAGAGGCTGACCCATGGGCTCCTCGCAGCCTGGCCTGCCCTCAGTTGTGGGCGGGAGCAGCAGCCTGGCAGGTGTCCTGCCACACTGGAGGGGTGGCCGCCTGGCCCGTCCTTGGAAGCCTGGGCCGAGGTCATGACTGTGTGGCCCCTCAGCCTGGGCACGTTCGGGCATGTGGGGGTCCTGGGTTTGGGCAGCTCCAGGGCAGTTGTGGCATGAGCGGCCACAGGCACAGAGCCCCCTGGGCTCACACTGGCATCCTTGGACGGAGGACGGCTCCCCTGAGGCGTCTGTCCCCTCTCCGTCCCACCTGCCTCTGGATTGCAGCTGCAACTGCAATTCCCAGCCCCCGACCCCCGTGAAGATCGCCGTGGCGGGAGCGCAGCATTACCTCAGCGCCATCCTGCGGCTCTTCGTGGAGCAGCTATCCCACAAGACGCCCGACTGGCTCGGCTACATGCGCTTCCTGGTCATCCCGCTGGGTGAGCACCGCGCCGTCCACCTGGGCCTGGGCACAGATGCCATGGGTGGTGTGGTGTGGCGTGGCGTGGCGTGACGTGGTGTGTGGTGTGGTGTGGCGTGGCGTGGCGTGGCGTGTGGTGTGTGTGGTGTGGGTGTGGTGTGTGTGGTGTGGTGTGACGTGGCGTGGCGTGGTGTGGTGTGGCGTGGTGTGGCGTGATGTGTGGTGTGTGGTGTGGTGTGACGTGGCGTGGTGTGGTGTGACGTGGTGTGGGGTCCCTGCTTGCCGCCCATTTGTTGTTTTTAAATGTTTGTTTGATACAGTAACACTTTGTTAATTTTAATTATATGCAGGATAACTTGATTGCCCTAAAACAGCCATATTTGGGTCAAGATAAAGCCATTGCCCTCTGAAGGGGCCTGAGCTGGGTGTCCCCTCCGTCAGTTGCTGTGATAACTCAATGCCAGTTTCTATTTCCCAAGTCAGAAGTGCAAAGCAGGGCTGGTTATTAATCCTCTCAAATCGTCCAGGTCCTGTGTCGTCGAACTCTGTTACTTCTTTAGATCCAAACAATGTGTTTTTACCACAAAACCAACCCATCCAGCCTTAATCTGTTGAAAAGGCCCGGAGGCCCACAGGGTCTCTCCCTTGTGGCCCTCACGATGCCGACGTCAGAGCCCTGAGCCAGCCGAGGCCTCTGCACGGTCATATGTGCCCTGCTGGGCCTTCCTCAGTGGCACTCAGGGCTCTAGGACCTCAGCTCAGGGCTGGGACTCCTTCAGCGGGGCCTCAGGCATCCACCAGGGAGGGGCAGTGGTGGCTTTCTCTTTCGGTGGCAGGAAAGTAGGCTTGTCTGGAAGGCAGCAGCACAGGCGCGGGGTCAGGTGGCCCAGCTTTTGGGCTGCGGTGGGAGCCTTGCAGCTTCAAGTCCCCTGTGGTGACACCAGCCCCACCCCTGGCATGCAGGCTCCCACCCCGTGGCCAGGTACCTAGGCTCTGTGGACTACCGCTACAACAACTTCTTCCAGGACCTGGCCTGGAGAGACCTGTTCAACAAGCTGGAGGCCCAGAGTGCGGGTGAGGCCCGGGCACGTCCACAGCCCACGCCACTGCAGGAGGAAGGGGCCCTGGTCTCCCCAGATGCCATGCCCAGGAGGCCCTGCACCTGCTCAGGCTCAGCCTCAGGGAAGAGGCCATGGACAGGGCCCGCTGGGGCCTTGGCTAGGACGCCTCCTATTCCCCTGAGCTTCAGAATGTTGGAAGCTGTGGGGCCTGTCTGGGAAGCGGCAGGCACAGCCCTTCAGGTCTTCCCGCATTTGCCCTGGTACCGCCTTGAGAGTAGAGGACCAGGGCCCCTCAGCCACAGCCAGCGAGCCCTGCTGCACTTCGGGGTGTGGGAGGCTTGGGTAGGGCACCGGGGAGGCCCGGCTCAGCCCCACCTGAAACCCCACCTGGCGCCAGCCTCATCCCCCACCACCTCCTCCCCCTGCAGTACAGGACACGCCGGACATTGTGTCGCGCATCACCCAGTACATCGCAGGGGCCAACTGTGCCCACCAGCTCCCCATCGCAGAGGCCATGCTGACCTACAAGCAGAAGAGGTAACACGGTGGGCCCGGGTACCATGCCACAGGCTGTTACCAGCCACCAACCCTCCGCGGGCCTCCCCACACACTGCTGGGCTCAGCCTGGTAGGCCGAAAAACCCTGCACCGGGCTTAGACCAGAGCCTAGGTCAGCCGGGCACCTCCGGGCCTTCCTGACAGCAGGCGCTTCCCCCCACCCCAGATCTCTCATAGTAAGCGCCGTTTCCACACCTGTTTCTGTGCATGTTGAAACCCCACGTGATGAGAAGTTGACAGGATGGACAGCTGTCATGGGGCTAGGGTGGCAGTGGCCCAGTTCCTCTAGTCTGGGCACCTGTTCCTTCCACAGACTGGGTTTCCCGGGCTGGGGAACCGAGGAGTCCCTGGGCCTCAGGCCCCGTGGGTGAGTGATCAGCCTGTGTCCTCACCTGCCCAGAGCAGGACAGTGCTCAGGAGCCCCGGGCCGAAAGCCCTGCACAGACCTGTCTGTCCCACCCGGCGCCGCCTCCCTGCACGTCCGGCGCCAGCTGTCCCACACTTCCCTAGACTATGGGGGAGAGAGCTGAGTGCAAGGCGCAGAGCCGGCGCTCACGGGCTCTCCCACACAGGAACCCCAGCGAGGTGGGAGCCACTGAGTGCCCTCGGCAGTCCCCGGAGGGCTCCTGAGGGCATCGTAACGTGTCTGTGTTTTCTCTTTTGGTGGCTTTCTGAAAAGGAAAAAGCATTTTCATTTTGACTTTACCTTAAGGTATGGCTCTCTGGGTCTGCCTCCCACCCTGTCTGTTCCCAGGCTGGTCTTTAGGGCTTGTTTAGCAGCGTCACCATCCGGATCACCCTGCTGTCCTGTCTCCGGACTGGGAGTCAGGCCCTGAGGGCTGCCAGCTGCAGGCTGAGAGCCCGCGTGGGGGAGGGCAGGTGGCCCCAACCGGAGTCACTTGGTGCTGACGTGCACCCTTTTCCGCCACCCAGTCTCTCACACTGAGTCAGGAAAGCAGCAGATGCGCCCTCCTGTCCCCGGGCCAGGCCTGTGTGCTGGGACTCCACCCCAGAGCCCTGAAGCCTGCAGATCAGCCGGGCAGGCCTTGCCTCCCCTCTGGTTTGGCCCTGGGTTTTGGTTTAAGAAGTGGCCAGGTTTAGCCCCTCCTCATTTTAAACCAGGAGCGAGTGGCTGATGTAGACACCAGGGCCACCTGGGCCAGGCTGTGCCCCAAGCCCTTCATGTTTGTTAACCTGGCAGCAGCCTAGCAGGGGCACTGGTGCACGCCCTACACATGGGGACGCTGAGGCAAGTAGATAAGGAGCAGGCCCGGTGACACGGCAGTCAGCGGCTGTGCCCTGGGCTGCCTATATGCTGCAGAGCCTGGCTCCCAGGGCTCCCTTGAGCACCCGGGGCCAGCAGAGAGGGCTTACCAGCATCTTGTGGCTCACCTGGAGATGGAGCCAAACTACTGAGACCTCCAAATGGGGGTGAAGAGCTTTTGTTCTGAGGCAGCTTCACCCCCTAAAACTTTCCATGTTTAGAGCCAAGTCCCAGGCACCCCTCGAGCTGCCCTTTCAGACAGAGCCATCCCTTTTCCTTGGCCAGGTGTGTCCTGCTGCAGGGTGGGGGACCCTGCTGGTCCTCCCATGGGGCTCGTTCTCCGCTCCGTGTCTTCTGCCCTGTGTGAGGTCATTTGCTGTCCTAGGAAACCCACCCCCACCCCCCACCCCAGTGCAGGGTAGTTGGGTCCCTGGGGCCCCCTTGCTGGAAATACTGCAGGCCTAGGAGCTGCTCGAAGTGGACAGCCTGGGACCACCCACAGCTGCAGGGCTGGGCGCTAGGAAGACACAGGAAGGGGGCTGAGCATCCTACGTCTTGTCCTGCTAAACAAGCCTTTGCAGGTGAAAGACCAGCCATGGGGGCCTCTCCCCTGCTGACCCCCGGCGGCCTGCGCCCTTGCCCCCGGCTGTGGCACGAAGAGCCTGCAGCATGCTCTGGCTGCCCGGGCTGCCTCAGGCTGTGGATGCAGCTTCTTGTCTCTCCCAGGTCAGCTCTTCTGAGCAGCAAGCCAGGGCCTTAGGGGACCCTAACACCCACTCCCACCCTGCTCCTGCCCCTGCCTCCGCGTTACAGGGGTGACACTGGCTGCCTCCGCGTTACAGGGGTGACACTGGCTGCCTCCGCGTTACAGGGGTGACACTGGCTGGCTGGGGCCCTGGAAGGAACCCAGCGAAGGCCATGAGTGTCTTACCTGCTGTCTTTACCCAGAGGAGGGTCAGTCGGGAGGCTGACAGAGGGCAGGTGGCAGGTGGTGGCACAGCCCTTGTGGCAGGGGACCTGTGCAGAGTCCTCTCCAGCCAGGCTCCCCTGCGAGAGTCCCTTGTGAGATGACCCCTGCTGGCCTGCCCTCCTCTGCCCAGAATGGCATTCCTTCTATGAGGGCAGGCCAGGCCTGGAGGGTGGCCACAAGCCCCAGCCTGCCCGTGCAGCACGCATGGGTGAAAAGGGCTGCTCAGGCATCCGGCAGCTTGCCAAGAGCCATGCAGAGTGGCCCCCGGGCATCTGCGCCCTCCGTGCCTGTGGGGCCTCCCCACGCCGCGGTGGTGCGCTCCTTACGCTCCTGACCACTCTGCCTCCATGGACATGTGTGTGCCTCCAGGGTCAGGGTGAGGGTCTCAGTGTCCAGCTGGTGTCATCCCTGTCATATCAGCCCATGTCCAGGGCTGGGTGCTGTCTGCATGGCCCAGAGGTGCAGCTTGGCTTTGAGAGTTCCAGCAACATCCCTGTGTTGTAACGTCTCCTGCATTCGGCCCTCATGTGCCACACACTGCCCCATGGGCCTCAGAGCAGAGCATGGATGGGAGACCACCCTGCCATGGCTGGCTCGGTGGGGGGTCTGGCTCGGCAGAGGGCAGGTGGCCCCGGGAATTGGAGCTACCTGTGCCCTGGGGACCAGCAGCCGCCACCTGCCTTCTGTGCCTTTTCGCGTGCCTGGGAGGACACAGATGTCACTGAGATTTCCAAACACCGGTCTGCTCAATGAGGATAGTGGGATGTCAAGGGCCACGCCCAGGCACTCCTGCTTGACAGCTGTGGACAGAGCCAGGGTGCTGGGGGGCCAAGAGGTTGCCCTGCGCCGTCCTGAGGCAGAGGCGGGCCTGAACACTGGATGTGCCTCGCTTTATGTTACTTGAACTGGACAAGAAGAGGGGAAAGTTTATCTTTCAACTCTCTTTTCCTTAGAAATGGAACTAGGCCTGGGGCATCTTTAATGGGATGGACGAAATCTGTAGGTGGCTTCATCCAGACGCATTTGCCAGGCCTTCTGCAGAGGGCGGGCCAGGAGCTATCCAGGTTGGCGTCCGGGGAGGGTGGGTCTTGCCAGCCGCCGTCTCCTCACACTGGCGCTGCGAAGACAGGAACGGCACCTGCTGGGACCAGCCGCGGGGGCTGCCTCCTGGGAGTGTCCTCTGGACCAGCCCCCGGGCAGGGGCTGTTCTGCTCGTGGGCACACTTGGTGTGGAGCACTGGGATCAAGCCTCTGCCCTGCAGGGCTCTTGGGGAGATAGTGCTGCTGGTCCTGGGAGCTGGTGCTCCAGGCAGACGGCCGGGCTGGGCCTGTGGCATCCTCCCCTGGGCCTCTTTCCTGCAAGGGATTCTCCCTGTGCTGGACAACAACCCAGGGGAGGGCCGGGGCCCCTGGGCGAGCCCATGTCCTGCACCTGGTGCAGGGCTGTCCCTGAGGGGCACCCTGCTGGCCTGGCCATTCTTGTCCTGCCCCCAGTGCTCCAGGGGCAACAGGTGCTCCTCTGCAATGTGTGCGCACAGTCTCCACCTGTAAGACAGCCACTTGCTGGCATCAGACTCTGCAGTTTGGGGAAATGAGACAGAAGAGACAGCTGGGAGAACTGCCCAGAGAGACGGCACCAGTTGCTGATGTGGTCTGGCTGAGGAAGCCGGGCGGGGAGGCACCCTTGTCCCTAAGTGGAGGCCACGGGGAGCCTTGAGGCCAGCAGAGAGAAGGAAAGAGGGGAACCAGACCCATTCCACCACTCAGGATAGGCCTGCCCTCTGGATCTTTCCTGGGGCCCAGAAGGAGACGCCCCACCTCACCCTAGCTGCCGGCAGGGCCTCATGCTGTGCTGGCCCCTTGTCTTGTGGGAGAGCTTCCTGGGCCCGAGCCCAGGTTGCAGTGGCCATGGTCAGCAGGAGCCTGCGCGAGCCAGACCACAGGACAGCCCTGCTTGAGCCGCACACATCGGAGGGGAAGACAGACGGGTCCTCTCAGCAGCCCTACAGCTCCTTTACTCACACCCTTGGCATCTTCACGTGGACGGGCTGTGACCAGACCTCTAGAAGAGGCTGCTGTTATCTGCCAAATGTTGTATGGGGCCAGGTCCAGACAAAACCTCCACTGCCCACCGAGCGCATCATCTCACGCGGGCCATGGCCTGGGGCGTGCTGGGCCTGCCTGCAGGCTGTGCTTGGGCTGTTCTGGTACAGTGGCCTCTCGTGGGCACGGACATTACCCAGATGGTCTGGAGAAAACCTATCCGCCCTGGCTTTGGTGCTGCTGATTACCAGAGAGGGCCCAGGCTCCTCCTGGGAGTCCCAGGGCACCAGTAGCTGCCCTTATCCCAGCGGAGCAGGGGTGCCCAGCTTGGTGGAGCAGCGGAAATGTAGGCTGGACGGGGCTGAGCTGGCTGCGTGGGCGTTGGGCACCTAGGATAGCTGAGTGAATCCCTCCGTGGAGCTCTGCCTTCTGGCCTGTCCTGACCATGGGTGCACAGAGACCCCTTTGTCCTTCTTGCATGTCAGCATGTCAGAAGGGGCCCAAACCTTGGTCCTGGGGGTCAGGCCAGGGCTGGCAGTGGTTTGGGATGGGTGGGGCTGGGACACACTGGGCAGGGCCGACTGGGGCAGGGTCGTGGCCCTGGGGCTGCGCCAGGTTCTCAGGCCAAGAGGGAGCTGTGCCCAACAGGCGGGGCTGTGCCCTGAGGAGAGCTTAACTGTCTGTTTCCTTGCTCTTAGCCCTGACGAAGAGTCCTCCCAAAAGTTCATTCCCTTTGTCGGGGTGAGTACTGGCCAGCTTGATGTGATGGGAAACCACATACCCGCCAACTTGTCTTTTATAGTCAGAACATTTGAGGATGGACTTCATATATTCCAGAACCTTCCCACAGATATGAGCTGGGGATTTGCCTTCCCATCTGGCCTCTCTCAAAGCTCGCTTCCTTCCCTACCGGAGTTGGGTGTGGAGCCAGAGGTTGTTGGCTCCCCCCAGCTCTGCCTTGGGGGCTGATCCACGGAAGCAGAGACGGTTCGGTGGGGCAAGACCTCAGGAACACCCAGCATCTCGAGAGGAGAGACCCTGCCCGGGTTGGAGAGGGTGCCTCTGTCCTCTAGGAAGCCAAGGCCCCGGGAGCTTCCCAGTGTGCACTCTGGGTCTGTGGCCTGCAGTGCGTAGGTTTCAGTTCCTGCCCTGCCCAGGGTTAGGGCTGCTTCTGCCAGCCAGGCCATCTCCCTGCCAGCCCTGGGTCTCCACAGCCTATTCCCTGCCCATCTTTTCATCCTGTTGTGTGGCCTCCTTCCCACCAGGTGTCTGCCATGAGACAGACCCATAGGACCTGGCAGACGGGTTGCCCGGGCAGGGGAAGGGTCTCTGGGCTCAGTTTCCCCACTGGTGGGACAGAGGCCTTTCCGTGCATCATGCAGTGGTTGGGTCTGCTGAGGGCTCTAGGGTGATGGCTGGCCCTCTAGGAGGGTGGAGTTCATCTTGAACAGCGGCTGCCCAAGGAGCTTTCTCTGGTAACAAGAGTATGCCATGCTCGGGCACACAGGCCTTCCCATGCAATCCCACTGAGTCACTGGGATTCATGGTAAATCTACACAACCACCTGTGGCTCATGGCTGCTATGCAGGGCCTGGCAGGCCCGGGGCCTATCCCCATTGGTCTGCCAGGGTCCCTTTCACCAGCATACTGGTCTTACTGGACACGTGGTTTGCAGCTGCCCTGAGGGCCGCCTTTGGGAGAGAGCAGTCCCTCCTGCTGAGGCCACGCACCCTGAGCACTCTCTGTCCCCACGTGGCTGCTCCTGCATCATGGGAGTGGTGGCCATGGTGGGGAGGCAGGAGCCCCGCTGGGAAGGCAGTGGGCTAGCTGAACCCCACGGCTTTCACCAGCCAGTGCCTGTTGTTTTCTAGGTTGTGAAGGTTGGAATTGTGGAGCCATCCTCCGCCACATCAGGTAACACCATCCCACCCTGAGGCCTTGTGAATGGCCCGTGGGTGGGCCGCGGGAGCACAGTCACTCTGGTCCTGCAGACCAGACCAACCCTTCAGGGCCTGAGAGCTGCCGCGTTCCAGTCTTGCTGTGGTGCTTCTGCTCTGTGGGGGGTTCATCCTCCGGGGACTGCTGTCATGAAGCCCCACATCAAGGCTGGCAGGGCCGTCTTCCAAAAACGGAGGAGAATCTGAGACCCTCCCGTCTCACACAGGCCACTGGGGACTCCCGCCCTGCCCACCCCTAGGGTCTGCCTGGCCTTCTGGCCACATCCTGCTCCAGAGGGCCTGGTGCCACCTGGGCAGAGCAACAGGTGGGCTCAGCCTGCCCTATGACTCCTCCCCAAAGGCGACTCGGACGATGCAGCCCCCTCAGGCTCTGGCGCGCTCTCCTCCACCCCGCCGTCCACATCTCCTGCGGCCAAGGAGGCCTCACCCACCCCGCCCTCCTCCCCGTCGGTGAGCGGAGGCCTGTCCTCCCCCAGGTAAAGGCACCGCGCAGCTCAGCACGTTTCACTTGCCCGCCCCCCCACGTGCTGCCTGATTCAGTCATCCTCCCCCATGTCACATCCACCTCCCAGGGCACCTGGCCTGTCGGCCACGCAGATGGAGGGGCTCTGCAGGACGGCTGGGGCCTCTCTGGCCACCTCCTGCCACAGATCAGGGGTTGGGGGCAGGACCTCTAGGGGACAGAAACTCCCACACAGTGAATAAACATGGGCGTTGTGCTGGGCTGTCTCTCAGCTCTGCACACATTGGGGCTTTTAAAAACAAGCTGAGGGCAGAAGGCGCAAGAGACGAGAGTCTCTAGGCGGTCCTCATGGGGTCGGCTTTGACAGCTGTGCTGAGGTCCCACCAGCCCGCGTGGGTCTCTCTGAAGCAGACCTTACTCAAGTGTAACTAAGCCATAGAGGGTGTAGGCCCCAAGGCCAGGCATGGTGCTAGTGCTGCATGCAGGGCTCACACCAGCAGACCCCGACGCCCTGCCTCTGTGTTTCCAACCGCTGGCTCCTTCCAGGCTGCGCCTGAGGGAGCTGGTTCACATAGGCCCTCAAGACTCCAAGGGACAGCTTGGAGAGTGGGTGGACAGGCCCCCCAGTCCGGGGCTCTCCTGCCGCCAGGAGAGTGGGTGGACGGGCCCCCCAGGCCGGGGCTCTCCTGTCGCCAGGCTCCCTGTAATCTACACAGGATGGCTCCCTGTGATTTATGCAGGACCCTTCTGGGGGTGACTGGGCATGTGAACAGCTCCACAGAGCATGCTCCAAGCACCCTCCTCTGCTGGCAAGTTGGCACAGGTGCTGGCTGTCACCTCCTGGCCTGTCAGGGACAGTGATGTCCCCATCACTAGGCCGAAGGATGCAGGTGTGAGCACCTCCCTCTGCCTTTCCCAGCCAGGGTGTCGGCGCCGAGCTGATGGGGCTGCAGGTGGACTACTGGACAGCAGCACAGCCCGCGGACAGGAAGAGGGACGCCGAGAAGAAGGACCTGCCTGTCACCAAAAACACGCTCAAGTGCACTTTCCGGTCCCTCCAGGTCAGCAGGCTGCCCAGCAGCGGCGAGGCTGCGGCCACGCCCACCATGTCCATGACCGTGGTCACCAAGGAGAAGAACAAGAAGGGTGAGGTGGGACAGGCTATACGGCCACATGGCACAGAAGGGCGGCTCGGCGGGAGCGGGCAGCTCGCAGTCAACAGGGATGGCAGCCTCCTGGCTGGCCTCGGGCAGCCCACGTGCGCAGGCAGGGGCGGGTGGGGTGAGGGAGCCTAAACCCTGAAGGCAATGAGGGTCAGGCGCTTCTGACCAGGGCCTCAGGCAGAGGCCAGCTGGGCGGGCAGGAGAGCAACTCCTCGGTCACCGTGGAAGGCAGGTTTCCTAGGTGAGTGGGGCCGTGACCAGCTGAGCCCCCAGTGCCTCCCCCACACGTACCCCCAGCCCTGGCCCTGAAGGAGCAGCAATATGACAGCAGGGCCTCTTTTCTCCTTCCAGTGATGTTTCTGCCCAAGAAAGCGAAGGACAAAGATGTGGAGTCCAAGAGCCAGTGCATCGAGGGCATCAGCCGGCTCATCTGCACTGCCAGGCAGCAGCAGAACATGCTGCGGGGTGAGCGCCACGGGCCCCGGGGTCTGTAAAGTGGGACGTAGGCGAGAGCATAGCAGGGCTGCTTTGGAGTCCACCATAGGAGCTGCGGCGTCTTGCTGTGACACGCACATTCCGTGAAGCCCTCGGTGAAGATGACAGCTTTCCAAATGCTGAGAAAGAATTTTTCAACCCTTTTTGCTTTTTAAAAATAATGACTTTTTTTTTGGTTTTTTTTTTTTTTGAGACGGAGTTTTGCTCGTTACCCAGGCTGGAGTGCAATGGTGCAATCTTGGCTCACTGCACTCTCCGCCTCCTAGGTTCAAGCAATTCTCCTGCCTGAGCCCCCCAAATAGCTGGGAGTACAGGTGCACGCCACTGCACCCGACTAATTTTTTGTATTTTTAGTAGAGATGAGGTTTCACCGTGTTGGCCAGGCAGGTCTTGAACTCCTGACCTCAGGTGATCCGCCTGCCTCTGCCTCCCAAAGTGCTGGGATTACAGGTGTGAGCCACCACACCCAGCCTAAAAATAGTGACTTGTAATTTAAAAGCATTTTGGAGTTACTCTGCAAGTACCTGTTTCAGAAACAGCTCTAGGAGGCCTTCCTCTTTTTGAGCACGGGTCAGATGACCTCCAGGTCAGCATGGCCCTGTCTCCCGACAGGGGTCTCTGTTTTAAGGGGGCTCCCAGTGTCTTCTCCCCACCTGTGCAGGTGGAGATGGATGTGGACAAGCAGCGCCTGGCAGGAGGCGGTGGGGTCTGTTCCTCCCACCTGCAGGCAGCCCTGGGGGAAGTACTGCCCTCCTCACCCCCCAGGGCTCTGAGGTGTGGAAGGGCAGGGGCAGGAACGGCGTCCCTCAGGAGCCAGCGTGACCCTGGAGCCCCCGAGTCCCTGAGGAAAGTGTTGGTGCCCTCCAGCATGGGGCTCCTTCTCATCCTGTACCCCTGGCTGCTACCCAGCCTGGTGGGCCAGGCAGGCAGGTGGACAGGGTGGGCAGGTGGGCAGGCGGTCAGGCAGCCCTCTCCCACAGTCCTCATCGACGGGGTGGAGTGCAGCGACGTCAAGTTCTTCCAGCTGGCCGCGCAGTGGTCCTCGCACGTGAAGCACTTCCCCATCTGCATCTTCGGACACTCCAAGGCCACCTTCTAGCCCCACCCACCGAGAGGCCCACCTCCCGCCCCACGCTAGGAGGGGCCCAGCTGCATTTCTGTTAACATTTCAGTTTACTACAGAGACAGACCCTTAAAACACAAAGAGAAACAGTCTTAAGTATGAATGTGCTCACAACCTGGAAACTAACGGGGGAGCTCCTGCCAGGAGCCGAATAACTGCTCTGCTTATTAACCCCAACGTTCGGCCCGGGGCTGGGAGGCCAGAAGGACGGTGCTGAGCTGCGGATCGCAGAAGGCGTGCTCTGGTCTCAGGAGCCACCCAGAGCCTCCGTGTCCTGTTCTTCCGGAAAGTCAGGACTCTGCTTCCTCAGGGAGCCTGGGGCAGGCGGAGCTCAGTGGCCTCAGGCCGAGGGGCCATGGGGCCGCTCAGTCCCGTTGGGGGTGTCCTGAGTTAAGCCTGGGGGGCCGTCCTGCCCGCCTGAGAGATGCCCCCAGCACCGCACACTCGTGGTTCCCAATAAACTCCTGCCTGCGGCGGAGGTTTTATAGCAGCAGATATTTTTAATGCTTTTAAATACATGTTCTAATGTAGCTGCCAAACATGTTGGTCTTCTGAAGTCCCCCTGGGGCTGGGCAGAGCCAGCAGCCCCTGCCCCACCCCGCCTCACACCTTCCCCACTCTTAGGCTGTTCTTGAAACACCGTGAGGTTTCCGTGTGTAGTCCCTGTCCCAAACTTAGCAAGCACAGGGGCTTGCTAAGCCCCTCACAGCCCCAGGCGGCCCCAGAAAATGTTCCAGAGCCCAGCTTCTTACACAGTGAGATGCTGCTGGTGTTGGCCTGAGGTGGGGGCCGCTTCCTCCCACTCTACCCCAGTGGGTATATCTGAGGCCAGCCATGTGGGTATTTGGGTTGAGATTCAGGTTTTGGTGAATGTGGGGCAGGCGTCCAGGTGTGTTTGTGTCACTTGCTGCAACACTGTGGCCTATGAAGATTCCAACAGGATGGTCTGACCAGAGGGGCTGGCACTCTGGAGTCGTGGCTGCAGCCAGGTACCCTGTGCAGGGCCTGGGAGGCTCTCCAGGCCACAGCCCTCAGAGAGCGCTGGGTCCCGTGTTGTGTGTGGGTTCCATGTCCTCCACACAGCAGGAGAGGGGCCTCCCTGACCTCAACACCTGCCCCATCAGTCTTGCTTCTCCCCAGCAAGCCTGCACTCTGGGGTCTCCATAGGAGCTGGGGAAGCTGGGGCCTTCCCAGGGACCCTAGTCGCCACTGGGGGCTCTTGGCCTGGTTTCGTAAGATGGAGCACTGCACAAGGCTATGCTCAGAAAGCTGGTAAACGCAGGGCAGGGTGGGCCTCGAGCCTGGGCTGGAGGGATCTCTACCCTTGCTGGCCTGAGAGATGGCCCATATTTCTTATTTGTGACCCCCTGCTCTTCCTGGCCACCCCCCCAGGTGGCTGAACAGGGTGCTTTTGTTGTGGCGAGGGGCCAGGATGTGACCTGGGGTGCAGCCTCAGGCCCCGGGGTTCAGGCCTCAGAGGTAGCCTGTGTGCAGGGCTGCAGCAGAGCCCCAGCCCCTCCCAACCAGAGCCCCTCCACACCAGGGCCTCCAGGTTCACCTGGGACCAGGACCCTGGGGCACACCCCAGGGTCGGGGAGGGGTAGGAAGGCCTCCCATTGAATCCTGGCTTCAGGCTTTGCCCTAAGAGGGGTCTAGGGTGAGGGTGTGGGCCCTCGGCTGATGGCCTCTGACCCCGGCAACACTCAAACAGGTGGGACCCTGACCATCTCGTTCCAGCCGCCCCCGCACTGGGCTGCAGAGCATCTGTTTTTCTGCTTTTCCAGTTTCTTTCTTTTTTTTTTTTTTTTTTTTGAGACGGGGTCTTGCTCTATTGCCCAGGCTGGAGTGCAGTGGCATGATCTCAGCTCACTCATGACCTCCACCTCCTGGGTTCAAGCAATTCTCCTGCCTCAGCCTCCTGAGTAGCTGGGATTACAGGCGCCCACCACCATGCCCGGCTAATTTTTTGTATTTTTAGTAGAGACGGGGTTTTGCCATGTTGGCCAGGATGGTCTCGAACTCCTGACCTCAAGTGATCCGCCCACCTCGGCCTCCGAAAGTGCTGGAATTACAGGCATGAGTCACCACATCCTGCCTGCTTTTGCAGTTTCTTTCCCAAAGGTCACACTCAGTAGGGAGATGAAGGCGGAAACATCCTTGCTGTGGCTTTCTGGCCTCGGAGTAGGTTTCAGAGGAAGGGGCCAGAGGCTGCCTAGTGCAACATGGCTGTGGGCAGCCCCTTTCCTGGAGCCCTCCTCCCTACCCTACAACCTCCCCGCCTGGCTCCACAGCTCCATCCTTAACCCACGAAAGGGGAGAGCATGGGCAGAGTCTCCATCCAGCAGGTGGGGGTTCTGGTGGCACTCCCTGTGCCTGCTGCTGGCCTGTGGGTCTGCCCTGCACCCAAGAGCCCCACAGCCCATCCCCCCCACCATGCCCAGGACCAGAGAGGTTGGGCAGACAAGACCTGGGCTGTGCCAGCCCTCTGTGCCTCGGTTTTCCCACTGGTTACACAGGATGGTCGCGTTTCCCCTGCCTACCTCACAGAGCTGTTCTGAGGGTGCATGGAGGAGCACTCTGTCCCACCAAGGACAACTAGAAACCAAAGCCATCCGACAGCCAGTGCGGTAAGGGCGGGGTGTGTGTGTGTGAGGTGTGCACACCCCCCAGACCTTGGCCGTGGACTGGCCTCACAGGACAGCAGGACAGGAGGCCACCCCTTGCAGAGCTAGGCTCAGCCCCATCAGTCTCAAAGGTTAATCAGTCACCACAGAGGCGCCCCTCAGGCCTGTGGCCACTGTCCACTATTACGTAGACAGACCCCACCCTTGCCCAGACCAGTTGTGGGCCAGTCCCGCCCTGCAGTCTGGCCTGCTGCCTTCCTCTTCCATGTTGGTCCCCTTGGCCACTCTCTGAGCACGCAGGCCAGTGTCCTGGTTCAGTGCCTCGGCCAGAGCTGGGGCAGGAGAGGGCCCCTGGATGGGAGCTGGGGGTGTCTCTGCAGGGGACTGGCAGCCTTGCCACACCGTCCTCATTCCCAGATGGAAAGACCTGAGTGCCTCTCGCCTTCCTCCGGGAATAAATTCCTCATGAAAATGACCAGGCCGCTTCTTCCGAGGGCCAGGCTGCCAGACCCACTCCTGTTCCTGAGCCGCCCTCTCCCCGAGACCTGTCCTGTCGTCCGCGGGTGCGGGTGTGCGGCCTGCAGGGGACTGAGAGCTGGGCTTGCTGGGCACCTCTGGAGTCTGACCCTGCGGGCCAAAGAGGCACCACTGTAGTTTCTGCAGACCCCCATGCGGTTCATTGTGCATTGTTTGGTTTCTAGGATGTATGTGTTGCTAGTTTTTCTTTTTTTTAATGAAACCCGGGATTAATGTAAATAGCTTTTTGGGGAACGGATTCTAATGTCACGTACGTGACCGTGTGGACTATTTTAAGGTGCTGATGCAACACTAATAAACCTGGAGGGGCCGGCCCCGCCTGCAGTGTGATTCTCTCGGCCGTCCACCCCTTGGGGGCACGCGGCGGAGCAGCGCCTCCCTCCCGCCCACGCACCCTGTCCTGGGTCCGCCCTGCCACAGCCCTGCGGCCCCGCGCGCGGAAGTGGCCCGGGGCGAAGCGGTATCGCGCCGCGGGAAGGACGCAGGTCCGAAAGGGGCTCGGGCCGACAAACCCCAAGTTCAGGTCTGTGCTTCGGGAGATCACGGAGGCCGACGCCCGGAAGAGCCCGCGGGGCGGTAGCTGCGATAGACCCGCTTATGCGCCGGGGACCCCGAGGCCGCTCCCACCCGCCGCAACTGAGACCAGAACGCAGGCGCAGCGCAGACCGGAAGCGGAACCGGCGGGGGCGGGGCCGGTCGTAGCGGAAGTTCCGGGAGAGGTGCCGGCCCCTTGGGCCTTCTCCACCTGAGGTGGACCTCACCGGTTCCCCTGTGGTCCCTCCATCTGCGGCGGGCCTGCTCCTCCCTCTATCTTCGGACGCCCGCGTACCCCCGACCTCTGACCGCCGTTCCCGTGTGCCCCGCCCCCCGCCGAACCCCAGAGTGCCCCCGGCCTCCAGCTTGTGTCCTCCTGAGCCCTCCTCCCCCGTCTCTCCGCAGACCTCGGCCGCGCAGACCCACCCCCTCGGAGAGGGCGGGCACGTAAGGGCTCGGGGCTGGGCCTGGGGTGAGGCCTGGGCCGTGTAGAGGGGAGGTCTCAGGGTCGGGAGCAGGGCGGTGGCAACAGCTCTGGGCCTTTCCTTGAGAGCGTGCCCGCAGTGCTGGCTGAGGACTGATGCCCCTGGAACCGTTTGAGGGGCTGGCAGAGGCGTGGCGTCCGTGCGGGAGGCTGCCGAAGGGTGACCGCGCTCCCGGGGTGGAGTCGGCAGGGGACAGTTTGGGAGGCTGGTGTGAAGAGCTGCGGCGGGAGCTGAGGGGATCCACTCCCCGCAGAGGGGTCGGTGATGCCTGACCATTGACTGGAAGGTGACCCTAGCAGATCCTGACACTGCCACCATCTGCCCCCAGGGACTCAGGTATTGGTGGGCACACGGGTGGCCTTGGGCTCCACCCCACCTCATGCTGCTCGTTCCCCCAGATCTCAGAGGTGTGGACAAGCAGCCTACTAGGGCTAGAGATGGACAGCAGGAAGCTGTCCCCTCAGGGGAAGAAGCTGGAGTCACACCTCTCCCAAGAGCACAGGCGACCCCCACTGGGCCCGACAGCATCCTGGGGCCAGCCCAGTACCCAAAGCAGCGCTCAGCAGGGACTGCAGACTCAGGACTGGGTAAGCAGGAAACCCTGGCCAAGGCCACCCTCCTGTCCCCAGCCCACCTGAGGCCGCTCTCCCTGGAAACTCCAGGCTGGCCGTGATGGGCAGCCTCAGGGGAGGGCTGAGTGGGGACTGATGAGAAACAGACGGTTGAACTCAGGAGGCTGTCTTCCCCCATGGCCCTGGACGAGCACCAGGGTGGACCTGCATCCCTCTTGCCTCCAGAACCGTGGGCCACTGGCCTCTGCTGGGCTCTGTAGAGAGGTCTTCTAAGGCCAGGAAGAAGCCAAGGCAACACACTTCCCTCAGCCCTGCCCAGTGCCCCCCACCCCAGGCTGAAGGTGGCAAGAAGCGGGAGGGAAAGCAAGGTCCCCAGCAGGGGTGGCGTCCTCCCAACCAGGTGGGTCAGCTGTCAGGAGGATTTGACAAAAACAAAATGTTGGGAGAGGCTCTGCTTGTGACTCCTCAAACCAGAAGCATCTCCTGGTCTTTCTGTTGCTGGACAGTGAGCTGCAGGCTTGTGCCAGGCCCAGTAGTGAGATTGATAGAATGTAGCTGTTGAGCCCCAGGATGTTCTCTGAGGGCACAGGAAGCCAGAGCCCCACTTGTGTGGTTCCACTTTTGGAAGGTTCAAAGCCAGGCTCAGAGATGGCTCTAGGCTGTGGCAAGATGGGTGCAGGGGCTCCTGGGCACTGGCAATACTTTGGCAGCTGGCGCTGGTCATGCGGCCAGTTCAGTGTGGGGAGCTCATTGAGCCATGCGCACAGGCGTGTCTGCGTGTGTTCCTAGGGCTGCCCACTGAGGTCCCTTTGTACCCTCTCAGTCATGTCCTTCAGGCCCAAATGCCTTCAAGACCCCTATGGCGGTGTCAAGTGCTGGGGAGTGGGGTGACCAAACCAGCAGACGCAGTGGCTTTTGGGAGGCAAACATCTCATGACAGGCAGTCCAGACTATAAACACACATAGGTCACCTGTCTAGTGAGGGCTGCTCAAGAGGAGGTCCAGGGGCTGTGAGGCTTCTGTCCTGCACAGGGCTGGGGACAGGGCACTGTGTCTGAAGGGGTAGGGATGTGGGTGCAGGAGGAGTGTGTATTGGACCCACATCCTGCAAGGACACAGGGACCCGGTGGCTCTTGGGCAGGGGCAGCCAGGCTGTATTTGTAGTTCCAAGAGATGGACTGGTGGCTATGGGTTATGGTGGTTGAGGACAAGGCTGGGAGGCAGGAGAGTGGGCTGAAGGCCTCCAAGGGCAGGCAAGCAGTGGAAGAATGAGTTTGTTGGCCAAGGATGGAAAGGGGCATGGGTGCATCTCTGCTGACTGGCAGGTTTTTAGTTTGGGGACAGGGAATCTTCCCTAAAAAATGTGGGTGCCCAGGTGACTTTACAGGTGGGCACTCCCAAACAAGAAATCAGTCATCCTCATTGGTGAAGCGTCACCTGCCCAGAGCCACTTCTGGTATGGAGCTGGTATCACCCAATACCAGTACCAGAAGAGAGCAGAGGGAGAGAAGGAAAAAGAGAAGGCAATATGCCAGTCTACCTGTGGGCATATACTGAAAAATCCTGAGTAAATACTGGATCAAATCCAGCAGCACCTGAAATGCTGAGTTTCATAGCCATAAGGATGGGTCCTGCACACTTCCATCTGCCAGGAGAGCAGGCACGTGTCTCTTCTCAGCTCTGTCCCAGTGCTTAGGACAGTGCCTGACACCTAGTAGGTGCTCAATGAATGTATATGGAATAAATGAAATTGTAAATAAAAGAAGATTGTAACCCAAGGACAAAGAAATTTTGAAATCTATAAATAAAGTTCATTAACAACCGGTGGAAAATCATGTGATTATCTCAATAGCTGTTGAAAAGCAATGCTAATAAATTCCAGTATCTTTCCTTAAGAACAAAAGAAGTATAGAAACCTGTAGGTTCTGGATAAGGTGGGAAGAGATGGACATCTCTGTAGCCTGACGGAGAGGAGCTCTCAAGAGCTTGCAGTGACCAGTGGAAGTATTTTAGCTGCAAGCAGATGGATGCATGATACCACTGTGACGTTAAAAAAAATCGCCAGGTGCGGTGGCTCACGCCTGTAATCCCAGCACTTTGGGAGGCCAAGGTGGACGGATCACCTGAGGTCAGGAGTTGGAGACTATCCTGGCCAATGTGGTGAAACCCTGTCTCTACTAAAAATACAAAAATGAGCTGGGCATGGTGGTGGGTGCCTGTAATCCCAGCTACTTGGGAGGCTGAGGCAGGAGAATTGCTTGAACCCGGGAGTTGGAGGTTGCAGTGAGCCGAGATTCCACCACTGCACTCCAGCTGGACGACAGAGGGAGACTCCGTCTCAAAAAAGTAAATAAAGGGTATTCTGGAAATCGAAGCCTGTACAATAAATCAAGAAAATGAGATGTTGTATAAATATCTAAAAAGATGAAAATCACTATTTGCAGCTAATATGTTACCTACTTGGAAAATCCAATTTAAGAAACATGAGTATGGATAAAAGAGGGAGTTTGGATATGTGATCACCATTCACAACTTTTCAACACAGTAAAAACAACTAGAAAATGGAATGGAAACAAAGGATACCATTCAATTTAGCAACAGGAGCCATGAAGTTCTTAGAAATAAACCTGTTATTTTTCAATTCCTTTATGAAGAATACTTTAAAATGTTACTGAATAGCATGTAGAGCTCCTCATGGAAATTTTTTATCATATTGGATGGGCAGATTTCACAGGTGTACAGGGTCTTGCTCTGTCACCAGGCTGGAGTACAGTGGCATGATCACAGCGTTACTGGAAAAAGGGTCTCCATCCAGACCCCAAGAGGGTTTTTGGATCTCATGCAGGAAAGAATTTGAGGCGAGCTGCAGAGTGCAGTGAGAAGAGATTATTTATCGAAAGCCGCTCCATTGCAGAGCAGGGCATCCTCAACAAGCAAGCAGAGGAACAGACCTGCTTTAAGTTTTTCTTTAATCGAGGTTTTATCTATGTAAAGACTAAGCTGTGCCTAGGTGTGGGTGAGCTGACAGCATAACGATTTATTATTCTATTGATTTAAAAAGGATTTGACATTTTAGTGTGCAAGTACATTAAAGCATAACTATAACTATATCTTGAAAGCATATATTATTGTGGGTATTGGGACATCTAAACTTCCTTTTATAGGAGTTTGTCCTTGTAGGCATTACCAAGCTGCTTCCTTAGCTGTAAACATCTTAGGGCCATGATTGTGACCTGCAAGGAATGTGCTCTATTAGTCTCAAGATGGAGTTGAACATAAAGTGACGTTATCCTGGCTCTCCTAGACTCCTGCTTCTCTAATATCAGCTCACTACAGCCTAGACCTCCTGGACTCAAGCTATCCTCCCACCTCAGCCTCCCAAGTAGCTGGGACCACAGTGGCGTGCCACCATGCCTAGCTAATTTTTAAAAAGTTTTTGTAGAGACGAAGTCTTACTATGTTGCCTGGTTTGGTCTTGAACTGGGCTCATGTGATCTTCCATGTGTTCCAAAGTGTTAAGATTACAGGCATGAGCCTTTGCGCCCAGCAAGATTTAACATTTTAAACGTATCAGGCTTCTGAAAATTCAGTGTTTTTTAAAAAAACAGACTTCATGAATCTTGAAAATTTCATTTTAAATGTATATGGTGATTCTGGAAATGTATTACTAGTTTACTTTTTAAAAAAGATTAGAGACAGGGTCTCACTATGTTACCTAGGCTGGTCTCTAACTCCTGGCCTTCCAAAGAGCTGGGATCGCAGGCATGAGCCACCATAGCCAGCCTTTGGCCATGTATTAGTTATCCATTGCTGCATGACAAATTTCCCCAGAGCTTAGCAACTTAAAACAGTAACTATTTTTATCTTAGTTTCTGTAGGTTAGAAATTTGGGAGCTGCTTAGCTGTGGCTTTGGTTTGAGATCTCTCGGGAGCTTATAGTTGAGATAGCAGCCAACACTTCAGTCATCTCAAAGTTTGAGGAAGGCTGGAGACTGCTTCCACGGCAGCTCACTCACGTGACTGGCGAGTCCATGATAGGGGCTGGCAGGAGGCTCAGCTCCTCACCACGTGCATCTCCCCATAGGACAGCTTCAGTATCCTCAGTACGGTGGCTGGCTTCCCCCAGAGTGAGTGCTTGGAGAGAGAGAGAGCACTTGGAGAGAGAGTGAGCTGGAAGCCGCAATGACTTCCATAACTTAACCTAGGAAGTCACACTTCTACAGTATCCTTTTTGGATACACTGGTGATCCTATTTAATGTGAGAAGGGATGACACAAGGGCATGAATACCAGGAGGTGAGAATCATCGGATGCCATCTTGGAGGATAGCTCTCACAGGCAGTCATTTAGTCTATAGGCTTTAAAAGATTATGTACTGAGAAGCATAATAGTGAAATTGCAGAATGCCAGAGACAAAAACCTCAGAAGCAATTCGAGCGGGAAGACAGAACCTTCAAAGGAGTCACGGGAGCTCGTCACGGTAGAGCAGTAGTGTGCCTATTCTCAGGGGAAGCCATGCTCAGCCTTGAATATTAGGCCTGGCAAAAAATGGTTTATACGAAAAAGGCTAAATAAATAAAGTTTTTAAATGATAAAAGAGAATTTGCCCCCGGCACACTCTCACCTCAGTTCTGAAGAAATGATCTCAAAGCATCAAAGTGATCACAGAATGTCTGAAATGGATAAAGCATGAGAGGAAGCAGGAAGTGCGTGAGTAAACTGAAACTGACAGTCACTGGATGTCACTCATGCACAGAAAAACAAGGATGCAATCAATATATGTACCTGCAATGGCATAAAGTCAAGATGGTGCCTGTGAGTGGAACTGAGGTGTTCTAAGTTCCTCTGTTTGAGAAGAGGATGGGGGTGGGCCATGGTGCCTCACACCTGTAATCCCAGTACTTTGGGAGGTCAAGGTGGGAGGATTGCTTGAGCCCAGCCTGGCAACATGCCAAAACCCCATCTCTACAGAAAAATACAAAAAGTTAGCCAGGCATGGTGGCATGTACCTTTAGTCCCAGCTACTTGGGAGGCTGAGGCAGGAGGATGACTTGAGCCTGTGAGGCAGAAACTGCAGTGAGCTGAGATTGCACCACTGCACTCCAGCCTGGGCGACAGAGCCAGACCTTGACCCCCCCCCAAAAAAAAAAAAAGAAAAAGAAAAAGATGGAGTTGCTTGTCAACTTTGGACTTAGATAAGTTTGCCTGCCCTCACTGTTTACAGCAGAACAGAAAGAGATACAGTGGCAGATAGAATCGCCGGTGTGTCATTTAATTCAGTCAATGAAAGTGGACTAAGTGTTCCAGTTAAAAAACAGACAGGCCAGGCGCGGTGGCTCAAGCCTGTAATCCCAGCACTTTGGGAGGCCGAGACGGGCGGATCACAAGGTCAGGAGATCGAGACCATCCTGGCTAACCCGGTGAAACCCCGTCTCTACTAAAAAAAAATACAAAAAACTAGCCGGGCGAGGTGGCGGGCGCCTGTAGTCCCAGCTACTCCGGAGGCTGAGGCAGGAGAATGGCGTGAACCCGGGAGGCGGAGCTTGCAGTGAGCTGAAATCCGGCCACTGCACTCCAGCCTGGGTGACAGAGCGAGACTCCGTCTCAAAAAAAAAAAAAAAAAAAAAAAAAAAGACACTGTCAGAGTGGGTTGAAAACAACCAAAGTCAGTGGTAGCGCTGTGAACATGTGCAGGGGTAAAGTAAGCACAGGAATATTCCAACTGCATGGTGAAGATGGACACCATACAGCTGTGTATCAGTTCACATTGCATTTTTCTGTCAAACAGCAAACTTACCTCGGATTTGGGGATGTGGTTGTGTGGATGCCTGTTGCATGCAGCCGTGAGCGTGAGTCTCAGACCTATTCCTGAGTGAAAGAGGCAAAAAGGTGACAAAATTATTCATGTCATGTGGCTTTGTTCAGAGTTCAAAAGCATGCAGAAGTAAACAAGATATTGCTAATATTCATTAAAGTATAATTTGAAAAAATAAAGATGTTTTAAAATGTTTACTTGGAAAAGGAACCATGCAACAATTTTGGAAAATAAGAGCAAGGCCTGGCTTGTCAACACCAGATCCCGCAACTAAAACTGTGTGGCCCTGTGGTAGAAGGTGGCAGAGACACCACTGCCTGGACAAGTAGCCTGGAAACCGGTGTGTGCATCAATGTGGGGATTTAATTTGTGTTGAGCATGGCATTTCAGAGTAGTGAGAAACAGACCTTTCAATAAGTGGTATCGGGGTGACTGGGTGTATAGTTAGAAGATGGTAGACTGCGGCTCCATCTCTCAAAAAAATGCACACACAAAAAGCATTAAACCCAAACCATGTAAGCACTGAGAGTATATGAGAGGATATTTAGGATCTGGAAGTGATAAACGCCTTTCGTAGGCCAAACACAAAATCCTTGAAGGAAAAGACTGACAAATCTAACTGCAGAGTTTTTAAACATTCTGTGCAATCAAAAACATAAAAATGTTAAACGACAGTCTGGAAGAAAATAGTTGTAATATTTATAACATTCAAATGTTTACCAACCAGAATCCATGAAGAGATGCTTGAAAGCAATGAGGAAACTATTTTTAAAATTGAATAGAAAAGTGGGCCAGGCACAGTGGTTCACCATTGTAATCCCAACACTTCAGGAGGCCAAGGCAGGAGGATCACTTAAGGCCAGGAGTTCAAGACTAGTCTGGACAGCATAGTGAAACTCTATCTCTGCAAAAAATAAAAATTAGGCAGGGTGGTGTGCCAATGTAGACTCCCAGCTGCTCAGGAGGCAGAACAAGACCCTGTATCCAAAAAAAAAAAAAAAAAAAAGGAAAAAAAAAAGAATGAGGTCTCCATACTTGCAATTCCAAAAATTAAATAAATAAATAAATGAAGCAAAACATGAAACAGTGAAGAAGTTGGCAAAAATTATATAAAGGTGGATCTATGTGGGGTTGGTGAGGATGTAAGGAAAGAGTGAGTCTTTTAATGGTTTTTCAGAGAACCCACTGTGATCATTATTCACTGTTTAATTTTAATTTATTCATTAATCTTTCCTAATTTCACCTTTAAGCTTTCAGACCATTTGTTTTGCTGTTCTTTTTCTGTCTTTTCAAATAATTTGCACGGTTATGGTTTGGGGACCTTTTTCTAAAGATGTGTTTAAAGCTCTAGTTTCTCAGAGCACAGCTTTGACCATACCTCATGTTTTGGTGTGTCCTGCTTTCACTGTTCATTTCTCAGCCACCACGTCTGGCTAATTTCTTTAAAAAAAATTTTTTTTTTTGAGACAGTCTCACTGTGTCACCCAGGCTGGAGTGCAGTGGCACAATCTTGGCTCACTGCAGCCTCCACCTCCTGGGTTCAAGCAATGCTCCTGTCTCAGCCTCCTGAGTAGCTGGGATTACAGGCGCACGCCACTCTGGACAGAGTCTCGCTCTGTCGCCCAGACTGGAGTGCAGTGGCGCCATCTTGGCTCACTGCAAGCTCTGCCTCCCGGGTTCACGCCATTCTCCTGCCTCAGCCTCCCTAGTAGCTGGGACTACAGGTGCCCACCACCATGCCCGGCTAACTTTTTGTATTTTTAGTAGAGACGGGATTTCACCATGTTAGCCAGGATGGTCTCAATCTCCTGACCTCGTGATCCACCCGCCTCGGCCTCCCAAAGTGCTGGGATTACAGGCGTGAGCCACTGTGCCCAGCCATGCCTGGCTAATATATTTTTTTTTTTTTGAGACGGAGTCTCGCTCTGTCGCCCAGGCTGGAGTGCAGTGGCGCGATCTCGGCTCACTGCAAGCTCCGCCTCCCGGGTTCACGCCATTCTCCTGCCTCAGCCTCCCGAGTAGCTGGGACTACAGGCGCCCACAACCGCGCCCGGCTAATTTTTTGTATTTTTAGTAGAGACGGGGTTTCACCGTGGTCTCGATCTCCTGACCTTGTGATCCACCCGCCTCGGCCTCCCAAAGTGCTGGGATTACAGGCGTGAGCCACCGCGCCCAGCCGCTAATATTTTATATGTTAGTAGGCATGGGGTTTCATCATGTTGCCCAGGCTGGTGTCAAACTCCTGAGCTCAGGCAATTCATCCACCTTGGCCTCCCAAAGTGCTGGGATTACAGGCGTGAGCCACCATGCCCGGCCAATTTCTTAAATTTTTTTAGAGATAGGATCTCACTTTGTTGCCTAGGCTACAGTGCAGTGCGCGGCACTATCACGGCTCACTGCAGCCTTGAACTCCTAGCCTCAAGTGATCCTCCCATCTCAGCCTCCCAAATAGCTGGGACTGTAGGTGCACGTCACCATGCCCAGCTAATGATTTTTTGTAGAGATGAGGTCTCCCTATGTTGCCCAGGCTAGTGTCGAACTCTGCTGAGGTCAAGCCATCCTTCTGCCTAGGCCTCCCAAAGCATTGGGATTATAGACGAGAGCCACTGCACTCTGCCATTGTTTGTTTCTAAATAAATTGGTATTTCAGTCTTGATTTTCTTTTTCACTTGGGAGTTAATTAGAAGGGTGGTTTGGAATGTCCATGTCAACAAGAGTGTTTTGTTATCCTTTTGCTATTAATTTCTAATTGTGTCACTTTGTAGTTGCAGAACCCTGTGTTATGGGGGTCTGTCTGCATGGGGGTCTGTCTGTGTTATGGGGGTCTGTCTGCATGGGGGTCTGTCTGTTATGGGAGTCTGTCTGCATGGGGGTCTGTCTGTGTTATGGGGGTCTGTCTGCATGGGGGTCTATCTGTTATGGGGATCTGTCTGCATGGGGGTCTGTCTGTGTTATGGGAGTCTGTCTGTGTTATGGGAGTCTGTCTGCATGGGGGTCTGTCTGCATGGGGGTCTGTCTGTGTTATGGGGATCTGTCTGCATGGGGGTCTGTCTGTGTTATGGGGTTCTGTCTGCATGGGGGTCTATCTGTTATGGGGATCTGTCTGCATGGGGGTCTGTGTTACGGGGATCTGTCTGCATTGGGGTACATCTGTGGGTCTGCGTTGAGGTCTGTGTTACGGAGGTCTGTCTGCATGAGGATTTATCTGTTTTGGGACTCTGTCTGCATTGGTCTGTTTTGTTTGTGGTCAACTCATGTGCGTGTTGAGTGTGTTTGGGAAGAACATGGATTCTCTGTGGGTTAAAGAGTTCTGTACATGTTCTCCTGTGTCTGTTGTATTACTCATTACTTAAATCTTAATTTTTGTTAATTTTAAGTTACTTTTGTTAAAACATACATATTTAGAACAGCAGTCCCCAAAGCCACACTCAGCCTTGCAGACGTCCTTGCATGCTGAGGTGAGAAGTGCACCTTTGCTGGTACGCTGCCTCCTCTCCTCTCCTCTCTTCTCCTTTCCTTTTTCCTTTTTCCTTTTTCTTTTCCTTTCCTTTCGACAGAGTCTCACTCTATCATCAGGCTGGAGTGCAGTGGTGCGATCTTGGCTCACTGCAACCTCCGCCTCCGGGGTTCAAGTGATTCTCCTGTCTCAGCCTCCCAAGTAGCTGGGACTACAGGTACCCACCACCACACCCAGCTGATTTTTGTGTTTTTTTGTTTGTTTGTTTTTTGTTTTTGAGACAATCTCGCTCCGTTGCCTAGGCTGGAGTGCAATGGCGTGATCTTGGCTCACTGCAACCTCCACCTCCTGGATTCAAGCGATTCTCCTGCCTCAGCTTCCCAAGTAGCTGGGATTACGGGTGCACGCCACCATGCTGGGCTAATTTTTGTATTTTTAGTAGACACGGGGTTTCACCATGTAGGCCAGGCTGGTCTCGAACTCCTGACCTCAAGTGATCCGCTACCTGGCCTCCCAAAATGCTGGGATTACAGGCGTGAGCCACCGAGCCCGGCCACACTGCCTTCTTTTCATTCCTCTGTCTTGCATTCTGTCCATGCCCCACTGCAGAGACGAAGGGTGTAGCGCCCATTCCCCATCCTCTCACCAGCATTCTGTCTACTCAGCAGAAACCCAGTTCCACTGTTAGCTTTACAGTGACCATGTGGCATCGTGACCATGGGGTGGCCGTGTTTCCTTTGTGCTGCTTTTGGTGTTCCCTGGAGGAAATCGTTGTGTACCCGCCCCCCTCCTCCTCCTCCTCTCCCCCATTTTCTATGAACTGATTATTCTTTCCTAAACCTTCCAACAAATCTAGGACTCTGCTCTCACAGACCCCTGCACATTGGGTCGTCTGGAGCTGCGTTTTCTCCTTGGCAGTGGCCTTCCTGGAGCCCTGGACTGCCAGCAACCAGCCCAGCTGGCAGGGCCACTGAGCAGGCTTCCCTACGCCCTCTCCCTTCTACACTCCCCCACAATCCATCTGCCTCCTGTCTACAGGGCCCCTTGTTTCCTGGGCCCTGGCTTACTCTCCCTGGTTAGTCCTTTGTTTTGGTGGAGTACATCCAGCAGCTTCCTCTAAAAGGGTTCAGAGGATGTGAAAGTTTCGAAGACTCTAAAGATGTGAAAATATCTTTATTCTGCCTGTATGCTTGAATGACACCTTGGTTGGGTGAGATACTAGGTGGGAAATAATTTTCTTTCAGGATTTTGAGGCATTGTCCATTACCTTCTGGCTTGCAGCGCAGCTGTGTGGTGGTGCCCTGGACTATTAAGACTTTTTTTTTTTTTTTGAGACAGAGTCTTGCACTGTCGCCCAGGCTGGAGTGCAGTAGTGCAATCCTAGCTCACTGTGGCCTTGAACTCCTGGGGTGTTCAAGGGGATTGAGTGATTGTCCCTCCTCAGCCTCTCAAAGTGCTTGGATTACAGCTACTGTGCCCAGCCAGAATTTCCTTACATTTTCTTTCTCCCTTACTTTCTTTCTTTCGTTCATTCTTTCATTCTCTCTCTCTTTCTCCTTCCTTCTTTCCTTTTCTTTCTTTCTCTTTCTTTTTTTCTTTTTTTTTTTTTTTTTTCAGAGTCTTACTCTGTCACCCAGGCTGGAGTGCAGTGGCAAAACCACAGCTCACTGCAGCCTCAACCTCCTGGCTCAGGCGATCTCTGCCTCAGCCTCCCAGTAGCTAGGACTACAGGCATGTGCCACTGAACTTGGCTAATTTTTTAATTTTTCTTTTGTAGAGATGAGGTCTCACAGGCTGGTTTAGAATTCCTGACCTCAAGCAATCCTCCTGCCTTGGGCTCCCAAACTGCTGGGATTACAGATGTGAACCATCACGCCCAGCCTCCTTACCTGTCTTTGTTTGTTTGAGACGGAGTTTCGCTCTTGTTGCCCAGACTGAAGTGCAATGGCATGATCTCGGCTCAGTGCAACCTCCACCTCCCGGGTTCAAGCGATTCTCCTGCCTTAGCCTCTTGAGTAGCTGAGATTACAGGCATGTGCCACCACGCCTGGCTAATTTTGTATTTTTAGTAGAGACGGGGTTTCTCCATGTTGGTCAGGCTGGTCTTGAACTCCTGACCTCAGGTGATCTGCCTGCCTCGGCCTCCTAAACTAAAGTGCTGGGATTACAGGCGTGAGCCACTGCACCCGGCCGGCCTTTTTACTTTTTTTTTTTTTTTTTTTTTTGAGACGTCTCGTTCTGTCGCCCAGGCCGGAGTGCAATGGCTCGATCTCGGCTCACTGCAAGCTCCGCCTCCTGGGTTCACGCCATTCTCCTGCCTCAGCCTCCCGAGTAGCTGGGACTACAGGCACCCACCACCACACCCGGCTAATTTTTTGTATTTTTAATAGAGACAGGGTTTCACCGTATTAGCCAGGATGGTCTCGATCTCCTGACCTTGTGATCCACCCGTCTTGGCCTCCCAAAGTGCTGAGATTACAGGCTTGAGCCACCACGCTCAGCCCCTTTTTACTTTTTAAGGCTTAATAATATTCCATTTTCTGGATCTGCCACATTTTGTTTATCCATTCATCCATTGTGGAAACCTGGATTCCTTCCACATTTTCGCTGTTGTGAATAATGACCACTGCTGTGAACATTCCCCGTCGGAGTGCACACATCTGTTCGCCTACCTGCTTTCAGCTCTTTTGGGTATATACCCCAAAGCAGAATTGCTGAATCCCGTGGCAGTTCTGTTTTTAGTGTTTTGAGGAATGAGAATTCACCTCGATTTTGCATGAATCCCACTCTTAGCATGGCACTGCCCTCTCTCCCCTCTCCCCTTACCTCTGGTGAGGGAGTTGGAGGATGGTGGACTTCAAGCTGAGCACAGTCTGGAGGAACCGTCTCCTGCAGCCTACATGGGAAGCTCCCTCTTGGGGGATGGGGGTTGTCCAGGGGACCCCACCTGTTTCCGACCTTTCCCTGTGGCCCTCCCACAGCTCCTCCAGCTGGTCCCTGCCTTCCAGTCTCCTGTACCCTGCCAGGGGCCCTCCTCCACTGGCGCTGGTCTTTTGTCTATGGATTCATCTTTATTTTCTCCCTTACTCTCTTTGTGATCATTTCAGAGGGGTCTGGGGAGAAGGGCGGTCTGGAGCTGGCCTTAGTCCTGCCTTTCGTGAGGCACACAACAGTGTTCGAGCTCCAGGGGTCCTCCTGCCGGTCAAGCGGGGGGCCGGCCGTGAGGACTAAGCAGTCCAGAGGCAGCCCCGCTGTACATGAAGCCGGGCACGTGCTGGGTTGGGGGATGTCCTGGCACAGATTACTGTGCAAAGCCACAGAGGGCCACACGGCCTGAGGCCCCGCGCCGGGAGCTGGCGCTGGAGCAGCGGGAGGTTGAGCAGACGGCGCTTTAGAAAGTGCCCCCTGGCCGCTGAGGGAGCCAGCTCTGAGGGTCAGCGCGTGCTGGGTAGGAGAGGTGAAGGGGAGCTGGCGCCGAGGCCCTCGCCGACCCGCTGCCCTTTCCCCGCAGGTGTGCGAGCCGCCGGAGCGCAGGCGCCCGGGCCGCCACTGGAGCGTCAGCATCGACGAGCGCCGGCGGCTGGCCATGCTGGGCGGCCGGGAGAGGCCGGGCGCCGCCGGGGCCCCGCTACACTGCAGGGTGCGCGGGGGCGGGTCCTCCCAGCCGGGTCCCAGCCCCGCCCCGCCCCGCCCCGCCCCTCCACCTTGCCTCCCTGGACTCAGTCCAACTGGGCCCTTTACCCTGCCGCTCCCGGGCCCCACCCTTATCCCCTTCCCGCCCCTCAAGGCTCCCTGACCCACCCTCGCCCGCAGGACATCGTGCAGATGGTAGCCCAGCTGGTGTCAGAGGACGTGGACAAGGACGTGCTGTTTCCCCACCCGCTGAGGTCCACCGAGTCCACCAACGCCTTCCAGGCCTTCCTGGCGCGGAGTGCGCCTTTCTGGCATAATGCGACTTTCGAGGCCCGGGCCTCGAAGTCACCCCCTTCCTAAGAGCCCGACTCAGCCCATTGTGTGTCTTCCAGTGCCTTTCCTTGGGGGCCCAGGGTGGGGGCAGCCTCTGCGCCTTCTTTGTGCCCCACCGGGGTTATCCCGACCACCCATGATGGTCAGGCAGAACCTGGCTCTGGACAGCCTGCAGCTCCTGAGGCCTTGGAGACCGGGCTAGGGGCTATCAGAGGCCATCTAGGGGAGGGAAGTACTGCCCCAGGTCAGTTTGAGGGGGCTCTGGCAAGGCCTGGGTAGCAGGAGCTTGCCCTCGGGACCGCTGGAAGGAGGCCTCGGGGTACCTGGGCCTGTCTGAGGTGCACTGGTGTCCTGGGAGGCCCCAGTGGCAGGCGCTGCCTAGAGACTCAGCTCCTTTGCTGGCCTGGTCTGGGGAACTGGGTACCTGCCTGCACCAGGCTGTGAGATGGGCCGGGGAGAGTTCTCCAGGGGGTGGGGTCTCACATTGGGTCCTGCCTCTGAAGACCCAGAAGGGCGCACGGGATCCCACGGGTGCTGTGGTGGGGAGCAGCAAGCCCAGGGACCCAATACGGTGCCCAGCTTAGAGGGAGGCTGTCTGGAGGCAGAGCTGCCTCCTGGCCTCTGGACAGCGATGCTGGTGGTGGCCGAGGGCCAAGGGGGTAGCCTACACAGGGGGTCTGAGCAACTGCTTACCTGTCAGCTGCAGAGTTGGCTGGAGCAGGGGCCTGTGGGTCATGGTCCACTGGGTGACTGCCTTGTTTCCAGGCTGCAGGGCCCTCGGAATGGTGGTGTCCCAGCTGCATTTTGGGGATACTAAGTTGCAGGAGGACTGGATTGGGAGGCGGGGCAGGAGGGCTGTGAGCATGGGTTCCCAGCCCGGGGTGGGTGGGGGTGGGGAAAGGGCCCTGGACTCCGGGACTGACCGTTAGGGGCCTGACTGGGCTTCTGTGGAGGTGGCTAAGTGGAGGAGGCTTTGGGGCAAGCGGAGGTGATCACTCCTGGGCCCCAGGTGAGGGCAGGAGCTGGACCTGTGCGGTGGCCTGGACCACCAGACACACACAAGCTGGCTGTGCTGCCCACCTGGCCTCCACCCCTCCCCTTCCCACCGCTGAGAAGCCACCTGCTGCCCTGACACTGGATCCCTGGCCTGACTTGAATCCTCTGCACCTGCCTGTGTCCCCTTCTTACTGTAAGACTCAGTGAAGTTCCCTCCTCCTTCGGGAAGTCTTCCAAGATTACACAGCCAGGTGCCCCCCTTCTCTCCCAAGTCCTCTGAATGTCATTTGGTGCACCCTAGGGATCCTCTGCATTTCTCAGGAGCCCTAGGGTAGGTGGATGGAGGGCAGATCCTCCAGGAGCTAGAGCAGGTGTCCTTAAGGGTGTGGTGAGTTTTGGGCAGGGCATTGGGGCCATAATGACCCACCCCCTCTGAGGTCCCTGATGATGATGTGGGGAATGGGGTCCTATGGGCCCAGCTCCATGCCAGGCAGGAAGATGCAGGTGAGCCCTGCATCCCGAGGTGTAAACAGGGCAGAGCGGAGCTGACAGGTAAGCAGTTGCCATGGGGATGGCGAGCTGGGCAGTCCTCTGTTCCTGGGTGGCTTTGAAGGACCCCTTGTTATGACTGTGACTTGGGGATGGGCTGGGCTCATCCCGCCAGCTCTCCTGCCCTCGTTTGGGTGTCTCCTGAGGCAGCAGTCAGAGGGTGGTGGTCCAGGACGCTGGCGATGCTGGGATGGTTGCCCTCTCTGCTCCATGAGGTCTCCCTACAGAGCGCCTCCCCCATGGTGGCAGCAGAGGCAAAACCCTGGCCTCCTTCAGGCTGAGGCCCAGAGCCGACCTCCTGGTGGGTAAGGTGGCCACAGGGCCAGCCGGCAGCAGGGTATTGGCACTGAGACGCACAGGCCTCTCCAACAGAGGTGGTGCCAGGACAGAGGCAGTGCCTGGAGACTGCCTGGGTTGTCACAACTGGGATTTGTGTACTAGTTTTCTGTAGCTGCCATAAAAATTGCCACAAATTCAGTAGGTTTTGGTTTTTCTTTTTTTTTTTTTGGTGTTGGTGGGGGCGGGGGGGCAGGCTTCTATGTTGCCCAGGCTGGTCTTGAACTATTGGACTCAAGTGATCCCCCCACCTTGGCCTCCTGGGTAGCTGGGACTGCAGGCGCATCCAACCACACCCGGCTTTTTTTTTTTTTTTTTAAGTTTTTGTAGAGAAACAGTCATGGTATGTTGCCCAGGCTGGTCTTGAACTCCTCGACCCAAGCAATCATCTTGCCTCAGTCTCCTGAGTAGCTGGGGCTATAGGAGTGTTCCACTGGTACCTGGCTTTGAGTGTTTTAAAACAACAGTAATTTATTAGCTAAGTTTTATAGAAGTTCAAAATGGGTATCTTTGGGCTCAGAATGAGGGGCTGGCAGAGTTCTGTTCCTTCTGGAGGCGCCAGGGGAGACTCTGTTTCCCTGATTTTTCCAGCCTCAAGAAGCTGCCCACATTCCTTGACTGGTAGTTCTGGTCTCCTTTGGAGCGGCAGTGCCCCTTTCTGCCCTGCCCTTCTCTGCCCACCTCTCCTCTGCCTCCCTCCTGCACCCTGAAACACCCTTGTGGCGACGCTGGGCCCACCCGGAAGATCCAGGGTCGCCTGCTTGCTTTCGGGTGAACTGGTTAGCGCCCTTCCTAACCTGCCACTTAACCCACTTAACGCAGCCTGCCCCAAGGTTCTGGGGATTTGTGCACAAGTATCTGTGGGAGGGGCATTCTGCCTTCCACAGGGGCTGCCGGCACCTGGTGGGTAGAGGCGGGGGTGCTGTGCTGCTCAGGATCCCGAAGTGCACGGGCAGCCCCAAACCACGAGGGCCCGGCAGGAAACCCTGGGGCAGAGGAGGGTTCGTGGGGCGGGAGCGCATGTGAAGCCCACCTTGCAAGGAGAGGGGCACGCTCGTCTCGGGACGGCAGAGGGCGGGTCTCCGAGGCGCGTGGAATCAAGGGGACGGAAGAAGCAGTCTCGGGAGTGGGAAGGCTCCTGGGAGGGGCGTGAGGATCTCCCGAAGTATCGCAGCAGCAGTGAGGTGCTTAGGCCGTCGCCCCGGCCGCCACTGCGCCTCCCTACCCGCAGGCCTCCGCAGCGCCACGGGCGGCCGCGCGGGGTAGCGTTTGGGGGCTCCCGGGGACGCGGTCTCCGGCTCGCAGGTCCGCCCAGGGTTGGCCGCGTGGTCCCCCGGGCTTCCCACGCCTGATTCGAATTGTGATTCCGGCTGGCTCCGGACCGAGCCGAGGCCGCTCCGGCACCACACAGGAGCCGCGCGGGCGGGGGCGCGGGGCGCCTGGGAGATGTAGTTCGCGGCCTGCCTCTGCGCACCAGACAATGCCCGGCGCTGCCCCGCTGGAGAAACACCTTCCTTGGCTTTGCAGAAACACCGCTTACTATTAATACAGCAACGAATACAGCTTTAAAAACGCACCCACAGTGTCCTCCCTGGAATAACAGCTGTTAACATTACCTGAAGGTTATCCCAGATATTTCTAAATGTATATGGGGAGATAAAAGGATGTAATGGAAATACAGAAATACGTGTCGAGCTGCTACTTATACACTTTTAAATATTTAAAGAAAAAAATTGCTAAAAGCAGATGAATGCTTCTTCACCTCAAGTTTAAAAGTCTCCTTAGGATGGTCGGGCGCTGTGGCTCAGGCCTGTAATCCCAGCACTTTGGGAAGCCAAGGCAGGCAGATCACTTGAGCTCGGGAGTTGGAGAACAGCCTGGGCAATATGGCGAAGCTCCACCCATATTGAAGATACAAAAATTAGCTGGGCATGGTGGTGCGCGCCTGTAGTCCCAGCTACTTGGGAGGCTGAGGTGGGAGGATCGCTTGAGTCCAGGAACTTGAGGCTGCAGTGGGCCAAGATAGCCCCACTGCGTTTGAGCCTGGGTGACAAGAGTGAGACCCTGTCTCCAAAAAAAAAAGTCTTCTACGATTATTTTTAGAAATTACAAAAACATCAGGAGATGGGTGTGTTTGGTTTTCAGCAGCACAGCACGGTTCGGCTGAGGTGGCACAGGCTGACTTCTGCCTGTGAATGGTGAAAAACTAGCACTGTCATTTCTGTATCCCCTGGCAGGGTATTTCTTACCGGAAGATCAAAGCTCACTACCAGTATTTGACCCACTGAAAGTCTTTGTTTTGATTTACATCTTTACTGGTTGGACTTAAGATCAGTTTTTGTGGCCGGGTGCGGTGGTTCAAGCCTGTAATCCCAGCACTTTGGGAGGCCGAGGCGGGCGGATCACAAGGTCAGGAGATCGAGACCACAGTGAAACCCCGTCTCTACTAAAAATACAAAAAATTAGCCGGGCGCGGTGGCGGGCGCCTGTAGTCCTAGCTACTCAGGAGGCTGAGGCAGGAGAATGGCGGGAACCCAGGAGGCGGAGCTTGCAGTGAGCCGAGATCGCGCCACTGCACTCCAGCCTGGGCAACAGCGTGAGACTCCGTCTCAAAAAAAAAAAAAAAAAGATCAGTTTTTGTTGTTGTTGTTGTTGTTGTTTTTAGACAGGGTCTTGCTCTCCCACCCAGGCTGGAGTGCAGGGCTCTTAAATCTTCCTCTCATCCTGCTGTTTTATCGTCTAGTATTTGAATTCCTGATTGTTGAATTCATGCTGCTATGAAGATCTGAAAGCAGTCCTGTGGAGTCCTCTTCTGTTTCTTCAGTTGTGTTTTTTTATTCATTTATTTTTTTTTTTAATTTTTGTTTCTTTGAGACGGAGTCTCACTGTGCTGCCCCCAGGCTGGAGTGCAGTGGTATGGTTTCGGCTCCGGGGTTCATGCAATTCTCCTGCCTCAGCCTCCTGAGTAGCTGGGACTACAGGCACGCACCACCATACCCAGCTAATTTTTGTTGTTGTTGTTGTTGTAGTTTTAATAGAGATGAGGGTTCACCAAGTTGGCCAGGCTTGTCTCGAACTCCTGACCTCAGGTAATCCTTCTGCCTTGGCCTCCCAAAGTGCTGGGATTACAGGTGTGAGCCACCGCGCCCGGCCCTGTTGTGTTCTCTTCCATACCGGTTTCTCACCGGCCCCTCACACCCTCGCTGAATTGTTTTTCTGTTGTTGAATGACATGGATGTGGTCATGTGCCACCTCAGCAATGTTCCCACCTCAGCCTCTGGGGATATGCCACTACTTCTGTCACTTCTGTCCTGACGCGAAAGCTCTTTCCTGAATGCCTATTCGCTCCTTTTTTTTTTTTTCTTTTGGAGACGGAGTCTCACTCTGTCGCCCAGGCTGGAGTGCAGTGGCACAAACTCGGCTCACTGCAAGCTCCACCTCCCGGGTTCACTCCATTCTCCTGCCTCAGCCTCCCGAGTAGCCGGTACTACAGGTGCCCGCCACCATGCCTGGCTAATTTTTTCTATTTTTTAGTAGAGACGGGGTTTCACCGTGTTAGCCAGGATGATGTTGATCTCCTGACCTCGTGATCCTCCCGCCTCGGCCTCCCAAAGTGCTGGGATTACAGGCGTGAGCCACCGCACCCGACCGGATTCTTCTTAATTCTTTGTTTTTATTGTTTGACTTACCTGAGGTCTTTGGACTTTGCCTCTGAGCTGGCTTAAGGGCAATCCACCTTTTTCACTGGTCTGGAGTGGGGAGGCAGAGTAGGGGTCGGCTGGAGGAACAGGGCTCTGTGCTGTCTTTTGAGAGTTTACTAAACGTCACTCTGCATGGTAAGGGGTGTGTCCTCTCCGCTGCGGTGTCCTGGCTTGAAGTTCAGATTGTCTCCCTGGGACACCAGACCCTGCGCCGTACTCCCTCCTAAGGACAGCTTTGACTGTCTCCCCTCCAGCAGTCAGTTCTCTCCACCCCCAACAGGAGAAGGAGCAAAGGCTGGTGTCTGCAGGAGTCTCCCCTCCAGGCCAAGGCCAGGGGAGAGTGTGCATGTCACTGTCAGGATGTGTCCTGGTGGCGTGGCCGGGTTTTCAGGGTGAAGCGCCTCCGTTTCTGGGATGGCAGCGGAAGCAGGCACTACACACACAGCTTCGGGGGCTCTCCCCATGCCTCCTAGCTGCCTGGCACTTTCTGTTGTTTCTGGCTAACTTTCTGACCATGCCAGGAGTTGGTGGAAGGAGATCTCAGGCCGCAGCGTTGCTTTCCCGCTGAGGAGACAGAGGTAGGCCGGGGCTGTAGGACAGGGGAGGCAGCAGCCCCACCTTCTTTCTAGGGAGACACTGCCTGTCTGTCATTGCCCCTCTCCTGCACCTGGCCCCTGGCTGTCTGCTCTTCCCACCCAATCACCAGCAAGCCAGCTCCTGTTCCCTGCGGCCCGTAGGATGTGTCCTGGGACCCACAGCCCTCTCTCCCCAGAGACAGCACTGCCTTGCAGCTTCGGTTCCTGGCCCTGTGCTAACCCTGGCAGGGTTTTCCTTTCTAGTCTGCTCTGCAGCCAAGACATTGTGGCCACTGCTCTCCTCGGGACCCCCACCTGGCTTTCTCCCAGCACATGCTGTTTTCTGCCCACCTGGCTGGTGTCCTGTGTGCCGGATTCCCTATGCTCTGTCCCCAGCACCCTGACCACATCTGTCCCACCTGCCTAGATCTTGAACCGTGGGCACAGGGCTCCCTCCTGATAGCCCTGAACACTCCGCTCCATGTCCTACAGGGAGGGATGTCCCAGGTAGATGTCAGCTCCCTCCAGTCACTGACCTCCAGCATCTGAGCAGGCAGGGCCGAGACCCATGGTGCTGCTCAAACCAGCAGCCTGGAGCCCCAAGACAGCTCCTTTTCCTCACCTCCCCCAACACTGATGTTGCACCTGTCTCCAAGCCACTGTGGGACCATCTGTTTTTCTCCATCTGGGAAGCCCCCTTCCCACCTCATGCTCTTCCTGGCTGGGGCGTCTGGGTCACTGGACTCTCCTCTCGTTAGACCTGTGCACGCACGCACACACACACACACACACACACACACACACACACACACACACACAGGAGGGCATCCTGACAGGTGGTGGGGAGGGAGGGCAGCTGCCTCACTGTGGAAAGGGCACGGCCGCTCCCGGACTCCAGCCCTGTTAGGGCTGGGGAGGTCAGCAGGCGCTGGGTTCCAGCCTCAAGTGGGGTCTTCGGAGGTGGCCTTTGGGCACAGGCACCTCCTCTGTGGCCTTCTCACCAGGTCACAGTTCAGGGAGGCTTTGCCGCCTACAGAGCCTGCCCACACCAAGGCGCGCACGGTCACCGGTCCAGAGATGCCATGCGGGCTGGGCGGCGAAGGCCAAGGACACACGCTGCCTGGTGTCGGGGGCAAAGGTTAGGCCTGGAAGGGAGGTGTGGGGTGGGGACCCCGAGGCCAGGGCTGGGCCGCTGAGCTTCAGGGCCCTTGTTGGGGGTCAGGGGGGAATGCCGGAGGACCCCAGCATCAGGAGGAACCCCCTGGAGAGTTATGGCAGGACTCACCTGTGGGGCACAGGAAGAATCACCAGGGAAAGGACCCTTGTGGAGGATCCCCCTCTACCCCCAGGGCACTAGGGGAGGATCTACCAGGGGGGTCTGGTGGAAGGGCCCACCCGGGAAGCGGCGCGCGGGGAGGACTCGGGGGCGCCGGGAGGAACTGTCCGGGAAGGGGCGCGCGGGCCGCGGGCGGCGCGGGGTCGGTAACGGCCCGCGCGGTGGGCGGCGGCGCCCGAGGCCCCTCCCCGCCGCCCGCGGCCGCTCCTCCTCTTCCTCTCCCGCCCGCGCCGCGGCCCTCCCGTCCCTGCGCGGCCTCGGCGGCCTCGGCGGCGGCGGCGGCGGCGGCGGCGGCAGCAGCGCGGCCCCTTTAAACGCCTGCGGCGCCCCCCGCCCCCGCCATCGCGCCTCCATTTTCCCGGCCGCCCGCGCCGAGCGCCGCGCCCGCCCCGGGCCCCTCCGCCGCCGCCGGCCCGGACATGGCCGCCAACATGTACAGGGTCGGAGGTAAGGCCGCACCGCCTTTATGCCCGGCCCCGACCCGCCCGCAGCCCCCACCCACCGCCGCTGCCGCCTCCCCCGCCCCTCCGCCCCGCAGGCCCCGCGCCCCCCGTCCGCCCTCGCGGCCCCCGGCTCCTTCCCGAACCTCCCCCCGCAGTGCTCACCCCAACCCAAAATGGCCCCGCGGGTCGGCCCCATCGGGGGCGGGCGGGGCGCGGCGGCCCGGGGGTGGGGGGCGGCCCACCTGTTGGGGCCGAGGGGGCGGCCGCGGGGGTGGCGGGGGGGCGCGGGCGGCCGGGGACATCCGGGGGGCCGGGGCCGGGAGCCCCCCGCGGGAGCACGTGGCCTTGGGAGGCGCCGGCTGCCGGTCTGGGAGCAGGAGTTTTGGGGCTGTGGGGTCTCCCCCGGCCCGCGGCCCTGTGCTAGGACTCCGGTGCGTCCCCTCTGCGGATGGGGAGCCCCGGTGAGGGGCCGCGTTCCTCCCTAGAGCCCTCCTGCAGCCTGGCCCCGGGGCTTCCCCCCGCAGGGCTCTCTCAGGGGGTCTTCAGCAGGGAGCGAGTATCCCGAGCACGCCTCTAAGTCCCCCCAAACTTTTCCCTGCCTCCCGCTCACCTCAGCCCATTCGGGAGGCGCTTTGCTAGGGTTGGGGAGAGGCCGGAGGGTCCCCTGGGCAGGGGCCCGGGGCTTCCTCTCTGGGTCAAGCCTCCTGTTGCTCGGGCCCCGCGGGCCTGCAGCTTTGGGCCTTGCCCTCCTTCGAGTGCCTGGGACTCCGTGGGGTCTTTCACAGGGAGATGGGGGGTCGTGCGCATTCCATCATTCCATCAGTGCCTCCCTCCCCGGGACTCTTGAGACCCCTCCCTGCCTGTGACCCTCTCGGCAGGTGCCCATTGCCTCTCCCACCTGCAGCCTGCGCTGCAGGAGGGAGCTGGGGTCTCTCTCGCTCTGACCTGATCCCCATGCCCGTGACCCCGAGTGCCCAGAACACGCCGTGTCCCTCGAGCGTGGCCTCTGCTGCCTTGGACGCCGTGTGGTCTCGCCGGCCAGCCCTGTGACCTTGGGGACTGTGGGAGCCCCCTACACCCCGTCTGTGAGATGGGCGGTCAGTCTGCATCAGCAGCTCTGGGCCTCCCCTGTCCTCTCACAGAGGCGGTGGGCCTGTGCCCATCCAGCGTCAGCCCCCTCCCACAGCTTCATACAGCTTTGCCAGGTCCCTGTGTGGACACAGGTGGGCTCAGCCCACCCCACGCCTGGGGCAGCCTGGGTGTGGGGTCCCTTGAGGGAGCGACCTGTTTCTTCCTGTTCTTTCTCCCCACCTGGAGACCCCCCTTCCAGCCTGACATGAGGGCCCAGTTTCTCATCCCGGTAGAGAGGATGCCTACTGCCTGGGCTCCAGCCGGGCCCACTGCGCATGGTTTTGGGATTGGTCCCAAGAAGATTTCTCCCTGCCCCCACCCAGGCTGGGGTTGGGGAGTGGTGGCGGCTTTGGGCTCTAGGGCTGGGGACACCCCGACCCCGACTCGTGCCTTCCCAGTGGCTGCATTGCTCGGCCTTCAGGCCCGCCTGCCTGTGAACTTGGCGCCAGCCTGGCTGCCCCCCCACCGTCCCGTGCCTCGGTTTCCCCATGGTGTGGGTGAGGACCTCGTCTCTCAGTCATCCTTCTGTGCCCTGTGGCAGCTGTGCTGTGGCTGACGAAAGCCAGGACCCTGCCTTGTCCCGTCCCGGAGGTGCAGCTCCCCTGGGCCCTGCACAGGCTTGGGAGGAGCCCTGTGTGGGTCTGCACCGCCCTCCCTGAACCCTCTGTCCCTCTGTGCCTGGAGGCCCGTCCCGGGGCCTCCCTGACCCACAACGCTCCAGTGCTGTGAGGCTGGGTGGCCTGGACCCCCAGGCTGTGGCGGAGGTGCCCACCATGCCTGGCGGAGATGTTGCTGGTCTCTCTCTGTGATGAGGAGCATGGCAGGTTGGGTGCTGTCTGCTGGCAACACAGCCACGCGTGGGATCCAGACTGCTGCTGTGTGTGCAGTCCGTGGTCACTGTGGCCAGGTGTGCTCAGGGTTGTCAGGCCCTCCGTGTGCCCACCCCAAGGACGTCCTCTCCCTGCAGGTGAGACTGTGGGCCTCTCCCGCTCTCCTCTGACAGTCCCTATAGGAGAAGCGGCGTTTATCCCTGGCTTCTGGACCCGAACCCCGGGTTCCGGCAGGACCCCGGCAGGGCCTGTGGTTGCAGTGAGCTGGGTGTTGTAGGTTGGCTTCCTGTCTTGGTGCTCGCCCCAGGAGGTGGGTGTCTGGATTCTTGAGCCCCCAGACAAGAGAGAGGAAGGTGTCTCCTGAACAGCCTTTGTCCGTCTGTCACCGGCTGCCTGGCATGGGCCCCGTTTGGGCGGCCGTCCTGGCCTGTGAGAGCTGCTGGCAGGGACTCAGCCTGGGAAGGGGCTTGCTCCTGCCCCCTCCCCCCCGCAAAGGGACCTCATGTGTAGAGGCGCCAAATTTAGTTAAAAAAAGTACAGGATGCCCAGGCAAGTTTGAGTTTCAGATAAACAGAAATTTATTAGTGTAAGTATGTCCCAAATATGGCATGGGACATACTTGTCCCAGAAGATTCTTATCTGACATTCACAGTTATCTGGGCATCCCGTATTTTAGCTGGCAGACTGCTCTGAGGCCCTGCCAGGTCGGGCTGGGCAGGGTGAAGGTGTGGCAGCAGCATTTTTGTGCCAGCTGAGCTGGGTGAAGTGGTGAGCGGGAGAGAACGGCCTGTTTCTTCCCCGTGGAGTGCCCTGGCCATGGACAGAGGCCTGCTGTCCGTGCCTGTGAGGGCAGCGGATGGCCTGGGCAAGGGTGGCGGGGTCAGGGTTCCCTGACCTCTGCTCCTTAAGGGTTGTCCATCCCGAAGGTTGGAAAGGCTTGGAGCCTGCTGTGGGCTGAGAGGCCCCAGGGCGATGGCGGGCTGTTTCCTCCCTGGGTTGAACATGAAGATGTTAGATAGCATCCAAACAGGACAGCAGAAATCAGTGCCTGCGAGCCACCTGCAGCTTGCTCATGTGGGGGCTTTGCTTCTCAGTGGACAGACCGTGACCGTTTTGCCTTGGGTGTTCCTGTTCTTCATTGCAAGAGGTTAACACCCCATCTTTTGGATTTTTTTTTTTTTTTTTTGAGACAGAGTCTTGCTGCCTCCCAGGCTGGAGTGCAGTGGCGCAATCTCAGCTCACTGCAAGCTCCGCCTCCCGGGTTCACGCCATTCTCCTGCCTCAGCCTCCTGAGTAGCTGGGACTGCAGGTGCCCGCCACCACGCCCGGCTAATTGCTTGTATTTTTAGTAGAGACGGGGTTTCACCGTGTTAGCCAGGATGGTCTCGATCTCCTGACCTCGTGATCAGCCCGCCTCGGCTTCCCAAAGTGCTGGGATTACAGGCCTGAGCCACCACGCCCGGCTGAATTTTGTTTTGTTTTGTTTTGTTTTAATTTTCTTTTGAGATGGAGTCTCGCTCTGTGGCCCAGGCTGGAGTGCAGAGGTGCGATCTCAGCTCACTGCAGCCTCCACCTCCTGGGCTCAAGCAGTTTCCTGCCTCAGCCTCCCAAGTAGCTGGGACTAGCCAGACGCCACCACACCTGGTTAAGTTTTACATTTTTAGTAGAGATGGGGTTTCTCCATGTTGGTCAGCTGGTCTCGAACTCCTGATCTCAAGTGATCCACCTGCCTCGGCCTCCCAAAGTGCTAGGATTACAGGCGTGAGCCCACGCCTGGCCTTTTTGTTTTAATTTTAGTATAGGTTGAGGCTGGGTAACAGAGCGAGACTCCGTCTCAAAAAAAAAAAAAATTAGTGTAGTTTGAAAAGATGCCAGAAAGCCTCTGCCCCTGCAGGGCCCTGGCCTCTGGCGTAGCCTGCGCAGAAGCACCCGGTCCGTGCTGCTGGTCTTCCCTGGGCTTGGCGTGTGCCATCATCTGCTCTCTGTGGTGCTGTTAGAAGTGCTGCTTTCGTATTTTTGTTCTGGTGTTTTTTTTGAAGTTTAAACTTTATTGCTCTACATACTTGCCAGCGGGGAAAAAAGTAAACTTAAAAAACATTTCAGATTTTAGAGGGCTGCAGCCAGCACCCTACCCTGCAGTGCTGAGTGCACCGTGTCCCTCGACACTTGCTGCTCCATGGGCCGACTTTTGGGGTCCCACCCGTGTAAGAAAGCAGGGAAGAGCCCTGGAGACAGCCATCCCGTGAGCACCAGGAGCGGGAGTTGTAGAAGTGGCCGGGGACCCGGGTGTGATGTCCTGGAGGGGATGGCGTGGGGCTGTCTCGCTTGGCCTGTGAGGATCGGCCTAAGCACTGCGCCATTGGCAGCCCTGGCTCGCTCTCCAGGCAGGATGGGCCACTGAGCTGCTCCTGCGTCAGCCTCCCGAAGTGCTGGGATTACAGGCGTGAGCCACTGCGTCTGACCCTTTTTTTTTTTTTTTTTTGAGACAGTCTCACTCTGTCACCCAGGCTGGAGGGCAGTGGCACAATCACAGCTCACTGCAACCTCTGCCTCCTGGGTTCTAGCGATTCGCCTGCCTCAGCCCCCTGAGTAGCTGGAATTATAGGCACGCACCACCACACCTGGCTGGTTTTTGTGTTTTTAATGGAGACGGGGTTTTACCATGTAGGCCAGGCTGGTCTCGAACTCCTGACCTCAGGTGATCCGCCTGCCTCGGCCTCCCAGAGTGCTGGGATTACAGGCGTGAGTCACTGTGCCTGGCCCCATATTGTTCTGAGTGGAGAGTTTGACCATTAAGCTCTCAGATTAATAAAAAAAGTAGCTGTCAATGAGAGATATTGGAATGAATCGTCCAAAGAAGCATATCCCTCATGCCCGACTGTGGCAGTGCCATTCCCGCCCGTGTGTGTGGGCTCGGGTGTCAAGACTGCTGCAGTGGTCCTGCAGGCGTCCTACCTAGAGGTGGGTCCCCAGCTGCGCATCTGGACGCTGGTCAGCAGGTGAGGCCAGGATGCCAGGGGAGGTGCCGTGTGCCTGGCCAGGTGCCTGGAGGAGCACTGGCTGCAGGGCCTTCTTCCTCCTCCAGCTGAACTTGGGGTGCTCTTGCCAGATTATGGGCTGAGTCCTGCTAGGGATGGGGGCCCCCATTCCCCAAGAGGAGCCCACCCTGAGACCCTGTTGGGGGGCAGCTTAGACGCTACCTTAGACTCCAACAGGCTGTCTTGAGAGCGTGTAATTATGTTTTTTTTTCAACAAGGTCTCCTGTTGCCTAGGCTGGAGTGCAGTGGCACCATCACAGCTCACTGCAGCCTCCACCCCCCAGGCTCAAGCGATCCTCCCACCTCAGCTTCCTGAGTAGCTGAGACCACAGGTGCACACCACCATACCCAGCTAATTTTAAAATTTCTTACAGAGGTGGAGTCTGTATGTTGCCCAGGCTGGTCTTGAACTTCTGTACTCAAGCGATGCGCTTGCCTTGGGCTCCCAAAGTGCCGCTGGGGTTGCAAGGTTGTGAGCTACCATGCCCGGCAGAGCATTTAGTATTCTGCAAATGGTCTTTCCTTGTGTGCTGCCTGGGCTCGCTGCTTTCTGGGGCTCTCGTGTTGCTGGTGTCCCCACCCCCACCTCCACCCCAGCTGGCCTGCTCCGTTCCTGTCCCTGTGGGCTCGTGTCTGAGTGTGCAAGCTGGGGAATCTTGGTGGCAATGGAGCCAAGCCCAGTGAGGCTGGAGCCACCCTCATAGTGCAGGGCCACCCAGCACCCCGCACCCCTATACCCCACCCACCCCCCAGCATGCCCCCCGCACCCCTATACCCCACCCACCCCCCAGCATGCCCCCCGCACCCCTATACCCCACCCACCCCCAGCATGCCCCCCGCACTCCTATACCCCACCCACCCCCCAGCATGCCCCCCGCACCCCTATACCCCACCCACCCCCCAGCATGCCCCCCGCACCCCTATACCCCACCCACCCCCAGCATGCCCCCCGCACTCCTATACCCCACCCACCCCCCAGCATGCCCCCCGCACTCCTATACCCCACCCACCCCCCAGCATGCCCCCCGCACCCCTGAGACCAGGCCCCAGGCTGGCTTCTGGGGGCTTTGCACCACCCACTAGGCTGTTCCCGCCTGGGCTATGCAGCGCACCTGAGGGGTCTGAGGTGACCGCTCCTCAGAGCCGCCCTGCAGCCTCCCCGGGGCTGGCCTCAGCACTGCAGCCCCATGATCTGGCCTGGCGTGGGCTCTGCTGCTTTCTCTGCCTGGACAGCCCTGGTGGCCTGAGGAGCTCGAGTGCCCCTCTGCCCCCAGAGCCCTTCCACGGTCAGGGCCTGAGCTCTGTGGGTGCCATTAGGAGGAGGGTTTACAGATCTGCGGCTGGGGGACCCCTGGGGCATGGAGGGACCCATGCGTCCCTTCCCATCTGTGCCCTGCCAGGCTGTCCTCACGGCAGCGTCGTCACAGGGGAGGAAACCGGGGCAGTGGCAGCCACTCCTGGTACCAAGCACACCTTAAAAATGAGCCCACGGAGGTTGCAGTTAGCCGAGATCACGCCACTGCACTCCAGCCTGGGTGACAGAGCAAGACTTCATCTCACCAAAAAAAAAAAAAAATGAGCCTCAAGGCCCATGCAGTTGGTCAGTGGTGGAATCAGGTGTGGGGCATGCCTGGTTCTGCCCTGGCTCATCCCCTGCCTTCAGAGGACAACAACGGCGCAGCGCACATGGGGGCAGGCCCTGAGGTGTGGCTTTCTCTGGGCTGGGCTGGGGCAGTTCTGGGGGAGGGGTGTGTTATGTCCCTTCCTCCAGGAGACACGGTGCCTGCGCCATCTGGCCACTTGCATGAGGGAACGTCTGTCTGCACCCCCTGTGGGCTGCTGTCCTCATCCCTGGCTGCTGGATGCACCTCGGACGCTGGGGCTCTGGTCTCTGATCCTTCCTGGACTTTGTGGGGACAGCGACGGAGGAGGAGGATGCCCCCGAGGATGGGCCAGGCACGAGGCTTGCAGCAGTTCCCAGGTTTTGCAAATAAAAATACAGGACACCCCTGCAGCATTTGGGACGTTGTCACATGGAGACCCGGCTCCTGGAGTAGGGGTGCTGGGGGCTTCCCGACAACTGTTGCTGTTTCTCTTGACTCTGTTCCCAAAAGGGAAAAAACAAGAAAGTTCCTGTCTGTGCTTCCTGGTGCCCCGTCTCTGACCATGGCAGACCTGGCTGTGGGTGAGCTCAGGAGAATGGGTTGTGCCCTGGAGGGTCCCGCACAGGCAGGGGCCACGGGCACCGCTCTGCAGCGCAGCTCTTGGTGCTCAATGATCTTGGGGGTCATGTCTGTTTTCCCCCAATCCTTTTGTGGCCCCATCCCCTACTTGCTAAAACTTATGTGTAACCCCAAAATTCACATATGTCACTTTCCCAGTCATTTGCGGGCACGCACAGGCCACTAAAAGCCCGAGTTGCGTGGTGCCTGGGTGCCTGCTGGGGTGAGTGAGGGACCCTGCCCTCTGCTACTGCTCTTATGTTGGAAGCAAATTGTCCTTTCTCCGTCTATTGAGGGCCGTGCTTCTTGCATTTGGGGGCTCTTGGTGCTTTTGCTTTTTTGATGCCCCTGGGGGAGGTACTGCAGTGCTGTCGAGTGTCCCTGGGCACAGGCAGACTGGGACGGGTCCCATGGAGAGAACGTGTGTTGGACAGGCTCTGTCCCCACGTCAGTTCAGTGTCAGAGAACAACAATAATTATCGTATAAAGTTCTTTGACAGAAACGTAAAATAAGACTGTTGAATATTGATTGGTTGCTGAAAATGTTGTGACCAGAGGCTCATAGGAACTTGACCCTGTATTTCCTGTAGGAACAGAGGTTTGGTGTTCAGTAGTTCAGTATTAGTGGTGACTTTGTAGAACATAATTACTGCGAATCATTAGAATTGACTCTGTGGGTGCGTGTATATTTTAAGTTAAAGCAAGGTTTAGGCTGAGCACAGTGGCTCACACCTGTAATTCCAGCACTTTGGGAGGCTGAGGCAGGCAGATCACTTGAGCTCAGGAGTTTGAGACCAACCTGACCACACAGCAAAACCGCATCTCTACTAAAAATACAAAAAAAGCCAGGCGTGGCGGTGCGTGCCTGTAATCCTAGCTGCTTGGGAAGCCAAGGCATGAGAATCACTTGAGTGCAGGAGGAAGAGGTTGCAGTTAGTGGAGATCGCACCACTGTACCCCAGCCTGGGCAACAGAGCGAGACTGTCTCAAAAAAAAAAAAAAAAAAAAAATTAGGTTTATTGAGATATACGTTTCACATGGGAACCCACTTATGTGTAGAGGCCTGTGATTTTCCACTCGTGCACAACTGTGTGGCCACTGCAGCTCTTCCACACCTGACATGCTTCCCTTGTGACCTTTTGTAGTCAGCCGCCTCTTCTCCCCCAGCTCCCAGCAACACTGACGTATTTTCTGTTCCTGCCGTTTTGCCTTGTCCAGAGTGTGGTAGAAGTGGAATTGCACAGTATGTGGGCTTTTGAGTCTGGCTTCTTTCTTATTTTTTGAGATAAGGTCTGTGTCACCCAGGCCGGAGTGCATTGGTACAATCATGGCTCACTGCAGCCTCTACCTCCCAGGCTCAAGTGCTCCTCCTGAATAGCCAGGACCACAGGTGTGCGCCACCACACTCAGCTAAGTTTTTCTGTATTCTGTAGAGATGGGGTCTTGTTATGTTCCTAGGCCGGTCTCAAACTCCTGGGCACAAGCTTTCCTTCCACTTCGGACTCCCATCGTGCTGAGGCTACAGGAGTAAGCTGCCGTGCCCAGCCTTACAGTCATTCTTGAAATCAAGTAGTGGGAATCCTTGAACTTTGTTCCTCATTTTCAAAATTGTTTAGCCTGTTCTGGTTCCTTGGCTTTCCCTTACAGAGTTTAGAATTGGCTTGTTGATTTCTACAGAAACCAAAAAGAAGTGTTTCTTTTCTTTTTTTTTTTTAAGATATCATCTTGCTCTGTTGCCCAGGCTGGAGTGCAGTGGTGTGATCTTGGCTTACTGTAGCCTCAGCCTCTTGGGCTCAAGTGATCCTCCCCGCTTCAGCCTCCTGAGTAGCTGGGACTACAGGCATACGCCACCATGCCTGGCTAGTTGTATTTATTTTTGTAGAGATGGGGTCTCACTATGTTGCCCAGACTAGTCTCCAACCCCTGGCCTCAAGTGATCCTCCTGCCTTGACTCCCAAAATGCTGGGATTATAGGCATGAGCCATTATGCCCAGTCTCACCTTGCACTTTTATGTGATAGAAATGGCTTCTTTCCTTTAACTTCACAAGCCAACTTCTGCTAGCTTCAGATTTTTCTTCTGCAGCCTCCACACCTCCCTCAGCCTTCATAGAACTGAAGGGAGTTAGGGCTTGCTCTGGCTGAGGCTCTGGCTGAAGGGAATGTGTCTGCTGTGATTTCCCGTCCTGGCCACTTCAGCTTTCTCCCTATCAGTACTGAGGCTGTTTAGCTTTCTTATCATTCTTGAGTTCACTGGAGCAGCACTGTTTTCTTTTTTTTGAGATGAAGTCTCGCTCTGTCACCCAGGCTGGAGTTCAGTGGCATGATCTTGGCTCATTGCAACCTCCACCTGGGTTCAAGCGATTCTCCTGCCTCAGCCTCCCAAGTGGCTGGGACTACAGGCACATGCCACCACACCTGGCTAATTTTTTTGTATTTTTGGTAGAGACGGGGTTTCATGATGTTGGCCAGGCCAACCTCCAGCTCCTGACCTCAAGTGATCCACCGGCCTTAGCCTCTCAAAGTACTGGGATTACAGGTGTGAGTCACTGCGCCCAGCCTGGAGCAGCACTTTTAATTTCTTTTTTCTTTTTCTTTTTTTTTTTTTTTGCAGGGGGACCGAGTCTCGCTGTGTCACCCAGGCTGGAGTGCAGTGGCATAATCTCAGCTCACTGCCACCTCCACCTCCTGGGTTCAAGTGATTCTCCCGCCTCAGCCTCCCAAGTAGCTGGGACTACAGGCACCCACCACCACACCCGGCTAATTTTTGTATTTTTAGTAGAGATGGGGTTTCACCATGTTGGCCAGGCTGATCTCAAACTCCTGACTTCAAGTGATCCACCCGCTTTGGCCTCCCAAAGTGCTGGGATTACAGGTGTGAGCCACCGTGTCCGGCCCACTTTTAATTTCTTTCAGGAACTTTTCCTCTGCATTCACAGCTTGGCTACCTGCTTGGCGCTGAAGGCCAAGCTTTCCATTAGGGTATCTTGGCTTTCGACGTGCCTTCCTAACTAAGCTTAGTCATTTATTTCCAGCTTTTGTTTTAAAGTGAGAGATGTGTGACTCTCAACTCTTCCCTTCACTGGACTCCTTAGAGGCCATGGCGGTGTTACTCATTGGCCCAATTTCAATATTACTGTGTCTCAGGGAATAGGGAGGCCCCGGGAGAGGGAGAGAGGTGGAGGAATGGCCAGTTCCTGGGGCAGTCAGAACACACACATTTATGATTAAATTCTTAGGTGGGTATGGCTCACGGTGCCCAGAACAATTACAGTAGTAGCATCGAGGATCGCTGACCACAGATCACCATCACAGATAGAATCCTGGTTAAAAAGTTGGAAATACTGAGAGAATTACCAAACTGTGACAGCAACACGTAGTGAGCCCCTGCTGTTTGAAAAAGGCACCGACGGACTTGATGCAGGTTGCCACAAACCTTCAATTTGTAAGAAACACAATACCTGCAAAGCATCGTCAAGCTAAGCACGGTGCCCGTGTAGATCAGTTTGGGAAATAATTGGCATCTGAACCAATCTTGGGTCCTCTTGTACAGGGACCGGCAAACTGGCCCACTGCCTGTTTTTGATGACTCATGAGCTAAGAATGGGTTTTACATTTTTTAATTGTTGAGAAAAAAATCAAAGGCAGAAAACTTCATGACACATGAAGATTATATGAAATTCACATTTCAGTGCTCAGAAATAAAGTGTTAGGGGAACAGGCCGCACTAACGGGATTCAGTTACTATGTGGCCGCTCTGAGCCGCCGTGATGGGGTTGAGTATTTGTGATAGGGACAGGAAAATCTCAGTTTTTTTCCTACTCTCACACATTCAACACAGAACACTTCACCTCTGGTCCCTGGAATGTGTGTGGGCTTTCTCCCCACCAGCGGCCAGCCGGTTATCCAGTGATGTAGCCCAGTTTTGACACTGCTTACCTGGAGAGATTAGGTTCTGCAGCTGAAGGGCTGAGTTCCACAAGATTGTCTTCACTTATCCTGCCTGAGCCTCCCGAGTCGCTGGGATTACAGGCGCCCACCACCACGCCCAGTTAATTTTTGTATTTTTAGTAGAGACTGGGTTTCACCATATTGGCCAGGCTGGTCTCAAACTCCTGACTTCAGGTGATCCACCCGCCTTGGCCTCCCAAAGTGCTGGGATTACAGGTGTGAGCCACCGTGCCCAGCCAAGCTTGTTATTAACAAGATCAATAAACTGAAATTATAGCCAGACTGACAAAGAAACAGAGAGAAGCAACAAGTAACCAACATCAGGAACAACAGATGGGGCATCACTGTAGATCCTACTGACAGGAGAAGTGTGGCACAGAAAAGGGCTTGGTTGGACAAATGTACAAGGGTTGTTAAACATATAAAGTGCTAAAAAACCTATAGTTATTCATTCTGTTACTTGTTGACAGGTAAATATTTTGTGGAAAGTATTTGTTTAGTTTTTGAGATGGAGTCTCACTCTGTTGCCCAGGCGGGAGTGCAGTGGCACAATCTCAGCTCACTGCAACCTCCGCCTCCCAGGCCCAAGCAATTCTCCTGCCTCAGCCTCCCAAGTAGCTGGAACTAAAGGCATGCACCACCATACCTGGCTAGTTTTTCTATCTTTAGTAGAGATGGGGTTTCACCATGTTGGGCAGGCTGGTCTCGAACTCCTGACCTCAAGTGATCCACCCGTCTTGGCCTCCCAAAATGCTAGGATTACCAGGCTTGAGGCATTGCACCTGACCTGTGGAAAGTGTTTGAGTCTGTCATGCCTTATTGAACCAGTAGTGTCAACAGTGAACTTTATTTGACCTTGTGGACTTGACTGTCATCAGTTCTGTGAATTAAAAAAACCTTTTTTAAAGAGATAGAGTCTTGCTCTGTTGTCCAGGCTGGAGAGCAGTGGCACAGTCCTGGCCCACTGCAGCCTCGATCTCCTGGGCTCGGGCGGGAGCCCCTGTGCCTGGCCTAAAGCTGAACATCTTGGCTTGCTCTCCTGTGCAGCAGCTTGATGGCTCGGCAGTGTGAAGTTCTATTGCTTTATTATTATTTATTTATTTGTTTATTTATTTATTATTATTTATTTATTTTGAGACGGAGTCTCGCTCTGTCGCCCAGGCTGGAGTGCAGTGGTGTGATCTCGGCTCACTGCAACCTCTGCCTCCCAGCTTCAAGCAATTATCCTGCTTCAGCCTCCCAAGTAGCTGGGATTACATACATGCACATGCCACCACACCTGGCTAATTTTTGTATTTTTAGTGGAGACGAGGTTTCACCATGTTGACCAGGCTGGTCTCAAACTCCTGACCTCATGATCCGCCTGCCTCGGCCTCCCAAAGTTCTGGGATTACAGGTGTGAGCCACTGTGTCTGGCCTGCTTTTTGAAAAAGCGCCGAAATTGGAAAATTTCAGAATGAGAAGAACCACTGTTGACTGCCATCATCAGTCCACTGGATGACTTGGGAAACTAGTTTTTGCTGCATGAAGTTCTCTACGTTCTTTATGAATTCGTCTTAAAGTACAAGGCACAACCACACTTACTTGCAAAATTTATACGGTGATGAAGTCGTTTTGGCAACAGCTCATGTTTAAATCACAAACTGCTTTGTACAGTTATTGTCAAGAGTTAAAATGAGAGGCAAAGTCTCCATTGCCACACAGATTTGCAGTGAGCTTATTTTCTGGGCTCAAACTATGGTTACAGCAGTGTGTTTGGGACTTTGACGCAAGTACAAGAGAAACATCTACATTTCAAAATCCACTTAGCTGTGTGTTAAGGAGCTCCCACCTGACCTCCAGCCGAGAGTGACTGGACTGTGACGTAATCACATGCTGTAGTGGAGGGCCCCACGACCACCCTCGGGTTCAGTAATTCGCTAGGACTCCTGGAATACAGCAGAGCACTTCTGCCAGGGCTGCAGTTCCTTACAGCAAACGGACGCAGACACACCAGCAGAGGGAGCGGCACAGGGTCTGGGCTCAGGAGAGACCTGGGTGGGCTTCTAGGCTTCTGTCCCAGCGGAGGTGTGGGAGGTGCGTGGATCTAGCAGTGGTCTGGGATGGCAGGCCTGGCGTATTGCCAACCAGGGAAGCTCCCCTGAGCCTTGGTGGCCCAGGTGTTTTTAGTGGTTGGTCAGGTGGGCCTGGCTGAGCACCCGTGTGGCTGCCCTCGGTCCCTCCGTCTCAGCCCCTCCAGAGGTCAGGCGGATGCCACAAGGCGCCACGGTATGTCACTCTGTCAGGGTAGCCTGTCTGAGGCGGCCTGAGGCCCTGGGTGAGCAGATGCTGTTGGCAGGCAGGATGCTCCCAGGGCCCCAAGGTGACCTCCTCGGAGCAGGTCAAGGGTCAGACCTCTCTGGAAGGAAGAGTGCGGGAGGTCCAAGCCTGCTGAGCTGGCCGTTTCCAGGAAGGGGAAAACATACTGGCTCAGTAGCCAGGCTGGCACTTAGAGCTACGCACCTGGGGCTGACAGTGTGCCTGGCAGCCCTGTGTGGAAAGACAGTCACAGAGGAAACACGGGAACGCGCCGTAAGCCGGCACTCATGGATGCACCTTTGTCGTTGATTTTGGTGATAAAAAACATTAAATTTGAACCCAATTAAGCAAAATGTCATCTCCCAAAACAAGTCCTCTCATGAGTGCATCTGTATTATAGAAAGCTGCACTCAGCTTTTTTTTTTGACACAGTCTCGCTCTGTCACCAGACTGGAGTGCAGTGGCATGATCTCGGCTCACCGCAAGCTCCGCCTCCCAGGTTCAAGTGATTCCCCTGCCTCAGCCTCCCACGTAGCTGGGACTATAGGCGTGCACCACTACACCTGGCTAATTTTTTGTATTTTAGTAGAGACAGGGTTTCACCATGTTGGCTAGGATGGTCTCGATCTCCTGACGTGATCTGCCCGCCTCCCAAAGTGCTGGGATTACAGGTGTGAGCCACCACACCTGGCCCGGTTATTTTAATTTCATCAGTTATAAAATATGTGGAAATTGTTATATTAGTCCTTACGTAATATCCTTGGTGTGGCCTCTTGGCCTGCATAGCGTGGAGTATTTACTATCCCAACCTTTATAGGAAGCTCACCAACATGTATTTTAACCCTTGACGTCTCATCTGTTACCATTTATTTAGATCTTTTGCTGATTTTTCTCACCAGTGTTTTGTACTTTTCAGCATATAGATCTTTGCACAGATCTTTTGATCTTTAAACATCTGTAGATCTTCTGTAAAATTTATATTTAAGCATTTAATTTTTCTTGGTGCTCTTGTGAATGGTACTTTTACAATTTTGATTTCTGTTTGTCAGTAGTACATAGAAAGAGGATTTTTTTTTTTTTAAAGACAGAATTTCACCATTGCCCAGACTGGAGTGTAATGGCGTGATCTCGGCTCACCACAGCTTCCACCTCCCGGGTTCAAGCCATTCTCCTGCCTCAGCCTCCTGAGTAGCTGGGATGACAGGCATGCACCACCACATCCAGCTAATGTTTTTTGTATTTTTAGTGGAGATGGGGTAGCTCCATGTTGGTCAGGCTGATCTCCAACTCCCAACCTCAAGTCATCCGCCTGCCTCAGCCTCCCAAAGTGCTGGGATTACAGGTGTGAGCCACCATGCCTGGCCCAAAAGAGGACTTAGTTTTTGATGTTGACCTGTGACCTTGCAAAACTCTTCCTCAGCGGTTTCCATAGCTTTTTCGTAGACACTGGGGATTTCTGTATAGCAAGTCACATCATCTGCATATAGAAAGTTTTGTGTCTTCATATCCAGTCTGTGTGCCTTTCATTGATTCTTCTCATTGTCCTGGCTGGGACTTCCTTGATGGTCCGCAGTAGCGGTGGGAGACAGTGGCGGTGGGAGGCAGTGGCGGTGGGAGGCAGTGGCGGTGGGAGGCGGTGGCGGTGAGAGTAGGTATACCCCTGCCACAATCCCTGATCCCAGCAGAAGCAGCCCTTTTCTCACTGCTGAGGATGATGCTAGCGGTAGGTTTTTTGTAAATGTCTTACCAGGCTGAGGAAGTGCCCTTTAGCTCCTTGTTTGCTCAGAGTTTAATAGAGTATGTGTTGAGTTTTTTCAGATTATACTCTTGCATCTACGGAGATAGCGATAGGGTTTTTCTTACTTAATCTGTGAATATGATGAGCTACACTGATTTTTCAATTTTTTTTAAAATTTAAGTTATATTTAGAGATGGGGTCTCACTCTGTCACCCAGGCTTGAGTGAGTGGTACCATCATGGCTCACTGCAGCCCCAAACTCCTGGGCTTAAGCGATCCTTCCGCTTTAGCCCCCAAGCAGCTGGGACTACAGGCACATGCTACCACACCTGCCTAATCAAAAATCATTTGTTTTTAGAGATGGGGTCTGAAACTCCTGGACTCAAGTGATCCTCCTGATTCCTTGTGTGTCTTTGGTTTTGGTATCGGGGAATGGTGTCCACACTGTCCTTTTCTGTGTTCTGGAAGAGTTGCGTAGAATTGGTGTTAATTTTTCCTTAAATGTTTGATAGACTTCACCAATGAAGCCATCTGGGCCTAGGGTTTTTGTTGTTGTATTTCTGTAGTGTGAATAGGGTTACCTGTTTCTTCTTGAATGAGCTTTGGTGTTTATATCTTTCAAGCAATTGGTTCATTCCATTTAAGTTGTCAAATTCTCTGGCATAAAGTCCTCCATAATATTCCTTGTACCCCTTCTTGTGTCAGTAGGATCTGCAGTGATGTCCCATCTGTCGTTCCTGATGTTGGTTACTTGTGGCTTCTCTCTTTGTTTCTTTGTCAGTCTGGCTATAGATTTCAGTTATTGATCTTGTTAATAACCAGCTTGTAGGCTGGGTGTGGTGGCTCATGCCTACAATCCCAGCACTTTGGGAGACTGAGGCAGGTGGATCACCTGAGGTCGGGAGTTTGAGACCAGCCTGGCCAACATGGTGAAACCTGGCCTCTACTAAAAATACAAAAATTAACTGGGCGTGGTGGTGGGCTCCTGTAATCCTAGCTACTTGGGAGGTTGAGGCAGAAGAATCACTTGAACCCAGGAGGCGCAGAGTTTGCAGTGAGCTGAGATCACGCCATTGCACTCCAGCCTGGGCAACAGGAGCGAAACTCCGTCTCAAATACACACCCAGCTTTTGGTTCCTTTGATATTTTCCCCTCTACTATTTTTGTTTCACATTATTTTTACTGTATCATTTCCTGCCTTCTTGCTTTATTTGTCCGTTTATTAAAGCATAATTTACATTCAGTACAATTCCTTTTATGTGTACAGTTCTGTGAATTTTGGAAGTCCATAGTCATGATACAGAACAGTTCCCGAATTCCCTGCATGTTCTTTCATCTTCCACGCCTTGGTTTTCCTGCGCCAGCAGCTTGTAGGTGGCCCCGCTGCACGCAGCCGTCGTGCCCGCCACCTCCCCCGAGTGGGCCTTCCGGTGCTGCAGGCCCTGTGCTGCCAGGGCGCTTCACTCCTGGCCCCGGCCAAGGAGTCTTCCATCAAGTGGACGGACCCCACCTTGTCTGTCTTTCCTCACTTAAGGGACATTTTCCCCCCAGTTTTTGGCAAGTTTGGTGCATTGTTTCGGATTTAATTTGTTTATCTGGTTTCTTGGAGTGAAAAGTTAGACCATTGATTTGAGACCTTTTTTGAAAAAAAATTTGAGGTATCTACATGTGATGAAATCCGCCAATTTTAGCCAGGCACGGTGGCTCACGCCTATAATCCCAGCACTTTGGGAGGCCGAGGCGGGCAGATCATGAGGTCAGGAGATCAAGACCATCCTGGCTAACACGGTGAAACCACGTCTCTACTAAAAATATAAAAAATTAGCCGGGCGAGGTGGCGGCACCTGTAGTCCCAGCTACTCGGGAGGCTGAGGCAGGAGAATGGCGTGAACCTGGGAGGCGGAGCTTGCAGTGAGCCGAGATCGCGCCATTGCACTCCAGCCTGGGCGACAGAGCGAGACTCTGTCTCAAAATAAAAAAAAAAAAGAGAAAGAAATCCACCAATTCTGAGTATATGATTCAGTTAATTCTAGAGTTTTCACAGCATTGCCCAAGCATGGCCACATCCTGCATTCAGAACACTCTGTAACCCTGACACAGATCTGCAGGCCTCCTGCCACTTCTGCAGGCTTTTCTGCAGGGAACGCTCACTGCTGTGCGTGTCCCCGGGCACCGAGGCTGTGTCCCTCTGGACTCTCCATGCTCCTAGCCCATTGTCCGGTGGAGCTCTGTGTGGGCGTGGCCTCATCTGATGAGCTGGTTTACTCAGGCAGCACGCGGGGCTCAGAAGCCACACGCACAGGCGTGACTTTGCACATGGGTGCCCACACAGGTGCGTCCTCGCAGGTGGGCACCCACAGGTGTGTCCTCACGGGTGTGTCACGTGACGGGTGTGTGCCTGCAGGTGTGTCCTGACGGGTGTGTCACGGGTGTGCACCCATGAGTGTGTCCTGACGGGTGTGTCACGGGTGTGTGCCTGCAGGTGTGTCCTGACGGGTGTATCACGGGTGTGCACCCATGAGTGTGTCCTGACGGGTGTGTGCCTGCAGGTGCGTCCTCACGGGTGTGTCCTCACGGGCATGAGCCTGCAGGTGTGTGCCAGCAGCAGGAGGGAGATACTCTCCAGGCCCCTCCACAGGGTCCTCGCAGCACAGGTTTGGCCTCCATGTGGACGGATAGGCTGGGCTTTTTTGGTGCTGGTCTTGCTGCATGTTGCTGAATCCCAGGCCTGTGTGGGCCTCTGGGGTGATTCCAGCTGAGACAGGCCTCCTGCTCAGTCCTCCCTGCAGAGCTGGTGCAGGGTGGGCTGGCGAGGGTACTCATGGTGCTGGTTCATGAGGATGTGGCCTCGCTGCCTCCCAAGCTGAGCCCCTGCAGCGGCCCCAGGAGGCCTGGAGCATCGGGGTGTCAGCACCGCCAGCCTGGACTTCCTGGGCCTTCCAGAGTAAGCCTCTGGGCTCCGGAAGATTCAGTGGCTCTCTGCGTGTGGAACTGGTGAGAAGGCTGGAGGGCCCCATGGTGTCGTTGCTGAGGGAAGTGTTGTACTCACCTGATGGCCGGTCTCGGGGCACTCCCAGTGCCTGCTGCCTGTTGCTGTCTCTGAGCTCTAGTGAGGGTGACCCTGTCATTCCTAGAGCAACTCTGCCCCATTTCTGAGCCTGCCTGGGCCCAGGAAGCCCCAGCTGTGTTCTCTGTGTAGTTGCTGCTGTGTTTTGGAGGGAAAGATGGGGACCGCTGTGGGCAGGGTGGTGGTGGCCATGTGGCTCTGAGGGTGTAGCATCCAGGCTGGCTGCTGCCAGTGGGAAGGTGTCCCGGGGCTCCCGGCAGGGTCTGGGCAGTGCTGGAGCTGGGCTTCGCCTGGGAAGCTGCCACCTGGCCCCCACAGCTTCCCCAAGAAGGGCCTGAGCCTTTGGGGGCAGCTGGCGTCTGTGAGGATCCAGGATGGGGGCTGCTGGCTCCTGCTGGGAATGGCCCCTCCTGGTGCATCTCCCTGGCCCTGACCCAGCCTGTCAGTCCGTTCTGGTTGCAGCCACCCCTCCCTGATGGTGTGGGGGCTTCGCTTCCTCTGTTTGTTCCTCGCCTGAGAGAGCAGAGGTGGGGGTGGTGACACTGCCCTGCCTGAGCCCCGGGTCTCTGGGCAGCGGGAGGTGGGCCTGGGTCTGGCCTTTGGTACCACAGGTGACCCTCTGCTCTGTCTGTTGCTGTTTGCAGACTACGTCTACTTCGAGAACTCCTCCAGCAACCCATACCTGATCCGGAGGATTGAGGAGCTCAACAAGGTACTGGGTGGCCCTGGCGTGGCTGCAGGGGGTAGTGGGTGAGGGCTACGCCAGCTCCTGCCCTGTGGGTGGCCAGTGTGGGTGGCCCCCTTTTGGGGCTGACCTTGGACTGGCCACTGTGCAGGCCCTTCAGTGACTCCGTCCACTGTCACCTGCACCCTGGCCCCCGCTTGGAGAAACTGAGTGAGGGGCCTGCTGGCCTCGTGCAGGACCCAGCGCGGCTGCCCTGAGCTGCCTGCCCTCTCCACACTTGGTCTGTGGGCGCTGGGTCCCCTGAAGATGCCAGCGTCCCCTGGGGAGCCTGAGCAGAATGGCATGATTCTGAAACCAAGCAAAGGCCTCGGTGCCCCTGCCCTGCCCAGCTCCCAGCAGCCGGCCCTGCAGGGCTGTGAGCTCTGCCCTGACCCCTGAGGTGTCTGCGTGGCTGGAGGCACCCTCCCTGGTCACTCAGGCAGCCCTTGCTCCCACCTGGTTCGTGTCTGCCATGAGTCCTTGGCAGATGCTTGTTTGATCGGGGACGTGGTTGTGCCCATGCATTGAGCCTGGCAGCACCAGATCCTTCCTGGGGGGTGGTGACACATGGGCCCCTCAGCCCCAGCCACTCCCGGCCTCCACCGCCTCGGCACAGCCTCCGTCCCGTCAGCTTGGGAGACAGAGCTGCAGATGGCTGTGGAGGTGCAGGGCACCCGCACACCCTGGGAGCCTTCTCGCTGTCCTCAGGGATGGTGGGTGGGTACCCCAGCCTCCCTTCTCCTCCTGGTTGGAGACTTTCTAAGGGTGTTGAGGGAGGGCAGGTCGTCCCCACCAGTGGACACATGGTTCCAGCAGAGAGTGGGGTGAGCTGCTCGGTGCTTCATAGACCTCTCTGTGCCTGCCTGCAGGGCTCCCGAGCCCCCGAACCTCTGGAGCCAGTGGCCTGATGGCTGCCTTCTAGGAGCCCCGCCCACTCCAGGCCTGGGGCACCCGGGCCCTTGGTGTTCCGTGCTGCATGCTGCAGGCTTACCTGTGAGAAGCTGCCTTCCTGGACATCAGGCTTGGTGGCAGCGGTGATGTGGGATTCTTGGAATCAGAGGGGACAGGGTGGGGAAGGTTAGCATGCCACCTCTGACGTAGCCATGCTGGGCTCTGGGCTTCCCTGGCTGTGCTTGTCAAGGGCCTTTCCCTGTGGCATCTGCCACCACCTGGGGCCGAGGAGCGTGGGGTGTGACGTCTGCTCCCCTGCAGCTTCCTGGGAGGTCTGAGGGGCAGGCCTGTTTGTTGGAGGCACGGGCAATGATCCAGGTGTCCTCTGAGTCCGTCTCACTGCCCCTGCTGGGCAGGGCCTGCCCGCCTGCAGAGCAAGGCCACTTGGACTCTGGGTACGGCTGGAACGGGTGCTGCTCCTGTGAACTGAGCCTCCCGAGTGCGGGGCTGGAACAGGCGCTGCTCCTGTGAACTGAGCCTCCCCAGTGTGAGGCTGGAACGGGTGCTGCTGCTGTGGCTGGGCCTCCCGATTGCGGGGCTGCACCTTACACATCACAGCATGCGGACTGTAGGGAAACTGAGGTGCGGAGGGAGGTTCCTCAGCTGAGTTGAACCATGGCTCGGGGAGGCCCTGGGTCCCTCCTGGTCCGTGTAGTGGAGGGGCGGCTGGCAGACGGCGCTGCTGGCTCCACACAGCCAGCTGGCAGGCAGCCTGGGGTGGGAGGCTGCAGTGCCTCCGTGGGCGCCTGGCCGAGTGCCACTGCTGGGAGGTGCCACAGCTGAGAGGTGCCACTGTCGGGAAGGTTCCCTCGTGCCGCTTCTGGCTTCCACGTGCAGACAGTAGACTGCAGGCGTGTGCAGGTGGGGGCTGGCTTCCGGCCCTTTGGCGATGTTCAGGTACAGATGTAGCATTGCGCACGCTCAGAGCTGTCCCCTTTGTCCTAGCACTCCCTCCTCCTCAGGGCCAGGGCCACATGGCCTGGACACTTGTCCGTCTCTGGGTAGGACACCAGCCTGTGAGGGGCATGACTACTGTCTCAGACAGTTCAGGCAGGGCAGCCGACCCAGACGCTCACCATGTGGAAAGGAACCCGTGGGCCTGTGACACAGCGTGGCCAGTGCCCTCCACACCAAGGAGCTCCAGGCGGGGCTTCCAGGTGGGCGCAGCTGGTTGAGTGCAGACCTCCCCTCTGTTCTCTGGCCTGAACGCCCCCTCAAATAACAAGAAAGGGGTGCTGGAGCTCTGCACCCACAGGGCAAGGAAGGTGGGAGAGGAGGCGCCACTGGGAGGTGTGGGCACAGCTCAGAAGGCAGCCAGCCGGATTGGGCAACCTGAGAGGCCCCGGCCCTGGCCCGGGTCAGGGTCGGGAGAACAGGAACCATGCTGACGTGTGGCTGGCAGTGCAGAAGACAGGTGGAGGACCCGTCTGGGGGTCAGGTGAACCTGCAGAACCCTTCCCTGGGCTGGAGCAGTGGACTCAGAGGACCCAGATTTGGGGCACTAGGCCCAGGCCAGCACGGTTCATGCGGGGGCTGCAAGTGGGGGTCACCTGGCTCATGGGCTGTCCCCTGGTGGGCCCCCGTGCCCCTCTTGCCTCCTTGGCTCCCAGGACCCTAGCAGCCAGACTTCTAAAGCCCACAGACCCAGCTGCTGGCATCGGGGACCCAGCAGGATGCCCGCTACCCCAGCGCCTGTGGGTGCAGCACATGCAGTGAGCTGTCCAGCACCTGGGAGTCTCCTGGTGACCAAAAGTCACAAGATGGTTGGGGAGGGCTTTTGACATGAAGATCAGTCGGCAACGTGAAAATGGAACTCAGGGCCGGGCGCGGGGCTCAGCCGGTAACCCCAGCACAGGGAGGCCGAGGCGGGCAGACCGCGGGGTCAGGAACTCAGGGCCAGGCACGGGGCCTCAGCCGGTAATCCCAGCACGGGGAGGCCGGGCGCCGGGGCTCAGCCGGTAACCCCAGCACTGGGAGGCCGAGGCGGGCGGACCGTGGGGTCAGGAGATCGAGACCAGCCTGGCTAACTCGGTGAAACTCCATCTACTAAAAATATACAAAACTAGCCGGGCGCGGTGGCGGCGCCTGTAGTCCCAGCTACTCGGGAGACTGAGGCAGGAGAATGGCGTGAACCCGGGAGGCGGAGCTTGCAGTGAGCTGAGATCCGGCCACTGCACTCCAGCCTGGGCGACAGAGCGAGACTCTGTCTCAAAAAAAAAAAAAAAAAGAAAAAAATGGAACTCAGAGGAAGGGCCAGTGCAGAGAACAGAAGGAAACTAAAGCAAAACAAAGCCCATGAATGTTCTCAGAGAAAGGGAAGGGATCCATCCTGGGATGTGGTCAGATGAGAGGAAAGCTCTTGACACTTGGGTTAGGAGAAGTAACAAGTGGAATGAAAGGACCAGGTGATAAAGTTGAGGTTACCACCCAGAAGATGGGGCAAAAACAAAGAAACTAGGAGAGGAAAAAAATCAGACAATCAGTCCATTGGTCCAATGTCCAGTTAATAGCAGAGAAGAAGGAGTGAACACAGAAATAAAGAGGGGCCCCTTCAAGGTGTATTTAAACTGTTAGAACATGGGAGAAGAAATGCGTTTAGAGGAAAAGCAGGTCACATACAAAGGCCTGGAGTCAAACCCCACTTTGCCTTTCGGCAGCCACGTTCGGGTGTGGAGGCTCCAGGCCCAGCCAAGCCCCATCTCCCGGAAGGCAGATGAGTGAGGTTTCCCGACTGAGGCCTCGGAGTGCACCCCTCCACGCCTTTCCACCACGAGCAAGGCGCACCTTCCTCCCGCCCAGGAGGACGCGGTCCCCGGTGCGGGTAGCAAGCAGGGTGGACGCCAGCTCTGGGAGGGGTCTCCCGGGCGCCCTGATTGAGCCCTTTCCCTTCAGGAGCTCTGCTGCCGAGCACTTTAGGGAAGAATCAGCGATGATTCCATGAAAAACTAGGCAAGTGGAGAAAACGAGACGATTGTTAACCTCGGGAAGCAAAGCTGTTCAAAGGAAGAAAAGAAAGAATGGCCTAGTGCGGCCTCACCACCTTTACCTGTGTGTGCAGGAGTGCCTCAGAACAGACCCCGAGCGTGGCTGAATCCACCGTGTGCAGGAACACGACGGAACAGAACAGACCCCGAGCGTGACTGAGTCCACCGTGTGCAGGAACACGACAGAATAGAACAGACCCCGAGCGTGACTGAATCCACCGTGTGCAGGAACACGACAGAACAGACCCCGAGCGTGACTGAATCCACCGTGTGCAGGAACACGACAGAACAGACCCCGAGCGTGACTGAATCCACCGTGTGCAGGAACACGACAGACCAGACCCCGAGCGTGACTGAATCCACCGTGTGCAGGAACACGACAGAACAGACCCCGAGCGTGGCTGAATCCACCGTGTGCAGGAACACGACAGAACAGACCCCGAGCGTGACTGAATCCACCGTGTGCAGGAACACGACAGAACAGACCCCGAGCGTGACTGAATCCACCGTGTGCAGGAACACGACAGAACAGACCAGACCCCGAGCGTGACTGAGTCCACCGTGTGCAGGAACACGACAGAACAGAACAGACCCCGAGCGTGACTGAATCCACCGTGTGCAGGAACACGACGGAACAGAACAGACCCCGAGCGTGACTGAATCCACCGTGTGCAGGAACTCGACAGAACAGACCCCGAGCGTGACTGAATCCACCGTGTGCAGGAACACGACAGAACAGACCAGACCCCGAGCGTGACTGAGTCCACCGTGTGCAGGAACACGACGGAACAGACCCCGAGCGTGACTGAATCCACCGTGTGCAGGAACACGACAGAACAGACCCCGAGCGTGACTGAGTCCACCGTGTGCAGGAACACGACAGACCAGACCCCGAGCGTGACTGAGTCCACCATGTGCAGGAACACGACAGAACAGAACAGACCCCGAGCGTGACTGAATCCACCGTGTGCAGGAACACGACAGAACAGACCCCGAGCGTGACTGAGTCCACCGTGTGCAGGAACACGACAGAACAGACCCCGAGCGTGGCTGAATCCACCGTGTGCAGGAACACGACGGAACAGAACAGACCCCGAGCGTGACTGAATCCACCGTGTGCAGGAACACGACAGAACAGACCCCGAGCGTGACTGAGTCCACCGTGTGCAGGAACACGACGGAACAGACCCCGAGCGTGACTGAATCCACCGTGTGCAGGAACACGACGGAACAGACCAGACCCCGAGCGTGACTGAATCCACCGTGTGCAGGAACACGACGGAACAGACCAGACCCCGAGCGTGACTGAATCCACCGTGTGCAGGAACACGACGGAACAGAACAGACCCCGAGCGTGACTGAATCCACCGTGTGCAGGAACACGACAGAACAGAACAGACCCCGAGCGTGACTGAATCCACCGTGTGCAGGAACACGACGGAACAGACCCCGAGCGTGACTGAATCCACCGTGTGCAGGAACACGACGGAACAGACCCCGAGCGTGACTGAATCCACCGTGTGCAGGAACACGACAGAACAGACCAGACCCCGAGCGTGACTGAATCCACCGTGTGCAGGAACACGACAGAACAGAACAGACCCCGAGCGTGACTGAATCCACCGTGTGCAGGAACACGACGGAACAGACCCCGAGCGTGACTGAATCCACCGTGTGCAGGAACACGACGGAACAGACCAGACCCCGAGCGTGACTGAGTCCACCGTGTGCAGGAACACGACGGAACAGACCCCGAGCGTGACTGAATCCACCGTGTGCAGGAACACGACAGAACAGAACAGACCCCGAGCGTGACTGAATCCACCGTGTGCAGGAACACGACGGAACAGACCAGACCCCGAGCGTGACTGAATCCACCGTGTGCAGGAACACGACAGAACAGACCAGACCCCGAGCGTGACTGAATCCACCGTGTGCAGGAACACGACGGAACAGACCAGACCCCGAGCGTGACTGAATCCACCGTGTGCAGGAACACGACGGAACAGAACAGACCCCGAGCGTGACTGAATCCACCGTGTGCAGGAACACGACGGAACAGACCCCGAGCGTGACTGAGTCCACCGTGTGCAGGAACACGACGGAACAGAACAGACCCCGAGCGTGACTGAATCCACCGTGTGCAGGAACACGACAGAACAGACCCCGAGCGTGACTGAATCCACCGTGTGCAGGAACACGACGGAACAGACCCCGAGCGTGACTGAATCCACCGTGTGCAGGAACACGACAGAACAGAACAGACCCCGAGCGTGACTGAGTCCACCGTGTGCAGGAACACGACAGAACAGACCCCGAGCGTGACTGAATCCACCGTGTGCAGGAACACGACGGAACAGACCAGACCCCGAGCGTGACTGAGTCCACCGTGTGCAGGAACACGACGGAACAGACCAGACCCCGAGCGTGACTGAATCCACCGTGTGCAGGAACACGACGGAACAGACCCCGAGCGTGACTGAATCCACCGTGTGCAGGAACACGACGGAACAGACCAGACCCCGAGCGTGACTGAATCCACCGTGTGCAGGAACACGACAGAACAGACCAGACCCCGAGCGTGACTGAATCCACCGTGTGCAGGAACACGACGGAACAGACCAGACCCCGAGCGTGACTGAATCCACCGTGTGCAGGAACACGACGGAACAGAACAGACCCCGAGCGTGACTGAATCCACCGTGTGCAGGAACACGACGGAACAGACCCCGAGCGTGACTGAATCCACCGTGTGCAGGAACACGACGGAACAGAACAGACCCCGAGCGTGACTGAGTCCACCGTGTGCAGGAACACGACGGAACAGAACAGACCCCGAGCGTGACTGAGTCCACTGTGTGCAGGAACACGACAGAACAGACCCCGAGCGTGACTGAATCCACCGTGTGCAGGAACACGACGGAACAGAACAGACCCCGAGCGTGACTGAGTCCACTGTGTGCAGGAACACGACAGAACAGACCCCGAGCGTGACTGAATCCACCGTGTGCAGGAACACGACGGAACAGAACAGACCCCGAGCGTGACTGAGTCCACTGTGTGCAGGAACACGACAGAACAGACCCCGAGCGTGACTGAATCCACCGTGTGCAGGAACACGACGGAACAGACCAGACCCCGAGCGTGACTGAATCCACACAGTGATCCTGGAGAGTGGGGTGCATGTGTGGGAAGGGAGGCCTGGCCTGAGGCTCCGAGCTGGTGGGAACCTGACTGCGGAAGAGCCTGGCCCCACGGTCCCGGCTGCCCAGATGGGGCGGCTGTGGTTGTGTGTCCTTGCAGTCTTCATGGCTTGCTATGTGACATTGGATGGTCTGTGTGTGTCACTGTGATGAAATGTGGATGTAACCTGTGGTGGAGTATGTCAGGGACACAGGAGCCAATAGAGTGAGAACCCAGCGGCCAGAGTAGGGACAGCGTGACCTGCAGGAGGGGTCAGGCCACACTGGATTGTGACTTGAAGCAGAGCATGGCGGTCCTGGGTTCACACCACTGTAGTGAGCAGATGCAGATCCGACGGGGAGAGGAGATGCACGTCCCAAGCAGAGGAATTCCACTGTCGAGAATGCCCTGCTTCCGGGCAGGCCGTGCAGAGCAGCTGAGCACTTTTCTCTTTATTCTTTCTTTTTGTTGTTGTTTTTTTGAAACAAGGTCTTGCTCAGGCTAGAGTGCAGTGGCACAATCTCAACTCACTGCAGCCTTGACCTCCCGGGCTCAAGTGACCCTCTCACCTCAGCTTCCCAAGTAGCTGGGACTACAGGCGTACACCACTGCATCTGGTTATTTTTTTTATTTTTATTTTTTTTGAGACGGAGTCTCACTCTGTTGTCCAGACTGGAGTGCAATGGCGAGAAAAGTGCCTGGCCACTTCTCTTAGAGTTAATTTGGTTTAATGCTATAAATGGGCTGGGTGCGGTGGTTCACTCCCAGGAGATCGAGACCAGCCTGGGCAACATGGTGAAACCTCGTCTCTACAAAATGTTTTTAAAAAATTAACCAGATGCTGTAATCCCAGCACACTGGGAGGCCGAGGTGGGTGGATCATGAGGTCAGGAGATCGAGACCATCCTGGCCAACATGGTAAAACCTCGTCTCTATTTAAAATACAAAAATTAGCCAGGTGCGGTGGCGGGCGCCTGTAGTCCCTGGTACTTCAGGAGGCTGAGGCAGGAGAATGGTGTGAACTCGGGAGGCGGAGCTTGCAGTGAGCCGAGATTGTACCACTGCACTCCAGCCTGAGCGACAGAGCGAGACTCCGTCTCAAAAAAAAAAAAAAAAAAAAAAGCCTGGCATGGTGTAATTGGATTGTAGTCCCAGGAGGTGGAGGCTGCAGTGACCTGAAATCACACCGCTACACTCTAGTCTGGGCAACAGAGTGAGACCTTATCTCAAAAAATTGAAAAGTTATGTGAGACTGGGCGCTGTGGCACACCTGTAATCCCAGCACTTTGTGGGGCTAAGGCAGGCAGATTGCTTGAGGTCAGGGGTTCCAGACAGCCTGGCCAACATGGCAAAATCCCGTCTCTACTGAAAATACAAAAATTAGCTGGACGTGGTGGCTCATGCTTGTAATCTCAGCTACTCGGGAGGCTGAGGCAGGAGAATCCCTTGAACCCAGGAGGCGGAGGTTGCAGTGAGCCAAGATCGCGCCACTGCACTCCAGCCTGGGTGACAGAGTGAGACCCCATCTCAAAAAAAAAAAAAAGTTATGAATGGTAGTCCATGAGGCACTTGTACCGTGGTTAGAATCACAGCATAATTCTTGAGGTCACAAAGATGTTATAAAAGCTCGTTCCAAAAACATACCTTCCTCTGCGGGGGCGTTTTACAGCAGTCAGCCAGGCCAGGTGGGGGCGCCTGTGGCTGCTCCAGGAGGGTGATGGGAGGGCTGGTCCCACACGGGGGTCCACGCTGCATGGGCTGCTCGGGCTGTGGCTGCTGCACAGCTCACCCAAGAGGGACTGGGATAGCTGGGCGTGGGCTCCCGGGAGCTGACTGAGGTCCTGTCCAGTGTGGCGGGGCCTTTTCCTCATTGGGACCCTGGTGTTCTCAGGTGGTACACTGGGCTCTGGAAGGGAGGGCGGATGGAGACACAGGTTGAAGTTGGGTGCGCACGCCCACCTTCTCCCCCCGGGATAGACCCATGGGGTCCAGAGCTGCAGGATTTGCTCCATTTGTGAAGTGCCCTGCTGGAGTCCTGAGGGGTAGTGTGGTGACACCCGCAGTCCTGGGATGGCAGGGGCCGGCCTTGGAGCCCCTCCTGGGAGCTGTGCAGCCCGGGTTTGGTCGCGTTTCTCAGACGCCCCTGCCTTGCTGTTACAGACAGCCAATGGGAACGTGGAGGCCAAGGTGGTGTGCTTCTACCGGAGGCGGGACATCTCCAGCACCCTCATCGCCCTGGCCGACAAGCACGCAAGTGAGTCCGGCCTTCCCCGGGGTGGCCGCCTGGCGGGAGGGTCCGCCGGGGAGGGCTGGCGGGGTCCTTCTTCCCTAGGGTCCGTCCTCGGGGTCCTGGCCTCGTGGGGCCACCCTCTGCCCAACTCGCTCTGGCCTCTCTTTCTCTCCCTTCCACGGTGGGTGGGGGTGTCCTGGCTCCGTTTCCTCGGGGACTGGGCAAATGAACTCCTCACAGGCCCCTCCGGAGCGGTGTGCCTCTCACTGGCATCCTCTGTGAGCTTGTCACGGGGTGTGGCTGGGTGTGGCATCATTGGTTGAGGCTTCTTTTTTTCTTTTATGATGACTTCTGGAGACTTTTCAGGCTGGTGGGACCCTGCTGCCCACACCTGCCACTGTCTCTTGCCTTTTAATTTTGTGAAGAGGCTTCTGTTGGCATTCTGAGTAGTGTTTTCAGGAAAGCAGTCCTCTCCTTATTCTTTACAATTCAAACTCCAATTCAGTAAACTGGCTGGAAGGGGCTGCTGTGGCCAGCACAGTGTGTGGGAGGAAGCCACTGGCTGCATGGGAATGCCCTCAGCCTTGGGGGCCCAGCTCCTCCCCTGGGAACAGGTACTCACAGGTGATGGAGTCTCCCGCACCGGGGGACGTCGACTTCAGAGCCAGGAGCCAGAGGCACCCCCACGCCCTCCATACGCTACTGACACAGGGCCTGCCGGGCTGGGCCCACCTGCACCAGACACTGTGGTGCCCCCACTGAGGCCTCTCGTGTCGGTGGGGGCAGGCGCGAGGGCTGTTATTGGCTTCCGCTCTGATACATCAGCTGAGGTGGGATTTGAGCCCAGGCTGAGGCTGTGGTCTGTAGGGTGACGTCTCCCAGTAGGTGAGGCATGTGACTGCCCGAGTACCTGTGTTGCTGGGGTGGGCCAAGGTCCCACCTGTAGCCTCCTATGACCCCTAATGGGGTGAGGTCCAGGGACTGTGATTGGCAGTGGGTCAGGTGGGAGGACCTTGACATCTTCTGCCCCTGTCCCAGTGCTGTGGGTGAGGGCAGGAAGCCAGCCCAGGCAACCTCCCCCTGCCCTGGGAGGGGCTTAGGGGCAGGACAGACCATCCTGCCACCAGTGTCTTGATCCTGAGCCTTTGCTGGGAGTCCGCCAGGGCAGCGCTCGTGGAAGGAAGGGTCCCTTAACCCCACTGCCTTGCCCACTGGACAGCTGCAGCCTTTCCTCGGCACCCAGTGGATGCGGACATGAGCTGCCCTGGGGCAGTGCAGCTGGGCTGGGCCCCTGGGTCCACTCTGGACACCGGGCTGTGGGGCCTGTAGTGGCCCAAAGGGAGCTGCCAGTTGACCATGGGCTTCCTCTGGCTTCGTGAGGAACTGGAACCTCCTAGCTCTCTGCTCAGAGGAGGGGAGCATTCAAGGTGGGGCATGGTGACCCTTGACCTCTGACCTCAAAGCCTGTGTACTCCACTGGTGCGCACTCCAGGCACCAAGGAAGAGAGCTGGGGATGTTGAAAGTCCACAGGCTGCACATTCTGGAGGGGCGTTTGGTGCGGCCCTTGGCCCTGCAGGTGCTGGACGCCAGCCAGCAGCACGGCTGGTGGTTCTTGGTGTCGGGGACTGACCTATGTCAACTCTGCAGGGAGTGGGAGAAGCAGTGGTGGGGAGCGGGCCGGCGCTGGAGAAGCAGTGGTGGGGAGCGGGCCGGCGCTGGAGAAGCAGTGATGGGGAGCGGGCTGGCGCTGGAGAAGCAGTGCCCAGGCTGAGCGGGCTAGCGCTGGAGAAGCAGTGGTGGGGAGCGGGCCGGCGCTGGAGAAGCAGTGGTGGGGAGCGGGCCGGCGCTGGAGAAGCAGTGATGGGGAGCGGGCTGGCGCTGGAGAAGCAGTGCCCAGGCTGAGCGGGCTGGCCCTGGAGAAGCAGTGCCCAGGCTGAGCAGGCTGGCGCTGAAGAAGCAGTGGTGGGGAGTGGGCTGGTGATGGAGAAGCAGTGCCCAGGCTGAGCGGGCTGGCGCTGGAGAAGCAGTGCCCAGGCTGAGCAGGCTGGCGCTGAAGAAGCAGTGGTGGGGAGTGGGCTGGTGATGGAGAAGCAGTGCCCAGGCTGAGCGGGCTGGCGCTGGAGAAGCAGTACCCAGGCTGAGTGGGCTGGCGCTGGAGAAGCAGTGCTCAGGCTGAGCGGGCTGGCGCTGGAGAAGCAGTGCCCAGACTGAGCGGGCTGGCGCTGGAGAAGCAGTGCCCAGGCTGAGCGGTCTGGCACTGGAGAAGCAGTGCCCAGGCTGAGTGAGCTGGCGCTGGAGAAGCAGTGGTGGGGAGCGGGCTGGTGCTGGAGAAGCAGTGCCCAGGCTGAGCGGGCTGGTGCTGGAGAAGCAGTGGTGGGGAGCGGGCTGGCACTGGAGAAGCAGTGGTAGGGAGCGGGCTAGCGCTGGAGAAGCAGTGCTCAGGCTGAGCGGGCTGGCGCTGGAGAAGCAGTGCCCAGGCTGAGCGGGCTGGCGCTGGAGAAGCAGTGCCCAGGCTGAGCGGGCTGGCGCTGGAGAAGCAGTGCCCAGGCTGAGCGGGCTGGCGCTGGAGAAGCAGTGCCCAGGCTGAGCGGGCTGGCGCTGGAGAAGCAGTGCCCAGGCTGAGCGGGCTGGCGCTGGAGAAGCAGTGCCCAGGCTGAGCGGGCTGGCGCTGGAGAAGCAGTGCCCAGGCTGAGCGGGCTGGCGCTGGAGAAGCAGTGCCCAGGCTGAGCGGGCTGGCGCTGGAGAAGCAGTGGTGGGGAGCGGGCTGGCGCTGCAGAAGCAGTGGTGGGGAGTGGGCTGGCGCTGGAGAAGCAGTGCCCAGGCTGAGCGGGCTAGCGCTGGAGAAGCAGTGCCCAGGCTGAGCGGGCTGGCGCTGGAGAAGCAGTGGTGGGGAGCGGGCTGGCGCTGGAGAAGCAGTGGTGGGGAGCGGGCTGGCGCTGGAGAAGCAGTGGTGGGGAGCGGGCTGGCGCTGGAGAAGCAGTGGTGGGGAGCGGGCTGGTTCTGGAGAAGCAGTGGTGGGGAGCAGGCTGGCACTGGAGAAGCAGTGCCCAGGCTAAGTGGCCGCAGTGTGGCCCTGCCAGTCTGTGTGGCCTGGGGAGTCAGGTGCCACCGTTGAGTTGGGCATGTTTATGGCTTGCCCAGGGCGCATCCTGTCTCTGTCCTCTGGCACCTGGGAGCACAGTGTCCCTGCTCCAGAGAGTCTGTATCAGTGGTTTTTTAGGGTACGGTGTCCCCCTTTCCTGAGGTTCTGCTCTCAGACACCCCGGAAGATGGCCTTTTGCTAGGAGGGCCCCAGAAGGGGACTCCAGACATAATGTGATTAGAGGTATCAGAGGGCGGGTTTTCCAGAAGGGCCTTGTTGGGGCTGGTGGGACTGGGCAGAGAGCAGCAGTGCCCCCCCAGGTGCCCAGCCCAGCCCCTTTGGACGGTGCTCCCTGGAAAGCTGCATGGCGGCCCTTCTGCAGGGCGTTCCTGTGAACTGACAGCCCAGCTGCAGGGAGCAGGCATCATGGGTGACGGGTCTGCCGCTGGTCCAGGGGCTCGGAGCGCAGCCCCACTCTTGCCTGGTGACTGGGCCTTGTGGTGATTCTGCAGGGCCCACATCCCCGGGGTTGTGTACATCTGTGCGTTTCTCCTGCTCGCTCTGTGAGCTCATGGCAGCCCGGGTGAGGCCCCAGCTGATCCCAGGGACAGGTGTGAGGACACTCCGGGAGGCCTCTGGCTCTTCCACGTCACTGCCTCCACCCAGTCCCTGCTGGGGCGTCCAGCCCACAGTGCAGGCCTCAGGGTGGAGGGTAGACACCGGCCAGGCTGCACTGCGGCCCCTGCGGCAGAGAAGACCTCACCCCGGCTGGCTGTGAGTGTGAAACCTTTTACAGACGGAACGACAGGGAGAAGGGAACGTCCCTCCTCAGAGCCCCCCAGAGCAGGTGTGGGGGCCCTGGAGACCACAGCCTAGAGTGGGTGTGAGGGCACAGCCTGGGCCTCGTCCTGAGCCTGGGGCTGCCATTCCCTGGGCCTCATGCTTAGGGGTGTATCCAGGGTCCGAGGGAGGGTTCAGAGTGTGGGCGGTGCAGGGTGCACTGGCCAGCCCCGCCTCCTGCCTGGGTGTTTCTGCCTGTTGGCCTCCTGAGGAGCTGCAGGCCTACTTCGCCCACATCTCCGACAGGCTGCACCCCGCAGCCCTGTTCTGCTGATCGGGGCACTGGTGAGATGGGAGTCTCGGAGTCGCTGTGGGCTTCTCTCCAGGATGGGTCGGTGCGCTGACGGGGCCTGGCATAGGGCGGGCGTGAACGAACGCCAGCCTCTGGTCTGGGATGGTGTGTGGGCCTCTGGGCCCTGGGGATTTCTGAGTTGAGGGTGCAGTTTGCTTGTGGGGCCCCAGGAGTGGGAGCGAGTGAGGTGTGTTGGCCTGGGATGCTGGGACTGGGGCTACCCTGGTCAGCCCTGCCCTGTTCTATGGACCGGCGGGAGGTGAGGCTCAGCAGGCAGACACCCCAGGCTTCTAAGGCCCAGATAGGGCCCGCTCAGAACAGGCCCAGCATGGCTGCTCCCAGCCTCAATCTGGGAGTGCCCAAAGGAGCCAGGACTTCCTGCAGGCACCACAAGGGGGCCGCAGAGAGCGAGCAACCCGGCTGGCTGTGGTCCGGTCTGGGGACCTCGGGCTCAGAGAGCCGGCAGGACGCTGAGCGGGATGAGTGGCCCACTGGCGGCCGGTGCTGGGTGTGCGAGGGGACGGTGGGGAGCACCACCACACACCCCCATTTTGGGTGTTATAAGAACCCTACTTGGGTTCCTAGCACAGGGCAGGAATGCCCATGCTGCTGGCCCACGGCCGGCCCCGGCCTCGTCTGGACAGCCTGTTCTGGGAAGCCGCGATGGAGTGAGAGCAGGGGTGGTCGCTGGACAGGGGCCCTCCACAGCCAGGCTTGTCTGGGCTCTTCCCAAAGAGGCTTGGCACCGGGTGGGTGGCGGCCGAAGTGGGGGGACGTTGAGGCCCAGATGATCTTCAACCGGGTGGTCTTCACACCCCACCGGGAGGCCTGTGGCCCCCGTTCTGCCCTGCCCCCTGGTGGCACAGCCCTCGGTCCGGGCCCTGGGCAGGGAGCAGGCCGCTGCTCTGCGCTGACCGTGCTGCCGGGTGCTGTCTGTCTGTTATATAGCCCTGTCAGTCTGCTATAAGGCCGGACCGGGGGCGGACAACGGCGAGGAAGGTAAGAGCCGGCCTCCGCAAGGAGGGCGTCCTCCTGTCTGTGTCCCTGGGCTGGGGGCGGCAGCGCCGCTGAGGGACAGAGTTTGGGCGGGCTGCCTGCATGCCTGCGCCCTGCGCCCGGCCAGCCCAGCTGAGGAGGGGCCCTCCCTTGTGTCCGGCCCACAGCCCAGACTTGGTGCAGCCCCGGCCTGAGGGTGACCTGCTGGTGTGGGAGGTCTGTGGTGGGCTGTGTGGGGCTGTCTGGTCACAAGATGGGGAGGGACAGAGGGCAGCTGCCCCTCGCCCTCCTTACCTGGGCACTTGGCAGCCACCGGCTCCCCTGCTCCTTTTGCTCTTTTGTCTGCTGCTTCTGGGGCTGGCCCAGACCTTGTTCTCCCTCCTCCTTCCATCTTCATGCCCTGGGGAATCTGGGCCTTCAGGGTGCCTGGACTTAAAGGGCACATGGGCACCAGAGTGTCTGCAGGGGTACCTGCCAAGGAGTTGCTGGGCCGCCATGGGGTGGGGCAGCGGGACAGTGTCCAGCAGCAGGAGGACGCGCACCTGCCAGGACGGGGCCTCCTGCGTGCTGGCGCCGGGTGGGGCCGGTGGGGTGGGCTTTGGTCTGGCAGCGTGTATCTGCCGTGGTGCTGACAGGGGCTCCTTGTCCTTCAGGGGAAATAGAAGAGGAAATGGAGAATCCGGAAATGGTGGACCTGCCCGAGAAACTAAAGCACCAGCTGCGGCATCGGGAGCTGTTCCTCTCCCGGCAGCTGGAGTCCCTGCCCGCCACGCACATCAGGTAGCCCCCAGCAGCTCCTGCCCTGGGCCCCTCGGGCTGTCCTCGCCCTTCCAGCCTGCCCGTCCTTCTTTTCCAGGGGCAAGTGCAGCGTCACCCTGCTCAACGAGACCGAATCGCTCAAGTCCTACCTGGAGCGGGAGGTGAGGCCCAGCCTGGCCTGGTCTGCTGCAGCCAGTCCCAGGCCACTGTTTCCTCCACCCGTGACCTCTGCTGGCCTGGGCAGCGGGGACGATTTTCCCTCCTCCCTCTAGGCCCAGGCTGTTCTGGAGGGAAGCGGGGATTGCGTCCTGACAGCCACTTCCGGGTGTCCTAGTGTGCAGCTGCCCCTACCCTACGCGCCCAGAGTTGTGGGCCAGGAGCACAGGGCTTTTTCCTCTTGCCACTGCCTCCCAGACAACCAGCGAGGGGAGGTCCCCCTGGGGAGGGTGTGGCTGAGGCATATGGGGGCAGGGGCCACCTGGGTCTTCGTAGGAGTCTTGGCTGGTCCCTCCTGGGCAGTGGGCAGAGTCCTGGTAGGCCCACCTTGGGGGTCACCTGTGATTATACTGTGTTACCTGCCATATAGCATCCCCCAAGGTGTGACAACCAAAAAATGTCTCTAGACAGTGCCATACCTACCTGGGGAGCAGTGTCGCCTGACGGAGAGCGGTGGCACTGAGGCTGCTGTGAGATGCAGCTAACGGGAGGGTTGGGTTTCCGAGGCCACGTGGGGCCAAAAACGTCTGGAGCGTGTTGGTTCCCTGGAGTGCCTGTCATAGTTGCAGGGCACACCTGCCCAAGGGGCAGGCCCATCTCCAGGCCTGGGGCTTGGCCTCTCACAGGCTCTGCTGCCACCTGGCTGGAGTCTTGTGGCCTGAACACCCCCAGTGTGTCCAGCCAGCCCAGATGCAGGTTGCTGGATGAGGCCCTACCCTCCCTGTCCTAGGGGGCCTCATCTCTGCCGTGGCCATCGGCACTCTGGCGTGGGCTCTGAAGGATCCAGGATGGCCACGGTGTGTCCCAAGCTCAGTCCTATACTACCCCTGTGGCCCCAGTCCCCATTCCCACCACACAGCCTGGAAACAGGCATGAAGTGGCTCAGCTCGGGCTGTGGTCGTGCCCCAGGCCTTAGCTCAGAGTCATGAGCAGGCAGAAAAGAGCAGGCAGAAAAGAGCAGGCAGAGAAGAGCAGGCAGGGCTCGGCCCGGGGTTGTAACACATGCCTGGCGCATGGGCTGGGCTCGAACCCTCTCAGGCTGCCAGACCAGCTTCCCAGAAGGCTGAGCCGCAACCTGCTGGGCATGAGCAGAGTCTGTGGGGTCGCCGTGAATGCCCCGCTCAGGAAGGAGGAGTGCCCTTACTGACAGAGCCACACAGAGAGGGTGGGGCTGCAGAAATGTCTCTGTGGACACAGAAAATGTGTGTTAGCAAGAAAGGCCTGCAAGGAAGCAGCAGGTGCAGTGACAAGCCTGTATGCATCGCATCAGCCCTAGAAACGGCCGGGTCGACGCTCACGAGGGGACGAAGCAGGCTGCGCAGGCACCCCGAAACCCTGCTGCTGCACGACGCAGCCTTTCCCCGCCTTCACTTTCTTTCTTTTTTATTGGGACAGAGTTTCGCTCTTGTTGCCCAGGCTGGAGTGCAATGGTGCGATCTCGGCTCACTGCAACCTCAGCCTCCTGGGTTCAGGCGATTCTCCTGCCTCAGCCTCACGAGTAGCTGGCATGACAGGCGTGCGTCACCACGTCTGGCTCATTTTTAGTAGAAACGGGGTTTCACCACGTTAACCAGGCTGGTCTCGAACTGACCTCAGGTGATCATCCCGCCTCAGGTGTAATCCCTCCCACAGTGCTGGGATTACAGGCGTGAGCCTCTGCGCCCGGCCACTTACCTCTTTTTTCTTACCTGGGGTTTCTGAACAGCCCCAACGTGGGAATTTAATGTAACAGGCTCAGGGTGAGTACACTTAGCACCCAGCAGAAGCTTGCGCCACTGAGCCCTGGGGGATTGTGCCCCTGCCTCGCCTCAAATAACCCTCACTGATGAAGTCCTGACGAACACGGACTCACATCACAGATAAGCAGGAGTGCAGAAACATCACACAGCGGTCACACACACACCCAGGCCCTGGCCGGTGGAGCAGTCCGGCACCAAATAGAAACCATGTGTGTTTATTAATTTAAAGAAATAGGCCGGGCGCAGCGGCTCATGCCTATAATCCCAGCACTTTGGGAGCCCAAGGCCAGGGGAATCACTTGAGCTCAGGAGTTCCAGAGCAGCCTGGGCATCATAGTGAGACCTCAACTCTACAAAAGTAAAAAAAATTAGCCAGGCGTGGTGGTACGCACTTACTGTTGTCCCAGCTACTCGGGAGGCTGAGGTGGGAGGATTGCTTGAGTCAAGAGGTGGCAGCTGCAGTGAGTCAAGATCGCACCACTGTACTCCAGCTTGGGTGACAGAACAAGACCCTGTCTCCAAAAAAAAAAAAAAAAAAGATCCAGGCAGAGTAGGAGCTGAGGCTGAGCCTGGCAGCTGGCCTCTGGATAGTCGTGTCAGTTCGAGAGGATGAAGGCCCTGCTGCAGCATGGCTCGTGGTCACACATGGAACAGGTGTCATGCTGGACTTTAAAGGTAGCTCTTGAAAGAAAAAACGCAGAGTAGCTTTCAGAATAGGTGAGAGGGAGCCCGGCACGGTGGCTCACGCCTGTAATCCCAGCACTTTGGGAGGCCGAGGCAGGTGGATCACCTGAGCTCAGGAGTTTGAGACCAGCCTGACCAACATGGTGAAACCGTGTTTCTACTGAAAATACAAAACATTAACCGAGTGTGGTGGCGGGTGCCTGTAATCCCAGCTACTTGGAAGGCTGAGGCAGGAGAATTGCTTGAACCCAGGACGCGGAGGTTGCAGTGAGCCGAGATCGCGCCATCGCACTCTAGCCTGGGCAACAAGAGCGAAACTCCGCCTCAAAAAAAGAAAAAAAAGGCAAATAAGTCATGGTTTTTGGGCTGCAGTCGTATCCACCCTGCCTTGGTAAGGGCTTGTGGAGCCTGGCCCCGCCCCTGTAGCTGCTCAGAGGCCCCGCCCCTGCTGACCCTCAGCATGTCTCCTCCGGGCAGGGTCATGGGGCAGGTGCATCCCCCGGTGACCCTCGAGGCCCCGCTGTAGGCTCCTCCCGGGCATGGCCGGGAGCTGTGGGGGCTCCTGTGCCCTCCCTCCGGCACCTGTGTCACCCTGCAGGAGCTCTGGGCAAGACCCTCCCGGCAGCCCGGGCGTGCTAACGCCTCTCTGTCTCCTGTGGTGTTTTCCAGGATTTCTTCTTCTATTCTCTAGTCTACGACCCACAGCAGAAGACCCTGCTGGCAGATAAAGGAGAGATTCGAGTAGGAAACCGGTACCAGGCAGACATCACCGACTTGTTAAAAGAAGGTAGGGTGGGCCGCCCTGGGCGTGGCGTGCTGCGTCCCGTCCTGCGCTGCCGGCTGACACACTGGGCAAGAGGAGGCTGGGACACGGCCGCCGTGTCAGTAACTCCTGTGTGACTGGGGGCAGCAGGTGCAGGCCTGGGCTCTGTCCACACGGGTGGTGTGTGTGGGCTGGTGTCCCAGAGCCTTCCCCCACCCACTGCTGGTGGTGGTGTGGTTCTGGGGAAGCCCCAGACCCTCAGGCAGGACGTGGTGGTCAGTTGTCCCTGCACAGTGAGACCTGGTTTCCTTGTGGCAGTAGTTTTTCTTTTTCTTTTTTTCAGATGGAGTCTCGCTCTGTTGCCCAGGCTGGAGTGCAGTGGGGTGATCTCAGCTCACTGCAACTTCCACCTCCTAGGTTCAAGCGATTCTCCTGCCTCAGCCGCCTGAGTAGCTGGGATTACAGGCACCTGCCATCACACCCGGCTAATTTTTTTATTTTTAGTAGAGACAGGGGCTCACCGTGTTGGCCGGGATGGTCTTGAACTCTTGACCTCAGGCCTCCCAAGGTGCTGGGATTACAGACATGAGCCACCGAGTCTGACCTTGGCAGTTGTTTTTCACTACTTTTTTTTTTTTTTGGACAAGGTCTAGCTCTGTTGCCCAGGCTGGAGTGCAGTGGTGCGATCATAGCTCACTGCAGCCTCAACCTCCCAGACTCAGATGATCCCCCCACCTCCGCCTCCCGGGTAGCTGGAACTACAGGCACGCACCACCACACCCCGCTAATTTTTTTGTATTTTTAGTAGAGGCAGGGTTTCGCCATGTTGCCCAGGTTGGTCTCAAACTCGTGACCTCAAGTGATCTACCTGCCTTGGCCTCCCAAAATGCTGGGATTACATGTGTGAGCCACTGCGTCTGGCCTTGTTACTTTTTTTTTTTTTTTTTGAGATGGAATCTCGCTCTGTCGCCCAGGCTGGAGTGCAGTGGCCGGATCTCAGCTCACTGCAAGCTCCGCCTTCTGGGTTTACACCATTCTCCTGCCTCAGCCTCCCGAGTAGCTGGGACTACAGGCGCCCGCCACCTTGCCCGGCTAGTGTTTTGTATTTTTTTTTTTTTTAGTAGAGACGGGGTTTCACCGTGTTAGCCAGGATGGTCTGGATCTCCTGACCTCGTGATCCGCCCGTCTCGGCCTCCCAAAGTGCTGGGATTACAGGCTTGAGCCACCGCGCCCCTCTCATTAGTTTTTTAAAGTTCTTTTTGTCTCCAGAAATTTTCTTCTGTGTAAATCTGCCTGCGTTTCTTGTGTTGCCTGTGGGTGCCCCACCCTTGAGGTCTGATGGGGCCATGGAGCTCTGACGCAGCATGCACTCCAGACGCAGGCGGCCTCCTCCCTCCGCCGGGTGCTTCAGCAGCCCTGGTGGGAAGTCCTGAGGCTCACTGTCACCTTCTCAACCCTGTCCCTCATCTCCCCGCTGGGCAAGGCTGTGAGGCTGCCCTCAAGACGCAGGGCTCTGCCCTGAGGGTCGGCAGGGACTCGCATCCCTGCTTCTTGTAGTTGTGATCGAGGTGTTTGGTGATTTTCCTCTTTTGGTTTGCTTTGAGAGTGGGTCTTGCTGTGTTGCCCAGGCTGGACCTGAAGTCCTGGGCTCCAGCGATCCTCGAGCCTCAGCCTTCCGAGTAGTTGGGGCTGTTTCGTGTTCTTGGTTGTCCATAAGATGCACCGGTGCCACCTTCCCCAGGCACCTGCGGGCTCTAGCACTGGGCTAGCAATGTAGTGGGCCTGCTGCTTTGCAAGCTCTGGGAGGTGCTGGGCAGTCGGGGACAGACCCCCCCTCTCTCCAGGCACACAGGGCACGTTGAGGCCTGGGTCAGCGTGGGGAGGCCGCTGTGCTGAGGCCTGTGGGTCTGAGTGTGGAGAGGCCTCTGTACTGGGGCCTGTGGGTCTGAGTGTGGGGAGGCCTCTGTGCTGGGGCCTGTGGGTCTGAGTATGGGGAGGCCGCTGTACTGGGGCCTATGGGTCTGAGTGTGGGGAGACCTTTGTGCTGGGGCCTGTGGGTCTGAGTGTGGGGAGGCCGCTGTACTGGGGCCTATGGGTCTGAGTGTGGAGACGCCGCTGGTGTGGGTCTGAGCGTGGGGAGGCCTCTGTGCTGGGGCTTGTGGGTCTGAGCATGGGGAGGCCGCTGTGCTGGGGCCTGTGGGTCTGAGTGTGGAGAGGCCGCTGTGCTGAGGCCTGGCCTGTGGGTCTGAGCGTGGGGAGGCTGCTGTGCTGGGGCCTGTGGGTCTGAGCGTGGGGAGGCCTCTGTGCTGGGGCCTGTGGGTCTGAGCGTGGGGAGGCCGCTGTGCTGGGGCCTGTGGGTCTGAGCGTGGGGAGGCCGCTGTGCTGGGGCCTGTGGGTCTGAGTGTGGGGAGGCCTCTGTGCTGGGGCCTGGCCTGTGAGTCTCAGCATAGGGAGGCCGCTGTGTTGGGTCTGGGCCTGTGGCCTCCAGGGTGCCCTGCTGTCATACCAGGGTCTCCCAGCCTGGGGCTGTGTTGCCTTTCTGGGCTGGCCAAGGGTGAAGGCCTGGCAGCCACGCCCAGGTGGAAAGGCAGCATCCGTGGCTGGGAGACAGGTGAGAACACAGATCACATGAGGGCCAGAGAGTGAGGAGTCGTCTCAGGTCAGAGGCCCTCACATGGCGCATCCGTTCCTTCAGCCAGGGGCTGGTGGGCCTGGCAGGAGAATGGGCCTTGAGGTGCCCCCATCCTCCCGTGTACACAGGGTTGAGATCCGACCTGCAGAGACCTGGCAGAGCTCTGTAGGGCCTGGGGCGATGGGACTAAGGGTCCACCAGCCTGAGCCAGCCGCAGGAGCCGACCTCCTCCTCCCCACGCTGCCTTCCCCACCGCCCTGCTGTTCCTTGGCTTTTGGGCCGCTGGTGCAAGGGCCAGGGATCCCACAAGCTCGTGTGGGGCTGAGACGTGGCTTCCAGAGCCTTCCCCACCTCCAGGAGGCCGTGTCCCTCTTGAGTGATGGAAAATTGCACACTAGCTGTGCACCTGCCTTTAGTGAGTTTGAAACGTCAAAGGGAGTGTGACCGTCGTGACCAGTGGTAAGCATACACTGTGGCTTGCGTGGTTCACACCAAGGCTCAGCTTCTTGGCAGTCAGGGAGCTGGACCCCAGCTTCCCCAGGGTACCCCTGAGCCAAGGTGAGGAGTCCACACCAGGCTGAAGACCCCCCAGCCCTCCTCACTGGTTCACACAGCCCAGGCCCTTCACCTCCAGGGCCATGCAGCGGCCCCTCCCTCGGCAGCACTGCGCTTCCCTGGCTGACCCCGTCCTCTGAGACTGGCCAGGCATTGTTTCCTAGAGGCCGCAAGGCCTGACCCTCCCTGGACACACGGCCCAGGACGCCCGGCCCTCAGGGCAGGGTCTGGGAGCCAGTGCCCCTTAGCGAGGGTAGTGTTTCCTTGGGGACTTTCTAGTCTCAAGAGCTGTCTCCATGCTGGACCTGTAGCCAGGCGCCCCAGTGGAGGGCGGCCCCACACTCCATGGTCCTTGGTCAGGAGCCTCGGTGCTGCCCGGGGCCAGAGGGGAGCCGCCTGCAGAGTCTGAGCCTGGCACCCTGCGCTGAGCCGTGGAGGCTGGAGAGGGGACAGAGGACAATTGTGGAACTTTCTCCGAGTCCTTCCTGGGAGTCAGGCTCGGCCATGCTCAGACGCACATTCTCCTGAGGGCGTCTCCCAACACCACAGTCTTGTTTTTTTGCGAGTAAAAGACTGTTTTGTCAGAAACCCTGCTGGCCCTGGCCAACTACAGGCGTCAGGTGGCCTCCTCACCAGCCTTGAGTTCTCCATCGTCCCAGCTCCCAGAAGACAGGAAACAACTGGTGACCCCAGAGGCGCCCCCCCGCAGCCCCCCGGCTCTGGCTATGCTGGGTTTAGAGCAGCTGCCCCAGAACCTGCCAGGGTGGAAGAGGGGCCAGGAGGGAGCCTGTGCCCCCAGAAGGTCTCTGGAGGTGGTCTGCCTGCTGTTGGGATGTGGCAGGGCCCTCTTGCAACACCATGTGAATCCGAGTATCTCAAAATAAAAAGCTTGGGCCGGGCACAGTGGCTCATGCCTACGATCCCAGCACTTTGGGAGGCCAAGGTGAGTGGATCACCTGAAGTGAAGAGTTTGAGACCAGTCTGGGAAACATGGTGAAACCCCGTGTCTACTGAAAATACAAAAATTAGCTGGGTGTGGTGTCGGTGCCTGTGGTCCCAGCTACTCAGGAGGCTGAGGCAGGAGAATCGCTTGAACCTGGGAGGTGGAGGTTGCAGTGAGCCGAGACTGCACCACTGCACTCCAGCCTGGGCAACAGAGTGAGACTCCATCTCAAAAAATAATGATAATAATAAATAAATAAAGAGCTTGATTTAAATTTGCAAACCAACCTTCCCATCTCTTGCCACAGTTCTTGAAGCCGTGCATTCTGGGCGGGCTGAGAGGCCCCTTGCGTGTGCACCCCATCCCCAGGTTGAGAGGCCACTCTGTGCCAAGTGTGCATGCGTGTACTTGTGTGTGCAACAGCCTCCGTCCAGCCTTGCACCCTGGCCTCACCTATGGGGCCCTGCAACCCTTCCCCTTCCCCATCCCAGCAGCTCCGTGTGCCTGGGGAGGAGAGGCGCGACCCGGCGCGCTGGGGGACCCTGTCTCAGAAAGGCCACACTTCTCTCTGTAGGCGAGGAGGACGGCCGAGACCAGTCCAAGCTGGAGACCAAGGTGTGGGAGGCGCACAACCCACTCACAGACAAGCAGATCGACCAGTTCCTGGTAGTGGCCCGGTGAGTCCTGCTCCCGGGCAAGACCAGCAGGGGTGGTGCCTGGAGCTCCTGTTCTCCCTGCCCTGTGGTGGGTGTTGGGGATGTGACAGTCTTGGATCCCATATCCCAACATGAAGCCCATGCGTTGCGGCCCTGACACCCTGCTAGCAGTTCCCAGAGAGGCTCGTGAGCGCTGGGCCCAGGCTCTTTGTTAAATAGAAGGGCGGCCCTTTTCGGGGGCGGGCCTGTGTGCCCACCCATGTGTCCCTAATGGGACTTTCCCAGGATGGGCCAGAGGCGCTGTCCCACTCCTGGGCCGCTGGGAGCAAGTGGGCTGGGCCTGGTCAGGGAGCAGAGCAGCTGCAGCCCAGGCAGACCCCTGGGGTGGGGGGAAGTTCGAGGCCCAGGAGAGGACCATGCACCTTCCCTGCCAGCAGCCTAGGAGGTGGAGAAAACCCCAAAAGAAGCCCCAAGGCGATTGCCAGTCTATCAGGATGCCTTCAGTCAGACACGTGGGTTCTTGGGTGGGTGCTGGGCCCCACTCCCCATCCTGGGGCCCAAGACACAAGGAATCCTTGCCACCTGTGGGCTGCTCCCTGCGATGCCCGTGCAGTTTGTCCCTGCTGCCCATGGTGCCCTGGTCCCTGGCGCCTGTGGAGCGGTGTGCCTGGGTTGGAGCCCCTGCTCAGCCGTGGCCCCTGGTCCATGGTGCCTGGGGAGCGGTGTGCCTGGGTGGAGCCCCTGCTCGGCTGACACTGGTCAGCGCATCTCCTTTCCCCAGCTCCGTGGGCACCTTCGCACGGGCCCTGGACTGCAGCAGCTCCGTCCGACAGCCCAGCCTGCACATGAGTGCCGCAGCTGCCTCCCGAGACATCACCCTGGTAAGTGGGCCTAGGGTGGGACAGCTGAGACCTGGAGTGACCCACGGCCCAGAGTGGCTGTGCCCTTCCTCCTACCTGGACCCAGCACCTGCTCCAGGTATTCAGGACCCCCGCAGAGGTGCTGTCCCACCTGGACTGGCCTTTCCTATCCATCCCAGGCTCAGCCAGACTGTCCTGAGGGTGCAGGGAGGGCTGTGCTGCCTGGTCCTGCAGCAGGGGATCCTTGAGGCCCTGAGGGAGGGTTGCCGTGCCACAGGTGCAGGAAAGCCACCTTGGCCCAGGTGACCCTGCTATCTCCTGCCTCAGTTCCATGCCATGGACACTCTCCACAAGAACATCTATGACATCTCCAAGGCCATCTCAGCGCTGGTGCCACAGGGCGGGCCCGTGCTCTGCAGGGATGAGATGGAGGAGTGGTCTGCGTCAGAGGCCAACCTTTTCGAGGAAGCCCTGGAAAAATATGGGAAGGATTTCACGGACATTCAGCAAGATTTTGTGAGTACCGTGGGTGGCGATGTGGGAGTGGCTGACCATGCCCATCTCCAGGTGGGCTGTGGGGGCGTGGGGTCCACGTCCCCCCCTGCCCTGAGGGAGCCTGTCCTGCGCCCTGATTCCCTGTATGGAGCTGCATGAGTTCTGTCTCAGCTGTGCTCGGCCACCACAGTCCTGTCACACTGGTTCAGCAGACGGCGCGGGGGCACTGGTGGGGCCTGGGCATAGAGAGCCACGCTGCTACCACCACTGCGTGATAAGGATAAGGGTTGGCCCAGGTGACGGAGGCCAGGGTGTCCTCACAGAGACTTTCCCTTCCTTGCCACCCCCTCCAGCCCCAGCCTTGGTTTTGCTTTGTTTTTGACTAAGCTGAACCTCTGTTTCCTCATGTCCTTGTTTTCTGGCTCATGTGAGTTTGGCCCAGCAACAGGCCGAGAGGGTCTTCATGGTATGGGGTCTCCCCTTCCCTGTACCTCTACCTCAGGACCCCCATCCTCCCACCGTCAGCCTTCCTAAAATATGTTTAAACTGATCTGTTAGAAGGGCATCCCCACGTGGAGGTGGTGGGACCCCTGACCATCAGCCCTGGGGAGGTGGAGCCTGTGGCAGGGCAGGGAGGAGCCCCAAAGGGCCAGGACATGGCGAGGTTGCTGCTGTCTGATGAAAAGCACCATCCACGCCGCAGCGCACAGGCCAGCGTAGCAGAGACTGGGGGGGCATCTGGAATTCGGAAGAAACAAACATGGGGTTGGGTAGGGTGCCTAGACATGAAGAGGAGGGACAGCAGCCAGCCGTGAGGCAGGAATGCAGCTTTGTGTGGGGGCCTCTGGCCAAGGGGAGAGCTTGGCCAGGCTCGGGAGGAGTCCTTGACTGGGGCAGTGGCCTCTCCAAGGCGGATATGGATTTCTCCAGGCTTAAAATCTAACCAAGATGAGCAGAACATGTTCAGACAAGAGGATGAGGGCTAGAAACAAAATTCACCAACTGGCTCAGATGAGGGCAGAATTTGAGGGAGACCCTGCTGCACATGGTTCCAGCAGAGGAGACCCCAGTGCTGAGTCCACGTGAGCCTAGCGAGGCAGCGCTCGGGGCTGTGGCTGCGGGGCCGAGTCCAGGCGTGGGGTCAGGAGGCTGCAGCTTCGGGGCTGTGTCGAGGGAGCAGGCCCTGCTCTTCCTTCCTGCCAGATGCAGTGGACCAGACTGAGGAACTATCTGAACCCTTATTTAATAAGGTTTCTTAAATCCATGCCACAGGCCGGGCACAGTGGCTCACGCCTGTAATCCCACCACTTTGGGAGGTCGAGGCAGGAGGATCATGAGGTCAGGAGATCAAGACCATCCTGGCCAACATGTGACACAGTAAAACCTGTAAAACCCTGTGTCTACTAAAAATGCAAAAATTGGCTGGGTGTGGTGGCGGCGCCTGTAGTCCGAGCTACTTGGGAGACAGAGGCAGGGGAATCGCTTGAACCTGGGGAGGTGGAGGTTGCTATGAGCCGAGATTGTGCCACTGCACTCCAGCCTGGGTGACAAAAACAAAAATGGCTGAGATGGCCGGTCATGGTGACTCACGCCTGTAATCCCATTTGGGAGGCCGAGGCGGGTGGATCACTTGAGGTCAGGAGTTCGAGACCAGCCTGGCCAACATGGTGAAGCCCCATCTCTACTAAAAATACAAAAATTAGCCAGGCGTGGTGGCACGTATCTGTAGTCCCAGCTACTCAGGAGGCTGAGGCAAGAGAATCGCTTGAACCCAGGAGACAGAGGTTGCAGTGAGCCAAGATCACACTACTGCACGCCAGCCTGGGTGACAGAGAGAGACTCCATCTCAAAAAAAAAAAAAAAAGGCTGAGATGGAGGCTGGGTTGTCAGTGCCACCTCGGCAAGATCTCCACCTTGACCCTGTGTCAGCTCCTCTTCCCCTGGCGTCACTGTGTTTTGGCATCTGGCAGGGGGTACCCACTTCATCAGTTCCCTCTGCACCTGCCTGCCAGCAGGGGCCTGGCCTCAGCGCACCAAGCACACCTTGCCCTCCCACCTCCTGCCCCCTCTGTGGCTTTCTGGCCGCAGCCCTGCCCCTGCCCTCATGATGTGCCTACCTCCTGCCCCTTCCTGCTTGGGTGACACGCCTCCTCCCACCCAGCTCCCGTGGAAGTCTCTGACCAGCATCATTGAGTACTACTACATGTGGAAGACCACCGACAGATACGTGCAGCAGGTAAGCCCGCCTGCCACTCAGTGCCCGGGGCACACCACCTCCGCGTCCTGCGCCCCATCCTCTCCCAGCAGGTGGGCGTGCTGCTGAGTCCCTGGCCCGGCTCTCCTCTCCACTGGCTCTCTCCTCCCCGTTGGCGCTCTCCTTCCCATTGGCGCTCTCCTCCCCATTGGCGCTCTCCTTTCCACTGGGGCTCTCCTCCCCATTGGCGCTCTCCTTTCCACTGGGGCTCTCCTCCCCATTGGCGCTCTCCTTTCCACTGGGGCTCTCCTCCCCATTGGCGCTCTCCTTTCCACTGGGGCTCTCCTCCCCATTGGCGCTCTCCTTTCCACTGGGGCTCTCCTCCCCATTGGCGCTCTCCTTTCCACTGGGGCTCTCCTCCCCATTGGCGCTCTCCTCTCCGTGGCCTCCAGCCTGTCTGCACCACAGCCCCAACCTGGGCCTAGCCCGCTGACCTCTGACCTTCTCTTTTGTTTTAAGAAACGCTTGAAAGCAGCTGAAGCTGAGAGCAAGTTAAAGCAAGTTTATATTCCCAACTAGTAAGTGTGCCCTTACAGCCGTGGTCCTCGTGGCCCTGGGGGCCAGGGAGGGTGGGCACAGGGTGCCGGGGCCAGGCGGGTCCCGAGGAAACTCAGGCTCAGAGGCTGGGAAAGTTAGGGCAGCCCCTGTGAGGGCAGCGCAGGGCTGGGGGGTTCTGGCTGCAGACGCGATGGACGTGTCTCCGTCGTCCTGGCCTCCTGGTCAGTAAGGGGGCATTGGGATTCCAACCCACACCGCCAGGGTTCAGTCCCTGAGCTGGGCTCCATTCTAGGGGGAGCACGGGGGCCTGGAAAACAGCTCAGACCTCAGCAGTGGCTCCCAGGAACTGCTGAGGCCGAGGGGGGTGCGAGGACATGGTTCTGGACGAGGGGTGATCAGCCGCGGTGCGTGCTGGGCAGATGGGCCCTTGAGGTTTGTGCTCCTGCAACTCCTCTCTTCTCTCCTTTATCTCTTTAAGTAACAAGCCAAATCCGAACCAAATCAGCGTCAACAACGTCAAGGCCGGTGTGGTGAACGGCACGGGAGCACCGGGCCAGAGCCCTGGCGCTGGCCGGGCCTGCGAGAGCTGTTACAGTAAGTGCCCTGGATGGCCGGGGGCACACCGCACACCCGCCTGTGGGCCGTGGTGCCTGTGTTGGCCCTGAGGGCTCCAGCGTGGCCCAGCCTGGGAGGGGCCCACTGATGATGGGGGGCTGCGTCCCAGGGATGTGGTTGGGAGAGCCTTGGGGAATGTGCGGGGGTGCCTGGCGGGTGGGGCGGCCGGCGTGGGGGTGGTGGGGAATACTCTGACATCGCTGGTTCTGCTTAAGAATCCGTCTATTTCCAACTTTGTTGTCCGTAGCCACACAGTCTTACCAGTGGTATTCTTGGGGTCCCCCTAACATGCAGTGTCGTCTCTGCGCATCTTGTTGGACATATTGGAAGAAATATGGTGGCTTGAAAATGCCAACCCGGTTAGATGGAGAGAGGCCAGGACCAAACCGCAGTAACATGGTAAGGGGGGGACATCCGCCCTGCCTGCCGCGAGTGTGTCAGCCCTGCGGGTCCTCGGCCCCCGGTCATGGCACTGTGTCGGGGCGGTTATGCCCCCTTCCGCAGAGTCCCCACGGCCTCCCAGCCCGGAGCAGCGGGAGCCCCAAGTTCGCCATGAAGACCAGGCAGGCCTTCTATCTGCACACAACGAAGCTGACACGGATCGCCCGGCGCCTGTGCCGTGAGATCCTGCGCCCATGGCATGCCGCGCGGCACCCTTACCTGCCCATCAACAGCGCGGCCATCAAGGCCGAGTGTGAGTCATCCCAACGCCCCGCTCACTCTGTTGCTGCAGGCAGTGGGGAGGGAACAGCAACCTTGGGGCCCAGCCTGTAGCCCCACTGGGAGTTCTCATCTCAGGGAGCCCCATTTCCTCCTTGGTGCTGACGGCCGAGCGCAGTGAGGGCTCCCAGGTCAAGGCGCAGGCAGGGTCCCGTGCTCCCTGGGGATGCCCCACCCCTCACACTGTGTGGTACCCCGCAGGCACGGCGCGGCTGCCCGAAGCCTCCCAGAGCCCACTGGTGCTGAAGCAGGCGGTGCGCAAGCCGCTGGAAGCCGTGCTCCGGTATCTTGGTGAGCAGTCCAGGCGCGATGGGGGCTCCTAATGCTGCCTGCAGGCAGCTTCTGACCCAAGCTGATGCACTGGTGCTCCCAGCCTTCTCTAGCTAGGAGCTCCTGGACAGCCCCACAGGGCCTGGAACTGTCCTTTTGAGGTACTCTGCACCGTGCCAGGCTCAGGCCGACCCACTGGGACCCCGGCTGCTTTCTGCTCCTGGGGTCTTGACGGGGCCCAGTGCAGAGTGGCTGCCGCCCTCTCTTCTGCGGGACCAGCCTCCTCAAGGCACACCCAGGGGGCTTCCCTGCCAGCCTCGCTACCGTTCCCTGTGTTCTGATCGTCCCTGGGGCCTGAGGGTGTGGGGTTTGGGCAGTGCACACCCCTGCCTGTAATGCCACTAAGGCAGGGTTGCACCTGCTGCCTACAGGGAGCATATTCCCGAGCCATGCCCACTCCACAGGGGCAGCACTCAGGCCTCTGTAGGCCCTCGGCAGGGGGAGGTGCACACCTGGCAAGCAGCCTCAGGCAGGGGTTCCCTTATCTTTGAGGGTCTGAGGATACCTGAGAACCTCAGCCAGCTACCCTGGCCCAGCCAGAAGCAGCTTGGGGGCTGGGCCAGACATTTGTGGTGGCGGTGGGGGGCCTCCCCCATTTGCTGGGCTCGAGTGGGCTTGTGTATCTGCTCTCCTGACACAGGGTGACTGTCCTGAGAAGGACATTCCAGAGCCATGAACCACGTGTGCTCTGCGATTCAAGTGGCTTTGGCATTGCTCCCTGTTTGGGGTCGTGGCCCCTGTCCTGTGGGAAGAGGTGGCTGGTATCAGGGCTGGTCCTCAGCAGCTGTGTCCCTGGCCAGGCTGGCTGGATGGTCGGTTTGCTGTCTGACCAGCAGCCAGCCTCCACCAGCAGCTCCGGAGGCCTGGACATGGGGGCTGTTGAATAGGTGTTGTGCTCACGGGCCTGTGTATGGATCCTGTTGTGCGGGGGTGAGGGGCCTGGCCCCTGCCAGGTGGTCTTCCTGCTCTCTAGTTGCAGGATTGGCCTGGGCACACGTCTTGCGGGAGAGCACTTGGTGCTCCTGGGCTCCTGGCTCTGTGGTGACCTCCCTGCTTCCAGCCCAGTCAGGATGGGGCCTCAGGGGTGGGGGCCGCGTGGAGCTTGGTTCCTGGTCGTATCCCAGAACCATGAGGGCTGGAGCCTGGGCCTGCCTGCCTATCCCCTGCCAGGCAGAGGCGACTTGCTCTGCCTGTCATTCCTGGCAGAGACCCACCCCCGTCCCCCGAAGCCTGACCCCGTGAAGAGTGTGTCCAGCGTGCTCAGCAGCCTGACGCCCGCCAAGGCGGCCCCTGTCATCAACAACGGCTCCCCCACCATCCTGGGCAAGCGGAGCTATGAGCAGCACAACGGGGTGGACGGTGAGTGGCCCCCTCGCCCGGTGAATCCGGGCCTGCCCCACCCGGTGAGTGTGGCCCTCCCCGCCCGGTGAGTCCGGCCCGCCCCCGCCCGGGGCACCCGCGGTGCGTGCTGACGCTGTCTTCTCTCCCTCTCTCCCACCCCGGCGCTGCCAGGCAACATGAAGAAGCGCCTCTTGATGCCCAGTAGGGGTAAGGCCTGGGGCCGCGGGCGGGCGCTGCGCCAGCCCCGCCCGTGATGCCTGTGCTGTGCTGCTGAGTGTGTCCCCGCGGCGGGCGGCCCAGGGCCCATGCTTGGGGCAGTCCACGTGAGCCCGGCCACAGCCCAGTCCCCCACGTTCCTCCTGACATCACTGGTCCCTTGGTGAAGACCCCCTGAGCCCAGGCATCTGGCCCTCGGCCCCCTGGCCCCACACCCTGTCAGTGGACTGTCCTGGCACGTGTGGCCCTGGCGCCCCTGCCTGCGCTGTCTGCCATCGCGCTGTGACTGCCCGCATGCTGCCAGCCTCAGCTCCTGGGGCCGCCCGTGCTGTGCCTGCAATCCTTTCGTGCGCCTGCCAGGCGGGACAGTGGGGAGGGAATGGTCGGGGGTGTCTGTGCGGGTTGTGGGCTACTGAGCTTGCACACATTGGTGACTTCTGTTGGAGAATTGGCTCAGGTGCTCTGTGCTGGTTGGTTGGAGCAGGGGCTGTGGGACCCCAGGCCCCTCGGGGAAGAGCAGATAGGACCAAGCCCAGCATGGGGGGCCAGGTGTGTGGGGCCCGGGTGTGCACCCAGGCCTGGGCCTCCGGGGGTGCACGTGCTGGGCCTGCCAGTGTGGATGTGCCTGGGCTTTCCCGGAGGGTGCCGGCCAGGGCAGCAGGGCCGGCGTGGGGACCTGGAGGTGGATATGGGCAGTGGCCGTCCAGCCCAGCCAGCCTTGTCCCCTCAGGGCATTCTCTCAAGGCTGCCAGGTGCCCTGGCAAGCACGTCCCGCGGGGTCAGCACGCCAGCTGCAGCGCAGGGTGGGCCTGAGATCAGGTGCCAGGCTCCGCCATCTCCACCTGTCTGGACACGCACCCCTGGCCTGTCTGTGCAGCTTCTGCCCGACCGCCCTTGGCGGTGTGTCTGTCTCACCCCAGCCCCCTCCTTTCCTGGGGCGCCCTCCCAGCCATCTGGTATTGGGGCTGCCCCCGTTGCCTGGTCCAGGGCCCAGGGCCAGCCCACTGTGGGCTGGCTTTACTGGTCTGTTCGCAGTGGCGGGAAACAGCCCCATGAGAACTGGTGGAAACAGGAGGGAGTCCTTGTCAGCAGGCACCTTCGAACTTTTTGTTCTGTTTTGTGAAAAGCGGTTAACCAGCAAGTTAGATAAAAGCTTATTTATTCCCACTGAATTTTCCACACTGCACACGTCAGTCCCAGCTGTGCGGTGGTTGTGAGAGAATACCACCACTCGCCGCCTGGCTGGGCAGGCCCTGGGCTCAGAGGGGTCAGCCACAGAGGAAGCGCCTGTCCTGACGTGTAATGGCCAGGACCTGGGCGCTGGAGGGGGCTGGCTGGGTGAAGGTGCCGCCCGGGGGCATTGGCACACATGAGATGGGGTCTCTGTCCAGCCCGGGTAGGCGTGAGCTGAGCCTGCCCACAGCACGGGGCCCTAGTGCTCTAACCCGGCCATTTGCCCGTGCAGCCTGCTGCTCTGTCCCCACCTGCGGGGCCTGCAGATGGGTGCGTGTGGCTCACTAACCTAAAGCGTGTGTTTTCTTCCCTCTGCCGTCCACCGCTCTGGTAGGCACTTACCTGGGTAAGTAGTTTTGTGCTACTGGCCAGCCCTGGGCACTGGGCCTTGGTCTTTGGCAGGTGCCCTGAGGTATGGCGGCTCCTGTTCAGGAGCGCTGTGGATCAGGCACCTGGGCCCCCACCCGACCCTGCCCGGCAGAGCTAAGCAAACTGGTAGGGAAAGGCTGACCCAGGGCTCCAGGGCCCCGAGTTAGGAGGCGGATCAGGGGAGTGCCCCGAGTTAGGAGGCGGCTCCAGGTGGGGAGGGGCTGGACAAGCCGCTTCTGTTCCTTAAGGGACGGGCCTCAGCTAAGCAGCATTTTTGGAGCTGGCAGGTTGCTCCGATGCCCCTGGGCCCTGGCACCTAACTGAGTTGAGTATGATGTCCTGTCCTCTCTGGGCTGGTCCTGCTGGGAGCCGAGCCATCCTGGGACCAGCTCCCACATGCACACACCCACACTCACACTCACAGGCAGGGGAGTGGGGGAGAGCAGCGGCGGTCCTGGGCCCAGCTGGGGGTGACCAGGAGCATGGACCCCGCCTCTTGGCCCAACTCCCGCAGTGCCCCTTGGGCTCCTCACCCTGCACTGTGGGAAGTCAGAGGTCTCTGGCACCCCATCCCCGAGCACATGCCAGGGTGGCTCGGGCCCAGCCGGTGCAGTGGGTGGTGACCTGTTTCTGGCCAGGGCTGGCGGCGCTCTTGGAGCCTTGGGAAGAAGCCCAGCCTCCTGGTGGGGCAGTGCCAGCCATGGTGTGGGTGCCCTGCAGAGGGGCTTGTGCTGCTGCTGGACGGACAGCCTTGTGAGGCTTTGCTTGTCTCGGTACAGGTGGGCAAGTGGGTGGGCAGCCCGGCCCCTATGCAGGGAAGCGGCTGTCAGGTCCAAGGCTCCTGGCCTCCTGCGTGGAGCCAAGCCAACGTGTCTCTGGCCAGAGAGCTGTGGGGCCACCAGGCGGCCCAGGACCCAGGGAGGCGAAGCCCCCAGGCCCATCCTGGGTGTGGGCTGTGGCTTGGTTGGCAGGTGGCCCCGGCCCATTGTCCAAGGTGGCCGAGGCCGCAGTGGGTGGTGGGAGTGCAGGACGCGCTGTCTCCGGGCCTCATTTCTCTTCTCCATTTCTCGTTAGGTCTGGCAAACCACGGACAGACCAGGCACATGGTAAGAGGAACAGCCCATGATGGGGTACCGTGTGCTCACCCGTGTGCACCGCATGGCTCTCTGGGGTACCGTGTGCTCACCCGTGTGCACCGCATGGCTCTCTGGGGTGTTGCGAAGAGGCCCGGCCAGCCCTGCCGGGTGCCACGTGGAAGCTTCCAAGAGGCCTGGCAAGACCGAGGGGCTGCAGCATGTGGGGGCCATGGCCCCTGAGCCAGGCCCAGCGGTGTGGGGCCAACCAGGGCTGCCCTCAGGGCTGCCCTGGGCCAGGCTGGGGGTCCGTGGAGCTCCCTGGGGTGGTGGGGGTTGGCCAGGCCTGGTACCTTGGCTCGTGGCCCCTCCCAGCGGGAGCCCTGCAGTTGAAGTGGAGCTGGCCCTTGGCCGGCTGCCCAGGAATCGCACCCCCTCTGCAGGGACCAAGCCGGAACCTCCTGCTCAACGGGAAGTCCTACCCCACCAAAGTGCGCCTGATCCGGGGGGGCTCCCTGCCCCCAGTCAAGCGGCGGCGGATGAACTGGATCGATGCCCCGGATGACGTGTTCTACATGGCCACCGAGGAGACCAGGTGGGGCCTTCCCAGGGCAGGCGGGAGGGCTCTGCACAGCGTCCCGGCCCTCACCGCCACCTCTGCCCACAGGAAGATCCGCAAGCTGCTCTCATCCTCGGAAACCAAGCGTGCTGCCCGCCGGCCCTACAAGCCCATCGCCCTGCGCCAGAGCCAGGCCCTGCCGCTGCGGCCGCCGCCGCCTGCGCCCGTCAACGACGAGCCCATTGTCATCGAGGACTAGGGGCTGCCCCCACCTGCGGCTGCCCCCCCGCCCCTCGCCTGCCCACGCGGCCCCTTCCCAGCCAGCCCGCCGCCCGCCCCTCAGTTTGGTAGTGCCCCACCTCCCGCCCTCACCTGCAGAGAAACGCGCTCCTTGGCGGACACTGGGGGAGGAGAGGAAAAGCGCGGCTAACTTATTCCGAGAATGCCAAGGAGGTGTCGTTTTTAGCTTTGTGTTTACTTTTTGGCTGGAGCGGAGATGAGGGGCCACCCCGTGCCCCTGTGCTGCGGGGCCTTTTGCCCGGAGGCCGGGCCCTAAGGTTTTGTTGTGTTCTGTTGAAGGTGCCATTTTAAATTTTATTTTTATTACTTTTTTTGTAGATGAACTTGAGCTCTGTAACTTACACCTGGAATGTTAGGATCGTGCGGCCGCGGCCGGCCGAGCTGCCTGGCGGGGTTGGCCCTTGTCTTTTCAAGTAATTTTCATATTAAACAAAAACAAAGAAAAAAAATCTTATAAAAAGGAAAAAACCAACCCGTCCTTCACTGTGTCTTTTGTTCCCAGTCCCTCTCCCTGACTCAGGCCCTGGGCTCCCCACCCCCATCGGGCGGCCCTAGGCTGTGGCTCGCCCTGGAGCCCGAGGCCCCTGGAGAGCCACCTCAGCCAGGAGAGCCACCCCAGCCTCTGGGCTCTGTTCGTCTCCTACCTGCCCACAGACCTTCCCCTGCAGGGGCCTGGCGCAGTGCTCTCTGCCCTCCACAGGGGGCAGCAAGCAGTCGCAGGGCGCAGCCCCCTTCCCCAGTGGAGCTGTGCTGAGACTGGGCGTCTGTGTCTGCAGCAGTGGTGGGCCCGGGACTGCCTCCCACCAGGCAGAGCTGGCCCTGCCGAAGACCCTGGGGCTTCCCACCAGGGCAGCCAGCACAGCTGGGCCAGCGAGGCCTTGGAGTGCTGCAGCCGGGGTCCCAGCCTCCTGGCCATATAGAGCCTAAGCGTTTGTGCCCAGAGCTGTGGCCCCCAAGCAGGTGTGCACTTTCCACAGTAAGAATCTGCTCAGATTTCAGCAAGCACATTCTCAGAAATCCTGCTTGGCCCATCCTCCGGCACCCGACTTGCAGGTCCAGGGACTGGTACAGGCCGGGCCACCAGAAGGAGGGGTCCGGTGGATAACCTGGCTCCAGACCACCCCTGTGGCCGTGCCACCTCAGCCGGCCAGGAGGGTCCGCCCAGGCCTCTCAGGGAGAGTGGCTCCTCTGTCTCTCCCCAGAGTTGTGCCTTTGCTCCCCCAGCCCACCCAGGCGCCCTGTCATGTGGAAATCTCAGCCACGGAATTAAAATAGACACCACTTCTGCTGTCTCCCAGGAGACAAAGATAAGGGGGCGTCCTGGCCTCCCATGGGAGCCTGTGCTGGGGCCCAGCAGTGACAGGACTGGGTGTTGGGGACTCGGCTGCAGTGCATGTCCCACCACCCTCCCTGGGCTGCTGGCACCCCGCCACTCCGCCCCCACCAGCCAACTCTAATCTGCAGCCTGCATCCAAGTGACCCCACAGCCTGAGGACTTGTCTGTAGTGCGTCATTAGAGGGCTGGGAAATCAGGCCCCTGACCTCATGAAGGACACAGCCCCCTCTGAGGCTTTTTCCAACCCTGGGGGTCTGGAGGAAGGGAGCAGGTGCTCAGTGAAGACCCCAGCCCCCTCTCCCTTCCCCAGGCCTAGGACCTGCCTCCCAGTGCTGCCTGTGAGGTTCTGGCCTCAGCAGCTCTTCCGTCCCGCAGGGCCTGTCCTCCTACAGAGTCAACATGTGGGCTGTGAGGTGTTCCAGGTCCTGGGCTCTGTCTCAAGGGCAGGGAGGCCTTGAGGAGAAGTGGGGCCCGTTCCCACCCCAGACACCCTCCCCAGCCAGACACCCAGGCTGCAGCGCCCTCACAGGGCCAAGCTCTGGCCACCTATGCTGGGTGGGGCCTGGGCTGCTTGGGGGTCTAAACCTGGACTTAGAAATCAGTGGGCACGGGCTGGGGGCAGCATTGGCCTTGGTGCCCAGGCCATGAAGGGGACTCCCAGCTTTGCTCTGTCCTCATTAGGCCCTTACCTGCTGATGAGACAACAGCCTGCTCCCTGCACCAGCAACCCCACAGGGGCCGTGGCTCCCCAGGGCCAGGGGCATCTCAGGGTGGCAAGGCCATCATGCTGTCATGCCTGGAGACCTGTCCTGCCAGCTCCGCTCCACCCTGCTAGGGTCCTCTGTCCACCACTCAGCCCAGCCTGGCTTCCCTGCAGTGGAGCTGAGTGGCAGGGGCCTGCCATCTGCCAGTGTCACAGGATGGTGGAAGGCACCAGACCACTACGGCGGGCCAGGCCGTGACCCAGCCCCACGCCCAGCCATTGGCCCTGCCAGCTCCCTTCACACCCGCTGTGTCCTGTGCCCCCCTCTCTACTCGGGCTCGTCCCGCTCTGTCACTGCCCCTGCCTGTGACCCACTGCCGCCTCAGAGGTGGAGACCAAGGCCACTGCTCTGCACCCATTGATCCTGACCCCTGCCTGCCAGGCCCAGCACAGCCCCATCGCATTAGGGAGCTTCTGGCCGCTGCCCAGGGACTGTGACTGGGGTGAGGGCAGTGCAGCAGCTGGCACACTCCCTGTCCCACCCCACCCTCCATGTGTCTCCAGGGCACCTGGCCAGTGCCAAATGCCATTCCTTTGCTGCCACCCTGGGAGGGGCCCGCCTCCACCCCCATCCACTCTCCTGGCAGGGCTAGGGACCTTGGGGCCGGTGGTCTCCCTCCAGAAGAGCCCTGTGACCAGTCAGCCCTGTTATCCGAGCAAGCCACAGGTCGCAGAGGTGGGGTGAAGTCAGCCCCAGGCTCCCAAGGTGGGCAGAACAGGGCAGGGAGCTGGAGAGGGTCTGGCAGTGGGTCCATGAATCCAGCCTGGGCAAGGCCCTGCTGTGAGGGACCCCTAGGGACCCCTGGGCCTGCCAGGGAGGAAGGACTGCCCAGGAAATGTACTGACTGATGCCTCCTCGCCATCTTCTGCCTTGGCTGGCACAGATCCCAAGTGCAGAGGGGGAGCTGGTCAGGCTGGTCAGTCCGGCGTGGGGGCGGGGGGCATGTTTCTGGCCTGCGGTCACCATGGAAATGGCAGTGGCTGCAGGGTGTGTGTGCAAGGGAGAAGGGTGCTGCCACAGGGAGCCCTGCCAGGGCCACCATGAAAGCCAGGAGTGCCTAGGGCCACTGGCTCACAGACATGCCTGGTGCACCAGGCAGAGGAAACAGGCAGGTCTCCGTGTCCAGCCCACAGCCTCCAAGACACTGGGGGAAGGGTGTCCAGAGTTGGCTGCCCAGCAAGCACGTTCTGCTGCCCCGCTGGGGCCAGGAGGCTCAGAGAAGGGCCTACAGGGACAGAGCACCAGGAAGCCTGTGGGTGCGGAGATTCCCCCCACTGGGGCCGGGCAGGCTCTAGGGAGCTCTAGGGCAGAGGCATGGTGGTGAGGAGTGGTCAGGCAGGCCCTGGTTGGGAGGAGGCCAGAGTCGGGATGTGGGGGTGGGGTGACTGGTTGACCCCTCCAAGTCAGGCCCTGGGCCCCAAGGCCCGCAGCTGGTCCTGGGCGGTGCGGGAGAAGGGACTGGAGTGTCAGCCCCAGCCCGAGACACAGAGGGCACGCCCATTCCTTCCCCTCCTTCCCTTCCTACCTCCTCACCGCCTCCCCAGCCGCCCCCTGGGTGGGAGTGCTTAGGGTGGACGCCTTTAGCGCGGAGCCCTCGGCGCTGGTGCCCGCCGCCCCTTCCCGGCCTCAGAGGCAGACGTAGACCTCCCCACACCCCCCACCAGCAGCTTCTCGCGCTGTTTTTGGAGGTGGCGGCGCCTTCCTTCCTGAGCCCTGCCCTCCACCCAAGGAGCCTTCAGCACCACAGACAGTGTTGGGGCGGGGCGCGGAGGGGGCGGAGCGGGACACGGAGACCCGGACAGGGCCAGGGGCCGTGCCCACCGGGAATCCGACTCCGCTCCCGCGGCGCGACTGTTGCTATGGAAACCGAGCAACAAAGGGAAGCGGGCCGGGCGCCGGGCGCGGCGAGGTGGGGGTGGGGTTCTCCCGGAGCCTGCGACCTCTTCCCGCGGCGTAGCGCAGCCTGAGCGCCCAGGGCCGGGAGTGGCGGACCCCCAGGCCCAGCTCACTAGGGCTCCCCGCGAGCCGAGGGCCAGGCTCCCCACACCCCGCCCGCAGCCCAGGAGACGGCCCGGCCAGGCGGCCCCGACGTCGCCATGGAAACAGCCGGGGCGCGGGCGGCGCCGCGGTCGCCCGGGCGGGCCCCTGTAGACGCCACCTCCGGCGCGAGGGGCGCGGGGGCGCCAGACCTGGCCCGGCTGCCCCGCACCCGCCACCCCTGGCAGGTGCGCCCCGCCTCCGCGGCGCCCCTAGGCGGCCCCCGGCCCGGGGGGCGGGTTATCGAGGCCCCGCCCCGTCCGCGGAGCCAATGGGCGCGCGGACAGCCGGGCAGGCGGGGCTGGGCGCGGGCGGCTGCGGCCGGGAGGAGAACGGGCGGAGGGCGCGGGCTGACCGGGCGCACCGACCATGGCCTCCAAATGCCCCAAGTGCGACAAGACCGTGTACTTCGGTGAGTGCGTTCCCGCTCCCGGCCCGCTCGGTGCATCCCGCCGCCCTTCGCGGCCAGTCCCACGCCGCAGAGCCGCGGCGTAACTTAGGGTGCGCCCGGCTCCGGCCCCGGCCCCGGCCCCGGCCTGAGGATGCTTGTCCCGGAGCCTGGCTGGCCGCGCTGCCCACGCGGCTGAAGCCAAAGGGTGGGGCTGCGCGAAAGCGGGGGCGGCCACGCCCGAACCCCGAAGCCGCTTGTCTGGGCGGGGCAGGGACCACCCGGGCGGGGCTTGTGGTCCCCCGGGATGGGGCCGGTGTTTGGGGGAGCGCTCGGAGATCCGCGGACGCATCCCGGTTCTTCGGCCAGTGCGGGCCGGGCGGGGCGGGGCGGGGCCGGGCGGGGCGGTACGTCCTGGGTGCCTCCCGCGCGACCCCGTGGGCCTGGGCCCTTTCTCCTGGAACCCCCACACCCGCTGCCCCGGGAACACGTGGCCAGGAACAGTGACCCCCAGCTCCCACTCTGAGCTCCGCCGAGCTGGGCTGGGCCAGGTTTGGACTCTGTTGGGATTCAATCCAAGCGGGGGCGACCTTGGCCTCTGCCTCCTGCTTGTCCCAACGCATTCCCTTGGCGCCAGTTCCCCCAGGAGTTTCATACGGGGGTAGGGTGGGGGCGGGTGTGACACGCGAGTCCCCGCGAACCTGAGAGGGACCTTGTGCTCAAGAAGCCCAGGTGGCCAGGACCCCTGCCCCCTCAAGGTCAGAACAGCCCTGGACGGGATGCAGGTGGTGGCGGAAGGAGGGGTGTCTCACAGGGCGGCCCTCGGTCGGTAGCCCCTCCCCAAGGCGCGCTCTCGGTCTGGGCTTACTCACTCCCTGGGCCTGGATGCGCCCTTCCTACCCCCTTCCTCCTGGCTGATTCCCTGCCCAGCTTTCTCCAGGGTGGTAAGGTCCCTGCCCACCTACTCACCAGCTGCTGCACTAGGGGATAGACTTAGTGAAGCAGAGAGGAGGGCCGGGACCAACAGGGCCCCTGCCGTGGTCGCCCCATACCCAGAATGCAGCCAGGCTGCTGGGAAGGCCGCCACTGGGCTTCCCGGCGCACAGGCTGGAGGGGTTGAGGGGAGGTTGTATTTTGCTGTTCCCAGAGGGGAATGACCGGATTTGGCCTGGAGTGCTTCTGGCATGGCTGGGAGCCGAGGGGCTTCCGGCTGCCTCGCCTGGAGCCCGCTCAGCCCTCAGTCTCTGTCCCAGTGAGGGCTGTCTCTGCAAGGCTTAGGGTGGGAGACCGTCCCCAGGGCCCTCCTGCAGTCCAGCTCCCCATGACTTTGCCCCAGGCCAGGCCAGGCCAGCCTGGGGCTCTCCAGGGTCTTGGCCAATAGTCCTGTGGACAGCCGGGAAAGGCCTTCTGCCTGCCGGGCCGGACGAGGCTCTCAGCGGAAAACAAAGGCGCTTCAGACCCAGCTGGCTTCTGTCCTGCCTGGGAGGCACTGTGAGGGCGAGGGTCCAGAATCCTGCCCACCCTCACACCAGGCTGCCCCTGCAACTTATACCTGAGTAGAACCCAGGCTGGGATGTCAGAGCACGTTGAGGATGCCGCCCCAGAGCCCATGCAGCCAGGGTGGGCAGCTGGTTTTCTTCTGAGCCATTAGACCCAATCGATTCTCTGTTCCCAACTCGGACCCGTAATGTGTGGCCATCGACCCACCCAGTGGGTCTGAGGGCCAGTTCCCTGCCCCCACTTGGCCCACGTCCCAGAGCTGGCCAGAGCGGAGTGCTGGCAGCCCTGGGCTGCAGCTGCCACGGCCGATAGCCATCGAGACTTCCTTGCTGCTGCTGGGACATGCCTGCCCACTGTGCAGCCAGCCCCTACCTGCCCTGGTGTGTCCCAGATTCCTGAGTGAAGTGGTTCTGGGCAGAGGGCTTTAAGCTGGTGCAGCCTTGTGATTGGGCTGGTGTCCTGGAGGCTGGCCCTGGCTGTGCCCAGAGGGTTGTGCCAGGGCCATGGAGAGCCAGCATTCATGGCCTTCTACCTAGTAGGCCACCTGGGGGATCCCATCTCACTGCCAGGAGCAGCACCCATGGACCTCTCAGAGTGGGCTTCACCCTAGCCAGGTGCCCTCCCCGATATCTGCCAGACAAAGGGCGCTGGGCCGCTTGCTGAGAAGGGGGACCGGGAGAGCCACGGGTCCTTGGCCGCCTGAGGGGCTTGGCCAGATTCTGCCAGTCAGGGTGGGCCCAGCCTTCATGCTCCCTTCCCCCAGGGCCTGCAGTTTGTCCCCTTCCCTTCAGAATTCCGGCTCTGCTGGGCCCTTCCTGACCCTCCCCACCTCTTCCTGCCTGGCTCCCTGGGGAGGCCCCTGCTTCCGTCCACTGGGAAGTGGCCCAGTAGCCCTAGTGTGGGGGTGGGAGGCAGTGGCGGAGGGTCCCTGACCCTCAGCAGCTGGCCTCAGGTCTTCCATGCCAGTGGCAGCCAGGGGCATTAGGGTGGGGGAAGAGCTCAGGTTTAGGATGAGGAATCCACAGACAGATGTGGGTCCCGCCTGGAGGCCCCACGGGGACGGGGCCTGGCCTTCCCACGAGGGAGCTGGAGGCTCTGGGGCTGCACCTTTGACTCAGCAGCGGGGCACTGCCAGCCCCATCAGGGCCCAACTGGTGGGGATCAGGGGCATGTCAGTGCAAGGCAGGTGTGAGAGGGAGAGCACATGTGTGGAGGAAGCAGGTGCACTGGAGAGGCAGGTGTGTGAGTGTAAGAGAAGTGTTTGAGGGAATGACAGGTCAGGGAGAGGCATGTGTTGGGGGGGAGGCAGGTGTGTGGGGTGAAGCGGGTATGTGGGGGGAAGGTGTGTGGGGGAAATGGGTGTGGGGGTAGGCAGGTGGGGGGAGGTGTGTGTGTGGGAGGCAGGTGGGAGGAAACAGGTGTGTAGGGGGAAGCAGGTGTTGGGGGAAGCTGTGGGGGGGAAGCGGGTGTGTGGGGGGAAGGGTATGTGTGGGGAGACGGGTGTGGGGGGAGACGGGTGTGGGGGGAGGTGGGTTTGGGGGGGAAGCAGGTGTGTGGGGGAGGTGGCTGTGGGGGGAGGTGGGTTTGGGGGAAGTGGGTATGTGGGGGAGGCGGGTGTGTGGGGGAGGCGGGTGTGAGGCAGGTGTGTGTGGGGGAGGCGGGTGTGTGGGGGAGGCGGGTGTGTGGGGGAGGCGGGTGTGAGGCAGGTGTGTGTGGGAGGCAGGTGTGTAGGGGGAGGCAGGTGTGTGTATGGGAGGCAGGTGTGTAGGGGAGGCAGATGTGTAGGGGAGGCAGGTGTGTGTGGGAGGCGGGTGTGTGTGGGAGGCGGGTGTGTGGGGGAGGCGGGTGTGTGGGGGAGGCGGGTGTGTGTGGGAGGCAGGTGTGTGTGTGAGAGGAAGATTTGTGGGAGGCAGGTGTGTGTGGGAGGCGGGTGTGTGGGAGGTGGGTGTGTGTGTGAGGCGGGTGTGTGTGGGAGGCGGGTGTGTGGGAGGTGGGTGTGTGGGGGAGGTGGGTGTGTGGGAGGCAGGTGTGTGTGTGAGGCAGGTGTGTGTGTGAGGCGGGTGTGTGTGGGAGGCGGGTGTGTGGGAGGTGGGTGTGTGGGGGAGGCGGGTGTGTGGGAGGCAGGTGTGTGTGTGAGGCGGGTGTGTGTGGGAGGCGGGTGTGTGGGAGGTGGGTGTGTGGGGGAGGTGGGTGTGTGGGGGAGGAAGGTGTGTGGGAGGCAGGTGTGTGTGGGAGGCAGGTGTGTGTGTGAGAGGAAGGTGTGTGGGAGGCAGGTGTGTGTGGGAGGCAGGTGTGTGTGTGAGAGGAAGGTGTGTGGGAGGCAGGTGTGTGTGGGAGGCAGGTGTGTGTGTGAGAGGAAGATGTGTGGGAGGCAGGTGTGTGTGGGAGAGGAAGATGTGTGGGAGGCAGGTGTGTGTGGGAGAGGAAGATGTGTGGGAGGCAGGTGTGTGTGTGAGAGGAAGATGTGTGGGAGGCAGGTGTGTGTGTGAGAGGAAGATGTGGGGGAGGCAGGTGTGTGTGGGAGGCAGGTGTGAGGCCGGTGTCCAGGAGGCAGGTGTTTGAGCAAGGGCAGGCTCAAGCACAGGCCCCTTCACCCCAGGCACTGAGGGGATTAACAGGGCAGCCCCGGGCCCCTCCTCAAAGGCGGCTTTAGCGGGGTTGCAGGGCTGGGGCGCTGAGACCCAGAGGGAGAGCAGGACCTGGGGGCACTGGGCTAACAAGGGTCTCAGAAGGAGGTGCAGGGCCTGCCGGGTGGAAGGAAGGCGCCTGGCGGAGACATCCTGAAAGTCGGGACCCCCGGAGCGCGTTGGAGTGGTGGCTGCCAGGTGGGGACGGAGGGGGTGCGGGGCGCGCCCCGGCCCTGACCCCCCTCCTGCCCCTCCTGCTCAGCCGAGAAGGTGAGCTCCCTGGGTAAGGACTGGCACAAGTTCTGCCTCAAGTGCGAGCGCTGCAGCAAGACGCTGACGCCCGGGGGCCACGCCGAGGTGAGCCCCCCTGTGCGGCGCGGGCGGGGGTGGGGTCGCGACTCCCGCCACCCTCAGGCAGGGTCCTGACCCGCGCCTCTCTGCGCAGCATGACGGGAAGCCGTTCTGCCACAAGCCGTGCTACGCCACCCTGTTCGGACCCAAAGGTGAGCCCCGGCTGCCCTTGGCCTGCCCTGGGGACCCGCCGGGAGGAGCCTGGCGCTGGCGCTGGGGAGGGCTGCGGATCCCGGCCCCGACTCCCCGCCACCCTGGAAAGCCTACTGCCCCCAGCCCCCAGCGGGCCGTTTACTGAGACGCCGGGTGACCGCGGCCCCCACCCCACGTGCCCCCACCTGCAGGCGTGAACATCGGGGGCGCGGGCTCCTACATCTATGAGAAGCCCCTGGCGGAGGGGCCGCAGGTCACCGGCCCCATCGAGGTCCCCGCGGCCCGAGCGGAGGAGCGGAAGGCGAGCGGCCCCCCGAAGGGGCCCAGCAGAGGTGGGCTGGGCGCGGGCTGGGGCTGGGGGTTGTGGACACCCCCGCCGCCGGCCCCGCCCCGCCCTGACTTGTGCGCCCACAGCCTCCAGTGTCACTACTTTCACCGGGGAGCCCAACACGTGCCCGCGCTGCAGCAAGAAGGTGTACTTCGGTAAGTGCGCGCCCTGGCCCCGGACCCCCGCCCCGGCCCCTGCCCCGGGGCTCCGCCTCACTCCTCCCCCTTCCCAGCTGAGAAGGTGACATCTCTGGGCAAGGATTGGCACCGGCCCTGCCTGCGCTGCGAGCGCTGCGGGAAGACACTGACCCCCGGCGGGCACGCAGAGGTGAGGGGAGCGCGACGGGGCTTGGGGGCCGGGCAGGGGCACGGGGATATGAGGGTGAGAGGCGCGCCAGGAAGGGATGGGGGGGTGGGAGGTGCTTCTGGGAGCTGCGCTGTCCCCTGCCCCACGGCGAGCCGGCCTGCACGTTCTGGAAGCCTCCAGGTGATGGGTCGGGGGAGTCTGTGGACCCCTCCCTCAGCACCCACCTTCTGCCTCAGCACGATGGCCAGCCCTACTGCCACAAGCCCTGCTATGGAATCCTCTTCGGACCCAAGGGTGAGTGTGGCCAGGGTGGTCCGCATGTCTTCCCTGCCCTCCCCATCCCTCCACTGTTCCTCCCACCCACCCCAGTGGCCTCCCTCCACAGGCGTGAACACCGGCGCGGTGGGCAGCTACATCTATGACCGGGACCCCGAAGGCAAGGTCCAGCCCTAGGCCACAGCGGCTCTCATGATGTGGGCTCACCTGCACCCCAGACCCTGCGGGGGCCCCACTGCTTGGCTCTGCTGGAAGAGTGCTCAGCCACCCAGTCCTGCCTGCAAGCCCAGGGCGAGTATTGGAGGAGGGGCAGCCACGGGCAGAGCGCCATGCCCATCCCTGAGTCTGTGGTGTGTCTGCCCCCTCTGGCGTCCTCTGGGCGTCCCATGACCCCTTCTGTGTCTGTGCCTCCGAATCCCCGTGTGACCCTGTCCCAGCATTTTCCCGCCAGCCCTGCGTGTCCCTGCAGCACTGTCTGTTCTCCTTCCCTCTCCTGCTGCCCACCCACCTGCCAGTGTTATTTATGCTCCCTTTGTGGGTGATGGCCACGCCCTCACCGTGTCCCTGGCAGAGGGGTTCCCTCCGGGATCTCCTGCCTGCTGCCCACACTGCCTCACAAGCCCTCGCCCCCCTCACGTGGCTCACCTGCTGCTGAGCCTTGTGCTGTCAATAAACGGTTTGAGGATTGCAGGATTGTCTCTGCTTGTGGGATGGATGCAAATCCCAGACCCGGGTCCCTTTCTCCGACCCATGCATGCCCCCAGCCAATGCCCCTGGGCCTGGCTGCTAGTCGGGGTGGGCCCTCCTCCTGACGGTGATGGTGGGAGGTGGGGCCCTGGGATGTTTCTGAGGAGGAGGGAGGGATGGGGGTGGGCAGCGTGGTCCCTGGTTTGGGTGGTGGTGCCCCCCCAGATGGGGAGGCAGTAAGAACGCCAGGCTGTGGGGAGCTAAGGAGGGTGGGAGGCATTCCGGGGCCAGGGTCCTGGCCAGGGTCAAGTGAGGGCGGGATCCATGGGGGACAGAGCCCCGGGGGAAAGTTGAACCTGGAACCCTGAAAATACCAATAGCAGGCCTGAGAACCCAGAGCTGCCTGGGTCTGTGGAGCCTGGGAAGCGCAGGAGGGGTCAGCCCTGAGAGCAGAGGGTGTGGCCGTGGAGGGAAGGGGGCAGGGGACCAGAGGAGGGGTCCTGGGCAGAGAATGGGGAAGCTGGTGAAGGGTGGGTGTAGCAGAGGTCTCTGGCAGCTCAGAACTCGACTGAGAAGCGCAGGAGGGTTTGGGGGCTGTGGTCAGAGCAAGGGGGCTCAGCGTGGCTGTTTCCAGCTTTTGTCCATAGGGTGATGGACAGGCTTTTGTGGACAGGCCTGCCTTGGCCTGGGGTGTGGCCCAGGGATAGAATCCCTGCCCAGGCGTTCTGGTGAAGGTTTTAGTGATGACCGACTCGCCCCTGTGGTCTTCATGGTCCAGGTTCTGCCCTTTCAGCCAGGGGCCCTTGCGGCTCCTCCCCTCCCCTGCGCCCCGACTTTTCTATGCGCCACTCCTCGGGTTCCCACTAGAGGGCGCAGTGTTCCATTCTGGCAGCACAGGGCAGAAACGTGGAGACCTTCCCCAGTGGCTGAGCCTTGTCCTGGCTCCATCTGGACTCCCCATCTTAGTTTATGCTCCTCGGCTCCTGGTACCACACTGAAGATGCCTCAGCCCTTCCTCCGGTGAGGGGCACTCAGACCTGGCCACTTCCAGGCCCCTGTCCCCAGTGCTACAGGGTGGCCAGGGGCTTTATGCCTCTTCCCTGCCCCCAGCGGTTGGCACAGCCACCTGCCTGGCTACTCTCCAGCCCATGGGCTCTGACGGAGCTGAGCCTGGATGCTGAACCCATTGTCCTGAGAGCAGCCATCCATGCCCTGGCGGGGCCTGGGCTGGCTCTGGGGTCCAGCCGTGCCACAGCTACCCTCCAGCCAGGCACCCAGTGCAGCCACAGCGTCTCCTCCCACCTGGAATTTGGCCAAAACCCCCAGGGCCTGACGTCGCGGAAGGGACAGCCACTCCCCAGCCCCAGGCAGAGGGGAGGATCAGGCGGGTTCCAGACCCCTGCTCACAGGAGAGGCTGGGACGATTACCCTTCTCACCCCCTCCTACCAGGCCAAGGCTTCCTCGAACGTGGGGGGTTGTTTCGGGAGAATTGAGAATTCCCGGAGTGCCCGTCTCCGCCCTTACTGCGGGCTCCCAGGGTTGCATGGGAAATTCCTGCTTTCTGCTTGGCGGGGCGGGGCGGGGGCGGGGTGGGGTGGGGGAGGGACTGGAGGGCTCAGCTGGACCCCCCCACCTTGGGAGCCTCCAGTGGAAACTATGTCTTGAAGAGAGTGGTGGGTGGTGAGCCCTTCCCTAAAACCCGGGCGGCAGTGGGGGGCAGGGTGGGAGGAGCACCCTAGTGGGGATGATGTAGGCAAGGGGTCTCCTTCACAGATAGCCCCTGACCCCGCCAGGGACAGCAGCAGCCCCGACCCCAGGTCTGGCTGGGGCAGGACCGTTTCCTGCAGGGCCAGTTGGATGACGCCTGTCTGCTGTGTTTGTTTCCAAGTCATTGTCATGGAAACCGGGGCGGTTGTTGCTACTGTTTGTCTGGACGGCGTCGCTGGGCGGTGTTGCTGGGGTTGGCTGGGTGCCCATGGCACTAACAGGGCTCGCTTGGTGTCTCCAGCTCCAGGAAGCTATCCGCCCGCAGCCGTCTGCCAGCCAGGTGCTTCCTTGGGTGCCCACAGACCCACCCAGATATCTCCTGAAAGGAAGGGGAATCTGGAGTGGACTCTTTTGCCCTTGGGCATGCCTCCTCCTTTGTCCCTGCCTTGGGGGGCTGCTCTGGCCTCAACCTTCACTCTCTCCTACTTGGACCCATGCCCAGCCAGTGAGGCTGCTCTGAAATGCTATCTGCTCCATCCCTCCCCTTCAGAACCCCTGGGAACCAAGTCCAGGGATTCACAAGGCCCTGGTGCCCCTGTGGGGCCAAGCTCACACCCCGGCACTCTATTGAGCTGAGCTGTGCTCCATCTGCACCTCCACTGTCCAATCTTCCTGTGCCTCCTGGCCAGGCCCCTCCAAGGTACTCCCCACTCCAACCTGGGCTGGTAGGGACCTCACTGGTGCCCCCAGCCAGGCATCTTTGTGGGGCCAGCTCAGCCTGCAACTACCCCTGTCTCCACTTCTTCTGGCCCCTGCCCCGGACCCCCAGCACCCTTCCTTCAGCCCCTGCCCAGTCTCCCCTGAGCCAGTGACCACAGCATCAGCCCTGGGTACCCCCGCTCCCCCGCCACCAGAGAGGTGGATGTGAGGAAATCACCCAGTGCTGTGGGTCCCTGGCTCTGGACCGTGGAGGGCTGGGCACAGGCAAGGGCAGGCTGGGGACCAGGATGGTCAGGTGTGGGCAGCACTTTTCCCAGCGCTTGATGGGCTTCCAGTGGGGGTGTGGGGTCCAGCTACCAGGCGGGTCTGGAATTCCTGGGCTATGACTATAGGATGCTGGGTGCTAGGCCCAGTCTCACGGGAGGGGAAGGAGGGCAGGGGCACCCCATCTGGCCTGTCTGTGGAGCCCAGGCAGGGGTGCAGCCCTGTTGGGGGCAGGGCTGGCTGAGGGAGCCCCCTCCTTCCACACTTTGCCATGTCTGCTCTGGGACAGGAGGAACCGGGCAGCCTTCCCACCTGCTCGGGGCTGGAGGTGAGGCCCAGAGGACAGGAGGGGCCTGTCTCGTAAGCCTGTCCCATCCCAGCCCCATGCTGGGTCTGCCCAGGGTAGGAATGGCCATTGGGCTCAGCACAGTCAACTGGGGCCAGACCACAGGCCAGACAGGGGGTCCCGGGAGACAAGCAGCTGAAAATAGACCCTGGGAACTTGGGAGTGTCTGAGACTCAGCTGGGCCCTGGGGAGGCCTGAACTGGGCGTTGCCGGCTCTGCGCTGTCGTGGCGCACGTATTGGCAATGCAGGGCACCTGGTTGCAGAGTGTCCAGGAGAGGCCTGGCTGGCCTGCAGCCTCAGGAGGGCACCTCACACCTGCCCACACCCTCAGCCTGGGCATGGGGCAAGAGGAGGTGGTGGGGAGGGCTCCAAGGACAAGGAGGGGCGGTCTCAAGGCGAGTCCCCAAGCTGAGTCTGCAGAGGAAGGGGCTGTGGGCCCAGAGGAGCAAAATGTTCTTAGAGGGGTGGACGGTGGGATTCCTCAGGGACAGTGGGGCTCAGCCCTGCCTCTTGGGTCACCTGGTTCCTGGAGCCCAGGCCTGGCTGCAGGCTGCCGCACCCCATCCCCTATGGGCTTCAGCCAGAAGGCCAGCAGGAGCAGGCCAGAGCGCAGAGATGTGTGCAGAGGGTGGGCTGAGTAGACCAAGGAGGCCTCGGCGATGCACCTGGAACCCGGCAGCAGCCCCCGCCACCTCCAGGTCTAGGGCCCTCTTGCTGTCCAGCTGCAGGGTGGAATGTTCTGGGCATAGAGGCAGCCTGAGGCAAGTAGCTGGCGAGCTCTGTGTCCCTGTCCCGACCACTCTGTCCTCTGTTTGTTCCTGCAACAAATGCCACCAGCACTCTGCAGAGTGGGCTGAGAGGGGCGGGGGCTGGGGTCTCCAGCCAGCCCAGGGGGCCTGAGTCAGGCTGGCCCCATGGACCAGGTCAGTGTCCCGCCCCAGGTCCCTGCTGCATTCCTGGCCAGTGAGACCCAGGTGAGCTGACAAAGCCGGAGGCCTAGTGCCTGGGCTGGGGCCGGTCGGGGGCAGTGTGTCGAAGAAGCTGGCAGGACCCTGACCTGTGCAGATGGGTGTGGGCCTTGGGGGTGGGATGGCCTGAACATGGAGTGTGGGTGGAGAAAGGAACTGGAAGCTGGGGTCCTGCAGCTGATGAGAGGCCCCCACCCCCAGAGCACAGGGTAGATGGGGAGCACAGGAGAAAGGGGGTTTGAGGGGCACATCAGTCTGTGGCTGAAGTTTAGGGAGGGTTCCAGGGATTGTGACTGTGCGTGTCTCTGTGTTATCTCTGGGTCAGTGAGTGTGTGCCTGTATCTCTGCATGTGTCTGTGTGTATCTGTGTTTGTGAGTGTGGGTGTCTGAGTTGAGTATCTGGAAAAACTGCTGTGAGCCAACACAAGGCATGGCCCCACAGGGAGGGCATCCTGCCTCCCACCCCACCCGTGACCATGGCGACAGGAAGCAACAGCAGGGAAGGCCAGGAATGGACTCATCACCCTGGTTTTCAAGGAGGGGCTCCCCCATTGGCAGGGCGGGTTGGAGTCCAGAGTGTGGGGGAAGGGACCATCCCTGGGGGGTGGGTAGAGAGGAGGACAAGGACTGGGTCATTGTCCCCATCTGCCCTGGCTAATGTCCCTACATGAGCTGCAAGTCACTGGGCGAGGAGCTGGGATGGGCTGGGGGCGGGGGCTTTACAGAAACATGGGCGGCCAACTGCGAGAGGGATCGCACACACACTCGCGGGGACCCCAGAGACCCCCAATGGACACGCCCACACACAGGTATGTCCGCAGGCACCCGGCACACACGTGTGCATCAGGCACTTGCCCTGCACCTCTGCACCCGGAGCACATCATCCTAGTGGGGGTGTGGACAGTGGTGCTGGGCACCCTGGGGCTTGTGGGCAGCCCACACCCCAGGGAAAGTGCAGTGACAGAGCCCCCGGCCTCCCCAAGACTGTCTGGGTTCCTCTGGTCTCTCCCTCTGCCTGTCTGCAGGTTTGTCCCACGGCGCCCCACACCCAGTGGAGATGGCAGGTGAGCCCAGACCTGAGAGTGGGTTTCAAGGTTCATGGGCTGGAGACTGGGGGTTCCAAGGTTGCAGGACAGGAGTGCACCCCTGCTCTGGAAACCTTACCTCTGAGGGGTCTCAGAACAGGGGATGGGGAGGGCTCCGATGGGCCCCTGTAGAATGTCCTATCAGACCCCAGGACTTAGCCCAGTCAGGGACAGAACTGTGGCCTTAGGGGCGCCAGGAGGAGGGCAAGCAGGATGTGCCCTTGGGCTGGGTGTGCTGGTGTGGGGCTCTCTGAAGTGTGGCCTCCGTGCCATCTGGCCTTGGCTGTCCTACAGCCCTGCTGCCCCTGCCCTCTCCCCAAGCTGGGGGCCTGGTGGCGAACACGGCAGGGCAGGTGGTTTCTCTTCCTCTCAGTGCAGGCCTCGAGGTGCTGACAGTGGGGCGGTGGGCCTCAGGGAAGTTGAGGTTGGGATCACAGATGCAGTTAGGGCTAAGTGCCCTTCAGGGGTAGGCCAGCAGCTCCTGGGGCCTGGGACGATGGTCTACAGCACCCCTGGCAGGGACAGGGCCGGCACAGGCCCAGTGGAGATCGAGGGCAGATAAGGACGCTGGTTAACATGGCTGACAGGAGGGATGGTGGGTGGGGAGGAAGGGCAGGACGGCCCTTGTGCTGTGGCAGCTTGGGCACAGGCTCCACGCAGCACGGAGGTGAAGGGCCTGCAGGCAGAGGGCTCCCCTGCCCAGCGAGAGGAAAGGGGGCTGACAGTGACCCGGGCCCCCTTCCTGAGGCTGGCCGGTCAGCTGGAGGGCTGACCCCAAAGCCCGAGGACAGCGCAGCCCCCTCGGCCCTCCTGAATCTTGGGGGCAGGTGAGGCGGGACAGCCTCCGCCTGGCACCGGGGCCATCCTCCGCCTCAACTGAGCAGCGGACTTGGACCGCTTTGGCCTCCCTGGGCGCTTCCCGCAGAGATAAGGGCCCCTCCCTACGCCCGGCCCGAGCATCTCCTAGCCGGCCTGGGGGTGGCTGAACTTTGCTTTGCCGGCCGAAACCCCAGCCCCCGCAGCCGATCGGTCCTCAAGCTACAGCTCCCCTCGCTGGGAGTTTCCGCTGCGGTCCGACGGACCTTCCAGAGCAGCGGAGGTCAGCGGAGCTAGCAGAGGCGGGGACGTCCCTTGGGAGTGAGGGGACTGAGAGGGGCAGCCTCCTAACCCTGCGTGAGATGGAAGGCCAGAGTGGGTTCCTCGGTGGGGGGCAACAGCGGGGGCTCTCCGGCAACTGTCACCCGCCCTCCGTCCTGGGGAGGGCAGGATCAGTGCGCGGGCCGCTTTGCATCTCTTTGCATTTTAGTGGTGTTTGCTCCAGTCCTGGCCCGGACAGATATGGGGATCCGGCGGGTGCCGGCGGGGTAGGGTTGGGGATGGGAGCGGCGCTTCCTGCTGCGGGGGAGCCTTTTGCCCGGCATCCTGGACCCGGGAGACATCACAGCGCTGGGTTAGGGGCGAGGTTTGAACTCGCCTAAGGAGCTGCACTCCCTCAGGAAGTCCCCATGGCCCCCTGCCCCCCGCGCTCCGTCCTCAGTCAGGTCTGGGTCCTGCCTGAAGGCGGGGGTGGACCAGATGATCTTTCTCGGGCCCTGGGCCTAGATTCGAGGTCCCCAGGGTCCAAGTCCTGGGTTCAGGGGGCGGGGCGCGAGGGGCGGGGTCTCCAAGGGGCGGGGTCCCTCAAAGGCACGGACCGGGCCGGACCCTCCCAGTCCCGCGCCTGCAGCCCGTGCGCCCCAGCCGCTGCCGCCTGCACCGGACCCGGAGCCGCCATGCCCAAGTGCCCCAAGTGCAACAAGGAGGTGTACTTCGGTGAGCGCGCCCAACGGCCCCGCGAGGAGCAGCCGCTGAGTGGGCGACGGGGCTGGGGGCCTCTCAGGAGGACCGAGGGCGCTGGGTCCCCTGGGCGCCGCCCGGGGGCACACGCCTCAGCCTGGCCCGCCGCCTGCCCCGGGATGAGGGTGGCGACCCCTGCGTCCGAGGGCTCTGGCGATCTCTGCCTGTTCGCGGTCTTGCTGCGCTCGGCGGGCTATCTCTGACTCAGAGCCTCCCCGTCTCTGGGTCCTACGGTCTCTTCCGTCTCTTCTCGGACGCGCCCTGGGTGGGGGACCCGCAGGGCTGGAAGGAACGCAGGGCTGGGCCGCGCCTCTCAGCGCTAAGTAGAAACAGACGCGGAAACCGACGCCCGGGGCGCGATCCCGGGCACTCTCCTTCCTGCCCCGCGCGCGCACGCCCCCAGGGGAGGGAGGAAGTGGGAAGTCACCCCTGTCCCCGCCAAGAAGGGCTCTCGCAGGCTCCACCCTTGCCACCGCAGAGGCCCGGGGCTGAAAGCCGGCAGCCAGGCCCAGGCCCTGCTGACCTAAGCCGCAACCCCTGACCCTCGGCCCCGCCCTCCAGCCCCACCCAGCCCTCAGGAGCAAGACTCCAGGCCGCACCCGCAAGTGCCCCGGGGACCAGCGACCCCGCGCTTTGTTTGGTTGTATTGGCTCTGGAGATTGGAGATGTCCCCCTCATGGCGGTGCTGAGACCTTAGGGTGGGCTGCTCAGGCTGGGCGGATACAGCCCAAGTGCACAGGACCCTGGGCAGAGCTGGCTGCAAGAGGCGGGTACGCCAGTGGTGGGCGGGCACCGCGTCCTGCAGCGTCTCACCGGGGCCTGTCTGTGCCTCTGCAGCGGAGAGGGTGACCTCTCTGGGCAAGGACTGGCATCGGCCTTGCCTGAAGTGCGAGAAATGTGGGAAGACGCTGACCTCTGGGGGCCACGCTGAGGTAGGTGGGACCTACCCTGGTGGCAGGGGCCAGGGGTGATGGCACCCTCTCACGGCCCTTCTCCTTGCAGCACGAAGGCAAACCCTACTGCAACCACCCCTGCTATGCAGCCATGTTTGGGCCTAAAGGTATGCTCCCTTCGTCCCCGCCCCACCCCACTGCCTCCTCCACCCCAACCTGTTGACTTTTTCCACCTTCTCTGCAGGCTTTGGGCGGGGTGGAGCCGAGAGCCACACTTTCAAGTAAACCTGGTAGGTAGGACCCCACCCCCTATCCTGCCCCCTGGTTCCACCCTCAGGATGGGGATGCCCCCTCCCAGGGAGGCCTGACCACTCGTGGGGCCCAAAGGGAGGCCGTGGACGCTGTACTCACGTTTGTGCCTGTCTCTCTTTGCACAGGTGGTGGAGACCCCATCCTTGGCTGCTTGCTGGGCCACTGTCCAGGCAAATGCCAGGACTTGCCCCCAGATGCCCAGAGCTCCCTTGTAACCCCTAATGCCCTCAATAAACCGTAACACTTGGAAAACCTGTGTGTGCGTGCACGTGTGTGCTGGGGCATGCCAAGGGAGCTGCAGCGGGGCTCTGGCTGCAGGCTGTCACCAGCGCCTGCCCTTCTGCTGCCTATTGCCCTCGCCAGGGGGCTGTTCCAGGGTCTCATAGGCCAGGGCTCCCTGTGCAGGGTGAGTCCAGGCCACCCTAGACAGCCCGCACCCAGCTCTGGCACTCTGAGTTCACCTCTGCAACTCCCAGACCCTCAGAAGTGCCCCTGAGCCCTCCTGGCCTTATGGGAGTGGGGAGAGCGGCTCTGCAGGACCCCAGCCAAAGGCTCAGCAGGCTGAGAGGCCTGGAGGCGGGTGGGACTGGCCTCCGGTCAGCGGGTGAATCAGCTCATACTGGCTCCCTTTCTGAGAGGTACTGGGGGAGTCGTGGGGACTCCTGGCCTTCCTCCTTTCCACCCCCCCAACCCTGTCCTCATTCCTCACCCCTCCAGGCCAGGCCCAGCTTCTGCAGGGGCCTGATGAGGCACCACTGCCCCACGTGCGTCCTCATCTGCCATCTACCCTGAGCCCAGGGACTTACCCAGTGGCCTGGCGTCCAGTGGGGAACTTGAGTACTGGCCGTGCACAGGGGCTGGGGGGCCTTCTGGAAACCCTTGCTAACCTCAGCCAGCCGCTGCTGACTGGCCACCTTCAGAGACCCCCTTCCCCACGCTGGCCACTTAGATTCCGGCCTTGGTAGAAGGCCGTCCCTCCAGATACGCACTGACTTAGGGCTGTGGTGGGTGTGCTGCAGGCTCAGCTGACAGGTGCTGTGGGGGCAGTCTAGGGCGGCCCGCAGGGTGGGGTGTGTGGGGGTGATTGGGGGATTCCTGGAATTCCAAAAGCTGGGAGCCACAGCACTTTTGATGGGATGGGGGCAGGGGAGGGGAGGGCGCTGGGGGTGCTGAGGTGAGGCTGGTTTCTGGTTGGACGGTGGTGGGTGGAGCTGAGGGAACTGAGATCTTTGAGACTCAGCGACACCTGGTGCAGAGAAAAATCCGCAAGCTCGGAGGCTGGGAGAGCGCTGAACAAGGCCGCAGAGGTGCTCCGCCATCTCCCCCACGCTTCCTGCCAAGTTCCTGTGGCGCCGCGGTTCCCCACCCCCTGCTCCCATCCCCCTGGCTCCCGCCGCCCTGTAGCTCGGCAGGTGCAGTAGGTGCTCCGAGGAGGAGGCCCCTTAGCTTCAAGGAACCCGCGTGGGCGGGGTGAGGAGCGTAGCCTTCCTACTGGCGCCATGAAGGAGGTCGCGGTGCGCCGGAGGGAAGGAGGCTGCGGGCGGGGAAGGACGGGGGTGGGCGGGGAAGGACGGGGGTGGGCGGGGAGGGAGAGGAGGGGCTTGCTCGGGTGGGGGCCCAGAGGCGGGGCCGGGAGGGCTGCCTGGAGGAGGAGGTCGGGGGCGAAAGAGGCCGGGGAGGGAGGTGCGGCCGGGACCTCTCCGGCTGCGCCTCGCGTGGGCGCGGCCAGCCAGGGTTGGGGGTCCAGGGAGGACTGAGTTTCCCTCCCCCGCCGTCCTCGCAGCCCCGAGAGGTGCAGGTGCATCGCGGGAACAGCCCCGGTGACGCGCGACCCGGGGTCTTCACGAATGCCCGGAGGCGCCGCTGGCCAGGAACCAGCCCGACCTTCTATCCCCGCAGACAGCCCCGCGTTCTTCCCAGCCCGCGCCTTTTGGGGCCGCCCGTGCACGCGGGCCCGGCTCAGCGGCGACCGGGGAGCAGCTGCTTCCGTGCGTCGGCTTCCTCCGGGGCTGCTCCGTGGCGGCGGCAGAGAGAAGCGCTGCCGCGGGCGGGCGAGGACCGGGAGCACTGGAGGAGGCGGCCGCGGGCTCGGGCCGCGCGTTCGGGACCCGGGAGCTGCCCGGGACCTCGCACAAGAAGCCAGGGGCCGGCCGCGCTGGGATCTTCACTGTGCGGCGCGGCGGGCTCTGGGCGCCTCCTGGCGGCCCGGCCGGGAAGGCGGCGCGATGGGGCGGGGCTCGTCAGCTCCGGCTGCGTGCGCAGCCCTACGGGGCGCCTTCCGGAGTCTGCGCGCTCCCGCCCGGCGGTTGCTAGGTTGCCAGGGGCGTGAGGCGCTGATGGGTGGGGCCTGAGCGAGGCGGGGTGTCGGGTGTCGTGACGATTGAGCCGGCAAGGGCGGACTCCGTGGAGTTCTCCATATCGACTGCCCTGCCAGGAGCCCGGAAGTGGGTCCGCACGAAACAGAATAGACTACACTCAAACTCCAGGGGAACCGTTCATTGGGCTTGGCCACGAAGGCGGGCCCTGCCGACGCAGTGAGTGGATGCATGTCCGGCCAGCGCGGTGATTGGGCGCAGGTCCCAGCCGGCGCGGTGATTGGGCGCTGGACCAGGTCCGTGCCGTGATTGGACTCAGGTCCCAGCGGGCGCGGTGATTGGGCGCAGGTCCCAGCCGGCGCGGTGATTGGGCGCAGGTCCCAGCCGGCGCGGTGATTGGGTGGAAGTCCCAGCCGCGGCAGTAGACCCGGCCCGTGCGGTGATTGGACGCAGGTCCCGGGCCGCGGCGGCTGCAGGAGGCCGAAAGACGCTGGTGCTGGCTGCATGCGGAGGCGGCGGGTGGACCCTGCGGCTGGGGCCCGGGCCGGGGCCCTCCCTGAGGCCATCGCCGCTTTGAGTCGGTCGCTGCCCTCGGGACCCAGCCCCGAGATCTTCCGCCGCGCCAAGTTCGACCGTCCGGAAGCGGTGACGCTCGCGCGGAGGGCAGCCGGGCCGGGTGGGGTCCCGGGCCCTCGCAGGGAGTTGAGCCGGCTCCGCTGACCGCCCGCTTTTTATTTTCGCAGACCTCCGCGCTCTGGCAGCTGCTCTTCCGCGTGCTCTCCCCACTCCCTGCGGGCAACGCCTTGGCCTCGATCGCCCTGGGTAAGCCCCGCTCCTGGCCCCGCCTGCTCTGGTAAAGCCCCGCCTTCCCCAGTAAGTCCCGCCCCGACGGGCTCTAGCCCCCACCCAACCCGATAACACTGACCCCGCCTGCCGCTCAAAGCTCCAGCTTCCCCAGTAAGCCGCGCCCCCTGACGGGCCCTAGCTCCACTCCCTTGGGTAGCACCGGCTTCTACTCGTACAAAGCCTTGGGGACGTCCCCGTTGAGCTCTGGTCTCCTCACCTTGGTCTGAGTTCCAGCTTTCCCACCATCATCTCTTCTGAACTAGGTCTTGAGCTTCTGCTCGAGTGACCTGTGGGGATCTCTGGAGGGATCCAGGTGGTGTCACCTCCAGGCAGGTGGTCCCCCTAAGGTGGTGCTCTTCTGTCCTAGAGGTCCAAGCCCGCTTGGTGAAGTCAGCACTGTGCTCCCAGGGCTACCCGAGGCTGGCACTGGCACAACTACCTGAGGATGGCTCGAAGGGCAGCCGGGAGCTGCTCCTGGCTCTGTCCTGGCTCTTGGCCCGAGGACCTGTGCCTGAGCAGATGCTGGCCCAGACCCGAGTGCCTCTGGGTGACGAGATGACTGTGTGCCAGGTCCGTGTGGGTGAGAGTAAGCCAAGCCAGCTCTGGTCTCAACTCCTGGGGTCAGAGCAAGGGCAGGCCTGGGACAGTCCTCTCTGTGTCTGCTTTGCCCCTCCGGGCAGTTCTATGAGGGGTTACCCAGCTGCCCGGCTGAAAGCACGGAGATTCCCTGTGCAAGGAGCACCCATTGTTCTTGGCTGTGCCTCCACTCCCATCTCCATCTTGGTCTTTCCTTGGGGGTAGGGTGGGGTGGGAGCAGGGCCTGACCCTTATACTCCTCTCCAGTGTGAGGCCCTGGCCAGCCTTGGCCCACCTGCACCCCACATGGAAGCAGAGGGTCCTGTGGATGTCCGCCATGTGCAGTGGTTGATGGGAAAGCTGCGGTTCCGGTGGCGCCAGCTGGTGTCCAGTCAGCAGGAGCAGTGCGCCCTCCTGAGCAAGGTAGAGCTGGCACAGGGCTTCCACCCAGGGGCTGCGTCCCGTGCTGCAAGCCACTAGCTGCCAGTCCCTACAGCCTGTCCTATGAGGCCCGGCACAGGCTTTTGACTGGATGTGGGCCTTCCTGCTCTGGGCTTACCCAGAGCCTGATCCCGTGGTTCCAGGTGGTCCTTGCAGGGGTCCAGGGTAGGATGGGGTGGGCAGGGTTGGGCAGGGTTGGGCAGGGAACCCAGTGGGGTGGGCAGTGGTGGGCAGAAACTGGTGTCAGAGAGCTCACAGAATTTGTCTTCTTGTTCCCAAAAGTCACCAGTGGCCTTCCAGCTCTGTGTTGCTAAACAGTGGGATGGGCTCTGTGCCATGAAAGCCACTGCTTCCTGGGCACTGGAGGGGAGGAGGACAGCCCCTGGTCCCACCACATCCTAGTGGGGGCTGACTTGTGGGGTGGGCAGCTCCTGTGGGTCCCTGAAGGTGGTAGGGGCTGGCTCAGGGGCACAGGTACCCAGCAGCATGTCCACTGTGCGGCCAGGGCTGACAGGTGGGTCTGTGGCTCCCACCAGTGTGGGGCCCCTTGGAGACCCCCCATTCCCACCCTTGCAGAGGGTCTGTTGCTCAGCTGGCCTTTCCAGGGACCTCTCACCCCATCAGGCTTGGCCTTGACACCAGCTGCTCCGCTTACGTTCCTACCTGTGACTCTCTGTGTCACCTTCCAGCTTCCCTTTGCTGGGGAGCCCTCCGCATTCCCCTAGATCCAAGCAATCATTCATGTTTACACCGTGAGTCTGGCTGAACTGCTGTGCGTGTCCAGAGGCTGTTCCCCTGACGCTGCTGGGGAAGCCAGGGCACCCCACTCCAATCTTGCTCCTGCCTGGGAGCTGGGCGGGGTGGGGAGGCCATCAGTGAGATTGCCTGGCGCCCCCATTCAGCAGGCCCCAGCGGTGCTGATGGTTGTTCTGCACCCAGCCCAGCCCCGCCAACCTCAGGCAAGGAGTGGCTTTCTCTGAGCCCTCTCTCGTTATCTGTGAGGTGGGCTCTGACGGCCGACCTCCCTGGAGTGGTGAAGACTCAGTGTTGGGGGAGGTGCTTGACTCCCACTCAGCCTGGGGTCTGCACTGCCTATTTCAGATTCACCTGTACACACGCGGCTGCCACAGCGACCAGAACCTTGGCCATCTGTCTGTCACTGAAGCGGAGATGCTCAGGGACCCAGAGGGAGGCCAGAAGGTGAGGGCCGGCAAGTTGCTTCCAGAATGGGCTTGGGTGGGCGGTGGGGAGCGGCAGTGGGGGCACCGCCCAAGGTGGGAGCGGCCTGTGGGGGGGCGTGGCAGCTCTTGGGCCTCCCGAGGTGGGTGTCTCTGCATGTCCGCCACTGGTTATTGTCAGACTGTGTGACTGACAGATTCTCTGGGCCTCTCCTAGCCTCATGGGCCACTAATCCTTCCCTTCCACAAATCGAGATGTGGTGTGGGCGGGGGCCCGGGATGCAGGAGCCTGGGTTACACTGGCAGCTGGCTGAGGGCAGGCTGTTGGGATAAAGGAACACGGACCTCAGGTGTGAGCTGGTGGTGTTGGCGTCTCAAGCAGGTCTCACCTGGTGTGTCAGGGGGCACCTAGGGGTGTGGGGGGGCTAGCCCACACAGCACAGGGCTGACTGGGAGGGGACAACTACCCTTCAGAGCCCAAGGCCAGGCCCACGTGGGGTGTGCTGGGCCGAGCCTGCCAAGCTGGAGCCAGCTGCATAGGCCCTGGAGACTCGCAGGCCCCGTTCTGCTTGCTACACTGGGACCACCCAGGGGGCACAGCACTTTCTAGGCAGGCCTGCCCCAGGTGACGGGGTCTCTGTGGTCCCGGGCAGATCCTGGGCCTTGGATAGCACAGACCTGGAGGAAAGCCTGGCTCTGAACACCAGGTGGCCATGTGACCTTGGGCAGACAGCGTCCTGCTGTGACTGGGGCTACTGGAGCACTAACCAAAATGTCAGGGTTGACCTAGCCCCAGGCATCTTCGCCAGGGATGGCCGCTTCCTCTCACCCTGCTGCTGGCCTTCCATCCCCATCTTTCTTTCTGGGGGTCTGCCCGCCCATCATCACTGGCTTCTTTCTCTTGTCTGGTTTATTTTCGGGAGAAAGAGCAGGGCTGGCTGCCACTCTTTTTATTTATTTTATTTGAGACAGAGTCTTGCTCTGTCACCTAGACACAGTGACACAGTCTCGGCTCACTGCAACCTCCGCCTCCTGGGTTTAAGCGATTTTCCTATCTCAACCTTCTGAGTAGCTGGGACTACAGGCACCTGCCACCACATCTGGCTAGTTTTTTTGTATTTTTAGTAGAGACGGGGTTTTGCCACATTGGCCAGGCTGATCTCGAACTGCTGACCTCTGGTGATCCACCTGCCTCGACCTCCCAGAGTGCTGGGATTATAGGCGTGAGCCATGCACTTAGGCTGGGCTCTGTGCTGTCCTGAGTGATGGGCTGACGCTGCCCTGCTGCTCCAGATGCATATGGCCGGGCAGGAGGGCAGAGGCTCAGCGCTGGTGCGATCTCTTCTTCCAGGCCCAGTCCCCCTTCTCTGCCTCTTTCCTCTCCAACCCCAGAGACTTGACCCCTGTACCTCATCCCAGGCCTGCCCAGGGGGACCCAGGGGTCAGAGGCGGATGGCCTGGCTCCTGGCCCCTAGTCTTGTGTCTGCTGGGGCTTCCTGTTCGTGGCAAGGGCCCGTGGGTTCCAGCTCTGCAGCCCAAGTCTGCAGGATTGCATGCCTCACTTGTGGGCTCACAGGGCCCAGCCCCTGATGCCTGCCTGGCCGCTGGTACCAGCTGGGCCTGTGTCCCTGGCTGAAGCCGGGCTGGCGCCCACCCAGTCGGCCTGCACTGGCGTTGGTGGTGCTGAGGCAGCATCGGGGCGTCCTGGTCTGCCCTTGCCCTACCTGTCTTGTAGAGGCGGCTCAGCGAAGCCCAGGCTTCTGGCCCCTGGGACCCCTGGGTTGGGGAGGAGCAGAGGCTGCCCTGGCCCCAGCCTGCTCCTGCCCGGTGCCTCTGTGGGACCACTCTCTGTGGTGGGCTGGGGGGCCTGGAAGTGAGGCCCCGCCCTCTCCCGGAGGCTGCATGTGGCACTGGCCAGGGGGACTGGGACCATGCCCAGCTTCCTTCCAAGGTTTCTGGAGCGGGAGCCGCCCAAAACCTGGACCTGGCCTACCCAAAGGGCCTGCACTTCTCCTGCATTCCTGGGATGGGTCCCAGAACCTTCTGGAATGATCTGTGGCTGGTACCACGCCTGTTGCTGGGTGACTGGGCAGCTCCCTTGGATCCTGGTGGGGCCTCAGCCTGCAGCCTCCTCTCCCCTCTTAGGGTGGTAAGTGGAAGGAGGCTGGCAGGGCAGTGGAGACCACAGGACTCGGGGGTGGGTGGGAGGGGGCGTGTTTGCCCCTCCTCTCCTGCCTGCTCCCGCCCCTGGCCCTTCTTGGGAACTGCGGTGATTGCCTTCTGGTAGGTACGTTTAAGTGACTGTCCCCAAGGTAGAGGTCTTTGCTCTTCTCGTGGCCTGCCTGGGTGGGCAGGTGGGCTGCAGCCCCTGGCACCAGCCTTTTCCAGCTCCCACGCCGCCCACAGACTTGCCTGTCCTCATATTCTGTGACCATGGGCCTGCCTGCCTCTGCTCTGCTCCGCCCCAGGTGGGCTGGGTTGGGCCTGGTGTTCAGGGCCATCCCTATCTGCCCCTCAGCCCACTGCTGGAGGCCCAGGCTCCTGCAGCCTGCTCCACACGCTGGGTTCCCGGGGGAAGCAGGGGTGGAGTGGGGCAAGATTCAGGGGTAGAGGGCCTGTCCCCAGCAGGGGTCCCCTGCCCCAGGGCCTGAGGTCACTGGTACAGATAGCCCATGAGTGAACCTGGGAGGCCTTCTGTGTGTGGGCAGAGCAGCTGCTATGTCCAGCCGCCTGTCTGTGGGCACACTGTGGGCAGGTACCTTTGTGCAGGGCCATGGGGCAGGCAGGGCGGGGTCTCCTGGCCCTGCCTGACCCTTCACTTGGGAATGTCAGGTGTTGCTCAGCTCTGCCTTTTCTGCCACCTGGGTCACCAGGCAGACTTAGGGGAGTCCCTGAAGTTACAGGGCATGGGTTTTCCCTGCCCCAGAGCCTGGCTTGCTCCTTAGTTTGGCGCCTCCCTGTCCTCCTGCAGTCCCCGGATACAGCCCCCATTCGGTGAGGGCTGTGGGGCAGAGGTCTAGGCTTGAGAGGCACCTGTTGGACTGGCAGTGGGGCTGGTGTGGGGGACAGCGGGTGTCCTCAGAGGGGAGGGCCAGCTCGTGCCTGGCAGGCAGGGCCTGGCCATGCATTGGATGGGGGCTGCCCTGTGCTGCAGAAAGCACAGGTGGGCTGTGGCGTCTGCACCGCACCAGGGTGCCTTGCTCCTCACTCTGGCCAGAGAACCTGGGTGCAGGCAGGGGAGGGCTGCAGGGGCAGGGTGTTGGCGCTGGGTCCAGCTATCCATCCGACTGTCTGTCCACGGGGTCCTGTGTGAGGTTCTAGCCCAGCTGCCATTTGCCTTCCAGCTGCTGCGGACTCTGGAGCATGAGAGCCGGCGCCTGGAGGCTGTCCTGGCGTGGCGGCACGCAGAGCCGGTCTTCTGGCAGTGGATGGTGAGGAAGCCTACGCACCCCAGCCCTGGCATCCCTTCCCGCAGCGGCCCCCAGGTGGGGAGTTGGGGATCTTCCTGTTTTCCAGACAGGAAGAGGGGCTTTTAGGGAGGCCACAGACCTAGCATAGGCTCTTTCTAGGATTTCCACTCACCTTCAGGGGAGGCCCACCGCTGCTCCCGTCCTCAGCTCCACGGCCTTCTAGAGTGTGGCCTTTATGCCTCTCTGGACGTCATGGCTGCTGAGATGGTGGCATCCAGCCCGCTGTGGAACCCGCCCTCTGTCCCTCTGTCCCCTTGGCTTGGTGCACGCTGTCTCACTTGGGTCTCTGTAGGACACAGTCCTGGGCACCTGTGCCCCGGAGGCACCTGCTGCAGCTTCACAGCCCACCTTCCTGCCCTGGGTCCCTGAGTGCGGGGATGGCGAGTTGGAGCTGGTAGTGCGGGAGCTGCAGACCCTGGAGGAGGAGCTGCGGGAGGCTGTGGAGCGCAGGCGGGTGGCCTGGGAGGCCAAGGTGAGTGCCAGCCTTGCTCTGGGCACTGGCCCAGCCCCACCTTCGGGGAACCGCAGACCTGAGGGCGCTTTGGACTTGTTGAATCCTACAGTTGCATCTGATTAAGCATGGCAGGCGACACACTTGCAGGCACGCACTCTGAGGGAGCGGGAGGGCAGTTGGCGAGGAGCTGCAGCTGCTGTGAGACGGCCCCGCCCCTCCTGCTGGAGATCTGTTCTCTGATTCTTTGCATGAGGGAGGGAAGCCCGTGCTGTGTGGGTTCTGCTGCTCCCATGCTCTGCCACACGTGCATTCACAGGGTGGTGGCCACTTCTCCACACCTGCCTGGGACCCGTCTGACCTGCTGGTGGCCACCTGGGTTTCCACCCCAAACACAGAGCCGCCCTCTTACCTGCTGCACAGGTTCATGGCTGTGAACACAGGGCTGCGTTGGCTCCACCTATTTTCTTTTTCTGAGGAATTTTAACATAAATTGCCGGCATGATTTTCCCCTTAAAATCTTCAGTAAGCCTCTCTGAAGAGCATGGGTGTTTCCTGCATGCCTGCGGCGCCCTCATCCCTGAGTCAGCCCAGGGGATGCCGAGGGGGCCTGAGGCTAGTGTCCTGGGGGGACAGAGCCACTGCCATTGTCTCCCACGCAGGCTCGAGGCTGTGGACGGGGGCCAGAGTGGAGTGCCGCGCGGCGGGCCTCTCGGGAGACTGTGGAAAAGGAGCTGGGAGCTCTGCAGCGGTGCTGGGAGCAAGACAGTGGCCCAGCCCCGGCCCATGGGCCACACCGACTGGTGAGACGAGAGGATGGGGCAGCAGGCGACCGGGACCTGCGGGCAGCTGAGCTGATCAGGACACTGAGGAGCCAGGAGGCCTGCCTGGAGGCGGTGCTACGTCAACTACAGGGACAGTGTTGGCAGGAACTGGCCGGGCTAGCGGGAGCCCTGCCTGGCCTCATCTGGATCCCACCACCTGGACGCTGAGGGCCTGTGGACGGGCCCTCATGTGGGAAGCCTGCCCTGGCCCGGCCTGGCTGGGTCCTGGAGGAGCAGATTCCAAGGCCAGGTGGCCACAGGGACGATGCAGATACAGAGCCCACATCACATGCTCAGTCCAGGGGCTGGGGCTGGGCTGACTCTTGCTGGAGCCCGGGCCCGTGGCCAGCAGCACTGGGGACAGGAATGGCCGATCCCCTGAGGAGGTCGTGACAGGCCCGGCCTGGTGGTCTGGAGGGAACTCGAAAATAAATTGTAGTGGCTTTCCTGTGGGGCGAGGCTGCCGGCCCTCCCTCTGCCACCCTTTCAGGTTTCCCTGTTTGGGCCTGGGAGTGTGGAGGAGCCCCTGGGCCGTGGTGGCCAGTGTAGGGCTGGCCAGGTGCTGGAGGACATGCATTCCCTAGACCGGTGAGTGGCAGGCCCATGGGGAGGTGGCACAGGCCTCCCTGGAGTGGGATTGCCTTGGCTCTACCCCCCTTCATCAGGCTTCCACTGTGGGCCCAGCCCTGGGCTGGGAGCACAGCCGCCCCCCCCTCCAGCCATGGCTGTGCCTGGTGGGTGCGCCGGATGGGAGCCTGGGGCTCTGCTCCTTCCTGGGAGGTGGTGCTCCGGGTGGGGAGGCACGGCTCGGACAGAGGGGCTTTGTTCCAGAGGCTGCCCAGCAAGCTCAGCTCTGCCCTGACAAAGAAGCATCTGTGTCCGGGGGACGAGCCCCAGCCTGGCGGAAGGAGGCTCAGCCTCACAGCACCCCCAACCCCCCAACCAGCAGGCACAGGTGGCCCTGAGGCTCCAGCCCTGCCTGCCTTGCTGGGCTCCCCTCTCTTCTGGGGCTGTTGGACTCTGACCTGAGGTGGGCAGACGGGCTTGCGGGACCACCTCCAGGCTCCTGCCAACCCTGCCCCGAGGCCACGTCCGTTCGCCCTGCCAGAACATGCTCTCACTGGACCTTTCCCGTGTGCCTGGGGCCTGTGCCTGAGCGGCGGCGCACACCTCGGGCGCCAGCTCCAGTCTCAGCCTGTCTGGGCCTCCTTGGTCCCCGGGGGTGGACGTGCCTAGGCCACCTGCCTCCCCATTCCCATGCATGGACCCCAGGAGCACCGGCAGGACCTGGCCATGGCCCACAAGGCCTCCCTTTCAGGAGCATCTCTCTGATCCTCTCATGCCGCTGGGCTCCTGTGGGCCGCCAGGCCTTGTGCAAATGCTCCCTGGCCTGCTCCACCCTCCGGCCCCTCCGCTAGCTCCTCCTAAGGGCTCCTGCCATCTCCACCTGTTGATTCCAGCTCTGTTCCAGGCTCTCAGACCTCAGCCTTCCTCCGCTTGCAGCCTCTGAAGGTCCCCAGTGCTCTCAGCCACCCTCGACTGCCGGACAGGGCTCTTCTTGTGCTGGGAGCAAGTCCACTTGAAGCCCTGCTTTTTATAAACTACCACAGAGGCTGGGCACGGTGGCTCAAGCCTGTAATCCCAGCACTTTGGGAGGCCGAGACGGGCAGATCACGAGGTCAGGAGATCGAGACCATCCTGGCTAACACGGTGAAACCCCGTCTCTACTAAAAAATACAAAAAATTAGCCGGGCGAGGTGGCGGGCGCCTGTAGTCCCAGCTACTCGGGAGGCTGAGGCAGGAGAATGGCGTGAACCCGGGAGGCGGAGCTTGCAGTGAGCTGAGATCCAGCCACTGCACTCCAGCCTGGGCGACAAAGCGAGACTCCGTCTCAAAAAAAAAAATAAATAAAATAAAATAAACTACCACAGAACCGGGCTCTCACTGGCCTTGGGGACCTGAGTTTTACGAACGCAAAAGCAGGCTTGTCATGGGGTTGTCACCACTCAATATGATGCGTGAATTCAGGGCAGTCCAAGTCCCGGGTGCGTGTGTGCCCGTGATGCTGACGGTGGAGAGGGCCTGAGAGGCCAGGGCCCGCGGGAGGGCTCCCCGCACACCCACCCAGGCTTGCTGTGGTGCTGCTTGTCATGATGGTGCAGGGATGGGACCCTGGCCTTCAGCTCTAGCTGTTACCACACGTGGAGTGGCTTGAGTCGCCTGAAGTCACAGCCTCTTGTTCTGTTGGTCCGGGGTTGCCAGTCCACAGGGTTAAAGCTGGATGGGCAAGCAGGGCAGTGTGCCCCCAGCTCAGAGCAGGCATGGAGGTCTTCACAACACTGCTTCTCTGACACTCTCCTGCCTCCCTCCCCTGCCTTCAGGAGCCCGTTATCCTCAAGTACCCCGTCCCTTCTGTCCCCATAGCCTTCCTGTCGTAAGGCCAGCTGTAGGCCTTTTCCTCTGCCGTGCGACCTGCCCCAGACCCACGGAACACCCTGGAGGCCACAGTGCTGGCCTGGCCGGGGCAGCAGGGCCTTGCACCCTGGATGAGGCAGCGTCCGTCTAAGGACAGTGCAGTTTGCTTCCCAGGAAGACACGTAAAGATGCCCTCGCGGGAAACAGCAGAAGTTACCTGGCCCGTGAGACCAAGTACACTCACTGGAAAGTGCAATAAACTCAACAAAACTAGAAACTTCTTTTTTTTTTCAAAGACAGAGTCTTGCTCGTGTCGCCCAGGCTGGAGTACAAAGGTACAATCTGGACTCACTGCAACCTCTGCCTCCCAGGTTCAAGCAATTCTCCTGCCTCAGCTTCCCGAGTAGCTGGGATTACAGGTGCCCGCCACAACGCCCACCTGATTTTTGTATTTTTGGTAGAGATGGGGTTTCACCATGTTGGCCAGGCTGGTCTTGAACTCCCGACCTCAAGTGATCCGCCCGCCTCGGCCTCCCAAAGTGCTGGGATTACAGGCGTGAGCCACTGTGCCTGGCTCTTTTTTTTTTTTTTTTGAGACAGGGTCTTGTTCTGTCACTCAGTGGCACAATCATAGCTCACTGCAGCCTTGATCGCCCATCCTCCCACCTCAGCCTCCTGAGTAGCTGGGACTACAGGTGCGTGCCACCATGCCCAGCTAATTTTTGTATTTTCATTGTTTAAAGTAGACACAGTGTTTCACCATGCTGCCCACGCTGGTCTCAAACTCCCGGGCTCACGTGATCTGCCTGCCTCTACCTCCCAAAGTGCTGGGATTACAGGCGTGAGCCGCCACTCCTGGCAGGAGAGAAGTGTTTCTGAGTGGCTCCTGTTATCTCGCGGGGACCCCGACAGCTCAGTCCACACGGCCCTTGTCTACCCCGTGTTCTTGTGCGTGGTTGTGGCTGGCGACTGTGAAGTCCTGTGCCTGGGCTCAGCCTCCAGCTGTGTGGCCCTGCGTGTGTGCCCGCACTGGCCCTGCAGCCATCCCTGTCCTGTGGCCCTGCGTGTGTGCCCGCACTGGCCCTGCAGCCATCCCTGTCCTGTGGCCCTGCGTGTGTGCCCGCACTGGCCCTGCAGCCATCCCTGTCCTGTGGCCCTGCGTGTGTGCCCGCACTGGCCCTGCAGCCATCCGTGTCCTGTGGCCCTGCCTGTGTGCCCGCACTGGCTCTGCAGCCGTCCCTGTCCTTGGAGTGGTCGGAGGGTGTCCTGCACGGCCTCTCGCTGCCTGGCTTGCCTGTTCCTTCCTGGCTGTGCTGGGCTGGTCCCTCAGTCATTCTACCTGGAGTCACGTGGTGCCTTATACGTGCCATTCTGAGGGGCCCCATGGCCATGTCCCGGAGGGAAGAGCAAACACCTTACAGGAAAGTACTTACTTTCCTCTATGAGGAGGACATGGCTGCCCGCTGGGGCTCAGCCGCGAGGGGGACACACGCTGAGGGTAGGCAGGGCCCAGGCTTCGTCCCCATCCGCTGGTGGGGAGGTTCTGGCTCAGAGGAGGTGTGTTCTGGCCCACTGGGGCACAGGATTGGCCACCGTCTTGGTTGTGGGTGTGATGTAAACAGCTGTGGTGGCTGGGCCCATGGTTGGTGGTTTGAGAGCTGGGCAGGCTGGGGTGGGCACCGCTGCTTGGTAGCCTGGCTCTGACCTGCTAACAATCTTGGCATCTTAGTGGGTGTCAGGTGGGCAGTTGGCTGCATGAACCTGGAATTTGGGGCTGGAGAATGGAATGTGAGAACCCAGGGTGTGGGTGGGCTCAGCCGGGTGGGAGGGCAGGGCAGGGCCCCAGGGTGCGGTGAGCCCGGGGCTGGTGAGGGGCCTAAGACTGAGGCCTGAGCCTGGGCCCGCACAGTGATAGGAAGCACAGGCAGGGCAGAGGGGATGGAGGGGATGGCTGGCAAGTGGGGGTGCGGTCAAGTGGAGGGTCTTGGTGGCCGAGTAAAGACGGTGCTTCTGGATGGAGGAGTCATCACCTGTGTTGCTGAGGGACAGGGCCGGGGCTGAAGATCACACTCGGAGTGGGGGCTGCACACCTGACAGCGGGGATGAGGGGGCCGGGGAGGAGGACACGGGGGCTGTGCTCTCACCAGGTCTCCAGGGTCTTGCCATAAACTGCAGCAGAGACGTGGGATGCTGGCTGCAGGGGGTTTGGGCTGCAGCCTCCTAATTTGGGGCCTGTGTCTTTTTAAAATGAGCCTAGAATTTGTTGTAATCAGGGAGGGTAACACCCAGACGCAGGAAAGGCTGTCCTGTCTTGTAGGAAGAAAGTTCTTTTATCCACAGAGTGGGGGCCACTCCACGGATCTGGGTGGTTGGGGCGGAGGAATGGGCAAGACGTCAGCATCAGAACTACAGAAAAAGACGCACTTAGTGCAGTGGTACGACAGCTACCATGACCCCAGCTAAGAAAAAAAATATGGGCCTTGAAGTGGGGAACCCATGACTTGTCACACTGGTGGGGGGCACCAGGCTCGGAGAGGCACTGGGCTGGAGGGGGCACTGGGCTGGTGGGGGTGCCAGGCTGGAAAGGACACCCAGCTGGCGGGAGTGTTGGGCTGGTGGGGGCACTGGGCCTGTTGGGGCATCAGAGGGGACCGCCAGGCTGGGAGGGGGAGCCAGGCTGGAGGGGGCACTGGGTTGGTGGGGCGCTGGGGTGGAGGAGCTCTGGGCTGGTGGGGGCACCTGGCTGGAGGGAATGCTGGGCTGGTGGGTCCCCAGGGTGGTGGTGGGGGCACTGGGCTGGCGGACCCCTGGGCTGGTGGGGGCACCTGACTGTAGGGGACGCCAGGCTGGTGAGGCCCTGGCATGAAGCTGGCGTTGTGATCAGAGTGTGCTCCAGTGACTTGGAAAGCAGACACACCGCTGCCAGCCCTGTAGTTTCAGGGAAGAGGGAGGAAAAGGCCTGGATATTACTGGCGAGGGCCGTATGCATCTGGCTCCATGTCACCCCTAGGAGATGGGCTGGAGCAAGGCCTTGCCAGTGTGAGAGCAGAAACAAAGGGCAGTAGAGAGGGAGAGGGTTTGGGGCCTTGCCTGTGGGAAAAACCTGCTGCTCATGACTCCAGACTGCAGGCAGCGCAGCGGTGGGGAGACTGCAGGCAGCGCAGCGGTGGGGAGACTGCAGGCAGCGCAGCGGTGGGGAGACTGCAGGCAGCGCAGCGGTGGGGAGACTGCAGGCAGCGCAGCGGTGGGGAGACTGCAGCCCTCGCAGATCCGGAGTGTGCGAGAACTAGTGGAATGTGGCAGCCACTGCCAGCCCCTCCCTCCAGTCACTTCTTTGGGTCTGTTTGTGACAGCAGCTGGCATTATCCTAACTCAGGGGTTCCTGCACTTTCTCAGTTCATGGCACTCTTAGTGTCCCAGTGATTTTTTTACAGCACCCCTTGGTCAAAAGAAAAACCCAACAGTTCTGTTAGGGCCAAACGCCTTAAGTATTTATGTCCTAACAACTTAGTAGCAGTTTTGGGGGAAAAAAAAATGTCGTATAAATTGAAAAAAAACCCGTTAACTTAAATATTAAAATAATTATAATTACTTACAGCATGCTTGGGTCTTTTGGGGTCTGCACATTTTTGCAAACCTTAATTGGATTGGACATCATCTGGATTTTCTGATCCACATTAATTTTTGCCTGGTATCTGCTTTTGATCACAGCAACTGCTGTAAAACCAGCTTTGCAAAGAGACACCATCGCAAGACAGGTGCAACCCACTGCTGAAACTCTGGGCTCTCTCTTTTTTTTTTTTTTTTTTGAGATGGAGTCTCGCTCTTGTCCTCCATGCTGGAGTGCAGTGGTGCGATCTCGGCTCACTGCAACCTTTACCTCCCGGGTTCAAAGGATTCTCTTGCCTCAGCCTCCCGAGTAGCTGGGACTACAGGTGTGGGCCACCATGCCCAGCTAATATTTGTGTGTGTGTGTGATTTTAGTAGAGACGAGATTTCACCACGTTGGCCAGGCTGTTCTCGAACTCCTGACCTCAGGTGATCTGTCCACCTCGGCCTCTCGAAGTGCTGGGATTACAGGTGTGAGCCACTGCACCCGGCCTGGGCTCTCTTGAATTGTTCATGAGGTAACGGACGTGTTGTGTATCCCTGCATTTCCATCAGAACTTATTTATTATTTATTTTGGAGACGGAGTCTCGCTCTATCGCCCAAGCTGGAGTGCAGTGGCTCCGATCTTGGCTCACTGCAAGCTCTGCCTCCTGGGTTCACACCATTCTCCTGCCTCAGCCTCCCTAGTAGCTGGGACTACAGGCGCCCACCACCACACCCTGCTAATTTTTTCTATGTTTTAGTAGAGACGGGGTTTCACCATGTTTGGCAGGATGGTCTCGATCTCCTGATCTCGTGATCCGCCTGTCTTGGCCTCCCAAAGTGCTGGGATTACAGATGTGAGCCACCGCGCCCGGCCTCCCTCAGAACTTTAAAATACTTTGTAGTGGCCCCAAAAACTCTTGATGGCACCCTGGGGTGACTCAGTTTGGGAACTCTGGCCCTAACTTTCCCATGATTTCTTTTTTTTGAGACAGAGTCTCACTCTGTTGCCCAGGCTGAACTGCAATGGTGCGATTTTGGCTCACTGCAACCTCTGCCTGCCAGGTTCAAGTGATTCTCCTGCCTCAGCCTCCCCAATAGCTGGGACTACAGGCACCTGCCACCATACCTGGCTAATTTTTGTATTTTTGTAGAGATGGGGTTTCGCCATGTTGGCCAGGCTGGTCTCAAACTCCTGATCCACCCGCCTCGGCCTCCCAAAGTGCTGGGATTACAGGCGTGAGCTGCCATGCCTGGCTTCATGATTTCTTTCCACTTAGTGTTGTGTTTTAAGCTCCATCCTCTAAGGTGCACCTGCAGTGACTCGCCACTTCCAACTCCCGCACACATCCGGTGGGGAGCAACTAACCACCCACTCCCCACAGACGGGTACCAGGCTGTGCCCAGATCCCTTCCACACAAAGGATGCAGCTCTCAGGTGGGCCCAAGGGATCAGGCCACAGAAAAGGAGGGCTCGTGGTCCTTCCCTTGGTCGGGGGCGTGCCGTGACTCCCTGAGTGGCCTTTCTGGCTTGTACTCCTGTCCGGCTCATACCTCCTGGGTCCCTGCCCTCCCTCCCTCAGCGTTTTCTAGCGTTTGCGGGTTTGCCAGCAGAGTGTCAGGTGTTCTTTGCGTCTCATTTCCATCTCTCTGAGTATTGACTGCGCATCTTTCACACACTTGCTTTGTGTCTGGGTTCCCGCTTCTGTGAGCTGCCTGCTCATGTCCTTTGATCGTTTCTCTTCTGGGACCGCTGTCTTTTAAAAACGGACTGGCAGAAACGCCTTGAAAATTCAAGACAGGAATCTCTCAATGGCTTTACACTCTATAAATAGCTTCTCCCATTCTGTCATCTGGTTAAAGATTTGCCCATGGTTGCCCAGAAAATTTTAACTTTTCTATAATCAAATTTTTTTTTCCCACTTGGTTTTCACCTTAACATTTTGTGAAGATGAGCTCCCCTCTCCCAGTCCTCCTCCTCCCACTTTTCTTCTGTCACTTCTTCCTGTAACACTCAGGTCTTCCTTTCGTCCACTGTCCACCTCCGCAGGCGGTCTCATGTTGAATCCAGTTTTTCTCCACACGGCGAGCCACTTCTAAGACCATCTCCTGGGAGCTCTGCTCTCCTCACAGTCCACCCTGTTACTGTCATCCACTTTGGCTCCCGTCCGTGCAGGGGTCTTGCCCTGACCTCCCTTTTGGTCCAGCATCAATACCACCTTCGTTATTACCCTGTGTGTCATCAGGGTTCAAGCAGAGGAGCTGAACTGGTGGGGGCTGTGACACATAGGAAGGGCGGGGTGCGTGTGAGGCTGGCATGGGGGAGGCTGTGATTGTCAGGGTTTGCCTTTGGCCATCTTGCTGACGCACACCCAGCAACCCTGGTGACAGTGGGCGTCCTCGTTCTCCGTCTCAGAGGGCAGGCGTCTAAAGTTTGTCCATGAAGTATGACGCTTGCTGGGTGCTTTGGCTGCATAACTTTTTTTTTTTTTTTTTTTTTTTTGAGATAGGGTCTCCTGTTGCCTAGGCTGAAGTGCAGTGGCCCAATCACAGCTCACTGCAGCCTCTGCCTCCCAGGCTCAAAGAATCTTCCCAACTCAGCCTCCTGAGTAGCTGGGACTACAGGTGTGCACCACCTCACCCAGCTAATTTTTGTATTTTTTCTAGAGACCAGGGGTCTCACCATGTTGCCAGGCTGGTCTCGAACTCCTGGGCTCAACTGGTCCTCTGGCCTCGGCGTCCCAAAGTGCTGGGATTGTAGGCATGAGCCGCCGCGCCCAGCCAGTGCGTTTTGACTCTTTTTTTTTTTTTTTTTCTCCATGTGGGAAAGGTCCCAGTACCACCTGTGGAAAAGACCTGCTCTCCCGCCACCCTGCGTGCCACGTGGTACAGCCCTGGTGTCCATCTCCGTCTTGGGTGTTCCTTCTGTCCCTTTGGGAAGTCCACACAGTGTTCATGACCCCAGCCGCCTCTCAAGCTCCACGTGTGGCAGGGAGGGTGTGTTGTCCACTCTTGCCTGTGTCGGTAGCCCTGGAACTCTCCTCGACGCTTCATATTTCATAGACATCGTAGAATCCGTTTGTCCAATGTTAGGCAAAGAACTGTTGGGATTGTACTTGGGATGACATGGAATCCATAGATCCGTTGGAGAACTGATGTCGTTAGAATGTTAATGCTGGCTCTTCTGCCTTACAAACACACTTCTCCGTGGGTTAGGTGTTCATTAGTATTTTATAGTTTCCTGGATATAGGTATTATACTTCTTTTGTTAGATTTGTTTCTCAGTATTTGGTCTTTTTGAAATATTGTAAGATATTGCCGGGCACGGTATCTCACACCTGTAATCCCAGCACTTTGGGAGGCCGAGGCGGGCGGATCATCTGAGGTCAGGAGACTGAGACCATCCTGGCTAACACGGTGAAACCTCGTCTCTACTAAAAATACAAAAAAAAATTAGCCGGGCATAGTGGTGGGCACCTGTAGTCCCAGCTACTCGGGAGGCTGAGGCAGGAGAATGGCATGAACCTGGGAGGCGGAGCTTGCAGTGAGCTGAGACCTGGCCACTGCACTCCAGCCTGCGGGACAGAGCAAGACTCCATCTCAAAAAAAAAAAAAAAAAAAGATATTATAAGATATATATAACATACACACACACACACACACACACACACACACCCATTTCATATTTACATTTCATTTTCTAACTCTGTTGAAAATTGTAGAAACCCAAAACTGATTTCTGCATTTTGACCTGGTCTAAACAATCTTGCTAAACTCACTTATTAATACCAAAAAATTTTATCTCTAGATTTCTTTTTTGGTGAGACAGAGTCTCACTCCGTCGCCCAGGCTGAAGTGCAGTGTTGTGATCTCGGCTCAGTGCAACCTCCGCCTCCGCTTCCCAGGTTCAAGTGATTCTCATGCCTCAGCCTCCTGAGAAGCTGGGATTATAGGCGCCCACCACCATGCCCAGCAAAGTTTTGTAAATTTTGTATTTTTTTTTGCTAGAGAGAGGGTTTTACCATGTTGTCCCTAGGCTGGTCTCAAACTCTCAACCTCAAGTGATCCGCCCACCTCGGCCTCCCAAAGAGCCGCTGTGCCCAGCCTAGATCTTAAAAGACTTTTCTAAGTACATAATTATATCACTTGCAAAAACTAATTGTACTTTAGGCTGGGCACAGTGGCTCACGCCTGTAATCCCAGCACTTTGGGAAGCCAAGGTGGGAGAATCGCTTGAGGCCAGGAGTTTGAGACCAGCCCAGACAACACTGCTAGACACCATATCTACAAAAAATTAAAAAATTAGCAGGGTGTGGTGGTGTGCATCTGTATTCCCAGCTACTCTGGAGGCTGAGGCAGGAGGATTGTCAGAGCCTGGAAGGTTGAGAGTAATGAGCCAAGATCATGCCACTGCACTCCAGCTTGCACAGAGCAAGACTCTCTCTTTAAAAACAAACAAAAAAGACCAGTTGCGATGGCTCACACCTGTAGTCCCAGCACTTTGGGAGGCTGAGGCAGGTGGATCACCTGAGGTCAGGAGTTTGAGACCAGCCTGGCCAACATGGTGAAATGCCATCTCTACTAAAAATACAAAACAAAACAAAACAAAACAAAAAAATTAGCTGGGTGTGGTGATGGGTGCCTGTAATCTCACCTACTAGGGAGGCTGAGGCAGGAGAATCACTGGAACCCGGAAGGCAGAGGTTGCACTGAGCCGAGATCGTGCTGCTGTACTCCAGTCTGGGCAACAGAGCGAGACTCTGTCTCAAAAAACCAAACCAAACCAAAACAAAACAGACAAACAAACTAATGATAGTTTCATTTTAAACATCTCCAATTCTTTTTCTTTTCTTTTCTTTCTTTCTTTCTCCCTCCCTCCCTCCCTGCCTCTCACTATCTCTCTTTCTTTCTTTCTTTCTTTCCTTCTTTCCTTCTTTTCTTTCTTTTCTTTCTTTCTTTCTCTTTCTTGAGAGTCTTGTTCTGTTGCCCAGGCTGGAATGCAGTGGCGTGATATTGGCTCACTGCACGCTCCGCCTCCCAGGTTCAAACCATTCTCCTGCCTCAGCCTGCCTAGTACCTGGGATTTCAGGCACACTCCACTACACCAGGCTAATTTTTTGTATTTTTAGTAGAGACGGGATTTCACCGTGTTAGCCAGGATGGTCTCGATCTCCTGACCGCGTGATCCGCCTGCCTCGGCCTCCCAAAGTGCTGGGATTACAAGCATGAGCCACCACGCCCAGCTTAAAATCTCCAATTTTTATTTCTTTTTCTTGCTTCCTGAAAGAAGCACCCTGTTTTGCTGGTGTTTCTAGCAGGGGCTGAGCAGCTGAGGCAGCTGCAGTGTCTCTGTCCGCTTCTGGCTGGAAAAGAGCGTTTCTAGTTCTGCACTACGAAGACTGCTGTTAGTGAAGTAGATTCCTGTAGACGCACTGAATTAGATTAAAGAGAGCTCCCTTCCATTCTTCGTCTACTGAGAGCTGTTTAGGAAGTCATGAACAGCTATTGAATCTACTAAATTGCCTTTTTTTGCACCTATTGATATGATCATATTTTTTCTTTAATCTGTTAATGTGAAGACTTACATTTATTGATTTTAGAAAACCTTTTATTAAAAAATCATTTCAAATAAAAAATTACAGTAGTGACTGGGCACCGTGGCTTACGCCTGTAATCTTAGCACTTTGAGAGGCCGAGGCAGGTGGATCACTTGAGGTCAGGAGTTTCAGACCAACCTGACCAACATGGTGAAACCCTGCCTCTATTAAAAATACAAAAATTAGCCAGACATGGTGGTGGGTGCCTGTAATCCCAGCTACTCGGGAGCTGGAGGCTGAGGCAGGAGAATCACTTCAACCTGGGAGGCGAAGGTTGCAGTGAGCCGAGATTGCACCACTGCATTCTGGTCTGGGTGACAGAGCAAGACTCTGTCACAAAAACAAAGAAAGAAAAAGAAAAAGGAAAAAAAAAAAACCCAACGAAGATACTACAGTGGTACAATAGCTCCTATATGTCTTCACACAGATTCTCCAATTGTTAACATTTCACCTTACCATTCTCTACAGACACACACACGATGGACATATGTACAATACATAGGAAATCTCTCTTCATTTCTGTTTGCGTACGTCTGCTCCTTTTGCACCATTTGAGAATTAAGTTGCAGACATGATGCCCCCACTACCCTCGACAGCTCAGAGAGCATTCCCGAAGGAAAAGGACTCCCTTCTGCGGAACCACAGTGCGACCTGCAAAATCGGGAGATGACGACTGATCCAGTGTCCCTGTCTCATCTGCAGATCCACAGACCCCACTCAGATCCCTGTCCCTGTCCCAGTGCAGCCCTTCGTGGATCTGTGACCCCAACAGCTCACGTGTGCTTATGATTGCGACTGGCCTTGGTGTCCTTCCAGCAGGAACAGCCCCCGTCTCCCCTCAGCGCTCACAAGCGCTCTGTGGAGCGCCCTGGATGGGTCCCGCAGGATCACTGTGTGCTGCGCGGGCGCCCGAGGGAGCGGAGCTGTGTCGGCTTCAGGGCATCCACTCAGGAGGGTGCGGGTCTCCGGGCCCTGCTGACGGTGCCACCCACCTCTCTCCCTTGGTTAGAGTGGCAACCGATGGCTCCTCCACCATGAGGTTAATGTAAAGCATGTTGCTAACTAAGGCATAATTCCTGAATATTGTGTGAGGGTGATGATGCCCCAACGCGATGTCAGTGTCCTGGTCCAATTCCCACGCTCGCCCTCCGCGGGGCGCCCCGAGACTCTCACCCAACTGGGTGTCCTGGTCCTGATCCCATGCTCGCCCTCTGAGGGGCGCCCCGAGACTCCCACCTGACTGGGTGTCCTGGTCCTGATCCCGTGCTCACCCTCTGAGGGGCGCCCCGAGACTCCCACCTGACTGGGTGTCCTGGTCCTGATCCGGTGCTCGCCCTCTGAGGGGCGCCCTGAGACTCCCACCCGACTGGGTGTCCTGGCCTGATCCCATGCTCGCCCTCTGAGGGGCGCCCCGAGACTCCCGCCCAACTAAGTGAGGACTGTGATGTGGCGGAGGGGCGGAGTCCACTTCTCTTCTGGACGCCTCAGCGAGCTGCTGCAGCTGCAGCTTCCCTCCCTCTGCTCATTTGTATCAGCTTGGACTCGTGGGTGCGTGGTTTACTCAGAGGGTTGCGGTGCATTATTCTCATTATTTATGTGATGCTCACACAGTCCCTGAGGCAGCCAGTGCAGCCTTACAGCTGGCTCTGGTGACCTTGTAGTGTGTCCTGCCATTCTATCTTCTTCAATTTTCAAAGTAGTCCCAGCTACTTAAGAGGCTGAGGTGGGAGGATCGCTTAAGCCCAGGTGGTTGAGGCTGCAGTTGAGCTGAGACTGTGTCACTGCACTCCAGCCTGGGCAACAGAGTGAGACCCTGTCTCAAAAAAAAAAAAAAAAAAAAAAAAAAAGAGAGAGAGACATGGACAGAAGGGAGAGTCATGGACTCACCAAGATAGAGCAACAGAGAAGGTGGTGTGAAGTCAAGTGTAGGACAGGTTCTCCCCTGGAGCATTTGGAGGGAGTAGGGCCCTGCCAACAGCTTGATTTTGGACTTCTGGCCTCCTCCAGAGTGGTGAGATAATAGACTTCTACTTTTGTTTTTGATGGAGTCTTACTCTGTCGCCAGGCTGGAGTGCAGTAGTGTGATCACTGCAACCTCCACCTCCTGGGTTCAAGTGATTCTCCTGCCTCAGCCTCCCACATAGCTGGGACTACAGGCATGCACCACCATGCCCAGCTAATTTTTTGTATTTTTAGTAGAAACAGGGTTTCACCGTGTTAGCCAGGATGATCTTGATCTCCTGACCTTGAGATCCACCCGCCTCAGCCTTCCAAAGTGCTGGGATTACAGGCGTGAGCCACCACGACTGGCCTGATTTCTGCTGTTTTAAGCCACTGAGTTTGTGGCAATTTGTTCTGGCAGCCACAGGAAATTAATCTACCACCTTCCCCGCAACACTAGGAGTGCTGGTCGGGAGCTGGGCCTGGCGAAAGGCCAGCACAGGGTGTGATTTTCCAGTGTTGTACCAGCCTTGCCTCTTGGTTTAAACCCAGATACACGCTGATCAGATGACTCTTTCGCAGGTTGCTGGATTCTATGTGTTGATGCTTTTGTCTGAGATTTTGCCTCTACGTTCATGAGTGAAATTGGCCTATAATTTCCATTTCTTGTTATGTTGGTGTCTGGTTTTGGTGTCAAAGTGAAGATGGCTTCAAAAGATGAGTTGGGTATTGCTCTTTTATTTTTTTCATTTGTAAAAGAACTTTTCTTGGGGCTGGGCGTCATGGATCATGCCTGTAATCCTAGCACTTTGGGAGGCTGAGGCAGGTGGATCACTTGAGGTCAGGAGTTCGAAACCAGCCTGGCCAACATGGTTAAACCCTATCTCTACTAAACATACAATAAAATTAGCCAAGCATGGTGATGCATGCCTGTAGTACCAGCTACTCGGGAGGCTGAAGCAGGAGAATTGCTTGAACCTGGGAGATCGAGGTTGCCATGAGCCGAGATGGCGCCACTGCACTCCAGCCTGGGCGACAGAGAGAGACTCTGTCTCAAGCAAACAAACAAACAAACCTTTTTTTGGGGGTAAAATTTGATCATTTTTTTCCTTAAGTGTCTGCAACAATTCGTTACTGATGCCCTCTGGCTTGGAGTTTTCTCCGTGGGAAAACTTTTATGAATGGATTCAACTTCTTTTATTATTCCAAGATGATTCCAGTTTTTTATTTCTTTTTAATACTTTTTATTTTTATTTTATTTTTATTTTTTTGGAGATGGAGTCTCACTCTGTTGCTCAGGCCGGAGTGCAGTGGCATGATATTGGCTCACTGCAACCTCTGCCTCCCAGGTTCAAGCGATTCTTCTGCTCAGCCTCCCAAGTAGCTGGGACTACAGGCACCTACAACCACGCCCAGCTAATTTTTGTGTTTTTAGTAGAGATGGGGTTTCACCATATTGGCCAGATTGATCTTGAACTCTTGACCTCATGATCTGCCCGCCTCGGCCTCCCGAGGTGTTGAGATTACCGGTGTGAGCCACCACGCCTGGTCTCTTTTTTATTTGTTTAGAGACAGGGTCTTGCTCTGTCTCCCAGGCTGGCATGCAATGGTGCAATCATGGCTCACTGTAGCCTCGACTTCCAGGCTCAGGTGATCCTCCCACCTCAGCCTCCTGAGTAGCTGGGACCACAGGTGTGCACCATCATGCCTGGCTAATTTTATCATATACATTTTTGTGTAGAGACAAGGTCTCACTTTGTTGTCAAGGCTGGTCTCTAACTCCTGGGCACAAGTGATCCTCCTGCTTTGGCCTCCCAAAATGCTGGGATTATGGGTGTGAGCCACCACACCTGGCAAGGTGAATTTTTTTTTAATTTTTTATTTTTTGAGATGGAGTCTTGCTCTATTACCCAGGCTGGAGTGCAGTGGCTCCATCTCGGCTCACTGCAAGCTCCGCCTCCTGGGTTCACACCATTCTCCTGCCTCAGCCTCATGAGTAGCTGAGACTACAGGCGCCCGCCACCATGCCTGGCTACTTGTTTGTATTTTTAGTAGAGATGGGGTTTCACCGTGTTAGCCAGGATGGTCTTGATCTCCTGACCTCATGATCAATCTGCCTCGGCCTCCCAAAGTGCTGGGATTACAGGCGTGAGCCACTGCGCCTGGCCTCCTTCCTTCCCTCCCTCCCTCCCTCCCTCCCTCCCTCCCTTCTTTCCTTCCTTCCTTCCTTCCTTCCTTCCTTCCTTCCTTCCTTCCTTCCTTCCTTCCTTCCTTCCTTCCTTCCTTCCTTCCTTCCCTCCTTCCTTCCTTCCTTGCTTTCGAGTGTCTCACTGTGTTGCCCAGGCTAGAGTGCAGTGGCACAACCTTGGCTCACTGCAACTTCCACCTCCTGGGTTCCAGCAATTTTTGTGCCTCAGCCTCACGAGTATCTGGGATTACAGGTGCGCACCACCACATCTGGCTAATTTTTTTTTTTTTTTTGTATTTTTAGTAGAGACACGGTTTCACCGTGTTGGCCAGGTTGGTCTCAAACTCATGACCTCAAGTGATCCGCCTGCCTCAGCCTCCCAAAGTGCTGGGATTACAAGCGTGAGCCACCGTGCCTGGCCTATTCTCTTATTTTCAATCTTTCTGTATATGTATTGTAAATGTAAATTGCAGAAACAGAATATATTTGTCTTATGATGGACTCTTCTAGTTGATTTGTAATCACTAACATATTTGGGTTTAAATCTACCATCTTACTAGGAACCTCCACATAACCCATAATCTCACACAACTATCAACTCCTAGCCATCTAATAGGTGTGCACAGGAACCTTATTATTGTTTAAATCTGCATTTTCCTAACATGGAACTCCTCATGTGCTGATTTGCATCCATGTATCCTCTTTGGTGAAATGTCTGTTCAAGTCCTTTGCCCATTTTTAGATTATTGTATTTACTGCAGATTGATTTATTTTTTATTTTTTATTTTTAGAGACAGGGTCTTGCTCTGTCTCCCACAGTGGAATGCAGTGGCATCAACATAGCTCACTGCAGCCTTGAACTCCTGGCCTCAAGTGATCCTCCTGACTCAGCCTTCCAAAGCACTGAGATTACAGGCATGAGCCACTGTGACTGGCCTTACTGCCAATGTTAAGAGTTAAAAAAATATGTAGGCGGGGCATGGTGGCTCACGCCTATAATCCCAGCACTTTGGGAGGCTGAGGCGGGCAGATCACGAGGTCAGGAGTTTGAGACCAGCTTGGCCAACATGGTGAAAACCCATCTCTACTAAAGATACAAAAAATTAGCCAGGCCTGGTGGCATGCACCTGTAATCCCAGCTACTCGTGAGGCTGAGGCAGGAGAATTGCTTGAACCTGGGAGGTAGAGGTTGCTGTGAGCCAAGATCGTGCCATTGCACTCCAGCCTGGGTAACAGGGTGAGACTCCGTCTCAAAAAAAAAAAAAAAAAAAAAAGTATTCTGAGGTAAAACAATAACAGGTGCTGGTGAAGTTGTGGAGAAAAAGGAATGCTTATACACTGTTGGTGGGAGTGTCAATTAGTTCAACCATTGTGGAAGACAGTGTGGTGATTCCTCAAAGACCTAAAAACAGAACTACCATTCTACCCAGAAATCCCGTTACTAGATATATACCCAAAGGAATATAAATTGTTCTATTGTAAAGGCTAATGCAGCACTATTCACAATAGCAAAGTCATAGAATCAACCTGAATGCCCATCAATGATGGACTGGATAAAAAATGTGGTACATATACACTATGGAATACTATGCAGCCATAAAAAAGAAAGAGAATGAGATCATGTCCTTTGCAGGAACATGGTTGGAGCTGAAGGCCATTATCCTTAGCAAGCTAATGTAGGAACAGAAACCCAAATTCATGTTCTCACTTACGAAGTGGGAGCTAAATGATGAGAACACGTGGACACATAGAGGGGAACAGCTGACACTGGCCTATCAGAGGGTAGAGAATGGGAGGAGGGAGAGGATCAGGCAAAATAACTAATGAATACAAAGGCTTAGTACCTGGGTGATGAAATAATCTGTACAACAAACCTCCATGACACAAGTTAACCTATATAACAAACCTGCACAAGTACCCCTGAACATAAAATAAAAGTTAAATATGTAAATATGTATATTAGATATTATACCTTATATGTTATATATGTGTGTATATATATATTCTGCAAACAAGTCCTTTTTTTGATATATGATTTACAAGTTGATATGCTTTCGCGGTGTCCCCACCCAAATCTCATCTTGAATTGTAGTTCCCACAATCCTCACATGTTGTGGGAAGAATCCAGTGGGAGGTAATTGAATCATGGAGGTGGTTACCCCCATGCTACTCTTCTCTTGATAGTGAGTGAGTTCTCATGAGATCTGATGGTTTTATAAGAGGCTTTTCCCCCTTTGCTCAGCACTTCTTTCTCCTGCTGCCATGTGAAGAAGGACGTGTTGCTTCCCCTTCTGCCATGATTCTAAGTCTCCTGAGGCGTCCCCAGGCATGTGGAACTGTGAGTCAATTAAACCTTTTTCCTTTATAAATTACCCAGTCTTGGGTATTTCTTTTTCTTTCTTTCTTTTTTGAGATGGAGTTTTGCTCTTGTTGCCCAGGCTGGAGTGCAATGGTGCGATCTCGGCTCACTGCAACCTCCGCCTCCCTGGTTCAAGCGATTCTTCTGCTTCAGCCTCCTGAGTAGCTGGGATTACAGATGCTTGCTACCACGCCCAGCTAATTTTTTTTATTTTTAATAGAGACAGGGTCTTGACATGTTGGCCAGGCTGGTCTTGAACTCCTGACCTCGGGTGATCCACCACCTCTACCTCCCAAAGTGCTGGGGATTATACCCGGCCTCAGTCTTGGGTATTTCTTCATAGCAGCATGAGAATGGACTAATACACAAATACTTTCTCCCAGTATATAATTTGTCTTTTCATTCTCTTAACAGTGACTTTTACATAGAAAAAAAGGTTTAAATTTTGATGAAATCCAATTTATCAATTTATCTTTTGTGGATTGAGCTTTTGTTGTTGTATCTATTTTTTATTTTTTTTTTGAGACAGAGTCTTGCTCTGTTGCCCAGGCTGGAGTGCAGTCGCCGGATCTCAGCTCACTGCAAGCTCCGCCTCCCGGGTTCACGCCATTCTCCTGCCTCAGCCTCCCGAGTAGCTGGGACTACAGGCGCCCACTGCCGCGCCCGGCTAATTTTTTGTATTTTTTAGTAGAGACGGGGTTTCACCGTGTTAGCCAGGATGGTCTCGATCTCCTGACCTCGTGATCCGCCCGTCTCGGCCTCCCAAAGTGCTGGGATTACAGGCTTGAGCCACCGCGCCCGGCCTCTATTGTTGTATCTAAGAATATTTTTAGCCTTGGCCCAGGTTGTGAAAAATTTTTCTATTTTTTTTCTTCTAAAGGTTTCGTAGCTTTACACTTGACATTTAGACCTGTGATCATTTTGAGTTAATTTTTGCATAAGGAATGAGGGTCTAGGTTGAGGATACTTTTTTTTTCCCCCACACCCATGTCCAATTTGGTGAAAAGACTATCTTTCCAATGTCGAATCACTTTTGCAGTTTAGTTAAAAATTAATTACTACTTTCAAAAACCCAGGAATAGAAGGGAACTTCCTTAACCTGATGAAAGAGATCTGCTAAGCCTCACAGCTAACATTCTACTTAATGGTAAAAGGCAGGATGCTCTCCCCCTGGGATCAAAAACAAGACAAGCATATCTACTGTCACCACTTTTATTCAACATTGTACTGGAGGCTCTAGCCAAGGCAATTCGGCAAGATAAAGAAATAAAAGACATCCAGATCATGGCCGGGCGCGGTGGCTCAAGCCTGTAATCCCAGCACTTTGGGAGGCCGAGACGGGCGGATCACGAGGTCAGGAGATCAAGACCATCCTGGCTAACACGGTGAAACCCCGTCTCTACTAAAAAATACAAAAAACTAGCCGGGCAAAGTGGCGGGCGCCTGTAGTCCCAGCTACTTGGGAGGCTGAGGCAGGAGAATGGCGTGTACCCGGGAGGCGGAGCTTGCAGTGAGCTGAGATCCGGCCACTGCACTCCAGCCTGGGCGACAGAGCATGACTCCGTCTCAAAAAAAAAAAAAAAAAAAAAAAGACATCCAGATCAGAAAGGAAGAAGTAAAACTTTCTGTCTGGGGATGACATAATATTATATATAGAAAATCCTGGCCGGGCGCAGTGGCTCACGCCTATAATCCCAGCACTTTGAGAGGCCGAGGTGGGCGGATCACGAGGTCAGGAGATTGAGACCATCCTGGCTAACACGGTGAAACCCCGTCTCTACAAAAAATACGAAAAAATTAGCCGGGCGAGGTGGCGGGTGCCTGTAGTCCCAGTTACTTGGGAGGCTGAGGCAGGAGAATGGTGTGAACCTGGGAGGTGGAGCTTGCAGTGAGCTGAGATCACACCACTGTACTCCAGCCCGGGTGACAGAGCGAGACTCCGTCTCAAACAAACAAACAAACAAACAAAAAACCAAGAAAATCCTCAGAAATGAACTAAAAATATTAGCACTAATAAAGACATTCAGCAAGGTTGCAGAATCTTGTGATTCATGTGCAAAAAATCCACTGTATTTCTTTCTTCTTCTTTTTTCTCCCCCAGACATGTGGAACTGTAAGTCCAATGAAACCTTTTTTTGTTCCCAGTTTGGGGTATGTCTTTATCAGCAGCATGAAAATGAGATAATACATTGCCCCTCCCTAGTTCTTGTTTTCTTACACGTTGTTACATTTCTTCCCTGCTATATAAACCCCTGGTTTTAGTCAGTCAGGAGATGGATTTGAGACTGAGCTACCATCTCCTCCGCTCAGCACCTGATTAAAGCCTTCTTCCTTGGCCATACTTGGTATCTCAGTGATTGGCTTTCTTTGCAGCAAGCAGCAGGCCCTGGAATGAAACGCTGGTGTCTCAGTAACATTGCCAGCAACGCTCAGCTTGCAGCTGCTTCCCTCCAACCTCTGTCTCTGTCCTGACACAGCCTTCTTTCCTCTGTGTGTGTCTGTCTTCAAAACCCTCTCTCCTTATAAGGACACACACATTGGATGTAGGCCCACTCTAATCCAATGTGGTCTCAACTTAACTAGATTATACCTACAAAGATCCTATTTCCAAATAAGGTCACGTTTGCAGGTACCGGGGTAGGACTGAAACATATCTTTTTGGGAGCCATGATTTAGCCCACAACAGATCCCTTCCTTAAAACAGACATAAAATTTAACTCAAAATGCTTCATAGACCTAAATGTAAAACCTAAAACTATAAAACTTCTAGAAGAAAACAGAGGAGAAAATCTTTGTGACCTTGAATTATGCAAAAGCTTTTTAGGACACAGAAAAGCACGAGCAACAAAATAAAAGATAGATAAATTGGGTTTAATTAAAATTAGAAGTTTCTGGCTGGGCGCAGTGGCTCACGCCTGTAATCCCAGCACTTTGGGAGGCTGAGGCGGGCAGATCTGGAGGTCAGGAGTTTGAGACCAGACTGGTCAACATGGTGAAACCCTGTCTCTACTAAAAATAGAAAAATTAGCCGAGTGTGGTGGCGTGCACCCACACTCCCAGCTATTCAGGAGACTGAGGCAGGAGAATTGCTTGAATCTGGGAGGTGGAGGTTGCAGTGAGCTGAAATCACACCACTGCAGTCCAGCCTGGGTGACAAAGCAAGACTCTGTCTTAAAAAAACAAAAGAAAAAAAAAGAAGAAAAATTTCTGTGCTTTGAGACTCCATAAAAAACGTTGGCTGGGTAAGGATCATGCCTGTAATACCAGCACTGGTCAAGGTGGGAGGATCACTTCAGCCCACGAGTTCAAGGCCAGCCTGGGAAATGAGAGTTGCAAGACCCTGTCTCTACAAAAAATTAAAAAATTAGCCAGCCATGGTGGTACGCACCTGTAGTTCCAGCTACTCAGGAGGTTGATGGAGGAGGGTCACTTAAGCCTGGGAGATCAAGGCCCTGGTGAGCCATCATCGTACCACTGCACTCCAGCCTGGGTTGCAGAGAGAGATCCTGTCTCAGAAAAAACATTGAGGCCAGGCATGGTGGCTCACGCCTGTAATCCCAGCACTTTGGGGGGCTTAGGCATGTGGATCGCCTGAGGTCAGGAGTTTGAGACCAGCCTGGCCAACATGGTAAAGCTCCGTCTCTACTAAAAATACAAAAATTAGCTGGGTGTGGTGGCACACGACTGTAATTCCAGCTACTCAGGAGGCTGAGGCAGGAGAATCGCTTGAATACAGGAGGTGGAGGTTCAGTGAGCCAAGATCTCACCACTGCACTCCAGTCTGGGTGATGGAGCAAGACTCTGTCTCAAAAGAAAAAAAAAAAAAAAAAAGAAAAAACATGGCCAGGCACAGTGGCTCATGCCTGTAATCCCAGCACTTCAGGAGGCTGAGGCGGGCAGATTGCTTGAGCTCAGGCATTCGAGACCAGCCTGGGCAACATGGTGAAACCCCATCTCTACTAAAAACACAAAAAATTAGCTGAGTGTGGTGGTGTGTGCCTATAATCCCAGCTACTTGGGAGGCTGAGGCATGAGAATTGCCTGAACCTCGGAGGCACAGGTTGTAGTGAGCTGAGATCATGCCACAGCACTCCAGCCTGGGTGACAGAGCAAGACTCTGTCTCAAAAAAAAAAAAAAAAAAAAAAAGAGAAAAAAAAAGGGCAGGCACAGTGGCTCTTGCCTGTAATCCTAGCACTTTGGGAGGTTGAGGCGGGCAGATTGCTTGAGTTCAGGTGTTCGAGACCAGCCTGGGCAACACGGTGAAACCCCATCTCTACTAAAAATACAAAAAATTAACTGGGTGTGGTGGTGTGCGCCTGTATTACCAGCTACTTGGGAGACTGAGGCATGAGAATTGCTTGAACCTTGGAGGCAGACGTTGTAGTGAGCTGAGATCGTGCCACAGCACTCCAGCCTGGGTGACACAGCATGACTCTGTCTCAAAAAAAAAAAAAAAAGTTGAAAAGACAATTCAGAAAATGGGAGAAAGTAATTGCAAATTACATATCTGATAAGAGAATTGCATCCAGAATATGTAAGGAACCCTTAGAGTGGAACAGTAAAAGGATAAATAACCCAATAGAAAAACGTGCAAAGGATTTGAATAGACATTTCTCCAAAGGAGATATGTAAATGGCCAGTAAACACATGATCCAATGCCTAGTGTCATTAGCCATCAGGGAAATGCAAATCAGAGCCACAGTGAGGTAACATTTCACAACATTTCCGCTGCAATGGCTATGATTAAAAATGTTGATAATAACAAGTGTTGGCAAGGGTGTGAATAAGTTGGAATCCTCACATATTGCTGTTGAAAATGCAAAATGATCTGAAAAACAGTTGGCACCTCCCCAAAATGTTAAATGTGGAGTTACCGTATGACCCGACCATTACACTCCTCGATGGATACCTAAGAGAAATAAACACAGGTCCACAGAAAATTTTGTACTCAAGTGTTCATAGCCATATCCATAATAGCCAAAAGATGGAAACAAAGCCAAAAGATGGAAACAAAGCCAAAAGATGTCCATCAACTGATAAAGAGATAATAAAAGAATGGAATATTATTTGGCAATAAAAAGGAAGGAAGTAGTGATGCATGCTACGACATGAATGCGCCTGAAACAGATTTTGCTTAGCAAAATAAGCCAGTCACAAATGACCACATATGGGATGGTCCCGTTTGTATGAAACGTCCAGAAAAGGCAAATCTGTAGAGACAGAAAGTAGATGAGTGGTTGCCAGGGGCTGGGAAAATTGGGGAGAAATTGGGGGTGAAAGGAGGGTGAATGCTACTGGGTCTGGGGATGATGAAAATCTTTCAAAATTGATTATGACATGTGTAAATATACCAAAAATCATTGACTTGTTTCCCTCCCTCCCTCTTTCTTTTCCTTCCTTTCTTTCTTTGTTTCTTTCTTCCTTTCTCTCTCTCTCTCTTTCTTTCTTCTTCCTTTCTTCTTTCTTTCTCTTCTGATGGAGTCTTGCTCTGTCACCCAGGCTGGAGTGCAGTGGTGCAATCTCGGCTCACTGTAACCTCCACCTCCTGGGTTCAAGGAGTTCTCCTCCGGCCTCAGCCTCCTGAGTAGCTGGGATTACAGGCATGCGCCACCACGCCCAGCTAATTTTTGTATTTTAGTAGCGATGGGGTTTCACCATGTTGGCCAGGCTGGTCTCAAACTCCTGACCTCAAGTCATCTGCCCTCCTTGGCCTCCCAAAGTGCTGGGATCACAGGTGTAAGTCACTGTGCCCAGACTGTATACTTTTGCTTTTCGAGACAGAGTCTCACTCTGTTGCCCACCTTGGCCTCCCAAAATGCTGGTATTAGAGGCATGAGCCACGGCACCTGGCCTGTTTTTTGTTTTTTTTTTGTTTTTTTTTTTTGAGATGGAGTCTCGCTCTGTTGCCCAGGCTGGAGTGCAGGGACGTGATCTCGGCTCACTGCATGCTCCGCTTCCTGGGTTCATGCCATTCTCCTGCCTCAGCCTCCCGAGTAGGTGGGACTACAGGCACTGGCCACCAGGCCCAGCAAATTTTTTATATTTTTATTAGAGACGGGGTTTCACCATGTTAGCCTGGATGGTCTTGATCTCCTGACCTCGTGATCCGCCTGCCTCGGCCTCCCGAAGTGCTGGGATTACAGGCGTGAGCTACCGCGCCTGGCCTTTTTTAAAAATTAAAAATAACAGATATGGAATCTTTCCATGTTGCCTAGGCTGGTCTTGAACTCCTGGACTCCCAAATTGTTGAGATTACAGGGGTGAGCCACCCTGCCTGGCCTGTCGTTTTTGTTGTTGCTTTTTTGTAGATTCCCTTTATGAGATTAGGCATGTTCACTTTCCAGTTTGCTGAGAGTGTTTATCAGGGATGAGTGTTGAATTCCATCAAATACTTTCTTTGAATTGATTGAGATGATCACATGGTTTTCTCCTTGAGACTGATATGGTGGATCACATCGATTTATTTTCACATGTTGAACCAGCCTTGCCTTTCTGGGATAGCCTCCATTTGGTTGTGGTATTTGTGTGTGTGTTTTTAAATGCTGCTTGATTCTATTTGCTGATAATTAGTTGAGGTTTTTGTGTCATCTTGGTGTTGGTGGCTGCTGATTGTCTTTTCTCTTGCAGGTTGGATTTCCTGGTTCTTCACATGCAGAGTAATTTTAGATTGTCTCCTGCACATTTAGACACTATGCTATGAGACTGCTCTTATTTAAATCCCATTGAGAATGTTGGTGTTTTGTTTTATCATGCAATCAGCCTAGTTGGTTTCAGGCCACAAGTTCAAATAGGCTCCTATGGGTCCTGCCTTCCATGTTGGTTTTGTTTTCAAAGCCTTTGCAGTGGGACTCAGATCTGTCGTTCGTGTGCATGGCCCAGTGGCCAGTGTGGGACATGGACAGTGGACTGTCCTTTTGTTCAGTTCTCAGTCTTTGGGATGTGAATGAGAGTCAGACTCGTACATCATGCACGGCTTGCACAACTTCTTGGGGTTGCTTTTTTTTTTTTTTTTTTTTTTTTTTGAGATGGAGTCTCACTCTGTTTCCCAGGCTGGAGTGCAGCGGCAAGATCTCGGCTCGCTATAACCTCCGTCTCCTGGACTCAAGCAATTCTCCTGCTTCAGCCTCCCGAGTAGCTGGGATTACAGGCGTGTGCCACCACGCCCGGCTGATTTTTATATTTTTAGTAGAGATGGGGTCTTCACCACGTTGGCCAGGCTGGTCTCGAACTCCTGACCTCAGGTGATCCACCCGCCTCAGCCTCCCAAAGTGCTGGAATTACAGGTGTGAGCCACCATGCCCGGCCCATGGGATTGCTTTCTACTGCTTCTCCCTGCCCAGCGTCTCTCCTGCCCACCACGGGACCACATCTCCTGGGGCTGGAGAGGAAGGCTCTTCTGCCTCAGTGTTTTAGGTGCTTGTAAACCTCATGCCTTGGTCATGCTTTGGTGGGATACCTAGGGGCTGGGGCATCAGAGAATGGAGAAGAGTAAAACAACCACCACTACCAAAAACACCCGTCCTCCCAAACCCTAACATCCCCCGGGACATTCTTCCGCACCCTGGGGGCATTAGGCGACCTTTTTCTTTCCTGCCCCTTGTGCCAGGACTAGAGAACTTCTGGAGCTCTCTGTCCACTTCCGGCTTTCAGGCCGTGTTGAGTCCAGGCCTGGGGATACGGGAAGAGAATGTGGAAGTTCACTACCAGTTGGGTGGTGCCTCAAATTTTGGCCTTTCCCCCAAATCTGGCGTCCCTTTACCTCTCTGACCCTCAGTCTCCTCCTACGTCGGAGGGAAGTGAGAGCAGTTCTGGGAAGGAGAGCAGGCATGCAGAAGGGGCCCTCGGGTTCTCCTCTGGCTCACACGGGATGGACAAGATGTGGGCGGAGGGGCTCAGTGTCACCTCAGTGACAAAATGAAGCCCAAGTCCCGAAACCCTAGCTTGCCTCCTGGACTGGCTGGAGAAGAAGGTGGGGGTCGCTCATCATTCTTTTCCTCTGCCCTGAGAAGAAACATGGGAAGGCTGAATTTCCGCGTGAGGGCCCCGCTAGCCAGGCCAGCCCTGCGCCTAAGTCCCTGCCAGCTCCCGGGCCGGTGGGCACCTGTCCGGCTGAGTGGGGTCGCTCTAGGGGGCGGCAGCGGAGTTTCAGGGCGCGGGGGGGGGGCACTGGGCGGAACCCGGCAATTCTGGTCGGTGGGAGAGGAGGGTGGAGACCGGACTCCGGGCCTGGGGGTGCACGAGGGCGTCCCGCTCCCCGGAACCACCAGTCCTGCGCGCCGCCTCTCAGTGCTGTCGCCGTGACAACCGGCGCCGCGGAGGGGGCGGGGCGCCGGGACCCCTGCGCTCCCAGGCCCCCAGGTCCCGCGGCGCTGGCGGGCCGAGGGGCGCGGGGCGGGGCGTCTGGGTCGGGGGCGGTGCCGCGCGGGCGGGGGAGGGGCGCGGCGGGAGGAGCCGGCGAGGCCCCGGCAGTGGTGGCAGAGGCTGGGCGGGCGGGCCCGGGAACGGCGCAGCATCTGCGGGCGGCGGGGTAGGCGCGGGCGCGGGCGGGACTGGCTGGGTGCGCGGCTGCTTCCGCGGAGGGGGCAGCGGGCCTGGGCGACCCTGCACCTCCGGGCCGTGGGGACTGTGGGGTGGGGCGGGGGCCAATGCGGCAGGGGTGAGGCCTGGGGCCGGCGGGGTGAAGGGGACCCGGCCCTGCGTGGGGAAGCCTCGGGGGGACAAGCAGAGACGCAGCCTGCTGGGAGCGGCCCAAGCTCTGCACCGGCCCGCGGCAGGAGCGCAGCAGTCCCCTCCCGCCCCTCCTCCCGGGGGCTCCGAGGGCTGGTTCTGGGGCGGGGATCCTTGCGGGGCGCGGGCAGTGAAGAGCCTGGAGGCCCCAGAGTCTGTGCCAGGTCTGAGCCGCGGGGCGTGGGGGGAGGAGGGGCCTCGGCCGGGGCCCAGGAGACCCAGGACAGGTGGGCCTGGGGCCAGGTCCCTAGGGAGGGGTGGCCGGGCCAGGCTCTGGCTTCCCGGGGTAGGGGCTCTGCTAGGGGCTGGAGTCCGTCCCTTTGCCAGCGCAGAGCCCCTCGGCCCTCGGCCCGCATCTGCCAAGTGGCTGAGGATCGAGCGACAGCGTAGTGGGGCGGAGGGGCTGGAGGCACGGCCGGAAAGGGTGAGCGGCGCCGCGGCTCCTCAGCTATTTGGCCCCGCCACGCGCGGAGAGGGGGGAAATTCTCAGGCTGCGGCTGCAGCTAAGGGAGGCCCAGGTGGGCCTGGAATGGTCCCCGAGAGGGCTTCCTGGGTCAGACGTGTCGATCCAGTGGAAGTAAAAACCGGGTGAGTGTCCCGGTGGGACCCGGAGTGCGGGGAACCTTGGAGGCAGGGGCATGTGCTGAGGACCCCCAGGGCACCCTCTGCGCGACCTGTCAGTGCTCCCAGGGGTGGGGGTGTCCTGTGTGTGGCCGTGGGGATCCTGGGAGGCGGCTGCTGTGTGGGGGCAGGGGTGGGAGTGCAGAGTTCAATGCTTTCCCGGATCAGTGGGGGCTGCGGTGTCACCAGGGCAGTCCGAGCGCCCGACTGTCACGGAGACATTAAATTTTATGCCTTTGTCTAGACAGGGCAGTAAACGGAGCCCCAGGCCTGGGGCTGTGGAGGGGGTGAGGGACTGGCTGGGAGTGAGCCTGCCAGTGACTTAGGGGTGGGTGCGGGCGTGCGGGACTCCATCGTCACCCAGGTGTGCGCAGGCCCAGGTGTGGGGACTCCGACAGCACGGCAATGACGACCAGTGCCAGGTGTGTGACAGAGGTGCAGGGGCCTGTGGAAGCGCGACGGGCCTTGGTGGACAGGCTTCTCGAGATTCGAGGGCAGCCACAGGCAGCGCCCTGGCGCACAGGAGCAGAGTAGGGTGGCTGTGCCGGGGCAGATGGTGGGGGACAGCACCTCGCCAAGGCAATGCGGAGCCATGGGGAGCAGGGCAGGCAGTGGCCACGCGCCCAGGATGGTGGACAGGAGGGGAGACCGAGCCTGCCAGTGCAGGGAGGAGGGGCGTGGGGGCTGCCAGGCAGGGGCGGGGAGGCTCGGAGAGGCTTGTGGGACGGATGCATCGGGACCTGGGTGACTCTCGGTCCGGGATCAGAAAGCCTGGGAGGGCCGGGGCCTCCTTGGGCACTCCGAGAGCGAAGGGGCAGGCCCGCCTCCCTGCCCAGCGCGGCGTCAGGGAGAGGGTACGCCCGGAACTCCGCGGAAACGGCCTGGGGCCAGCAGCGCGGGCGTGGGGTCCGGGCCGCCGGAGCCAGGAGGGACGGCGGCGCGGGCCCAGCAGTGACAAAACCCCCCGGGCTCCGGGAACGCGCGCGGCGGGCAGAAAACGCGTCCGTTCCGTTTCCTTCCTGGCGGCGGGAACGAGGCCCGGGTGCTCTGGCGCTGCAGCAGCGCCCCCTGGAGGCCTCGCTGCGGTTCGCGGCCGCCGGTTCGCGCATGGGCGCAGGCGTATGCGATGCCTCGGCGCCCCGGCTCGGAGACCGCGCTGGGTGGGAAGCACGCGGGGCTGGGGGATGTTGGCGGAGACCGCCCCAGCCCGCCCTCTGATCTTGTCTCCTCCGGTCTCCCCAGGTTCGAGCTCGCCAGGCCGCGTCGCGCCATGCCCGCCGGCTGAGCGCTGCAGGGCCTTGTCCCGCCAGGCGTGGGGGCCGCGCGCGCCCAGGCCGGGGCCCGGCGGCCGACCATGGTGCTGCCGCCCCCGGACCGGCGCCACGTGTGCCTGACCACGCTGGTGATCATGGGCAGCATGGCGGTCATGGACGCGTACCTGGTGGAGCAGAACCAGGGCCCGCGCAAGATCGGCGTGTGCATCATCGTGCTGGTGGGCGACGTGTGCTTCCTGCTGGTGCTGCGCTACGTGGCCGTGTGGGTGGGCGCCGAGGTGCGCACGGCCAAGCGCGGCTACGCCATGATCCTGTGGTTCCTCTACATCTTCGTGCTGGAGATAAAGCTCTACTTCATCTTCCAGAACTACAAGGCGGCGCGGCGCGGCGCGGCTGACCCTGTGGCGCGCAAGGCGCTGACGCTGCTGCTGTCCGTGTGTGTGCCCGGCCTGTTCCTGCTGCTTGTGGCGCTGGACCGCATGGAGTACGTGCGCACCTTCCGCAAGCGCGAGGACCTGCGCGGCCGCCTGTTTTGGGTGGCGCTGGACCTGCTGGACTTGCTGGACATGCAGGCCAGCCTGTGGGAGCCGCCGCGCTCCGGGCTGCCGCTGTGGGCTGAGGGCCTCACCTTCTTCTACTGCTATATGCTGCTGCTGGTGCTGCCGTGCGTGGCGCTCAGCGAGGTCAGCATGCAGGGCGAGCACATCGCGCCGCAGAAGATGATGCTCTACCCGGTGCTCAGCCTCGCCACCGTCAACGTGGTGGCCGTGCTGGCGCGCGCTGCCAACATGGCGCTGTTCCGAGACAGCCGCGTCTCGGCCATCTTCGTCGGCAAAAACGTGGTGGCGCTCGCCACCAAGGCCTGCACCTTTCTGGAGTACCGTCGCCAGGTGCGCGACTTCCCGCCGCCTGCGCTAGCGCTGGAGCTGCAGCCGCCACCCCCGCAGCGCAACTCGGTGCCGCCGCCGCCGCCGCTGCACGGCCCACCTGGGCGCCCCCACGGGTCCTCGCCCACGCGTGACCCCCTGGACACGTGACAGGGCCCGCGCGCCCCCCGGGACGCCCCTCGGGCGCAGAGACATCGGGCTGGCTCGGGGCGCGGTTTGCATGGGATGGGGTGGGGGCGGGCTCCCCTAGGGGCAGGTGCCTCGAGTGCCAGTGCCTGGGGTCCCGTGGCCGCTTCTTCATCTCAGGAATCCCTCGGACCGCGGATCCTCAGCCCCAGCTCCACCAGCCCGCCCCAGCGCGTGGGTCCGTTTGGGAGCTCTGGGCCGCAGCAGAGCAGAGGCGGTCCAGCCCCTGCCTGCTGGACCGCCCGGGTTGGAAGGGAGGGCAGTGTGGGCGGAGATCTGCTCCCTCGGTGGGGGCCTCTGGCTCAGATTTTGGGGCCAAGGAGGCCTCTGTCATTTTAAAGACTCGTGTTTACAGTTTTGTATCCAAGGCCGCACTGCTTTGCCTGTTCCTGTGTCCCTGTCTTTACCAGCCAGGCTGGGAGGCCCGGAGCCAGGAGGGGTGTGTGGAGCGCAGGGGAGATGGTGGTGTCCAAGTGCCGGATGCTGGTGGGGCTGGGCCGCTCCACTTCCCCCGGGGATCTCAGGAGCTCCTGGGGGCCACTGCCGCTCTGTCCCAGGGACAGCTCCTCCATTCCAGCTTAGTTGTTCCCACTTCTCTTCCTGGGATACTTTGACCCCCATCTTCCCCCAGCCCCGTGGGTGTCCTGGACCCTGCTCCCCTCAACCTCAGGCATGACAGTGTCCCCCACATACCTGGTTCCCTCCTCCCGCCCTGTGGAACCCACCTTCCCCGTGGGCTCCTCCAGCCTAGGATAGCCAGACGGAATCAGGTGTTCCCAAGTTGATGGGGCAGCCCCAGGAGCAGCATGGAGCCTTGCCCCAACTTACCATCCTGGCCTTGCCCCAGCACAGGAGCTGGCAGCCCCGGCCCAGGCAGCACCCGGCCTGAAGCCCATCTGCAAGTGGTCTCTCACCTGCCTTCCACCTGGGCCCCTGCACCTGCAATGTGGCCCTCGGTATCCATCTGGCCCGGGAAGGTCCATAGCATCTGGGGAGGGCCCCTTTATGAGGCCCCTAAAAGGACTGTTTGAAGATGCCCGCTCCATGAGCGGGTGATGGTCACACACATCTCACGTGTCACAGTTCACTGCTTGGACCTCCACTTCCTGCATTTCCACGGCCCAAAGGCGGCAAGGTTTCTCCATCTGGGGCTAAAACCATCGATGGGAGTGGAGCAGGCTGCACAAGCGGGGTCCTCCCCAAGCGGGGTCCTCCCCAAGCGCCCTTCCGGACAACTGCAGCAGTTAAGAGCATGGCTGGTGGCCACCTCAGCTGCATCCCAACCCCACACAGTCCTCATCCCCCAGCTCCAGGCCACCTGGGGTCTGGCCTTGGAAAGTTGCCTGCCTTCTAGGCAACTGGCCTTGGGACCACTGTCGACAGGGTCACGGTCACGGAGATTACCTCCCTGCCCAGGTCAGACTGGCTGGCACTCCGCCCACCTCTAAACCCGAGCCTTGGCCCCACCTCCGACGATGTCCCCAGCATCCCCTCCCAGCGCCATGCGTGGGCACGGGGAACTGGCCTGGGTAGGAGGTCTGAGTCATCCCGCTCTGGGCTGTGCCAGGACCACTAACGATCGTGTTGGGAAGTGGAAGCTCTGCGGGGTTAGGGGGCCGGGGGGCCAGGGAGGGGTGGTGGTGAGCAGCCGTGGAAAGGCCCCAGGCCTGGCATGGAGAGAGAAGAGGGGCCGCGGGACTTGTGGCGGGCCAGTGGAAGGACCTGGGCCTTCTTGTGAGGGTTGGTCTGCAGTGGGGGGCAGTGGGTGAGGGGCGAGCTTCATCCTGGAGGTGGAGCCTGTTTCCACCCTGGGCTGAAGCCAGTGCCAGCCCCATCCTGCCTTAAGGGTCTCCTGGGTGAAGACGAGCCCACAACCCTCTTGGCTCTGGCACCCGCAGCAAATCCCATGGGAACAGACGGGCAGCGTGGCTATAGGTGAATGAGGCTGAGGGGCTCTGGGCTCCTGACATCCTGTTCTAACCCTTCCTGAAAGCCGTGGTCTCTTCCCTGCTGGCTGCAGTCAGGGAGGCGGTGGGCCCAGCTTGGCCTGTGAAAGCCCACATCCCCTAGTCAGAGGTGGGATGGCCGCTGCTGGTTTAGCTGCTCCCCTAGTTTAGCTACTCTCAGGGCAGTGAAGGCTCTGGGGCTCGAAGACACCCCAGGCAACCTTGTCCTGCACACACCTCACTCCTCCTGGCCTTTTCAGGAGTGGTCCCTGGTCTCCATGCTCCTTGGCACAGGCCAGTGCCCTCTACCTCTGCCACCACATCCCCGGCAGTGGAGGTCCAAGTCCTGGCTGTCCCCCCCTCACCAATGGGGCCAGGGACCCTGGCTCTACCTGCTCCGACTTGGTTCAATGGCCCATCACCCCTGCAACTGACTCTGAGGGCACTGGAGCAGACATCAAGCCCCACCCTGCCCAGTGGCACCCGGTTTCCACGACGAGGCTCAGCTGTGGCTCCGACTGCAGCAGGGCTGGGAAGCAGGGGGCATTTGTCAGGCTCATGGCCTGAGGTTTTTGACCTCTGGGATCTCCCCTGGAAACAGGATGGGGACCTGGTCGCACTCCAGCCTGCCCTTCCCGTTTTCTGAGGTGTCCTGCGATGGCCAGATTCAATGGAGACCCCAGCTGGCTCCCTTGTCCCCTCACTGATTCCTGGTCAGTACATGAGTCCTGATGCGTGTCCACTACCCACTGGCCCCGTGCTGGGGCCCGGTGCCCAACGCACACAGAGACGCCTGGGGACAGCCACACTTTGGGGAGTTAGGGCCTGGGAGGAGCAGGGAGGCCTCCTCAGGTGGGCTTGGGAGCTGGCCCCGGGGAGGCCCGCAGGTGCTGCAGCCTGGAGGCAGAGAGCTGGGTGTGTCAGCACCTGAGAGGACCATGGTGGGCAGCTCACCAGCAAAGGGAGCCGAAAGGGCCCCAGGGAGAAGTAGGCAGCTCAGAGGGAAGAGGTGGGCTGGGATGCTGAGCAGGGAGAAGTGGGCAGCTCAGAGGGAAGAGGTGGGCTGGGATGCTGAGCAGGGAGAAGTGGGCAGCTCAGAGGGAAGAGGTGGGCTGGGATGCTGAGCAGAGTGTGGACGGAGGTGCAGCTGGGTGCACCCGTGTGGTTCGGCTGGGAAGGGAGGTGTGCATGTGGGGGAGAGAAATTGGGCAGTGGAGGTCCTGTCCCAAGAAAGAGGCTGTCTGCAGGCGATCTGCTCCCTCTCGTGGCCTAGTCCACCTCTACACCAGCAGTTACCTCCCTGCCCTGCAACCCCTGCCTCCCAGTACGGCCAGATGCTGTCCCTCGTCCTCCCCGCAGCACTCTGAGGGCAGGAGAGTCGATCAAGGGGCAGAGAAGAGAAACCCTATCTCTGGATACACAGTGGCCCATGTCGCCGCCCCGGAGTGGGGTGTGCTATTCTCCTAGCATGAGCAGTTGTGGCAAGAGACACCCCACTTCCAGATGACAGGGCTCTGCCTTGTCTGAGATGCTCGCCATAAATCCCCGTGTGTGTCCCTCGCCCTGACACATTTGAGGCCTGGAGGCCTGGCCTGGCCATGCAGTATGCATGCCCCACCATAGCTCCACCGCCACCAGGAATTCAGGTGCTGCTGAAGCTGCACCAAGAAAGCCCCAGCCCAGTCGGCTCCTCTGGATGAATGAGAGTGAGCTCTTTTCTAATTGTGAAGTACATGACAGGTTGTAGCTGTGAAGACATTGTTGGGTCACTCTGTGGAAGTCTGAGGTGACCCCTTCCAGGGTCAGCCCATCTTTCTTCACCATCTGGGTGGGTTGGTGATGGAGCCACAACAGCAGCGAGCTTCACATTGTCTCAAAATATCATCCGTGTGAGGGAAGGAGGGACGGCTCCTCCTTGGGTGCCTCCCTCTCCTTAGGAGGAAAATGCTTCTCAGAAGTGTCCGCTCAGGTCCTGTGGTCCAGAGCTTGTTCCAGGACAATCTGTACACTTCCACTGGCAGGGGACATGGGTGTCATGACTGGCCACCTGCCCACAGGTGAGCCTGTGGTATCATGGATGCCCCAGAAGACACGAGACTCCTGGGTCTGAGACAAAGGGCTTTGTTTCTCAGCACGAGCTTCAGCTGTGGCTCCTCTTGCCCACAATCCTGTAGAGGTGATGGGAGTGCCTGGTGATCCAGCACACGCAGCTGGCAGGAGCCCACCCTCCCTCTGCCATTACCCAGGAGGCCCCAGCGTGACATCAAAAATACTCTGCAACTTGGCCCAGGCTCACATTCTGCAAAAGCTGTGAGCTTGCAAATTGCCTTTGATCATATAAGACCCATCATGGTGATCAAGTTCTTTCTACATAACGCCAGCACATATTTAACCCCTCACACAGCGCAACATCCAGCTTAACCTGCACGGCAGCAACCCAGCCTCCAGCTCTGTTTCACCCAGCACATGTCAACAATTCTCTTCCCAGGAGATTCCAGCAGCACGGTCTGGGAGCTCCTGAGTCCTTGGGAAGTTCTGCAGCTCGGCTTACCCAGGGCTGCCCTGGCCAAAGCCCCAGCCACTCTCCTTTATGGCGGAGAGTGGGACTGTGTCCCCCTTCATTTCCCTAGAATGGTGGGGCTGGGAGCTGGGCAAGACCCGCCTCCGCCTGCCTGTGGGAAGAGAGACGTCGGAGTCTAATCACAGATGCAACAAGATCAGTCATCCAAAAAGATAAAATATGCTTGAACTTCTGACCCTTCATCTTCCTTTCAGAGCACACTCACATTTTCTATAGGAAAACAGCCTCATAATAATAAAAACCCAATTGAGCGAAATTGAACTCACTTATCTTAAGCAATAAAAAAGCAAACATTATTGGATTCATTTTATGCAGTAAAATAATGGAGATGCACTAAGTGGCAGCCCCAGAGGGAAAAGCCATCAGAGTCACTGCCAGTGCAGAACGGTGGTGGAGGCTGCAAAGCCACATTCCCACCTTGGCTGAAACATGGGTGGCTTCATTTGTTGTAAAAACAAGGTAACTGCCATTTAACCAGAGAAGGATGAAGGGAAAAAACACCCCCCGGTCAGAGGGTGTCGGGGAGACCAGCTGTCTTTGGGGCTCGGCCTGCAGGCAGGCCCCGGCAGCGTGACTAGGGCTGCACTGGGCGTGAGGACAAAGGGTGCAGAGAGTCAACAAGTGGGTGAGGAGAGGGTAGAAAAGGCAGTGGGCAGGTTGGGGGAACACCAGAGGGAGGCAGAAGGGGGCAGGAGGAGGAAGGGGCCTGGGTGCCAGAGGGAGGTCAAGACAGAGGGGGAGGTGAGCAGGAGTGTTGCCAGACACATGGCAGCCCCTGGCTCCTGCCCATCCCCACCACCCTGCACTGGCACGAGGCCCCAGATTTCCCTGGGACAGTACCGCCTCTCCTCACTCCGTGGCTGATGTGGAGTGGACTCCGTCCTCTCGGGGCTGGGGCAGCTGCCAAGGAAGGGGTGTTAACATCACACTGTCCCCCGAGAGAGAAAACCCATGGTGGCCACTGGGCTTTGTACGTTTGCATCCCCCCCCGAAACTTATGTTGAAACATAATCCCCAATGCAACAGGCTGTCCATTTTGTGTGGCTATAATAATACCTCAGGCTGGGGAATTAATTTACAAAGAAAAGACATTTATTTCTTACAGTTCTGGAGGCTGAGAAGTCCAAGATCGAGGTGCCAGCTCTGGCGAGGGTCTTCGTGCTGTGCCAGCTCATGGCGGAAGGTGCAGGGGCAGGAGAGGGTGAGAGAGAGAGAGGGCCCAGCTTGCTGTCGTAACCACCCACTGTGCAGATAGTAAACACACCGCGAGATAACGACGCTAACCCCTCCGTAAGGGTGGAGTCCACCTGGCCTCATCACCTCTTAACAGCCCCCATCTCTTCAGCTCTTTTTTTTTTTTTTTGAGACAGAGTTTCACTCTGTTGCCAAGGCTGGAGTGCAGTGGCGTGATCTCAGCTCACTGCAAGCTCCACCTCCCAGGTTCATGCCATTCTCCTGCCTCAGCCTCCTGAGTAGCTGGGACTACAGGCACCTGCCACCATGCCTGGCGATATATATATACATTTTGTATTTTTAGTAGAGATGGGGTTTCACCGTGTTAGCTAGGATGGTCTTGATCTCATGACCTCGTGATCCACCCGCCTCATCCTCCCAAAGTGCTGGGATTACAGGCCTGAGCCACCGCGCCCGGCCTGAGATGGAGTCTTGCTCTGTCGCCAGGCTGCAGTTCAGTGGCGCGATCATGTTTCACTGCACTCTCCGCCTCCGGGGTTCAAGCAATTCTCCTGCCTCAGCCTCCCAAATAGCTGGGATTACAGGCGCCTGCCACCACCCGGCTAATTTTTTGTATTTTTAGTAGAGACGGGGTTCTGCCATGTTAACCAGGCTGGTCTCGAGCTCCTGACCTCAAGGGATCTGCCTGTCTTGGCCTCCCGAAGTGCTGGGATTACAGGCGTGAGCCACCGCACCCAGCCCCCCACCTCTTAATATTGCCACAGTGGCAATTAAATTTCCACATGAATGTTGGAGGGGACACTCAAACCCTACCCCAGGCTAGGATGATGGTGGTGCTTGTCAACATACACATTCATTTCCCTCCCGGGCGAGTCTGGGCGGGTGGTCCAGGCTGCCAGGACACAGGTCCCTCCCACTCCTGGCCCCTGGGTCCTGGGTGTAATTCTTGCTCTCACAGGTCAGGCAGTGCCATCAGGTCTCAGCTGCAGCACAGCCAGGGTGGAGGATGACAGGGGATGCTTCTGGGGTCTCTTTGGGATGGGTCTCAGGAGCTGGCACAAGGCACCTGCCTACACGCTGCTGCCCAGAACTTAGACATGCCAGTGCCCTGAGCTGCCAGGGAGCCAGGAAGAGGGACCTGCCTTTGGGTGCCACATGCCCAGGGGGGTTCTTGTACTGTGAAGAAGGGGAGCCATCCTGTGTGGCTGCACCTTGGTAACTTTACTGGATTTTTCAGTGTTTTCTTCCCAAGCATCGCCCGAAACTGCATCCTGCCCAGCAGTGTGAGAGCCCCAGGGGCCACCTCCTCACTCACACCTGCCACTGGCAAATCCTCTGGACAAAGTGTAATGCTGAAACATTTTACAAAACAGTCACCCTGGATGGTCATAATGGCCGAGAAGGAAAACTCACGATGACGGAAGCCATCAACTGGCGAAATTTGATGTGGATGAGCACCGGCCCACGGTTCAGGTCTTCGCAGTAACATTTATGTGGGGGAGAATTTTTTTTTTCTTTGAGATAAACGTGTGTTTAATGGTAAAACTTAGCACACCCCAGCACCAGGAATGGCATGGAGTAGGGACAGGCAGCAGGGACAGGCAGGTGACCCCCGCGGAGCCTCACATGGCGAAGAGGATGAGGAAGACGATCATCAAACAGAAGAGTCCCATGGCCTCAGACAGAGCGCAGCCCAGAATGGCATCAGAGACGAGCTCGGCTTGAGAGACAGGTTCCTGGCATAGCCAACGATCAAGCTTCCAAACACTGTTCCAATGCCAGCCCCTAAGCCAGCCACACCCACTAGGGCTGCTCCAACATCAATCTCTGAGGCTGTGTGAATGTCCCTCGAGACAGCTCTGGTCCGGAACTCCCATCGGGCCACCTGGCGTGGGGAGCGGCTGTGGGAAAGCTGTTTAGATGAATTCTCTGGGCTGTTCAAGAAGGAGAAAGACACAGGCCTGATCAGACCCCTGGTACAACAGTGGACCAGAGCTGGAGAGATGAGTAATGCCCCGGGGGTCTGCATTTTCTCAGTCTGCACTCCCACTGCCGTGCAGCCCCTGCTGGCTCATAGCGCTCGCCCGGCTGAAGGTGACCTAAGGTGACCGACTCACTTTTACTCATTGCTTATGAAATAAGCTGAACGTGGAGCTCATTGGAAACATGTGTAGCAAAGTGCATGAGCCTTGAGGAAACCTTTCTCCCACCCTCATGAGTATCCGCCCAGGGAGTGATTTCCCCGAGAGCTGGTCCGCGTTGCGTTCCCTCCGTGAACACTTTCAAGGCTGCTGTGGGAAGTTGCACACAAACGGATGGTGGTCCTGGAGGGGATGGTGAGGCGGGGTGGGCCTGTGCACCGGATGCCAAGTCCACAACACCAGGAGGCAGTGCTCACCGCAGGAGCCACACAGCAGGTGCGTGCTGGTCTCCCATCTGAAACCTGCACCCGTGGGGTGCACCTGAGTGACCCCCGCCCCCCGGGGCGTCTCTGGAACGCCTCCTAGGAAGAGAGGCTCCACGCCTGGATGGAGACAGGTATCACACAGGTGCGTGGAGTGGAGTGTGATGCAGGGAGGTTGGTGCAGGGCCACACAGAGAGACCCCACTCAGGCAGGCCTTGGGTTAGGGTAGGCCTCACCAAGTGATGTTATGGAGGGACTGGACCGTGGCCAAGGCTGGCTTGTAGGTGGGGGGCAAACATATTCCTGGCAGGTAGGGCTGCCCACAAAGCTCACCTGCCTGAGAACCCCATCTGGCTGGGGCAGGCGGGAGTCTCCGGACCTTGGCGTCAGCGGAGCCTGCAGTGTCGCCAGACGGCCACAAGGGGGCTCCCGAGCCCGGCGCTCGGTCTCTGTGAGGAGGGAGGTGCCGGGACCCGGCTGTGAGACCGGAACCCACCAGTGGGGCCCCGACCCCGACTCTGACCCCACAGGACCCTGCCCGGGCCAAAGGTTAAACCTGCCCCAGTCCCAGGCTGGGCTGATGTTCCTGACCAGAACCCGAGCCCGATTCTGCTCGCTGAACACTCATCTGCTCCCTTGCCTCTGCCTGCCCCCAGCAGCGAGGGCCTGGCCAGTGGGTTCGTGTCACCTCCCACGTCACCTCCCGTGTCATCTGTGTGTCACCTCCATGTCACCTCCTGCATCAGCTCTGTGTCACCTCCCACATCACCTGCATCATCTCGCATGTCACCTCCATGTCACCTCCCGCATCACCTCCTGTGCCACCTTTGTGTCACCTCCTGGCTGACCATGGCCCAGTGGCATCTCCCCTGTTGCAGTGCCCGGAGAGGCTGCGGTTCCAGGGGTGGGCTAAGGAAGGTGGGTGCCTCGGCATGGGCCCTGAGTGACTCCTGGGGCGGATCCCACCTCCCCACCAAAACCCAAGCAGGAGACCACCCTTTGCTGCTGAAGCCACTGAGCTCTTGGGGCCTCTGTTTTTGCAGCAGAACCGCGTCCCCCTGCCTGACACATCTCTCATAGTCCCAGGCCCTGAGCGCAGGCCCACACTGAACCTTCACGCTCATCGTAGACTGACCCTGGCTTGCCCTGGGTCACACTCAGGCCAAGGCCCCGACAGCCTGGCCCGGTGGAAGCTCCCCAGCTTATCTCACTCACACTGTTGTCCAGGGCCCAGCCTCACGGTGACATCTGCCGCAAGAAGGCTGGGACTCTGTCCCACCTGTGTTCGGGAATGAGGGACCCTGACTTGGTCTCTGCTATCAACACATTACAGACATCACTGGGCATTACAAAAGATTTCCAAGGGCTGGGTGCCGTGGCTCACCCCTGCAATCCTAGCACTTGGGGAGGCTGAGGCTGGAGGAGGATTGCTTGAGCCCAGGAGTTTGAGAACAGCCTGGGCAATGTAGTGAGACTTTGTCTCTACAAAAAATTAAAAAAAATTAGCCAGGCATGGTGCTGCGTGCCTGTGGTCCCAGCTACTCGGGAGGCTGAGGCAGGAGGATCACCTAAGCCCAGGAGGTCAAGGCTGCAGCAAGCAGAGATGGTGCCACTGCACTCCAGCCTGGGCAACAGAGCAAGACCCTGTCTCAGAAAAACCCACAAAAAACCCAAAGAAAGAAAGAAAAAACCCAGATTTCAAAGAATTTAAACTTATTTATCCAACACAAAGCAGTTCTTCACAGGCACACTTTAAACTTCGAAATTCTTTGCTCTCCCCATGCTTGGCTGATTGGGTCTGGGGCAGGCGATGGTGCTCACTGGATCCAGTTTCTGACAAATCTGAATTGTGACAAGCTTCAGAACTGGCCCAGATGATCAATTTTCATGTAAGTTAAGGTGTCCTTCTTGTTCCCCAGCTTTTAGGTGATTTATTTTATATTTATTTATTTATTTATTATTACTATTTTTGAGACGGAGTCTTGCTGTCTCGCCAGGCTGGAGTGCAGTGATGGCATCTCAGCTCTCTGCAAGCTCCGCCTCCCGGGTTCAAGCGATTCTCCTTGCCCCAGCCTTCTGAGTAGCTGGGAATACAGGTGTGTGCCACCACGCCCTGCTAATTTTTTGTATTTTTTGTAGAGACAGGGTTTCACTGTGTTAGCCAGGATGGTCTCGAACTCCTGACCTCAGGTGATCCACCCGCCTCGGCCTCCTAAAGTGCTGGGATTACAGGCGTGAGCCACCATGCCCGGCACTTTTAGGTGATTTGATAATACTTTTTTCCATTAAAATTTTATGATGATACATAATATAGAAAGAATCTATGTAAAATGATATCTGTATATTTATGCACATACAGCCCCCTTTGAGAAACAGAATATGAGGGCCTTTGGTCCTGCCCAGGGCAAAGAAAGCTAATAAAAAATCAACTCTGGGCCGGGGGCGGTGGCTGACGCCTGTAATCCCAGCACTTTGGAAGGCTGAGGCAGGTGGATCACTTGAGGTCAGGGGTTCGAGACCAGCCTGGCCAACATGGTGAAACTCCATCTCTACTAAAAATACAAAAATTAGCCGGGTGTGGTGGCACATGTCTATAGTCCCAGCTACTTGAGAGGCTGAGGCAGAAGAATCACTTGAACATGGGAGGTGGAAGTTGCAGTGAGCTGAGATTATGCCACTGAACTCCAGCCTGGGAGACAAGAGTGAGACTCTGTCTCAAAAACAAAACAAAAACAAAACAAAAATCAACCCTGGGCCAAGTGTGGTGGCTCACGCCTATAATTCCAGCACTTTGGGAGGCTGAGGAGGGAGGATCCCTTGAGCCAAGTAGTTCCAGATCAGCCTGGGCAGCATGGCAACACCCTGTCACCACAAAAAATTTAAAAAATTAGCAGGGCATAGTGGTGTGCACCTGTAGTCCCAGGTCCTTGGGAGGCTGAGGTGGGAGGATCCCTTGAGCCCAGGAGGTGGAGGCCGGAATGAGCTATGATCGCACCACTGCGTTCCAGTCTGGATGAAAGAGCAAGACACTGTCCTAAAAAAATGAAACAATTCACCCTGGAGAACCTGCATTCATAGGACGACATATTGACTCTAGCGGCAAACGCTTAGGGCTGCAGAGCCCTGGGCAGGCTGGATACTGTCTTGGCCCCATGTGGGGTGAGGGCTGCAGACTGGGGTGGAGGCCCCGGGGAGGCGGAGGGAACCCTCAGGAACCATCTCCCTGCCTTCTGCTCTCAAGACTGACCGTTTCTTGGCGAAACTTGGTGGGGGCAGCCGGGTCTCTGCCGCTGGTATCCTTTGGGTGCTTCCTGGTGGTGGCAACCCTGTGGGGAGGAGTTGGGGAACCTGTGGGCCAACGCGGCTCCGGGAGCTTTGTCAGGTTGCAGGGCACCTTTGGTTCTCCCTTCCCGACCCTCTCTGCCCTTCTCCTTTCTGCTGTGTTTGTCAGATTTTTTTTTTTCTTCTCATTTTGATTGTATTTTGCTTCTGACAACTTTCCCAAGACTGTTGTCCCTCTAGTGGCGGCTGGGTCCACACAGCTTCCCTTTGTGCCGGACCCTCGCCTCGCTGGGTCTTGGGCTGCAAAGCTTGGATGCGGCAGCCTCAGGTTCCTGCACTCACCCTCGGGGTTTCCGCATCCCACTCATCCCACTCTAACCTCTAGTTCCTTTGGAGATAGACCTTCCATGGAAAACCCCAACTGGAGCACACCCGCCGCGTTTCCATTCCCTTGCCTGCCTACTCCGTCCACGTCTCCAGGGCTGGGCTGCAACTGTGGAGACCACCCCCTCCAGCCTTCTCCATCATGGAGACTGGAAGGTGAAGCCCGGCTAGAGGGCAGCCTGGTGGTGGGGCAAGAAATAGGAAGGCTCACCGCTGAGCCAGGGTAATGAGGCCTCTCTGCTCCCTCTTCCTGTCTCCAAAGCTTGCCAGGACCCACCCAGACCAGGCTGTGGCCTTCAGCACTTCCCCCAGGCCACACCAGAAGCCAGAGGAACTGAGCCCCGCTGGGGGACATACCCCCCAGGCCAAAGTAACAAGAGCCTGGAGAGAACAGCGCCTGAGAGAAAAACAGCGCCCTCCACAGCATGACTTGTGTGCAGCAGGAGTGTCAGAACCTCTGGGCAAAGAATTAGAGATAAATGCGGTAACATCCTTGAAGAATTAAGGAAAGATATTAGCAATAGAAAGCAATAACAGGGAGCACAAAGAACTAAGTAGGAATTTCAGGTATCAAAATAATGATTGAGAAAAATGTGGTAACTGAAATACAGTGGGACAGACGCAGCTGAGGAAAACAATCTGTAAAGTGACAAACGAGGGGAAGGAATCCTGGCAAAGCAGTCGGGGCACAGGAAGAAGGACAGGGACTGTGAGGAGAGAAGTGGGTGGGAGGACAGAGCAGAAGAAAAAGGTGAGAGGGATTTTCAAACGTTAGGGAGGAAAGACGCCACAGAATTCCAAAAGGTGATATGAGGAAAACCCGTACCTAATCACAATTATATTAAAATTTAAGAATATTAGAAAAAAGGGGAAAGTTTAAAAAATTTGAAAAGAAGGAAAAAGTTTTAATGAGAGAGCAGGTCGTGGATAAAGGGTAAGAATCACAGCGACTTCAGACCTTTCAACATGATTCAACAATGCAAGAAGACTACACATTATTTTTAAGGTATCAAAAAAAAAAAAAAACCCACTTTATACCTGCCATTTTTTTTTTTCTGAGACAGGCTCTTACACTGTCACCCAGGCTGCAGTGCAGTGACTCAATCACAGCTCACCACAGCGTTGAACTCCTGTGCTCAAGCCAATCCTCACACCTCAGCCTCCTGAGTACCTAGGAGCACAGGTACGTGCTACCACACCTGGCTCATCTTTTAATTTTTTGTAGAGATGGGGTTTCCCTGTGTTTCTCAGTCTGGTTTTGAACTCCTAGCTTCAAGCAATCATCCCACCCCACTCTCCCAAAATGCTGAGGTTACAGGCATGAGCCACCGTGGCCAGCCTATACCTATAATCTTATATCCAGCAAATTTTAAAATTCAAATGTGAGGGTATAATAAAAACATTTTTAGGCAAAAGAGGCCTCAGAATACTTGCTGTACAGAGACCCACATTGAAAATACTGTAGGAAAAAGTTCTCACGAAGGAAGGGAAAATCCCAGAAGTTGTTGCAAGAGATACAGGAAGTAAGAGCGAGTAAAGGTTATTGTTAATATCATGATATATACCTATATAATATACTGTGGATAACAGCTAATATCTTGAAAATGAAAAATTGATAATATGTCCACAATTACCCATAACCAAAATTCCAGAAAATATCAATATGATGCTGGATGTGGAATTAATCAAGGAACTAAGATTATGCTAAAGCATATATCTTGTTGGGAGAATATGAATTATATTTATGAGTTAATATATTCAGTAAATGAGTAAGGTAATTACAAGTTAATCTTAAGAACAATCACTATAAAAATTATAAGTACAATTTTTTAAACCAGTAGAAAAACATGTAATCTATTCAATGGAAAACAGGAAATATGGAAGAAACAAATAAAAAATAGCTTTGATGATATAACTAAATCGTAATACAGTTTAATCACAATAAATATTAATGGCTTAAACTGATCAGTTAAAAAATAGAGATTCTTGTATTGAAATTAAAAAAAAATTAAGATGAGACAAAGCTAAGCATAGTGGCAGACACTTGCCTATAGCCCCTGCTATTCAGGCTCAGGAGGCTGGGGTGGAGGACTGCTTGAGTCCAGGAATTTGAGTCCAGCCTGGGCAACATAGCAAGACCCTGTCTCCAAAACAAACAAATGAACAAACATAGAAACGAGCCCTCCAAGAGCAACTTTATAATTAAAACAAAAGAAGACACAAGTTGAAAAACAGAAGGATAGAAAACTATGAACTAAGAAAGTTATCATCCCAGTTATAGCAGGGAAGCTAGGAATGGAGAGGGATCCTGGCCATTGAATGCTTAGACCTGGAAGTTCCATACATCACTTCTCAAATATCATTGGCCAGAATGAATGACAATGCCAAGGGGTGAGGGAGGAGTAACTCTGTGCTCCTGGAAGTAGAGAACCACTGAATATGAACAATGTTTACCGCTACCACACACACACTCTTAATATAAGATAAAAAGGAAATACCACAAATCAATGGGACAAGATTATTTATAAATGGTATTGGCAAAATGGACTCACTATACAGAGAAAAATAAAAACTGGGCCTCCACCACTTGTTCCATACGAGCGTGGATTTGAGCCAGATTATAGATCTGTGAATTGCTATAAATTAACTATAAAGTTAATGCTAAAAAAAAAGGAGGATCACTTATTGATGTTGGAGCAGGGAAAAAGTTTTAATATAAAAATTTGGAAGCACAAATCATAAGGCAGATAATTGAAAAGATAGCTTCCATGAAAATTCAGAAAATACTTCCTGACTGTTCTGTGCTTGCCTTTCCTCACCTATAAAATGGGGGTTAATTTAACTAAGGGGTTGAGAACTGCCCCCAGGTCATTGTAAGTGCTTCATGTGGAGATATTATTATAATAATCAGTATTTCATGCCCTTTAAAACATCTCTAGTAATGCTTTTCCCCAAAACATCAATTTTGCCTGAGAGTAAAATGCCACAAAACTCACCAAAGTGTATGTATGCATACACTACTGTATGCCTGGCTTATCTTTTCCCTCCTAACTCTGCTGTGTCATTTCGTTTTGTGTGTGTCTCTTGAAAATCCACATAGCTGGATTAAGAACATCCATCTTTTAACTGGAGAATGTAGTCCGTATCTTTTTATTTTCATTAGTCATATTTATTTCTACCTCCTTATTTTGTGTTTCTATTTATCTTGCTTTTCCTCAGTATGTTTTAAATCATTTCCTTATTTCTTTAGGAGTTATTTTCCTCACTTAATCTTTCTTCTTCTGATTTAGAAGTTATACATTCTGTTTCTATTCTTTTGTGAAACAATTTTTAAATTTTATTTTTTAGAGACAAGGTTTCACTTGTCACCCAGGCTGGGTGCAGTAGTGTGATCATAGCTTACTGCAAACTCAACCTCTTGGGTTCAAACAAGTCTCTAGCCTTAGCCTCCCAGTAGCTAAGCCTACAGGCATGGGCCACAACACCTAGCTAACTTTTAATTTGTTTGTAGAGACAGGATCTTGCTGTGTTGCCCAGGCTGGTCTCAAACTTGTAGGCTCAAGTGAGCCTCCTGCCTTGGCCTCCCAAAGTGCTGGGATCATAGGTATGAGCCACTGTGCCTGGCCCGGCATCTCGTTTTTATGCGGTATTGAAAAGCTAAACATATTTGGGTCCGTTAATCACATGAGAAGCTGTACTATGAGGAAGCACATGTTTTTAAAAATTATGAAATGTTAATCTACAGAATGCTGGTGACAGACAATTCACAATTTCTAAGGATTAAAATTCTGAAAATATATGTAATTAAAACAATGAGAATAATAAAGAAACTTTGTATGCAAAATATATAGGGAGTAATTTTAGTAAGAAAAGTTATAAGACATGAGGTTGTGTTTTCTGTTAAAGGAAAAGGAGTAATATTAATAAATTATGTACTGAAAGATAATGACTGGCTGTTTCAGAATAAGAGAGACAAAAACAGCTGAGGCTGGGCGCGGTGGCTCACTCCTGTAATCCCAGCACTTTGGGAGGCTGAGGCAGGTGGATCACCTGAGGTCAGGAGTTTGAGACCAGCCTGGGTAACATGGTGAAATCTCATTTCTACTAAAAAAAAAACCAAACAAAAATTAACCAGGCATGGTGGTGCATGCCTGTAATCACAGCTACTTGGGAGACTGAGGCAGGAGAATCGGTTGAACTCAGGAGGCAGAGGTGGCAGTGAGCTGAGATCACACCATTGCACTCCAGCTTGGGCAACAAGAGCAAAACTCTGTCTCAAAAAACAAACAAAGAACAACAACAACAACAACAAAAACAGCTGATACATTAAAAGAAAAGGATTGTGAAAGGAGGCCAGGCATGGTGGCTCATGCCTGTAATTCCAGCACTTTGGGAGGCTGAGGCAGGTGGATCACATGAGGCCAGGAACTAGAGACCAGCCTGGCCAACATGGCATAACTCCATCTCTACAAAAAATACAAAAACTAGCTGGGGTGGTGGTGCATGCTTGTAATTGCAGCTACTCGGGAGGCTGAGGCACGAGAATCGCTTTAACCTGGGAGGTGGAGTGAGCCAAGATTGCACCACTGCACTTTGGTCTGGGTGAAAGCAAGGCTCTGTCTCAAAAAAAAAAAAAAAAAAAAAGAAAAGTTGTAAAAGGATTGTGGAAAAGGGATCTTATGTGGTCAAAGTTGGCTGTGATTGGATTTATTTATCTTTTTTTATGAGACGGAGTTTCACTCTTGTTGCCTAAGTTGGAGTGCAGTGGCATGATCTCAGTTCACTGCAACCTCCGCCTCCTGGGTTCAAATGATTCTTCTGCCTCAGCCTTCTGAATAGCTGGGATTACAGGCACCCACCACCACGCCCAGCTAATTTTTGTATTTTTAGTAGAGACGGGGTTTCACCATGTTGGCCAGGCTGGTCTTGAACTCCTGACCTCATGATCCACCTGCCTTGGCCTCCCACAGTGCTGGGATTATAGGCGTGAGCCACTGCACCTGGCTGGATTTATTTATTTATTTATGAGACAGGGTCCCACTGTGTTGCCTAGGCAGGAGTGCAGTGACACTCAGTACTGAGGCCTGGAGGCTGGGCTTAAGCGATCCTCCCACCTCAGCCTCCCAAGTAGCTGGGACTATGGGCATGTGCCACCACGCCTGGCTAATTTTTTTTTTTTTTTTTTTTGGTATGTTTTGTAGAGACAGGGCTTCCCCAAGCTGCCCAGGCTAGTCTCAAACTCCTGGGCTTAAGTGATCCACCCTCCTTGGCCTCCTGGAGTGCTGGGACTATGGGTGTGAGCCACCTTGCCCAGCCTGGATGGATTTATTTATAAGGTTTAATTAAAATTAGCTTTAGTATTAACAGTTCACTGATGCAAAAGTAGAATTTGGTCTTCTCTGTTAAAGTGACAGTTTTCTGGAATATTGGTCTGCTCTTGATTCTGGAAGGTTTTTCTTTCTTTTTTTTTTCATCTTGAAAAATACATATTTACAGGAACAATTCCCCATTCTCTGGGACTCTTTAGGAAAAAAAAGGTACATTTTGGGGAAGTAAAACAAACAGTGGAGACGAGTGTAGCACCGTCCCCCAAATCACCAACCCCCAGGTCCCGAGGCCTGGGCTGGGCCAGGGCTGACAGGTGAGTCCAGCAGTCTTTTGAACCCACCCTCTCCTACCTAGAATAGAGACAGGACAGGTTTTCTGTCCCCCATTCCTCCCTCCCAACTCCAGGGACATTGAAAGGGTCCTTTGTACTCACCTGCAGGAAACTGGGGAGCTGGGAGGGATCTGAAAATACACATTTGGTATCAGAAATAAACACTTGTGGGGAGAGGCGGCAGGAAGATACCCCCCCCATCCCTTCCTTCCCACCCACCCCACCAAATATAGGAAGAGATGACTCCCTCTCCCCTATTGAAAATCCCCATTATACTATCAAAATGGCAGCAGAGGAGAGACAGGGAGACGTGGAGTACTGGCTGGAGGGGCCCCCCAGACGGGGACGACCCCCAAAACACCCCTCCACTGGGGGGAAACAGGCAGGACCCCAGGGAGTTTGGCAGACAAAGGAATGGCTTCTCAGGGGGAAGAAGAACAAAGGGACATTCCTCCCTGGCCAAAAAGTTGGTTGAAAAAGGATAAGCTGTCTGAGAGAAAGGCTGGGGAGGTGGAAACTTCTATTCCAAGGGGGCGATTCTTCCTTGGCCAAGACTCCCAACCCATTAAATGGTACAAATTCTTCCTGGACCCCTGAGTATGGCCAGGAATAATAGAACGAAATAAACTAACTATTCTACTCACATCCGAAAATGCAGACAGGGCTCCCTCATCTCCCCAAGGGCAGGGTGAGGAATAAAGAAAGAAAGGTCTAGGCCAGACCCTGATTGTCTTGTCTTGCGGAAAAAAGTGGGGAGGTGGGGGAGATGTCCTAACCATCCTAAAAGGTTAGGTCAGTCGCCTCCCAGTGGCCTTCAAAAAATAAACAAACCGCCCCTACCACTGAAGTAGGAGACGTGTAAGGGCAGCCACTGGGGGACCGACAGAAAAGAGAGAAGCTGTGGAAGCTGTGTGTTTTCTGTGGAGGAGTTAATGAGAGTCAGTTACTCCTGGGAGTAATTCTTCCCAAGGATCCCCACCCCACCACAATCAGAGCATGAGTCTTTCAGGTGAACTGTTTCTCCTTGAGAGAGCAAGGATGGAGTGACCCCAGAAGGGGTGGTGGTGGTGGTGGTGGTGGTAGACACGGCTTCTGGGGCCCTGGGGAGAGCACCACCGGGTCGAGAGGCCATCCACGCTGATGGAAGGGATGTGCACCTGGGCGCTGTCGCTGCACGGAAGCTGGCAGTAGAGCTTGGCCGGGCTACGGGGCGCCGTGGGACCCGGGGTGCTCCAGAAGTGAAAGCTGGGAGGCAGCGAGCTGGGTGTCAGCAGCACCGGGGTCCATGTATGCGTAGTAAGCAGGGACGGGGGTCGGCGCCGGCCTCGGCGCCGGGAGGCCGGAGCCAGTTTCCGATCCTGGGGTCCGTTCGGGTCCCGGCCCGCCTAGCAGGCTCGGGCTGAGTGGAAGCTCTAGGTCCCGGGGCTTCTGGCCCTTCTGCGGCCGGGAGATCTCAGGGCTGGAAGCCGCGTGGCCGCCGGCTGCCCTGCGGGGTCCGTAACGACCGCGGGCCTCCGGGCTGGCACGCCCTCGCGTGGAGGGACTCTGGGCTCGGCCTTGGCGGTTTCCGGCACAAACCCTCTCTCTCCCGCAACTTTCGACTCTTCCTTGGGCCCCTCCACTCTCGCTTCTCAAACCCAGCTCCACTTTCAGCTCTTCCGATTTCAGGTTTGGGGCCTCGGGCCGGGTCAGGATGACCTGCAGAGGCAAGCGGGCCTCCTCAGCCTCCAGGCGGGCCTGCAGGCGGCTGGGACTGGGGCTCCTGCTCCCCGGGGGCGCTGCTGCTCCTGCGGGAGCGGCGCTGGGGAGCAGCACAGCAGGCGGAGGCCGAGGGGGCGGCTGTGGCTGCAGAGACTGGATGGTGCGGGTGGAAGAGAGGCCCGAACGCAGGTACTTGTTCCGGCTGCTGCGCGCCAAACCGCCAGGGCCTGCCCTTCCTGCAGCCTTGGGTGTGCCTGGCTTTCCTGAGACAGTGTTCCCTGGGGCGGCAGGTACGGCAGCAGGGGCCACATTTGCCATGGCGGAGGTAACAGACACGGCTGGTTGGGGCGGGCAGTCCTCGGTGGAGCACCCTGCGACCTCAGGTAGGACACTGACTTGTAGACGAGCTTCTGGCCGCTCTCCTTGCGGACGATGTTCCTGTGATGGTAGTACGGCAGGGCCCGGCGAGCTTGTCGTAATTCATGGTGCTCTTGTTCTTGCGTAGCCCCTACAGCCGGGCCGCCTCCTCTGCATCCACCAGCTTGAATTCACCACCATCCCGTGAAGTCCAGGAGATGTGGCCATTGCCTTGCTCTCTCGGCAGCTGTAGCAGAAACTGCCACAGCGTCACAGATGGGTCCATCGCTGGGGGAGCGCTCACGCCATTCCGGGGTACCTGTGTGTTGGGTGGCGGTGGCGCTGGCAATGTTGGCAGCTCCGAGGGGCGGGGGCTCCATACGCTGCCCCACCGCCCCCCAGGCCTGGGTTCTGAGGCGGCGGTGGCGGTCTGAAGGTTTTTCTTTACCTTTTAAGTAATTGGCCTAGGAAACTAAGGTTTTTGTGTTTCATCAAGAGAATTTCTTGTGCTTCATGTTGTCTTTCATTATGTCTTTGATTAATGAAAAAGAGCAATTTTTTTTTTCCGCAAAGATACTTTTCTGAAGTAGAGCTGCCTTTGACTTTGCAAGTCTCCACAAGATATAACAAGACAAGCATCAAAAGTAATGATTTGGGGTGACTTTGCCCTGGTTACATTAATAGTGAGATGTGGGGTAGCTAAGGGAAAGAGAAGAGGAAAAACGGACAGGCCGATTAGGCGTTTTTCTTTAACGTTACTCTGGTGGGGATTGGTCCTGGATGAAGGTCCATGACTTTGGAGAGGGCGAGGCCTTTTAGCCTCGGGTATGATGGGTCCACCCCTTCTCAGCGGTCCGACTGCCATCTCGGTCGTTAGGAGCACCAGATAAGGTCCTTCCCAGGTGGGTTCAAGCTTTTCCCCTTTCCAGCTTCTGATAAGAACGTGATCTCGAGGCTGGTGTTGGTGAGCTGGGAATTCAAGGGAGGAGAGGGTAGAAGACAGACTGAATACATAGCTTTTAAGAAACTGATCTTTTGTCTCAAATGTTGGGAGGTCAGCAGTGGAACTTAAATAAGGCAACCCATAAAACATTTCATGAGGGGATAGGCCAGTGTCTTTTCGGGGAGCAGTTCGGACCCTTAACAGGGCAATGGGAAGACACTTAGTCCACGGTAACCGGGTTTCTAGAATTAATTTAGGTAGGTGGGTTTTTAGAGTCTGGGTCATTCTTTCTACTCTTCCTGGTGAGGGTGGATGCCAGGGAGTATGGTATTCCCCCTTTATTTCTAGCGCTTGGGTTAGCCCTTTAATAATGAGCCTGGTAAAGTGGGTCCCGTTGTCTGAATCAATGGTGTCTGTTAGTCCAAACCTGGGTATTATATGTTCTAACAGGGCTTTGACGACATTGCTGGCTGTTGCATGTGGGAAGGGGAGAGCTTCTGCCCAGTGGGTAAGGTGGTCTACTATCACTAGTAAATACTTGAGGTGGCCTATTGGGGGCATTTCAGTATAGTCAACTTGGACGCTTTGGAATGGCCTTACCCCTGGAGTTTAGGCCGGGCATGGTGGCTCCTGTCCATAATCCCAGCAATTTGGGAGTTCAAGGTGGGAGGATCGTTTGAGACCAGGAGTTCAAGACCAGTCCTGGCAACTTAGTGAGACCCTGTCACTACAAAAAAAATAAAAAAATTAGCCAGATGACGTGGCACATGCCTGTAATCCCCACCACTCTGGAGGCTGAGATGGGAGGATAGCATGAGCTTGAAAGGTGGAGGCTGCAGTTAGCCATGGTTGCACCACTGTATTCCAGCCTGGGTGACAGAGCAAGAGCCTGTCTCAAAAAAAAAGAGAGAGATTTTAAACTAATTAGGCTTTTTTTTTTTTTTTTTTTTTTTTTTTTTTTTTTTTGAGACAGACTCTTGCTCTGTCCCCCAGGCTGGTGTGCAATGGTGAGATCTCGGCTCACTGCAACCTCTGCCTCACGGGTTCAAGTGATTCTTGTGCCTCAACCTCCCAAGTAGTTGGAACTACAGGTGTGTGCCATCACGCCCAGCTAAATTTTGTATTTTTAGTGGAGATGGGGTTTTGCCATGTTGGCCAGGCTGGTCTCAAACTCGTGACCTCAGGTGACCTGCTCACCCCAGCCTCCCAAAGTGCTGGGATTACAGGCGTGAGCCACTGCGCCTGGTCTAACTGGGCTTATTTGATAAGTAAAGTTATAAGGAAAACATTATAAAGTTATAAGGAAAGCAAATAGTATTTGATGCTACATCTTTAAATTATATTTTTGGAAATGTTATTAATGAGTGCTTCAGAAATTATGTGGAAATCCCGGAAATCTGACATGTCCTGGTGTAATTTTATCAGCCATAATTTCAGATATTGTGTTACAGTGTTGTATGTTACAGAAATAACCAGATTTCCTTGTCAATTGTATCATTATTATAATGAACTCTCATCACATCTTTAAAAATGGCCATTTTAAGCCTTTGCCATTCACAGTTACTGTTTTCCTTTGATTCTTTTCTAAAGTCATTTGCAATTAGCTACAGACAAAAGTGGCTTGTTCTTCAAGGAGATTCATGAAAAAGACTCTGACAGTTACTCCGAAATACAGACTGCTGCTGATAGCTTTAAGATCCTACCATTGGACTATGTAAGAATTTTCAGAAACGGAATGAGAAAACTAATGTCATGAAACTCCTAATCCAGCTTCAAACAGAACAAGATTTAATTACATGGGACTGAATGAACCAATCAGGATAATTTTTGTTTTTGAGATGGAGTCTCACTCTGTTGCCCATGCTGGAGTGCAATGGCGCGATCTTGGCTCACTGCAACCTCCACCTCCCGGGTTCAAGTGATTCTCCTGCCTCAGCCTCCTGAGCAGCTGGGATTACAGGCATGCACCACCATGCCCAGCTAATTTTTTTGTATTTTTGGTAGAGACGGGGTTTCACCATGTTGTTCAGGCTGGTCTCAAACTCCTGACCTCATGATCTGCTGGCCTTGGCCTCCCAAAGTGCTGGGATTACAGGTGTGAGCCACTGCACCCAGCTGAGGATAATTTTTAAATGACTTTTTGTTGGAAACATTGTTGGTTCTTTTATGTTTTGTTTTCCAGATTTTAGAAAACTTTTTTTCCCTTAAGCTGTCAATAGTTTACAGCAATTTGGTAAGTTACACCTTTGCGAACAGAGATGAAACAACTATTTTCTCCCTTCCTAATCCCTCCAGAGCCCCAAAACGAATAGTGAGTGTTCTTATTGAAGGCGGCCAGCCCCTCCACACCTGTGGGTATTTCTCGTCAGGTGGGACTAGAGATTGAGAAAAGAAATAAGACACAGAGACAAAGTATAGAAAAAGAACAGTGGGCCCAGGGGACCGGTGCTCAGCATACAGAGGACCCACACTGGCCCCGGTGTCTGAGTTCCCTCAGTATTTATTGATTACTATTTTCACTATCTCGGCAAGGGGAATGTGGCAGGAGAACAAGGTGATAGTGGGGAGTAGGTCAGCAGGAAAACATGTGAGCAAAGGAATCTGTGTCACAAATAAGTTCAAGGGAAGGTACTGTGCCCAGATGTGCATGTAGGCCAGATTTATGCTTCTCTCCACCCAGACATCTCGGTGTAGTAAAGAGTAACAGAGCAGCATTGCTGCCAGCGTATCTCACCTCCAGCCACAGGGTAGTATTCTCCTATCTCAGAATAGAACGAACGTACGATCAGGTTTTACACCGAGACATTCCATTCCCAGGGACGTGCAGGAGACGGAGGCCTTCCTCTTTTACTCCTCCTCCTCAGCACAGACCCTTTATGGGTGTTGGGCTGGGGGACAGTCAGGTCTTTCCCTTCCCACGAGGCCATATCTCAGGCTGTGTCAGTGGGGGAAACCTTGGACAATACTCAGGCTTTCTCGGGCAGAGGTCCCTGCGGCCTTCCGCAGTGCATTGTGCCCCTGGTTAATCGAGAATGGAGACTGGTGATGACTTTTACCAAGCACACTGCCTGTAAACATATTGTTAACAAGGCAGAGCCTGCACAGCCCTCGTCCCTTAAACCTTGATTCCACACAGCACGTGTTTCTGTGAGCACAGGGTTGGGGCTAAAGTTACAGATTAACAGCATCTCAAGGCAAAACAATTTTTCTTAGTACCAATCAAAATGGAGTTTCTTATGTCTCCCTTTTCTACATGGACACAGTAACAGTCTGATCTCTTTCTTTTCCCTACACTTGTTTTTATGACAATAGAATTATTTATAAAAGTTCAATAAGAATCTGTTCTCCTTGTAACAGGGCACAATTACAGACACTGATGATATTACCAAGGCTTTGACTGGAACGTCATATTTTCAGATATGACCACACAGCTTTAAGGAACTATGGTTGACTTTAGGGAGCTGATAAACCCCCACTTGGAAAAATTGGCCTGAGGGTTCCCGGTCTTGCAGGTTGAGTAAAGCAGCCCAGCAACCTCAGGGCATTTTGGGGACTGTGAGAAGAAAGGAATTCATCCAGATCTACAGGTACTGAGTGCCAAGTCAGATGGCAAGTCCTTGGTGTGACTTCCCAGCCTCAGGAGGCCTTTACAGTTTAATCTGAGATTCTTTATGAAAAGCTCCAGCAAAGCAGCAAAGCAATTTTTTTTTTTTTTTTTTTTTTTTTTTTTAGCAGAGTCTCATTCTGGCACCTAGGCTGGAGTGCAATGGCGTGATCTCGGCTGGGTGCAACCTCCGCCTGCCGGGTTCACGTGATTCTCCTGCCTTGGCCTCCCGAGTAGCTGGGATTAGAGGTGCACACCACCACACCCAACTAATTTTACTTTATTTTTAGTAGAGACAGGGTTTCACTATGTTGGGCAGACTGGTCTCGAACTCCTGACCTCATGATCCGCCTGCCTTGGCCTCCCAAAGTGCTGGGATTATAGGCGTGAGCCACCACGCCCAGCCTCCAGCAAAGCAAATTTAAAGAGAGCCAGTATGGTCAATTGCTTCTTGTTGCACTTATATAAACAATCAGGCCAAGTTTAGTGAAACTAGACTTACTTTGCAAACATATCACTCCTATTTGGATCAACATTTATGGAAATATGGGAGTGACTGTGGAGAAAAAAATGACTCAATGGAAAACTGCAGGGCACCGTGATGAGATTTCAGCCCTGTTCATTGTTTACGAGGTTTCGTTGTTTATCTGCAAACTGGACTGGATCTTGAATTTGTAGGGAAAAGAAAGAGAGGTCAGACTGTTACTGTGTCTATGTAGAAAAGGAAGACATAAGAAACTCCATTTTGACCTGTACCCTGAACAATTGCTTTGCCCTGAGATGCTGTTAATCTGTAATTTTGCCCAACCTTGAGCTCACAAAAACATGTGTTGTATGGAATCAAGGTTTAAGGGATCTAGGGCTGTGGAGGATGTGCCTTGTTAACAAAATGTTTACAGGCAGTGTGCTTGGTAAAAGTCGTCGCCATTCTCCATTCTCGATAAACCAGGGGCACAATGCACTGCGGAAAGCTGCAGAGACCTCTGTCCTGGAAAGCCGGGTATTGTCCAAGGTTTCTCCCCATGTGATAGCCTGAAATATGGCTTCGTGGGATGGGAAAGACCTGACTGTCCCCCAGACCGAAACCTGTGAAGGGTCTGTGCTGAGGAGGATTAGTAAAAGAGGAAGGCCTCTTGCAGTTGAAATAAGAGGAAGGCCTCTGTCTCCTGCCTGCCCCTGGGAACTGGATGTCTCGGTATAAGACCCGATTGTACATTTGTTCAATTCTGAGATAGGAGCAATACCGCCCTGTGGCGGGAGGCGAGACATGTTGGCAGCAATGCTGCTTTGTTATTCTTTACTCCACTGAGATGTTTGGGTGGAGAGAAGCATAAATCTGGCCTATGTGCACATCCAGGGTACCTTCCTTTGAACTTACTTGTGACACAGATTCCTTTGCTCACATGTTTTCTTGCTGACCTCCTCCCCACTGTCACCCTGCTCTCCTACCGCATTCCACTTGCTGAGATAGTGAAAATAGTAATTAATAAATACTGAGGGAACTCAGAGACCGGTGTCAGTACAGGTCCTCCGTATGCTGAGTGCCGGTCCCCTGGGCCCACTGTTCTTTCCCTAGACTTTGTCTCTGTGTCTTATTTCTTTTCTCAGTCTCTCATCCCGCCTGACGAGAACTACCCATAGGTGTGCAGGGGCTGGCCCCCTTCATCTGCCGCCGAACGTGGGTGCCTTTCTCTAGGGTGAAGGTACACTAAGAACATGAGCATTGAGGACAGTCGACGAGAGATTCCCGAGTATGTCCACGGTCAGCCTTGCGGTAAGCTTGTGCGCTTGGAGGAATCCAGGTAACAATGGGACAAACTGCAAGTAAATATGCCTCTTGTCTCAGCTTCATTAAAATTCTCTTAAGAAGAGGGGGAGTTAGAGCTTCTACACAAAATCTAAGTACACTATCTCAAACAATAGAACAGTTCTGTCCATGGTTTCCAGAACAGGGAACTTTAGATCTAAAAGACTGGGAAAAAATTGACAAAGAATTAAAACATGCAAGTAGGGAAGGTAAAATCATTCCACTTACGGTATGGAATGATTGGGCCATTATTAAAGCAACTTTAGAACTGTTTCAAACAGGAGAAGATAGTGTTTCAGTTTCTGATGCCCCTGAAAGCTGTGTAATAGATTGTGAAGAAGAGGCAGGGACGGAATTCCAGAAAGGAACGAAAAGTTCACATTGTAAATATGTAACAGAGTCTGTAATGGCTCGGTCAACGCAAAATGTTGACTACAATCAATGACAGGAGGTAATATACCCTGAAACATTAAAAGTAGAAGAAAAAGGTCCAAAACCATCGGGGTCATCAGGGCTAAAACCAGGATGGCCACCTCCTCCTCCTCAGCCGAGTGAGTGCTGGGGGAGGGAGCCCGAAACCAGGCTCTGCGACTCGCTCCCGGTGCCCATTATTGCCCACATGCAGTTCACTACGGTGAAGGAGCAATTCAGACTCGCCCTGCAGCGTCTGTCTGGGTCAAACAGTGGCTGCTCCCTGAGGAAAAGTTGGGGGTGCTACATAAAATAGTTAAAAAACTATTTTAAAAAGGACATATTTCACCCACTTTCTCTCTTTAGAATTCTCCAGTGTTTGTAATTCAGAAAAAATCCGGCAGATGGCGCATGCTGACTGACTTAAGAGCCGTTAATGGGGTAATTCAACCCATGGGGGCTCTCCAACCCCGTCTGCCCTCTCCGGCCATGATTCCCAAAGACTGGCCTTTAATTAAAATTGCTCTGAAGGATTGCTTTTTTATCATTCCTCTGGCAAAACAGGATTTTGAAAAATTTGCTTTTACTATACCAGCCATAAATAATAAAGAACCAGCCACCAGGTTTTAGTGGAAAGTCTCGCCTCAGGGAATGCTTCATAGTCCAACTATTTGTCAGACTTTTGCAGCTCAAGTTCTTCAGCGAGTTAGAGACAAGTTTTCAGACTGTTACATCATTCATTATGTTGATGATATTTTGTGTGCTGCGGAAACGAGAGACAAATTAATTGACTGTTACACATTTCTGTAGACAGAGGTTGCAAACCCGGGACTGACAATAGCATCTGGTAAGATTCAAACCTCTGCTCCTTTCCATTACTTGGGAATGCAGGCAGAGGAAAGAAAAATTAAACCACAAAAAATAGAAATAAGAAAAGACACATTAAAAACATTAAATGACTTTCAAAAATTGCTAGGAGATGTTAATTGGATTTGGCCAAATCTAGGCATCCCTACTTATGCCATGTCAAATTTGTTCTCTATCTTGAGGGGGGATCCAGAATTGACTAGTAAAATCACATTAACTCCAGAGGCAACTAAAGCAACTGAATTAGTTGAAGAAAAAATTCGGTCTGCACAAGTAAATAGAATAGATCACTTAGCCCCACTCCAACTTTTGATTTTTGCTACTGCACATTCTCCAACAGGCATTATTGTTCAAAACACAGATCTTGTGGAGTGGTCCTTCCTTCCTCATGGTACGATTAGGACTTTTACATTGTACTTGGATCAAATGGCTACATTAATTAGGCAAGATTATGAATAATAAAGTTGTGTGGAAGTGACCCAGATAAAATCATTGTTCCTTTAAGCAAGGAACAGCTTAGACAAGCCTCTATCAATTCTGCTGCATGGCAGATTGGTCTTGCTGATTTTGTGGGAATTATTGACAATCATTACCCAAAAACAAAAATCTTCCAATTTTTAAAGTTGAGTACTTGGATTTTACCTAAAATTACCAGACATAAACCTTTAGAAAATGCTCTGACGGTGTTTACTGATGGTTCCAGCAATGAAAAACTGGCTTACACTGGGCCAAAAGAACGAGTCATTGAAACTCAATATCACTCAACTCAAAGAGCAGAGTTGGTTGCTGTCATTTCAGTGTTACAAGATTTTAATCAGCCTATTAACATTGTTTCATATTCTGCGTGTGTAGTACAAGCTACAAAGGATGTCGAGACAGCCCTAATCAAATATAGTATGGATGATCAGTTAAACCAGCTGTTTAATTTGTTACAAAAACCTGTAAGAAAAAGAAATTTCCCATTTTATATTAGTCATATTCGAGCACATACTAATTTACCAGGGCCTTTAACTAAAGCAAATGAACAAGCTAACTTGCTAGTGTTGTCTGCATTCATAGAAGCACAAGAACTTTATGCCTTGACTCATGTAAATGCAACAGGACTGAAAAATAAATTCGATATCACGTGGATACAGGCAAAAAATATTGTACAACATTGCAGTCAGTGTCAAGTCCTACACCTGCCCACTCAGGAGGCAGGAGTTAATCCCAGAGTTCTATGTCCTAATGCATTATGGCAAATGAATGTCATACATGTACCTTCATTTGGAAAATTGTCATTTGTCCATGTGACAGTTGATATTTATTCACACTTTGTATGGGCAACCTGCCAGACAGGAGAAAGTACTTCCCATGTTAAAAGACATTTATTATCTTGTTCTGCTGTCATGGGAGTTACAGAAAAAATTAAAACTGATAATGGGCCAGGATACTGTAGCAAAACATTTCAAAAATTCTTAAATCAGTGGAAAATTACACATACACCAGGACTCCCCTATAATTCCCAAGGACAGGCCATAATTGAAAGAACTAATAGAACACTCAAAGCTCAATTCGTGAAACAAAAAAAGGAAAAAGAGAGTAAGGAGTATAACACTCCCCAGATGCAACTTAATCTAGCATTCTTTTTTTTAAATTTTTTAAACATTTATAGAAATCAGACCACTACTTCTGCAGAACAACACTTTACTGGTAAAAAGAACAGCCCACATGAGGGAAAACTGATTTGGTGGAAAGACAACAAAAGTAAGTCATGGGAAATAGGGAAGGTGATAACATGGGGGAGAGGTTTTGCTTGTATTTCACCAGGAAAAAACCAGCTTCCATTTAGGTACCTACAACTTACAGAAGAAGTGGCCATCCACCAAGGAAGCAAAGCTGCCGACCTGGGACCAAATAAAGTTGCTGACACAGTTAGCTAAGAAAAGCCTGATAAAAAACAAGGTCTACAGGTGTATCCTGCAGCTCCAAAGAGACGGTGACCAGCGAGAATGGGCCATAATGATGATGGCGGTTTTGTCAAAAGGAAAGGGGGATATGTAGGGAAAAGAAAGAGAGATCAGACTGTTACTGTGTCTATGTAGAAAAGGAAGACATAAGAAACTCCATTTTGACCTGTACCCTGAACAATTGCTTTGCCCTGAGATGCTGTTAATCTGTAACTTTGCCCAGCCTTGAACTCACAAAAACCTGTGTTGTGTGGAATCAAGATTTAAGGGATCTAGGGCTGTGGAGGATGTGCCTTGTTAACAAAATGTTTACAGGCAGTGTGCTTGGTAAAAGTCATTGCCATTCTCCATTCTCGATAAACCAGGGGCAGAATGCACTGCGGAAAGCTGCAGAGACCTCTGTCCTGGAAAGCCGGGTATTGTCCAAGGTTTCTCCCCATGTGATAGCCTGAAATATGGCTTCGTGGGATGGGAAAGACCTGACCGTCCCCCAACTCGACACCCATGAAGGGTCTGTGCTGAGGAGGATTAGTAAAGAGGAAGGCCTCTTGCAGTTGAGATAAGAGGAAGGCCTCTGCCTCCTGCCTGCCCCTGGGAACTGAATGTCTCAGTTTAAAACCCGATTGTACATTTGTTCAATTCTGAGATAGGAGCAATACTGCCCTGTGGCGGGAGGCGAGACATGTTGGCAGCAATGCTGCTTTGTTATTCTTTACTCCACTGAGATGTTTGGGTGGAGAGAAGCATAAATCTGGCCTACGTGCACATCCAGGCATTGTACCTTCCCTTGAACTTATTTGTGACCCAGATTCCTTTGCTCACATGTTTTCTTGCTGACCTTTTCCCCACTGTCACCCTGCTCTCCTTCCCTGCTCGCATTCCTGTTGCTGAGATAGTGAAAATAGTAATCAACAAACACTGAGGGAACTCAGAGACCGGGGCCAGTGCAGGTCCCCTGGGCCCACTGTTCTTTCTCTAGACTTTGTGTCTTATTTCTTTTCTCAACCTCTCGTCCCACCTGATGAGAAATACCCACAGGTGTAGAAGGACTGCCCCCCTTCAGAATTCTTCTAGTTTTCTCTAATATCAGGCCACAACTCTGCAAACTAATTTTTCCAATTTTTCCTTCACCGTCTGACTTGGAATCACTGAAATTTAAAACTGAAGCCCTGTGAGCTGAAATGGGACAAGCTGATGTAAACTTTAGAGAAATATTCACCACAGATGCTGTGCGGGCAGCTTCTGCAAAACACCTGACCTGCGAATCAGGAAGGCCCTTCAGCTGCCTACCTGGCTGCAGCTGAACATGCTTCAGGCCCAGCGTCTAGAAATCTGGCCTGGTGCCCATGGACTCAGAAACTGCATTTCTGTTAACCTCGGTTTTCATTTATTTTCACAGAATCTCTCCTCTTTAAACGTCCAACTGCTAGCGCCATGCAGCCAAATGTCCTCTTCTACCCAGTCCCAACAGAAAACCCAGCTGGTTCTTAACGAATGAAAGGCCATCCAACAAGAAAACGGACTTATATTGTTCAAGGGAAATGAGAATTTCTCCTCTTTCCTTAAACAGGGTGGACTGACAAAGATTCTCTGCTTGGCTAAACTGCAGTCGGGCTCTGGAACCTTCTCCTAGGCCTGCTTGCACTTCCTCGTAAGAAAAAGGCTTAAAAAAGTACCTGGTGGGGCCCGGGGCGGTGGCTCACGCCTGTAATCCCAGCACTGTGAGGCTGAGGAGGGCAGATCACCTGAGGTCAGGAGTTCAAGATCGGCCTGGCCAACATGGTGAAACCCTGTCTCTACTAAAAATACAAAAATTAGCTGGGTGTGGTGGCATGTGCCTGTAATTCCAGCTACTCGGGAGGCTGAGGCAGGAGAATGGCTTGAACCCGGGAGGCAGAGGTTACAGTGAGCCAAGATCATGCCACTGCACTCTAGCCTGGCGACAGAGCGAGACTCTGTCTCAAGAAAAGAAAAAACAACAACAAAAAAACCTGGCTAAGTCACTTTAAAGACCTACTCTTGACATCTGATCACCCTTGATCCTGAGTTTCTCCTCTTCCACCATCTCCCAGGTCTGATCACCCTGGTCTGTCTTCAGCAAGAATCTTCCTGGGCTAGTAGCCGGAACCCTCCTTCCCCCCAATATTTCCTCTTGGGAATGTCCGTCCTCTGAGTTTACCCAGCTCCCTGGCTGTCAATCCCCGCCAGCCCATGCTGTGTTAAGAACTGAGCCCCATCTCTCTCCCCCATGGCAGTGGTGGTCCCTGCTCCTGCCGCGGCGGACCTGAGTCACGCCTGCCTCTCCACGCTGAACAACTACCATGGAATAGTTTTTTCTTTTAACATTTCTAAACACACTCTTAGGAGGCGCCAGCAGCCAGCGTGCGGGAGTTAAGTCACTGTGCCCTTTGTGTGAAAGTGTCACCGGTTGTCCTGGTCTTGAGGGATGGCTTTCGGGTGTAAACAGCCAGCAGATGGGAGTAGATGCTCGGAGGCTGCCCCAGGCGTCTTGTCTGCTCCTGGGTTCCTGAGACTCTCCCGTCTATGAGAACGTGCAGTGGCACGGGACGGCCGCTGGGGGGCTCCCGAGTCCGGCTCTAGAGTCTCTGTGGCCCTGACACACACACACACATTTTCTCTCTCTCTCTCTCTCTCTCTCTCTCTCTCTCTCTCTCTCTCTCTCTCTCTCTCTCTCTCTCTCTCTCTCTCTCTCTCTCTCTCTCTCTCTCTCTCTCTGTCTCTCTCTCTCTCTCTGTCTCTGTCTCTGTCTCTGTCTCTCTCTCTCTTTGTAGTGGCACGATGGCAGCTCATTGCAACCTATGCCTCCCAGGCGCAAGCGATTCTCCTGGCTCAGCCTCCCGAATAGCTGGGACTACAGATACGCCCCCACGTCCAGCTAATTTTTGTGATTTTAGTAGAGATGGGGTTCCACCGTGTTGGCCTGGCTGGTCTCTCGAACTCCTGACCTCAGGTGACTCCCCCACCTATGCCTCGAAAAGTGCTGGGATTACTGATGTGAGCCCACGCCCGGCCTCCTTCTGGATACTTCTAACGTCTCTTTGCCTTTGGTGTTGGCAGCTCCATCCGCAAGCCTCACGGTGTGGACGTGGAGTTTGTTTTTATTTATCCTGCTTGGGACTTGGCCTTCTTGATCCTGACGCATCCTATTATTCAGATATTTTGGAAAATTCCCAGCAACTGCCTCCCCCGACTCTGTTTCTCCTTTGGACAGAAGAAGCCCTTGCGGGAGCCTCCGTCCAGCCTCCGTGGGGCTGCGCTCGGGCTGGGTGGCATCTCCCCCTCTTTCTTCCGTGTTACCAGCTCCCGCTCCCGCGTGTCCTCTGCGCTGCCTGTCCCATGCATTCTTATTTTAGCCTCACCAATTACAGTTTTCAGTTCTAGAAGTTCTTCATAAAACTCTCAGGTCATTTCAAAATGCAACGTGCAGTATTTTCTCATTTTGCAGTATATTTGAATAGCTTCTGTAAGTTTAAAAAACCTCTTGGCTCAGCGTGGTGGCCACGCTTAATCCCAGCACTTTGGGAGACCGAGGCAGGAGGATCACGAGGTCAGGAGATCGAGACCATCCTGGCTAACATGGTGAAACCCGGTCTCTACTAAAAATCCAAAAAAATTAGCCAAGCGTGGTGGCAGGCCCCCGTAGTCCCAGCTACTCGGGAGGCTGAGGCAGGAGAATCGCTTCAACCCTGGAGGTGGAGGTTGCAGTGAGCTGAGATCACACCACTGTACTTCAGCCTGGGCAACAGAGCGAGACTCCATCTCAAAACAAAACAAAACAAAACAAAACAAACAAAAAAACCTCTTAAGCACACATTGCATATTCTGTCTGATAACACAGACATTTCGCTTTTCTTTGGATTCTTATTCTATAGTTTCTTGTTTCACTGATTTTTGTTTCTGCTTCTTTAGGACTTTTCTGATTTGTGTGTGAGCCGGGTTCCTGGGATCCTAATCTGGGTGCGTGTTTGAGGCTTGCCTCTGAGGTCCACAGGCTCCACGCTGGCCCTGCATGAGTGGACGGCAGAGCACGCCTGCCCGGGAGCCCCCTAGGCTGTGGGGCCAGGGACCCTGGGAACCCCTCAGCAGCAGGACTGCAGTGGTACAAGATGGCCACCGGGGGTCCCGATCCCAGCTCTGGGTCCCTGCTGGGGTTGAGGGGCTGTGGCTGCAGATGCGGACCTGGCAGGGGGACCCCAAACCCAACAGGGCCCTGACTGGCCCCAAGGCTGAGCCTGCCCTGTCCCACCAGCACCCAGACCGATGTTGGGCAGGGACCTTTTCCTTGTCCCGACCCTCTGAGGTTCCTCCCCGGGGTGTGAGCTGATTCTGAGCACACGGAGGCCTTCCTCCTCTCTGGGGTTCTGGAGACCCTGGGGGCCTGCAGGGCCTGGGCCTGGGCCTGGGCCTGGCTGTTGTCCTCTGTGCTCAGAATGCTTCTCCCACCCGCCAACTTCCAGGCACAGCCCCTAGCCCCACGCACAGCCGCCGGGAGGGCATCCCCAGGGGAGGACCCTCTGCTCCGGAGCCGCGTCCCTTGTCCTCCAGGGACAGTGGCCGGAGGCTGGTGCCTCAAGCTCGTGCGCCCCACGCAGTAGCCCCTGGGTCCATTCGCTACCATAGTGAAGACCCGCAGGCCCCAGGCCCGAGCCGGCTCCTGGGAAGGCCGCGTTCTGGGGCTTCCGCGGGAACACTGGGCCACGCCAGGAGGAAGGGTCCTAACCAGGGTCAGGGAGCATCGGATGCTGCCGGTAGAAGTGGGGGGTGCGGGGCCCCACCGAGGAACCCAGGCCAGCTTCCCCAGCCGCCCCAGCTGCAGCCCTGCGAGGCCAGACCACAGCGTCCCCGCACCCACGGAACGCAGGACTTTGGCAGACGTTGGGATCCCAGACCTCAGAGCCCGCACAAGCTGACACCTGTTCGCGGGTGCCGCAGCCACCTCCGCTGCAGGGGGTGGGGAGAGGAGGGGATCACAGTGCTGGACATGGACTGGACCACAGACCCAAGCCCAAGGCGGAGCCGGGGTCCGGCCCAAGGGCACTCCTGGCCCTGCCCCCTGCCCTTGCCCTACCCCCTGCCAGGAGCTGAGTCCCGGAAGCGCCCAGGAGTCGGTGGCATGCGATGCTGCTGTCGGCCACACGGGGGCGGCAGAGTCTCAGAGGAGGCAGCAGCGGGGCCCAATTCCCGGCCGTCGGGGTTGGGCTGGCAGTGCCTCGGGAGTCCTCCCCAGAGGCCCGCGTGTGAAACCTCTGGGTGGGCTGGGCCTTGGGCACTGAGATGGGTGCTTGGGACACGGGCCTAGGGGACCCCACACGGCCAGCTAGGCAGGCCCAGACAGCCCAGGGTGGGGGTCCCATGGGGGCAGGAGGGGAGAAGCCTGGGCGGTGGAGCAGCTGGGGCATCTGGGGAAGGGCCTGGGGGGCAGAGGGGCGGCTCCCGGGACAGGGACGCACGTGGAAGGGCGGGGTTTGTGGCAGTCCCGAAGCCACCTCAAGGGAGGGGGTTCTGGCTGAAGTGCCCTGCCAGGGTCCTTGCTGAAGGCAGGCCAGCTTCACCAGGGGATGGGGGAGGATGAGGAATCCGGTCAGATGGTGAGGGTGACCCTTATCGAGGGTGGTGGGTTTCGAGGGTGGGGCTTCCTGCTACACTGTCTCAGCAGGGTTCTTCCTGAAATTTGATTTCGCAAGGAAGTGCCACAGATGGGCCCTGGAGGAGCCTCAGGAGCCTAGCTGGGATTTGGTCCAGCAAAGCATCTTTGCTAATAGTAAGGTTGTAAGGGCATTTCAACCCCTGACTCCCAGACCTGCTCTCAGTGCTGACATTCATGTCGCAAATCGCCCCTAGGGCCTCTGAGTCGGTAGAGCTGGAAATGTATGCAGGTAAACATGCACACATAGCTATACATGCACAGACATACATGCACACTCAATCTGTGTCTGTTTTTATATTTCGCTTTACCTGAGAACCCCACCTGGCTGGGGCGGGGCCAAGTCTCTAGGACCTGGGGCCGGCTGAGACTGCAGTGTCGCCGGACGGACACGAGGGGGCTCCCGAGCCTGACTCTGGGTCCCTGCGGGGACAGGACTGCTGGGGATGGGGCTGTGGCCTCGCAGGCTGACCTGCCAGTGGGGCACAGGATCCCCGCCCCGACCGAGGTCTGACTGGCCCCAAAGGCTCAGCCTGCCCCTGTCTGTGCCCAGATCCCGACTGGCAGAGGCACTCAACACCCCAGAAAGTTCTGGAGGCCAGGGTTGCAGGCGGGGGCGGCTGGAACGCTGGCCTGGGCTCCTCCGTGCGGCCCCTTGTCCCCACAGTTCTGCCGGCGGCACCCGATGCTCGCTGACCCTGATTAGAACCCACTTCCTCCTGGCGTGGCCCAGTGTCCCCTTGGAAGCCCCGGAACGCGGCCTGCCCAGGAATAGGCTTGGGCCTGAGGCCTGTGGGTTTTCAGCGTGGTCGCGAATGGGCACGGGGGCTGCCGCGTGGGGCGCACGAGTTTGGGGGTGTCCTTGTTGTGCTGCGAGTGTCAACGCAGCACCTGCCGCCCGCCCTGAGCAAGGAGGTAGGGAGCAGGAGCCCCCGCAGCAAGTCAGGGACCCCTGGCCCCACCCACTCCTCCGGGAGGCGTAGGGCTGCCCTCCGGCGTCCCTGCAGGACTAGGCCCAGGGCTGTGACCTGTCCACCCCGGGAACGCAGCCGCGCTCCTTCCAGGCTGTTCACGGACCCCACAGTCATTTCGGCTGCAGGGGGCGGGCCCGGAGGGGATCGCAGCGCTGGACACGGACCAGGCCCCAGCCCTGAGCTCAAGGCAGAGCCGAGATCCGGCCCAAGGGCACGCCTGGCCCTGCCCCCTGCCCCTGCCCCTGCCCCTGCCCCACCCCCTGCCAGGAGCGGGTCCGGGAAGCGCCCCCGCGGTCGGCGGCGTGCGATGCTGCTATCGGCCACACGGGGGCAGCAGAGCGTCAGCGGCGGCAGCAGCGGGGCCCAGTTTCCGGCCGCCGGGGTTGGGCTGGCGGTGCCTGGGGGTCCTCCCTAGAGGCCCGCGTGCGAATCGTCTGAGTGCGCTGAGCCCTGGACACTGAGATGGGCGCTTGGCACACGGGCCCAGGGGACCCCGTACGGCAGCTAGGCAGGCCCAGACAGCCCAGGGTGGGGGTTCCATGGGGGCAGGAGGGGAGAAGCCCGGGCGGTGGAGCAGCTGGGGCATCCCGGGAAGGGCCTTGGGGGCAGAGGGGCGGCTCCCGGGAGAGGGACGCACGTGGAGGGGCGGGGTTTGTGGCAGTCCCGGAGCTGCCTCTGGAGCTTCCATCTGCAGGTCCCTGCGGGGCCGCGTCTGCTTCTCTTGCTGGGCACCCACATCCACTCCCGAGGGGTGCGCGACAACCCCCATTCCAGCCCACTCAGATTGTCTCTAGCCCCTCCCATCACAGTTAACCCCGGTGTTGGTGCTTAGACGCCTGCGTGTTTTCCTGTCAGCCTCCGTGTATTCCCGGACGTCCCTCTGCAGGCCCATCCCCACCTCACAGGCAGTCCCACCCCTCCCGGGCTTGCCCCCTCCCCAGTCCCTGGCCCCACCATCACATTGCGGGGAGATGGTCATATGCAACCTCCATAAAACAAAACCCTAACGGAAAAGGCCAGAGTGGGAACTTTGTTTCCACCAGCAGGTGGGGGCAGACACCCCGGCTCCCCCCCGGGCAAAACCAGTAAAAATACTAGATTTAAATCCCTTCGAATTCCCCTTTCTATAGGCAGCTGTTTAGTGAGAAATAAAGGGCCTTGCAAAGATCCACCCCAGGTGGGTGGGCAGCCCCCACGCGTCTTGGGCTCCTGGATGCTGCTCCTAGGGAAGGGCCTGCCCAGGACAGGGGCCAGTGGGAGCCCCCGCCTGACCACAGGCTCTTCTTCAGCACAGGTCAGAAGCACTGGTGCCCGCCATGTGGAGTGGCCCTGGTACTGACCACCTGGGGTCTGAGGTGGTCCTGGGTTGTAAGAGTCTCCGGTGCTTGTGAAAAGCTCACTCATCCTTCCAGGGGAGACTCGCACGCGGGGTGAGGGCAGGAGCAAGAGCGGGAGCTCATAATTACACAGGAAAACAGGAAACCCTGAACCCCAGGCTCGGGAAGCGGCAGAGGGTCAGGTTTGGAGGGGCCTCGTCTCCCACCACCTCCCCATTTGTACCCCCAATCCCTGCCCCCCAACTTTCCTCACTTGATCACTGCCCCCGACCCCGTCCTCTCTCTGCCATCTCCCTCCCAGGAGGGGCTGCTCCTGCCGAGCACGCGGTGCCCTTCCTCCCACCAAGCTTAGTTATATTTGAAAATACAACATTCGAAACGTGCAAAGAATGGAGGGGCTTTTCTATGAGTGCAGAGTGCCCCTCCCGTGTCCCCCCACCAGGGGGCTTCCCTGTCCAGTCATGGCTTGTCCCCTTTAATTTTAACAAAACGTCCTCACCACAGTGCATGTGTGTTTTATAAAAGCAGTATTGTAAGTTAATGTTTTTAATACAGAAAAAAAAAAAAACCTAAAAAACCAAAACAATATAACTCCTAAGTCATGTTGAGAGGGGAGTGCTAGGTGGGAGTTGAACTGCGGGACCACCATCCCTCTACCTCCAGCCAGTCCTGGGGGTGTCATGTGGCCTCTTCTGACCAGTCCGGGGCAACCTCTGGATGGACAGGTGGGGAGGGGCCCTGGAGGGGATCTGGGACCAGGAGAGAGAGGCCGTGGCCAGGCAGCCCCAGGAGGGCCCTCCAGAGCCTGAGTGGGCCTGCGTCTGTGGTCCCCAGGTGCGGTCTCTCGAGGTGGTGTGTGGTCCCCCAGGCCTGCGCCCTGCGGTTCCAGTGCCTCCCCAAGCCTCTGCCGCTGCAGCCCCCACCCCTGCCCTTTCCTCTCCTTTGTCCGTGCTGGTGGTCCCTCTCTGTCCCACACCGCCCTCCCCGAGGAAAACCTCCACCTTTTCTCTTAGTGAAATAAAAGCCCTTTTCAAGGTGACATGTCACCTACTCACAGAACAGTGCCCCAACCCAGGATGCAGCCTGAGGACCCTCAGGAGCACTGTGTGCCCCCAGGCCTGTCCCCAGTGGTCTCCACCGTGGGCCCACCACAGCTGCTGCTGTCAAGGGCTGCCTGGGTCTGAGCCCCATCCCCCTGTGCAGGGCACGGGTCTGGGGTCTGGCTTGTCCCCTGCTGGGCAGTGGGCGGCCTGAGGTGTCTCCCAGACACACTGCCTGCAGCTGGCTGGTGTGGACTGGGCCTGGTGGGCCAGGAGCTGCCCTCACTATGGTGACAGGATCAGGCTGCCAGGCTCCTGTGGGGGCTCAGCAGGAGGGGATGGGGAATGACAATGCTCAAGCCTGACCTGCTGCCCTTGTGGAGGGGGCATGGTGTCATGTGGCCAGCCTGCCTGAGAGACCCCCAGGACTGGTGTGGGAGCCTGGGGGAGCCCTGGGCAGGTGGTGGGGCAGTGGGCAGAGGTGGCTGCAGAGGGACAGGGCCTGGCCAGGACTTCACCCCAAGGCTGCTTGAGAAGTCAGCAGGGGCCCAAGGAGATGCAGGGATTGGCAGCTGGGGAGCACAGGGGTACCCCTGAACCATGAGCAGCTATCAAGGACAAAGGTCATGAGCTGAGAGGGGAAAGGCCCAGAGCTGCTGGACGGTGGATTCTGGGCATCTGATCCACAGGGCGGGGTGGCCCTCTGAGGCACTGCAGGCAAGCTACCAAGGATGTGTGTGTGTGAAGGTGTGTGCGAGTGTGTGGGTGTGTGAGTGAGTGTGTGAGGGTGTGTGACAGTGAGGGTGTAAGGGTGTGTGTGAGAGTGTGTGAGGGTGTGTGGGTCTGTGAGGGTGTGAGTGAGGGTATGTGAGGGTGTGAGGGTGTGTGAGAGGGTGTGTGTATGTGTGTGAGTGTGTGAGGGTGTGTGAGAATGTGTGTGAAGTGTGTGAGGGTCTGTGTGTGACTGTGAGGGTGTGTGGGTGTGTGAGGGTGTGAGGATATTTGAAGTGTGAGGGTGTGTGAGAGGGTGTGTGGGTGTGTGAGTGTGAGGGTGTGAGAATGTGTGTGGAGTGAGTGAGGGTGTGTGTGATGGTGTGTGAAGATGTGTGGGTGTGTGAGGGTGTGTGTGTGAGAGGGCATGTGGGGGTGTGTGTGTGAGAGGGCATGTGAGGGTGTGAGGGTGTGTGTGAGGGTATGTGAGGGTGTGTGAGGTATGTGTGTGAGGGTATGTGAGGGTGTGTGAGGTATGTGTGAGGGTGTCTAATGGTGTGAGGGTGTGTGAGGGTGTGTGAGGGTGTGAGGGGTGTGGGGGGTGTGAGAATGAGTGTTTGAATGTGTGAGAGTGTAAGGGTGTGGGGATGTGTGAGGGTGTGTGTGTGAGGATGTAACAGTGTCGGGGTGCATGAGAGAATGTGAGAGTGTGAGGGATTGTAAAGGTTTGTGAAGGTATGAGTGTGTGGGGATATGTGGGAGTGTGGGGATGTGTAAGTGTGAGGGTGTGTGAGGGTGAGATTGTGTGGGAGAGTGTGAGTGTGGGATGTATGAGGTTGTGGGGATGTGTGTGTGAGAATGTGTGGGTGTGTGAGGGTGTGTGGGTGTGTGAGAATGTGTGGGTGTGTATGGATATGTGTGGATGTGTGGGTGTGTGTGGATGTGTGTGGGTGTGTGAGAGTGTGAGAATGTGTGTATGAGGGTGTGAGGGTGTATGAGAGAGTGTGTGAGGGTGTGTGGATGCATGGGGGTGTGAGGCTGTGTGTGGATGTGTGAGGGTGTGAGGGTGTCCGAGGGTGTGAGGGTGTGTGAGGGTGTGAGGGTGTGAAGGTAGGTAGGGGTGTGGGGGTGTGAGGATGTGTGGATGTGTGAGGGTGTGTGTGGATGTGTGAGGGTGTGAGGGTGTGTGAGAGTGTGAGGGTGTGTGAGGATGTGTGAGGGTGTGAGGAGGTGGGAGGGTGTGAGGGTGTGTGTGGATGTGTGAGGGTGTGAGGGTGTGTGAGGCTGTGACGGTGTAAGAGTGTGTAAGGGTGTGTAAGGCTGTGTGAAGGTGTGAGGGTGTGTGGGGGTGTGAGGGTGTGTGTGGATGTCTGAGGTGTGAGGGTATGTGGGTGTGTGTGGGTGTGTGGGTGTGTGAGAGTGTGTGGATGTGTGAGGTGTGAGGGTGTGTGAGGGTGTATGAGGGTATGTGAGGGTGTATGAGGGTGTGAGGGTGTGTGGGGATGTGTGGTGTGTGTGAGGGTGTGTGGATGTGTGAGGATGTGAGAGTGTGTGAGGATGTGTGTGGTGTGGGGGTGTGACTGTGTGTGAGGGTGTGTGAGGGTGTGAGGGTGTGTGGGGATGTGTGGATGTGTGAAGGTGTGAGAGTGTGTGAGGGTGTGTGAGGGTGTGTGTGGATGTGTGGGAGTGTGAGGGTGTGTGAAGGAGTGTGGGTGTGTGAGGGTGTGAGGGTGTGTGAGGATGTGTGGGGGTGTGAGGGCGTGTGAGGATGTGTGAGGGTGTGAGGGTGTGTGTGTGGGTGTGTGGGTAGGCGAGGGTGTGTGAGGATGTGTGAGGGTGTGAGGGTGTGTGTGTGGGTGTGTGGGTAGGTGAGGGTGTGTGTGGATGTGTGAGGGTGTGAGGGTGTGTGAGGATGTGTGGGGATGTGACTGTGTGTGAGGGTGTGTGAGGGTGTGAGGGTATGTGAGGGTGTGAGGATATGTGAGGGTGTGAGGGTGTGTGAGAGTGTGAGGGTGTGTGGGGATGTGTGGATGTGTGAAGGTGTAAGAGTGTGTGAGGGTGTGTGAGGATGTGTGTGGATGTGTGGGAATGTGAGGGTGTGTGAGGGAGTGTGGGTGTGTGAGGGTGTGAGGGTGTGTGAGGATGTGTGAGGGTGTGTTTGTGGGTGTGTGGGTAGGTGAGGGTGTGTGAGGATGTGTGAGGGTGTGAGGGTGTGTGAGGATGTGTGAGGGTGTGACGGTGTGTGTGTGGGTGTGTGGGTAGGTGAGGGTGTGTGTGGATGTGTGAGGGTGTGAGGGTGTGTGAGGATGTGTGGGGATGTGAGGGTGTGAGGGCTTGTGGGGATGTGTGGTGTGTGTGGGGGTATGTGTGTGAGCAGCTGTGTGCATTGGCTGAGTTGTGTGCTGCTGTCCTGGCCTGGGGCCGGGTGCTGGCCTGGGGCCAGCTCTTGTGTTTGTTGCATGCCTGGCGTGTGCTGGGTGCCTGAGTCAGGCTGGGTGTGTCTGGGTGTGGCCCTCGGGTGTCCCTTTCTGGATGTGTGTCTCCGTGCAGAACGGAGGTCCTTGTGTTCCCAGCAGGAAGCCCCCAGCCCCAGGCGGGTGCCTGAGAATAGACCTGGGGCCTGTGGGTGTGGCAGGGCTGCCCCTCAGCTCCTCATGGACCCCCCAGCACACCAGTCCCACCCCGTGTCTGTGATGCTCACTCTCTGAGCCTTCCCTGACCCCATGTGCCAAAGCTTGGCCCAGCAATGCCACGTGTGCACGTGTAAGCGTGAACTTGGCAACAGGTGGGAGAATGTGTGCATTAGTGCATGAGCATGAGCATGGCCTGTGCTTGTCTGGCCGTGGGGCTGGGGCCTCTGTGAGGCTGTGAGCCCGTGTGGGCCTGAGTGTGGCCATGTGAGCTCTGTGCACACGGCTGTGGCTGAGTGTGAGCCTCTGAGTGTGTGCATCTGTGCCGTGTATCTGTGTGTGTCTATGTGTCTGTGTGCGTCTCTGACTTTATGTGTGTCTGTGTCTCTGTGTGTGTGTGTGGTAGCGTGTCTGTGCTTGTGTATCTATGCCTGTATGTGTCTGTCTCTGTGTGTGTGCCTCTGCGTGTCTGTGTGTGTGTGGTAGTGTAGTGTGTGTGCTTATGTTTCGGTGTGTCTGTGTGTCTCTGACTCTGTGTGTTTCTGACTCTGTGTGTGCCTGTGTGTCTCTGTGTGTGTGGTAGTGTGTCTGTGCTTGTGTTTCTGTGTGTGTGTGTCTCTGTCTCTGTATGTGTGTCTGTGTGTCTGTGGTAGTGTGTCTGTGTGTTTGTGTGTGTCTCTGTGTGTGTGGTAGTGTGTCTGTGTGCGTCTCTGACTCTGTGTGTGCCTATGTGTGTCTGTCTCTCTGTGTGTGTGGTAGTGTGTGCTTGTGTTTCTGTGTGTGTGTGTCTCTGTCTCTGTAAGTGTGTCTGTGTGTCTGTGGTAGTGTGTCTGTGTGTTTGTGTGTGTCTCTGTCTTTGTATGTATGTCCGTGTATGTGTGTGTGTGAGGTATATCTGTGTTGTGTGTCTCTGTGTGTCTCTATTTCTATATGTGTCTGTGTGGATCTGTGTGTGTGTGTGTGGTAGTGTATCTGTGCTTGTGTGTCTCTATGTCTGTGTTGTCTCTCTGTGTGTGTCTATGTGTATCTGTGTGTCTCGTGCGTGGTAGTGTGTCTGTGCTTGTATGTCTGTGTGTTTGTGTGTGTCTGTCTCTGTATGTGTGTGTATGTGTCTGTGTGTGTGTTAGTGTCTGTGTGTATTGTGTGTATTTCTGTCTCTGTGTGTCTATGTGTCTGTGTGTGTGTTAGTGTGTCTGTGTGTATTGTGTGTATTTCTGTCTCTGTGTGTCTGTGTGTCTGTGTGTGTGTTAGTGTCTGTGTGTATTGTGTGTATTTCTGTCTCTGTGTGTCTATGTGTCTGTGTGTCTCTGTGTGTTTGTGTGTCTCTGTGTCTCTGTGTGTTTGTGTGTCTCTGTGTGTCTATGTGTCTGTGTGTCTCTGTGTGTTTGTGTGTCTCTGTGTCTCTGTGTGTTTGTGTGTTCTGTGTGTCTCTGTGGGGTGTGCATGACTATATTTGTGGGAGGTTGTATGTGCAGGACGGGCCCCCTGAGCCCTGTCACCCAGGCTGCACCCTGGGGGTCTTCCCAGGGATCCCTCCCTCAAACTTGAGTCCTCCCTGAAGGGCTTAGGTTCCACCGGGGAGGTGGGCGTGGGCACAGACCCCTTCTCTAGGAGGCTGGGGTAGGGCTGGCCTGCCTGGCTGGGACATGGTCAGAATGTCCTCCCACACGGTCCACCCTGTTCTAGGTACAGGGTGTCGTCTCCCAGGGTCTCAGCTGCGGAGGTGATGGGCCCCAGACAGCCCCTGGGTGTGGGGTGGGGTCCTGTGGGGCCCTCTGTGGCCCACTGAGGATGCAGGGCTGGGGTTGGGCAGGTCTGCACTGGGGTGGTTTCGTGGGGGCAACCCCAGAGGGTCCTGAGGCTGGGATAGGGTTGGGCGACCTCCCCTAGGGTCTACAGGCTGAAGGGGCCTGGGTTGGCCAGGCCTGGGTACGGGGGGACAAAGGTTTGGTGACAGGTGGGCTGTGAGGGGCCCCGCAGGTGCACTGAGGAGGCTCTGTCCTCAGGTGATCCACAAAGTCCTCTTCCAAGGGTGCTGAGGGTCGTGTTCCTGGGGGCCATGCCTGGGGTCTCCACTTAGGAGCCTCATCCCTGGCCCAGCTCCCCTGGGGCAAGGCCTGACTTGTTGCCCCCTCCACCAGGCAGTCCTCTGGGAAGTGCCCTGGGGCCTGGTCACTCTGGGCCTGGCCACAGCATTGGCCTGGACATGGGGTGTGGCTGGGGACTGTGAATAGTCAGGATTCCTCCAAACCAGCCGCCTGGGTGCCAGCCTTCCCCCCATCCCCCCAATGCAAATCGCCGTCTCGGGGGCGAGTGGGGGTTTCCACACCACTGTCCCACCTGTTCTGTGGTTCCCATTTTCAGCATTTTTAGAAATATTTGCAAGAATGTGTTTGTGCCTGTGTGGTGGGGTGGGGGTGGGAGCTGCGGCCCGGTACCCACGAGGTCTTGTTTTTCAGACTGGACGGGGGTGGGGGAGGGGGAGGGGGAGCTGCGGCCCCCCACACCTGCTGCTGTGTCCAGCCTCCTGAGTGGGGTAGTGAGGGTCCTGGCTGGGCCCCAGGGCGTGACCCCCGGTGAGTGTGCGGTGCTGAGGCTGAGTCTGGTCCTTGGCAAGGAGGCCCAGGAGGCCCAGGTGCCCATCCTGAGCGTGACCCAGGACCCTGCTTCAGGCCTCATGCCAGGGCCAAGCCCAGGGCTGGCTGGTGACCACGCAGAGCTGAGAGCGGCGGAAAAGTGAGGCTGGGTTGGAGGAAAGCTGAGGGACCCAGGCCTCCCACTCCAGCTCTCGAGGCAGACCCTGGCCCACCCAGGGACCCCCTCCCATGCACGCAAACACACACAACACATATGGGCGTGCATGTGCACACACTCGCGGCGGCCCCCAGCACTGGCTGGCCCAGGTGTCCTTGGGACGTGGTCCACACGGTGCTGACATGAGCTGGCCCCGAGCGCAGACTCTGCGGGGCGCCTTTCCCAGGCCCTGCAGTGGCACATGTGGTGTCATGGGGCAGCATCTGTGACCTCTGCCCCACAGACCCGGGTACGCAGCCGAGAGGCCAAGGCCTGCGCTCTCCGAGCCTTCCGACCCCATGTGCCAAAGCCTGGCCCAGCAACGCCATGTGTGCACGTGTGAGTGTGAGCTTGGCAACAGGTGGGAGAATGTGTGCGTCAGTGTGTTAGCGTGAGCATGAGTGTGTGAGGTGCAAGCGTGTGTGCAGTGAGCCGTGGATGAGCTGTAGGTGTGCGGTTGTGTGTGATGCGGACAGGTGTGTCGTGTGGACAGGTGTGTGGTGTGGACAAATGTGCAGTGGGCCTGGCTCATTGTCACCCCCAGGACAAGGCCTTCGTCCACATTGACAGGGCTGAGCAGGTGGGCCGGGCTGTGGTCAGGCAGCTGTGGTCCGGCATGGAGGAAAAGGGAGGCAGGTTCATGACATGGGGCAGGACAGTGGCCAGCGTGACCTGGGAGGGGGTGCCTGTGTGCTGGCATGTCTGTGTGTGTCTTTATGTGTCTGTGTGTGTGATTGTGTTTGTGTGTGTCTCTATGTGTGTCTCTATGTGTGTCCGTGTGTGTCTGTGCATCCACATGCATGTCTGTCTATATGTGTGTGTCTGTGCATGTCCGTGTGTCTGTGTGTGTGTGTCTCTGTGTGTCTGTGCATCCACGTGCATGTGTGTCTATATGTGTGTCTCTATATGTGTGCATTTCTGTGTGTGTGTGTCTCTGTGCATGTCCGTGTGTGTCTGTGTGTTTCTGTGTGTGTGTGTGTGTCTGTGCATGTCTGTGTGTGTCTGTGTGTGTGTGTCTCTGTGCATGTCCGTGTGTGTCTGTGTGTTTCTGTGTGTGTGTGTGTGTCTGTGCATGTCTGTGTGTGTCTGTGTGTGTGTGTCTCTGTGCATGTCCGTGTGTGTCTGTGTGTTTCTGTGTGTGTGTGTGTCTCTGTGCATGTCCGTGTGTGTCTGTGTGTTTCTGTGTGTGTGTGTGTGTCTGTGCATGTCCGTGTGTGTCTGTGTGTTTCTGTGTGTGTGTGTGTGTCTGTGCATGTCTGTGTGTGTCTGTGTGTGTGTGTCTCTGTGCATGTCTCTGCGTGTCTGAGTGTCAGGGGATGGCCTGTGTGGGACTCCCAGTGCAGGCGGGTTTGCTCACACCTCCCCCGCAGGCCTGAGCCTGCAGACTCCCAGCCCCATACAGGCCCCAGCCCAGGAGGGAGCCAGGCGGCGCTTGGGGCCTGGAGCCCTGACCCGGGCAGTCAGGGAAGGACTAGGGTGCCGGCTCTGGTGACTCAGCCTCCTCGTCTGTGTGCACTGCCTTTTGTTCCTCCATTCAGCCCTTGATGAACACTTGGGGGGCTTTCCGGGGGGCGGCCCCAGACTCGGACAGATTCTAGGACCCAGAGGGAGATGGGGCAGAGACACGGATGACAGAGACAGACACAAAGCAGAGAGATGGAGGCAGAGGGAGACATGAAGAGTCGCAGAGACATCCCGGCTCATTCCCTGACTTTCAGGGGCCACCCCCAGGGAGGACACACAGTGCATCCCCACACCCACAACCACACCTCGCACACACACTCACACCCACATACCTCCTATCCACACAAACGCAGAGACAGACACCCACAACCACACACTCACACTCACAAACTTATCCAGGCACATCCCACACACTCCCACTCAACCCATACACCACACACCTACACACGACCCATACACCACACACTGACATTCACAAACTATATACCACACACTCACACACGCATACACCACACATTCACACACAACTCATACGCCACACACTCACACTCACAAACTATATACCACACACCCTCACACCAACCATACACCTATACACACTCACACTCCCGTATACCACACACACACAAGCCATACACTGCAGACACACACAACCCATACACCTATACACACTCACACCTACAAACTATATACCACGCACACACAACCCATACACCTACACACACACACCATATACCACATACACACAACCCATACACCACACACACCCACAAACTATATACCACACACTCACACACAACCCCTACACCTATACACACACTCACACACCCACCACCAATACACACACAGCCCATACACCTACACACACACTAATATAGCACACACACACAACTCATACACCTACACACACACCCATACACCACACACAATCCATACACTACACACACCCACAAACTATATACCACACACTCACATATAACCCATACACCTATACACACTCACACACCCATATACCACATACACACAATCTATACACCACACACACTCACAAACTATATACCACACACTCACACAACCCATACACTTATACACAATCACACTCATATACCACATACACACAACCCATACACCACACACTCACACACGACCCCTACACCTATACACACACTCACACACCCACCACCAATGCACACACAGCCCATACACCTACACACACACTAATATAGCACACACACACAACCCACATACCACACACTCACACATAACCCATACACCTATACACACACACAACCCATACACTGCACACTCACACCCACAAACTATATACCACACACTCACACATAACCCATACACCCATATACCACACACACAGCTTGTGCATCTATTCACTCACACACCCATACACCACACACGCACACACAACCCCTACACCCATACACACACTCACACACCCACCACCAATACACACACAGCCCATACACCTACACACACTAATATAGCACACACTCACACACAACCCATATACCACACACACAACCCATATACCTATACACACTCACATGCCCATACACCACATACACCCACAAACTATATGCTACACACACACAAACCATACACCTATACACACTCTCACACCCATATACCACATGCACACAACCCATATACCACACAGTCACACTCACAAACTATATGCCACACATTCACACTCACAAACTATATACCACACACACACAACCCACACACCTATACACAATCACACAAATCATACACCACACACTAACACAACCTATACACTACACACTCACTATCTACATACCCCCCCACACAACCCATACATTTATACATACTCACACACCCATATACCACACACTCACACACAACCCATCTACCATATGCTCACACACAAACCATACACCTATACACACACCCATGTGCCACACACACTCACAACCCATACACCACACACTCACACACAACACATACACCACACACACACAACCCACACAATCCGTAGATCACAAACACACACAAGTCATAACCACACACACACACACAGACAATATACCTATACACATTCACACACACAACCCATACACTACACACACAACACATACACCTATACACACTCACACAACTCATACACAACACACTCACAACCCATACATCTATACACACACTCACACACAATCCATATACCACAAACTCACACAAAACCCATACACCTATACACACACGTGACTAATACACCACACACACAATCCACAGGCCATAAACACACATAAGCCATAACCACACACTCACACACAACCCATACACCTATACACACACTCATAAACAAGCCATACACCCACCCACACACAACCCATACACTGCACACTCACATAAAACCCATTCACCGATATACACACACAACCCATATACCACAAACTCACACTCAACCCATACACCTATACACACACACAGCTCATACACCACACACTCATACACAACCCACAGGCCACAAACACATACAAGCCATAACCACACACTCACACACAACCCATACACCACACATTCACACACAACCCCTACACCTATACACACACACACACAACCTGTATACCATAAACTTACACACAACCTATACACCTACACACACATACAAACCATACACCACAGAGTCACACACAACACATACACCACGCACACACAACCCATATGCTTATACACACACTCATACCCATATACCACATACAACCCATACACCACACACTCACACACAACACATACACCACACCACACACACAATACATACATGAAATACTCATACACACACTCATACACCACCCACACACACATAATCCATGCACCACACACACACAACCCATACACCTATACACACACTCACACACACAACTCATATACCATAAACTCACACACAACCTATACACCTATACACACATACAACCCATACACCACACACACACACAACACATACACCACACCACACACAAAACACATACACGAGACACTCCTACACACACCCATACACCACTCACACACACACAATCCATACACCTATACACATACAATGCATACAACTAGCACACACTCACAACACATACACCTGCTATACACACACACAACACACACACTTCCTATACACACAACCCACATGCCTACACACACCCTCACTCACACTAACCCTCACATTCATATACTCACAAACACACTTCCACATTCACACCCTCCCCCACACTCACACCCACACACTAAGTCACTGTCACATTTATACCCATGCTCACACGCTCACACCCTCACACACTCACTCACCCCCCACCAGCCCATGGCTCTCTGGTGTGTGCCCACCAAACCCTGCCTCGGGGGTCCCCTCTGTAAGCTGACAGCTCTCTGCTCGTGGGTGGACTGGGGAAACAGGGCCCACCCAAGGCTGGACTCAGGAAAGGCCCCAAACACACATGGCCCAGGAGCAAATGGGCAGAGTTCAGCCTGCAGTTGGGAGTGGCCAAGCGGGTGCTGGGACAGAGCCAGGGCCTGTCTGTGGGTGGGGGACATGGCAGCTCGGGCCCACCTGCACCTCCAAGGCCTGGCCCCCGAGGTCACTGGGCCACCACCCAGCCCTTGCCCTGTTCCCTGTCTGTGCCCAGGCCCCCGAGGTCACTGGGCCACCACCCAGCCCTCACCCTGTTCCCTGTCTGTGCCCAGGCCCCCGAGGTCACTGGGCCACCACCCAGCCCTTGCCCTGTTCCCTGTCTGTGCCCAGGCCCCCGAGGTCACTGGGCCACCACCCAGCCCTCGCCCTGTTCCCTGTCTGTGCTGGACAGGGCAGGCCTCTGAGCCTCAGGGAAAACCACAGACCCACATGGGACCCCGGACATCAGGCTGGGGAGCCTGGGGTGGGTAACAACATGCCAGAGGCAGGAGCAAGAGGTCCCGGGACCCTGGGCACTGCGACCCCAGCCCTGGGGGCTGAGGCCTGGGACAGCCTCGGGTCTCCCAGGAGGGACTAGACAGTGGGGGATGGTCAGAGAACAGGACAGCCAGCAGGGTGCAGCCCGAGGACGGGGATGGACGCTGGGAGGTCAACAGGACAGGGGCAGGGGCAGGAGCCGTGGAGTGGGCGGAGGGCCTGGAGGGCCTGGAGAACCTGTGGGTCCGTGTCTGTGGGAAGGGGGCCAGGAGCAGCCCAGAGTGCCCAGACTGGCACAGGTGAGGGGGTGGGGGCCGTGAGGTGAGGGTGACCGAGCCAGTGAGGCCTCTGGCCAGGGAGGGGACCTTGGCTGGACTCTGACTGAACCCAGGGCTCCTGGAGAAGGGGCCCCAGGCGAGGATGAGGATGTGGGCATCTGATTCCATCAACACTGGGGCTTCCAACACACACAGCCTGGGCCTCGGAGACCTTGGCCCTGACCCGCCTCCCCCTGGCACTGGGCCGGGCACCTTGCGTGGTCCCCAGTCCCCGCAACACCTCCCTCACCCTGGTCACGTTCCAGGGCCCCTCTGAAGCACCTGCTGTGAGGGGATGTGGGTTGGGGGACAGGGACTTGGGCCTGAGCTGCTGGGTGTGGGGGGGTCGGGAACTCAGGCTGAGCGTGTGGCTGGGGACCAGACAGATGAGGACGGAGGAGGACATGCCGTGTGCCCACTGCCTGCCGAGGGGCTGGACCCACGCCCAGTCTAGGCCATGTCCCCCGAGGCCTGTGAACCTTCACTGTGACCCACTAAAACATTTGGGAGCTTTGAAAGCAGCCCCCGTCCTTGTCACTACACGATGACTCTGAGCGTCACGCCGTCCCTGCTGGATCCACCCTCCAGCCCCAGCAAGGCAGGCTGGGCCCCAGGCAGCAGGCGGTGAGGGCAGCGGGCACAGCCACCCTACAGCACACACAGGGTCACGGGGACGCGCCCACCACACCCTGTGCACACGCTCCTCACGGCACTGAGTTCACTGAGGGCGCTGGCCGTTTGTCTTCAGGAGTCCCACTGTGCCCCCCACCCTCACCCCTGTCCTGCTGGGGCTGCAGCTGGGTCCCGGGGCACAGGGCGGCCCTGGGCACCTTGTCATCTTGGTCCCTGTCGGGTGAGTTGCTGGCTCTCTGTGGAGCTGGCAGAGCTGTGGTTCAGCCTTGGAGGCCGGTCCTGGGGCCCAGCAGCCGTGGGGAGCACTGCCCGGTCCCGTGCCCACAGGGAATCACCTGGGCTGAGGAAGGGCCCACACACCGATGGGATTGGGGTCAGGCAGCGCACACCTGGCACTGAGATCCCGTGTCCCGAAGTGGGGACACGGCCCAGGGGCACCGTTCCGTGAGGGTCTCAAGATGGGGTCTCCTATTTCAATTTTCACTCCTGCACCTGTTAGCTGGGAACCTTCTAGAAGGAGGGGTGTCCTCAATCATGGAGTGGTTGTGAGCTGAGCACAGATCATGCCGGAAGGTACATGGCTTCTCCTTCACCAGCAACACAGTGCGGAGAGACCGAGACACAGAGACAGAGTAACCGAGAAACAGAGACAGAGAGACGCAGAGACAGAGACAGAGTAACAGAGATAGACAGAGACAGAGAGACGCAGAGACAGAGACAGAGTAACAGAGATAGACAGAGACAGAGAGACGCAGAGACAGAGACAGAGTAACAGAGATAGACAGAGACAGAGAGACGCAGAGACAGAGACAGAGTAACAGAGATAGACAGAGACAGAGAGACGCAGAGACAGAGACAGAGTAACAGAGATAGACAGAGACAGAGAGACGCAGAGACAGAGACAGAGTAACAGAGATAGACAGAGACAGAGAGAAAGACAGGGCCACAGAGAGACAGAGACAGAGAGACACAGAGACACAGAGAGAGACAGAAACAGAGACACAGAGACAGACAGAGACAGAGAGTTACAGAGAGACAGAGGCAGAGGGAGCTAGAGATTAAGAGTTACAGAGAGAAAGACAGAGATAGAGACAGAGACACAGGGATATGGAGAGACAGAGAGAGCTAGAGACAGACACAGGGATAAGGAAAGATACACAGAAACAGAGACAGAGATAGAGATAGTCACGGTCACATTCATACCCATGGTCACCTGCTCACACACTCACACACTCGCACACTCGCGCACTCGCACTTGCACACTTGCGCACACACACTCGCACACTCGTGCACACACACTCTCACACACTCACACGCTCGCACACTCACACACTCTTACACTGAGGTTCCCTCAGGCCCTGTCACTTCCGATGGGGCCTATGGCATGTCTAAGCCTCTGAACCACCAGCCCCTGGTTCACTGGTGTGTGCCCACCACACCCTGCCTTGGGGGTCCCCTCTGTGAACTGGGCACATGCTGTCCGCTCTGTTCATGGGTGGCCTGGGGGAAACAGGGCCCACCCAAGGCCTGGCTCAGGAAAGGCCTCAAACACACATGGCCCAGGAGCAAAGGGGCAGAGCTCAGCCTGCAGCTGGGAGTGGGCAGGGTAGTGGAGTGGGCAGAGGGACTGGAGGGCCTGCAGGTCTCCGGTGTCTCTGGGAAGGGGGCCCAGGAGCAGCCCAGTGTGGCCGGGCTGGCAGGGTTGAGGAGGTCAGGGCAGTGAGGGAGGGGTGACTAGGGTGCGTGGGGTGCTGGGGGACACTGGGTTTGCTCCGGCTGAGCCCAGGCAGTGCCCGAATCCCTGAGCTGCCAGGAGGAGAGCAGGGCCGGGGTCAGGCAGAGATGGGCCGCAGGGCTGAGGGCTGGGCCTGGCAGGGAGCAGTGGGTTGGTTGAGGGCACCATTACACGGAGGGCTGTGAGACGGGATCCCCCATTCCCTTCATTCCTTGTGCACGTTAGTGAGGAACCTTCTAGAAGTAGGACATTGCTCACGATGGGCGGGCACGAGCACAGATCTCGCAGGCTGGCATGCTGCCGTTAAGTGCCTCTCTTTACTTTCCAGATCTCAGAATGGCAAGCCCGTCCTTCGCTCCGGGGTCTTCAGTACAAGCTGCGCGGCCCTGGTGGGCATCGTACCTGGCACCCACGCTTTGGCTGGGCCCGAACCTTGCACCCTTCCAGCCCCCACGTGGCTTTCCCTTGGCCATACCGGCCTTTTGCCAGTCCTCCTACCTCACCCTAGGTCTGCCTGGCCCTGCCCTCCCTTCCCAGCCCCCCAGGGAGGCTGGAGGGTGCCCCTGCGTCCACCAGCACCAGCTCCTCATGGGCGAGTCTTCTGTGCACCAGTGGTGCTGACTCCTGTGGTGGGAATGGTGCCATGACAGTCCTGGGCCCTCCGCCTTCCTGCTTGGCAGGCTCTCCTGCTCCCTGAACCCTCACCGGGCACCTGCGAGCCCTGAGGGCCAGTGGGGGTCTCACAGCTGCTCCCTCCCACAGCCTAGCCTGGCGCCCCAGGGGTCTGCATCCAAGTGGCCAAGGGCTCCCTGCGGTCTCAGCCCAAGTGGGCCTTTGAGACTTCGTGTTCTCTGCAGGGTGGGACCTGCCCAAGGGCTGCTGGGGGCTTCCCAGGGGTCCTGTGGGTCCCAGCTCTGGGCAAGCTGGTGAGGAAAGTGGGTCCTGCCATGGCGGCCGGGTGGGCTGAACTTTCGGCATCTCTGGACTCAACAGCAGGTCCCTGGTGCGGCGCCCACCCCTCCCCCAGGCAGGTGTGAGGGCTCTGATCTGTTTCTCCTTGAGTGACTCATTCTGGGCAAACTTGGCCCTCAGGGCACATGCAAATGGCTGTTTGTTCCACACCGAAAACATGTTTCTTGCCCTCTGAGGCTGTTTCCAGAAATAGCTTGCACGATTCTCCACCTGCAGCTGCAGCCGCTGCCCACCCAGCATGGCCAGACTGGCCCAGGCCTCCAGATTCAGGGACACCCGCCCCCTCCCCCAGCGTGGCCAGGCTGGCCCAGGCCTCCAGATTCGGGGACACCCGCCCCCTCCCCCAGCGTGGCCAGACTGGCCCAGGTCTCCAGATTCGGGGACACCCGCCCCCTCACCCAGCGTGGCCAGACTGGCCCAGGTCTCCAGATTCGGGGACACCCGCCCCCTCCCCCAGCGTGGCCAGACTGGCCCAGGCCTCCAGATTCGGGGACACCCGCGCCCTCCCCCAGCGTGGCCAGACTGGCCCAGGCCTCCAGATTCGGGGACACCCGCCCCCTCCCCCAGCGTGGCCAGACTGGCCCAGGTCTCCAGATTCGGGGACACCCGTGCCCTCCCCCAGCGTGGCCAGACTGGCCCAGGTCTCCAGATTCGGGAATATCCAACCCCTCCCCCAGCATGGCCAGGCTGGCCCAGGCCTCCAGATTCAGGGACACCTGCCCCCTCCCCCAGCGTGGCCAGGCTGGCCCAGGCCTCCAGATTTGGGGACACCTGCCCCCTCCCCTAGCATGGCCAGGCTGGCCCAGGCCTCCAGATTTGGGGACACCTGCCCTCTCCCCCAGGACAGGTGCACTTGGGTTACTGACACTGGGCCCACCCTGCCAATGTCAACTTTATTGAACACAGTGGTTTTCAACTTGTTGCCATCTTTGGGACCAGGGCCCCAGGGGCAGCTCCCAGGTTGGCAGGAAGGGCAGGGGACCCAGCGCTGGCAGGGCTGGAGAGGGCAGTATGCTCAAGTCCCCAGGGCCCCCAGCCAACTCCTACCCCAGGTGCCCCAAGGAGGCTGAGCAGAGATGGCCCTGGTGGCCTGGGCACTGGCAACCCTATTGGTACAGGGCCTGTCTGGTGCAGGCCCCAACCTCCCCCATCCTCAGGGCCTGGTGGTCCCCACTGTGCAGAGAGAACACCGAGGCTCAGCAGGGCCAGGGACATGGCCTGAGGTTACATGGTGATGGGGGCTGGGTCTCCGGGCCTGGGGGCCGTGGTGGGTGCAGCACCCGGACTGTGGGCTGTGGCCTCCCTGCTCCCAGCTCTGCCACGCCCGTCTCCATCTGAGCCTCCAGCTCTGTCTTTCCTGCTGTCCCTGTCTCTGGCCACCCTTATGTCTCCCTGTCTCTCTCTCTGCCTCTCTGAAGGCATCTCCCTGCCTGAGTCTCTGTCTCTGTCCTGTCGTCGGTGTCTCGGACTCATCGCTGTCAAGCCTGTCTGTTGGGCGTTGTTCCGCCATCTTGCCTGTTTTGGCCTCTCTCTCTTTCTATGTGTCTCCGTCTGCGCCTCCTTTCTCCATCCATCTCCCTGTGTCTGTCTCTATCCCTCTCTCTCTTCCTGTCTATCCCTCCCTCCGTGCCTGGCCCTTTGCTGTGTCTTTCTTTGCCTCTGTCTCTCTGTCTCTTCGTGTCTCTGTGTGTGTCTCTGTCTCTCTGCTTCTGTCTCTGTCTTTCTGTATCTCTCTATCTCTGTTTCTCTGTCTCTTTGTGTCCCTCTGTGTCTCTCTCTGTCTCTGTCTTTCCATGTTTCTGTCTATATCTGCCTCTCTGCCTCTGTGTCTCTGTCTGTCTCTCTGTTCGTGCTCCTGTGTGTGTCTCTCTGTCTCTCTGTATCTCTGTCTATATCTCTGTCTCTCTCGTCTGTCTCTTCCTGTGCGTGTCTCTGTCTGTCTCTCTGCCTCTGTCTCTATCTCTCTCTGTCTTTTCATCTCTGTCTGTCTCTGCCTGTCTGTGTCATTTTGTGTGTCTGTTTCTGTATGTCTCTCTGTTTGTGTCTCTCCCTCTCTCTGTCTCTCCTTATCTCTCTCTCTCTATTTCTTTCTCTCTTTTTGTCTTTCTGTGTCTCTCTGTCTCTGTCTCGTCCTCTCTGTAGACATCTCTCTGTCTTTCTGTTGATGTCTGTCTGTTTCTCTTCACCTCTCTCTGTCTCTCTTTGTCTCTCTCTCTGTCTCTCTCTGTCTCTCTGTCTCCATCTCGGTCTCTCTTCTTATCTCTCTGTCTCTCTCACTTTCTGTATCTTTCTGTCTCTAACTGTCTTTCTCTTATCCCATCACTCTGTCTCTATCTGTCTCTCTATCTCTCTCTCTCTCTCTGTATCTCTCTGTCTCTATCTCTGTCTCTCTCTTATCTTTATCTCTATCTCTCTGTCTCTCATCTCTATCTCTGCCTCTTTATCTCTCTCTGTCTTTCTCTGTCTCTCTATCTCTGTCTCTTATCTCTATCTCTGTTTCTATCTCTGTCTATCTCTTTCTCTGTCTCTATCTCTGTCTCTCTCTTATCTCTATCTCACTGTCTCCATCTCTGTCTATCTCTGTCTCTCTGTCTCTATCTCTGTCTCTCTATCTCTGTGTGTTTCTCTGTCTCTCTGTATCTCTGTCTCTGTTTCTCTCATCTCTATCTCTGCCTCTTTATCGCTCTCTGTCTTTCTCTGTGTCTCTGTAATCTGTCTCTATCTCTTTGTCTCTACCTCTGTCTATCTCTGTCTCTGTCTTTCTCTGTCTCTCTGTATCTCTGTCTCTATCTCTGTCTCTCTATCTCTCTATCTCTCTCTGTCTCTGTCTCTGCCTCTCTATCTCTCTCTATCTCTCCCTGTCTCTCTGTATCTCTGTCTCTCCATCCCATGTGGGTCTGTGGGTTTCCCTGAGGCTCAGAGGCCTGTCTCGGCCAGCACAGATGGGGAACAGGGTGCGGGCTGGATGGTGGCCCCTTGGGAGCCAGGCCTGGGGGTGCAGGTGGGCCCGTGCTGCCGTGCCCCCAACTCACAGACAGGCCCTGGCTCTGGCCCAGCACCTGCTCAGCCGCTTCCAGCTGCAGGCTGAGCTCTGTCCGTTTGCTCCTGGGCCATGTGTGTTTGGAGCCTTTCCTGAGCCAGGCCTTGGGTGGCCCTGTTTCCCCCAGGCCGCCCACGAGCAGAGTGTAGGGCATGTGCCCAGCTCCCAGAGAGGACCTCTGAGGCGGGGTGTGGTGGGCACACTCCCGTGAGCCATGGGGCTGGTGGCCCAGAGGCTTGGACATGCTGTGGGCCCCATAGGAAGTGACAGGGCTTGAGGGAACCTCAGTGTGAGTGTGTGAGCGTGGGTGTGTGAGCGTGGGTGTGTGAGCGTGGGTGTGTGAGCGTGGGTGTGTGAGCGTGAGTGTGTGAGCGTGGGTGTGTGAGCGTGGGTGTGTGAGGGCGTGAGTGTGTGAGCGTGGGTGTGTGAGCGTGGGTGTGTGAGGGCGTGAGTGTGTGAGCGTGGGTGTGTGAGCGTGGGTGTGTGAGCGTGGGTGTGTGAGGGCGTGAGTGTGTGAGCGTGGGTGTGTGAGCGTGAGTGTGTGAGCGTGGGTGTGTGAGCGTGAGTGTGTGAGCGTGGGTGTGAACGTGACGGTGACTCTCTGTCTCTGTCTCTCTGTCTCTCTATCTCTCTATCTATCTCTGCCAATCTGTCTCGATCTCTCTCTGTCTCTACATCTGTCTCTCTGCCTCTATCTCTATCTCTCTCACTCTGTCTCTGTCTCTGTAACTCTCTTTATCTCTTACTGCCTGTTTCTCTCACTCTGTCTCTGTCTCTCTTTATCTCTGTCTTCGTCTCTGTCTCTCTGTAACTTTGTCTCTGTCTCTCTGTTTCTATCTCTGGTTTTCTCTGTCTGTCTCTGTCTATATCTCTGTCTCTATCTGTCTGTCGCTGTGTCTCTCTGTCTCTCTGTAACTATCTCTGTCTTTGTCTCTGTGTCTGTGTGTCTCGGTTTTTCTCTCTCTCTGTCTCTTTCTCTGTCTCTGCCTGTTTTTCTCTCTCTGTCTCTGCCAATGTCTCTTTCTGTATCTGTCTGTGTTTCTTTCTCTCTCTCTCTGTCTCTGTCTCTAACTCCTCATCTTTGTCTCTGTGTCTATTTGTGTCTGTGTGTCTCTCTGTGTCTCTGTTTCTTTCTCTGTCTGTCTCTCTGTGACCCTGTCTTTCTCTCTGTCTCTGTCTATCTCTGTTACTCTGTCTCTGTCTCTGCGTCTCTCTGTCTCTGTGTCTCGGTCTCTCCGCACTGGGTTCCTGGTGAAGGAGAAGCCATGTACCTTCCGGCATGATCTGTGCTCAGCTCACAACCACTCCATGATTGAGGACACCCCTCCTTCTAGAAGGTTCCCAGCTAACAGGTGCAGAAGGAGTGAAAATTGAAATAGGAGACCCCATCTTGAGACCCTCACGGAACGGTGCCCCTGGGCCATGTCCCCACTTTGGGACACGGGATCTCAGTGCCAGGTGTGCGCTGCCTGACCCCAATCCCATCGGTGTGTGGGCCCTTCCTCAGCCCAGGTGATTCCCTGTGGGCACGGGACCGGGCAGTGCTCCCCACGGCTGCTGGGCCCCAGGACCGGCCTCCAAGGCTGAACCACAGCTCTGCCAGCTCCACAGACAGCCAGCAGCTCACCTGACAGGGACCAAGATGACAAGGTGCCCAGGGCCGCCCTGTGCCCCGGGACCCAGCTGCAGCCCCAGCAGGACACGGGTGAGGGTGGGGGCCACAGTGGGACTCCTGAAGACAAACGGCCAGCGCCCTCAGTGAACTCAGTGCCGTGAGGAGCGTGTGCACAGGGTGTGGTGGGTGCGTCCCCGTGACCCTGTGTGTGCTGTAGGGTGGCTGTGCCCACTGCCCTCACCACCTGCTGCCCGGGGCCCAGCCTGCCTTGCTGGGGCTGGAGGGTGGATCCAGCAGGGACGGCGTGACGCTCAGAGTCATCGTGTAGTGACAAGGACGGGGGCTGCTTTCAAAGCTCCCGAATGTTTTAGTGGGTCACAGTGAAGTTTCACAGGCCTCGGGGGACATGGCCTAGACTGGGCGTGGGTCCAGCCCCTCAGCAGGCAGTGGGTACACGGCATGTCCTCCTCCGTCCTCATCTGTCTGGTCCCCAGCCACACGCTCAGCCTGAGTTCCCGACCCCCCCACACCCAACAGCTCAGGCCCAAGTCCCTGTCCCCCAACCCACATCCCCTCACAGCAGGTGCTTCAGAGGGGCCTTGGAACGTGACCAGGGTGAGGGAGGTTCTGCGGGGACTGGGGACCACGCAAGGTGCCCGGCCCAGTGCCAGGAGGAGGCGGGTCAGGGCCAAGGTCTCCGAGGCCCAGGCTGTGTGTGTTGGAAGTCCCAGTGTTGATGGGATCAGATGCCCACATCCTCATCCTCGCCTGGGGCCCCTTCTCCAGGAGCCCTGGGTTCAGTCAGAGTCCAGCCAAGGTCCCCTCCCTGGCCAGAGGCCTCACTGGCTTGGTCACCCTCACCTCACTGCCCCCACCGCCTCACCTCTGCCAGTCTGGGCACTCTGGGCTGCTCCTGGCCCCCTTCCCACAGACACGGACCCGCAGGTTCTCCAGGCCCTCCAGGCCCTCCACCCACTCCACAGCTCCTGCCCCTGCCCCTGTCCTGTTGACCTGCCAGCGTCCATCCCTGTCCTCGGGCTGCACCCTGCTGTCTGTCCTGTTCTCTGACCATCCCCCACTGTCTAGTCCCTCCTGGGACCCGAGGCTGTCCCAGGCCTCAGCGCCCAGGGCTGGGGTCGCAGTGCCCAGGGTCCCGGGACCTCTTGCTCCTGCCTCTGGCATGTTGTTACCCACCCTAGGCTCCCCAGCCTGATGTTCGGGGTCCCGTGTGGGTCTGTGGGTTTCCCTGAGGCTCAGAGGCCTGCCCCATCCGGCACAGACAGGGAACAGGGTGAGGGCTGGGTGGTGGCCCAGTGACCTCAGGAGCCAAGCCTTGGAGGTGCAGGTGGGCCCGAGCTGCCGTGCCCCCCACCCACAGAGAGGCCCCGACTCTGTCCCATCACCCGCTCGGCCGCTCCCAGCTGCAAGCTGAACTCTGCCCATTTGCTCCTGGGCCATGTGTGTTTGGGTGTGAGTGTGGATATGAATGTGACAGTGACTTAGTGTGTGGGTGTGAGCGTGGGTGAGGGTGTGAATGTGTATGGGGGTGTGTGTGTGGGGTATGTTTCTGTGTGTGTTTGTGTGTGAATGTTGTATAATAGCTGCAGTGTGTGGTGTGCGTTTGTGTGAGTGTGTGACGGGGCTTGCCCCTGAGTTCCTGGGCCCAGCTTGCTGCCTCTTTCTCCCTGTGTTCTCTGCCTCTGTTGTGTTCTCTGCCTCTGTTGTGTTCTCTGCCTCTGTTGTGTTCTCTGCCTCTGTTGTGTTCTCTGCCTCTGTTGTGTTCTCTGCCTCTGTTGTGTTCTCTCTGTATTTCTGTGTCCGTGTCTCCTTTTCCTTGTTCCCATCTCCTCTCTTTTTCTTCCATCTCTGTCTCTCCCTGTCTCTGTTTCTTCTTATCTCTCTCACCTCATCTCTCTCTTTGTCTCTTGTGTCTCTGTGTCTCACTGTTCTCGCCTCTGTCCCTCCCTGTCCCTGTCTCTTCTCTCTCTCCATCCCTATCTCTCTCTCTGTCTGTGTCTCTTATCTCTCTCCATCCCTATCTCTCTCTCTGTCTGTGTCTCTTATCTCTCCCCATCCCTGTCTCTCTCTGTCTGTGTCTCTTGTCTCTCCCCATCCCTGTCTCTCTCTGTCTGTGTCTCTTATCTCTCCCCATCCCTGTCTCTGTCTGTGTCTCTTATCTGTTCCCATCCCTGTCTCTCTATGTCTCTGTGTCTCTTATCTCTCCCCATCCCTGTATCTGTCTATGTCTCTGTGTCTCTCTGGGTCCCTGGTCCAATGTCCCCTTCCCAGAACCCCTGTTTCCCTGGTGTGGGGTGCAGGTCTTGCTGTGGCCCTGTGGGCTGTGCCTGTGCTGGACACAGCCTGCTGGGGCAGCTGCTCAAGCCCCAGGACTGGGCACTGCATCCTGGCTCTGGCCAAGGGCCCTGGGGAGAGCTGAGGGAGGTGCATGCAGGGTGTGGGGCCCACCATGGTCACTGCCAGATGCTCAGTGCCAGTGCCTCCCTTGGTCTGCTGTGTGGTGGGCACAGCCCTCATGAGGGCTGCCCATGGAGGACGCCTGCCTCCTGGAGAGCCTGGACAGGTGGACAATGACCTGTGCAGACCCTGGAGGAACCCAGGCTGGCCCTGGCTGGTCCCAGATGACCCCGGATAGCCCTGGCTGACCCTGGCAGAACCCAGGCTGGCCCTGGCTGGTCCCAGATGACCCCGGATAGCCCTGGCTGACCCTGGAGGAACCCAGGCTGGCCCTGGCTGGTCCCAGATGACCCTGGATGGCCCTGGCTGACCCTGGCTGACCCCAGATGACCCTGGCTGACCCTGGCTGACCCCAGATGACCCTGGCTGACCCCAGATGACCCTGGCTGACCCTGGCAGAAACCAGGCTGACCTTGGCTGACCCTGGCTGGCCCTAGTTGGCTCTGGCTGGCCCCAGCTGACCCTGGCTGACCCTGGCTGATCCTGTCTGACCCTGGATGATCTCAGATAGACCATAGTTGACCCTGGCTGACCTCTGCCAACCTTGGACCTGGAAAGCCCTGGCTGACCCTGGGTGGCTTGGGGCGGGGCCTCCCTGTGGCTGTAGCCCCTTGCTCAGGCCCCAGGCGCACCTGGCCAGGTCTCGGTTTTGGGGCATGTTTCTCAGAACAGCAGTTCTCTGGCTGGTACACCTGCCTGGGCTGTGTTCACAATGACTCAGCCGCCCCACAGGGCTATTTTGGGTATTTCTGCAGGTGATGGGGTACAAGAGGCTTCAGGAGAAAGAGAAAAACAAGAGAATACAAACAGCATGTCCTCCCCCCACCTTCCTGTACCCACTCCTGTACTGTACTCCCTCCCCAGTGGTAAATCCAGACCTGGGGACCCCTTAGGGGCTGGGGCTGTAGATCATGGGGCCTGGGCTGGTCCTCTTCCCACCAAGTCCTCCTGGGGCCTACACACCCCTCTGAGCCTAGAAAAAAATGGAGCAAGTCATGGGGGTCATTTCTTCATCTACCACCAAGTGCATGCATTGAGAGGGTCTCGGCTTCCCTGGAGACCTCACTCCACTGCTGCAGGTCACTCACTAATGAGGGCAAAGGTTCAGAAATCAGACAGGACTCAGTGTCTAGACAGACTGATACAGGCTCAGAAAAGGAGTAAGACTTCAAAATGAATATGTATAAGAAAAGGATCAGGAATCAGTGATCAGGGACAGGGATTCATGATCTGGTCCAGGGCTCAGTGGTCAGGATCAGGGCCCAGTGATCAGGACCAGGGCTCAGTAATCAGGACTAGGGCCCAGTGATCAGGACCAGGACCCAGCGATAGGGTCCAGGGCTCAGTGATCAGGAACAGGGCTCAGTGATCAGGAACAGGGCCCAGTGATCTGGTCCAGGGCTCAGTGATTTGGTCCAGGGCTCAGTGATCAGGAACAGGGGTCAGTGACTGGGTCCAGGGCTCAGTAATCAGGATGAGGGCTCAGTGATCAGGAACAGAGTTCAGTGATCAGGAACAGGGGTCAGTGACTGGGTCCAGGGCTCAGTAATCAGGATGAGGGCTCAGTGATCAGGAACAGAGTTCAGTGATCAGGAACAGGGGTTAGTGATCAGGAACAGGACTCAGTGATCAGGACCAGGGCTCAGTGATCAGGAACAGGGCTCAGTGATCAGGACCAGGGCTCAGTGATCAGGAACAGGGCTCAGTGATCAGGACCAGGGCCCAGTGATCTGGTCCAGGGCTCAGTGATTTGGTCCAGGGCTCAGTGATCAGGAACAGGGGTCAGTGACTGGGTCCAGGGCTCAGTAATCAGGATGAGGGCTCAGTGATCAGGACCAGCACTCAGTGATTGGGCCCGGGGCTCAGTGATCAGGAACAGGGCCCAGTGATCAGGACCAGAGCCCAGTGATCAGGAACAGGGCTCAGTGATCAGGACCAGGGCTCAGTGATCAGGACCAGTGCTCAGTGATCGGGTCTGGGGCTCAGTGATTGGGTCTGGGGCTCAGTGATCAGGTCCGGGGCTCAGTGATTGGGTCCGGGGCTCAGTGATCAGGAACAGGGCCCAGTGATCGGGTCCGGGGCTCAGTGATCGGGAACAGGACCCAGTGATCGGGTCTGGGGTTCAGTGATCAGAACCAGGGCTCAGTGATCAGGAACAGGGCCCAGTGATCGGGTCTGGGGCTCCACGATTGGGAACAGTGGCCAGTTATCAGGACCAGGGGCCAGTGATCTGTCCAGGGCTCAGTGATTAGAAACAGAGGTCAGTGGTCAGGATCAGAGCTCGGTTACCAGAAATAGGGCCCAACAATCAGGGTCAGGGCTCAGTGATAAATACCAGGGTTCAGTGATCAAAAGTAGGACTGAGTGATTAGAATCAGGGCCCAGTGATCAGGACCAGGACTGGATGATCAGCACCAGGACTCAGAAGTCAAGAGCAGAGCCCATCGATCAGGACCGGGATTCAGGGACCAGAACCAGGGACCATTGGTCAGAACCAGAGCCCAGTGATTAGGAACAAGACCCAGTGATGAGGGCCAGGGCTTAGTGGTCAGGACCAAGATTCAGGGATAAGAACAGGACCCAGTGATCAGGACCAGGGCACAGTGATCAGGGCCAGAGCTCAAAAATCAGGACCAGTACCCAGTGATCAGGACCAGGGCTCAGTGATCATAACTAGGGCTCAGTGATAAGACCAGGACTGAGTGACCAGGACCAGGGCCCAGTGATCTGGTCCAGGGCCCAGTGATTAGGACCAGGGCTCAGTGATGAGGGCCAGAGCTCAATGATCAGGACCAGGACCCAGTGATCAGGACCAGGGCTCAGTGATTGACTATTGACTAGGACCAGAGCTCAGTTATTGAGTGTTGACTGGGACAAGGGCTCAGTGGTGAGGACCAGAGCATAGTTAGCAGGACCAGGGCCCAGTGATCAGGGCCAGGGCTCATTGATCCAGAACATTGCCCAGAGATCAGGATCAAGACTCAGCAATCCAGCCAGGACTGAGTTATTAGGACCAGAGCCTAGTGATCCAGACCAGGGCTCAGTGATCATGACCAGGGCCCAGTGATCAGGACCAGAATTGAGTGATCAAGTCTAGGACTCAGGGATCAGGACCAAGACTGAGTGATCAGGACCAAGACTCAGTAATCAGGACCAGGGCTCAGGGGTAAGGACCAGAGCACAGTTAGCATGACCAGGGCCCAGTGATCAGAAACAAGGCCCTTTGATCAGGGCCAGGGTTCATTGATCAGGAGCAGGTTTCAGTGATTAGAATCAGGGCTCAGTAATCAGGACCAGGGCCCAGTGACCAGGATCAGGGTCTAATAATCAGGACCAGGGCTGAGTGATCAGGTCTAGGGCTGAGTGATGAGGACCAGGATGGAGTGATCAGGACCAGTGCTGTGTGATCTGGACCAGGACTGAGTGATCAGGACCAGTGCTGTGTGATCTGGACCAGGGCTGAGTGACCAGGACCAGGGCTGAGTGATCAGGACTAGGGCTGAGTCACCAGGAACAGGGCTGAGTGATGAGGACCAGGGCTGAGTGACCAGGACCAGGGCTGTGTGATCTGGACCAGGGCTGAGTGACCAGGGCTGAGTGACCAGGACCAGGGCTGAGTGATCAGGTCCAGGGTCAAAAACAGGAGTAGGACTCAGTGATCAGGACTAAGGCTCAGTGATCAAGGCTAGAATTGAGTGATCAGGAACAGGGCCCAAGTAGTAGGACCAGAGCTCAGTGATCGGTAAAAGGGCCCACTGGTCAGGACCAGGGCCTTGTGATCAGGATGAGGACTTAGTGAGGAGGACTAGGGCTATCTAGGTTATGGGGAACAGGGATCCCACATAGTTCTTGGGAGCAGGCTTCTTTGCCATGGTCTCTGGTGAATCCAGCATTCATCCTTGGGCCTCAGCCTCATTCAAGATCACGTTGTTTCTTGGTTTTGGGACTAGGGGTACCCTCTGTCCATGCCCACCATGACCACCATGACACCCAGGGGGACTTTGAAGCAGGCGTCCTCCGGTCTAAAGCCACCACCCTTTCCCTGACCCCCATCTCCTCATTCAGAGTCCGTGAACATTTTCCTTGGGACCACTTTATTGCACCTGGAAGGGATGTGAGTAAGGGCGGGTAGGTGATTTCTGAAAGGGCTGAGTTCTGGCAAGCATAGCTGGCTTCTCCAAGAGGTTCCTCCATACTTCCTCCCTGCAAAGACAGAGGGGTCACAGCCTGAAGGAGCAGCACCCTTGCCAATGCCCTCTGTCCTAGCCCTGGCCTGGCTCATGGGAGCCTGGACGGAATCCTGGTTACTGTACTGGAGGGAAGCTCAGCCCTGACCCTGGGCCTGCCTGTGTCCTCAGTGTCTGTGAAGGGCCCCCCAGGAGAGCACGTGCCCCCACAGTGGGAGCAGGTGGTGCTCTCCTCACAGCCAAGCACTGCAGCCCACCCCGTCCACTGTGGGCTCATCCCTCTCCTGGGCTCCTACCTGTGCCTTGCTGGCTCTCGCTCAGTACTGGGGGCCCTCCCTGTTGCCAGATGGACCCCGGACGCTGGTCACGGTCAGTGCTGTGCTATAGAACAGGCTCAGCAGGAAGAGGGTGAGGAAGGTGATGGTGGTGGGCCACAGGTTGGCACCAGGGGTCTCCTCCTCCAGGGTCTCCTGCGGCAAGTCCAGCACCACATAGGGAGGCAGCATCTGCCAATCTGTAACACAGCAAGAGCCTTCCAGGCCCAGACTCATGTGAATAGTGGGTATGCTTCCTTGGGGTCTGGGGACAGTGGGGTCTGGGTCCCCATCTAAGGCCTGAGACTCCCCCAGGGAGGATGAGGAGGCAGGGTCCCAGGTGAGGGGCTGGGACTTTCTGTCTTTGAGGTTCTTAGGGCACTTCAGGGAGAGACTCAGCAGGGCAGAAAGTGGACACCATCTGCTTCTCCAAGGGTAGTTTGAGCCCAAGGTACCCTCCCACCCCCCCAGCCCCCCACTCCCACCCCATCTCAGTCCCAGCCACGTATTCAGTGACTGGGTCCTGGGGCCAGAGAGGACCAGATACACCCACCCTCAGGGATATCTGGATCCAAGACGGAGACCTGGGTCTGACATTCAGTGTGCCAAAGATTGAATGGGCAAGACCAGAGGCCTCTGTTGCCTTCCCAGGGAATGTGGCTGAGGGGTTACAAGGGAGGGCCAGGTGAGGGCTACCAGCACGGGCATTCTTATTTTCCTCAGGGTCTCAGGGCATAGACCTCCCTCGTACAGCTGTACCTGTTTGTCACATGCTGATACATCCAGTCATTCACCTATCTTTCTATCCTTCCGTCCATCTATCCATCCATCCATCTACAGAGCTATTATCTGTATATCCACCCCTCCATTGATAACACTCTTACCCACTCACCCATCCATTCATCCTCCATTCATCTATTAATATAAGGCTATCATTTAAATATCCACCCATGTATCTATAAAGCTATTTTCCATCCATTCATCCTTCTTCCATCTATCCATCCATCCATCCACTCATCCATCTATAAAGCTATTTTCCATCCATTCACTCATCCATCCATAAAGCAATTCTCCATCCATTTATCTTCCATCCACCTATCCTCCATAGATCTACCCACCCACCCATCTATCCTCAATCCTCCATCCATCCACCCATCCTCCATTCACCCCTCCATCTATCTTCCGTCCTCCATCCACCCATCCATCCTCCATCTGCCCACCCATCCATCATCCATCCATCCATCCATTCATCTCCCATCCTTCATTCATCCACTCATCCATTCTCCATCCACCCGTCCACCTATCCTTCATCCATCCATCCATCATATATCCATCCGTCCACCCTCCATCAGCCATTTACCCACCCATCCATGTTACCACCCATCCATCCTCCATCTACCAATCCATCCGCCCATCCATTCATTATATGTCCTAGGATCTACCTATGTGTCTGCCTGATCTCTGTCTGCTGGTTCAGCCCCTCATCTATTGATTCTCCCTCTTTCCCTGTCTCTTTAAAAGCCCCTCCTCTGGGCCAGGTCCTGGGTCCCATGGGCTGGAAGGCTTCTCTGTGGCAGGGCTTCCTTGGGTGACCTGTTGCTCTCACCCTCTGGTGACTGGACCCTCAAGGGTGACAGTAACCTCCACCTCACCTTGGCCCTGAGAACAGAGGGAGGCAGCCAGAAGGCGGGGGCCCCTGGGGAGGCCCGGAAGATGTCTAAGGCAAGAGCAGGGGCCCCACTGCCCCCTTGTGGGAGTCCTGGTGCCAGGTGTCCCCACAGTGGTTGTGGCACAGTTCTTCCACTCCTGGGAGCCCCAAGCAGAAGCCAGAGACAGGCAGAGGGGCCCTGGGCAGGCCCTGTTTCACTGGCCTGCTTCTGATGCTACCCCACGCGGCCCCTCCCTGTCTATGCTTAGGGTCCTAGTTGGGCTTAGGAAGGGATGGGAGACTTGGCCAGGCAGGGAGCAGGGGCTGCCTGGGAGGGGGTCTGTGGAGTTGGTCCCTGAGCTGTGCACAATGGAAACACAGGGAGGCCAGAGGGGCCTGGGGCAGCAGGCTGAGCCTGGGAATGCCCGCTGGGGGCTTGGGAGGGGACTCCCCTGGCTTTTCTGGAGCTGGGTCTGGGCTGTGAACGTTCTGCTCCTGCAGGGCTCAGGCGTATATGTGGCTGTGAGTGTGCACGTGTGTCCGTGTGCCCCGTACAGAGCAGTGTGGTTAAGGGGAGGTGCCCCTTTCTGGATGCGTCAGTGGGGACATCCTGAGGCCCACCTACTAGGGTGGTGGGGCCCTCCTGGAGCTTGTCCTCCCAGGGGGGCCCTGGAGTCCAGCCCCTCACTCCCTCGCTGCTCCTCCCGCTACCTGCCTCTTTCTCGGCCAGCCTGCTCTTCTCACACTCTCTATTCCCTCCCAGCTGCAGCCAGAGGCGGCTCTCTCAGGGACAAACGGCCATGCCGCTGCCCACTCAGAACTCTCCGGGGCATGTGCGTCTCTCAGAACCCACCCTGGGCGGTGCCTGCCTCGGCAGACCTAAGATTTCACACCAGCGAGGCCTCCTGCACCACACACTCTGACACTCACAACTCACACTCACACCAGGGTGGAAAGGCTCACGGGAGTGCCAGGGCCCCCCGAGGCTCAGGGCAGGGGTGTTCTTCCCTCTCCGTGCCCCGGCCCTTTCCCACGTGCTGAGACCCTGAGGATGGATAGAGGCGCCGGATGGAAGCGTGGGGCTGCTTGGGGGAGCATGGAGTTTATTCAGGGGTGGGGACAGGCGGGCGGCTCAGTAGCAGGTGCCGTCCACTTCCGCCATGACCACAGACACATTGACGTGGGTGGGTTTACCCGCCAGGCGGTCGATGGTCTTCTGTGTGAAGGCCAGCGGCAGGGCCTCGTGGCCCACCATGCAGGAGAAGGTGTCCCCCTTCTTCCAGTCCTCGGCTGCCACGCGCAGTATGCTGGTCACGGCGAAGGTGGTGGTGCCCTGGCTGGGCTCCTTCCGGGATTCCCAAGTCAGGTACTTGTCACGGGGCAGCTGCTCTGTTCCCTTCAGCCAGCGAACCAGCACGTCCTCGGGGCTGAAGCCGCGTGCCAGGCACGTCAGCGTCACCAGCTCGTTCAGGGCCAGCTCCTCCGACGGCGGCGGCAGCAGGTGGACCTCGGGCCGGAACGTGTTTCCTGGAGGTAGAGAGCCAGGTCAGGGGCTGGGCAGGGGATGAGAGAGCCTCTACCGCTCTGGTGGGCACCCCGGGCTGTGTCCTGGCCCCCTCAGCCTGCCTCAGTTTCCCTCTGCACTTGGCATGAGCACCCAAGCCCAGGACCGGGAGGGAGGAGGCAGGCTGGGAATATGCTTTGCAAACCAGAGCCCCGAGCAGGGTCTGGACCCACCGGATTTTGAGATGGTGGCAGTTAGTGGGGTCTTCAACTCAGGGTGATTAGCAGTGCAGTTGAAGGTCACCCTATTGTTCCATGGCTCGGCACAGCCGGGCAGGACACTGGACACACTGTAGCAGCCACAGGGGTCATGCTCAGGTGACTGTTGGACAGCATTCTTCCCACTTGAGGGCGTCCAGGCGAAGGTGGCACCCGAGGGATCTCTCAGGCCGGTCAGTGTGCACGTGAGGTTCGCCTCGGAACCTAGGAGCAGGTCCTCGAGGGCCGGCCGGCGCAGCGACAGTCGGGGTTTGTCACATAAGCGACAGTTGGGTGGGGGAACTGCAGTGGAGAGATGGCCTGAGCTGGTCAGCACGCCCTTCCCCGTGCCCCCGCCTTGCCCCTCCTGGCCTGTCTACCACCACCTCCTGGGGCTCGGCCCACAGTCCACTCTGGTGTGAGTGAAGGGGCGGCTCCCTGTGGGGAACACAGGTCCAGGCGCAGTGTCAGGGCAGGCTGGGATGGCCCCGCCCCACTCCCCAGCCTGCCCTCTGACCTCTGCAGGGCACAGCCACATCCTGTCTGGGATTTGTATAGTGCTCCACGTGGCATGTCACGGACTCGCTGGCTGGGCACTGTGCAGCTGGCAGGGTCAGCTGGCTGCTCGTGGTGTACAGGCCCCCGGAGGCGTCCTGCCTGGGCGGGAAGTTTATGACGGTCACGCCCGCTCCGCTTTTGCTCCAGGTCACGTTGAGTGGCTCCTGGGGGAAGAAGCCCTGGACCAGGCAGGCGACGACCACGTTATCTGACTGGGTGCCCTCGAGGCTCAGCGGGAAGACCTTGGGTCTGGTCGGGGATGCTGGAACACAGAATGCGCTGTGAGGACGCGGCCCTCATGCCATGTCCCCAGGAGAACAGGCTGCGCCTGCCTCTCCTCTACACTGGAGGAACCCAGCACAGAGAGGCCTGGTGACGGCCCCAAGGTCACACAGCTCCTGCACCACAGGCCTGCATTTGGACCTGGCTGTCTGATCCCAGCGACACGGTTTCTGAACATGCTCCTCAGATAGGGCCTCTGACCCAGGCCATCCCAGACACAAGTTGTATTAAACAGGGCTCTGCTATGGAGTGGCCGAGTCCCCTGAGCTCCCTGACTGCAGCTCCTGCTCTGGGTGGGGGACATATCTTGCTCTCTCCCCTGAAGCTAGAGAGGATCTTGGCGGGGGCTCTGAGGAGGTAGCCTGGGCTCTGAGTGCTGTGTGCTTGGGGTAGGGGTGGGACGGCTTGGCTGTGACCCCACCTCCCTGTCCCCAGTCAGGGTCTCAGTCCAACACCCACCACTCCACGAGCCCCACCCCAGGCCCAAACAAGCCACAGTGGACCCCTGTGGCCTATGAGGTCTCAGGACCAGAGGCCAACAGGCTAAGCCATGTCCCCGCCAGGCCCTCCAGGGCAGGGCCTGCTACACCAGGGAGCTCTGGGCCGAGCCCATTCCAAATTTCCTTCAGGCAATGGGCAAGAGGAAAGACAGAATCATGGTGCAACAGAGCTGCATGGCCCTCAGAACCCTAAGAACACAGCTGGGCTCAGGGCTCTGCAGGTGGAGTCACACTCAACCCACAGCCTCCTTCCCACATTAGCAGCCACCTCAGCCCATCCAGCCCAGCCCAGGCTAGTCCAGCTCAGTCCAGTCCAGTCCAGCCCAAGTCAGCCTAGCTCAGCTCAGCCCAGCTCAACCCAGGTCAGCCCAGCTCAACCCAGGTCAGCCTAGCCCAGGACAGCCTAGCTCAGTACAGCCTAGCTCAGTACAGCTCAGCTCAGCTCAGCTCAGCCCAGCCCAGCCCAGTCTAACCCAGTCCAGCCCAACCCAGCTCAGCTGAGCTCAGCCAAACCCAGCTCAGCTCAACCCAGCTCAGCTCAGCCCAGCTCAGTCCAGCCCAGTCTAGCTCACCCCAGCCTGGTTCCAGGTCAACCCAACCCAGCTCAGCCCAGCCCAGCTCAGTCCACCTAAGCTCAGCCAGCTCAGCCCAGTCCAGCCCAGCCCAGCCCAGTCCACCTAAGCTCACCCAGCCCAGCCCAGCCCAGCCCAGCCCAGCCCAGCCCAGCCCAGCTCAGCTCAGCCCAGCCCAACCCAGCCCAGCCCAGCTGAAACCAGCCTAGCTCAGCTCAGCTCAGCCCAGCCCAGCTTAGCTCAGTCCACCTAAGCTCCCCCAGCTCAGCCCAGTCCAGCTCAGTCCAGCTCAGCCCAGCCCAGCCCAGCCCAGCCCAATCCAGCCCAATCCAGCCCAATCCAGCCCAGCCCAGCCCAGCCCAGCTCAGCCCAGTCTAGCTCAGCCCAACCCAGCTCAGCACAGTCCAGGTCAGTCTAGCTTAGCCCAGCCCGGCCCAGTCCAGCTTAGCTCAGCTCAGACCGACTCAGCCCAGCCCAGCTCAGCTCAGCTCAGCCCAGCCCAGCCCAGCCCAGCCCAGCCCAGCTCAGCCCAGCCCAGCCCCACCGGGTCCAGCTCAACCCAGCCCAAGCTTAGCCCAGCCCAGCCCAGCTTAGCCTAGCCCAGCTGAACCTGGCTCAGCCAAGGTCAACCCAACCCAGCTCAGCTCAGTCTAGCTCAGCCCAGCCCAGCTCAGCCCAGTGTAGCTCAGCTTAGCCTAGCTCAGCTCAGGTCAGCCCAGTCCAGCTCAGTCCACCTAAGCTCACCCAGCCCAGCCCAGCCCAGCCCAGCTCAGCCCAGCCCAGCTCAGCCCAGCCCAGCTTAGCCTAGCCCAGCTGAACCCAGCTCAACCCAGGTCAACCCAAACCAACCCAGCTCTGCTAAGTCTAGCTCAGCCCAGCCCAGCTCAGCCCAGTTCAGTCCAATCCAGCCCAGTTCAGCTCAGCCCAGTTCAGTCCAATCCAGCCCAGTTCAGCTCAGCCCAACCCAGCTCAGTCCAGCCCAGCCCAGCTTAGCCTAGCCCAGCTGAACCCAGCTCAGCCCAGGTCAACCCAACCCAGTTCAGCTCAGCCTGGGTCAACTCAACCCAGCCCAGCCCAGCTCAGCACAGTCCAGGTCAGTCTAGCTCAGCTCAGCCTAGCCCAGCCCAGCCCAGCCTAGCTCAGTCCAGCCTAGTCCAGCCCAGTCCAGCCCAGCCCAGCCCAGCCCCGCCGGGTCCAGCTCAACTCAGCTCAGCTCAGCTCAGCCCAGCCAAGCCCAGCCCAGCCCAACTCAGCCTACCCCAGCGCAGCCCAGCCCAGCTCAGCCCAGCTCAGCTCAGCCCAACCCAGCCCAAGCTCAGCCCAGCCCAGCTTAGCCTAGCTGAACTGAACCCAGCTCAACCCAGATCAACCCAACCCAACCCAGCTCAGTCCAGCCCAGTTCGGCCCAGTGTAGCTCAGCTTAGCCTAGCTCAGCCCAGCCCAGCTCAGCCCAGCCCAGCCCATCCCAGCTCAGCCCAGCCCAGCCCAGCCCAGCCCAGCCCAGCTCAGCTCAGCCCAGCCCAGCCCAGCTCAGCCTAGCCCAGTCCAGCCCAGCGTAGCTCACCCCAGCCTGGTTCAGCTCAGCTCAGCTCAGCCCATCCCAGTCCAGCTCAGCTCAGCCCAGCCCAGCTCAACCCAGCTCAGCTCAGCCTAGCCCAGCCTAGCTTAGCCCAGCCTAGCTCACCCCAGCCTGGCTCAGCCCAGCCCAGCCTAGCTCAGCCCAGCCTAGCTCACCCCAGCCTGGCTCAGCCCAGCCCATCCCAGTCCAGCTCAGCTCAGCCCAGCTCAGCTCAGCCCAGCCCAGCTCAGCCCAGCCCAGCTTAACCCAGCTCAGCTCAGCCCAGCCCAGCCTAACTCAGCCCAGCCTGGTCCAGTTCAGCCTGGCTCAGCCCAGCCCAGCTCAACTCAGCTCAGCTCAACTCAGCCCAGCTCAGCCCATCCCAGTCCAGCTCAGCTCAGCCCAGCCCAGCTCAGCCCAGCCTAGCTCAGCCCAGCCCAGCTCAACTCAGCTCAGCTCAGCTCAACTCAGCCCAGCTCAGCCCAGCTTAGTCCACTTAAGCTTACCCAGCTCAGCCCAGCCCAGCCCAGCCCAGCCCAGCCCAGCCTAGCTCAGGCCAGATCAGCTCAGCCCAGCCTAGCTTAGCACAGCCCAGGTCAGCCTAGCTCAGCCCAGCCCAGCCCAGCCCAGCCCAGTCCAGCTCAGCTCAGCCTGACTCAGCCCAGCTCAGCTCAGCCCAGCCCAGCCCAGTCCAGCCCAGTCCAGCCCAGCCCAACCCAGCCTGGTCCAGTCCAGCTCAGCCCAGCTCAGCCTCAGCCCAGCTCAGCCTCAGCCCAGCTTAGCTCAGCCCAGCCCAGCCCAGCCCAGCCCAGCCCAGCCCAGCCCAGCTCAGCCCGGCCCAGTCCAGCTCAGCCCCAGCCCAGCCTCAGCCCAGTCCAGCTCAGCCCAGCCTCAGCTCAGCTCAGCTCAGCCTCAGCCCAGCTTAGCTCAGCCCAGCCTCAGCTCAGCTCAGCCTAGCCCAGCTCAGCCCAGTTCAGCTCAGCCCCATCCAACTCAGCCTAGCTCAGCCCAGGGCAGCCCAGGGCAGCCCACATGGACGTGTATCAACTGGCTCCAGGTCATCTTCTCCTCTGCCCTCTGGCTCGGCTCAGCCTAGGCCTCAGCTCAGCCATGAAAGCTGTTCACCTTGTATCCCAGGAAGGGCTGGGTCATCCCAGTTTAGGCCTGGCCAGCCTGGCTTAGCCCCAGTGCCCAGATCCTTCCTGCCCGGTTAGGAAGTCCTGTCCTGTGGTTCCAGAGTCTCTGTGGTGGCCTCTTTTGTCCTTCCCTCTTATCTTGGTGCCTGTTATCCACCTTTTGCTTCCAGAAGGGGCCAGGACCAGCCTGGCTGGACTCTTCAATGTGCGGAGGAGGAGATGCAGGCCTGGAGACCTCCAAGACCTACCTGGTCAGGCTGTTGGAGGACCCACCGGGCTGAGTGGGTGGCCTCCGGTGTGCAGGCCGTCATGGCAGGTGCACCCTCACAGGCGTGTGGCGAAGAGGGGCTGCTGTGGGGAGGGTGCCCAGGCCCGGCCCAGGCCCTGCCCTGATGGCCGTCTGTCCTTAGCAGACCCCTGCTCCGCCGCTCTGCCTGTGTCCACAGATGTGGCTGGATGCTGAGGGGCTGGAGGGGAGGGCCTGCATGCCTGTATGTCTGGCCTACAGATGGGGTCACTCGCCCACTTCCTGCCCCAGCAGACACGGCCGTGCGGCTCCACGTCATGTCTGGTCTGTGGTCTGGCTGTGGTGGGGCCAGGTGTGTATGGCCAGGGCTCTGTGACCCCACCGGCCATGGAGCTTCACGGCTCCACATGGCTCCACAGGGCGGGGTGGGGGCCACAATTCAGGGAAACAGGAACAGACACGGTTGGAGGCTCAGAGACCCTGAGACAGAGATGGCAAGGGGAGACACAGGGCCAGAGAGGATCCCCCACCGCCCGCAGGGGAAGGGCACCTGTGAGTGGACCCCCAGTGAGGGGCCTTGGGCCGCCAGGGTGGGCATCCGGCTGGGGAGAGTGAGTCTTGTGCTGCTGGGTTGGAGCCACTCCGGCCTGGCCTCCCTCAGCCTGCCCCATGGGCCACGGGGGGTCCCAGACTGCAGCCCAGGGTGGGGACATGGGGGGCACCCCGTCTCCTAGCTGCAGCCCTGCAGGTCAGGTTGGCCAAGGTGCCTGCTCTACCCTGTCCAGCGCTGCCCAGGTGGCACTCCTGCTGTGGATCACTGGGGAGCTGGCCGTGGCGTTGGAGAGATCCCGCCAGTGACGCTGGTCCTGGAGTCAGGGGAGGCCAGCTCTTTCTGGGGGCTCGGGTGGCACTGGCAACGGGAGGCCAGGGGCGCTTCACAGAGGAGCTGCTGCCGCAGAGTCCTGGAAAGTGTGGGCATGAATGGAAGATGCCCTGGCCATGGGGCCGGGCCGCCCTGGCGGAGGCTATCGGGTGAAATCCAGGGAGTGTCAGTGAGGCCGGATCAGGGCAGGTGGGGGGCAGAGGAGGAGGGAGGTAGCCTGGGGCTGCCCCAGGGTCCTGGGAAGACACATCCTGGTGGTTCAAGGAAGCTCTGGAGCTTTTATGAACCTTGGGATGCCCCAGCCCTCACCAGCGGGACGTGGCTGCTGAGTCTTAGTCATTTCTGGCTGCAATAACAAAAATACCATAGACTGGTGGGTTCATCGGCAACATTCATTTCTCACAGTTCTCGAAGCTGGAAGTTCAACGTCAGGATGGCAGCAGGGTCAAGTTCCAGTAAGGGCCGCTTCCTGGTTCACAGACCCCCGTCTTTTCGCTGTGTCCTCGGGTGGCGGAAAGAGGGCAGGGCTGCTCTCTGCGGTCCCTTTTCTTTAGGGTCTCTAGTGAGATTAGGGAACGAATCACATTTTTGAGGGTTCCCCCATCAGGCTCTAACCACCTCCCCAAGGCCCCAGCTCTGCATGCTCTCACTGTGGGATTAGGGCTGTCACACATGAGTTTTGGGCAGATACAGACGCTCAGTCCATAGCACCACCCCTGTCTGCCTCTGCCTCTCCCCATCCCTGTGTCTCCTCGTCTGTCTCCAGCTAGGACACTTGTCCTTGAACCTAGCCTCCTTGATAATCCAGGGTGCCCTCATCTCGAAATCCTTACCTTGATGGGATCTGCAAAGGCCCTTTTGACAAATAATGCCACACTCAATGGCCCCAGGGGCTAGGATGTGGCTCTGTCTTTTGGGGGCCATGGTTGTACCCACTGGTGGGTTAATAGGGGAATAAAGATGGGGATGGAGGAACCCGGAGACGGCATCCTCTTGCCTCCAGGAGGCCAGGCCATGTGGAAGGCAGGGGCGCTGTTCTGAGCCTGGGTGTGAATCCAGGCCTCTGCCCTCCCCACGGGCCCCGTCTGTCTCCTCTACGTGGGTGCTCATCTCGCCTTCCTCTCAGGCCTTTGAGGGGGAGTTTTCTGTGTGAGGATATCTGCCACACAGTGGGGCAGCGAGCTGGCTCCTTGTTGCCCTTGCTGTGGGGCCATGGGGGTCTCGTGATCTAGAGTGAGGGCAGAGAAAGGAGTCACTGAGCCCTGCCCGCCGAAGGGGCTCCCGGTCCAAGGGACCTTGGCTGCGGAGGGCCGGTCTGCTGTAGGAGACATGGGTGTGCGAGACCCTGGGCTGGTGATGGGGTAGACTGAGGGCCTGGCTTCCTGAGACTGTGTGAGTGTGGGTGTGAGCACGCCTGAGCATGTCAGTGTGTGTTTGTGAGTGCATGATTGGTGTGTGAGTGCAAATGTGTAGGAGAGGTTGAGTCTGTGTGTGTGAACCTGTGTGTGTTTTTGCATGTGTGAGTGTGTGCCTGTGTGTGTGTGTGTGAATGAGGGAGTGTGTGGGGAGAGCTGGGCAGCGGCTGTGGCCTTGGCCATGTCCTGCGACGCCCCCTCCTCTGGTGTTGTTTGGACCCAGTCGGCCTCAGCACTGCCCACTTTGGAGTTTTCTACCCCATAGGGAGCCGTCGCTCCTCACCTTCTCCCCTGTGCCCAGCTGCTCTGAGGTCCCAGTGGAGGACAGGGCGGGGGACCCAGGTACTGCTGTCAGACTGTGGCAGGCTTGCTTCATTCCGTTTTGCGCCAGACTCCATGTGATGTGGGTCTCCTGGCACAGAGCGAGGCTCTCCCTGTGGGGCCATCACTGTGAGAGAACTCTCCTGCATTGGGGCATTTTGCCAACTTGCCCTAAAAAGTGGTCTTAGCAATTCACGTGCCCTCAGTCAGGGCCAAGAAGCACCTCCACCCCCTTCATCCCCTCCTCCTTACTTTCACTTTTCTAATTGTTAAAATGGGTTCTTTGTATTATCAGCCACTGGGTTTTTCCTTTCCATGAAGAACCTATTGCTCACCTTTCTTCTTATTGATCCCTGAGTGCTCTTTGTATATGAGGGAACCCTGCCCTTTGTCATGCCTATTATGTATTCTCTCCCATATTTAGGATATTGTGGACACCCTTGTGAGCAGGCCTCTCCAGCCAGGGAAGCTGCATGTTTGCCCTGAGGCCAGGTATGGGTCATGCCCACCTGTGACCCCGATGGTTCTGGGGCCCTAGCCTGCTCCTGTGTCATCTCTCAGCTCTTCAGGAGGTCCAGGCTGGTGGACAGCTGTGGGATGGGGAGTCAACTTTGTCTGTGCTCAGTGGGTGGTGGATCAGGGTGTGTGGCCAGTGGTCCTGGGGGCTGCCACCAGCCTCCACCTTGGTGACTGTGCAGCCACATTCTTGGGGCCTCCTGTGCTGACCACAGCATGGGCCCCTCTTCTGGTTTTGCCCACAAAGGGGTTGATGTTGATTGTTGCTTTGACTTTACCTGAGAAGAGGCATGATTCTGGGCTGGAGACCAGCAGACCAGGTATGACAGGGCCGAGCTGGGGAGTCTCTGGGGTGCTGAGGGGTGATTGATGGGAACCACTGCTTGGACACTTTGGCTCTCAGGACCCCAGAATGGCCCCTGCCCTTCCTTCCCCTCTGGCTCCTCCTCCACATCCTCAGGGGTCCTGCCTCCCACCAGCCACTCCAGGGCCACAGACACCTCCCAAAGAGCACTCTGGAGACGTGGGGTTTGTGAAAAGGAACTTTACTAGGAAACCAGAGGGAAAGAAATAGGACTGCTGAAGCCAGAGGCTGGACGAGGTCACAGGGATGAGGGCAGCAGCGCTGTCCCTGCAGGAAACCCCTCCTCTGGCTGTGGGAGCCCCTCTACCCACTCCAGGGGCCGAAGTCCCCAGCAGTCCTGTGGCCTGGCCTCAGAGGGCTTCCCTGTTCCTTCACGCTGCAGGGATGGGGGCTGTGGATGGATGGAGGGGTGGGTGAAGGGAAAGAGGGTGGGTGAGGCCTGGGGGACGGGGATGCCAGGCACTTGGACCTCAGGGGTAGAAGGGTCAGAGCAAGGCTGGGGAGTGAGGCCGTGGCGTTGGGCTGGACGCAGACTCAGAGTGAGGCCGTGGGCTGGCGTTGGGCTGGACGCAGACTCAGAGCGAGGCTGTGGGCTGGTGTTGGGCTGGACGCAGACTCAGCTGTGTCCTGGGCTGGGTGCTGGGCCCTCCTTGGCTTTTGGTGATTGTACAGTCAGAATGGGAGTGACCCTGAGACCCAGGGGCCTGGGATGAGCTCAGAACGGCTAGCAGCCACCCCCTCCTCGATGACTCCATTGAAAGGACAGACACTGTTTTGGGGTGGGGGCTGCGACTGGTGGTTCTGTCCGAACCTTTAACCTTGCGGCTGAGCGGGCCCCTCTGGGCTCAGATTCACTGGCCATCAGCCCACAGTAGTGACCTTGCACCCCCTTTTCTTGTCTGCTTCCCTTTTCCCACCCAGGGCAGGGCACAGCCCGAGGGAGGCTCGGGTGCCGGCAGAGAAGCAGCTAGGCCTGGTGGAGCGCGAGTGGCCCGTGGCCTAGGCGTGGGGCTGGAGGATGTTGGTGTAGTCGAGGGAGGTCTGGGGCCTCCCCTGCCGCGTGGCTGAGAGGAACCGCTGCACCTGAGGGGAGGGCGTGGGTCAGGGCGCTCTGCTGGCTCTGCCCAGCCCCCTGCCCTGGCCTGGCCCCTGGAGGTGGGTGCCCACCATGAGGAGTGTGATGGCAGCGCTGTAGCTCACACTGAGCAGGAAGAGTGTGGCGAAGATGCAGAGGCCAGTCCACGTCCACAGCACCTCACTCTCGGCCTCCTCCACGCACACGTCCAGCTCTGGGAGACCTGGCCAGTCAGCCCTCCCGGCTCCACAGTGGCAGTGGTGGTCAGGCACAGAGCCCCTTGCTGCTCTCGGCAGCCCTTGCTGCTGTTCGGAGTGGCAGAGTACCCTATCCGGGGCCCTCTGGGACTGCGCAGAGCCGCCAGCCAACCCTGAGGGTGGGGACCCAGGTCCCGAGTCAGTCAACAGCCCAGGACCAGGCTGACCACTCCTGACCTCTCGTCTGTGGGACCCACTCTGGCCCCATTTTCCCTCTGTTCCTTATGGCTTCTCTGGTTACCTCTACTCCACCTCTCTCTAGACCCCACCCCTCCCCCAGAGAAGGACCCAGCCCCTTGGCACAGGAGTGGCCCCCTCACTCAGGGCTCTCGGAAGGATGCGTGAGCTCTGCAGCCTGGCTCCCAAGACCTGGGACTCACTGCGTGGGTGCTCTAAGGGGCTGTCCTGGTGTAGACTATGAGCCCAGGCCTGTGGGAGTCCAGAACGGCCTCCTGGCCCTACCCTGGCCCGGCCCCGCCTACCAGCCTGGTCCCTCTGGATCCTCTTGCCCTGGGTCCCCTCCACTCCCTTCCCCAATGCCCTGAGTTGCCTGCTGGTCACAGGCCACCAGCAGGCGCAGGTCCAGCCTCGGCCCCTCACACCTCTTTCTGCTGCTCCCGGCCCGGAGCTGGGTGCAGGTGGGCCGGGATGTGAGAGTGAAGCTGAGTGCGTGGCTGTGATGGTGTGCAGGGACTGTCTTCAGACATGGAGGGGCTTTGTGCTCACGGGGTGCCCGGTGCCTGTGTTTGTGTGGATTTGGTGGGTGCTGTGCACTTGGTATGCATGACCACGGGGAGCGTTTGGATCGGGGGTGTCAGATGCACCCGTGGGTTTGAGGCCTGGGAGGGGCATGTAGCCTGCTCTGGGATTCTGGTGTGGGTGAGAGGGGGAGTGGGATGGAGCCCAGGTCCTGGGGTGCATCCATCCTGTGTTTGACAGGGTGACAGGGAGGGTTGGACTGGAGGAGACCATGTGAGGGCCTCTCCATTTCTGTCTGGGATCCAGCGGCCCAGGCATGATTCAGAGGAAGTGCTTGGGAGTAGCCTGGCTGGAGGCAGCATGGGAGGCAGAGTGTGGGCCACATGTGACCATGTGTGGGGTGCCTTTGGCATCCTGGTGGTGGTGCAGGGCGCTGTGGAGTTGCTATGGGGCCTGGTACATGCGCAACTGTGCCTTGAGTGGGCGTGACTGGGTGTGACTGGGTGTGTGAGGCTGGCAGTTCCCTGGGGGCCGACTCAGGATGGACCGAGGGGCAGGGGAGGGGCAGTAGGAGAGGGGGCCTGGGTGCTGGCCTGGGCCTGGTGTGCCCACAGGGCAGGGTGGCGGAGGCTGTGGGGTGTGAGTGGGCTCGGCCCCACTGGCCCCTGTGCTGGGGCCAGGGCTCTGCAAGGCGGGACAGGGCAGAGAGGCGAACCGCAGTGGCACAGACTCGGGGGAGGGCTGTCTGGGGTCCTGTGTACCTGTGTGGGGGTTTCACTTAGGGCTGTTTTTCCACCTGGAGGGGCCTGTGTGCCCATCTACACCTAGGGGTTCAGGGGCTCCTGTCCAGGGGGGTAGAAGCCAAGTCCCCAAGAGAGAGGGCTGTGGGGGCTAGGCTCCCTTGCCCCCTTCCCTGAGGACCTCTCCTGGGTCTTTGGACTCCTTGGAGGGGGAGAATCCAGAGTAGGGGCAGAGAGGGCCCAGGGTATCTGTGATGAGTCCCTGCAGATACACTGTTTGACAAATACCCCCGACATGAAGACAGATGGATGAAATGGTGCCTCAGCCCTGCCCACCTCCTCCCACCACCTCTCCTGGGGGGACTCAGCCCTGCCCACCTCTTCCCACTGCCCCTCCTGGGGGGCCCATTCCTGTGCCAAGATCCCCTGCCCACAGCCCTGCCCGCTGCCAAGAATGGGTGTACCCAGGGCTCTCAGCAGGCACGGTTTATTGGGGGTGGCTTCCTGGAGTGGTTGCAACAGTGGACAGGCCAGCCCTCCCCACTGCACAGCTGGATGGAGCCCTGAGAGGGAGGGAGGCAGGAGTGCATCATTTACCGGGATTTACAGACACCGCTTGCTGGACGATCCATGAGGGGCTCGCTGCCTCATGGACTGCACGGCAGATGAACTCGTCTTTCTGCTCCCATTCGGCCTTGGTCACCTCCAGGCGGCTGAAGACGAAGAAGCCGGAGCCCTTGGTCTTGCGGGGCTGCGTCACGCTGTGCCGGGCGTCCGGGAGCTGCACGTCGCTGTGCAGCCACTGCACCGATATGTCCTCAGGCATGAAGTTCTGGATCAGGCAGGCGAGGGTGCGCTTGTCCCGGCTCTCTAGCTTCTCTGGCGTTGCAAACACATAGACTTCCGGGGCAGCACGCGGGCCTGTGGCCAGACGTGGGGTCAAGCCCAGGCTCCGCTCGCTCGCTCCCTCCCTCCTCCCCCACGACCCTGGCCTGCCTGTGGCTCACCGCTGGTCTTGGTCATGGACCGCACGAGGGCCCTGGGGAGGTGGGGGTGGGTCACCCTGCACTGGTAGGTCTCCCCCTCGATCCAGTCTTGGGTGACCACCGGCAGGATGGACGTAACGGTTAACGTGCCATTGCGCTGCTTCTTCTCCGTTGTGGGGATGTGGGGCACAGGCTTCCCACTGGCCCGGGACCAGGTCAGGTTCACGGTCTCCTTGCTGGGTGCCAGGTCCACCACCAGACAGGTGATCGTGGGCGACTTGCTGATGAACAGGTCAAACGGGCTGGGCCGGCTTAGGTAGGCACTCACCCCTCTCGGGTTGGAATCTGTGGTACACCGGAGGACTGTGTGAGGCCCGCCCGCCACCTTCTCTGGCCTCTGTATTGGCCACCAGGGCAGGTGGGAACGTACCTGCACACTTCTTGGTGCTGTCGTTATAGGTGGTACCTTGATAGGTGACCTGGCAGGTGTAAGTGCGGTCCGACAGCCAGTGCTTCTGGGCGAGGGTGAACTCACTTTGTGTGGAGGCCAGCTCACCCTCCTGCGTGGCAGGAGGGGTGGGCGAGTTCACTTTCATGACCTGCCCGTTCTCCAGCCAGGTGACATTGATGGCCCCTGGGGTGTACCCGGAGATGAGGCACAGGAGCTGGATGGTCGGGGGAAAGTGCCCGTCGTCATCGCAGGATGACTGTAAGATCTTCACGGTAGGTGGGGTGAAGTTCCTGGAGCAGACTGGGGGAGAGCTGATGGTCATGAGGGTTGTTGGCCTCCCTGAGCTCTGTGCGCCCTCCCTCTTGCCCCCACGTTCCTGGCCCGGGTCCCCAAGCATGCTGGGTGTTCCCACCCACCCCCTCACCCCCTGCCCGCTCTGCCAGCCCTCAGCCTGGCACTCCTGGGAACTGTGGTCTCTGAGCTTGGCCCTCTCTTACCGCCAAAGGTTTTGTTGACCTCTTTGTCTGCGGACGATGGAGTGTGCACCACATGGCAGGTGAACGTCTCCTTGGCCCACGCACCCGAGACGGTCAGCAAGCTGATGGTGGCATAGTGACCGGAGGGCGTGAAGGTGGTGGCTGGTAAGGTCATAGTGCTTCTGTTGAGGGAGCCTGCGTCCCAGGTCACCATCACCGGCTCCGGGAAGTAGCCCGTGGCCAGGCAGCCCAGGGTCACGGAGGTGGCATTGGAGGCAATGTGTTTGCAGCAGGGGATCAAGGGGAAGACGAAGGGGCTCTGTATGGAGGCTGTGAAGACAGAACCTAGTCAGTGCCAGCCTCGGGCCAGGGCCCATCAGGCCTGGGGGTCTGGATGGAGGAGCTAGGGACCCCGTGGCAGCCCAGGGATCCAGATGGCCAGGGTCATTCTGGGCCTTTATCCCTACAAGCCCCTGGCCCAGGGCACCTCCCAGGGCCGCCGTTCCCCCACCAGAAGCTGTTGCTCAGCCACTATCCTCAGGATGGGCTCAGGAAGGGGGTGCCTCCAGGATGACCCCAGCGTCCCCATCAAGGCCGCTGCAGCGTGGGCATTCAGAAGCAGAGGCACTGGGCCATGCCCCTAGGCTGAAGCCCGGGGACCCCATGGGACATGGAACACCAGAGCCCTCCCCCTTCACACTCTCTCTGGGCTCATGGTGGATGGTCTGCCTGCCCTCCAACCGACTCCCATCCCCCGAGGCTGTGGTCTCAGCTCCTCGGGCTCTCGAGTGCCGAGCCCCCATCTCCCCATCACGGCAGCCCTCCCCTGACCTGCCAGGCGCCCCTGGTGCTCTGCCTACCCTTGACCTCTAGGGGAGGGCGGGAAGACCTGCCCTGATGCCCCGGGCAGTCCCTCCCACAACAGAACCCTGGCCCAGACATTGTTGTCTGCACAGCGTGGCCCTTCGCCCCTGGCCCAGAGCCCCAAGTCGCCAGCCCATCCTGCCCCTGGAGCCCAGTTTAGCTTGGTCTTGAAGTCTGCTCTGGGCACCCTGAAAATCACAGTATCCAGTCCCACTCTGCCCACCGGGACAGCCAAGTTCAGCTGAGACTGGCCCACTGCAGGAGGCACCCTCTGGAGTGCACTCTAGACCAACCTGGCTCAGCCTGGCCCAAGTCAGCCCAGGACCTCCCCTTGCAGGCAGCAAACTCTTATTTCAGTCCAGCCAGCTCAACCATTTTGCTTCTGTCTCAGCTCCTCTTAGTCAGCCAGGTGAGAATGGTCAGTCCAGCTCAATTTAGCCCAGTCCAGTTTAGCTCAGCAAAGCTGGACTTAAAATAGCCACCTTACCCCAACTTCACACAGATGAATACAGTCCAGACCAGCTTAGTCAGCTAAGTCTAGCCTAGCTAGTTAAATCCAGTTATGACCAGCTCAACTAATCCTACTCAGCTCAGCCCAGCCCAGCCGAACTCCGCTTAGCTCAGGCCAGGCCAGCCCAGCTGAATACAGTTCAGTCCAGCTCAGCCCAGTCCAGCACAGCCCAGTTTAGTTGAGCTCAGCCTGGCCCAGCCCAGCTCATATTAGCCCATCTCAGCTGAAACCAGTTTGGCCCAGCCTAGCCCATCCCAACTCAGTTTAGCCTAGCTCAGCTCAGCCCAGCTTACCCAGTCCAGCCCAGCAGCCCAATTCAGCCCAGCCCACCTAGGTTCAGCTCTGCTCAGTTCAGCCCAGCCAAGATCAGCTTATCCCAGCAGAACCCAGTTTAGATCACCCCAGCCCAATTCAGTTCAATAATCTAGGCCCAACTCACTCCAGCTTCTCTTGCCCTGTCCATCTCAGGTCACTCACCCAGCCTAGCCCTCCCCAGTTCAACCCAATTTAGCTCAACCCAGCTTAGTCAGCCCAATCAGCTAAGCTTGGCTCAGGTCTGTCCAGCTCAGCCCAGCTCCATCCACCTCAGCCCAGTTGGCCTGGCCCAGACAAACCCTGTTTAGGCCAGGCCAGCCCAGTCCATGTGAACTCAGCTGAACCCAGCTCAGGTCAGCCCAGTTAAGTTAACCTCAACCTGACCCAGCCCAGCCCATATTAGCACATCTCAGCTGAACTCAGTTTAGCCCAGCCCAACCTAGGCCAGCTGAACCCAGGTTAGGTTAGCTTAGCCTAGCCTAGCCCAGCCCAGCCTAGCCCAGCTCACCCCAGTCCAACCTAGCTCAGTCCGCTCAGGCTAGCCTAGTTCAGCCCAGCCCAGCCCAGTTCAATTCTGGTCAGTTCAGCCCACCCCAGCCCAACTGAACCCAGGTTAGCACAGCTCGGCTCAGTTCAGTTCACCTTAGCCTGGCCCAGCCCATATGAGCCCAGCTGAACCCAGTTTAGCACAGCTCAGCTCACTTTAGTTCATCTTAGTTGGGCCCAGCCCATGTGAGCCCAGCTGAACCTTGGTTAGCCCAGCCCAGCCCACTCAGGGCTAGCTTGGTTCAGTCCAGTTCCCTTTGGCACAGTTCAGTTCAGCCCAGCTCAGATCAGCTCATCCCAGCTAAACCCTGTTTAGCTCAACTCAGTTCAGCAATCTAAGCCCAGCTCAGTCCAGCTTCTAACCCTGTTCATCTCACAGGTCCCTCACCCAGCCTAGCCCTCCCCAGCTCAACTCAATTCAGCTCAACCCAGCTTAGCCCAACTAGCTAAGCTTGGCTTAGGACAGTCCAGCTCAGCCCAGGTCTTCCAGTCACAGCTCAAGCCAGGCCAGCTCAGCTCCATCTACCTCAGCCCAGTTGGCCCGGCCCAGCCAAATCCAATTTAGGCCAGGCCAGCCCAGCCCATGTGAACTCTGTTGATCCCAGCTCAGCTCATCCCAGTTCAGTTAACCTCAACCTGACCCAGCCCAGCCCATATGAGCACATCTCAGCTGAACCCAGTGTAGCCCAGCCCAGCCCAACCTAGGCCAGCTGAACCCAGGTTAGGTTAGCCCAGCCCAGCCCGCCCCAGTCCAACCTAGCTCAGCCCGCTTGGGCTAGCTTAGTTCAGCCCGGCTGAAACCAGTTTAGCACATCTCAGCTCAGTTCAGTTCACTTTTGCCTGGCCCAGCCCATATGAGCCCAGCTGAACCTAGGTTAGTCCAGCCCAGCCCACTCAGGGCTAGCCTATTTCAGCCCAGCCCTAATCAGCTCATCCCAGCAGAACCCAGTTTAGATCACCCTATCCCAATTCAGTTCAATAATCTAAGCCCAGCTCACTCCAGCTTCTACCCCGTCCATCTCAGGTCACTCACTCAGCCTAGCTTTCCCCAGCTCAACCCAATTTGGCTCAACCCAGCTTAGCCCAACCAGCTAAGCTTGGCTCAGGTCTGTCCAGCTCAGCCCACGTCTTCCAGTCACAGCTCAGGCCCAGCCAGGCCAGCTCAGCTCCGCTCCGCTCCATCCACCTCAGCCCAGTTGGCCTGGCCCAGCCAAACCCAGTTTAGACCAGGCCAGCCCAGCCCATGTGAACTCAATTGAGCCCAGCCCAGGTCAGCCCAGTTCAGTTAACCTCAACCTGACCCAGCCCAGCCCATATTAGCACATCTCAGGTGAACCCAGTTTAGTCCAGCCCAGCCCAATCTAGGCCAGCTGAACCCAGGTTAGGTTGGGTTAGGTTAGCCTAGCCTAGCCCAGCCCAGCTCAGCTCAGCTCAGTTCACCCCAGTCCAACCTAGCTCAGCCCACTCAGGCTAGCCTAGCTCAGCCCAGCTCAGCCCATCCAGGTCCACTTCTGGTCAGTTCAGCACAGCCCAGCTGAACCCAGTTTGGCGCAGCTCAGCTCAGTTCAGTTCACCTTAGCCTGGCCCAGCCCATATGAGCCTAGCTGAACCTAGGTTAGCCCAGCCCAGACCACTCAGGGCTAGCCTGGTTCAGTCCAGTTCACTTTGGCTCAGTTCAGTTCAGCCCAGCTCAGATCAGCTCATCCCAGCTAAACCCAGTTTAGCTCACCCCACCTCAACTCACTTCAGCAATCTAAGCCCAGCTGAGTCCAGCTTCTAACCCTGTCCATCTCAGATCCCTCACTCAGCCTAGCCCTCCACAGGTCAACCCAATTTAGCTTAGCTCAGCTTAGCCTAACCAGCTGAGCTTGGCTCAGGTCTGTCCAGCTCAACCCAGCTCAGCTCAGCCCTTCCAATCACAGCTTAGTCCAGTTCAGCTTGACTCAGCCCAGCTGAACCCAGTTTAGTCTAACCCAACACAGTTCAGCTGAACCCAATTGAGCCCAGCCCAGCTTAGTCCACTCAGGTGAGCCTAGTTTAGCCCAGTTCACTTTGGCACAGTTCAGCCCAGCCCAGCTCATCCCAGCTGAACTCACTTAGATCACCCCAGCCCAATTTAGTTCAATAATTTAAGCCCTGCTCACTCCAGCTTTTAACCCTGTCCATCATCAGGTCTCTCATCCAGCCTAGCCCTCCTCAGCTCAATCCAATTTAGCTCAGTCCAACTTAGCCTAACCAGCTAAGCTTGGCTCAGGTCTATTCAGCTCAGCTCAGCCCGGCTCAGTGCAGCCCTGCTAAGCCCAGGCCAGGTCAGGTAAGCTCAACAGGTAATACTCTAGCTTGGTGTCATTCAGTCCAGATAGTCCACGAACACCCCTTTTATCCTAAGTAGAGAACTGTAGCTTGTCCCTACTCCTGTGTCGGCCCAGCTTATTTCAACCAAGTCCTGCCGAGTCCAGGTCAGCCTAATTTAGCTTAACCCAATCCTGGACCACTCAGTGCAGGCCACCTCAGCTCAGCCTGATTTTGCCCTGCCCCCCAGATAAGTCCAGCTCAGCCCAGCTCAGTCCACCTTAGGGCTTAGAATAACCCAGCTCAAACCTGGCTCAACTGAGGGTAGATCATTTCACTCTACCCAGTCCACTCACTCAACTCAGCTAAACCCACCTGGCCCAGGCCAGCCCCGATCGCCCTGGCTCAGTACAGCTCAGCTTGGCCAGCCTATCCTCTAAAGGGACAGGGTAGCCCTCTCAGCCCACCCAGCTTGCCTCAGCTCAGTATGTTCTGCCTGTCTAGTCCACTCAGCCAAGCCCCATTCAGTCCCTGTCTGTCTAGTCCACTCAGCCAAGCCCCGTTCAGTCCATCCAGCTCAGACTTGCCCAGATCTGCCAGTTGTGCAGTGCAGCTCAGGACAGATCCCTGCTGCCGCCTACCCACCCTCCCTCCCGGCTCTGGGTTAGCTATCCCTGTCCTGGGGGTGGCAGTCTGCACCCAGCCTAGCCTTGCCCAGTGTGGGGCCTCTGACCTTTTTAGTCTTGGGCCCAGCTCTGTCCCAGCCAAGATTCCCAGCCCCTTGCCTTCTCCAGGTCGGTGTTAGGCTGTTTCTAGCTTTCCTGTGTCCCCATGCAGGGAAGGGGTGCCTAGAGTCCATGCAGTGACCAAGAAGCTTGGTTTATGCTGTGAGGGTGGCCCAGGAGTCCCCTCCCTGTCAGGGGCCCAGGCAGCTTCTCCCTCACTGCTGCCTGGGCCAGCCCCTCGATTGGGGTTCCCTGTGGCCTGGGATACCTGAAGTGCCGGGTCCTCCATTTGGTGCCTGTGGCTGGTATGGCCCATCTGGCTCCCTGTCGCGTTCCTGGATAGCTCCCAGATGATCAGTAACCATGGTGGTTATTTTTATGCCAGGCAATGGAGCCTGGGTAGGGGGAGCTCTGCCTCAGTGCTTTCAGCTAAAAATGGGGTGGGAACCCCCGGAGGCCCGGGCCGCCCTGGAAATTCCCTTTTCTCTCTGTTCTTGGGAAGTCGATTGAGCAACAGTGGGGGCTCAGGTGAGGCTCCTTTACTACGGACGCACACCGAGTGCTGGGGGAGGTTCTCTGCCCTCTCAGCCCCCACCCTGGGGCCCCTGCCCAGCTCCCAGACTGTCACTCTTGATGCATGCCTGGGCTTGGTGGTGCCGGTCAGCAAACTCAGGGTCCCGCTGCCTGGGAAAGGGAGAGGGTACTGGGCAATGCCACCTCTGCTCCCACAAAAGCCTTGTGAAGAAAGGATGGGGGCTCTTTTGTGCAGGAGAATGAGGCGCACTAAGGTGAACTCAAGGGCCGCGTGTCCAAGGTGTGCGTGCAGGGCTTCCTGATGGCCACAGCCCTTGTCCCCATGACCCGCTTGGAGCTGGCACCCTGCACGGTGGCCTCACCTTGTACTCACTCCCAGGTCACCGTCCTGCAGCCGGGGGTCCCCAGCTGGGCTGCTCCTCAAGGCAAGCACACGAAGGCGGGGGCCTGGCCACGGGCTGGCAGGGAGCTGGGCGGAGGTGGCTGGTGGCTCTGCAAGGTCCCTGCAGCTGCTGGAGGCTGGGGATGCCATGCCCCATCTATGCCGTGGATGGGTGTGGGCACATGAAGGCTGGGCTCGGACTCAGTGGTCTTCCTGGAGGCGCCCATGGCATTTGTCCCTGGTTGCAGCCCTGAGCGAGATGATTTCCTTCACACCGTTGGCCTGCCTGTCCCCCGGAGGCCAGCATGCGTGGAGTGGCCACCGGGGAGGGGTGGGGTGTATAGAACCTTTGGGGAGGGAGACACTGGGACCCTGCCCCCAGGACCCCGGGTTCCCAGGGCTGGTGGTCCTGTGGAGGGAGAGGGGCTGTCAGGCCTGGCACCCTCAGAGGGATGTTCAGCACGTGTGGAAGACCCTGGAAGGGCTGTTGGCTGCCAGAGCCCTGGAGGGCTATGATGTGAGGCTCAGGGAATCCAGGCTGGGTGTGAGTGTCCTGTTCCCAGGCTGTCCAAGGCCCCCATGCCCTGCTCGTGGCCCTGGGGAAAGGTGCCGTGTGGGAGGGTGAGGAGGAAACGCTGAGTTCCCTGGAAGGACCCATGATTCTGAGAAACCACAGCAGGGGTGGCGAGCCTCCGGCCCCCTCCGGCCCCAGTGAGGCTGTGTGCACTGTGTGGGTGTGGCTGGGGCTCCACTTGCCCCCCCATCTACCTGCTAATTTTCCCCAGGCTGTGGGCATTTGGGGCAGGGGCCTCAGTGAGACCCTCCTGGCCTGCTCTCTCCCAGTTCTATCCAATGCCCCAAGCTGTGCTAGGCTGCAAGGGCTGGGCAGAGTGGGTCCCCAGGAAGGAGGATGGCATCCCAGCTGGGGCTCCATCTCTGGCGCCTGCCAGCCTTGAGATCCCCAGGTTCTGTGTCTCCCTCTTGGGGCCCACCAGGCCTGCTCAGCTCCGAGCCCCATGTCCGTTCTCACCCTGCTCTGCTTTTCCTTGGTGCAGTGGCCCTGCCCTGGCCTCCAGAAATTGCCTTTGCCCCCACCTCTTCCTGTGTGAGGGGCCGGCCTGTTCCTCTCCTGCCCAGCATGTGCCCACCTAGGCCCAACAGGCACAGTGCCCCAGCCCCTCCTGCCCTCTTCTGGCCTTCATGCCCAGCCAGTGGCCTGGGCCTTTGCCAAGGCCTTGGTCTGTGTCCAGCTGCCGCTCCTGTGGCCCCACAGTGCTGTGCCTTCCCCTCAGTGACGGGGGTAGACTTTGACTAGAGTGGGCTGTGTCTCAGCTGTACACACTGTGTGTGTGTGTGTGCTGGGGTGTGTGTGTGTGTGCTGGGGTGTGTGCAGGTATGCTTGTCGGGGCACGGGGAGAGTCTGCCCTCCTGCCCCAGGCCTGGAATGGCCCTACCAGGGTGGGTGGGGGCAGCGTGTGTGAGGACAGTGCAGCTTTAGACATCTGTGTGTGTCTGGTGGGGGCGGGAGGACATGGTGTGGCATGAGTCTCGGGTTCCCCATCTCCATCCAGCTGCTTCCGGATGGCCGCACTCCTCAGGGTGCAGAGCAGCCTGGGGGGTCAGGAGGCTGTCAGGACACTGGAGTCAAGCATTGGCAGGGATGGGGGTGGGCTGGACAGGCAGCGTGGCCAGGGGGCTTTGAGCCAGGGCAGTGAACCACCCCTCAATTATTTTAAGTTTTGAAAGTCATATTTATTCAAGTGTAGTTTATATGCAGTATAATACATCCTGTTACATGTGAGTTTCAACAAATGCAGAGTCATGCAACCACCACTGTAATGCAGATAAACAGTTGTAGGAAGATGTAGAATCTCTCCGAAAATTCCACCAGCCCCTTTGCAAACAACGCCTTCCTGATCACCAGGAATCCATTGATCTGCTTTCTGTCAGAAGACTCTGACTGCATCATCCAAATGATCTATTATGGAAAATGTTATAAGCATCCAAAACACACAAAACCGTTTTAAAAAGTGAGATATTTTAAAAGTTTTCTTTAGCATACAAACAAAATGAAGGCACCTTCCCATTTTACTACAGACGTGCAGATATTTTTCTTGGTGCATAGAGATAAGGCAGAATTAGAATAAACACGTTCTAAAACTGACCTCCGGAAGAACTAGTCTTAGTCATTTCTTTGGCGTATGTGAATCAAGATTAGGGTTTGGTCTTTGATGTCAGCACTGTGTCAAAGATCAGATAGAAAATACAAATGGAGGGGCCCCTTTCTGAGGCCAGGCCCCACTGTCAGGGCATATGTGGTGACCAGGGGCCAACACCTGCTGAGGCTAACGGGCTACTCTGAGGAGGGCGAGTTTGCAGCTGCCTCTTGGACCCTTTGTTCAGGACCAGGACATGTGTGGCTGGGCAGCAGCCTTCAGACCCCCGCAGGCTGGTGCCCGGTGCCCACAGCCCTCTGTGGGGTTGTCAGGCCCCTGCACCCATGGTGGGGTGCTGGGCTCCAGAGTTCCCTGGGACCAGCTGACCTCTTGTCCTTGGTTTTGGCCCGAATGCAAGTCCCTTGTCTCCTCCGAGTAACTTCCTTTCCCCAGGGCTGTCCAGGCCCCACTGCCGCCTGCTCCTTCCCAGGGCCTCCTGCAAGTCCCGATGCTGACACTTCTTTGTCCACCTAGTTTAAACTGTGGCCGCCGCCTCCAGCTCTGTGTCTGCCTCCCAGCGAGGGAGCCGTGGTTGACGATCTCATGAGTGTCTGCCCTTCTGAAGGGTACAGTGTGGAGTCTCGTCGGTCTCACTTAAATGCCTAAGCACCTCTTCAGAAACCAGGGAGTCATCTGGGTTTCTCCATCTTTTCTCATCATGTTTTCTAAAGTTTTTCGTGGCAATTTCCTGGCAATTTGCAAGACAGGATTTTTTGGTTGCCAACTTCTGATTAGCTTTAAACTTGCCACGATCTCCCAGGTCATCCAGTCTATTGATGATGCTCATTACATTCTTCCTGATTTCCATGTGGTCAAATTCAATAGTTATTTACCCCAGGCTTGTATTTTGGAGGCTAGAGAACTCTGTTACCAGCTATATCTATGCTGTGGCTGCTGTAACAAAATATCACAAATGTGGCTTAAAACAATTTTTTTCAGTTTTGGAAGTCAGGAGTCTGAGATCAAGGTGTTGGTGGCTGTCTCTGAGTGCTCCAGGGGAGGACCCTCCATCTCTTCCAGCTTCCTGTGGTGAAATGGTTTGGATGCATGTGCCTCTAAATTTCATGTTGAGATGTGATGCCCAGTGTTGGAGGTGGGGCCTTGTGGGAGGTGATTAGATCACAGGGCTGGACCCCTCATAAATGGTTTAGCACCATCCCCCAGGTGATGAGTGAGTTCTCCCTCAGTTAGTCCATGCGGCAACTGGTTGTTTAAAAGTCTGGGACATGCCACTTCTCTTTTACTCCCTCTTGCCATGTGACATGCCTGCTCCCACTTCGCCTTCTGCCGTGATTGCAATCTCCCTGAGGCCTTGAAGCAGATGCCGGGGCCATGTTTCTGGAATGGCCTGCAGAACTGTGAGCTAATTAAACCTCCTTTCCTTCCTTCTCTTCTCCCTACCCTGCCCTTCCCTTCTTTTTGAGACAAGTTCTCACTATGTTGCCCAGGGTGGTCTCAAACTTCTGAGCTCAGGTGATCCTCCTGCTTTGGCCTCCCAAAATGCTGGGATTACAGGTATGAGCCACAGTGCCTGGCGCAAACCTCTTTTCTTTATAAATTACCAGCCTCACATATTTTTTTTTTCTTCTAATAACACAAACTAACACAGAAAATTGGTATTGAGGAGTGGAACATTGCTATAAAGATTCCTGAAAATGTGGAAGCAGCTTTGGAATTAGGTAACAGGCAGAGAGGTTAGAAGAATTTGGAGGACTCAGAAGACAGGAAGATGAGGGAAAGTTTGGAATTTCTTAGAGACTGATTACATGGTTATCACCAAAATGCTGATAGACATATGGACTGCGAAAGCCAGGCTGATGAAATCTCGGATGGAAATGAGGAAGTTATTGGGAACTGGGGTAAGGGTCACCCTTGTTAAATCCTAAGAAACAACTTGGCTGCATCGTGTTCATGCCCTAGGGATCTGTGGAAGTTTGACCTTAAGAGTGATGACTTAGGGCATCTGGTGGAAGACATTTCTTTTTTCTTTTTTTTTCCTTTTCTTTTTTTTTTTTTTTTGAGACGGAGTCTTGCTCTGTCGCCCGGGCTGGAGTGCAGTGGCCAGATCTCAGCTCACTGCAAGCTCCGCATCCTGGGTTTATGCCATTCTCCTGCCTCAGCCTCCTGAGTAGCTGGGACTACAGGTGCCCACCACCACGCCCAGCTAGTTTTTTGTATTTTTTGTAGTAGAGACGGGGTTTCACCGTGTTAGCCAGGATGGTCTCGATCTCCTGACCTTGTGATCTGCCCGTCTCGGCCTCCCAAAGTGCTGGGATTACAGGCGTGAGCCACCGTGCCTGGCCGGTGGAAGACGTTTCTAAGCAGACATTTCTAAGAGGTGACCTGGTTGCTTCTAACAGTCTATGATAAGATGTGGGAGCAAAGAAATAACTTAAAGTTGGAACTTATATTTAAAAGGTGTAAACGAAAAAATAAAATGCTAATCCAAGGGGATTCCAAAGAAACCTGAAAAACCAGTTCAGGCCATGACAGGAAGGGGAGGAGTTGGAGGTACCTCACTATAACCTCCCCCTTTTGGAATTTAGGCTCAGCTGACCAGTATTAACATTAAAACAAGGAGCTTAAGACTGACAAAGCAGACTCCTTGTAGCAATAAGATATCAAATTCTAATCTCACTCTGGTATAGCATCACATGACAGGTGGCAGGCATGGAAGAACATTAAAGTATTTTATCCCAGAATCTATTTCTCTGACACATTTTGGAATGGCCCTGCAAAGCTGTCTCTTGTGGAGGAAATTTATATCCTGTAGAGAATCTTCTTCCCTTTTCAGACCTCTTCCTGATTCAGGAGATATTTATTTGAGTCTGGCACCTTTTAGGGTCTGATAAGAGACATTTACCATCTCTTCTCTCTGAAACCTGGAGGCTTCATCTACATAAGAAGAACCTTGGCTTCCACAACCCCCTTTATCTTAAGCTTTGCTTTTTGCTGACTTCAACTTTTTAGGTAACAACTTTTCCAGCCAATTGCCAATCAGAAAATCTTCAAATCCACCTGTGATTTGGAATTCCCCACTTTGAATTGTTCTGCCATTCCAAACCAAACCAATGTATACTTTACATGTATTGATTGATGTCTTATGTCTCCCTAAAACATAAAACCAATCTGTAACCCAACCACCTTGCACACATGTTCTCAGGACCTTTTGAGGCTGTGCCATAGTTCATGGCTCTCACATTTGGCTCAGAATAAATCTTTTCAAGTGTTTTATAGAATTTGTCTTTTTTCATCAAGAAAGGGAAGCAGAGCATAAAAAATTTGGAAAATTCACATCCTGGCCATGTGATAGAAAAGAAAAAGGTATTTTCAGGAGAGAAATATAAGCAGGCTGTACCACTTGGTAGAGATTAGCATAACTAAAAGGGAGCTAAGAGCTCATATCCAGAACAAAGGGAAAAAGGCCTTGAAGGGCATTTCAGAAATCTCTGAGGTGGTCTTTCCCATCACAGTCCCAGAGGCCAAGGAGGAAAGAATGGTTTTTTGGGCCATGCTCATGGCCACCACTGCCCTGTGCAGCCTTGGGACACTGCTCTCCACATCCTGGCTGCTCTGGCTCTAGCCTTGGCTCAAAGGGCCCCAAGTATAGCTTAGGCTGCTGCTTTGGAGAGTGCAAGCCACTATAAGCCTTGGCAACTTCCACCTGGTGTTAAGCCTGTAGGCCCCCAGAATGCAAGAGTGAAAGAGGCTTGGCATCTTCTCTCTTGGTTTCAGAAATGTATGAGAAAGTGTTGGTGCCCAGACAGAAGCCTACCAACAGCATGGAGCCCTCACAGAGAACCTCTACTAGAGCAGTGCCAAAGGGAAATGTGGAGTTGAACCCCCATATAATGTCCTGACCAGGGCACTGCCTAGTGGAGCTGTGTGAAGGGGGCCACTGTCCTCAGACCCCAGAATGGTAGATCCACTGGCAGCTTGCACCCTGAATCTGGAAAAGCCACAGGCACTCAACTTTATCCTGTCAGAGAAGCCACAGGGGTGGAGTTGTCCAAGGTCTTGGGAGCCCACCCCTTGCACCAGTGTTCCCTGGATATGGGCCATGAAGTCAAAGGAGATTACCTTGGAGCTTTAAGAGTTAATGACTGCCCTGCTGAATTTCTGACCTGTATGGGGCATGTAGATCCTTTCTTTTTGCCAACTTCTCCCTTTTGGAATGGGCATGTTTACCCGAATGTCTGCACACTCATTGTATTTTGGGAGTCAATAATTTGTCTTTGATTTCATATGCTGATAGGTGGAAGGGAGTCATCTTCAGATGAGTCTTGGGACTTGGGAAATTTGGGTTGATTCTGGAATCAGGTAAGACTTTGGGGGACTGTTGAGAAGGCATGATTGTATTTTGCAATGTGAGAAGGATATGAGATTTGGGGGGCCAGGGGTTGAAGGATATGATTTATATATTTGTCCCCTCCAAATCTCATGTTGCAATATGATTCCCAGTGTTGGAGGTGGGGCCCGGTAGGTGATTAGATCATGAGGGCCGATCCCTCATGAATGATTTAACATCATCCCCTTGGTGATGAGTGAGTTTTCCCCCAGTTAGTTCACACACAATCTAGTTGTTTAAGTCTGAGGCCCCCCCTCAGCCTCTTGCTCCCATTCTTGCCATGTGACATACCTGCTCTCCCTTCACCTTTTGTGATGATTGTAAGTTTCCTGAGGCCCTCACCAGAAGCAGATGCTGGTGCCAGGCTTCCTATGCAGCCTGCAGAACTGTGAGCCAATTCAACCTCTTTCCTTTATAAGTTACCCAGCCTCATGTATTCCTTTACAGTAATGCAAATGGAAAAACACAGGTGGCTCCTGACACCCCTCATCTTCTCTTTTGTCATTGTATGGCTTACCTCCATGTGTATCTATGTCCTGTCCTCTTATGAGGGCACCAGTCTTTGGACTTGGGACCCATCTAAAATTTAGTATATCATCTCAAGTCCTTAACCTAATTGGTGAAGACCCTATTTCCAAATAAGGTCACATTCTGAGGTTCCAGGTGGGCATATATTTGGCCAGGGAGATGCTATCAGCCCACCACACCAGCCTAGGCTGGTACATTTGCATATAGCTTAGGGTTGACCTTTCCCATGGAAATATCACATCTCCCTCTGGACTTCAGTTTCACATGCTTTAGAATGCTTCACCTTGTCCAGCAGGAAGAGTCTCTTTTCATTTTTTAGCATTTTTCTCTCTCTCCTTTGGATTGGGTTAAAAAGAATTGATATATTCTATTGATGCATCTTTAAGTTCTCAGTTCCGTCTGTGTCTTCTCCAATCTGTTATTAAACTTGAGTAATGTTTTTCTCTTTCTTTTCTTTTTTAATAAAATAGAGATGGGGTTTCACCATGTTGCCCAACCTGGTCTCAAACTCCTGAGATTAAGTTATCCTTCCTTGTTGGCCTCCCAAAGTGCTAGGATTACAGGCATGAGCCACTGTGCCTGGCCAAATGATGTTTTTCATTTCAGAATCGTACTTTTAGTTCTAGAATTTTCATTGGGTTCTTGTAAATATTTTCAGTTTTTTAGAGATACCTCATCTAATCATTCATTATAACTGTATTTTCCTTTAAGTCTTTGAACATATTTCCCATAACTTCTTTAAAGTCCTTGTCTGATAACTGAGTCTGCATCTAGGTCATCTTGGCATTGATCTCCACTGACCCCTTTTTCTTTTGACTATGGATCACCTTTCCATATTTCTTTGCATACATGGTAATTTTGGATGTGCTCCTTGTGTTGTCGATAATGTGGTACAGATTATGGGTTTTTCATTCTTCCTTAACAGGGCATCGATTGTTTTTTTCAATGTTAGGAAGCAGTTAGCTTGAGTTGACTCGAACTCCAAAGTCTGTCTGCCTGGCAGTTGTCAGTAGCTGGAATCTCAGTTCTCTCAACCTTACAAGTGTTGTTTTCTGCTGGGCCCTTTGGAGTTTTCCCTACCCACGCACACCTAAGGGATCAGCCAGAGGTTTCCGTGGAGTTTACCTGCAGATTGTGGGGTTTCCCTTTGGTGACCTTTTCCTTTATGGACATCTTCTCTTCATTTCCAGCTGCTCTGAAAATGCAGCCCTGCATCCCAATCCTCAGCAGGAGGGCTGCAGTTTCCTGCTTGAACTCTAGCTGCACGTGTTACATGCACTGGGGTGTGACTTCAGACAAATATTTCAAGGAATAATCCTTACTGGTGTTTGCCTACTTTTGCTCATGTTCCAGTGCTTGCAATTGGTGTGTGTGTGTTGTGTGTGCTTACAGTTTTTCCAGTGTTTATAATTGCCATCTGCCGAAGGGCTGGTCTGATATTAGCTGCTCCAGCATTATTGGAATCAGAACAACTTTCTCTCATGTGGTTTTTCGTTTTCATTTCCCTGTTGACTAGTGTGGTTCAACATCTTTTCATACATTTAGTGGCTATTTGGATAGCTTCTGTAAAACATCTGTTCACGTCTCTTTCCTATTCCTCTGTTGAATTACTTGATTTTTTCTCATTGGTTTACAGGGGTCTTCTCTATATTATGGATGTGTTTCTGTCAGTCAGTTATATATGTTTATGGGAAACATTGAGAAAAACTGAAATGGACCAAAAGATTACTAGGTGCCTTCAATGGAAAGCAAGGCATCGTGTTATACACTCTTCTAGGCTATTTCATTCTATGGAGCTCTGCATCTTTCATTTTCTTTGAACTATTTTACAACTCTATAAGCCAGGAGTCCCCAACCCCTGGGTCATGCACTGGAACCGGTTCGTGGCCTGTTAGGACCTGGGCCACATAGCAGGAGGAGAGGGGTGAGTGAGCATTACTGTCTGAGCTCCACCTCCTGTCAGATCAGTGGCAGTATTAGATTATCATAGCAGCGAACACTATTGCAAACTGCAGATTCATGTGATCTACGTTGTACACTCCTTATGAGACCCTAATGCCTAATGATGTGAGATGAAACAGCTTTGTCCCCAAGCCATCCCCCGATCCTGGTCTGTGGAAAAATTGTCGTCCATGGAACCGGTTCCTGGTGCCAAAATGTTGGGGACCACTGCTCGAAGCTGTAGATAATTGATAGCGATGCAAAAACTCTTTGAATTGGTAGAAGTTCAAGTTCTCGTCTTTGGAAGGACAATGGATTCCTCCTCACCTCCCAGGGAAAAGGCCAGTTTTGCATCTATGAACTCCGTATAGCATTCCTGAATCAATTATGTCAGTGTAGTACTTTGAATTCCACTTTGAACTGGTTGTAACACCTTAATTAATGAGATAAAGAACACCTCTGAAATGTGTCATCATATGTTTATGTGAGTCATGATCCTCATATTTTAAAAAAATGATCTTTTATCTCGTTGAGATTTCTTCTCCCCCATGGCCTCACCCAGCCTCAGTATCCAGGAAGCTTAGTGTTCTGTGGCCCCGGAGGGCGGGAGACCAGGTGTTGATGAGCAGATCTGAGGTTGGCCACAACTTTTCCCCACAGCTCTGCTTCAAAGAGTGCCCTGGGAACGCCGCCCAACCCCACACCTGTCCTGTTGGCCGAGGCGAGCTCCATGCCATGTGACATCTCTGCTGGTGACCACCTGGTGAGTATGTGTTGAATAGAGAACTGTGCAGCCCCTCCACAGAGCTTCCAGGGCTTCTGTGCTCTCCAAACCTGTCTGGGCTCAAGGGACCTTCTCAGGGTGTGATGTGTTGGTGGCTGTGTTGAGCCCCTGTCCCTGAGGATAGGACTCAGGCAAGGACAAAGCTTTGGACTCAGAGGTGGTGTGGGGTGAGTGAAAGGAACAGGAGCTTTGGAGTCAGAAATGCGGGTTCCAGCCTGGCATTGTCCCCATGAGCACGGGCTGCAGCCTCACCAAGGCCTCAGTTTCTGTAGTAGTAAGAGAGTGTCAGAGACTGCAGCATGCATTTGAAAAGTGTCCAGGGATGGCAGGGGTCTGCGTGTGGACCAGCTCTCCTGAATACTGAGGGCATGACCTTGACCATTGTGAAAGCAAAGTAAAATCTCAGGAACCCAAACTCACCATGCCAAAAAGAAAAGTTGAGCTGGGAAGCTGAGTCATGGGAAGAAAAAAAGAAAAAGAAAACACAAAAGTCATGCCTTGCCTTTTGTTTCTTTTTTTTTTTTTTATTTAAGTTCTAGGGTACATGCGCACAACGTGCAGGTTTATTGCATATGTATACACATGCCATGTTGGTGTGCTGCATCCATTAACTCATCATTTACATTAGGTATATCTCCTAATGCTATCCCTCGACCCTCCTCCCCATAATAGGCCCCGGTGTGTGATCTTCTCCTTCCTGTGTCCAAGTGATCTCATTGTTCAATTCCCACCTATGAGTGAGAACATGCGGTGTTTGCTTTTCTGTTCTTGTGATAGTTTGCTGAGAATGATGGTTTCCAGCTGCATCCATGTCCCTACAAAGGACATGAACTCATCCTGTTTTATGGCTGCATAGTATTCCATGGTGTATATGTGCCACATTTTCTTAATCCAGTCTGTCACTGATGGATATCTGGGTTGATTCCAAGTCTTTGCTATTGTGAATAGTGCCGCAATAAACATACGTGTGCATGTGTCTTTATAGTAGCATGATTTATAATCCTTCAGGTATATCCCCAGTAATGGGATGGCTGGGTCAAATGGTATTTCTAGTTTTAGATCCTTGAGGAATCGCCACACTGTTTTCCAAACTGCCATCAGAGAATACTATAAACACTTCTACGCAAATAAACTAGAAAACCTAGAAGAAATGGATAAATTCCTGGACACTTACACTCTCCCAAGACTAAACCAGGAAGAAGTTGAATCCCCGAATAGACCAGTAGCAGGCTCTGAAATTGAGGCAATAATTAATAGCCTACCAATCAAAAAAAGTCCAGGACCAGACGGATTCACAGCCAAATTCTGCCAGAGGTACAAGGAGGAGCTGGTAGCATTCCTTCTGAAACTATTCCAATCAATAGAAAAAGAGGGAATCCTCCCTAACTCATTTTATGAGGCCAACATCATCCTGATACCAAAGCCTGGCAGAGACACAACAAAAAAAGAGAATTTTAGACCAATATCCTTTTGTTTCTAAACTGATAGCAGCAGCATGTAGGCTGGGTCTCCCCAGGTGGCCTCCCTCAGCCTGACAATATAAATTAACAGCCCGGTCTTCATGACGTGGGACAAAAGGAGACAAGACATCGTCCTTCCCGCCCCTGAGACGAACGCATATTTGACGTCTTCTACTCTGTTTATTTTCTTATCCAGTGGAGATTTACTGAGCACAAGGCGAACGAGTAATTGCTTCCTCCACCCCTCCTTTTCATGCAACGTGGGGGCTCAGTGAGCTCTAATCAAAGCCTCACAAGAATGTGACCCTCCCCTCCTGATTTTTTCTCCCTTATCTTTCCCCTCCTCCAGCTTTTCCCCTTTTCAATATTGAAGCAGGACACAGTGTGACTCCACCTGGGGTCAGGTGTGGTGTGGTCCACGTGGACAGCTAGGAAGGTGGTCCCTGACTGTGGTGGTCCGCGTTTCCTGGGAGACAGCCAGACGTGGGTGCTGAGGGGAAGAGGCCGGTGCAGTCGCAGGACGGGAGAGAGCATGTCCATTGTGCTGAGCGGGCTGGGAGGGATCCACAGAGAAGACGGTGTGGCTCAGCAGCCAGCACTGGGGACGGGAACGTGGGTGGAGGGCCTGGCACATGGAGCGGCTCCAGATGTGAGGCTGTGACCTGCCTGGGGAGCCCGTGCCTGAGTTTGCAGGGTGAGTGCTGGAGTCGCACAGGCTTGTGTCCCTGTGCGAGGCCTGTGTTGAGTACACGTTTGTGTCACGTGGCTCCCATGCATGGCAGGCATTGTCACGTGGCCCCCACGCGTGGAGTGCCATGCCAGACTGGGCGTTCTGTCTCCTCGAGGCCCAGCCCTGCCATGTTAGCAGGGATCTTGGCCATGGGAGTGGTGAGCACAGGTGTGGCCGTGCCGGGCCTCGCTGGCTGGGCTCGGTCGGGACCCCACACCCCTTGCTGGGTGTGGGTAGCAGAGGGGCCGAGGTGCCCTCTGGGAGGTGGTTGGGCAGGGGCAGGGTCGGGAGCGTGTTGGGAGACGGGGGTTCAGCTAGGCTCCTTCCCTGTGCAGGGGCTCAGCTGAAACCTGGGCTCTCACTCCCCTCACCTCTGCCTCCCCAGCATCCTCTCTCTGCCCCTCTCTTCAGCCTGCCTCGGGCCTTGCTCTGGGACCCCTGCTGAGAGGACAGGAGGCGCTTCAGCAGCACCCTGTGCTGGGCGGACGCTGAGGTCACAGCCTCGCTCTGTGTCCCCTCACAAGGCCACGTGGTGGCAGGTCCTTCCTCCAGTCTAACCAGAGTCCTGCTTGCTGCTCTGCAAGCCCACTTGGGTCCCGTGGGGCAGGGGCACCTGGCAGGGTGGGCTTCGTGGATTCAAGGGCCACCGATTCCTCCAGGTCAACATGCTCAGATGGTTCCATTCTCCCCCTTCCCTCGGCCACAGGGACCTCTGTATCTTGGGCTGACCACAAATGTCAACACAAGAGTCACACCAGGAATGTCACACCATGTCACATGTCGCACATCACACTATGTCACACCAGGGATGTCACGCCACATCCCACCATGGAAATCATCACACTGGGGATGTCGTACCCTGTCACACCCCATCATGCCACATCACACCATCTCCCACTACATCACATCACACCAAGGATGTGACACCCTGTCACAGCACATCTCACGTCACATCATGTCACACCACACCCCATCACACCCCATCACACGAGAGATGTCACATCCCATTACACCACATCACATTACGTCACACCATATCAAGCTATATCATACTCCATCACACCAGGGATGTCGCACCACAGCACATTGTCACACCGTAACATACCACTTCGAATTATGTCACACCACATCACACCCCATCACAACATATCACATTACACCACATCAGCTACATCATACCCCATCACACCAGGGATGTTATGCCACATCACATATGTCACACCACATCACACCACATCACACCAGGGAGGCACACTCATCACATTGTCACACCATGTCACAACACATACCCCATCACACCAGGGATGTCACACCCTGTCACACCACATCATACTCTATCACACCAGGGATGTCACACCCTGTCACACCATATCACATTGCATCACATTACGTCACACCACATCATACCCCATCACACCAGAGATGTCACACCCCATCACACCACATCACATGTTACACCACATCACACCCCATCATATCACATCATATCACACCATGTCACATGTCACACCCCATCACACCTCATCACATTCCATCACATTATGTCACACCACATCACACTACATCACACCAGGAGTGTTGCACCCCATCACTCTCCATCACATCACACTGCATCACATTATGTCACACCACATCATACCACATCATACCTTGTCATATCAGGAATGTCACACCACATCACATCACATGTTACACCACATCACACCCCATCATATCACATCATGTCTCACCACGTCACATGTCACACCACATCACACTATATCACCCCTAGTTACACTTCACACCACATTACACCAGGGATGTCACACCCAGTCACAGCACATCACATCATGTCACACCTTACCACATCACACCATGTCATACCCCATCACACCACATCACACCACATCACACCAGGAATGTCACACTCTGTCACACCACATCACATGTCATACCCCATCATACCAGGGATGTCATACTCCATCCCACTGCATCACACCACATCACATCACACCAGGGACATTGCACCACATCACACCACATCACATCACGCCAGGGATGTCATACTCTGTCATACCACATCGTAGCACATCACACCATGTCCTGTCACATCACACCACATTACACCCTGTCACACCACGGACATCACACCACGTCACACCATGTTGTGTTACATCGCAGCATGGATGGCTGGAGGGTGTGCAGGGGTCACCCACAGTGCAGCCTTGCTGGAGAGTTGAGGGAGGGTCCTGGGGCTGGGCATGGTGTTCCTGCAGGAGGGCTGTTCCAGGAGGGCTGGCCCTCTGGAGGATGCTCGGTCCCAGGTGGAAAGGGGCAGGTGGGGCCTGGGTGCCTCAGGGAGGGGCCCAATTTCCCCAGGGAACCTGGTCCAGGCGCCAGGCCCTGAAGGGGGCAGGAGCTGCAGGGAGCATCTGCTTCTTCCCAACTCGGCCTGCTCAGGGCACGGAATGACACAGCGCCCAGCACTGTCCTGGGTTTCCCTTCCTTAGCTTGGCCGGGCCGTCTGTCATCAGAGAGTGGACTGGAGCCCATCCCACCAGAGCACCCGGAGGCCCCGAGGGCCGCCTGAAGGGCAGAGGGTGGAGACCTGTCCAGCAGGGTCCCTGCAGGCTGGCTCGTTCTCTGGGCAAAGCTCTCCTGCATCTCTGGGACGCCATCCTTGGGCTTCGGATAGAGCCGGTGAGGCAGCAGCTGCCCGCCCTGACCCCAGGTGCTGTCTCCCTCACCCCCTCGCGGCTGCAGCAGTGTGTCCTGGGAGTTAAAGGGCTGGGCTTCAGCACCCAGTTGAGGCCAGGCCCCCTGGAGCCCTCTCTAGCGGTGAGGCCTCCCACGGCACCGCAGGGCCTGGAGTCTGGGGATTTCACCCCAACTCTGTGTTTGGTGCAGCTCCTGCTGCTCGATGCCACACCAACGAATCCAACCACTCCCCTTTTCCTGGGTGAGATGGTCTCTCTCCTGCCACAGGAAACTCCGATGGCATTTCCCAGCCCAGCCACCGCAGCCACCTCGGTAACAAGACCATGTCCTTGACTGAGTTCCAGCCAGGCTCCTTGGAGCCTCTCCACTCGGCCTCAGCTTTGGCTCGTAAAGACTTGAGCAGACACTAACAGTGTCTAACAGCTTCTGGTTGCACCCCTAGGCCGACCCCTGCCCCGTCAACATCTGCGTGAGAAAGCTCCGTGCACCAGAACTGACTGACTGCTCCAACCCCGACCTCCCTTTCTCAGGGCGTCTGCTGAAAGGGCTGCAACCACACGTCCTTCTGTCCGTTCCCGATGTCTGTGCATTTCCTGTGACCCAGGAGGGTCTTTCTCGGGACCTGAGAGCCACTCCCTGAAGTGTCCCCATTGGGAAGATGGGGCCGGTGTCTCCAGGCTCTGGGAGGACAGAATCCTGACCTCAACAATGGCCGGCGCGGACACAGCGGGCCCCATCCCAGGGACGCTGACCAGCGCTGGGCAACTTTTCCCTTCCCCGATGCCTGAGCCCCGAGCACCCTCGCTGCTCCCCGTACCGTCTCCCTTTACAAGGCTGTCGCCTCTGCACAGATGGAGGTGAGTTCAGGTCTTGCCGGACTCTTTCTTCTGTTGCAATAGTTATTTCTGTTGAAAATCGGTCCTTGCTACATGACCTAGTGCCCAGCTTTATCTTTGAAAATGTCTGTCTCCACCTCTGCCTCTCCTGCCTGGTCCTTGTTTCTGGCCCAACATGTCTCTTATGGGCTGAATTTTACCCCAGAATGAATCACACCAGGTTTCACCCATACCTGATTAAGGTGATATTTTGATGAGATTTCAGGCTGAGAATTGATGCTGAAAGGGCTAAGTTTGGGGGATGCTGAGATTAGGATGAATGTATTTTTCATGTGAGAAAAACATGAATTTTGGGGGGCCAGAGTATGGACTGTTATGAGTTACATTGTGACCGCTACAAATTCATATATTGAAGTCTTAATCCCTGGCCTCGCAATGTGACTGTATTTGGAGATGGGGTCTTTACAGAGGTCATTACATTCCTATGAGGTGAATCTAATCTGATGTGTGTTCTTCTGAGAAGAGAAGCTTAGGACACGGGCACACAGAGGGATGGCCATGTGAGGACCCAGGGAGGAGACAGTGTGTATAAGCCAAGGAGAGAGGGCTTGAGAGAAACCAGCCCTGCCTGCATCCCCATCTCAGATTCCTGGTCCCTAGGCCTGGGAGGATCCAGGTCTGCGGTGCGAGCCGCCCCTCTGTGGTCCTGAGCTGACTCACACAGATCTGACACCCACCTCTTGATTCTGGAAGGCCCTCTGTGTGGCTCTGCCTGGCCAGTCTGAGCCAGCTCCCAGGCCCCAACCCAGCTTGTCCTGGAAGCCCTGCCCCATGCAGAGTGACCAGGGCAGGCAGCACCGTGCCCAGCAGGAGGAGAAACTGCATCCACGTAGGCAAGAGGAGAAGCCCCGGGGGTCCATGTAGTGACGGGGCCAGGGAGGGCCGCGTGGGCAGTGCGTGTGGCCGCAGGAGGCGGGGGCCGTGTGCAGGGAGCCCCCGAGGTACAGCTCGACCAGCTGCCTCCTGACTCTGCTTCCCACCGGGCGCAGGACGCGCGTGAACACAGGAAGGCTGCTCCCATCACAAAGTACAAGACTTAAAAAGGATATTTTATTGTCATCAAAAATGAGAAACATTAAAGACAGTTAATGAGCTTTAGAAAATTTAAAAGAAGAGAAAAGCTACCAAAGCTGAAATCGTGGCACCTCCTCCCAGTGAGCCCGGGAGTCCTCCCTGACGGCCGAGGCAGGTGCTTGCCGCGCTCCCGCTCGTGCCTCCCTTCCTGTCTGCAGACTCTGCGTGACATTCACCGAACGGCGTGACGCGGGCAGCAGAGCGTGGGAGCCTCTGTCCAGCAGTCGTGGCCGGCAGCCCCGCTCTCCCCAGGCCGCGGGCACCCTCTTTGCCGTCTCGCCTCCAGCTCATGCCCCAGAGTGGCTGCTTGTTCCTGCTGCACGTGACTTGGGGCTGGACTTAAGCCTCTGTGATGAGTTCCGCCGTGTTCACGCTCCTGGCTCTCCTGGTGTCCCTCCACCTCTCTCCCCGGTGCTCCGGGGCCTCCTCTGTCCCAAGGACCCACCAAGGCTGAGCCTTGCCTGCCTGGGACCTGGTCACCAGGCCTCCTCTGGCAGACCTGTCTGGGCAATGCCCACCCCTTTCTTGGGCTGTCCTCACCCTTGCCCTGTAGGGCTCCTGTAGCGACCACGTGGCCTGGGCTCTTCTCTGAGTGATCTTGGCAGAGTGGAGTGGGTGGGAGGTGGCCGTGTCCTGGGCCTGGTCACTCCTCTCCCAGTGCAGACTCTGGGGCTGGCTGTCCCTGTGGGTCGACTTCCACCCGAGAATCCAGCAGCGTGGGCCGGCAGCCAAGGGGCGGTGCTGGCACCGAGACCCTGTTCCATGGGAGGCTTCTTCCCAGGAGCCGGAGAGCAGCGTGCTTGGCTTGAAATAAGAACAACCTCATTCCTCATGTCTGTTCCCAGGAGTGCCCAGAATGGAGGCGGCTGGCTGCGGGCTGGGAGGAAGGCCGTCTGACTGAGCCTTCGCAGCTCTCCGAAGCCTCCCCAACAGGGCCTGATGGTGCTGTGGCTTCTCTGCCTTGGTGGCTGATGCTCCCACTCACCATGTGGAAAGCACACCTGTGTTCAGGAGGCTGGCGTGGACGGGGTGGCTCCAGGGCCAGCTCCTGCCTGGGTGGGCACCTGGTATGCCGGCCGCTGCCTCCTTTTGTGTGAGCACCTGGCGGGCTGGAGGGCAGGGATGTCCTGCTGAGGGGACAGCTGGCCCCCAGCGCCCTGCATGCACCAAGCAGCGGAGGTTTGGGGTAGACCTGCTATGCACAGGGTCTGGAAGGGGGGCGTGTCTGGTATAGCAGGGTCAGAGGGCAACTGCTAGGCCAGAGAGCCATGGGGTTGAGGGCGGTGAGGTCAGGGGGCACCAGTGGCCTGGGTGGTGGCTAAGCATGGCCCTTGGCTCCTGTGTGGGGTCTGGGTGGCCCTGGATACCCCACAGAGGTTGACCCTAGGGCCCCTGCCCGATCATGTTCCTATAGTCGGGGACGATGGTCTGCTTCAGGTCCACCACCGAGGAGAAGATCCACTTCACCTGTAGGCAAGGCACAGCACAGGAGTGAGTGAGGCCACAGCCCTGCCCCCGAGGCCCACCCATTCCTCAGGCTACTGAGGCCACAGCCCTGCCCCCAGTCCCACCCACCCCTCAGGCCACTGAGACCACAGCCCTGCCCCTGTGTCAACCCACCCCTCAGGCCACTGAGGCCACAGCCCTGCCCCCAGTCCCACCCACCCCTCAGGCCACTGAGGCCACAGCCCTGCCCCCAGTCCCACCCATCCCTCAGACCACCGAGGCCACACTCCTGTCCCTAAGTCCCACCCACCCCTCAGACCACTGAGACCACAGCCCTGCCCCCAGTCCCACCCACCCCTCAGACTGCTGAGACCACAGCCCTGCCCCTAAGTCCCACCCACCCCTCAGGCCACTGAGACCACAGCCCTGCCCCCAGTCCCACCCACCCCTCAGACTGCCGAGGCCACAGCCCTGCCCCTGAGGCCCATCTGCTTTTCAGGCCACCCAGGTGCCAGGGTGTCTACACTGCCTGCCCCCAGGCCTGGACATGGAGAGCAGGGCCAGGGTAGTGACAGCATGTGGGACAACACAGAAGACAGTGTCAGGGACAGGTGGGTACAGCATGGGGGACAGTGTCGGAAAGGTGGGGAGAGTGGGGGACAGTGTCAGAGAGAAGTGGGGAGTGGGGGACAGTGTCAGGGAGAGGTGGGTACAGCATGGGGGACAGTGTCAGGGAGAGGTGGGTACAGCATGGGGGACAGTGTCAGGGAAAGGTGGGGAGAGTGGGGCACAGTGTCAGGGAAAGGGGAGAGTGGGGGACAGTGTCAGGGAGAGGTGGGGAGAGTGTGGGGGACAATGTCGGGGACAGGTAGGGACAGCGTGAGGGACAGTGTCGGGGACAGTGTCAGGGAGAGGTGGGGAGAGTGTGGGGGACAGTGTCGGAGAGGTGGGGAGAGTGTGGGGGACAGTGTCGGAGAGGTGGGGAGAGTGTGGGGAACAGTGTCGGGGAGAGGTGGGGAGAGTGTGGGGGACAGTGTCGGAGAGGTGGGGAGAGTGTGGGGGACAGTGTCAGGGAGAGGTGGGGAGAGTGTGGGGGACAGTGTCAGGGAGAGGTGGGGAGAGTGTGGGGGACAGTGTCGGAGAGGTGGGGAGAGTGGGGGACAGTGTCGGGGAGAGGTGGGGAGAGTGTGGGGGACAGTGTCGGGGAGAGGTGGGGAGAGTGTGGGGGACAGTGTCGGAGAGGTGGGGAGAGTGTGGGGGACAGTGTCGGGGAGAGGTGGGGAGAGTGTGGGGGACAGTGTCGGGGAGAGGTGGGGAGAGTGTGGGGGACAGTGTCGGGGAGAGGTGGGGAGAGTGTGGGGGACAGTGTCGGAGAGGTGGGGAGAGGGGGACAGTGTCAGGGAGAGGTGGGGAGAGAGTGGGGGACAGTGTCAGGGAGAGGTGGGGAGAGGTGGGGAGAGTGTGGGGGACAGTGTCAGGGAGAGGTGGGGAGAGTGTGGGGGACAGTGTCGGAGAGGTGGGGAGAGTGTGGGGAACAGTGTCGGGGAGAGGTGGGGAGAGTGTGGGGGACAGTGTCAGGGAGAGGTGGGGAGAGTGTGGGGGACAGTGTCGGGGAGAGGTGGGGAGAGGTGGGGAGAGTGTGGGGGACAGTGTCGGGGAGAGGTGGGGAGAGTGTGGGGGACAGTGTCGGGGAGAGGTGGGGAGAGTGCGGGGGACAGTGTCGGGGAGAGGTGGGGAGAGGTGGGGAGAGTGTGGGGGACAGTGTCGGGGAGAGGTGGGGAGAGTGTGGGGGACAGTGTCGGGGACAGGTAGGGAGAGCGTGAGGGACAGTGTCGGGGACATTGTCAGGGAGAGGTGGGGAGAGCATGGGGGGACAGCAACAGGGACAGGTGGGGACAGTGTCAGGAATAGGGGACAGGTGGAGACTATGTGGGGGACAGCATGGGGGAGAGCTTTGGGGACAGTGTTGGGGACAGTGTCAGGAATAGGGGACAGCATGTGGGACAGCAAGGGGAAAGGTGGAGACAGTGTGGGGGACAGGTTTGCCTACAGGAGGGGACAGCATGGGGGACAGTGCCAAGGACTGTAGGGGACAGAGTGGGGGACAGTGTCAGGAATGGGGGGGACAGTGTCAGGGACAGGTAGAGACTGGGGGACAGTGTTGGGGACAGATGGGGACAGCATAGGGGACAGTGTCAGGAATGGGGAACAGCATGGGGGACAGTGTCAGGGACATATGGCGAAAGCCTGGGGGACACTGTTGGACAGGTGGGGACAGCGTGGGGGACTGTGCCAGGGACAGTTTGAGAGACTGGGGGACAGTGCCAGGGACAGTTTGTGACAGCATGGGGGACAGTGTCAGGGACAGGTGGAGACAGCCTGGGGGAGAGTGTCAGGGACAGTTTGTGACAGCATGGGGGACAGTATCAGGGACAGGTGGGGACAGCATGGGGGACAGTATCAGGGACAGGTGGGGACAGCATGGGGGACAGTATCAGGGACAGGTGGAGACAGCCTGGGGGACACTGTTGGACAGGTGGGGACTACGTGGGGGACAGTGCCAGGGACAGTTTGAGAGACTGGGGGACAGTGCCAGGGACAGTTTGTGACAGCATGGGGGACAGTGCCAGGGACAGTTTGTGACAGCATGGGGGACAGTGCCAGGGACAGTTTGAGAGACTGGGGGACAGTGTCAGGGACAGTTTGTGACAGCATGGGGGACAGTGTCAGGGACAGCTGGGGACAACGTGCGCCGACCTTGAAGAAGGTGACGGTGGCACTGTAGCACACGCTTAGCAGGAAGAGTGTGATGAAGATGGTGATGGTCGTCCACAGCCCGTCCAGCTCCCCGTCCTGCGCCTCCGCACAGCTCTCCTCCAGTTGCAGCTCTGGACAGGAAGGGGGTGGTCAGTGCCGTGTCCCGCTGGGCTCGGGCCTCTGGGGGCGATTCCCTCTGTGGCTGGGCCCAGGATGTAGGGCCCGGCCGGGATGGGCCAACAGTGTCCTGAGGTCAGCTCCCCGCAGCTGCCCGCCCTGTGCACCAGCTTTGGCCCCGGGGCTCCGCCAGACACCCGGCCCTAGATAGCGACCCGGCCCTCAGCAGGGCCCACTCCCCGTCTCCCGTGTCCCTCCCTGAGGCCCAGAGGGCAGGAGGATGGTGAAGCCCACCCCTCAGGTGACCCCAGCTGCAGGGAAGGGCGGTACTGGGAAGTGGGCCAGAGCCAGGGACGCGATGTGGCGTGGGTTCCCCTGTGTGTGGGGGCCTGTGTGTGTGCGGCGGCTGCAGGGTCTCTGCTGTGAGAGGAGGGCTGGGTTTGTGTGAGCTGGTCAGCGTGTGGACAAGCTGCTGAGTGGCTCGTGGGCCTTGAGGTGCTGCGTGGGGCTCGTGGGGGCCTGTGTCCGCGGAGTGTTCACGTGTGTGGGGACCTTGCTGTGGTCTGGGTGCTGTGCAGGTTGCCTGTGTGAGGCTCTGTGCGAGGCGTGCGCGCGTGTGTGTGTGTGTGTGTGTGGTGGCTGTGTGGTCGGCCAACTTCAGTGCGGGGTTTAATGGGTCTGGGCTGAGTGTGTGTGTGTGGGCATCTGGACCAGTCCCTCCACAGGGCCCGAGAGTGCATGTCCCCAGGAGTCGGTTATGTCCCCATGCGGGTGTGAGGCTGGGCAGGGCTGCCAGGGGTTAGTGCTATGGGGGCAGATGGGTGAGGGAAGGCCTGTCCCTACGCACATGGACTAGGCATGCCCCCGAGTGGGCAAGGGGTCTGAGGACAGGGAGCTCACAGATCAGGACAGTCTCCTACAGAGGCGGGGGCTGTGTGCCTGTCCCCAGGGGGCTCCTAGGCTTCTGGTGGCCCAGCCCAGGGCAGCTGCTTCTGGAGGGAGGGCCTCGATGGCAAAGCCCCCAGCCCCACCGAGGGCGGCCCCTGGCTGAGCCCCACCCTAGGTGGCCCAGGCACACGTGCACAGCCTGGGCCAGCGTGGGGTCAGTGGGACCCGCTGTGCCTCCCTCGTGCCCCTCAGGCCTCAGACTCGGCCTGACCCGCGGAAAGAACCATCAGAGTCTCGCAGGGGCCCAGGGCAGCGCTGGGTGCTTTATTTCCATGCCGGGCGCCTGGGAAGTATGTACACGGGGTGCGGGTCAAGCATCCTCGCGCCACCCCGAGAGCCCGGGGGGCGGGGGCTTGCCGGGTGTCGCACTCATTTACCCGGAGACACAGAGAGGCTCTTCTGGGTGTAGTGGTTGTGCAGAGCCTCATGCATCACGGAGCATGTGAAGACGTTCCCCTGCTGCCACCTGCTCTTGTCCACGGTGAGCTTGCTGTAGAGCAAGTAGGAGCCGTCGGAGTCCAGCATGGGCGGTGTGGTCTTGTAGGTGTTCTCCGGCTGCCCGTTGCTCTCCCACTCCACGGCGATGTCGCTGGGGTAGAAGCCTGTGACCAGGCAGGTCAGGCTGACCTGGTTCTTGGTCAGCTCCTCCTGGGGCGGGGGCAGGATGTACACCTGCGGCTCTCGGGGCTGCCCTGTAGGGACAGAGGTTGGCACAGCGGTCACTCCCAGGGCAGAAGGTGGGCCGAGCCGGCCTCTGTCCACGTGGCCCTCGGGCCCCGCGGGTCCCACCTTTGGCTTTGGAGATGGTTTTCTCGATGGGGGCCGGGAGGCCTTTGTTGGAGACCTTGCACGTGTACTCCTTGCCGTTCAGCCAGTCCTGGTGTGTGACGGTGAGGACGCTGACCACGCGGTACGTGCTGTTGAACTGCCTCTCCCGTGGCTTCGTCTGGGCATGATGCACCTCCGCGCCGTCCACGTACCAGTTGAACTGGACCTCGGGGTCTTCCTGGCTCACGTCCACCACCACGCACGTGACCTCAGGGGTCCGGGAGATCATGAGGGTGTCCTTGGGTTTTGGGGGGAAGAGGAAGACTGACGGTCCCCCCAGGAGTTCAGGTGCTGAGGAAGAGATGGAGGTGGACGCGTCAGCACCCGGGCAGGGCCTGTCCCTGGACACAGGCCACTCTAGGGCACTTGTCCCACCTTGAGCTGGAGGGCGAGGCCTGGGCTGGCTTACCTGGGCATGCTGGGCATGGGGGTGTGAACTCTGCAGAGAGAAGATTGGGAGTTACTGGGATCTGGTAGGAGAGAAGGTTTCCGAGCTGAGGGAGTGGAGTTTGGCCTTTGGGGTGGGCTCAGGTCAGGAGCAGGGTCCTCCCAGATATGGCTCTTGACACGTCTGAGCCCAGCACCTGCCCCTGTGTGTGCAGGGCCTGGGGTAAGGGCATCCAGCCTGTGCCTGCTCAGAGCCTAGTGGAAAAAGCCAGAAGACTGTCTCCCTGAGCACGAGTGGGGTGGGCAGAGGCCTCTGGGTGAGGAGACAGACGGGGCCTGCCCTGCTGCCCTGGGCTGGGGCTGCACAGCCAGAGTTTGTCCAGGCAGGAGGGCTGAGCATGGCTTCCAGCAGACACCCCCCCTCCCTCCCTCGCTGGCCTCTCACCAACTCTCTTGTCCACCTTGGTGTTGCTGGGCTCATGAACGACGTTGCAGACGTAGGTCTGGGTGCCCAAGTTGCTGGAGGGCACGGTCACCACGCTGCTGAGGGAGTAGAGCCCTGAGGACTGTAGGACAGCCGGGAAGGTGTGCACGCCGCTGGTCAGGGCGCCTGAGTTCCATGACACAGTCACGGGTTCGGGGAAGTAGTCCTTGACCAGGCAGCCCAGGGCCGCTGTGCTCTCGGAGGTGCTCCTGGAGGAGGACGCCAGGGGGAAGACCGATGGGCCCTTGGTGGAGGCTGCAAGAGATGTGGCGCCATGTGACTGCGGTGTGGGACAGAGCTGGGCCCAGGGCGCAGAGGCCCCTCCGTTCTTGTCTCTCAGCGAGGGACCAGTGTCTGGGCTCACGGGCATTGGGTGTGCACCTGGCTGGTGCCACCTGCCTCACCTTGGCCCCCTCCCTGCCCCAAAGGCAAGGTCAGGCCCAGCCTGCCCCAGAAGGCTTGCAGGAGTGGCGGCCCTGCGGTGCCCTTCTGCAGGCACCCCTGCAGCCTAGGAGGCGGGGCTGGGCAGCCGGGTTAGTGCTCTGTGTCTGCAGGGAGTCAGCACAGCCCAGGGCCTCTAGCTTGGCCTCGGCTCTGGCCATCGGTGCCACCTCAGGAACGGCTCATGCCCGTCGGCCCCACTCCAGCCTTTTATGGGTGCCTGGCTTGACCAGTGGCCACTGTTCTCAGAGGGCTTCTCATGGGTCCCCCGAGGCCCCTGCAGCCCCTGACCCTGCCGCCCCAGCGTGGCCCTCCCCTAGTGAGTGGGCCTGACTTGCCCAGGGCCCTGGTCATAGCCTGCCCTCTGCCCTCCAGGGCCCTGTTTTTCTGTGCAGCAGAGGGGCCAGACACTGCATAGGGTCGGCACCCTCAGCCCCAGGGCCCCGGAACCTCCTGCCTTGGAATAGCCCCCGGGAGCCCCCTCCTCAGCATCTCCCCCCTTTTCCCTTAGCCCCAGTGTGCACCAGCCCAGGTCAGGGCCCTGAGTGCATCGATGCCCCCTGCCTCCCCAGTGTCCTCCATTACTTCCGGAGGCTGAGTCCCCACACCCTCACCCTCCCAGCCCTGGCCTGGCCTTCTCGGCCACCAGCCCACCTCCTCCCTCTCCAGAGCTTCACCCGGCAAGGTCCCTGCTGGGCTCAGCCCAGGCCCCCCCGCACAGGTAGGAGCCTTGCACCTGCCCTTGGTCCTCCTCACCTTGCATGGCGCCAGGACCCCCAGGCCACAGGGAAGCCCCATTTCTCTCTGCCGCTGGCCCAGTGGCCCTGGTGTCCCACGGCAGGTCAGGTGTGCCCTGACCTCTGAGGAAGCTAAGTGCCCTGCCCCCAGCCAGGCCATCCCCTCTGCTCAGCCCCAGGGCCCTGCTCACTACCCCTTCCCCTCACCTGCACCACAGGCTCTGGCCGACTCTGCCCAGGCTGTGAACGGGACCCTCTGGCTCCCCTGTGCTGGTACACTGCCCTGCACCACCTCCACTCAGCTTCATTATGCTGGTGGCCCTGGCTCCTGGCAGCCTGTCTTGTTCCTTCTGGAGCGCCAGCCTCAGAGGCCTTCCTGCCCAGGGTCCACTGGGGCCAGCCCTGGTCTCAGCACACGTTCCCCCTGCATCCAGACCTGCCTCTGCCTGTGAGCTGAGCCCTGAGCCCTGGAATGCTTTCCCTTCTCCATCCCAGCTCGCCCTTGCCAACTGCTCAGTGGGATGGGCTCACACCCGCTTCCCTGCACCAGGAAGCTGCACTGTGCTTTCACCAGCCCTCAGCTGTCGGCTGCCAGCAACTGCCCAGCTCCTGCCAAAGTGTAGGAACTGAGTGCTGCCTCCCACCGGCCTGCTCACCTGTGGCTGCTGTGTCCTGAGCTCTAGTGCCTGTTCCCTGCCTGTCCTGCCTCCCACCGCCCTGCTCACCTGCAGCAGGTCTGCCCTGGTCCCCAGAGCTCCAGGAGCTGCCGCCTGGTCCTCCTGCCCCCACCTGCCCCTGTTCACCTGCGGCTGCTCTGCCCTGGTCCTCTGAGCTACAGTGCCTGCCCCTTGCTTCTCCTGCTTCTCACCAGCCCCTGCTGACGTGCGGGTGATCTGCCTTGGCTCTCTGAGCTCCAGGGGCTGCCCACCTGCTCCCTCTGCTTCCCACCGGCCCTGCTCACCTGCAGCTGCTCTGTCCTGGCTCCCTGAGGCTAAGCCTCAGTTCTGCTCACCTTCCGATGCTCTTGCCTTGTCCCCTGAGCTCCCGGGGCTGCCTCCTGCTCATTCTGCCTCCCACCAGCACCTGCTGACCTGCAGCTGCTCTACCTCATCCTCTGAGCTCCAGGGACTGCCTCTTGCTCACGTACCTCCCACCAGCCATGCTCACCTTCTGATGCTCTGCCCTGATTCCCTGAGCTCCAGGAGCTGCCGTCTGCTTGCCCACCTCCCCCTGAGCCCTGCTCATCTGCGACTGCTCTGCCCTGGTTCCCTGAGCTCCAGGGGCTGGCTTCTGCTCCTCCTGCCTCCCACCTGCCCCTCCTCACCTGCAGCTGCTCAGCCTTGGTCCCCTGAGCTCCAGGAGCTGCCACCTGCTCCTCCAGTCTCCCACCTGCCTTGCTCACCTGAGGCTGTTCTGCCCTGGTTCCTTGAGCTCCAGGGGCTACACCCTGCGCGTCCTGCCTCCCCCCTGCCCCTGCTCACCTGGGGCTGCTCTGCCCTGGTTCCCAGAGCTCCCGGAGCTGCCCCTACTTGCTCATCTCCCACTGAGCCCTTCTCACCTGCAACTGCTCTGCCCTGGCTCTAAGAGCTCCAGGAGCTGCTCCCTGCTCATCCTGCCCCCCACCAGCCCCTGCTCACCTGCGGCTGCTCGGTCCCGGTCCCCTGAGCTCCAATGCCTGCCCCCTGCTCATTCTACCCTCCCTCAACCCGGGGCAGCAACGTCACTCAGGCCACTGTTGCCCCCTGCCTGTCCTGGCACCCTGTGTCCAGGTTTGGGCTCTTTTTTCTGGCCTCATTTTTGTTTTTGTGGCACTTGGCTTGTTCCCTACGCTGTGGAGCACCCCGTGTCCAGTCAGGTCTCCCCAGCAGAGCCCCTTGCCCTTGCCCATGTCCCCCTCCTGGATGAGCTCCTGGATCCTCCCGTCCCGGCACTGCTCCTGCTCTGGAAGCCTCTCCTGAACCTCAGCTCCTCAGTGGCCTCTGCTCTGCTGGGTCAGCTCCCGGAACCCACAGAGCCTCAGCCCCTTTCCTCGCCCCAGGCCTGCTGTGCTCTGGGCCTTTCTGGGCCTCCCTGGGCTCTTCCCTCCTCCCGCCCATGCACTCAGCACAGCTCTCCGCTCCTCTCCGCTGCTGACCACAGCCCTGCTCCCCGCCAGCAGGTGCCCCAGCCCCGTCAGCTGGCTCTGAGCCCAGCCCCTGTCCGTCCCCTGTCCTTGCCTCTGCCTCTAGGCTCCTTCACTTCCACCCTCCTGTCCTGCTGCCACATCACCCTCCCTGCTCTGCTCCCGGCTCACCTGCTGTCCTTGGTCCTGGCTGAGAAGAGGGCCCCACGGCCAGCACTGCTGACCCTGCCCTGGGCTCCGGTGCTGCTGCCGGCCTGGACAACCCCTCCCTGGGTCCTCTCCTCCTCCCTCGCTCTGCTGCCTCCTCAGCTCAAGTCGGTCCTGGCCATCCTAGCATCGCCCCACGGCCGGCTCTGCCGCATCCCGTCATGTTCCTCGTGATCCCAGCCCGGTGGTCCTGGAGGCCTCCGTCAGCCTCTAGTGCGTCCTGCCCTGTTGGCTGGGAAGCACCTGCCCGCGGGCCCCGTCGTCTGGCACTGGGTGGGCATCGGTGCCTGAAGCCTGCCCACCTCCCCCATGCTGGCTCCGCTTGGGCCTCCATGTGGGGCCGGCCTCGCCCCAGCGTCTCCCCAGCCCCTTGCAGCCTGTTCGGCAGCTCAGGTCCAGGGGACCCACGGCTGCCCCCAGGCTCTGTCCTTCTCCTCCCAAGCCTGTGCTCCTGCCCTGTGCTGACCCCACTCATTGAGGTGGGGGTCCCAGCCCTTCCTGCTCTATCATGGTACATGTGGGTGGCCCCGCCCCCGCTGTCAGCCGCTATTTGTCTTCCTAGGAAATCACAGCTCAGGTCCCAGGTCCCCAGAGGTGGGAACTCCACCCCTGCACCCTGCAAAGACTAAGAACAGGATTGAAACCGGGGGCACTGCTTACTTCCTGAAGTTCCCTTTTCTTCTGGTGGTTTGTGTGTCAGAGGGCGAGGGGGAGTCCAGACACAGCCGAGGCTGCCTCCTGGGTGTGTGGGGATGGGGGTGGTGGGTGCCCCCATACTCACGGGAGAAGGTGGGGAGCCTGGACCTTGTGCGCTGCTCTTTTCTCTGTCCCTGATTCCCTGGGGCTGGACTGAGACTGGCTAGGTCTCAGCCTCTCAATACGTGGGCCTCCCACCTGAGCCTTCTGGCCCCCACTGGGCCCTGGTGGCTGCTTTTGCCTGGGCGTCTCTCCAGGTGGCCCTCACTCATGGTGCAGGGAGGGGAGTGTCAGCCCATCCCGCTGAGCAGCTGGCAAGGGCGAGCTGGGACGGAGAAGGGAAGGCGCTCCAGGGCTCAGGGCTGAGCTCACAGGCAGGGGTGGGTCGGGCTGCAGGGGAAATGTGTGCTTGAGACCAGGAGGGTCCCAGGGCTGGTTCGAGTGTACCCTGGGCAGGAAGGCCCCTGAGGCTGGCGCTCCAGAAGGAACAAGATGGACTGCCAGGAACCAGGGCCACCAGCTCTGCTCCTAGGGACCGAGGGGACATGGAACAGGTGGATGAACACACTGAAGCTGAGTGGAGGTGGTGCAGGGCAGTGTCCCAGCAGAGGGGAGTCAGAGGGGCCCATTCAGGGCCTGGGCAGAGTCAGCCAGAGTCTGTGGTGCAGGTAAGGGGACGGGGTCGGGGCAGGGCTGAGCAGAGGGGATGGCCTGGCTAGGGGCAGGGCACTCAGCTTCCTCAGAGGCCAGGGGCACACCCGAGTTGCAGTGGGACTCCAGGGCCACTGGGCCAGCAGTAGAGTGAGAAATGGGGTCTCCCTGGGGCCTGGGGGTGCTGGTATCATGCAAAGTGGGGAGGGCCAAGGGCAGGTGCAAGGTTCCCATCTGTGCTGGGGGAGCCTGGACTGAGTTCAGCAGGGACCTTGCCAGGCGGAAGCTCTGGAGAGAGGGAGGAGCTGGGCAAGGACTGATGTGGAGGTGGGAGGTAGGAGGGGACGGGATGAAGCCAGAGGGAGTGGGAAGACCAAAAGCCTGAGGAGGTGTCGCACAAGAAGTGTCCAGCATGGAACAGGAAGCATCCAGCATGGAACAGGAAGCATCCAGCATGGAACAGGAAGCATCCAGCATGGAACAGGAAGCATCCAGCATGGAACAGGAAGCATCTAGAATGGACACTTCGAGGGGAAATCATGTCGCTCCCACTAAATGTGCTCTCCACAGGGATCCATCCCTCCCTTGTGTCCCTGCTGGATCCCCGAGCTGGCACCAGCCGTGCCCTCAGAGAGAATGTCTAGGAGGCAGGTGGAGGTGCACGTGTGGGTCCCTGGGGAAATCCAATCTCTGGCTGTGCGCTCCCAGTTGGCTCCCGCCTCCAGCTCTGGCTTCACCCCATGGAACTCATTATGGGCTCAACCTCCCAGACTGGGGGAGGATGGAGTGAGGAGCCCCACACTGCCCATGGCACACCCAGGGGGCCGGGGAGACTGTGCTGGGCTAGGGTAGGGAGTTCTTGTGCAGCCTCTGGGGCTGGCGGATCAGGACAACACCCGTATCTGTTAGTTGCGGCCCTGGCAACACAGCACCCCAGACTGCGTGGCTGAAACAGAAGTTTATTCTGTCCTGCTTCTGGAGGCCGGGCATGTGGGATGGAGGCTGACTCCTCTGTGTGACAGGAGAGTCTGTCCCAGGCTCTCTCCTGGCTGCTGGGCGTTCCCGGCCATCTCTGCTGCTCTTGGCTTGTGGAAGCAGCGCCATCTTCACAGGGCGTTCTCCCCACATGCTGTCTGTGCCCAGATTCCCCCTTTTGATGGGGACAGCAGTCATATCAGATCAGAGGCTCGCCCTACTCCAGGGTGACCTCATCTGAACTTGATTGCACCTGCAAAGACTCTGTTTCCAAACAAGGTCACATTCTGCGATCCTGGTGGTTAGGACTTCACCACATGAATTTATAGGGGAACACATTTTAACCCGTGAGAGTTTGCCCTCCGCTCCCCCATGATCACATCCTTCTCACATGCAAAATCCTTGCATCCCATAGCAACACCTCCAAGATGGCTAACCCCTTCCAGCACCAACTCTTCGTCCACAATCTCGGCTAAACATCACCTGCATCAAGTGTGGGAGAAACCCAGGGTGAGATTAGGAGAGAAACCACACAGGGATGGCGCGCTTCCTGCCCCCTCCAGTCCCGGTGACTCTGTGTGCACTGTGTGGGTGTGGTTGGGGCTCCACTTGCCCCCCCGCCCACATCTACCTGCTCATTTTCCCCAGGCTATGGGCATTTGGGGCAGGGGCCTCAGTGCCTGGTCAGCTCTCTGCTGGTTCTATCCAATGCCCCAAGCTGTGCTGGGCTGCAGGTTCTGGGCAGGGTGGGCCCCCAGGAAGGAGAACAGGTCACCTGCAGCTCCCATAAGCCCAGGTCTAGTCCCAGCTGGGGCTCCATCTCTGGCCTCTGCCAACCTTGAGATCCCCCAGTCCTCTGTGTCTCCCTCCTGGGGCCCACCAGGCCTGCTCAGCTCCGAGTCCCATGTCCGTTCTCACCCTGCTCTGCTTTTCCTTGCGGTGGTGGCCCTGCCCCAGCCTCCAGAAATTGCTCTTGCCTCCACCTCTTCCTGTGTGAGGGACCGGGCTGTTCCTCTCCTGCCTGGCGTGTTCCCACCTAGGCCCAACAGGCACAGTGTCCCAGCCCCTCCTGCCCTCTTCTGGCCTTCACGCCCAGCCATGCTGGCAGTCTCCCCCAGTGGCCTGGGCCTTCACCAGGGCCTGGCTCTGTGTCCAGCTGCCCCTCCTGTGGTCCCACAGTGCTGCCCCTTTCCCTCAGTGACAGGGACTAGACTGCATGAGAACGGGCTGTGTCTCAGCTGTACACACCTGTGTGTGTGTGTGTGTGCGCGTGCACGTGTGCTGGGGTGTGTGCTGGGGTGTGTGCAGGTATGCTTGTCGTGACAGGGGAGAATCTGCCCTCCTGCCGCAGGCCTGGAATGGCCCTGCCAGGGTGGGTGGGGGCAGCGTGTGTGAGGACAGTGCAGCTTTGACGTCTGTGTGTGGCTGGTGGGGGCAGGAGGACGTGATGCGGCACCAGTTTTGGGCTCCACATCTTCATCGAGCTGCTCCCGGACGGCTGCACTCCTGAGGGTGCCGAGCGGCCCAGGGCTGACAAAGCTGGGGGTCAGGAGGCTGTCGGGATGCTGGAGGCAAGCGCTGGTTGGGGTGGGGGCTGGCTGGCCAGGCAGTGTGGCCAGGGGGCCTCAAGCCGGGGCAGTGAACCACTCTCCAACTTTTTTAAGTTTTAAAAGTCATATTTATTCAAGTGTAGTTTGCATTCAGTATAATGCATCCTGTTACATGTGAGTTTCAACAAATGCAGAGTCTTGCAACCACCACTGTAATCCAGACGAACAGTTGTAACAAGAAGAGTCTCTCCCCTTTGCAATCAACGCCTCCCTGATTGCCAGGAATCCATTGATCTGCTTTCTGTCAGAAGACTCTGACTGCATCATCCAAATGATCTATTATGGTAAATGTTATAAGCATCCAAAACACACAAAACCAAGTTTTAAAACGTGATATAGTTTAAAAGTTTTCTTTAATATACAAACAAAATGAAGGTACCTTCCCATTTTACTACAGACGTGCAGATATTTTTCTTGGTGCATAGAGATAAGGCAGAATTAGAATAAACATGTTCTAAAACTGACCTCTGGAAGAACTAGTCTTAGTCATTTCTTTGCAGAGTATGTGAATCAAGATTAGGGTTTGGTCTTTGGTGTCCGCACTGTGTCAAGGATCAGACAGAAAATACAAATGGAGGGGCCCCTTTCTGAGGCCAGGCCCCACTGTCAGGGCATGTGTGGTGACCGGGGGCCAACACCAGCTGAAGCTAACGGGCCGCTCTGAGGAGGGCGAGTTTGCAGCTGCCTCTTGGACCCTTTGTTCAGAGACAGGACGTGTGTGGCTGGGCAGCAGCCTTCAGACCCCCCGCAGGCTGGTGCCCGGTGCCCACAGCCCTCTGTGGGGTTGTCAGGGCCTGCACCCATGGTGGGGTGCTGGGCTCCAGAGTTCCCTGGGACCAGCTGACCTCTTGTCCTTGGTTTTGGCCCGAATGCAAGTCCCTGGTCTCCTCCGAGTAACTTCCTTTCCCCAGGGCTGTCCAGGCCCCACTGCCGCCTGCTCCTTCCCAGGCCTCCTGCAAGTCCCGGTGCTGACACTTCTTTGTCCACCTAGTTTAAACTGTGGCCGCCGCCTCCAGCTCTGTGTCTGCCTCCCAGCGAGGGAGCCGTGGTTGACGATCTCATGAGTGTCTGCCCTTCTGAAGGGTACAGTGTGGAGTCTCGTCAGTCTCACTTAAATGCCTAAGCCTCTCTTCAGAAACCAGGGAGTCATCCGGGTTTCTCCATCTTTTCTCTAACCCTGTTTTCTAAAGTTTTTCGTGGCAATTTCCTGGCAATTTGCAAGACAGGATTTTTTGGTTGCCAACTTCCGATTAGCTTTAAACTTGCCACGGTCTCCCAGGTCATCCAGTCTGTTGATGATGCTCATTACATTCTTCCTGATTTCCATGTGGTCAAATTCAATAGTTATTTACCCGAGGCTTGTATTTTGGAGGCTAGAGAACTCTGTTACCAGCTACATCCGTGCTGTGGCTGCTGCAACAAAATATCACAAATGTGGCTTCAAACAAGAAAAATTAATGTCTTCAGAGTTCTGGAAGTCAGGAGTCTGAGATCAAGTGTTGGAGACCAAGGTGTTGGTGGCTGTCTCTCTCTGAGTGCTCCAGGAGAGGACCCTCCGCCTCTTTCAGCTTCCTGTGGTGAAATGGGTTGGACATGTGTCCCTCCAAATTTCATGTGGAGATGTGATGCCCAGTGTTGGAGGTGGGGCCTGGTGGGAGGTGATTAGATCACAGGGCTGGACCCCTCATGAATGGTTTAGCACCATCCCCCAGGTGATGAATGAATTCTCCCTCAGTTAGTCCATATGACAACTGGTTGTTTAAAAGTCTGGGACATGCCACTTCTCTTCTCTTGCTCCCTCTTACCATGTGACATGCCTGCTTCCCCTTCGCCTTTTGCCGTGATTGCAATCTCCCTGAGGCCTCGCCAGAAGCAGATGCCAGGGCCATGTTTCTGGAATGGCCTGCAGAACTGTGAGCTAATTAAACCTCCCTTCCTTCCTTCTCTTCTCCCTTCCCTGCCCTTCCCTTCTGCCCTGTGCTTCCCTTCTGCCCTGCACTTCTGCCCTCCCCCACCCTTCCCCACCATCCCCTGCCCTTCCCTTCTTCTGGTCTTTTCAAGACAAGTTCTCACTATGTTGCCCAGGCTGATCTCAAACTTCTGAGCTCATGTGATCCACCTGCTTTGGCCTCTCAAAATGCTGGGATTACAGGTATGAGCCACAGTGCCTGGTGCAAACCTCTTTTCTTTATAAATTACCAGCCTCATGTATTTTTTTTTTCTAGTAACACAAACTAACACAGAAAATTGGTATTGAGGAGTGGAACATTGCTATAAAGATTCCTGAAAATGTGGAAGCAGCTTTGGAATTAGGTAACAGGCAGAGAGGTTAGAAGAATTTGGAGGACTCAGAAGACAGGAAGATGAGGGAAAGTTTGGAATTTCTTAGAGACTGATTACATGGTTGTCACCAAAATGCTGATAGACATATGGACTGCGAAAGCCAGGCTGATGAAATCTCAGATGCAAATGAGGAACTTATTGGGAACTAGGGTAAGGGTCACCCTTGTTAAATCCTAAGAAACAACTTGGCTGCATCGTGTTCATGCCCTAGGGATCTGTGGAAGTTTGACCTTAAGAGTGATGACTTAGGGCATCTGGTGGAAGACATTTCTAAGCAGACACTTCTAAGATGTGACCTGGTTGCTTCTAATAGTCTATAAGATAGGAAAGCAAAGAAATGACTTAAAGTTAGAACTTATATTTAAAAGGTGTCAATGAAAAAAATGAAATGCTAATCCAAGGGCATTCCAAAGAAACCTGAAAAGCGAGTTCAGGCCATGACAGGAAGGGGAGTGGTTGGAGGTACCTCACTATAACCTCCCCCTTTTGGAGTTTAGGCTCAGCTGACCAGTATTAACATTAAAACAAGGAGCTTAAGACTGACAAAGCAGACTCCTTGTAGCAATAAGATATCAAATTCTAATCTCACTCTGGTATAGCATCACATGACAGGTGGCAGGCATGGAAGGAAATTAAAGTATTTTATCCCAGAATCTATTTCTCTGGCACATTTTGGAATGGCCCTGCAAAGCTGTCTCTTGTGGAGGAAATTTATATTCTGTAGAGAATCTTCACCCCTTTCCAGGTCTCTTCCTGATTCAGGGGAGATTTATCTGAGTCTGGCACCTTTTAGGGTCTGATAAGAGACGTTTGCCATCTCTTCTCTCTGAAACCTGGAGGCTTCATCTACATAAGAAGAACCTTGGCTTCCACAACCCCCTTTATCTTAAGCATTGCTTTTTGTTGACTTCAACTTTTTAGGTAATTTAACTTTTTCAGCCAATTGCCAATCAGAAAATCTTCAAATCTACCTGTGATTTGCAATTCCCCACTTTGAACTGTTCTGCTATTCCAAAGCAAACCAATGTATACTTTACATGTTTTGATTGATGTGTTATGTCTCCCTAAAACGTAAACGAATCGGTAACCCAACCACCTTGCACACATGTTCTCAGGACACTTTGAGGCCATGCCACCGTTCATGGCTCTCACATTTGGCTCAGAATCAATGTCTTCAAGTGTTTTATAGAGTTTGGCTTTTTTCATCAACAAAGGGAAACAGAACATAAAAAATTTGGAAAATTCACATCCTGGCCATGTGTTAGAAAAGAAAAGGTATTTTCAGGAGAGAAATATAAGCAGGCTGTGGAGCAGCCACTTGCTAGAGAGATTAGCGTAGCTAAAAGGGAGCTAAGTGCTCATATCGAGAACAAATGGAAAAGGCCTTGAAGACATTTCAGAAATCTCTGAGGCGATCTTTCCCATCACAGGCCCAGAGGCCAAGGAGGAAAGAATGGTTTTGTGGGCCATGCCCATGGCCACTGCTTCCTGTTCAGCCTTGGGACACTGCTTTCCACATCCTGGCTGCTCTGACTCCAGCCTTGGCTCAGATGGCCCCAAGAATATCTCAGCTTGCTTCTTTGGAGAGTACAAGCCACTATAAGCCTTGGTGACTTCCACCTGGTGTTAAGCCTGTAAGGCCCAAGAATGCAAGAGTGATGGAGGCTTGGCATCTTCCCTCTAGATTTGAGAAATGTATGAGAAAGCCTAGGTGTCCAGACAGAAGCCTACTGGCAGCATGGAGCCCTCACAGAGAGCCTCTACTAGAGCGGTGCCAAAGGGAATGTGGGGTTGAACCCCCATATAATGTCCCCACCAGGACACTGCGTAGTGGAGCTGTAGGAAAGTGGCCACTGTCCTCCAGATGCCAGGATGGTAGATCCACTGGCAGCTTGCACCCTGAATCTGGGAAATCTGCAGGCACTCAACTTTATCCTGTGAGAAAATCCACAGTGGATATATCCTCCAAAGCCACAGGGGTAGAGTTGTCCAAGGCCTTGGGAGCCCACCCCCTGCACCAGTGTGCCCTGGGTATGGGCCTTGAAGTCAAAGGAGATTACTTTGGAGCTTTAAGATTTAATGACTGCCCTGCCAGATATCTGACCTGTATGGGGCATATAGATCCTTTTTTTTTGCCAACTTCTCCCTTTTGGAATGGGCTTGTTTACCCCAATGTCTGCACTCTCATTGTATTTTGGGAGTCAATAATTTGTCTTTGATTTCATAGGCTGATAGGTGGAAGGGAGTCATCTTCAGATGAGACGTGAATCTTGGGAATTTTGGGATGATTCTGGAATGAGGTAAGGCTTTGGGGGACTTTTGAGAAGGCATGATTGTATTTTGCAAAGTGAGAAGGACATGAGATTTGGGGGGCCAGGGGTGGAAGGATATGATTTATATGTTTGTCCCCTCTGAATCTCATGTTGAAATATAATTCCTAGTGTTGGAGGTGGGGCCTGGTAGGAGGTGATTAGATCATGAGGGCAGATCCCTCATGTATGATTTCGCATCATCCCCTTGGTGATGAGTGAGTTCTCCCCCAGTGAGCTCACATACAATCTAGTTGTTTGAGTCTGGGACTCCCCTCAGCCTCTTGCTGCCATTCTTGCCATGTGACATACCTGCTCTTCTGTTATGATTGCAAGTTTTGTGAGGTCCTCTCCAGAAGCAGATGCTGGTGCCAGGCTTCCTATACAGCCTGCAGAACTGTGAGCCGATTCAACCTCTTTCCTTTATAAGTTACCCAGCCTCATGTATTTCTTTACAGTAATGCAAATGGACAAACACAGGTGGCTCAAGATACCCCTCATCTTCTCCTTTGTCATCATATGGCTTACTTCCATGTGTGTCTGGGTCCTCTCCTCTCATGAGGACACCAGTGTTTAGACTTGGGACCCATCCAAAATTTAGTATGGTGTCATCTCAAGTCCTTACCCTAATTTGTGAAGACTCCATTTCTAAATACAGTCACATTCTGAGGTTCCAGGTGGGCATACATTTGGCCAGGGAGATGCCATCAGCCTGCCACATCAGCCTATGCAGGTACATTTGCATACAGCTTAGGGTTGACCTTTCCATGGAAGTATTACATCCCCCTCTGGACTCTGGTTTCACACGTTTTGGAATGCTTCTTCACCTTGTCCAGCAGAATGAGTCTCTTTTCATTTTTCAGTATTTTTGTCTCTCTTCTTTGGACTGAATTAAAAAGAATTGATGTATTTTATTGATGCTTCTTTAAGTGTTCAGTTCCTTCTCATGTCTGCTGCAATCTGTTATTAAACTTGAGTAATATTTTTCTCTTTCTTTTCTTTTTAATAAAATAGAGATGGGGTTTCACCATGTTGCCCAGGCTGGTCTCCAACTCTTGGAATCAAGTGATGCCTCCTTTTTGGCCTCCCAAAGTGCAAGGATTACAGGCATGAGCCACTGTGCCTGGCCAAATGATGTTTTTCATTTCAGAATCATACTTTCAGTTGTAGAATTTTCATTTGGTTCTTGTAAATATTTTCAGTTTTTTAGAGAGATTCCCCATCTAGTCACTCATTACAACTATATTTTCCTTTAAGTCTTTGAACATATTTAACATAACTTCTTTAAAGTCCTTGTCTGATAACTGAGTCTGCATCTAGGTCATCTTGGCATTGATCTCCATTGACCCCTTTTTCTTTTGACTATGGATCACCTTTTCATATTTCTTTGCATACATGGTAATTTTGGATGTGCACTCGATGTTGTTGATAACATGTGGTACTGACGTTGGATTTTTCATTCTTCCTTAGCAGAGCATTGATTGTGTTTTTCAATGTTAGGAAGCAGTTAGCTTGAGTTGACTCAGACCCCAAAGTCTGTCTGCCCGGCAGTTGTCAGTAGCTGGAATCTCAGTTCTCTCAACCTTACAGGTATTGTTTTCTGCTGGGCCCTTTGGAGTTTTCCCTACCCATGCACACCTAAGGGATCAGCCAGAGGTTTCCATGGAGTTTACCTGCAGATTGTGGGGTTTCCCTTCAGTGATCTTCTCCTTTATGGACATCTTCTCTTCATTTCCAGCTGCTCTGAAAATGCAGCCCTGCATCCCAATCCTCAGCAGGAGGGCTGCAGTTTCCTGCTTGAACTCTAGCTGCACGTGTTACATGCGCTGGGGTGTGACTTCAGACAAATATTTCAAGGAATAATCCTTACCGGTGTTTGTCTACTTTTGGTCATGTTCCAGTGCCTGCAATTGGTGTGTGTGTGTTGTGTGTGCTTACAGTTTTTCCAGTGTTTGTAATTGCCATCTGCCGAAGGACTGGTCTGATATTAGCTGCTCCAGCATTATTGGAATCAGAACGACTTTCTCTCATGTGGTTTTTCATTTTCATTTCCCTGTTGACTAGTGTGGTTCAACATCTTTTCAAATGTTTAGTGGCTATTTGGATATCTTCTGTAAAACATCTGTTAAATTCTCTTTCCTATTCCTCTATTGAATATTTGAATTTTTTGGGTTGGTTTACAGATATCTTCTCTATATTATGGATCTGTTTCTGTCAGTTAGTTATATATGTTTATAGGAAACGTTGAGAAAAACTGAAATGGACCAAAAGATTACTAGGTGCCTTCAATGGAAAGCAAGGCATCGTCTTGTACACTCTTCCAGGTTATTTCATTCTATGGAGCTCTGCATCTTTTATTTTCTTTGAACTATTTTACAACTCTATAAGCCAGGAGTCCCCAACCCCTGGGTCATGCACTGGAACCGGTTCGTGGCCTGTTAGGACCTGGGCCACATAGCAGGAGGAGAGGGGTGAGTGAGCATTACTGTCTGAGCTCCACCTCCTGTCAGATCAGTGGCAGTATTAGATTATCATAGCAGCGAACACTATTGCAAACTGCAGATTCATGTGATCTACGTTGTACACTCCTTATGAGACCCTAATGCCTAATGATGTGAGATGGAACAGCCTTGTCCCCAAGCCATCCCCCGATCCTGGTCTGTGGAAAAATTGTCGTCCATGGAACCGGTTCCTGGTGCCAAAAAGTTGGGGACCACTGCTCGAAGCTGTAGATAATTGATAGCGATGCAAAAACTCTTTGAATTGGTAGAAATTCAAGTTCTCATCTTTGGAAGGACAATGGATTCCTCCTCACCTCCCAGGGAAAAGGGCAATTTTGCATCTATTTATGAACTCCTTTTAGCATTCCTTAATCAATTATATAAGTGTAGTCATTTGAATTCCTCTTTGAACTGGTTGTAGCACCTTAATTAATGAGATAAAGAGCATGTCTGAAATGTGTCATCATGTTTATGTGAGTCATGATCATAATATTTTTTTAAAATGATCTTTTAACTCACTGCGATTTCTTCTTCCCCATGGCCCCACCCAGCCTCAGTATCCAGGAAACTTAGTGTTCTGTTGCCCCGGAGGGCAGGACACCAGGTGTTGACGAGCAGATGTGAGGTTGGTGCAACTTGTCCCCACAGCTCTGCTTCAACCAGTGCCCTGGGAACGCCTCCCAGCCCCACACCTGTCCTGTTGGCCCAGGCGAGCTCCGTGCCATGTGGCATCTCTGCTGGTGGCCACCTGGTGAGTATGTGTTGAATAGAGAACTGTGCAGCCCCTTCACAGAGCTTCCAGGGCTTCTGTGCTCTCCAAACCTGTCTGGGCTCAAGGGACCTTCTCAGGGTGTGATGTGTTGGTGGCTGTGTTGAGCCCTTGTCCCTGAGGGTGGGAGTCAGGCAAGGACAATGTTCTGGACTCAAGGAGGAGGTGTGGGGTGCGTGAAAGGAACAGGAGCTTTGGGGTCAGAAATGCGGGTTCCAGCCTGGCATTGTCCCCATGAGCATGGGCTGCAGCCTCCCCAAGGCCTCAGTTTCTACAATGGTGAGAGAGTGTCAGAGACCGCAGCATGTATTTGATAAGCATCAGGGATGGCAGGGGTCTAGGTGTGGCCAGCCCTTCTGAATACTGAGGGTGTGACCTTGGTCGTACCACTGACCTTGACGATTGTGAAAGAAAAATAAAATCTGAGTACTCCAAACTCATTTTGCCCCAAAGAAAAGCTGAGCTTGGAAGCTGAGTCATAGAAAAAATAATAATAAAAAAAGAACAAAAGTCATGCGTTTCCTCTTGTTTCTAAACTGATAGCAGCAGCAGGTAGGCCGGGTGTCCCCAGGTGGCCTCCCTCACCCTGACAATATAAATTAACAGCCCGGTCTTCATGGCATGGGGCAAAATGAGACAAGAAATCGTCCCTCCTGCCCCTGAGAAAAATGCATATTTGACGTCTTCTACTCTGTTTATTTTCTTATCAAGTGGAGATTCTCTGAGCACAAGGCGAACGAGTAATTGCTTCCTCTACCCCTCCTTTTCATGCAACGTGGGGGCTCAGTGAGCTCTAATCAAAGCCTCACAAGAATGTGACCCTCCCATCTTGATTTTTTCTCCTTTATCTTTCCCCTCTTCCAGCTTTTCCCCTTTTCAATATTGAAGGAGGACACAGTGTGACTCCACCTGGGGTCAGGTGTGGGGTGGTCCCTGACCGTGGTAGTCCAGGTTTCCTGGGAGACGGGCAGACGTGGGTGCTGAGGGGAAGAGGCCGGTGCAGTCGCAGGACAGGAGAGAGCATGTCCATTGTGCTGAGCGGGCTGGGAGGGATCCACAGAGAAGACGGTGTGGCTCAGCAGCCAGCACTGGGGACGGGAACGTGGGTGGAGGGCCTGGCACATGGAGCGGCTCAAGGCGAGAGAACTGTGACCCGCCCGGGGAGCCCGTGCCTGAGCGTTCTGGGTGGGTGCTGGGGTTGCAAATGTGTGTATCCCTGCATGAAGCCCGTGTAAGTACACATATGTGTCACATGGCCCCTGTGTGTGGCAGGCATTGTCGCGTGGCCCCCACGCGTGGTAGGCATGTGCAGCCTGAGTACCATGCCAGACTGGGCTTTCTGTCTCCTCCAGGCCCAGCCCTGCCATGTGAGCAGGGAGCTTGGCCATGGGACTGATGTTCCGTCTCCTCCAGGCCTGGCCCTGGCCTGCCATGTTAGCAGGGAGCTTGGCCTTGGGAATGGTGAGCACAGGTGTGACTGTGCCGGGCCCTACTGGCTGGGCTCGGTGGGGACACCACACCCCTTGCTGGGTGTGGGTAGCAGAAAGGTCGAGGTGCCCTCTGGGAGGTGGTCGGGCAGCGCCAGGGTCGGGAGCATATTGGGAGATGGGTGTTCAGCTAGGTTCCTTCCCTGTGCAGTGGCTCAGCTGAAACCAGCCTGAGCCAGCTCCCAGGCCTCAACCCAGCTTGTCCTGGAAGCCCTGCCCCATGCAGAGTGACCAGGGCAGGCAGCACCGTGCCCAGCAGGAGGAGAAACTGCATCCATGTAGGCAAGAGGAGAAGCCCTGGGGGTCCATGTAGTGACGGGGCCAGAGAGGGCCGCGTGGGCAGTGCGTGTGGCCGCAGGAGGCGGGGGCCGTGTGCAGGGAGCCCCCGAGGTGCAGCTCGACCAGCCTCCTCCGGACTCTGCTTCCCACCGGGCGCAGGACGTGCGTGAACACAGGAAGGCTGCTCCCATCACAAAGTACAAGACTTAAAAAAGATATTTTATTGTCATCAAAAACAAGAAACATTAAAGACAATTAATGAGCTTTAGAAAATTTAAAAGAAGACAGAAGCTACCAAAGCTGAAATCGTGGCACCTCCTTCCAGTGAGCCCGGGAGTCCTCCCTGACGGCCGAGGCAGGCGCTTGCCGCGCTCCCGCTCGTGCCTCCCTTCCTGTCTGCAGACTCTGCGTGACATTCACCGAACGGCGTGACGCGGGCAGCAGAGCGTGGGAGCCTCTGTCCAGCAGTCGTGGCCGGCAGCCCCGCTCTCCCCAGGCTGCGGGCACCCTCTTTGCCGTCTCGCCTCCAGCTCATGCCCCAGAGTGGCTGCTTGTTCCTGCTGCACGTGACTTGGGGCTGGACTTAAGCCTCTGTGATGAGTTCCGCCGTGTTCACGCTCCTGGCTCTCCTGGTGTCCCTCCACCTCTCTCCCCGGTGCTCCTGGGCCTCCTCTGTCCTCAGGACCCACCAAGGCTGAGTCTTGCCTGCCTGGGACCTGGTCACCAGGCCTCCTCTGGCAGACCTGTCTGGGCAGATGCTCACCCCTTCCTTGGACTATCCTCACCCTTGCCCTGTAGGGCTCCTGTAGCGACCCGTGTCCCGGGCTCTTCTCTGAGTGATCTCGGCTGAGTGGAGTGGGTGGGAGGTGGCTGTGTCCTGGGCCTGGTCCCTCCTCTCCCAGTGCAGACTCTGGGGCTGGCTGTCCCTGTGGGTCGAGTTCCACCCGAGAATCCAGCAGCGTGGGCCGGCAGCCAAGGGGTGGTGCTGGCACCGCGACCCTGTTCCATGAGAGGCTTCTTCCCAGGAGCCGGAGAGCAGCGTGCTTGGCTTGAAATAAGAACAACCTCATTCCTCATGTCAGTTCCCAGGAGTGCCCAGAATGGAGGCGGCTGGCTGCGGGCTGGGAGGAAGGCCATCTGACTGAGCCTTCGCAGCTCTCCGAAGCCTCCCCAGCAGGGCCTGATGGTGCTGTGGCTTCTCCGCCTTGGTGGCTGATGCTCCCAGTCACCATGTGGAAACCACACCTGTGTTCAGGAGGCTGGCGTGGACGGGGTGGCTCTAGGGCCAGCTCCTGCCTGGGTGGGCGCCTGGTATGCCGGCCGCTGCCTCCTTTTGTGTGAGCACCTGGCGGGCTGGAGGGCAGGGATGTCCTGCTGAGGGGACACCTGGCCCCCAGTGGCCTGCATGCACCAAGCAGTGGAGGTCTGGGGTAGACCTGCTATGCACAGTGTCTGGAAGGGGGGCTTGTCTGGTATGGCAGGGTCAGAGGGCAACTGCTAGGCCAGAGAGCCATGGGGTTGAGGGTGGTGAGGTCAGGGGTCAGGCGTGGCCTGGGTGTTGGCTGAGCATTGCCCACGGCTCCTGTTTGGGGTCTGGGTGGCCCTGGACACCCCACAGAGGGTGGCCCTAGGGTCCCTGCCCAATCATGTTCCTGTAGTCAGGGACGATGGTCTGCTTCAGGTCCACCACCGAGGAGAAGATCCACTTCACCTGTAGGCAAGGCACAGCACAGGAGTGAGTGAGGCCACGGCCCTGCCCCCGAGGCCCACCCACCCCTCAGACTACCAAAGTCATTGCCCTGCCCCCGAGGCCCACCCACCCCTAGGCCACCCAGGCCACAGCCCTGCCCCTAAGGCACATCCGCCCTTCAGGCCACCCAGGTGCCAGGGCCTCACCATTGCCTGCTCTGAGGCTTAGACATGGAGAGCAGAGCCAGGGCATCAATAGCACGTGGACAGCACAGAAGACAGCGTCAGGGACATGTGGGGACAGTGTGGGTGACAGCATCAGGGATAGATGTGGACAGCACAGAAGACAGCATCAGGGACAGGTGGGGACAGTGTGGGGGACAGTGTCAGGGACAGATGGGGACAGCATGGGGGACAGTGTCAGAGACAGGTGAGGACAGTGTGGAGGAGAGTGTCAGGGACAGGTGGGGACAGCATGGGGGACAGTGTCAGGGAGAGGTGGGGACAGTGTGGAGGACGGCATCAGGGACAGTGTACGGGACAGTGTTGCATACAGGAGGGAACAGCATGGGGGATAGTGTCAGGGATTGTAGGAGACACAGTGAGAGAGTGTCAGGGACAGGTGGAGACCATGAGGGGGACAGGTGGGGACAACGTGGGGGACAGTGTTGGGGATAGGAAGGGACAGGAGAAAATAGCATGGGGGTCATTGTTGGGAATTGGGGACAGCATGGGGGACAGTGTTGGGGACAGCTGGGGACAGCATGGGGGACAGTGTAGGGGACAGGTGGGGACAGGAGACAGCATGGGGGATAGTGTTGGGGACAGTTGGAGATAGTGTGGGGGACAGTGTCAGGGACAGATGGGGACAGCGTGGGGGACAGTGTTAGGGACAGGAGGGGACAGCATGGGGGACAGTGTTAGGGACAGGTGGGGACAGCGTGGGGGACGGTGTCAGGGACAGATGGGGACAGCATGTGGGACAGTGTTGGGGACAGGTGGGACAGCGTGGGGGACAGTGTTGGGGACAGGAGGAGACAGCATGGTGGACAGTGTCGGGGACAGGTGGGTCAGCGTGGGGTCAGTGTCAGGGACAGGTTGGGACATGGTGGGGGACAGTGTCGGGGCCAGGAGGGAACAGCGTGGGGGATAGTATCAGGGATTGTAGGGGACAGAGTGGAAGACAGTGTCAGGGACAGGTGGAGACCATGAGGGGGACAGGTGGGGACAGCACAGGGGACAGTGTCAGGGATAGGAGGGGAAATGAGTAAACAGCATGGGGGTCATTGTTGGGGATTGGGGATGGCATGGGGAACAGTGTTGGGGACAGGTGGGGACAGCATAGAGGACAGTGTTGGGGACTGGTGGGGACAGCATGGGGGACAGTGTCGGGATAGGAGGGGACAGGAGTAAACAGCATGGGGGGTCATTGTTGGGGATTGGGGATGGCATGGGGGACAGTGTTGGGGATAGGTGGGGACAGCATGGAGGACAGTGTTGGGGACTGGTGGGGACAGCATGGGGGACAGTATAGGGGAGAGGTGGGGATAGTGTAGGGGACAGTGTCAGGTACAGGAGGGGACAGTGTGGGGGACAGTGTCAGGGACAGGTGGGGACAGTGTGGGGGACAGTGTTGGACTGGTAGGTACAGTCCAGGAGATAGTGTTGGGGACAGGTGGGGACCGCATGGGGGCAGTGTCAGGGACAGGTGAGGACAGCGTGGGGGACAGTGTCAGGGACAGGTGGGGACAGCATGGAGGACAGTGTCAGGGAGAGGTGGGGACAGTGTGAGGGATGGTGTTGGGGACAGGTGGGTAGAGTGTGGGGGACAGTGTGAGGGACAGTGTTGGGGACAGTGGGGACAGCTTGGGGGACAGTGTCAGGGACAGGTGGGGACAGCATGGGGGACAGTATCAGGAACAGGAGGAGAGAGCATGGTGGACAGGTTTGTCCACCTACAGGAGGGGACAGCATGGGGAATAGTGCCAAGGACTGTAGGGGACAGAGTGGGGGACAGTGTCAGGGATAGGTGGAGAATGTGTGGGGGACAGTGTTGGGGACAGATGGGGACAGCATGGGGGACAGTGTCAGGAATGGGGAACAGCATGGGGCACAGTGTCAGGAACATGTGGCGACAGCCTGGAGGACACTGTTGGACAGGTGGGGACAGCGTGGGGGACAGTGCCAGGGACCGTTTGTGAGACAGTGGGGGACAGCGTCAGGGACAGGTGGGGACAGCCTGGGGGAGAGTGTCAGGGACAGTTTGTGACAGCATGGGGGACAGCGTCAGGGACAGTTTGTGACAGCATGGGGGACAGTGCCAGGGACAGTTTGTGACAGCATGGGGGACAGTGTCAGGGACAGTTTGTGACAGCATGGGGGACAGTGTCAGGGACAGTTTGTGATAGCATGGGGGACAGTGCCAGGGACAGTTTGAGAGACTGGGGGACAGTGCCAGGGACAGTTTGAGAGACTGGGGGACAGTGCCAGGGACAGTTTGTGACAGCATGGGGGACAGTGTCAGGGACAGTTTGTGACAGCATGGGGGACAGTGCCAGGGACAGTTTGAGAGACTGGGGGACAGTGCCAGGGACAGTTTGAGAGACTGGGGGACAGTGCCAGGGACAGTTTGTGACAGCATGGGGGACAGTGCCAGGGACAGTTTGTGACAGCATGGGGGACAGTGTCAGGGACAGCTGGGGACAGCATCAGGGACAGCTGGGAACAGCATGGGGGACAGTGTCAGGGACATGTGGAGACAGCCTGGGGGACACTGTTGGACAGGTGGGGACTACGTGGGGGACAGTGTCAGGGACAGTTTGTGACAGCATGGGGGACAGTGTCAGGGACAGCTGGGGACAACGTGCGCCGACCTTGAAGAAGGTGACGGTGGCACTGTAGCACACGCTTAGCAGGAAGAGTGTGATGAAGATGGTGATGGTCGTCCACAGCCCGTCCAGCTCCCCGTCCTGCGCCTCCACACAGCTCTCCTCCAGTTGCAGCTCTGGACAGGAAGGGGGTGGTCAGTGCCGTGTCCCGCTGGGCTCGGGCCTCTGGGGGCGATTCCCTCTGTGGCGGGGCCCAGGATGTAGGGCCCGGCCGGGATGGGCCAACAGTGTCCTGAGGTCAGCTCCCCGCAGCTGCCCGCCCTGTGCACCAGCTTCGGCCCCGGGGCTCCGCCGGACACCCGGCCCTAGATAGCGACCCGGCCCTCAGCAGGGCCCACTCCCCGTCTCCCGTGTCCCTCCCTGAGGCCCAGAGGGCAGGAGGATGGTGAAGCCCACCCCTCAGGTGACCCCAGCTGCAGGGAAGGGCGGTACTGGGAAGTGGGCCAGAGCCAGGGACGCGATGTGGCGTGGGTTCCCCTGTGTGTGGGGGCCTGTGTGTGTGCGGCGGCTGCAGGGGCTCCGCTGTGAGAGGAGGGCTGGGTTTGTGTGAGCTGGTCAGCATGTGGACAAGCTGCTGAGTGGCTCGTGGGCCTTGAGGTGCTGCGTGGGGCTCGTGGGGGCCTGTGTCCGCGGAGTGTTCACGTGTGCGGGGACCTTGCTGTGGTGGGTGCTGTGCAGGTTGCCTGTGTGAGGCTCTGTGCGAGGCGTGCGCACGTGTGTGTGTGTGTGTGGTGGCTGTGTGGTCGGCCAACTTCAGTGCCGGGTTTAATGGGTCTGGGCTGAGTGTGTGTGTGTGGGCATCTGGACCAGTCCCTCCACAGGGCCCGAGAGTGCATGTCCCCAGGAGTCGGTTATGTCCCCATGTGGGTGTGAGGCTGGGCAGGGCTGCCAGGGGTTAGTGCCGTGGGGGCAGATGGGTGAGGGAGGGCCTGTCCCTACGCACATGGACTAGGTATGCACCCGAGTGGGCAGGGGGTCTGAGGACAGGGAGCTCACAGATCAGGACAGTCTCCTACAGAGGCGGGGGCTGTGTGCCTGTCCCCAGGGGGCTCTTAGGCTTCTGGTGGCCCAGCCCAGGGCAGCTGCTGCTGGAAGGAGGGCCTCACTGGCAAAGCCCCCAGCCCCACCGAGGGCGGCCCCTGGCTGAGCCCCACCCTAGGTGGCCCAGGCACACGTGCACAGCCTGGGCCAGTGTGGGGTCAGTGGGACCCGCTGTGCCTCCCTCCTGCCCCTCAGGCCTCAGACTCAGCCTGTCCCGCGGAAAGAACCATCAGAGTCTCGCAGGGGCCCAGGGCAGCGCTGGGTGCTTTATTTCCATGCCGGGCACCTGGGAAGTATGTACACGGGGTGCGGGCCAAGCATCCTCGCGCCACCCCGAGAGCCCGGGGGGCGGGGGCTTGCCGGGTGTCGCACTCATTTACCCGGAGACACGGAGAGGCTCTTCTGGGTGTAGTGGTTGTGCAGAGCCTCATGCATCACGGAGCATGAGAAGGTGTTCCCCTGCTGCCACCTGCTCTTGTCCACGATGAGCTTGCTGTAGAGGAAGTAGGAGCCGTCGGAGTCCAGTACGGGCGGGGTGGTCTTGTAGGTGTTCTCCGGCTGCCCGTTGCTCTCCCACTCCACGGCGATGTCGCTGGGGTAGAAGCCTGTGACCAGGCAGGTCAGGCTGACCTGGTTCTTGGTCAGCTCCTCCTGGGGCGGGGGCAGGATGTACACCTGCGGCTCTCGGGGCTGCCCTGTAGGGACAGAGGTTGGCACAGCGGTCACTCCCAGGGCAGAGGGTGGGCCGAGCCGGCCTCTGTCCACGTGGCCCTCGGGCCCCGCGGGTCCCACCTTTGGCTTTGGAGATGGTTTTCTCGATGGGGGCCGGGAGGCCTTTGTTGGAGACCTTGCACGTGTACTCCTTGCCGTTCAGCCAGTCCTGGTGTGTGACGGTGAGGACGCTGACCACGCGGTACGTGCTGTTGAACTGCCTCTCCCGTGGCTTCGTCTGGGCATGATGCACCTCCGCGCCGTCCACGTACCAGTTGAACTGGACCTCGGGGTCTTCCTGGCTCACGTCCACCACCACGCATGTGACCTCAGGGGTCCGGGAGATCATGAGGGTGTCCTTGGGTTTTGGGGGGAAGAGGAAGACTGACGGTCCCCCCAGGAGTTCAGGTGCTGAGGAAGAGATGGAGGTGGGCATGTCAGCACCCAGGCGGGGCCTGTCCCTGGACACAGGCCACTCTAGGGCACTTGTCCCACCTTGAGCTGGAGGGCGAGGCCTGGGCTGGCTTACCTGGGCATGGTGGGCATGGGGGAGTTGTGTCACCACATGGGGGTGTGAACTCTGCAGAGAGAAGATTGGGAGTTACTGGGATGTGGGAGGCGAGAAGGTGTCTGAGCTGAGGGAGTGGAGTTTGGCCTTTGGGGTGGGCTTAGGTCAGGGCAGGGTCCTCCCAGATATGGCTCTTGGCAGGTCTGAGCCCAGCACCAGCCCCTATGTGTGCAGAGCCTGGGGTAGGGGCATCCAGCCTGTGCCTGCTCGGAGTCTGGTGGAAAAAGCCAGAAGACTGTCTCCCTGAGCATGAGTGGGGTGGGCAGAGGCCTCTGGGTGAGGAGACAGACGGGGCCTGCCCTGCTGCCCTGGGCTGGGGCTGCACAGCCAGGGTTTGTCCAGGCAGGAGGGCCGAGCATGGCTTCCAGCAGACACTCCCCCTCCCTCGCTGGCCTCTCACCAACTCTCTTGTCCACCTTGGTGTTGCTGGGCTCATGAACGACGTTGCAGACGTAGGTCTGGGTGCCCAAGCTGCTGGAGGGCACGGTCACCACGCTGCTGAGGGAGTAGAGCCCTGAGGACTGTAGGACAGCCGGGAAGGTGTGCACGCCGCTGGTCAGGGCGCCTGAGTTCCACGACACGGTCACAGGTTCGGGGAAGTAGTCCTTGACCAGGCAGCCCAGGGCCGCTGTGCTCTGGGAGGTGCTCCTGGAGCAGGACGCCAGGGGGAAGACCGATGGGCCCTTGGTGGAGGCTGCAAGAGACGTGGCGCCATGTGACTGCGGTGTGGGACAGAGCTGGGCCCAGGGCGCAGAGGCCCCTCCGTTCTTGTCTCTCAGCGAGGGTCCAGTGTCTGGGCTCACGGGCATTGGGTGTGCACCTGGCTGGTGCCACCTGCCTCACCTTGGCCCCCTCCCTGCCCTAAAGGCAAGGTCAGGCCCAGCCTGCCCCAGAAGGCTTGCAGGAGTGGCGGCCCTGCGGTGCCCTTCTGCAGGCACCCCTGCAGCCTAGGAGGCGGGGCTGGGCAGCCGGGTTAGTGCTCTGTGTCTGCAGGGAGTCAGCACAGCCCAGGGCCTCTAGCTTGGCCTCGGCTCTGGCCATCGGTGCCACCTCAGGAACGGCTCATGCCCGTCGGCCCCACTCCAGCCTTTTATGGGTGCCTGGCTTGACCAGTGGCCACTGTTCTCAGATGGCTTCTCGTGGGTCCCCCGACCCCCCTGCAGCCCCTGACCCTGCCGCCCCAGCGTGGCCCTCCCCTAGTGAGTGGGCCTGACTTGCCCAGGGCCCTGGTCATAGCCTGCCCTCTGCCCTCCAGGGCGCTGTTTTTCTGTGCAGCAGAGGGGCCAGACACTGCATAGGGTCGGCACCCTCAGCCCCAGGGCCCCGGAACCTCCTGCCTTGGAATAGCCCCCGGGAGCCCCCTCCTCAGCATCTCCCCCCTTTCCCCTTAGCCCCAGTGTGCACCAGCCCAGGTCAGGGCCCTGAGTGCATCGATGCCCCCTGCCTCCCCAGTGTCCTCCATTACTTCCGGAGGCTGAGTCACCACACCCTCACCCTCCCAGCCCTGGCCTGGCCTTCTCAGCCACCAGCCCACCTCCTCCCTCTCCAGAGCTTCCCCTGGCAAGGTCCCTGCTGGGCTCAGCCCAGTCCCCCCGGCACAGTTACGAGCCTTGCCTTGCACCTGCCCTTGGCCCTCCCCACCCTGCATGGCGCCAGGACCCTCAGGCCACAGGGAGGCCCCATGTCTCTGCCGCTGGCCCAGTGGCCCTGGAGTCCCACGGCAGGTCAGGTGTGCCCTGACCTCTGAGGAAGCTAAGTGCCCTGCCCCCAGCCAGGCCATCCCCTCTGCTCAGCCCCAGGGCCCTGCTCACTACCCCTTCCCCTCACCTGCACCACAGGCTCTGGCCGACTCTGCCCAGGCTGTGAACGGGACCCTCTGGCTCCCCTGTGCTGGTACACTGCCCTGCACCACCTCCACTCAGCTTCATTGTGCTGGTGGCCCTGGCTGCTGGCAGCCTGTCTTGTTCCTTCTGGAGCGCCAGCCTCAGAGGCCTTCCTGCCCAGGGTCCACTGGGGCCAGCCCTGGTCTCAGCACACGTTCCCCTGCATCCAGACCTGCCCCTGCCTGTAAGCTGAGCCCTGAGCCCTGGAATGCCTTCCCTTCTCCATCCTAGCTCACCCAGGTGCTCAGTGGGATGGGCTCACACCCGCTTCCCTGCACCAGGAGGCTGCACTGTGCTTTCACCAGCCCTCAGCTGTCGGCTGCCAGCAACTGCCCAGCCCCTTCCAAAGTGTAGGAACTGAGTGCTGCCTCCCACCGGCCTGCTGCCTCCCACCGGCCTGCTCACCTGTGGCTGCTGTGTCCTGAGCTGTAGTGCCTGTTCCCTGCTTGTTCTGCCTCCCACCGCCCTGCTCACCTGCAGCGGGTCTGCCCTTGTCCCCAGAGCTCCAGGAACTGCCGCCTGGTCCTCCTGCCCCCACCTGTCCCTGTTCAGCTGCATCTGCTCTGCCCTGGTCCTCTGAGCTCCAGTGCCTGCCCCTTGCTTCTCCTGCTTCCCACCAGCCCCTGCTCACGTGCGTGTGATCTGCCTTGGCTCTCTGAGCTCCAGGGGCTGCCCACCTGCTCCCTCTGCTTCCCACCGGCCCTGCTCACCTGCAGCTGCTCTGTCCTGGCTCCCTGAGGGTGAGCCTCAGTTCTGCTCACCTGATGCTCTCCCCTTGTCCCCTGAGCTCCAGGAGCTAACCCCTACTTGTTCTACCTCCCACAAGGACCTGCTCACCTGCGGCTGCTCTGCCTGGTCCCCTGAGTTCCGGGGCCTTCCCCCTGCTCATCCTGCCCGCCACTGGCCCCTGTTCACCTTCAGATGCCCTCCCCTGCTCCCCTGAGCTCCAGAAGCTGTCCCCTGCTCCTCCTGTCTCCCACCTGCCCTGCTCACCTGAGGCTGCTCTGCCCTGGCTCCCTGAGCTCTAGGAGCTGCCTCCTGCTTGTCCTGCCTCCCACCTGCTCTGCTCACCTGAGGCTGCTCTGTCCTGATTCCCTGAGCTCCAGGGGCTGCCCCCTGCTCATCTTGCCTCTCACCAGCCCTTGCTCACCTAGCAGCTGCTGTGCCCTGCTCACCTGAGCTCCAGGGGCTGCCCCTGCTTGCCCATCTCCCACTGAACCCTTCTCATCTGTGACTGCTCTGCCCTGGTTCCCTGAGCTCCAGGGGCTGCCCCCTGCGCGTCCTCCCTCCCACCTGCCCCTCCTCAACTGCAGCTGCTCTGCCCTGGTCCCCTGAGCTCCAAGAGCTGCTCCCTACTTGTCCTGCCTCCCACCAGCCCCTGTTCACCTTCAGATGCCCTCCCCTGGTCCCCTGAGCTCCAGGTGCTGCCTCCTGCTCCTCCTGCCTCCCACCAGCCCCTGCTCACCTGCGGCTGCTCTGCCCTGGTTCCCTGATCTCCAGGAGCCGCTCCCTGCTTGCCCATCTCCCACTGAACCCTTCTCATCTGCGACTGCTCTGCCCTGGCTCTATGAGCTCCAGGGGCTTCCCCCTGCACATCCTGTCCCCCCACCGGCCCCTGTTCACCTTCAGATGCTCTGTCCTGGTCTCCTGAGCTCCAGAAGCTGCCTCCTGCTCCTCCTGCCCCCACCTGCCCTGTGCACCTGCGGCTGCTCGACCAACTGTTCAGTGGGATGGGCTCACACCCACTTCCCTGCACCAGGAGGCTGCACTGTGCTTTCACCAGCCCTCAGCTGTCAGCTGCCAGCAACTGCCTAGATCCTGCCAAAGTGTAGGGGCTGAGTGCTGCCTCCCACCGGCCTGCTCACCTGTGGCGGCTGTACCCTGAGCTCTAGTGTCTGTCCCCTGCTGGTCCTGCCTCCCACTGGCCCTACGCATCTGCAGCGGGTCTACCTGGTCCCCAGAGCTCCAGGAGCTGCCACCTGCTCCTCCTGCCCCCGACCTGCACCTGTTCACCTGCGGCTGCTCTGTCCTGGTCCTCTGAGCTCCAGTGCCTGTCCCTTGCTCTTCCTGCCCCTGCTCACGTGCGGGTGATCTGCCTTGGCTCTCTGAGCTCCAGGGGCTACCCACCTCCTCCTCCTGCTTCCCACCGGCCCTGCTCACCTGCAGCTGCTCTGTCCTGGCTTCCTGAGGCTGAGCCTTAGTCCTGCTCACCTTCCGATGCTCTTGCCTTGTCCCCTGAGCTCCTGGGGCTGCCCCCTGCTCATTCTGCCTCCTACCTACCCCTCCTCACCTGAGGCTGCTGTGCCCTGGTGCTCTGAGCTCCAGGGGCTGCCCCCTGCTCTTCCTGCCTCCCACCAGACCCTGCTCACCTGCAGATGATCTGTCCTGGTCCCCTGAGCTCCAGGGGCTGCCCCCTGCTCGTCCTGCCTCCCACTGGCCCTGTTCACCTTCGGATGCTCTCCCCTGGTCCCCTGAGCTCCAGGAGATGGCCCTGTTCCTCCTGTCTCCCACCTGCCCTGCCCACCTGAGGCTGCTGTGCCCTGGTCCCCTGAGCTCTAGGGGCTGCCCCCTCCTTGTCCTACCTCCCACTTGGCCCTCCTCACCTGCGGCTGCCCTCCACTGGTCCCCTGAGCTCTAGAAGATGCCCCTTGCTCCTCCTGTCTCCCACCTGCCCTGCTCACCTGAGGCTACTCTGCCCCGGCTCCCTGAGCTCCTGGAGCTGACCCCTGCGTGTCCTGCCTCCCACCAGCCCCTGTTCACCTGAGGCTGCTCTGCCCTGGTTCTCTGAGCTCCAGAGGCTGCTGCCTGCTTGCCCATCTCCCACTGAGCCCTTCTCACCTGCGACGGCTCTGCCCTGGCTCTATGAGCTCCAGGGGCTTCCCCCTGCTCATCCTGTCCCCCCCACCGGCCCCTGTCATCTTCGGCTGCTCGGTCCTGGTCCCCTGGGCTCCAGGAGCTGCCCCCAGCTCCTCCTGCCCCCACCAGCCCCTGCTCACCTGCGGCTGCTCGGTCCTGGTCCCCTGAGCTCCGATGCCTGCCCCCTGCTCATTCTACCCTCCCTCAACCCGGGGCAGCAACGTCACTCAGGCCACTGTTGCCCCCTGCCTGTCCTGGCACCGTCTGTCCAGGTTTGGGCCCTTTTTTCTGGCTTCATTTTTGTTTTTGCGGCATTTGGCTTGTTCCCTACGCTGTGGAGCACCCCGTGTCCAGTCAGGTCTCCCCAGCAGAGCCCCTTGCCCTTGCCCATGTCCCCCTCCTGGATGAGCTCCTGGATCCTCCCGTCCCGGCACTGCTCCTGCTCTGGAAGCCTCTCCTGAACCCCAGCTCCTCAGTGGCCTCTGCTCTGCTGGGTCAGCTCCCGGAACCCACAGAGCCTCAGCCCCTTTCCTCGCCCCAGGCCTGCTGTGCTCTGGGCCTTTCTGGGCCTCCCTGGGCTCTTCCCTCCTCCCGCCCATGCACTCAGCACAGCTCTCCGCTCCTCTCCGCTGCTGACCACAGCCCTGCTCCCCGCCAGCAGGTGCCCCAGCCCCGTCAGCTGGCTCTGAGCCCAGCCCCTGTCCATCCCCTGTCCCTGCCTCTGCCTCTGGGCTCCTTCACTTCCACCCTCCTGTCCTGCTGCCACATCACCCTCCCTGCTCTGCTCCCGGCTCACCTGCTGTCCTTGGTCCTGGCTGAGAAGAGGGCCCCACGGCCAGCACTGCTGACCCTGCCCTGGGCTCCGGTGCTGCTGCCGGCCTGGACAACCCCTCCCTGGGGCCTCTCCTCCTCCCTCGCTCTGCTGCCTCCTCAGCTCAAGTCGGTCCTGGCCATCCTAGCATCGCCCCACGGCCGGCTCTGCCGCATCCCGTCATGTTCCTCGTGATCCCAGCCCGGTGGTCCTGGAGGCCTCCGTCAGCCTCTAGTGCGTCCTGCCCTGTTGGCTGGGAAGCACCTGCCCGCGGGCCCCGTCGTCTGGCACTGGATGGACATCGGTGCCTGAAGCCTGCCCACCTCCCCCATGCTGGCTCCGCTTGGGCCTCCATGTGGGGCCGGCCTCGCCCCAGCGTCTCCCCAGCCCCTTGCAGCCTGTTCGGCAGCTCAGGTCCAGGAGACCCACGGCTGCCCCCAGGCTCTGTCCTTCTCCTCCCAAGCCTGTGCTCCTGCCCTGTGCTGACCCCACTCATCGAGGTGGGGGTCCCAGCCCTTCCTGCTCCGTCATGGTACATGTGGGCGGCCCCGCCCCCTCTGTCAGCCGCTATTTGTCTTCCTAGGAAAACACAGCTCAGGTCCCAGGTCCCCAGAGGTGGGAACTCCACCCCTGCACCCTGCAAAGACTAAGAACAGGATTGAAACCGGGGGCACCGCTTACTTCCTGAAGTTCCCTTTTCTTCTGGTGGTTTGTGTGTCAGAGGGCGAGGGGGAGTCCAGACACAGCCGAGGCTGCCTCCTGGGTGTGTGGGGATGGGGGTGGTGGGTGCCCCCATACTCACGGGAGAAGGTGGGGAGCCTGGACCTTGTGCGCTGCTCTTTTCTCTGTCCCTGATTCCCTGGGGCTGGACTGAGACTGGCTAGGATCATGCCCATTCCGCCCATGGTCTCAGCCTCTTAATACCTGGGCCTCCTACCTGAGCCTTCTGGCCCCCACTGGGCCCTGGTGGGGCCTGCTTTTGCCTGGGCGTCTCTCCAGGTGGCCCTCACTCATGGTGCAGGGAGGGGAGTGTCAGCCCATCCCGCTGAGCAGCTGGCAATGGCAAGCTGGGACGGAGAAGGGAAGGCGCTCCAGGGCTCAGGGCTGAGCTCACAGGCAGGGGTGGGTCGGGCTGCAGGGGAAACGTGTGCTTGAGGCCGGGAGGGTCCCAGGGCTGGTTCGAGTGGACCTTGGGCAGGAAGGCCCCTGAGGCTGGCGCTCCAGAAGGATCAAGATGGACTGCCAGGAACCAGGGCCACCAGCTCTGCTCCTAGGGACCGAGGGGACATGGGACAGGTGGGTGAACACACTGAAGCTGAGGTGGTGCAGGGCAGTGTACCAGCAGAGGGGAGTCAGAGGGGCCCATTCAGGGCCTGGGCAGAGTCAGCCAGAGCCTTTGGTGCAGGTGAGGGGAAGACGTAGTAAGCAGGGACCTGGGACTGAGCAGAGGGGATGGCCTGGCTAGGGGCAGGGCACTCAGCTTCCTCAGAGGCCAGGGCACACCCGAGTTGCAGTGGGACTCCAGGGCCACTGGGCCAGCAGTAGAGAGAGAAATGGGGTCTCCCTGGGGCCTGGGGGTGCTGGTATCATGCAAAGTGGGGAGGGCCAAGGGCAGGTGCAAGGGTCCCATCTGTGCTGGGGAGCCTGGACTGAGTTCAGCAGGGACCTTGCCAGGCGGAATCTCTGGAGAGAGGGAGGAGCTGGGCAAGGGTTGACTTGGAGGTGGGAGGTAGCAGGGGACGGGTTGAAGCCAGAGGGAGTGGGAAGACCAAAAGCCTGAGGAGGTGTCGCACAGGAAGTGTCCAGAATGGAACAGGAAGCATCCAGCATGGAACAGGAAGCATCCAGCATGGAACAGGAAGCATCCAGCATGGAACAGGAAGCATCCAGAATGAAACAGGAAGCATCCAGCATGGAACAGGAAGCATCCAGCATGGAACAGGAAGCATCTAGCATGGAACAGGAAGCATCCAGCATGGAACAGGAAGCATCCAGCATAGAACAGGAAGCATCTAGAATGGAACAGGAAGCATCTAGAATGGACACTTGCGAGGGGAAATCATGTCCCCCCAACTAAGTGTGCTCTCCACAAGGACCCAGCTCACCCTTGTGATCCTGCTGGATCCCCGAGCTCGCACCAGCCGTGCCCTCAGAGAGAATGTCTAGGAGGCAGGTGGAGGTGCACATGTGGGTCCCTGGGGAAATCCATCCTCCGGCCATGTGCTCCCAGTTGGCTCCCAGCCTCCGGCTCTGGCTTCACACCATGGAACTCATTATGGGCTTAACCTCCCAGACTGGGGGAGGATGGAGTGAGGGGCCCCACACTGCCCATGGCACACCCAGAGGGCTGGGGAGACTGTGCTGGGCTAGGGCAGGGAGTTCTCGTGCAGCCTGTGGGGCTGGCGGCTCAGGACAACACCTGTATCTGTTAGCTGTGTCCCTGGCAACACAGCACCCCAGACTGCGTGGCTGAAACAACAGAAGTTTATTCCGTCCTGCTTCTGGAGGCCAGGCATCTGGGATGGAGGCCTCGGTGAGGCTGACTCCTCTGTGTGACAGGAGACTCTGTCCCAGGCTCTCTCCTGGCTGCTGGGCGTTCCCGGCCATCTCTGCCGCTCCTGGCTTGTGGGAGCAGTGCCATCTTCACAGGGCGTTCTCCCCACGTGCTGTCTGTGCCCAGATTCCCCCTTTTGATGAGGACAGCAGTCATATCAGATCAGAGGCTCGCCCTACTCCAGGGTGACCTCATCTGAACTTGATTGCACTTGCAAAGACTCTGTTTCCAAACAAGGTCACATTCTGAGGTCCTGGGGGTTAGGACTTCAACACATGAATTTATAGGGGAACACATTTTAACCCGTGAGAGTTTGCCCTCCGCTCCCCCATGATCACGTCCTTCTCACATGCAAAATCCCTGCATCCCATAGCAACACCTCCAAGATGGCTAACCCCTTCCAGCACCAACTCTTCGTCCACAATCTCGGCTGAATATCACCTGCATCAAGTGTGGGAGAAACCCAGGGTGAGATGAGGAGAGAAACCATGCAGTGGTGGAGAGTCTCCTGTCCCCTCCGGCCCCGGTGAGTCTGTGTGTACTGTGTGGGTGTGTCTGGGGATCCACCTGCTCCCCCATCTACCTGCTCATTTTCCCCAGGCTGTGGGCATTTGGGGCAGGGGCCTCAGTGCCCGTCCTGCTCTCTCCCAGTTCTATCCAATGCCCCAAGCTGTGCTGGGCTGCAGGTTCTGGGCAGGGTGGGCCCCCAGGAAGGGGAACAGGTCACCTGCAGCTCCCATAAGCCCAGGTCCAGTCCCAGCTGGGGCTCCATCTCTGGCCTCTGCCAACCTTGAGATCTCCAGGTCCTCTGTGTCTCCCTCCTAGGGCCCACCAGGCCTGCTCAGCTCCGAGCCCCATGTCCGTACTCACCCTGCTCTGCTTTTCCTTGGGGTGGTGGCCCTGCCCTGGCCTCCAGAAATTGCCCTTGCCCCCACCCCTTCCTGTGTGAGGGGCTGGGCTGTTCCTCTCCTGCCCGGCGTGTTCCCACCTAAGCCCAACTGGCACAGTGCCCCAGCCCCTCCTGCCCTCTTCTGGCCTTCATGCCTAGCCATGCTGGCAGTCTCCCCCAGTGGCCTGGGCCTTTACCAGGGCCTGGCTCTGTGTCCAGCTGCCCCTCCCGTGGTCCCACGGTGCTGCCCCTTTCCCTCAGTGACAGGGGCTAGACTGCATGGGAATGGGCTGTGTCTCAGCTGTACGCACCTGTGTGTGTGTCGGTGTGTGCATGTGAGTGTGTGTGTGTGCTGGGGTGTGTTGCAGGTATACTTGTGTCTGGGGGAAGGGGGAGCATCTGCTTTCCTACCTCAGGCCTGGAATGGCCCTGCCAGGGTGGGTGGGGGCAGCGTGTGTGAGGACAGTGCTGCTTCGGTGTTTGCGTGTGGCTGGTGGGGGCGGGAGGACATGGTGTGGCACGAGTCGAGTCTCAGGTTCCGCATCTCCATCCAGCCGCTCCCGGATGGCCGCACTCCTGAGGGTGCAGAGCAGCCCTGGGGGTCAGGAGGCTGTTGGGACGCTGGAGTCAAGCATTGGCAGGGATGGGGTGGGCTGGACAGGCAGCGTGGCCAGGGGGCTTTGAGCCAGGGCAGTGAACCACCCCCGCAACTTTTTTAAGTTTTGAAAGTCATATTTATTCAAGTGTAGTTTATATTCAGTATAATCCATCCTGTTACATGTGAGTTTCAACAAATGCAGAGTCATGCAACCGCCACTGTAATGCAGATGAACAGTTGTAAGAAGATGAAGAATCTCTCCAAAAATTCCACCAGTCCCTGATCACTAGGAATCCATTGATCTGCTTTCTGTCAGAAGACTCTGACTGCATCATCCAAATGATCTATTATGGAAAATGTTATAAGCATACAAAACACACAAAACCAAGTTTTAAAAAGTGACATATTTAAAAAGTTTTCTTTAGCATACAAACAAAATGAAGGTACCTTCCCATTTTACTACAGACGTGCAGATATTTTTCTTGGTGCACAGAGATAAGGCAGAATTAGAATAAACATGTTCTAAAACTGACCTCCGGAAGAACTAATGTTCATCATTTCTTTGCAGAGTATGTGAATCAAGATTAGGGTTTGGTCTTTGGTGTCCGCACTGTGTCAAGGATCAGTCAGAAAATACAAATGGAGGGGCCCCTTTCTGAGGCCAGACCCCACTGTCAGGGCATGTGTGGTGACCAGGGGCCAACACCAGCTGAGGCTAAGAGGCTGCTCTGAGGAGGGCGAGTTTGCAGCTGCCTCTTGGACCCTTTGTTCAGGGACAGGACATGTGTGGCTGGGCAGCAGCCTTCACACCCCCCGCAGGCTGGTGCCCGGTGCCCACAGCCCTCTGTGGGGTTGTCAGGCCCCTGCACCCATGGTGGGGTGCTGGGCTCCAGAGTTCCCTGGGACCAGCTGACCTCTTGTCCTTGGTTTTGGCCCAAATGCAAGTCCCTGGTCTCTTCCAAGTAAATTTATTTTCCCAAGGCTGTGCAGCCTCCACTGCTGCCTGCTCCTTCCCAGGCCTCTTACAAGTCCCGGTGCTGATGCCTTTTTGTCCACCTCGTTTAAACTGTGGCCGCCGCCTCCAGCTCTGTGTCTGCCTCCCAGCGAGGGAGCCGTGGTTGACGATCTCGTGAGTGTCTGACCTTCTGAAGGGTACAGTGTGGAGTTTCATCGGTTTCACTTAAATGCCTAAGCACCTCTTCAGAAACCAGTGAGTCATGGGGGTTTCTCCACCTTTTCTCTAACCCTGTTTTCTAAGAATTTTCTTGGCAATTTCCTGGAAACTTGCAAGACAAGATTTTTTTGGTTGGAATGTGGGGTTGAACACCCATATAATGTCCTGACCAGGGCACTGCATAGTGGAGCTGTGGGAAAGTGGACACTGTCCTCCAGACGCCAGCATGGTAGATCCATTGGCAGCTTGCACCCTGAATCTGGAAAAGCCACAGGCACTCAACTTTATTCTGTGAGAGAAGTCACAGGGGCTACATCCTCCAAAGCCACAGGGGTAGAGGTGTCCAAAGTCTTGGGAGCCCACTACACCCAGTGTGCCCTGGGTATGGGCCTTGAAGTCAAAAGAGATTACCTTGGAGCTTTAAGATTTAATGACTGCCCTGCCAGATGTCTGACCTGTATGGGGCATATAGATCCTTTCTTTTTGCCAACTTCTCCCTTTTGGAATGGGCATGTTTACCTCAATGTCTGCACTCTAATTGTATTTTTCGAGTCAATAATTTGTCTTTGATTTCATAGGCTGATAGGTGGAAGGGAGTCATCTTCAGATGAGACGTGGATCTTGGGAATTTTGGGATGATTCTGGAATGAGGTAAGGCTTTGGGGGACTGAAGGCGTGATTGTATTTTGCAAAGTGAGAAGGACATGAGATTTGGGGGGCCAGGGGTGGAAGGATATGATTTATATGTTTGTCCCCTCCGAATCTCATGTTGAAATATGATTCCCAGTGTTGGAGGTGGGGCCTGGTAGGAGGTGATTAGATCATGAGGGCAGATCCCTCATGTATGATTTCGCATCATCCCCTTGGTGATGAGTGAGTTCTCCCCCAGTGAGCTCACACACAATCTAGTTGTTTGAGTCTGGGACTCCCCTCAGCCTCTTGCTGCCATTCTTGCCATGTGACATACCTGCTCTTCTGTTATGATTGCAAGTTTTGTGAGGTCTTTTCTGAAGCAGATGCTGGTGCCAGGCTTCCTATACAGCCTGCAGAACTGTGAGCCGATTCAACCTCTTTCCTTTATAAGTTACCCAGCCTCATGTGTTTCTTTACAGTAATGCAAAAGATGATACCCCTCATCTTCTCCTTTGCCATCATATGGCTTACTTCCATGTGTGTCTGGGTCCTCTCCTCTCATGAGAACACCAGTCTTTAGACTTGGGACCCATCCAAAATTTAGTATGGTGTCATCTCAAGTCCTTACCCTAATTTGTGAAGACTCCATTTCTACATGCAGTCACATTCTGAGGTTCCAGGTGGGCATACATTTGGCCAGGGAGATGCCATCAGCCTGCCATAGCAGCCTATGCAGGTACATTTGCATACAGCTTAGGGTTGACCTTTCCCATGGAAGTATTACATCCCCCTCTGGACTCCAGTTTCACATGTTTTGGAATTCTTCACCTTGTCCAGCAGGATGAGTCTCTTTTCATTTTCTAGTATTTTTCTCTCTCTTCTTTGGATTGGATTAAAAAGAATTGACATATTCTATAGATGCATCTTTAAGTTTTCGGTTCCTTCTCATGTCTGCTGCAATCTGTTATTAAACTTGAGTAACGTTTTTCTCTTTCTTTTCTTTTTTAATAAAATAGAGATGGAGTTTCACCATGTTGCCCAGGCTGGTCTCCAACTCCTGGGATCAAGCGATGCTTCCTTTTTGGCCTCCCAAAGTGCGAGGATTACAGGCATGAGCCACTGTGCCTGGCCAAATGATGTTTTTCATTTCAGAATCATACTTTCAGTTCTAGAATTTTCATTGGGTTCCTGTAAATATTTTCAGTTTCTTATAGAGATTCCCATCTAGTCACTCATTACAACCATATTTTCCTTTAAGTCTTTGAACATATTTAACATAACTTCTTTAAAGTCCTTGTCTGATAACTGAGTCTGCATCTAGGTCACCTTGGAGTTGATCTCCATTGACCTGTTTTTCTTTTGATTATGGATCACCTTTTCGTATTTCTTTGCATACATGGTAATTTTGGATGTGCACCTGATGTTGTTGATAACATGTGGTACTGATGTTGGGTTTTGCATTCTTCCTTAGCAGAGCATTGATTGTTTTTTTCAATGTTAGGAAGCAGTTAGCTTGAGTTGACTCAAACTCCAAAGTCTGTCTGCCCAGCAGTTGGCAGTAGCTGGAATCTCAGTTCTCTCAACCTTACAGGTGTTGCTTTCTGCTGGGCCCTTTGGAGTTTTCCTTACCCATGCACACCTAAGGGATCAGCCAGAGGTTTCCGTGGAGTTTACCTGCAGATTGTGGGGTTTCCCTTCGGTGACCTTCTCCTTTATGGACATCTTCTCTTCATTTCCAGCTGCTCTGAAAATGCAGCCCTGCATCCCACTCCTCAGCAGGAGGGCTGCAGTTTCCTGCTTGAACTCTAGCTGCATCTGTTACATGCGCTGGGGTGTGACTTCAGACAAACATTTCAAGGAATAATTCTTACTGGTATTTGCCTACTTTTGCTTATGTTCCAGTGCCTGCAATTGGTGTGTGTGTGTTGTGTGTGCTTAGTTTTTCCAGTGTTTATAATTGCCATCTGCCAAAGGACTGGTCTGATATTAGCTGCTCCAGCATTATTGGAATCAGAACGACTTTCTCTCATGTGGTTTTTCATTTTCATTTCCCTGTTGACTAGTGTGGTTCAACATCTTTTCATAAGTTTAGTGGCTATTTGGTTATCTTCTGTAAAACATCTGTTGAATTCTCTTTCCTATTCCTCTGTTGAATATTTGAAATTTTTTGGTTGGTTTACAGGGATCTTCTCTATATTATGGATCTGTTTCTGTCAGTTAGTTATATATGTTTATAGGAAACAGTGAGAAAAACTGAAATGAACCAAAAGACTACTAGGTGCCTTCAATGGAAAGCAAGGCATCGTCTTGTACACTCTTCCAGGTTATTTCATTCTATGGAGCTCTGCATCTTTTATTTTCTTTGAACTATTTTACAACTCTATAAGCCAGGAATCCCCAACCCCTGGGTCATGCACTGGAACCGGTTCGTGGCCTGTTAGGACCTGGGCCACATAGCAGGAGGAGAGGGGTGAGTGAGCATTACTGTCTGAGCTCCACCTCCTGTCAGATCAGTGGCAGCATTAGATTCTCATAGCAACGAACACTATTGCAAACTGCAGATTCATGTGGTCTACGTTGTACACTCCTTATGAGACCCTAATGACTAATGATGTGAGATGGAACAGCTTTGTCCCCAAGTCATCCCCCAATCCTGGTCTGTGGAAAAATTGTCTTCCATGGAACTAGTTCCTGGTGGCAAAAGTTGGGGACCACTGCTCGAAGCTGTAGATAATTGATAGCGATGCAAAACTCTTTGAATTGGTAGAAGTTCAAATTCTCATCTTTGGAAGGACAATGGATTCCTCCTCACCTTCCAGGGAAAAGGGCCATTTTGCATCTATTTATGAACGCCTTTTACCATTCTTTAATCAATTATATAAGTGTAGTAGTTTGAATTCCTCTTTGAACTGATTGTAGCACCTTAATTAATGAGATAAAGAGCATCTCTGAAATGTGTCATCATGTTTATGTGAGTCATGATCATAATATTTTTTTAAAATGACCTTTTAACTCGTTGAGATTTATTCTCCCCCATGGCCCCACCCAGCCTCAGTATCCAGGAAGCTTAGTTTTCTGTGGCCCCGGAAGGCGGGAGACCAGGTGTTGACGAGCAGATCTGAGGTTGGCCACAACTTTTCCCCACAGCTCTGCTTCAACCAGTGCCCTGGGAACGCCTCCCAACCGCACACCTGTTGGCCCAGGCGAGCTCCATGCCATGTGGCATCTCTGCTGGTGGCCACTTGGTGAGTAGTGCTGAATAGAGAACTGTGCAGCCCCTCCACAGAGCTTCCAGGGCTTCTGTGCTCTCCAAACCTGTCTGGGCTCAAGGGACCTTCTCAGGGTGTCATGTGTGGTGGCTGTGTTGAGCCCCTGTCCCTGATGGTAGGACTCAGGCAAGGACAAAGCTTTGGACTCAAAGAGGTGGTGTGGGGCGAGTGAAAGGAACAGGAGCTTTGGGGTCAGAAATGCAGGTTCCAGCCTGGCATTGTCTCCATGAGCACGGGCTGCAGCCTCACCAATAATTATAAGATTACTCACCTAGTTATCTTTTGGTCCATTTCAGTTTCTACAATGGTGAAAGTGTCAGAGACCACAGTACGCATTTGAAAAGCATCCAGGGATGGCAGGGTTCTGGGTGTGGACCAGCCCTCCTGACCATAACCCATCACACCAGGGATGTTATGCGACATCACATCCTGAATACTGAGGGTGTGACCTTGGTCACACCACTGACCTTGACGATTGTGAAAGAAAAATAAAATCTCAGAACTCCAAACTCATTATGCCACAAAGAAAAGCTGAGCTTGGAAGCTGGGTCATGGAAAAAATAAAAATAAAAAAAGAACAAAAATCACGCCTTTCCTTTTGTTTCTAAACTGATAGCAGCAGCAGATAGGCCAGGTGTCCCCAGGTGGCCTCCCTCAGCCTGACAATATAAATTAACAGCCCGGTCTTCATGACGTGGGACAAAAGGAGACAAGAAATCGTCCCTCCTGCCCCTGAGACGAACGCATATTTGACGTCTTCCTCTACTCTGTTTATTTTCTTATCAAGTGGAGATTTACTGAGCACAAGGTGAATGGGTAAGTTCTCCCTCAACTCCTCTTTTTCATGCAACGTGGGTGCTCAGTGACCTCCAATCAAAGCCTCACAAGAATGTGACCCTCCCCTCCTGATTTTTTCTCCTTTATCTTTCCCCTCCTCCAGCTTTTCCCCTTTTCAATATTGAAGCAGGACACAGTGTGATTCCACCTGGGGTCAGGTGGAAGGTGGTCCCTGACCGTGGTGGTCCGCGTTTCCTGGGAGACGGGCAGACGTGGGTGCTGAGGGGAAGAGGCCGGTGCAGTCTCAGGACGGGAGAGAGCATGTCCATTGTGCTGAGCGGGCTGGGAGGGATCCACAGAGAAGACGGTGTGGCTCAGCAGCCAGCACTGGGGACGGGAACGTGGGTGAAGGGCCTGGCACATGGAGCAGCTGAAGGTGTGAGGCTGTGACCTGCCCAGGAAGCCTGTGCCTGAGTTTGCAGGGTGAGTGCTGGAGTCGCACAGGCTTGTGTCCCTGAGCGAGGCCTGTGTGAGTACATGTTTGTGTCACGTGGCTCCCATGCATGGCAGGCATTGTCACGTGGCCCCCACACGTGGCAGGCATTGTCGTGTGGTCCTCACACTTGGCAGGCATGTGCAGCCTTAGTACCATGCCAGACGGGGCTTTCTGTCTCCTCCAGGCCCAGCCCTGCCATTTGAGCAGGGAGCTTGGCCATGGGACTGATGTTCCATCTCCTCCAGGCCTGGCCCTGGCCTGCCATGTTAGCAGGTATCTTGGCCATGGGAGTGGTGAGCACAGGTGTGGCCGTGCGGGGCCTCGCTGGCTGGGCTCGGTGGGGACCCCACACCCCTTGCTGGGTGTGGGTAGCAGAGGGGCTGAGGTGCCCTCTGGGAGGTGGTTGGGCAGGGGCAGGGTCGGGAGCGTGTTGGGAGACGGGGGTTCAGCTGGGCTCCTTCCCTGTGCAGCGGCTCAGCTGAAACCTGGGCTCTCACTCCCCTCACCTCTGCCTCCCCAGCATCCTCCCTCTGCCCCTCTCTTCAGCCTGCCTCGGGCCTTGCTCTGGGACCCCTGCTGAGAGGACAGGAGGGGCTTCAGGAGCACCCTGTGCTGGGCGGACACTGAGATCACAGCCTCACTCTGTGTCCCCTCACAAGGCCACGTGGTGGCAGGTCCTTCCTCCAGTCTAACCAGAGTCCTGCTTGCTGCTCTGCAAGCCCACTTGGGTCCCGTGGGGCAGGGGCACCTGGCAGGGTGGGCTTCGTGGATTCAAGGGCCACCGATTCCTCCAGGTCAACATGCTCAGATGGTTCCATTCTCCCCCTTCCCTCGGCCACAGGGACCTCTGTATCCTGGGCTGACCACAAATGTCAACACAAGAGTCACACCAGGAATGTCACACCATGTCACATGTCACACCACATCACACTATGTCACACCAGGGATGTCACGCCACATCCCACCATGGAAATCATCACACTGGGGATGTCGTACCCTGTCACACCCCATCATGCCACATCACACCATGTCCCACTGCATCACATCACACCAAGGATGTGACACCCTGTCACAGCACATCTCACGTCACATCATGTCACACCACACCCCATCACACCCCATCACACGAGAGATGTCACATCCCATTATACCACATCACATTATGTCACACCATGTCAAACTACATCATACTACATCACACCAGGGATGTCGCACCATAGCACATTGTCACACTGCAACATACCACATCGAATTATGTTGCACCACATCACACCCCATCACAACACATCACATTACACCACATCAGCTACATCATACCCCATCACACCAGGGATGTTATGCCACATCACATATGTCACGCCACATCACACCACATCACACCAGGGAGGCACACTCATCACATTGTCACACCATGTCACAACACATCATACCCCATCACACCAGGGATGTTACACCCTGTCACACCACATCACACCACATCACACCAGGAGTGTTGCACCCCATCACTCTCCATCACATCACACTGCATCACATTATGTCACACCACATTATACCACATCATACCTCATCACATCAGGAATGTCACACCACATCACATCACATGTTACACCACATCACACCGCATCACATCACATCATGTCACACCACATCACACTATGTCACCCCTAGTTACACTTCATCACACCACATTACACCAGGGATGTCACACCCAGTCACAGCACATCACATCATGTCACACCTTACCACATCACACCATGTCATACCCCATCACACCACATCACACCACATCACACCAGGGATGTCACACTCTGTCACACCACATCACACCATATCATACCCCATCACACCACATCACACCAGGGATGTCATACTCTGTCACAACACATCACACCATACCATACCCCATCACACTACATCACACCACATCACACCAGGGATGTCACACCCAGTCACAGCACATCACATCATGTCACACCTTACCACATCACACCATGTCATACCCCATCACACCGCATCACACCACATCACACCAGGGATGTCACACTCTGTCACAACACATCACACCATACCATACCCCATCACACTACATCACACCACATCACACCAGGGATGTCACACTCTGTCACACCACATCACACCATGTCATACCCCATCATACCAGGGATGTCATACCCCATCCGACTGCATCACATCACATCACACCATGTCCAGTCATGTCACATCACATCACACCAGGGACATTGCACCACATCACACCACATCACATCACACCAGGGATGTCACACTCTGTCATACCACATCATAGCACATCACACCATGTCCTGTCACATCACACCACATTACACCCTGTCACACCAGGGACATCACACCATGTCACACCATGTTGTGTTACATCGCAGCATGGATGGCTGGAGGGTGTGCGGGGGTCACCCAAGTGCAGCCTTGCTGGAGAGTTGAGGGAGGGTCCTGGGGCTGGGCGTGGTGTTCCTGCAGGAGGGCTGTTCCAGGAGGGCCGGCCCTCTGGAGGATGCTCAGTCCCAGGTGGAAAGGGGGAGGTGGGGCCTGGGTGCCTCAGGGAGGGGCCCAATTTCCCCAGGGAACCTGGTCCAGGCACCAGGCCCTGAAGGGGGCAGGAGCTGCAGGGAGCATCTGCTTGTTCCCAACTCGGCCTGCTCAGGGCACGGAATGACACAGCGCCCAGCACTGCCCTGGGTTTCCCTTCCTTAGCTTGTCTGGGCCGTCTGTCATCAGATGGTGGACTGGAGCCCACCCCACCAGAGCACCTGCTTGAAGGGCAGAGGGTGGAGACCTGTCCAGCAGGGTCCCTGCAGGCTGGCTCGTTCTCTGGGCAAAGCTCTCCTGCATCTCTGGGACGCCATCCTTGGGCTTCGGATAGAGCCGGTGAGGCAGCAGCTGCCCGCCCTGACCCCAGGTGCTGTCTCCCTCACCCCCTCGCGGCTGCAGCAGTGTGTCCTGGGAGTTAAAGGGCTGGGCTTCAGCACCCGGTTCAGGCCAGGCCCCCTGGAGCCCACCCTCCAGCGGTGAGGCCTCCCACGGCACCGCAGGGCCTGGAGTCTGGGGATTTCACCCCAACTCTGTGTTTGGTGCAGCTCCTGCTGCTCGATGCCACACCAACGAATCCAACCACTCCCCTTTTCCTGGGTGAGATGGTCTCTCTCCTGCCACAGGAAACTCCGATGGCATTTCCCAGCCCAGCCACCGCAGCCACCTCAGTAACAAGACCATGTCCTTGACTGAGTTCCAGCCAGGCTCCTTGGAGCTTCTCCACTCGGCCTCAGCTTTGGCTTGTAAAGACTTGAGCAGACACTAACAGTGTCTAACAGCTTCTGGTTGCACCCCTAGGCCGACCCCTGCCCCGTCAACACCTGCGTGAGAAAGCTCCGTGCACCAGAACTGACTGACTGCTCCAACCCCGACCTCCCTTTCTCAGGGCGTCTGCTGAAAGGGCTGCAACCACACGTCCTTCTGTCCGTTCCCGATGTCTGTGCATTTCCTGTGACCCAGGAGGGTCTTTCTCGGGACCTGAGAGCCACTCCCTGAAGTGTCCCCACTGGGAAGATGGGCCGGTGTCTCCAGGCTCTGGGAGGACAGAATCCTGACCTCAACAGTGGCCGGCGCGGACACAGCAGGCCCCATCCCAGGGACGCTGACCAGCGCTGGGCAACTTTTCCCTTCCCCGACGCCTGAGCCCCGAGCACCCTCGCTGCTCCCCGTACCGTCTCCCTTTACAAGGCTGTCGCCTCTGCACAGATGGAGGTGAGTTCAGGTCTTGCCGGACTCTTTCTTCTGTTGCAATAGTTATTTCTGTTGAAAATCTGTCCTTGCTACATGACCTAGTGCCCAGCTTTATCTTTGAAAATGTCTGTCTCCACCTCTGCCTCTCCTGCCTGGTCCTTGTTTCTGGCACCCAACATGTCTCTTATGGGCTGAATCTTACCTCGGAATGAATCACACCAGGTTTCACCCATACCTGATTAAGGTGATATTTTGATGAGATTTCAGGCTGAGAATTGATGCTGAAAGGGCTAAGTTTGGGGGATGCTGAGATAGGATCAATGTATTTTGCATGTGAGAAGAACATGAATTTTGGGGGGCCAGACTATGGACTGTTATGAGTTACATTGTGAGTGCTACAAATTCATATATTGAAGTCTTAATCCCCGGCCTCGCAATGTGACTGTATCTGGAGATGGGGTCTTTACAGAGGTCATTACGTTCCTATGAGGTCACTAATCTAATCTGATGTGTGTTCTTCTGAGAAGAGAAGCTTAGGACACAGGCACACAGAGGGATGGCCATGTGAGGACCTAGGGAGGAGACGGTGTGTATAAGCCAAGGAGAGAGGGCTTGAGAGAAACCAGCCCTGCCTGCATCCCCATCTCAGATTCCTGGTCCCTAGGCCTGGGAGGATCCAGGTCTGCGGTGCGAGCCGCCCCTCTGTGGTCCTGAGCTGACTCACAGAGATCTGACACCCACCTCTTGATTCTGGAAGGCCCTCCGTGTGGCTCTGCCTGGCCAGTCTGAGCCAGCTCCCAGGCCTCAACCCAGCTCGTCCTGGAAGCCCTGCCCCATGCAGAGTGACCAGGGCAGGCAGCACTGTGCCCAGCAGGAGGAGAAACTGCATCCATGTAGGCAAGAGGAGAAGCCCCGGGGGTCCACGTAGTGACGGGGCCAGGGAGGGCTGCGTGGGCAGTGCGTGTGGCCGCAGGAGGCGGGGGGCGTGTGCAGGGAGCCCCCGAGGTGCAGCTCGACCAGCCTCCTCCTGACTCTGCTTCCCACCGGGCGCAGGACGCGCGTGAACACAAGAAGGCTGCTCCCATCACAAAGTACAAGACTTAAAAAGGATATTTTATTGTCATCAAAAACGAGAAACATTAAAGACAATTCATGAGCTTTAGAAAATCTAAAAGAAGAGAAAAGCTACCAAAGCTGAAATCGTGGCACCTCCTCCCAGTGAGCCCGGGAGTCCTCCCTGACGGCCGAGGCAGGCGCTTGCCGCGCTCCCGCTCGTGCCTCCCTTCCTGTCTGCAGACTCTGCGTGACATTCACCGAACGGCGTGACGCGGGCAGCAGAGCGTGGGAGCCTCTGTCCAGCAGTCGTGGCCGGCAGCCCTGCTCTCCCCAGGCCGCGGGCACCCTCTTTGCCGTCTCGCCTCCAGCTCATGCCCCAGAGTGGCTGCTTGTTCCTGCTGCACGTGACTTGGGGCTGGACTTAAGCCTCTGTGATGAGTTCCGCCGTGTTCACGCTCCTGGCTCTCCTGGTGTCCCTCCACCTCTCTCCCCGGTGCTCCTGGGCCTCCTCTGTCCTCAGGACCCACCAAGGCTGAGTCTTGCCTGCCTGGGACCTGGTCACCAGGCCTCCTCTGGCAGACCTGTCTGGGCAGATGCTCACTCCTTCCTTGGGCTGTCCTCACCCTTGCCCTGTAGGGCTCCTGTAGCGACCCGTGTCCCGGGCTCTTCTCTGAGTGATCTCGGCTGAGTGGAGTGGGTGGGAGGTGGCCGTGTCCTGGGCCTGGCCCTGGTCCCTCCTCTCCCAGTGCAGACTCTGGGGCTGGCTGTCCCTGTGGGTCGAGTTCCACCCGAGAATCCAGCAGCGTGGGCCGGCAGCCAAGGGGCGGTGCTGGCACCGAGACCCTGTTCCATGGGAGGCTTCTTCCCAGGAGCCGGAGAGCAGCGTGCGTGGCTTGAAATAAGAACAACCTCATTCCTCATGTCTGTTCCCAGGAGTGCCCAGAATGGAGGCGGCTGGCTGCGGGCTGGGAGGAAGGCCATCTGACTGAGCCTTCGCAGCTCTCCGAAGCCTCCCCAGCAGGGCCTGATGGTGCTGTGGCTTCTCCGCCTTGGTGGCTGATGCTCCCAGTCACCATGTGGAAACCACACCTGTGTTCAGGAGGCTGGCGTGGACGGGGTGGCTCCAGGGCCAGCTCCTGCCTGGGTGGGCGCCTGGTATGCCGGCCGCTGCCTCCTTTTGTGTGAGCACCTGGCAGGCCAGAGGGTAGGAATGTCCTGCTGAGGGGACAGCTGGCCCCCAGCGCCCTGCATGCACCAAGCAGCGGAGGTTTGGGGTAGACCTGCTATGCACAGGGTCTGGAAGGGGGGCGTGTCTGGTATAGCAGGGTCAGAGGGCAACTGCTAGGCCAGAGAGCCATGGGGTTGAGGGAGGTGAGGTCAGGGGGCACCAGTGGCCTGGGTGGTGGCTAAGCATGGCCCTTGGCTCCTGTGTGGGGTCTGGGTGGCCCTGGATACCCCACAGAGGTTGACCCTAGGGCCCCTGCCCGATCATGTTCCTGTAGTCGGGGATGATGGTCTGCTTCAGGTCCACCACCGAGGAGAAGATCCACTTCACCTGTAGGCAAGGCACAGCACAGGAGTGAGTGAGGCCACGGCCCTGCTCCCGAGGCCCACCCACCCTTCAGGCCACTGAGGCCACAGCTCTGCCCCCAGTCCCACCCACCCCTCAGGCCACTGAGGCTATAGCACTGTCCCCGAGGCCTTCCCACCCCTCAGGCCACTGAGGCCATAGTCCTGCCCCCAAGTCCTACTCGCCCCTCAGGCCACTGAGGCCACAGCCCTGCCCCTGAGGCCCATCTACCTCTCAGGTCACTTAGGCCACAGCCCTGCCCCTGAGGCCCATCTGCCTTTAAGGTCACCCAGGTGGCAGGGCCTCTACACTGCCTGCCCCCAGGCCTGGACATGGAGAGCAGGGCCAGGGTAGTGACAGCATGTGGGACAACACAGAAGACAGTGTCAGGGACAGGTGGGTACAGCATGGGGGACAGTGTCAGGGACATGTGGGTACAGCATGGGGGACAGTGTCAGGGAAAGGTGGGGAGAGTGGTGGACACTGTTAGGGAGAGGTGGGGACAGTGTTAGGGAGAGGTGGGGAGAGTGTGGGGGACAGTGTCGGGGACAGTGTCAGGGAGAGGTGGGGAGAGTGGGGGACACTGTTAGGGAGAGGTGGGGACAGTGTTAGGGAGAGGTGGGGAGAGTGTGGGGGACAGTGTCGGGGACAGTGTTAGGGAGAGGTGGGGAGAGTGTGGGGGACAGTGTCGGGGACAGTGTCAGGGAGAGGTGGGGAGAGTGTTGGACACTGTTAGGGAGAGGTGGGGACAGTGTTAAGGAGAGGTGGGGAGAGTGTGGGGTACAGTATGGGGGACAGTGTCGGGGACAGTGTCAGGGAAAGGTGGGGAGAGTGGCAGACAGTGTTAAGGAGAGGTGGGGAGAGTGTGGGGGACAGTGTCAGGACAGGAGGGGACAGGTAGGGACAGTGTGAGGGACAGTGTGAGGGACAGGTAGGGACAGTGTGGGGGCAGTGTCAGGGAGAGGTGGGGAGAGCGTTGGAGACAGCAACAGGGACAGGTGGGGAAGTGTCGGTGACTGTTGGGGACAGGTGACAGCGTGGGGGACAGTGTCAGGGACAGTGTCGGGGACAGGAGGGGACAGCCTGGGGAACAACATCGGGGACAGGTGGGGACAGCATAGGGGAAAGTGCCAGGAATGGGAGACAGCATGTGGAACAGCATCAGGGACACGCAGAGACCGTGTGGGGGACAGTGTTAGGGAGAGGTGGGGAGATCTTGGGGTACAGCATCAGGGACAGGTGGGGAAAGCATGTGAGACAGTGTTGGGGACAAGTGGGAACAGCATCGGGGACAGGTGGGGACAGTGTGGGGCACAGTCTCTGGAATAGGGGATAGCATGTGGGACAGTGTTGGGGACAGCATCAGGGACAGGTGGAGACCATGTGGGGGACAGCGTGGGCGAGCGTCAGGGATAGTGGGGGGACAGTGTCAGGAATAGGGGACAGCAGGTGGGACAGCAAGGGGACAGGTGGAGACAGCATGGGGGACATTGTCAAGAACAGGTAGGGGCAGCGTGGGGAACAGTGTCAGGGACAGTTTGTAAGAGAGTGGGGGACAGCATCAGGGACAGGTGGGGACAGCATGGGGGACAGTGTCAGGAATGGGGAACAGCATGGGGGATAGTCTCAGGGACATGTGGGGACAGCCTGGGGGACACTGTTGGACAGGTGGGGACAGCGTGGGGGACAGTGCCAGGGACAGTTTGTGAGAGAGTGGGGGACAGCGTCAGGGACAGGTGGAGACAGCCTGGGGGAGAGTGTCAGGGACAGTTTGTGACAGCATGGGGGACAGTATCAGGGACAGGTGGGGACAGCATGGGGGACAGCGTCAGGGACAGGTGGAGACAGCCTGGGGGAGAGTGTCAGGGACAGTTTGTGACAGCATGGGGGACAGTGTCAGGGACAGTTTGTGACAGCATGGGGGACAGTGTCAGGGACAGCTGGGGACAATGTGCGCCGACCTTGAAGAAGGTGACGGTGGCACTGTAGCACACGCTTAGCAGGAAGAGTGTGATGAAGATGGTGATGGTCGTCCACAGCCCGTCCAGCTCCCCGTCCTGCGCCTCCACACAGCTCTCCTCCAGTTGCAGCTCTGGACAGGAAGGGGGTGGTCAGTGCCGTGTCCCGCTGGGCTCGGGCCTCTGGGGGCGATTCCCTCTGTGGCGGGGCCCAGGATGTAGGGCCCGGCCGGGATGGGCCAACAGTGTCCTGAGGTCAGCTCCCCGCAGCTGCCCGCCCTGTGCACCAGCTTTGGCCCCGGGGCTCCGCCAGACACCCGGCCCTAGATAGCGACCCGGCCCTCAGCAGGGCCCACTCCCCATCTCCCGTGTCCCTCCCTGAGGCCCAGAGGGCAGGAGGATGGTGAAGCCCACCCCTCAGGTGACCCCAGCTGCAGGGAAGGGCGGTACTGGGAAGTGGGCCAGAGCCAGGGACGCGATGTGGCGTGGGTTCCCCTGTGTGTGGGGGCCTGTGTGTGTGCGGCGGCTGCAGGGGCTCTGCTGTGAGAGGAGGGCTGGGTTTGTGTGAGCTGGTCAGCATGTGGACAAGCTGCTGAGTGGCTCGTGTGCCTTGAGGTGCTGCGTGGGGCTCGTGGGGGCCTGTGTCCGCGGAGTGTTCACGTGTGCGGGGACCTTGCTGTGGTCTGGGTGCTGTGCAGGTCGCCCGTGTGAGGCTCTGTGTGTGAGGTGTGCGTGTGTGTGTGTGTGTGGTGGCTGTGTGGCCGGCCAACCTCAGTCTGGGGTTTAATGGGTCTGGGCTGAGTGTGTGTGTGTGGGCATCTGGACCAGTCCCTCCACAGGGCCCGAGAGTGCATGTCCCCAGGAGTCGGTTATGTCCCCATGCGGGTGTGAGGCTGGGCAGGGCTGCCAGGGGTTAGTGCCGTGGGGGCAGATGGGTGAGGGAGGGCCTGTCCCTACGCACATGGACTAGGCATGCCCCCGAGTGGGCAGGGGGTCTGAGGACAGGGAGCTCACAGATCAGGACAGTCTCCTACAGAGGCGGGGGCTGTGTGCCTGTCCCCAGGGGTCTCTTAGGCTTCTGGTGGCCCAGCCCAGGGCAGCTGCTGCTGGAGGGAGGGCCTCGCTGGCAAAGCCCCCAGCCCCACCGAGGGCGGCCCCTGGCTGAGCCCCACCCTAGGTGGCCCAGGCACACGTGCACAGCCTGGGCCAGCGTGGGTTCAGTGGGACCCGCTGTGCCTCCCTCGTGCCCCTCAGGCCTCAGACTAGGCCTGACCCGCGGAAAGAACCATCAGAGTCTCGCAGGGGCCCAGGGCAGCGCTGGGTGCTTTATTTCCATGCCGGGCGCCTGGGAAGTATGTACACGGGGTGCGGGCCAAGCATCCTCGTGCCACCCCGAGAGCCCGGGGGGCGGGGGCTTGCCGGGTGTCGCACTCATTTACCCGGAGACACGGAGAGGCTCTTCTGGGTGTAGTGGTTGTGCAGAGCCTCATGCATCACGGAGCATGAGAAGGTGTTCCCCTGCTGCCACCTGCTCTTGTCCACGGTGAGCTTGCTGTAGAGGAAGTAGGAGCCGTCGGAGTCCAGCACGGGCGGCGTGGTCTTGTAGGTGTTCTCCGGCTGCCCGTTGCTCGCCCACTCCACGACGATGTCGCTGGGGTAGAAGCCTTTGACCAGGCAGGTCAGGCTGACCTGGTTCTTGGTCAGCTCCTCCCGGGACGGGGGCAGGGTGTACACCTGTGGCTCTCGGGGCTGCCCTGTAGGGACAGAGGTTGGCACAGCGGTCACTCCCAGGGCAGAGGGTGGGCTGAGCCGGCCTCTGTCCACGTGGCCCTCGTGCCCCGCGGGTCCCACCTTTGGTTTTGGAGACAGTTTTCTGCCTTGGGGCCGGGAGGGCTTTGTTGGAGACCTTGCACGTGTACTCCTTGCCGTTCAGCCAGTCCTGGTGTGTGACGGTGAGGACGCTGACCACACGGTACGTGCTGTTGAACTGCTCCTCCCGTGGCTTCGTCTGGGCATTGTGCACCTCCACGCCGTCCACGTACCAGTTGAACTTGACATCGGGTTCTTCCTGGCTCACGTCTACCACCACGCACGTGACCTCAGGGGTCCGGGAAATCATGAGGGTGTCCTTGGGTTTTGGGGGGAAGAGGAAGACTGACGGTCCCCCCAGGAGTTCAGCTGAGGAAGAGATGGAGGTGGACGCGTCAGCACCCGGGCAGGGCCTGTCCCTGGACACAGGCCACTCTAGGGCGCTTGTCCCACCTTGAGCTGGAGGGTGAGGCCTGGGCTGGCTTACCTGGGCACGGTGGGCACGTGGAACGACATGGGAGCCCTGCAGAGAGAAGATTGGGAGTTACTGGGATGTGGGAGGAGAGAAGGTGTCTGAGCTGAGGGAGTGGAGTTTGGCCTTTGGGGTGGGCTTAGGTCAGGGCAGGGTCCTCCCAGATATGGCTCTTGGCAGGTCTGAGCCCAGCACCTGCCCCTGTGTGTGCAGGGCCTGGGGTAGGGGCATCCAGCCTGTGCCTGCTCAGAGCCTGGTGGAAAAAGCCAGAAGACCGTCTCCCTGAGCATGAGTGGGGTGGGCAGAGGCCTCTGGGTGAGGAGACAGACGGGGCCTGCCCTGCTGCCCTGGGCTGGGGCTGCACAGCCAGAGTTTGTCCAGGCAGGAGGGCCGAGCCTGGCTTCCAGCAGACACCCCCCTTCCCTCGCTGGCCTCTCACCAACTGTCTTGTCCACCTTGGTGTTGCTGGGCTCATGAACGACGTTGCAGACGTAGGTCTGGGTGCCCAAGCTGCTGGAGGGCACGGTCACCACGCTGCTGAGGGAGTAGAGCCCTGAGGACTGTAGGACAGCCTGGAAGGTGTGCACGCCGCTGGTCAGGGCGCCTGAGTTCCACGACACGGTCACGGGTTCAGGGAAGTAGTCCTTGACCAGGCAGCCCAGGGCCGCTGTGCTCTGGGAGGTGCTCCTGGAGCAGGACGCCAGGGGGAAGACCGATGGGCCCTTGGTGGAGGCTGCAAGAGACGTGGCGCCATGTGACTGTGGTGTAGGACAGAGCTGGGCCCAGGGCGCAGAGGCCCCTCCGTTCTTGTCTCTCAGCGAGGGTCCAGTGTCTGGGCTCACGGGCATTGGGTGTGCACCTGGCTGGTGCCACCTGCCTCACCTTGGCCCCCTCCCTGCCCTAAAGGCAAGGTCAGGCCCAGCCTGCCCCAGAAGGCTTGCAGGAGTGGCGGCCCTGCGGTGCCCTTCTGCAGGCACCCCTGCAGCCTAGGAGGCGGGGCTGGGCAGCCGGGTTAGTGCTCTGTGTCTGCAGGGAGTCAGCACAGCCCAGGGCCTCTAGCTTGGCCTCGGCTCTGGCCATCGGTGCCACCTCAGGAACGGCTCATGCCCGTCGGCCCCACTCCAGCCTTTTATGGGTGCCTGGCTTGACCAGTGGCCACTGTTCTAAGATGGCTTCTCGTGGGTCCCCCGAGGCCCCTGCAGCCCCTGACCCTGCCGCCCCAGCGTGGCCCTCCCCTAGTGAGTGGGCCTGACTTGCCCAGGGCCCTGGTCATAGCCTGCCCTCTGCCCTCCAGGGCGCTGTTTTTCTGTGCAGCAGAGGGGCCAGACACTGCATAGGGTCGGCACCCTCAGCCCCAGGGCCCCGGAACCTCCTGCCTTGGAATAGCCCCCGGGAGCCCCCTCCTCAGCGTCTCCCCCGTTTCCCCTTAGCCCCAGTGTGCACCAGCCCAGGTCAGGGCCCTGAGTGCATCGATGCCCCCTGCCTCCCCAGTGTCCTCCATTACTTCCGGAGGCTGAGTCACCACACCCTCACCCTCCCAGCCCTGGTCTGGCCTTCTTGGCCACCAGCCCACCTCCTCCCTCTCTCCAGAGCTTCCCCCGGCAAGGTCCCTGCTGGGCTCAGCCCAGGCCCCCCGGCACAGGTAGGAGCCTTGCACCTGCCCTTGGCCCTCCGCACCTTGCATGGCACCAAGACCCCCAGGCCACAGGGAGGCCCCATTTCTCTCTGCCGCTGGCCCAGTGACCCTGGAGTCCCACTGCAGGTCAGGTGTGCCCCTGACCTCTGAGGAAGCTAAGTTCCCTGCCCCCAGCCAGGCCATCCCCTCTGCTCAGCTCCAGGGCCCTGCTCACTACCTGTTCCCCTCACCTGTATCACGGGCTCTGGCCAACTCTGCCCAGGCCCTGAAGGGGTCCCTCTGGCTCCCCTGTGCTAGTACACTGCCCTGCACCACCTCCACTCAGCTTCATTGTGCTGGTGGCCCTGGCTCCTGGCAGCCCATCTTGTTCCTTCCGGAGCACCAACCTCAGGTCCACTGGGGCCAGCCCTGGTCTCATCACATGTTCCCCCTGCATCCAGACCTGCCCTTGCCTGTGAACTGAGCCCTGAGCCCTGGAATGCCTTCCCTTCTCCATCCCAGCTCACCTTTGCCAACTGCTCAGTGGGATGGGCTCACACCCACTTCCCTGCACCAGGAGGCTGCACTGTGCTTTCACCAGCCCTCAGCTGTCAGCTGCCAGCAACTGCCCAGCTCCTGCCAACGTGTAGAAGCTGAGTGCTGCCTCCCACCGGCCTGCTCACCTGTGGCTGCTGTGCCCTGAGCTCTAGTGCCTGTTCCCTGCTTGTCCTGCCTCCCACCAGCCCTGCTCACCTGCAGCGGGTCTGCCCTGGTCCCCAGAGCTCCAGGAGCTGCCGCCTCCTCCTCCTGCCCCTGACCTGCCCCTGTTCACCTGCGGCTGCTCTGCCCTGGTCCTCTGAGCTCCAGTGCCTGTCCCCTGCTTGTCCTGCCTCTCATCGGCCCTGTTCACCTGCATCTGCTCTGCCTTGGTCCTCTGAGCTCCAGTGCCTGTCCCTTGCTTCTCCTGCTTCCCACCAGCCGCTGCTCACATGTGGGTGATCTGCGTTGGTTCTCTGAGCTCCAGGGGCTGCCTGCTGCTTGTCCTGCCTCCCACCAGCCCCTGCTCACCTGCGGCTGCTCTGCCCTGGTCCCCTGAGCTCCAGGAGCTGCCCCCTGCTGCCCACCTCCCCCTGAACCCTGCTCATCTGTGACTGCTCTGCCCTGGTCCTCTGAGCTCCACGGGCTGGCCCTTGCACGTCCTGCCTCCCACCAGCCCCTGCTCACCTTCAGATGCCCTCCCCTCATTCCCTGAGCTCTAGAAGCCGTCCCCTGCTCCCCCTGTCTCCTACCTGCCTTGCTCACCTGAGGCTGTTCTGCCCTGATTCCCTGAGCTCCAGAGGCTACCCCCTGCGCGTCCTGCCTCCCAGGAGCCCCTGCTCACTTGCGGCTGCTCTGCCTGGCTTCCCAGAGCTCTGGGAGCTGCCTCTGCTTACTCATCTCCCACTGAGCCCTTCTCACCTGCGAGGCTGTGCCCTGGCTCTATGAGCTCCAGGGGGCTTCCCCCTGCTCATCCTGCCCCTCACCGGCCCCTGCTCACCTGTGGCTGCTCTGTCCTCGTCCCCTGAGCTCCAGGAGCTGCCCCCTGCTCCTCCTGTCTCCCCGCTGCCTTGCTCACCTGAGGCTGTTCTGCCCTGGTTCCTTGAGCTCCAGGGGCTACACCCTGCGCGTCCTGCCTCCCCCGTGCCCCTGCTCACCTGGGGCTGCTCTGCCCTGGTTCCCAGAGCTCCTGGAGCTGCCCCTGCTTGCTCACCTCCCACTGAGCCCTTCTCACCTGCGACGGCTCTGCCCTGGCTCTAAGAGCTCCAGGAGCTGCTCCCTGCTCATCCTGCCCCTCACCAGCCCCTGCTCACCTTCGGCTGCTTGGTCCCGGTCCCCTGAGCTCCAGGAGCTGCCCTCTGCTCATCCTGTCCCCCCACCGGCCCCTGTTCACCTTCAGATGCTCTGTCCTGGTACCTTGAGCTCCAGGAGCTGCCCCTTGCTCCTCCTGCCCCCACTTGCCCTGTGCACCTGCGGCTGCTCTGTCCTGGTCCCCTGAGCTCCAAAGTCTGCCCCCTGCTCATTCTACCCTCCCTCAACCTGGGGCAGCAACATCACTCAGACCACTGTTGCCCCCTGCCTGTCCTGGCACCCTCTGTCCAGGTTTGGGCTCTTTTTTCTGGCCTCATTTTTGTTTTTGTGGCACTTGGCTTGTTCCCTACGCTGTGGAGCACCCTGTGTCCAGTCAGGTCTCCCCAGCAGAGCCCCTTGCTCTTGCCCATGTCCCCCTCCTGGATGAGCTCCTGGATCCTCCCGTCCCGGCACTGCTCCTGCTCTGGAAGCCTCTCTTGAACCCCAGCTCCTCAGTGGCCTCTGCTCTGCTGGGTCAGCTCCCGGAACCCACAGAGCCTCAGCCCCTTTCCTCGCCCCAGGCCTGCTGTGCTCTGGGCCTTTCTGGGCCTCCCTGGGCTCTTCCCTCCTCCCACCCATGCACTCAGCACAGCTCTCCGCTCCTCTCCGCTGCTGACCACAGCCCTGCTCCCCGCCAGCAGGTGCCCCAGCCCCGTCAGCTGGCTCTGAGCCCAGCCCCTGTCCGTCCCCTGTCCTTGCCTCTGCCTCTGGGATCCTTCACTTCCACCCTCCCGTCCTGCTGCCACATCACCCTCCCTGCTCTGCTCCCGGCTCACCTGCTGTCCTTGGTCCTGGCTGAGAAGAGGGCCCCACGGCCAGCACTGCTGACCCTGCCCTGGGCTCCGGTGCTGCTGCCGGCCTGGACAACCCCTCCCTGGGGCCTCTCCTCCTCCCTCGCTCTGCTGCCTCCTCAGCTCAAGTCGGTCCTGGCCATCCTAGCATCGCCCCACGGCCGGCTCTGCCGCATCCCGTCATGTTCCTCGTGATCCCAGCCCGGTGGTCCTGGAGGCCTCCGTCAGCCTCTAGTGCGTCCTGCCCTGTTGGCTGGGAAGCACCTGCCCGCGGGCCCCGTCGTCTGGCACTGGGTGGGCATCGGTGCCTGAAGCCTGCCCACCTCCCCCATGCTGGCTCCGCTTGGGCCTCCATGTGGGGCCGGCCTCGCCCCAGCGTCTCCCCAGCCCCTTGCAGCCTGTTCGGCAGCTCAGGTCCAGGAGACCCACGGCTGCCCCCAGGATCTGTCCTTCTCCTCCCAAGCCTGTGCTCCTGCCCTGTGCTGACCCCACTCATCGAGGTGGGGGTCCCAGTCCTTCCTGCTCTGTCGCGGTTCATGTGGGTGTCCCCGCCCCCGCTGTCAGCTGCTATTTGTCTTCCTAGGAAATCACAGCTCAGGTCCCAGGTCCCCAGAGGTGGGAACTCCACCCCTGCACCCTGCAAAGACTAAGAACAGGATTGAAACCGGGGGCACCGCTTACTTCCTGAAGTTCCCTTTTCTTCTGGTGGTTTGTGTGTCAGAGGGCGAGGGGGAGTCCAGACACAGCCGAGGCTGCCTCCTGGGTGTGTGGGGATGGGGGTGGTGGGTGCCCCCATACTCATGGGAGAAGGTGGGGAGCCTGGACCTTGTGCGCTGCTCTTTTCTCTGTCCCTGATTCCCTGGGGCTGGACTGAGACTGGCAAGGATCATGCCCATTCCGCCTATGGTCTCAGCCTCTTAATACCTGGGCCTCCCACCTGAGCCTTCTGGCCCCCACTGGGCCCTGGTGGCTTCTTTTGCCTGAGCATCCCTCCAGGTGGCCCTCACTCATGGTGCGGGGAGGGGAGTGTCAGCCCATCCCGCTGAGCAGCTGGCAAGGGCGAGCTGGGACGGGGAAGGGAAGGCGCTCCAGGGCTCAGGGCTGAGCTCACAGGCAGGGGTGGGTCGGGCTGCAGGGGGAACGTGTGCTTGAGACCAGGAGGGTCCCAGGGCTGGTTCGAGTGTACCCTGGGCAGGAAGGCCCCTGAGGCTGGCGCTCCAGAAGGAACAAGATGGACTGCCAGGAACCAGGGCCACCAGCTCTACTCCTAGGGACCGAGGGGACATGGGACAGCTGGATGAACACACTGAAGCTGAGTGGAGGTGGTGCAGGGCAGTGTACCAGCAGAGGGGAGTCAGAGGGGCCCATTCATGGCCTGGGCAGAGTCAGCCAGAGCCTTTGGTGCAGGTGAGGGGAAGGGGTAGTGAACAGGGCCCTGGGACTGAGCAGAGGGGATGGCCTGGCTAGGGGCAGGGCACTCAGCTTCCTCAGAAGCCAGGGCACACCCGAGTTGCAGTGGGACTCCAGGGCCACTGGGCCAGCAGTAGAGCAAGAAATGGGGTCTCCCTGGTGCTGGGGGTGCTGGTATCATGCAAAGTGGGGAGGGCCAAGGGCAGGTGCAAGGGTCCCATCTGTGCTGGGGGAGCCTGGACTGAGTTCAGCAGGGACCTTGCCAGGCGGAAGCTCTGGAGAGAGGGAGGAGCTGGGCAAGGACTGATGTGGAGGTGGGAGGTAGGAGGGGACAGGATGAAGGCAGAGGGACTGGGCAGACCAAAAGCCTGAGGAGGTGTCGCACAGGAAGTATCCAGAATGAAACAGGAAGCATCCAGCATGGAAGAGGAAGTATCCAGAATGAAACAGGAAGCATCCAGCATGGAAGAGGAAGTATCCAGAATGAAACAGGAAGCATCCAGCATGGAAGAGGAAGTATCCAGCATGGAAGAGGAAGTATCCGGCATGGAAGAGGAAGTATCCAGCATGGAATAGGCAGAATGCAGAATGGACATTTCGAGGGGAAATCATGTCCCTCCTCCTAAATGTGCTCTCCACAAGGATACGTCCCTCCGTTGTGTCCCTGCTGGATCCCCGAGCTGGCACCAGCCGTGCCCTCAGAGAGAATGTCTAGGAGGCAGGTGGAGGTGCATGTGTAGGTCCCTGGGGAAATCCATCCTCCGGCCATGGGCTCCCAGTTGGCTCCCAGCCTCCAGCTCTGGCTTCACCCCATGGAACTCATTATGGGCTCAACCTCCCAGACTGGGGGAGGACGGAGTGAGGGGCCCCACACTGCCCATGGCACACCTAGGGGGCCAGGAAGACTGTGCTGGGCTAGGGCAGGGAGTTCTCGTGCAGCCTGTGGGGCTGGTGGCTCAGGACAACACCCGTACCTGTTAGCTGCAGCCCTGGCAACACGGCACCCCAGACTGCGTGGCTTAAACAACAGAAGTTTATTCTGTCTTGGTTCTGGAGGCCGGGCATCTGGGATGGAGGCCTCGGTGAGGCTGACTCCTCTGTGTGACGGGAGACTCTGTCCCAGGCTCTCTCCTGGCTGCTGGGCGTTGCCAGCTGTCTCTGCCGCTCCTGGCTTGTGGAAGCAGCGCCATCTTCACAGGGCGTTCTCCCCACATGCTGTCTCTGCCCAGATTCCCCCTTTTGATGGGGACAGCAGTGATATCAGATCAGAGGCTCGTCCTACTCCAGGGTGACCTCATCTGAACTTGATTGCACCTGCAAAGACTCTGTTTCCAAACAAGGTCACATTCCGAGGTCCTGGTGGTTAGGACTTCAACACATGAATTTATAGGGGAACACATTTTAACCCGTGAGAGTCTGCCCTCAGTTCCCCCATGATCACGTCCTTCTCACATGCAAAATCCCTGCATCCCATAGCAACACCTCCCAGATGGCTAACCCCTTCCAGCACCAACTCTTCGTCCACAATCTTGGCTAAACATCACCTGCATCAAGTGTGGTAGAAACCCAGGGTGAGATTAGGAGAGAAACCACGCAGGGGTGGCGCGCTTCCTGCCCCCTCCAGCCCTGGTGTGTCTGTGTGCACTGTGTGGGTGTGGCTGGGGCTCCACTTGCCACCCCGGCCCCATCTATCTGCTCATTTCCCGCAGGCTATGGGCATTTGGGGCAGGGGCCTCAGTGCCTGGTCAGCTCTCTCCTGGTTCTATCCAATGCCCCAAGCTGTGCTGGGCTGCAGGGGATGGGCAGGGTGGGCCCCCAGGAAGGGGAACAGGTCACCTGCAGCTCCCATAAGCCCAGGTCCAGTCCCAGCTGGGGCTCCATCTCTGGCCTCTGCTAACCTTGAGATCCCCCAGTCCTCTCTGTCTCCCTCCTGGGGCCCACCAGGCCTGCTCAGCTCTGAGTCCCATGTCCGTTCTCACCCTGCTCTGCTTTTCCTTGAGGTGGTGGCCCTGCCCTGGCCTCCAGAAATTGCTCTTGCCTCCACCTCTTCCTGTGTGAGGGTCCGGGCTGTTCCTCTCCTGCCTGGCGTGTTCCCACGTAGACACAACAGGCACAGTGCCCCAGCCCCTCCTGCCCTCTTCTGGCCTTCACACCCAGCCATGCTGGCAGTCTCCCCCAGTGGCCTGGGCCTTCACCAGGGCCTGGCTCTGTGTCCAGCTGCCCCTCCTGTGGTCCCACAGTGCTGCCCCTTTCCCTCAGTGACAGGGACTAGACTGCATGAGAACGGGCTGTGTCTCAGCTGTACACACCTGTGTGTGTATATGCGTGCTGGGGTGTGTGCAGGTATGCTTGTTCGGGCAGGGGGAGAGTCTGCCCTCCTGCCTCAGGCCTGGAATGGCCCTACCAGGGTGGGTGGGGGCAGCGTGTGTGAGGACAGTGCAGCTTTGACGTCTGTGTGTGGCTGGTGGGGGCGGGAGGATGTGATGCGGCACCAGTCTCGGGCTCCACATCTCCATCGAGCTGCTCCCGGATGGCTACACTCCTGAGGGTGCCGAGCGGCCCAGGGCTGTCTATGCTGGGGGTCAGGAGGCTGTTGGGATGCTGGAGGCAAGCGCTGGTAGGGCTGGGGGCTGGCTGGCCAGGCAGTGTGGCCAGGGGGCCTCAAGCCAGGGCAGTGAACCACCCCCCAACTTTTTAAAGTTTTAAATGTCGTATTTATTCAAGTGTAGTTTGCATTCAGTATAATGCATCCTGTTACATGTGAGTTTCAACAAATGCAGAGTCTTGCAACCACCACTGTAATCCAGACGAACAGTTGTAACAAGAAGAGTCTCTCCCCTTTGCAATCAACGCCTCCCTGATTGCCAGGAATCCATTGATCTGCTTTCTGTCAGAATACGCTGACTTCATCATTAAAATGATCTATTATGGAAAATGTTATAAGCATACAAAACACACAAAACCAAGTTTTAAAACGTGATATAGTTTAAAAGTTTTCTTTAGTACACAAACAAAATGAAGGTACCTTCCCATTTTACTACAGACGTGCAGATATTTTTCTTGGTGCACAGAGATAAGGCAGAATTAGAATAAACATGTTCTAAAACTGACCTCTGGAAGAACTAGTCTTAGTCATTTCTTTGCAGAGTATGTGAATCAAGATTAGGGTTTGGTCTTTGGTGTCCGCACCCTGTCAAGGATCAGATAGAAAATACAAATGGAGGGGCCCCTTTCTGAGGCCAGGCCCCACTGTCAGGGCATGTGTGGTGACCGGGGGCCAACACCAGCTGAGGCTAACGGGCTGCTCTGAGGAGGGCGAGTTTGCAGCTGCCTCTTGGACCCTTTGTTCAGGACCAGGACATGTGTGGCTGGGCAGCAGCCTTCAGACCCCCTGCAGGCTGGTGCCCGGTGCCCACAGCCCTCTGTGGGGTTTTCAGGCCCCTGCATCCATGGTGGGGTGCTGGGCTCCAGAGTTCTCTGGGACCAGCTGACCTCTTGTCCTTGGTTTTGGCCCGAATGCAAGTCCCTTGTCTCCTCCGAGTAACTTCCTTTCCCCAGGGCTGTCCAGGCCCCACTGCCGCCTGCTCCTTCCCAGGCCTCCTGCAAGTCCCGGTGCTGACACTTCTTTGTTCACCTAGTTTAAACTGTGGCCGCCGCCTCCAGCTCTGTGTCTGCCTCCCAGCGAGGGAGCCGTGGTTGACGATCTCATGAGTGTCTGCCCTTCTGAAGGGTACAGTGTGGAGTCTTGTCAGTCTCACTTAAATGCCTAAGCCTCTCTTCAGAAACCAGGGAGTCATCCGGGTTTCTCCATCTTTTCTCTAACCCTGTTTTCTAAAGTTTTTCGTGGCAATTTCCTGGCAATTTGCAAGACAGGATTTTTTGGTTGCCAACTTCCGATTAGCTTTAAACTTGCCACGATCTCCCAGGTCATCCAGTCTATTGATGATGCTCATTACATTCTTCCTGATTTCCATGTGGTCAAATTCAATAGTTATTTACCCGAGGCTTGTATTTTGGAGGCTAGAGAACTCTGTTACCAGCTACATCCGTGCTGTGGCTGCTGCAACAAAATATCACAAATGTGGCTTCAAACAAGAAAAATTAATGTCTTCAGAGTTCTGGAAGTCAGGAGTCTGAGATCAAGTGTTGGAGACCAAGGTGTTGGTGGCTGTCTCTCTCTGAGTGCTCCAGGAGAGGACCCTCCGCCTCTTTCAGCTTCCTGTGGTGAAATGGGTTGGACATGTGTCCCTCCAAATTTCATGTGGAGATGTGATGCCCAGTGTTGGAGGTGGGGCCTGGTGGGAGGTGATTAGATCACAGGGCTGGACCCCTCATGAATGGTTTAGCACCATCCCCCAGGTGATGAATGAATTCTCCCTCAGTTAGTCCATATGACAACTGGTTGTTTAAAAGTCTGGGACATGCCACTTCTCTTCTCTTGCTCCCTCTTACCATGTGACATGCCTGCTTCCCCTTCGCCTTTTGCCGTGATTGCAATCTCCCTGAGGCCTCGCCAGAAGCAGATGCCAGGGCCATGTTTCTGGAATGGCCTGCAGAACTGTGAGCTAATTAAACCTCCCTTCCTTCCTTCTCTTCTCCCTTCCCTGCCCTTCCCTTCTGCCCTGTGCTTCCCTTCTGCCCTGCACTTCTGCCCTCCCCCACCTTTCCCCACCCTCCCCTGCCCTTCCCTTCTGGTCTTTTCAAGATAAGTTCTCACTATGTTGCCCAGGCTGATCTCAAACTTCTGAGCTCAAACTTCTGAGCTCAACTGATGCTCCTGCTTTGGCCTCCCAAAATGCTGGGATTACAGGTATGAGCCACAGTACCTGGTGCAAACCTCTTTTCTTTATAAATTACCAGCCTCACGTATTATTATTATTTTTTCTTCTAGTAACACAAACTAACACAGAAAATTGGTATTGAGGAGTGGAACGTTGCTATAAAGATTCCCGAAAATGTGGAAGCAGCTTTGGAATTAGGTAACAGGAAGAGAGGTTAGAAGAATTTGGAGGACTCAGAAGACAGGAAGATGAGGGAAAGTTTGGAATTTCTTAGAGACTGATTAAATGGCTGTCACCAAAATGCTGATAGACATATGGACTGCGAAAGCCAGGCTGATGTAATCTCGGATGGAAATGAAGAACTTATTGGCAACTGGGGTAAAGGTCACCCTTGTTAAATCCTAAGAAACAACTTGGCTGCATCGTGTTCATGCCCTAGGGATCTGTGGAAGTTTGACCTTAAGAGTGATGACTTAGGGCATCTGGTGGAAGACATTTCTAAGCAGACACTTCTAAGATGTGACCTGGTTGCTTCTAATAGTCTATAAAATAGGGAAGCAAAGAAATGACTTAAAGTTAGAACTTATATTTAAAAGGTGTAAATAAAAAAATGAAATGCTAATCCAAGGGGATTCCAAAGAAACCTGAAAAGCCAGTTCAGTCCATGACAGGAAGGGGAGGGGTTGGAGGTACCTCACTATAACCTCCCCCTTTTGGAGTTTAGGCTCAGCTGACCAGTATTAACATTAAAACAAGGAGCTTAAGACTGACAAAGCAGACTCTTTGTAGCAATAAGATATCAAATTCCAACCTGAGTCTGGTATAGCATCACATGACAGGTGGCAGGCATGGAAGGAAATTAAAGTATTTTATCCCAGAATCTATTTCTCTGACACATTTTGGAATGGCCCTGCAAAGCTGTCTCTTGTGGAGGAAATTTATATTCTCTTGAGAATCTTCTTCCCTTTCCAGGTCTCTTCCTGATTCAGGAGAGATTTATGTGAGTCTAGCACCTTTTAGGGTCTGATGAGAGACATTTGCCATCACTTCTTTCTGAAACCTGGAGGCTTCATCTACATGAGAAGAACCTTGGCTTCCACAATCCCCTTTATCTTAAGCATTACTTTTTGCTGACTTAAACTTTTTAGGTAATTTAACTTTTTCAGCCAATTGCCAATCAGAAAATTTTCAAATCCACCTGTGATTTGCAATTCCCCACTTTAAATTGTTCTGCCATTCCAAAGCAAACCAATGTATACTTTGCATGTTTTGATTGACGTGTTATGTCTCCCTAAAACATAAACCAAGCTGTAACCCAACCACCTTGCACACATGTTCTCAGGACACTTTGAGGCCATGCCACAGTTCATGGCTCTCACATTTGGCTCAGAATCCATGTCTTCAAGTGTTTTATAGAGTTTGGCTTTTTTCATCAACAAAGGGAAGCAGAGCATAAACAATTTGGAAAATTCACATCCTGGCCATGTGTTAGAAAAGAAAAGGTATTTTCAGGAAAGAAATATAAGCAGGTTGTGGAGCAGCCACTTACTAGAGAGATTAGCATAACTAAAAGGGAGCTAAGTGCTCATATCCAGAACAAAGGGAAAAAGGCCTTGAAGGCATTTCAGAAATCTCTGAGGCGGTCTTTCCCATCACAGGCCCAGAGGCCAAGGAGGAAAGAATGGTTTTGTGGGCCATGCCCATGGCCACTGCTTCCTGTTCAGCCTTGGGACACTGCTTTCCACATCCTGGCTGCTCTGACTCCAGCCTTGGCTCAGATGGCCCCAAGAATATCTCAGCTTGCTTCTTTGGAGAGTACAAGCCACTATAAGCCTTGGTGACTTCCACCTGGTGTTAAGCCTGTAGGGCCCAAGAATGCAAGAGTGAAGGAGGTTTGGCATCTTCCCCCTAGATTTGAGAAATGTATGAGAAAGCCTAGGTGTCCAGACAGAAGCTGACTGCCAGCATGGAGCCCTCACAGAGAGCCTCTACTAGAGCGGTGCCAAAGGGAATGTGGGGTTGAACCCCCATATAATGTCCTGACCAGGGCACTGTGTAGTGGAGCTGTGGGAAGGTGGCCACAGTCCTCCAGACCCCAGAATGGTAGATCCACTGGCAGCTTGCACCCTGAATCTGGAAAAGCCACAGGCACTCAACTTTATCCTGTGAGAGAAGTCACAGGAGCTACATCTTCTAAAGCCAGAGGGATAGAGGTGTCCAAGGCCTTGGGAGCCCACCTCCTGCACCACTGTGTCCTGGATATGGGCCATGATGTCAAAGGAGATTACCTTGGAGTTTTAAGATTTAATGACTGCCCTGCCAGATGTCTGACCTGTATGGGGCATATAGATCCTTTCTTTTTGCCAACTTCTCCCTTTTGGAATGGGCATGTTTACCCCAATGTCTGCACTCTCATTGTATTTTTGGAGTCAATAATTTGTCTTTGATTTCATAGGCTGATAGGTGGAAGGGAGTCATCTTCAGATGAGACATGGATCTTGGGAATTTTGGGTTGATTCTGGAATGAGGTAAGGCTTTGGGGGACTGTTGAGAAGGCATGATTGTATTTTGCAAAGTGAGAAGGACATGAGATTTGGGGGGCTGGGGTGGAAGGATATGATTTATATATTTGTCCCCTCAAAATCTCATGTTGAAATATGATTCCCAGTGTTGGAGGTGGGGCCTGGTAGGAGGTGATTAGATCGTGAGGGCAGATCCCTCATGTATGATTTTGCATCATCCCCTTGGTGATGAGGGAGTTCTCCCCCAGTGAGCTTACACACAATCTAGTTGTTTAAGTCTGGGACCCCCCCTCAGCCTCTTGCTGCCATTCTTGCCATGTGACATACCTGCTCTTCTGCTATGACTGCAAGTTTTCTGAGGTCCTTACCAGAAGCAGATGCTGGTGTCAGGCTTCCTATACAGCCTGCAGAACTGTGAGCCGATTCAACCTCTTTCCCATATACGTTACCCTTATACATTACCTCTGGACTCTAGTTTCACATGTTTTGGAATGCTTCACCTTGTCCAGCAGGATGAGTCTCTTTTCATTTTTTAGTATTTTTCTCTCTCTTCTTTGGATTGGATTAAAAAGAATTGACATATTCTATTGATGCATCTTTAAGTTTTCAGTTCCTTCTCATGTCTGCAGCAATCTGTTATTAAACTTGAGTAATGTTTTTCTCTTTCTTTTCTTTTTTAATAAAATAGAGATGGGGTTTTATCATGTTGCCCAGGCTAGTCTCAAACTCCTGGGATCAAGTGATGCTTCCTTTTTGGCCTCCCAAAGTGTGAGGATTACAGGCATGAGCCACTGTGCCTGGCCAAATGATGTTTTTCATTTCAGAATCATACTTTCAGTTGTAGAATTTTCATTCGGTTCTTGTAAATATTTTCAGTTTCTTATAGAGATTCCCCATCTAATCTCTCATTACAACCATATTTTCCTTTAAGTCTTTGAACATATTTAACATAAATTCTTTAAAGTCCTTGTCTGATAACTGAGTCTGCATCTAGGTCACCTTGGAGTTGATCTCCATTGACCTGTTTTTCTTTTGATTATGGATCACCTTTTCATATTTCTTTGCATACATGGTAATTTTGAATGTGCGCCCAATGTTGTTGATAACATGTGGTACTGACATTGGGCTTTTCATTCTTCCTTAGCAGAGCATTGATTGTTTTTTTCAATGTTAGGAAGCAGTTAGCTTGAGTTGACTCAAACTCCAAAGTCTATCTGCCCAGCAGTTGGCAGTAGCTGGAATCTCAGTTCTCTCAACCTTACAGATGTTGCTTTCTGCTGGGCCCTTTGGAGTTTTCCTTACCCATGCACACCTAAGGGATCAGCCAGAGGTTTCCGTGGAGTTTACCTGCAGATTGTGGGGTTTCCCTTCAGTGACCTTCTCCTTTATGGACATCTTCTCTTCATTTCCAGCTGCTCTGAAAATGCAGCCCTGCATTCCACTCCTCAGCAGGAGGGCTGCAGTTTCCTGCTTGAACTCTAGCTGCACCTGTTACATGCACTGGGGTGTGACTTCAGACAAACATTTCAAGGAATAATCCTTACTAGTGTTTGTCTACTTTTGGTCATGTTCCAGTGCCTGCAGTTGGTGTGTGTGTGTTGTGTGTGCTTACAGTTTTTCCAGTGTTTATAATTGCCATCTGCCAAAGGACTGGTCTGATATTAGCTGCTCCAGCATTATTGGAATCAGAACGACTTTCTCTCATGTGGTTTTTTGTTTTCATTTCCCTGTTGACTAGTGTGGTTCAACATCTTTTCGTATGTTTAGTGGCTATTTGGATATCTTCTGTAAAACATCTGTTCAGTTCTCTTTCCTATGCCTCTGTTGAATTGTTTGAGTTTTTTTGGTTTGTTTACAGGGATCTTCTCCATATTATGGATCTGTTTCTGTCAGTTAGTTATAAATGTTTATAGGAAACATTGAGAAAAACTGAAATGGACCAAAAGACTACTAGGTGCCTTCAATGGAAAGCAAGACATCGTCTTGTACACTCTTCCAGGTTATTTCATGCTGTGAAACTCTGCATCTTTTATTTTCTTTGAACTATTTTACAACTCTATAAGCTAGGGGTCCCCAACTCCTGGGTCATGCACTGGAACCGGTTCGTGGCCTGTTAGGAACTGGGCCACATAGCAGGAGGAGAGGGGTGAGTGAGCATTACTGTCTGAGCTCCACCTCCTGTCAGATCAGTGGCAGCATTAGATTCTCATAGCAGCAAACACTATTGCAAACTGCAGATTCATGCGATCTACATTGCACACTCCTTATGAGACCTTAATGCCCAATGATGTGAGGTGGAACAGCTTTGTCCCCAAGCCATCCCCCAATCCTGGTCTGTGGAAAAATCGTCTTCCATGGAACTAGTTCCTAGTGCCAAAAAGGTTGGGGACCACTGCTCGAAGCTGTAGATAATTGATAGCGATGCAAAACTCTTTGAATTGGTAGAAGTTCAAATTCTCATCTTTGGAAGGACAATGGATTCCTCCTCACCTTCCAGGGAAAAGGGCCATTTTGCATCTATTTATGAACGCCTTTTACCATTCTTTAATCAATTATATAAGTGTAGTAATTTGAATTCCTCTTTTAACTGGTTGTAGCACCTTAATTAATGAGATAAAGAGCATCTCTGAAATGTGTCATCATGTTTATGTGAGTCATGATCATAATTTTTTTTAAAATGACCTTTTAACTCATTGAGATTTCTTCTCCCCCATGGCCCCACCCAGCCTCAGTATCCAGGAAGCTTAGTGTTCTGTGGCCCTGGAGGGCAGGGGACCAGGTGTTGACGAGCAGATCTGAGGTTGGCCGCAACTTTTCCCCATAGCTCTGCTTCAGCCAGTGCCCTGGGAATGCCTCCCAACCCCACACCTGTCCTGTTGGCCCAGGTGAGCTCCATGCCGTGTGACATTTCTGCTGGTGGCCACCTGGTGAGTATGTGTTGAATAGAGAACTGTGCAGCCCCTCCACAGAGCTTCCAGGGCTTCTGTGCTCTCCAAACCTGTCTGGGCTCAAGGGACCTTCTCAGGGTGTGATGTGTTGGTGGCTGGGTTGAGCCCCTGTCCCGGAGGGTAGGACTCAGGCAAGGACAATGTTCTGGACTCATAGAAGTGGTGTGGGGTGAGTGAAAGGAACAGGAGTTTTGGGGTCAGAAATGCGGGTTCCAGCCTGGCATTGTCCCCATGAGCACGGGCTGCAGGCTCCCCAAGGCCTCAGTTTCTACAATGGTGAAAGAGTGCCAGAGACTGCAGTATGCATTTGAAAAGCATCCAGGGATGGCAGGGGTCCGGGTGTGGACCAGCCTTCATGAATACAGAGGGTGTGACCTTGACCATTGTGAAAGGGAAATAAAATCTCAAGACTCCAAACTCATTATGCCAAAAAGAAAAGTTGAGCTGGGAAGCTGAGTCATGGAAAATAATAATAATAATAAAAAAGAATGAAAGTCGTGCCTTTCCTTTTGTTTCTGAACTGATAGCAGCAGCAGATAGGCCAAGTCTCCCTAGGTGGCCTCCTTCACCCTGACAATATAAATTAACAGCCCGGTCTTCATGGCACGGGGCAAAATGAGACAAAAGAATGTGTATTTCACAGCTGTTGGATGAAATGTTGTGTAAATATCTGTCAGATGCATTTGGTCTAAAGTGCTTTTTAAATTGAATGCTTCTTTGTTGATTTTCTGTCCAGATTATCTGTTCAGTGCTGAAAGTGGTGTTGAAGTTCTCAGCTACCATTGTATTGGGATCTATCTCTTCCTTTCTTCTGCTTGATCAAATCTGCTGTTGAAGCTCATCACTGTATTTCTAAATTTTATTCATTGAATTCTTCACCTGCAGAATTTTAGTTTTGTTCTCTTTTATTTCTATCTCTGTTGAATTTTTGGTTCATACTGTAAATTACTTTCCTGAATTCATTGAATTGTTTATCTGTTTTCTTGTATCTTGTATCTTATTGAGTTATCTGAAGATCAAAGTTATCTGAAGACCATTATTTTGAATTCTTTTTCCAGCAATATATTGATTTCTTTTTCACTGAGGTCTATTAATGAGAGTCATGTTCCTTTGGTGGTGTCATATTTCCTTGCTTTCTCTTGTTTATTGTGTTCCTGCATGGATGTCTGTGCATCTGGTGAAACAGTCACCTCTTCCAAACTTTCAAGAGTGGGATTTTAGAAAAAGAATTTCACCTGCAGTTGGGTTTAGTGTTTTGGTTGGGAAAGTGTGATGACTCTGTTTCTGAATAGGTGCAGTGGCATTGCCTACGTGCATCTTCTTCAACTGCATTCAGCCTCAGCAATAACTGTGGGCACTTCAGTGGCCTAGGCTGTAGACGTTTGTGGATGTAGCAGTGGCATAGGTTTTTAGTGTACTCAGTGTCCAGGGCTTTTGGAGTCCTCCTTTTCTTGTTTCCCCACAATGAGGAGACTTAGTCAAGGGGCTCTCTCTCGGTGGCAGGTCTAATGTGACCAATGTGCAGCTGCAATGGTGCTGGGTTCCAGGTGCAGAAAATTAGAGTAGCTGTGCAGCTGGGGTCCTAGTCTCCTGGTTTCAAGAATCTACTGTGGCACCTGGGTCTTGGGGTGTAGGTTCAGTTTCTGTGGCAAGGTTGGATTAGGTTGCTCACAGTGCTAGGATCTGTGACTTTGAGGCACCCCTTAACAGTTTTTGCTCAAGGGGTCAGGTTGCAGCTGTGAGTCTATTCCTGGGGGGTGCATCATTGGTCCAACTCGGGGAAAGAAGGGGTGTTCTGGAGGTGTGGACCTGGGGAGTAGGGGATGGCTGCAATTTGGGAAACTGAGCCAATAGGGCACAATGTAAACTTTGGTCCCAGGGGATGAGGCACTGTGTGGTATTGACTGTAGACCCTAGAATGGTGGGGCTCAGCAGGATCCCAGACTCTGTGAGACCAGGTACAGTGGCAGCAGGTAACCCAGGATGGCAGAGCGTAGCTGTAATTTGGGCCTTGGTAGGGGGCAGGCAGGGAATAGCACAGTGCTGATTCTACTTCCCAGGGAGAGGGTGCCTCAGCAGCTCAGACTCTAGGGGCCTAGGCAAGCTCCAGGGAAGCAGGGCACCACAGCTGTTTGCCCTGTCAGGTGAGATGTCTCAGCTTAGCCACTGCTCTGTTTCCCTGGGACATAGGGTGCTATATCAGCTCAGCCTTGGGATGTGCTGCTGCTCAGCTTAAGCCAGGGCACTGATTCCCTAGAGGGTGATGTATGGCTTCAGCTCAGGCCTTCTCCACTGTAAGGGAAGGCCTGCATTTACGTATCGGTGGGTGTGATTGTTCTGAGTGTTCCAGGCACCATTTCCGTAGGATACAGGTTGCTGCTTCAGCCTAGGTACTACAGCGTGTGACCTTCTGGGTGGCCAAGGCATTATTTCCTGGGATGCAGGGTGATGCTTCAATGTAGACACTAGAAAGGCATGATTCTTCTGCATGGCCAAAGTCCTGTTTTGCTAGGAGACAAGAAACTGCTTTAGCTTCGACTCAAAGGGTTGGGGGAGGGGTGGGTGGAGCTGATCCACTTGACTCTGTGAGGAAGGGTTTAATAGATGCCCATACCTTGACTTGGAGACATCGGGCCACTAGTCTGGGTTGTTCGGTGGCAGCTTAGCTTCAGGGATGAAGGGGAGCTGTGGCTACTGACTCCTCGAGTAAGACACACTCCAGCCAAAGTTCCTATTCCCGTGTAGTGAAGCACTAGCCATGTGGGAGTGGGGTACGGTGTCAGCACCTTTTTTGGGGAGCACAGCTGTGTGGCCTCCCAGCAACTCCCTCTAGTGCAAACTGCAGGGGACCGCAGTGGCGAGGTCTGCAGGTGTCCAGGGTGTTAGTGGGTGCCGCTGGGATCCTCTTGCTTACCTCCTCATGTCAGAAGTTCCTCCGGATTCCCAGATAATCCTGGTTGGGCGAAGGAGTAGAGGAGGCCGTGTGTTTCCTTCTGTTGTCTATGTGGCCAGCCCACATCTCTGTGCGTATCAGGATTTCTGTTACTCCTCTGATGGACTCAGTGCTCTCCCTCAGTTATTTTCATTAAAATAGAGTTGTGTAGTCACTGTTCTGGCTGTCTTTATGAGGATGATGAGCACTAGCGGCTTCTAGTTGGCCCTTTATTAGATTTAAGGCTCAAGATTCATCCTCCTCAGTTAATGCTCCATCTTCCAGGCCCACTGGGGTGGCCCCACGCTCTGGGCCATGGTGGCCACAGCAGCCCCAACAGCCTCCTCACCTGTGGCTCTGATCTCAAAGTCTCTCTTTCTTTATTTTGTCTGGTCTCATTTTTTTTTTTTTTTTGCATGCCAGTCTTTACTTTTAAATGATTATTAGTACACTGAGTAATAAGATGTAACAAGTTCTTGAATTCTATCATCTAGTAATTTTGATTAAGAAGCTGAAGCAATTATACTAGTGGTATTCACTGTTCTAGTTATTAGCAGGAATGGACTACTTTAAGGCTGGCTGATGCTTCACACAGGTTACGAAAACTACTACTTTTTCGTAGATAAAGCCCCTGACCTTCAAAAAAGCATTAAGGAGAAAATGATTTAATTCCTTCCTTTCTTCAAAGGATTGTTTTGTTTTTTCTTTTAAACTTGATATAAGAAAGAAAAAGTCAACAGTGATATATATATGTGTATGTATATATGTATGTATATATATTGCTTGAACCAAACAGCATAATAAAATAGACAGTATTTACCCATTATATTCCTAAGAAATATGAGGTAAAAAGATGAAATCTTTAGATAAGTTTTATTTGAGACAGGGTCTCACTCTAGCACCCAGGCTGGAGTGCAGTGGCATGATCTTGGCGCACTATAACCTCTGCCTTCTGGGCCCAAGTGATCCTCTTGCCTCACCCTTCCAAGTTGCTAGGACTATAGGCGTGTACCACCAAATCTGGCTAATTTTTATATTTTCTTGTAGAGACACAGTCTCACTATGTGGTTCAGGCTGGTCTCAAACTCCTGAGCTCAAGCCATCTGCCCGCCTTGGCTCCTGAAAGTGCTGGGATTACAGGCGTGAACCACCATGCCCAGCCTAGATAATTTCTAAGTCTGTACAAAGAAACTAGTTTTGCTTCTCTCCAAAAAGTGAATGGACCTACTATATAATATACAGAGATAAGGTAATGTCTTCTTATGAGAATATAACTAGAGCTTCTTATTCCATGAGGGCATCTAAAATGCCAATCCATGGAACAGGTGCTTCTCTTTTCCTATCCATTTATGCGATAGTTTTCAGGGATTTCTGGCTGGATGCCTCAGACAAAGGCCAAAAGTTGATCTAAGACTTCTTCCCTGCTCTGCTGGAAGTAGGTCTGGAGGATGGTCATCCTGGGTCTGTGAGATCCTAGTGCTGCAGCTTCCTTAGCCTTGAACTGTTTCTCCTTCTGCAGGCAGTGCTGTTCAATTTCAGCCTGAGCTGCTTCTTTGGGCTGCTTCAGCCTCTGCTTCTTTTGCTTGTGGGCCCAGGACACCTTCTTGGTAGCCTGCCTCTCGGCCTGCAGCAGCTGCTGGATCGCCTGTGACTGACTGGCCATGGCCGTGGTGACTCTGAGACCGAGGTGTGCAGCCTACGTCCGCTCGAAGGGCCCTTGGGTCAGCTGACCCAGCCACCTCAGCGCTTCCCTCTTCAGCTGGTCTCTCTCTTCTCACATTTTACTGTAAGCTGCAAGGAGAAATCAGGAATGCCTTCAACAATTTTCTTAGGAACTTCCTCAGCTAAACATCTAAGTTCATCATGTATAATTTCTACTTTCCACAAGACAGGAGAAGACAGTTCAGCCAAGTGCTTTGCCACTTTTTAACAAGGGTCACCTTTCTTCTAGTTTTCGATAACACGTTCCTCACTTCTGTCTGGAGCCTCATCAGAGGCACCTTTAACATTCACATTTCTAGCAACATTCTGTTTGTGACAATTCATGTATTCTCTAAGATGACAGATGTTTTCTCTACAGCTCTCCTCTTTGTTTCTGAGCCCCCACTGGGATCACCTTTAATGTCCAAATTTCTTCCAATAGTCTTCAAGGAAACCTAGGCTTTTTCTAACACACACCTTAAAACTCTTCCAGCTTCTACCCCTTACTGAATTCCACATTTTTGCTACTTGTGACCCCTGGGTTCACTGAAAACTTACTGCTCACTTCTGATTCTTCAGTTTCTCTTTTGATAACATGCACAAAGTGGCCTGGTCTTGTTCAACCCAGTTCTAGGCCTGTTATCTTGTAATTCCGGGGCAGCCTCAGCCAAATCCTGGGCTCAGCTGGTGTGATTGGGCCTCCCAGCCCTGTACCCTGAGGGCGCTTGGGCTTCACTGGGAGAGCCTGACCAAGTATCTTTCAGTACCGTGCATGTCACTCAATGTCACCCCTAGAGATTTGGGGGTGAGCAATAACATGGAGTTCCTGATGTGATTTAGATGTTTGCCCCCTCCAAATTCCATATTGAAATATGATCCCCAGTGTTGGAGGTGAGGCCTGATGGGAGGTAAACACCTCCCGTGGGCAGATCTCTCATGAATGGTTTGGTGCCATCCCCTTGGTGATGGGTGATTTCTCACTGTATTAGTTCATACAAGAGCTGGTTGTTTAAAAAAGCCTGACGCCTCTTTCTTATCTCTCTTTCTCCCTCTCTCACCATTCTCACCGTGTGACATGCTGGCTCCTATATTTTTTTTTTTTTTATACTTTAAGTTCTAGGGTACACGTGCACAATGTGCAGGTTTGTTACATAAGTATACATGTGCCATGTTGGTGTGCTGCACCCATTAACTCGTCATTTACATTAGGTATATCTCCTAATGCTATCCCTCCCCCCCACCACAATAGGACCTGGTGTGTGATGTTTCCCTTCCTGTGTCCAAGTGATCTCATTGTTCAATTCCCACCTATGAGTGAGAACATGTGGTATTTGGTTTTCTGTTCTTGCGATAGTTTGCTGAGAATGATGGTTGGGTTGATTCCAAGTCTTCGCTATTTTGAATAGTGCCGCAATAAACATACGTGTGCATGTGTCTTTATAGCAGCATGACTTATAATCCTTTGGGTATATCCCCAGTAATGGGATGGCTGGGTCAAATGGTATTTCTAGTTCTAGATCCTTGAGGAATCGCCACACTGTTTTCCACAATGGTTGAACTAGTTTACATCCCACCAACAGTGTAAAAGTGTTCCTATTTCTCCACATCCTCTCTAGCACCTGTTGTTTCCTAAGTTTTTAATGATTGCCATTCTAACTGGTGTGAGATGGTATCTCATTGTGGTTTTGATTTGCCTTTCTCTGATGGCGAGTGATGATGAGCATTTTTTCATGTGTCTGTTGGCTGTATGAATGTCTTCTTGTGAGAAGTGTTTGTTCATATCCTTTGCCCACTTTTTGATGGGGTTGTTTGTTTGTTTTTTTTGTAAATTTGTTTGAGTTCTTTATAGGTTCTGGATATTAGCCCTTTGTAAGATGAGTAGATTGCAAAAATTTTCTCCCATTCTGTAAGTTGCCTGTTCACTCTGATGATAGTTTCTTTTGCTGTGCAGAAGTTCTTTAGTTTGATTAGATCCCATTGTCAATTTTGGCTTTTGTTGCCGTTGCTTTTGCTGTTTTAGACATGAAGTCGTTGCCCATGCTTATGTCCTGAATGGTATTACCTAGGTTTTCTTCTAGGGTTTTTATGGTTTTAGGTCTAACATTTAAGTCTCTAATCCATCTTAAATTAATTTTCATATAGGGAGTTAGGAAAGGATCCAGTATCAGCTTTCTACTCATGGCTAGCCAATTCTCCCAGTATCTTTTATTAAATAGGGAATCCTTTCCCCATTTCTTCCTTTTGTCAGGTTTGTCAAAGATCAGATGGCTGTAGATGTGTGACATTATTTCTGAGGGCTCTGTTCTGTTCCATTGGTCTATATCTCTGTTTTGGTACCAGTACCATGCTGTTTTGGTTACTGTAGCCTTGTAGTATAGGTTGAAGTCAGGTAGCGTGATGCCTCCAGCTTTGTTCTTTTGGCTTAGGATTGTCCTGGCAATGTGGGCCCTTTTTTGATTCCACACGATCTTTAAAGCAGTTTTTTCCAATTCTGGGAAGAAAGTCATTGGTAACTTAATGGTCATGGCATTGAATCTATAATTTACTTTGGGCAGTATGGCCATTTTCACGATATTGATTCTTCCTATCCATGAGCATGGTATGTTCTTCCATTTGTTTGTGTCCTCTTACTTCACTGAGCAGTGGTTTGTAGTTCTCCTTGAAGAGGTCCTTTACATCCCTTGTAAGTTGGATTCCTAGGTATTTTATTCTCTTTGAAACTATTGTGAATGGGAGTTCATTTATGATTTGGCTCTCTGTTTGTCTGTTACTGGTGTGTAAGAATGCTTGTGATTTTTGCACATTGATTTTGTATCCTGAGACTTTGCAGAAGTTGCTTATCAACTTAAGGAGATTTTGGGCTGAGACAATGGGGTTTTCTAAATATACAATCATATCATCTGCAAACAGGGACAATTTGACTTCTTCTTTTCCTAACTGAATACTCTTTATTTCTTTCTCTTGCCTGATTGCCCTAGCCAGAACTTCCAACACTATGTCGAATAGGAGTGGTGAGAGAGGGCATCCCTGTCTTGTGCCAATTTTCAAAGGAAATGCTTCCAGTTTTTGCCCATTTAGTATGATATTGGCTGTGGGTTTGTCATAAATAGCTCTTATTATTTTGAGATACGTTCCATCAATACCGAATTTATTGAGAGTTTTTAGCATGCAGGGCTGTTGAATTTTGTTGAAGGCCTTTTCTGCATCTATTGAGATAATCATGTGGTTTTTGTCTTTGGTTCTGTTTATATAGTGGTTTACGTTTATTGATTTGTGTATGTTGAACCAGTCTTGCATCCCAGGGATGAAGCCCACTTGATCATGGTGGATAAGCTTTTTGATGTGCTGCTGGATTCGGTTTGCCAGTATTTTATTGAGGATTGTTGCATCGATGTTCATCAGGGATATTGGTCTAAAATTCTCTTTTTTTTGTTGTATCTCTGTCAGACTTTGGTATCAGGATGATGTTGGCTTTGTAAAATGAGTTAGGGAGGAATTCCCTCTTTTTCTAGGCTTGGGAGAGTATAAGTGTCCAGGAAATTACCATTTCTTCTAGGTTTTCTAGTTTATTAGCATAGAAGTGTTTATAGTATTCTCTGATGGTAGTTTGTATTTCTGTGGGGTTGGTGGTGATATCTCCTTTATCATTTTTTATTGCATCTATTTGATTCTTCTCTCTTTTCTTCTTTATTAGTCTTGCTAGCGGTCTATCAATTTTGTTGATCTGTTCAAAGAACCAGCTCCTGGATTCATTCATTTTTTGGAGGGTTTTTTGTGTCTCTATCTCCTTCAGTTCTGCTCTGATCTGTTATTTCTTGCCTTCTGGTAGCTTTTGAATGTGTTTGCTCTTGCTTCTCTAGTTCTTTTAATTGTGACGTTAGGGTGTCAATTTTAAATGTTTCCTGCTTTCTCTTGTGGGCATTTAGTGCTATGAATTTCCCTCTACACACTGCTTTAAATGTGTCCCAGAGATTCTGGTATGTTGTATCTTTGTTCTCATTGGTTTCAAAGAACATCTTTATTTCTGCCTTCATTTCGTTATGTACCCAGTAGTCATTCAGGAGCAGGTTGTTCAGTTTCCATGTAGTTGAGCGATTTTGATTGAGTTTCTTAGTCCTGAGTTCTAGTTTGATTGCACTGTAGTCTGAGAGAGAGTTTGTTATAATTTCTGTTCTTTTACATTTGCTGAGGAGTGCTTTACTTCCAACTATGTGGTCAATTTTGGAATAAGTGTGATGTGGTGCTGAGAAGAATGTATATTCTGTTGGTTTGGGGTGGAGAGTTCTGTGGATGTCTAGTAGGTCCACCTGGTGCAGAGTTGAGTTCAATTCCTAGATATCCTTGTTAACTTTCTGTCTCATTGATCTGTCTAATGTTGACAGTGGGGTGTTAAAATCTCCCATTATTATTGTATGGGAGTCTAAGTCTCTTTGTAAGTCTCTAAGGACTTGCTTTATGAATCTGGGTGCTCCTGTATTGGATGCATATATATTTAGTATAGTTAGCTCTTCTTGTTGGATTGATCCCTTTACCATTATGTAGTGGCCTTGTTTGTCTCTTTTGATCTTTGTTGGTTTAAAGTCTGTTTTATCAGAGACTAGGATTGCAACCTCTGCTTTTTTTTGTTCTCCATTTGCTTGGTAGATCTTCCTCCATCCTTTTCTTTTGAGCCTATGTGTGTCTCTGCATGTGAGATGGGTCTCCTGAATACAGCAAACTGATGGGTCTTGACTCTTTATGCAGTTTGCCAGTCTGTGTCTTTTAATTGGAGCATTTAGTCCATTTACATTTAAGGTTAATATTTTTATGTGTGAACTTGATCCTGTCATGATATTAGCTGGTTATTTTGCTCGCTACTTGATGCAGTTTCTTCCTAGCATCAATGGACTTTACATTTTGACATGTTTTTGCAATGGCTTGTACCTATTGTTCCTTTCCATGTTTGGTGCTTCCTTCAGGATCTCTTGTAGGGCAGGCCTTGTGGTGACCAAATGTCTAAGCATTTGCTTGTCTGTAAAGGATTTTATTTCTCCTTCACTTATGAAACTTAGTTTGGCTGGACATGAAATTCTGGTTTGAAAATTCTTTTCTTTAAGAATGTTGAATATTGGCCCTGACTCTCTTCTGACTTGGAGAGTTTCTGCTGAGAGATCTGCTGTTAGTCTTCCCTTCCCCCTTGCGCTTCCCAGGTGAGGCGATGCCTCGCCCTGCTTCAGCTCTCACTGGTCGAGCTATACCCACGGAGCAGCGCCAACTGTCCGACACACCCCAGTGAGATGAACCCGGTACCTCAGTTGAAAATGTAGAAATCACCCATCTTCTGTGTTGCTCACGCTGGGAGCTGAAGGCTGGAGCTGTTCCTGTTTGGCCATCTTGGGCATGCCCTCCTTAACAAGAATTTATTTTATATTTCCAAATAGCTAGAAGAGAAGATTTGAAATGTTCCCAACACAAAGAAATGATAAATTTTGAGATGATGGATATTTTAACTACCCCGATTTGATCACTACACATTCTAGGCATGTATCAAAATATCATGCATACCCCATCAGTACATTAATATAAAATTATTATGTGTCCACAAAAATAATCAATTAAAAATTAGGTTATCTATGAAAGAGGCCATGGATGGAAAGGCCATATTGCCAGTCAGACCTTGGCCATCCTCCTCGTCATCCAAAACCTTTCTTGGTGTCCAGTCTTGTTTGGGCTCTAGAAGAAGTCAGCTTTTCCACTCCTTCCCTGTGATTTTTGGATATTCTCTATTCTTTAAAATTTTTGCTTGCAAAACCACCAATTCTCTGACCTAACCTCTTTTCTCTGGTTAATTAATGAAGGGAGCTAATAGTAGCCAACAAATTCTTAATACTCGATTTTGCCATCTCTTACCCTAGAGCTGCAGGCTGAATAGGCAGGGACTCTGCCTTCCAAAGTTTAATAACTGATTTATTAAGGCATGACAAGCGTCTGTAGCCCTCCAGCCTGACACCAGGTTCCTCACTAACTGCCCGTCATCTTCTAAGGCAAGTTTTTTATTTTATTTTTTTGAGCTAGAGTCTCACTTTGTTGCCTAAGCTGGGGTGCAGTGGTATGATCTCAGCTCGCTGCAGCCTCCACTTCTGCAGGCTCAGGTGATCCTTCCACCTCAGCCTCCCTGGTGGCTGGGACTACAGGTATCTGTCTCCATGCTTGGCTAATTTTTAATTTTTTTCTAGAGATGGAATTTTGCTTTGTTGCCCGGGCTGATCTTGAATTACTGGGTTCAAGTGATCCTCCTGTCTCGGCCTCCCAAAGTGCTGGGATTACAGGCATGAACCACATAATATTATTTTTTGTTACAGCATCACATCTCTTCAAGGTACTGTTTGACTTATTCACATTACTCATTGAACAGAACTGGTAACAGGTCTCCATCCACATGTGATGGCACTGGGAAACACAGTCTAACAGGAGTCCAAAGGAAGGAGAAAAACAGGTATGGATGAGTTGTTGTCATCTTTTTCAAAGATTCCTTACCTTTGACATTGACAGTGTAAAATCTAATGTTAATGAAATAATAGCAAATGAAATCCAACCATGTATAAAAAATAATATACCCATTGAGATTTATCCCAGGTATGCAAATGTGATGGCTGATTTTACTTGTCAACTTGGCTAGGTTTTGGAACCCAATATTTGGTCAAACATCAGTCTGGATGTTGTGAAGTTACTTTTTTTTTTTGGACAGGATTAACATTTAAGTTGTTAGACTTTAAGTAAAGCAGATCATCCTCCAAAATGTGGGTGGGCCTCATCCAATCAGCTGAAGACCATAAGAAAAGACAGACTGAGGTCCCCTGAGGAAGATGGAATTGTGCCTCCAGATTATATTTGGACTCAAGCTGGAACATCATCTTTTCCCTAGCTCAGCTTCCACACTGTGGATTTGATTTGGACTTGCCAGCCTCCCCACCCACGTGAACCAATTCCTTAAAATTTCTCTCTTTCTCTCTCTCTCTCTCTCTCTCTCTCACACACACACACACACACACACACACACACACACACACACCCTATCCTATTAGTTCTGTTTATCTGGAGAACTCTCAGTAATACAAACAAGGCTGATTGGACATTCAAAGTCAATTAATATAAGCTTTCCCCTTAAAAGTCAATTAACATATTCCATCTCTGGAAGAGATTAAAGAAAACTCATGTGGTCATATCAATAGAAAACAAAAAAGTATTTGACAAAATACAGCTCCATTTATCATAAAAACTCTCAGCAAACTTTGAATAAAGGGGAATACCCTCAAATTGATAAAGGACATCTACAAAAAACCTGCTACTAACATCATACTTCATAGTGAGAAGCAACAGGTAAGCAGGTCCCCTTACCGCTCCCAATTAACACCATGCTGGAAGTCCTAGCTAATGTGTTGAAACATGAAAAGAAAGTATAAGATACACAGATTGGAGGAGAAGAAATAAAGCTGCATTTGTCATCAGATGACATGATATCTATGCAGAAAATCCCAAATAATCGACCAAAAACCTCCTGGAACTAATAAGTGATTACAGCAATGATATAGTTTGGATATTTGTTCCTGCCCAAATCTCATGTTGAAATGTAATCCTCAATGCTGGAGGTGGGGCCTGCTGGGAGGTGTTTTAGTCATGGGGCGGATCCTCATGAATGGCTTGGGCCAGCCCGTTGGTGATGAGTGAGCTCTCGCTCAGAGTTCAGAGGAGATCTAGTCGTTAGTAGTGTGTTCCACCTCCCCCTCCACAGAGTCTCTTTCTTGCTTCTGCTTCGGCCATGTGATATGGCTTCTGCCACTTTGCTGTTTGCCATGATTGGAAGCTTCCTGAGGCCTCCCTAGAAGCAGAGGCTGCCATGCTTTCTGTATAGCCTGTAGAACCATGAGCCAATTAGACCTCTTTTTTTTTTTTAAAATAAATTACCCAATCTCAAGTATTTCTTTATAGCAATGCAAGCATGTCCTAACAGCATATTTGAAGGATGTTAAGTTTACCAGGCAAAAGCCATTTTTCTCCCCTGTATACCAGCAATGAACAATTGGGATTTAAAGTGGAAAACCGAATACTATTTATATTAGCACCAGAAACTGAAATACTTGGGTGTAAATCTAATAAAACATATACAAGATATATATTAGGAAAACTATAAAACTCTGAAGAAATGAAAGAAGATCTAAATCAGTCGACAGATATTCCACATTCATGAAAAGAAAGACAATATTCTTAAGATGTCAGTTCTTCCCAACTTTATCTATAGATTTAACACAATCCTAATCAAATTCCCACCATTTTATTTTGTGGATGTTGGCAAACTGATTCTACAGTTTATATGGAAAGGGAAAATACCCGGAGGAGACAGCACAATATTGACAAACAACAAAGTTAGTGTACTGACTCTTCCCAACTTTTATGCAAGACTTACTGTAAAGCCACAATAATCAGGACAGTGTGGAATTGGTGAAAGGATAGACAAATAAATTGACAGAACAAAATTGTCTGAAAATAGACCCCCATAAACATAGTCAACTGATCTTCAACAAAAGAGCAAAGGCAGTTCAATGGAAAAAACCTCATCTTTTCACTAAACGGCACCAAAGCAAAAAAAAAAAAAAAAAAAAAAAAAAAAAAAAAAAAAGGGAATCTAGAGACAGGCCTTATAGGCCCTATGCTTTTCACAAAAATTAACTCAAAGTGGATCACAGGCCCAAATGTACAGCATAAAACTATGAAACTTTTAGAAGACAATAGGAGAAAATCCAGATGACCTTGGGCTGTCAATGAGTTTTTAGATATAATACAAAAAGCACAATTTGTAGAAATAGAAAAATTAGTTAACTGAGTTTTATTAAAATGAAAAAATGTCTACATGTGAAAGACACTGTCAAGAGAATGAAAAAGTCAGGCCACAGACAGGGAGGAGAAAATGTATATCTGATAAACGACTTGTATCTAAGCACTTAAAGAACCATTATTAAATTTAAACAATAAGAAAACAAACAACCCAATTAAAACATAGGCAAAAGATCTGAACAGACACCTCACCAAAGGAGGCTTGTAGATGGCAAATAAGCACATGAAAATATGCTCCACGTGCTGTGCCATTGGGATGGCAAATGAAAACAACAATGAGGTACCACAACCAGCTACTAGAGTGGAGAAAATCCCAAACAAAACAAATGAAACAAAAAACTCTCAACGCCGAATGCTGTGGAGGATGTGGGGCAAAAAGAACTCTCTTTCATTGCTTGAGATGAAGTTTTAGTTCATCAACTTTCAGGCTTTTATCTTTCATAATATATGCTTTTAAGGCTATCAGTTTTCCTCTAAGCACTGTTTAGGCTGCATCTCACCATGTTTTCATATGTAATATTTCCCTTATCATTCAGTTAAAAATATTTTAAACTTATTTTAATTTTAACGTTTCCATTATGATTTCTCCTTTAGCTTCAGGGTTATTTAGTAGTTTATATCTTACTTTCCAAACATATATGTATTTTAACTTACCTCTTTGCTATTTATTTCTGACTTAGCACTGTGGTCACATCATCACTAAATACTTTCAGTCTTTCAAAAGGTGTTAAATCTTCCTTTGTGGTCATAAATGGTATAAATTGTGAATATTCCACCTGGCTTGAAATGAAGGTGCATTCTGTAGCTGCTCTTTCTAAGATCTGTATATGCCTAGTAGATCGAATTTATTGATCATATTGTTCAAATTAAGCTCATTTTCCTTATCTTTTTTTCTGCTGTTTAGTCAGGAGAATTTTAATTGACCTGCCTTCAAGTTCACTGATTATTCTACCTGCTCAAGTTTCATCTTGATCCTGTGGTGAAGTTTTCATTTTAGTTACAGTACTTTGCATTTCAAGAATTCTATTTGGCCCTATTTTATAATTTCTATCTCTTTATTGATATTCTCTAGTTCTGAGGCATTGTTCTCCTGGTTTTCTTTAGCTCTTTGAGAATATTTAAGACAGTTGATTTAATGTCTTTGTCTAGTAAATCCACAGTCTGGGCTTCCTTAGGGAAAGTTTCTGTTAATTTACCTTTTCCTGTGAAAGGGTCATACTTCTTGTTTTTCTGCATGTCTCATACTTCTTTGTTAAAAACTGGAAAATTTGAATAAATATTATAATATGGGAGACTAAGTTCTTTTTCTCCCTAGGGTTTGTTGTTGTTGCTCCTTATGTGTTATAGTTGTTTAGTGACTTTTCTAAACTACTTTTCTAAAGACTTTTGTAAAGACCTTTGTCATATGTAGCCACAGAAATCTTTGTTATGTTAGTTTCGTGGTCAGCTAGTGTTTTGACAGACTTTCTTAAATTCCTTAAGCCAAAAGAAAGAAAGAGAGAAAGAGAGAAAGAGAGAAAAGACACTCCTGTTCTTTGCAGGCTGGCTCTGGGTTACTTAGAGCACTGCTGCAACACTTAGCCAGGTCATTTACAACTCTGCCTTAGCTTTTACTTCCTGCTCACGTGAAGCCTAACCATCAGCCAGAGGTGAAAGCTTAGGGTGTTCTCAGGTCTCATCTGAGCATACATTTAGAAATACATGTGACTGTTTGAATTCCTTAGTATATGTGGGAGTTTTTTAAAGTTCTCATTTCCCTACATGTTTCCTTCCTTAGCCTTTTACTTCCTAGGTGTTTGAGCCTGTCTACTGTTTTCCCCTTCTATTATCTGTTGACCTAGATGGCTGTGACAAGTAAATGCCTTTAAATACTTTCCATGTATGCTGCCCAGGAGGCTGTTTGATCCTGCAGAGAATTCTGTGTTTGTGTTTGTTGGGGGTAGGACACGGGGGAGGGAGGGCAGGGGCAGGGTGAGCAAAACAAAGGCAAGCTCCTGAGCTGATCCCTCAGAGAGCTGTCAGATAGGTCGAGATTCGCAAGCACAATTCTTTGATGACAACAGCTTTTTTACTCCCTCTGGCACCAGCAAACCACACTGGGAAGATGAGCTGCTGTTGCCCTGGATGCTTCTGAGCCAGGACATGAGGGGTTTATAGGCAGGTAAGAAAACTCTACAATTCTCTTTTACCCAAATTTAGCAGTTTCTTTCTTCATTAAGCATCCTTTGATTTAAGTTTTTGGTTATATTCTAGAGTTATGAAAAAATGAATTCTGTCAGTTTTTTGCCAGCTTAATTGTTGTTTTTGTGAAGGGACATGTTTTTGGAGCTGCCATTTTCAGTGACATTACTCCCAGACCATTTACATTTAATGTAAATGCTGATATATTTGATCCTAAATCTCCTGTCTAGCAATGTGGTTTTAAAATTAATATAATTTTTAATTGACAAATCATAATTAGATATATTTATGGAGTTCAATGCAATGTTTTTTGTTTGTTTGTTTCTTTATTTCTTTGAGACAGAGTCTGGCTCTGTTGCCAGGCTGCAGTGCAGTGGCATCATCTCAGCTCACTACAACCTCTGCCTCCCGGGTTCAAGTGATTCTCCTGCCTCAGCCTCCCAAGTAGCTTGGATTACAGGCATGTACCACTATGCCCAGATGATTTTTGTATTTTTAGTGGAGGTTAGGTTTCACCATGTTGGCCAGGCTGGTCTTGAATTCCTGACCTCAAGTGATCCACCCACCTTGGCCTCCAAAAGTGCTGGGATTACAGGCGTGAGTCCCCGCACCTGGCCGCAATATTTTGATACATGTAAACAATGTGGAATGATTGAATAAAGCTAATTAATGTAACTGTTACCTCATTTACTTATTTTTTGTGGAGAGACCCTTTCAATTTACTCTCTCAGTTATCTCAAAATATACATTATTATTGAGTATAGTCACTCTGTCATGCAATAGATAGCTGCCAGCCTTGCTGGTCCTCCTTTAAAGCTACTGTGAGCTTCCCTGCCCTTGGCTACTTTTAAGGTAGCCTCTTTTTTTTTTTTTTTTCTGTATTCAGGAGTTTTATAATGTTATGGATGGATGTGGTTTCCTTTCCTTTTCTTTCCTTTCCTTTCCTTTTCTGTGTTTTTCTTCTTTTCTTAAGAGTCTTGCTGTCACCCAGGCTGGAGTGCAGGGGTGTGATCTTGGCTCACTGCAACCTCCACCTCCTGAATTCAAGAGATTCTCCCGCCTCAGCTTCCCAAGCAGCTGGAATTATAGGTGAGCACCACCACGCCAGGCTTATTTTTGTATTTTTACTAGAGAGAGGGTTTCACCATGTTGGCCAGGTTGGTCCGAAGCTCCTGTCCTCAAGTGATATGCCTGCCTCAGCCTCCCAGAGTGCTGAGATTACAGGCATGAACCACCATGCCAGGCCCAGATGAGATTTTCTACGTATTTTATTCTATATGAATGATGGGGTGGATATTTCCTTAAGTTTAGAGAGATTTCTGCAATTGTCTCTTTAAAAATGTTTCTTCTTTTCTTTCTCACTTTTCCTTCTGGGACTCTAACTACCTATATGTTAGACCTTACCAGTGGACACTCTCTTCTTTTAACCCTCCAGTTCTGTGCTTGTGTTTTTGTCTATCCTTCATTCTAGATATTTTCTTCTGATCCAGCTTCTGGTTCACTAATTCTTTCTTCAGCTGTGTTAAGTCTGCTCTTAAACCCATCATGTGAGCTCTTAATTGTACACTTCTGTTTAAAATTCTAAACTAAAAAAGATCTGTTATGTGTGTTTTATAGTTTTCAATTTATGATGAAATTTTCAGATTACATTTAAACTCTTCAAACCTAGTAGCACTGTTATTTTATTAGTTTTAAAATTTTACTTATTTTTATTCTTTTCAGGAGACAGGGCCTCACTCTGTCATCCAGGCTGGAGTGCAGTGATTCAATCACAGCTCCCTGTAGCCCCAAACTTCTGGCTGTAGCGATCATCCCACCTCAGCCTCTCAGATAGTGGGGGCTACAGATGTGTATCACTATGCCCAGGTAATTATTAAATATTTTTTGTAGAGATAGGGTCTTGCCATGTTGCCCAGGCTGGTCCCAAATCTCCTGCCTCCTGAAGTACTGGGATTACAAGTGTGAGCCACCCTGCCTGGCCTCTTACAGGATGAGGGTGGGTGGGGGAGGTGAAGAATAAAAAACTATATATTGGGTATAGTGTACACTACTTAGATGATGGGTTCCCTAAAATCTCAGAATTCACCACTATATAATTCATCCATGTAACCAAAAACTACTTGTATCCCCAAAGCTACCGAAGTAAAAAATATTAGGAAAGTCTTCATTTGATGATTCCCATAGCTGAGGTCTGGAGTCCCTGTTGATCTTCCGTTTTTGTTGTTCTTCCTCATGTTGCTTCATCTCCTTGTATGTGTGGTTCTTTGTGATTGTGTGCTGGATATTGTATTCAGAAGGATTGGGTTGAGCAATTGAGACTAAAGTGATGTTATAATTTTCCAGAGATGATTTTCATATGCTTCTGGCTGGTTCCTGGTGGAATTCAAAATCTGAGGTCAACTTAACCCAGTGGCAGAGGTTGAGCTTTTCTAAGGACCTGGATGACGTGCATCTGGTTGCAGTTCATGTGAGGGATGATTTCCTTCATCTTTGTTCCCATGAGGAAAGTCTATGGGTTTCTAATCCAAAGTCCAGGGAGTTCCCAAGTGCCTTTCTCCTGGTGAGTCCTGGCTTCTGAGTTTTTTCTCCCTAGCTCTAAGATTGTCAGGATTTCTGCTGAGCTTCTCGCTGACTATCCCAGAATCAGCAAATGCTTTCGGGGGGTGGCTTAGGGGGAAGTGGCCACAAATGACAACTACTTTGGTGGCTATTATTCACCACTTTGATATCTCTCCATTACCTTCAGACAGATTTTTAAAGTATTTCTTTCAGATTTGCTAACTGGTCCGAGTTCCCTGTATGCCCTTAATAGAAGCAGACGTCTGCCATCTTTATAAGAATCACATTTTCTGTTTGTTGCTGTTCTATAGGAATAAAACGGATTTCTGTACATTGGCATTATAGCCAGTGATCTATTATATTTAATAATATATGTTTTTATTATTTGTAGTACTATTTTAAGTAATAACATTTAAATTATTGAATATTTTGGATTTTTGTTATTTTGAATTACTTTTGAATACTTTTATATATTCTTCTGGATTTTTTCTGCTCTTCCACTGGGACCCTGCGTAGACACTGGTGGGTCCTGTGACTCCCCTCCTCAGCCCAGTGCCACTCACTTTCCTGTGGCTCCCAGGAAAACACACAACCCCTCCTCAAGTCCCTCCGAGGATCTGTCACCATAAAGTGAAGTCCAAGGCTGGAATCGGGCCGGTCTGGCCCCGTGCAGTCTGGCCTCAGGCCTGTCCTTCCAGCCCATTCCTTCCCAAGCCCACTGGCCTTCCCACTGCTCTTGAACTTGGCAAGCACGTTTCTGGCCCGGACCCTTCCCCTCCTGCTCCGTCTGCCTGGGATGCATCTCCCAGTGGTCCATGTCCTCAAGGACACATTCTGGATGCCTGACATTGATGACCACACCCTCACGTGGCACTGTTGTCCTTTATGGAGCATTTATTTGTTTTTAATTGCTTTTTTTCCCTTCTGTTTTCTTTGTGATTGGGTTTTAATTGTATTATCCATTCCCCGCCAGGATCTTAGTGCTGCAGTGCAGGCACACTGCATGTGTCCACCTTAGCTCTTGCCTGGCACACAGTAGGTGTTCAAGGAACATCACATTGTAAGTTGCTTTCCATTGACGATTTGTGACTTTTAATAATCTCCATTATTAAATGGAGTTCTATTGGCTATTTGTGTCTGCAGCTTGCTAAACTGAACTCTTCTTCCCCATGTTCCACTGAAAACTTCTCCAAGGTTGAGTTTGTCTCATTCATCATTTTTTTTTTTTTTTACATTCATTTACTTGGACTCCGTGAGAGTTAATTTTAGATGTTAACTTGGGCAGGCCGTGGTACCCAGATATTTGGCCATGCACCAGTCTAGATAGTGCAGGTAATTTTTAGATGTTATTAACATTTCAACCAGTGGACTTGGCATAAGGCAGATCATCATCCATCATGTGGGTGGATTTTATACAGGCAGATGGAGGCCTTAAGAGAAAACAGACGGCAGTCCCCAAGGAGGAGGGAGTTCTGCCAGCAGGCTGAACTTTGGACGGGAGCAGCAGCCTCAGCTCTTCTCTGGATCTCCAGCCTGCTGGTTTGCCCTGCAGATTTTGGACATTCGTCTCCACAATTGTGTGAGCCAATTCCTTAAAATCTCTCTCTCGCATCTCTCCCTCTATCCATACCTGTGGCCATAGCCTGTGTCCGTGTTGATTCCTATTTCTGTCGATATCCACATCCACATCCTGTGGGTTCTGTCTCTCTGGAACTCATGTGAATGCAGACTCTCTCTGATGTTAGATACTTTGGTCACTTTCTTTCCTGTGTTGTTTGCTTTGTTTACGGAGGCTTTGTCCTTGGAGACTCTTTACTTTTTTCCTGTGGGCAAATTCATCAGTCTTACTTTTCACTGTTCCTGGCCTTAGCGTCATTCTGAGAAAACACTTATTCACCGTAAGAGAATATAGATATTTTGCCATATTTTTTTCTGGTCTGATTATTGATCTGTATCAGTGCTGGTCCTTAATTGCTTTTTGTCCTTACAATGAGAGCAGAAATGCTTTTTCTTTTCTCTTTCATTTCCCCAATTCTGTTTTGAGGTCTTGTCCAAACCAATGTTTTCTAGAATAAACTTGGCAAGTACAGATCTGGCTGTGGCCACAGCCACAGACATCAGGGCCTCGGCTGGGGAGGAGAGGTGCAGGCCTCTGGAAGGCTCTTTGGGGCTGGAGACTATGGCCTGATTTCTGTCCAGGTCTTGGGGGGCCTCTGTCCACAAGTCTAGCGGGGCAGAAAGGGCTCAGACCCTTCCCTCAGAATACCAAGGGAGAGGTGATCGGCTGGGCCCAGGCAGGTAGCTGGTGCTGAGCGCCCCGAGACCAGGCCAGGCTTGTCAAGCATTGATTTAGGTGTGCGAGGCACACATGTCCTGTTTGTTACAAGCTGGAAACAGATGTTTCTGCCCCGAGTGCCCCCTCAGAGGGTGGCGTCCAGGCCCAGGAGGCTGCGGCGACACGGGTGAGCTGCAGAGCATGCAGGGGCGAGGGCCCTGGCCCATGTCACGAGGCTGAGTTATGACTGTGGCTTCAGTGATGGGAACGCTGTAAACACATTCCTGTGCGAGGCCCTGGGCCACCTGGGGCCGTCACATGCCCCCAGCAGACAGATTTCTGTAGTTGGTCAGGACTCAACGGACATTTATGTAACATGAAAAGGGTAAGTGGTGCTGGAGGGCAGCTCCCTGAATCACTCTGTCGGAGCAAGTCTGTTGGATGAAGGTGCATGAAAACAACACAGTGCGGCTGAGGGCCAGGGCTGTAGACATTCGGGCAAGTGCACAGGCTGTGCTGGACCAGCCCCGGCACTAGAAACAGGCGCAGGGTGGGGAGTTTGCTGGGGACAAAGTGCGTCGCGTCATGCACTTTAGGGCATTTCCTAGGTATGATTGCTAGAGAGAAGCAAAGCTCAAATACAGACCATCTGCCCCACACCGTCAGATTGGGTTCTCACCGTCCTCAGGGGAATCACAGGTGACTGGCTTTGGAGCCCGAGATGTCTTCCCGCCTCCCAGGGGCCTGTGGATGGGGCTCCCTGCAGATTCAAGGCCCAGGGGAAAAGCCGAGAGCTGCCTCCTTGGGGACAGCTGGGCGGCAACTGTGATCACACCTGGGGGGCTTCGTGGCAGAGGCCTGAGCTGCTCCCTCCGTTGGCCAGCAGGCTCTGAGAGCCCTCGCCCGGCCTGACTGTTCATCCATCGTTTCACACGGAGGTCAGCTGTGGCTGTCTGTGCTCTCAGAGGGGAGGCGATGGCAAGGCGCCTGCCATGCAGATGGGTGGTGGGAGGGAGCCTGTTACACTCTGAGGCCAGGAGCAGGCCTGCGGGCACTGGGGATCCAGGCTGGCTGAGGGCAGTGGGTCAGGCCTGAGAGTTCTGACTTTGTTCTTGGTGCAGTGGGAACGTCTCTGTGGGTTTGAATGGGCTGCCCTGACAGATTCATGTTTTAAAAAGACCACGTGGTCCGTGGGGTGGGGCTGGGGCCGGAGGATCAGCAGGAACCTCTGGCTTTGAAGTGATAGCGCTTTCTCCTTCGTCTCACGTCTCCCTCTGCCTCCCTCATATGACACCTGTGATCACATTCGGAGCCACCCACGTAACCCAGGCTCCTCTCCTCATCTCAAGATCGTTCACTTAATCTCATCTGCAAAGTCCCGTTTGCCACGTAGGATCTCAGAGTCACGGTTTTGGGAATCTGGATGAGGACACAAGTCCCATTTGCCATGTAAGATCTCAGAGTCATGGTCCTGGGAATCTGGATGAGGACACTTTTGGGGCCTGACTTAGCCGACTATCCCCCTTTAGTTTCGGATGTCTTGAGTAGGAGGCACACAGCTGATTGCCAGTGCCAACGCATGGAATAAAAGTCCACACTTAGGGACAGATACGAGTTGAAACCATGAACAGTTGCTGTTGGAAACCACAATATTGATAAGCTCGCCAAGAGCACGAGCAGGGGTTGAGGGGAGACTGAGCGGGACAGCTGCAAGAAGACGACCTACAGGGCACATCCTAGGAGCAAATGAGGCACCGGGTTGGGGACACATGGCTGACACCCAGGCTCACCCTCATCCTGTCTCTGATCCGTGGGTGGGGAGGGCACGTGGCGGGAGGACCTGTTTGGGGAGCAAGCTCCCGCCACACCCCACTATTGTTTCCTCATCTGGTGGAGTGAGAGAAGCCTGTGTCCAACTGACAGGGTCAAATCCAGGCCCCCCGTCCATGGAAGATTCCGGACAACGTCTTGGCCTGTTTTGGCTGTTGTACCAAATACCTGTCAAGCTAAATAATGAACAGAGAGAGACTCTAACAGAAAATGATATTTACTGGGGAAGAGTGAGGTGTGGCGGGAACTTGGTCCCCAAGCATTGCAGTGGGAGCGCACGTACCATCATAAACTACCTGTATATTCGGGGAGGTAAGGGACAACAAAGGTTTTTAAAGGAAAAATGAGGACGATTACATGATCGTTTCGAGGTAATCTTTGGCTACAAGGATCAATAACAAGGGTGATGCCAGTATGAGGCTCACAAGAAGTTGCTGGGCAGATGTCCTCGCAGAAGTATTTTTGTGTAAGGTTGCAATGGTCTTTGTGCGAGGCTGTGTTTTTTATAGTCTTTTGTGATAGTTTTTGCTAGCAGGTGTTTATGCATGAAAATGCTTCTTTTCTTATCCTTCTCTGGGTTTATATGTCAGAGTTTCTTTTATTTGTTGGTTTTTTAACACAAGTGACTCCATTTTGATTCTGACCACTTTCATCATATTTTCTCCTTTTGCTCAAGGTCTTTCTCTGGAATTCTCACTGATGGACCATGCTGTGGTAGGTTCTGATGTCCTCAGTACCTGGATGGGCCTGTCCCAGGTTTCTGGTCTCATCACATGTTTGAAGGAGTGATTGATGTCTAGGAGTCAGTGTCAAAATCCTTTTAGCCACATTTGAGTAACAAAGGAGGTTTGAAGAGAATGGCTTTCAGGCTAAGTCTACCTGGAGTACATGATTAAGTTCGATTTTGTTGTGCTGTAGTCTTTTGCTATCATCTCAAAGTGCTGGGCTAGCATTATTCCATTAGAAGTTGTACTTCTGAAAAAATTCAGCAAGTAACAGATACAAAGTTTAAAAAGGGAAAATAAGAAGTAAAATTAGTAATAATATGACAATCCTAGTTTGCATAATAGGATTATGCAATGTCTAGGATTAAAGGCAATTAATTGAATAAATAATGAATCTAGGATTAAAGGCAATTACTTGAATAAATATAATTGGAAACCAAGTAAAAAATGTAGGCCCTAGGACAGGTAAGAGTCCCATTATGATATGGAGTCTTGTTCCCATGACTCGGGAGAAGCTGTCTACAGAGTGAAATTGTGAAATTCTCATCCTGGTTTGCAGTTTGAATGTCTCTAGCCGTGACATTGGGCGGTCTGGTGCATTTTCTGTCTGACTTGGGCATCAAGCAGGAGACTTGTTTCTTAACATTTATCTAGCTTCAGCTTATAGGGCTTCAGGAACAGAGTAGCTTTCATTTTCCTCCATGGAAGAAAGTTGGATTGGAAGAATCTAGAAGAATTCAGGATCTAGTCTATAGGTAGAAAACAAGAACTTGAAAATAATGCACATAGCTACAATCTATAAACAGGTGTGTTATAGCTTTTCTTTAGAAGCATTACTGTTCCTCTGTACACTGATCAAATAGGAATCTCAAACTTCAATACCTCTTTATGCTGGTAAGCCAAACCAAGACAGGCTTTAGCTTTTTCTTACAGTTTTAAGGTTTCTGAGCTTGCCAAGAAGTGATGAGTTTTACTCATTATAAGGAGCCATGGAAACCAGGCATTGTTTTTTCTTTCTTTTTTCTTGAGATGGAGTCTCACTTTGTTGCCCAGGCTGGAGTGCAGTAGCATGATCTTGGCAGACTGCCATCTCTGCCTCCCATGTTCAAGCGATTCTCCTGCTTCAGTTTCCTGAATAGCTGGGATTATAGGTGCCCATCACCACACCTGGCTAATTTTTGTATTTTTAGTAGAGATGGGGTTGAGATGGGGTTTTGTCATGTTGGCCAGGCTGGTCTCGAACTCCTGACCTCGGGTGCTCTGCCTGACTGGGCCTTCCAAAGTGCTGAGATTACAGGGGTGAACCACCCTGCCCGGCCAAAACTAGGCATTCTATGTATATTTTTCAAATATGATATTTCAGCCAAAGCCTTAGTATTATGCCTGATGTTTCCAATTATATCCTGCAGTAAGGAGACAAGTTTTTATTTGGACTTACACAAATAGCCACATCATCATAAGAACACTCATGAATAGTTTCGGAATTTTGGAGGAATCAAGTAGGGGGGAAAATAAATGCTTTCATCTTTGTTCACAAAAAGTATACTTTATTAAATTACTGTAAACTATAGACAACCTAAGAGAGAAAATTTCCTCTAATCTGGCAAACAAAACATTTAAGTAAAGAACTAACAATGCTTCAAATAAAATTCATGAAAATATTCCCCTCATCAGCTCTTCAATATCATGAAGTTAGTTTTTCTGCTTGAGCTTGATCAGGGGTTTTTGAGTTTCTCAGTGTCTTATTAGAGTTCTGAAAATTTTTTATTGAGTCCATTGATCTTTTATCAGGAAACTGTATTGAAGAGTTCCTGTTTGAGTCTCTTCCATGAAAAGCCATTTTGGACAATAGCTGATGACAAATGCTCTTGGAGAAAAATCTAAACAATAACTCTGGGTCACAAAAACAAAACAGTCATGGTTAAACAGCTGATGAAAATTCATTATAATCAGCAATTGATAAGGAAATTTACTTTTTAAAAATTACTGTAGCGTTTTAAGGTAACAAACAGAATCATGACTGTGACTGATAACATCACATCAGAACCATCAGGGTTTTATAAATTTCACATAATCTTTAGAGTACTCACATCAATAACAGCTCCATACAAATATAGCTTTAAAGAAGATGTACCATAACCAAAATTATGGCTGATAACATTATAGACTTATATGAATTTATATAATTTTTGAAACATCATATCCATAGAATACCCATATACGTAACTGAAAGAAGATCTAATATCACTTATGATTTGACAATGTTTCCCATATAATTTACCATATAAGCCTAATCATTTATTTTCTCTATGGGATGAGAGAGAAATTATTTGAGGCTTTCCAGGGGTCTAACTGTAAAATCCCTAAGTCAATTCTAGATAAAAAAGACTTACTTTAGAAGTTTGATCCTGAGGAAGCCTGCCAAAGATGTCAACAGGATCAACATGGTTGATGAAAGCAGAATCACAGGTCACTATTAAATATGGCCATGTATTTAACTAGTGATCATCAAAAGACTTTAAAAGTAATACGGAAAGTTACATGGATTAAAAGGACCTAACTTCTTCAAAGCTTAAGTTTCCTAAGTAACCAAAAACCTCATAAAGACAACACAAAAAATCATACTAGTAAAATACAAAATCTTTGTTTTTTTAGGCCACTTACGCAAAAGTTAGAGAAATGCCTCCTGCAGTGTGATTGTGTCCCCTCATGGGAAGCCCATGTGGATCAACTGGCAGTCAAACCTGATGAAAAAGACACTGAGTTTAATTAGGCCGAGAAAGAGTATGTCCAAGGCTATGAGTGTGAACCATTAGTAGAGAAATGTAAACAAGATAACTAGTACCTGAGCAGGGGAACACATAGGAAAAGTAAGAGCATGAGAAGTTTCCTGGTTACATGGGACAATTCAGTTATACTGGAATTATACTGGAGATAAATTTGTTTTCTAGACTTTCAGGATAAACATTTCGGCATCAAGCCATGACAGCCGAGTTTTAATGGGAGAAAAAATGTGATAGGAGTTGATAAAAAAGTTGAAAGAGAGAGTTATCACCCCAGGCCATCTCATGGGGAGGAGGAGCTGAAGGCGCTGATGGATAAATCTGTATTTATAGATATGATCTATAAATCCTTATTTATAGACATGATCTATAAATCATGTGCTGTGAGATACAACAGAAGTTGAACTTCTGAAATCTAAATCTGAGAAGCTTTAGGGGAAGAAGTCTATGTCAAGAAATGAAATTCCCATTTTACACGAAGAGGACATCATTTCCAACCTGAAACTAGGGAAAGTAAATGGATCCCAGGAAGCAATAGAAATGGTCTGTTAAAGAGGAGATTTTAGGATTAAAAATAAAAACTTCTTGTAGTTTTAAGAACAGATCAATACTTCAAGATAACCTTGTTGTTCTAACACACGAAACTAAATCTTTAGTTTTATATTAGTGTATTTTTAATAGCAAAGCTCAGTCTTTAGACTTACAAATAATTCTCTTCTAATCATAGCCATCTTGATCACACGCAAAATTCCTTTCATAAATTCATTATTTACACATCTTATTATGACTTACTGAGATATTTTATGACATGTTGAGACATTCTGCTTTGTTTGATACCTCCTTTTTTCAAGTAAGCAGTCATTTTACTTTATGACAAAAATTTATCACACAAGAATCTTCCTTTTTAAAAAATTATTCTCTTTTCTTTTTAACCTTTGTTACCAAAAATACATCTTCATACCCATAACTTCCTTCACATACCTCTCTTCTACTTACTGTTTTTAAAATGTTTTTGTCTTCTTAATTCTTTTAATTTTTATTTTTCTATAGGTTATTTGAATACAGGTGGTATTTGGTTACATGAATAAGTTCTTTAGTGGTGATTTGTGAGATTTTGGTGCATCCATCACCTGAGCAGTATACACTGCACCATATTTGTAGTCTTTTATCCCTCATTCCTCTCTCACCCTTACCCCCAAGTTCCCAAAGTCTATTGTATCATTCTTATGCCTTTGCAACCTCATAGCTTAGCTCCCACATGTCAGTAAGAACATAAGATGTTTGGTTTTCCATTCCTGAGTTACGTCACTTAGAATAATAGTCTCCAATCTCATCCAGGTCGCTGTTGATGCCATTAATTCATTCCTTTTTGTGGCCGTGTAGTATTCCACCATATATACATACTACAGTTTCTTTATCCACTTGTTGATTAATGGGCATTTGGGTCGGTTCCACAAGTTTGCAGCTGCAAATTGTAGTGCTATAAACGTGAATGTGCAAGTATCTTTTTCGTATAATGACTTCTTTTCCTCTGGGTAGATACCCAGTAGTGGGATTGCAGGATCAAATAGCAGTTCTACTTTCAGTTCCTTATGGAATCGCTGCACTGTTTTCCATAGCGGCTGTACTAGTTTACATTCCCACCAGCAGTGTAGAAGTGTTCCCTGATCACTGCATCCACACCAACATCTACTGTTTTTTGATTTTTTGTTTATGGCCATTCTTGCAGGGGTAAGGTGGTATTGCATTGTGGTTTTGCTTTGCGTTTCCCTAATCATTAGTGATGCTGAGCATTTTTTCATATATTTGTTGGCCATTGGCATATCTTCTTTTGAGAATTTTCTATTCATGACCTTAGTCCACTTTTTGATGGGATTGTTTTTTCTTTTTTCTTTTTTTATTATACTTTAAGTTCTAGGGTACATGTGCACAACGTGCAGGTTTGTTACATATGTATACATGGGCCATGTTGGTGTGCTGCACCCATTAACTCGTCATTTACATTAGGTATATCTCCTAATGCTATCCCTCCCCCATCCGCCCTCCCTACAATAGACCCTGGTGTGTGATGTTCCCCTTCCTGTGTCCAAGTGATCTCCTTGTTCAATTCCCACCTGAGTGAGAACATGTGGTGTTTGGTTTTCTGTTCTTGCGATAGTTTGCTGAGAATGATGGTTTCCAGCTGCATCCATGTCCCTACAAAGGACACGAATCCATCCTTTTTTATGGCTGCATAGTATTCCATGGTGTATATGTGCCACATTTTCTTAATCCAGTCTGTCACTGACTGACATTTGGGTTGATTCCAAGTCTTTGCTATTGTGAATAGTGCCGCAATAAACATACGTGTGCATGTGTCTTTATAGCAGCATGATTTATAATCCTTTGGGTGTATCCCCAGTAGTGGGATGGCTGGGTCAAATGGTATTTCTAGTTCTAGATCCTTGAGGAATTGCCACACTGTTTTCCACAATGGTTGAACTAGTTTACATCCCACCAACAGTGTAAAAGTGTTCCTATTTCTCCACATCCTCTCCAGCACCTGTTGTTTCCTGATTTTTTAATGATTGCCATTCTAACTGGTGTGAGATGGTATCTCATTGTGGTTTTGATTTGCATTTCTCTGATGGCCAGTGATGATGAGCATTTTTTCATGTGTCTGTTGGCTGTATGAATGTCTTCTTTTGAGAAGTGTCTGTTCATATCCTTTGCCCACTTTTTGATGGGGTTGTTTGTTTTTTCTTGTGAATTTGTTTGAGTTCTTTGTAGGTTCTGGATATTAGCCCTTTGTCAGATGAGTAGATTGCAAAAATCTACTCTGTGCAGAAGCTCTTTAGTTTAATTCAATCTCATTTGTCAATTTTGGTTTTTGTTGCCATTACTTTTGCTGTTTTAGACATGAAGTCCTTGCCCATGCCTATGTCCTGAATGGTATTACCTAGTTTTTCTTCTAGGGTTTTTTATGGTTTTAGGTCTAACATTTAAGTCTCTAATCCATCTTGAATTAATTTTTGTATAAGGAGTGAGGAAAGGATCCAGTATCAGCTTTCTACTTATGGTTAGCCAATTTTCCCAGAATCATTTATTAAATGGGGAATCCTTTCCCCATTTCTTGCTGTTGTCAGGTTTGTCAAAGATCAGACGGCTGCAGATGTGTGGTATTATTTCTGAGGGCTCTGTTCTGTTCCATTGGTCTATATCTCTGTTTTGGTACCAGTACCATGCTGTTTTGGTTACTGTAGTCTTGTAGTATAGTTTGAAGTCAGGTAGCATGATGCCTCCAGCTTTGTTCTTTTGGCTTAGGATTGTCTTGGCAATGCAGGCTCTTTTTTGGTTCCATATGAACTTTAAAGCATTTTTTCCCAATTCTGTGAAGAAACTCATTGGTAGCTTAATGGGGATGGCATTGAATCTATAAATTACCTTGGGCAGTATGGCCATTTTCATGATATTGATTCTTCCTATCCATGAGCATGGTATGTTCTTCCATTTGTTTGTGTCCTCTTTTATTTCACTGAGCAGTGGTTTGTAGTTCTCCTTGAAGAGGTCCTTCACATCCCTTGTAAGTTGGATTCCTACGTATTTTATTGTCTTTGAAGCAATTGTTAATGGGAGTTCATTTATGATTTGGCTCTCTGTTTGTCCATTATTGGTGTGTAAGAATGCTTGTGATTTTTGCACATTGATTTTGTATCCTGAGACTTTGCTGAAGTTCCTTATCAGCTTAAGAAGTTTTTGGGCTGAGACGATGGGGTTTTCTAAACATACAATTATGTCATCTGCAAACAGGGACAATTTGACTTCTTCTTTTCCTAACTGAATACTCTTTATTTCTCTCTCTTGCCTGATTGCCCTAGCCAGAACTTCCAACACTATGTTGATAGGAGTGGTGAGAGAGGGCATCCCTGTCTTGTGCCAGTTTTCAAAGGAAATGCTTCCAGTTTTTGCCCATTCAGAATGATATTGGCTGTGGGTTTGTTATAAATAGCTCTTATTATTTTGAGATACGTTCCATCAATACCGAATTTATTGAGAGTTTTTAGCATGCAGGGCTGTTGAATTTTGTCAAAGGCCTTTTCTGCATCTATTGAGACAATCATGTGGATTTTGTCTTTGGTTCTGTTTATATGCTGGATTTACGTTTACTGATTTGTGTATGTTGAACCAGCCTTGCATCCCAGGGATGAAGCCCACTTGATCATGGTGGATAAGCTTTTTGATGTGCTGCTGGATTCGGTTTGCCAGTATTTTATTGAGAATTTTTGCATCGATGTTCATCAGTGATATTAGTCTAAAATTCTCTTTTTTTGTTGTGCCTCTGCCAGGCTTTGGTATCAGGATGATGTTGGCTTTGTAAAATGAGTTAGGGAGGAATTCCCTCTTTTTCTATTCATTGGAATAGTTTCAGAAGGAATGGTACCAACTCCTCCTTGTATCTCTGGTAGAATTCAGTTGTGAATCCATCTGGTCCTGGACTTTTTTGGTTAGTAGGCTATTAATTATTGCCTCAATTTCAGAGCCTGCTATTGGTCTATTCAGGCATTGAACTTCTTCCTGGTTTAGTCTTGGGAGAGCGTAAGTGTCCAGGACATTACCCAGTTCTTCTAGGTTTTCTAGTTTATTTGCATAGAGTTGTTTATAGTGTTCTCTGATGGTAGTTTGTATTTCTGTGGGATCGATGGTGATATCCCCTTTATCATTTTTTATTGCGTCTATTTGATTCTTCTCTCTTTTCTTCTTTATTAGTCTTGCTAGACATCTATCAATTTTGTTGATCTTTTCAAAAATCTGGCTCCTGGATTCATTGATTTTTTGGAGGGTTTTTTGTTTCTCTATCTCCTTCAGTTCTGCTGTGATCTTAGTTATTTCTTGCCTTCTGCTAGCTTTTGAATGTGTTTGCTCTTGCTTCTCTAGCTCTTTTAATTGTGATGTTAGGGTATCAATTTTAGATCTTTCCTGCTTTCACTTCGGACATTTAGTTCTATAAATTTCCTTCTACACACTGCTTTAAATGTGTCCCAGAGATTCTGGTATGTCATATCTTTGTTATCATTGGTTTCAAAGAACATCTTTATTTCTGCCTTCATTTCATTATGTACCCAGTAGTCGTTCAGGAGCAGGTTGTTCAGTTTCCATGTAGTTGAGCGGTTTTGATTGAGTTTCTTAGTCCTGAGTTCTAGTTTGATTGCACTGTGTTGTGAGAGACAGTTTGTTATAATTTCTGTTCTCTTACATTTGCTGAGGAGTGCTTTACTTCCAACTATGTGGTCAATTTTGGAATCAGTGCGATGTGGTGCTGAGAAGAATGTATATTCTGGAGTAAGTGTGATGTGGTGCTGAGAAGAATGTATATTCTGTTGATTTGGGGTGGAGAGTTCTGTGGATGTCTATTAGGTCTGCTTGGTGCAGAATTGAGTTCAATTCCTGGATATCCTTGTTAACTTTCTGTCTCGTTGATTTGTCAAATGTTGACAGTGGGGTGTTAAAATCTCCCATTATTATTGTATGGGAGTCTAAGTCTCTTTGTAAGTCTCTAAGGACTTGCTTTATGAATCTGGGTGCTCCTGTATTGGGTGCATATATATTTAGGATAGTTAGCTCTTCTTGTTGAATTGATCCCTTTACCGTTATGTAGTGGCCTTCTTTGTCTCTTTTGATCTTTGTTGGTTTAAAGTCTGTTTTATCAGAGACTAGGATTGCAACCCCTGCCTCTTTTTTTTTTCCATTTGCTTGGTAGATCTTCCTCCATCCCTTTCTTTTGAGCCTATGTGTATCTCTGCATGTGAGATGAGTCTCCTGAATACAGCAAACTGATGGGTCTGACTCTTTATCCAGTTTACCAGTCTGTGTCTTTTAATTGGACCATTTAGTCCATTTACATTTAAGGTTAATATTGTTATGTGTGAACTTGATCCTGTCATCATGGTATTAGCTGGTTATTTTGCTCGTTAGTTGATGCAGTTTCTTCCTAGCATCAATGGTATTTACATTTTGGCATGTTTCTGCAATGGCTAGTACTGGTTGTTCCTTTCCATGTTTAGGGCTTCCTTCAGGATCTCTTGTAGGGCAGGCCTGGTGGTGACAAAATGTCTAAGCATTTGCTTCTCTGTTAAGGATTTTATTTCTCTTTCACTTATGAAACTTTGTTTGGCTGGATATGAAATTCTGGGTTGAAAATTCTTTTCTTTAAGAATGTTGAATATTGGCCCCCACTCTCTTCTGGCTTGTAGAGTTTCTGCCGAGAGATCTGCTGTTAGTCTGATGGGTTTCCCTTTGTGTGTAAACTGACCTTTCTCTCTGGCTGCCCTTAACATGTTTTCCTTCATTTCAACTTTGGTGAATCTGACAATTATGTGTCTTGGAGTTGCTCTTCTCGAGGAGTATCTTTGTGGTGTTTTCTGTATTTCCTGAATATTAATGTTGGCCTGCCTTGCTAGGTTGGGGAAGGTCTCCTGGATAATATCCTGCAGAAAGTTTTCCAACTTGGTTCCATTCTCCCCGTCACTTTCAGGCACACCAATCAGATGTAGATTTGGTCTTTTCACATAATCTCATATTTCTTGGAGGCTTTGTTCATTTCTTTTTACTCTTTTTTCTCTAAATTTCTCTTCTCAACTTCATTTCATTCATTTGATCTTCAGTCACTGACACTCTTTCTTCCAGTTGATCAAATCGGTTACTGAAGCTTGTGCATTTGTCACATAGTTCTTGTGTCATGGTTTTCATCTCTATCAGTTCGATTTATGGACTTCTCTGCATTGGTTACTATAGTTATTCATTCTTCCCTTCTGTTTGCAAGGTTTTTAGCTTCTTTGTGCTGGGTACGTAGTTCCTCCTTTAGCTCTGAGAAGTTTGATTGACTGAAGACTTCTTCTTTCAACTTGTCAAAGTCATTCTCTGTCCAGCTTTGTTCCATTGCTGGCGATGAGCTGCATTCCTTTGGAGGGGGAGATGTGCTCTGATTTTTTTAATTTTCAGCTTTTCTGCACTGCTTTTTCCTCATCTTTGTGGTTTTATCTGCCTTTGGTCTTTGATGATGGTGACATACTGATGGGGTTTTGGTGTGGGTGTCCTTTCTGTTAGTTTTCCTTCTAACAGTCAGGACCCTCAGCTGCAGGTCTGTTGGAGCTTGCTTGAGGTCCACTGCAGACCCTGTTTGCCTGGGTATCAGCAGCAGAGGCTGCAGAAGATAGAATATTGCTGTACAGCAAGTGTTGATGTCTGATTCTTGCTCTGGAAGCTTCGTCTCAGAGGTGTACCCAGCCGTGTGAGGTGTGACGTGTCAGTGTGCACCTAGTGGGGGATGTCTCCCAGTTTGGCTACTCAGGGGTCAGGGACCCACTTGAGCAGGCAGTTCATCTGTTCTCAGATCTCAGCCTCCATGCTGGGAGAACCACTGCTCTCTTCAAAGCTGTCACACAGGGACATTTACATCTGCAGATATTTCTGCTGGTTTTTGTTTAGTTATGTCCTGTCCCCAGAGGTAGAGTTTACAGAGGTAGGCAGGCCTCCTTGAGCTGAGGTGGGCTCCACTCAGTTTGAGCTTCCCAGTGGCTTTGTTTACCTACTTAAGCCTCAGCAATGGTGGCCGCCCCTCCCACAGCTTCGCTGCCGCTTTGCAGTTAGATCTCAGACTGCTGTGCTAGCAATCAGGGAGGCTCCATGGGCGTTGGACTGTCCAGGCCAGGCGTGGGATATAATATCCTGGTGTGCTGTTTGCTAAGATCCTTGGTAAAGCACAGTATTGGGGGGGAGTTACCTGATTTTCCAGGTGTTGTGTGTCTCAGTTTCCCTTGGCTAAGAAAAGGAATTCCCTTCCCCATTGCGCTTCCCAGGTGAGGCGATGCCTCACCCTGCTTCAGCTCTCGCTTGTTGGAGTGCACCCACTGACCAGCACTGACTGTCTGACATGCTGCAGTGAGACGAACCCGGTACCTCAGTTGAAAATGCAGAAATCACCTGTCTCCTGTGTCACTCACGCTGGGAGCTGGAGGCTGGAGCTCTTCCTATTTGGCCATCTTGGGTGCCCCTGGGATTGTTTTTTTCTTGCTGATTTGTTTGAGTTTGTTGTAGATTCTGGATATTAGTCCTTTGTCAGATGTATAGATTGTGAAGATTTTCTCTCACTCTGTGGGTTGTCTGTTTATTCTGCTGACTGTTCCTTTTGCCATGCAGAAGCTCTTTGGTTTAATTATGTCCCAGCTCTTTATCTTTGTTTTTATTGCATTTGCTTTTGGGTTCTTGGTCATGAAGTCCTTGCCTAAGCCAATGTCTGGAAGGGGTTTTCCAATGTTATTGGAAATTTTTGTAGTTTCTAGAATTTTAATAGTTTCAAGTCTTAGATTTAAGTCTTTGATCCATCTTGAGTTGATTTTTGTATAAGGTGAGAGATGAGGATCCAGTTTCATTCTCCTACATGTGGCTAGCCAATTATCCCAGCACCATTTTTTGAATAGGGTGTCCTTTCCCCACTTTGTGTTTTTGTTTGCTTTGTCAAAGATCAGTTGACTGTAAGTATTTGGGTTTATTTCTGGGTTCTCTGTTCTGTTCTATTGGTCTATTTGCCTATTTTTAAACCAGTACCATGCTGTTTTGGTGACTATGGCCTCACAGTATGGTTTGGAATACAGCTGTGTGATGCCTCCAGATTTGTTCTTTTTGCTCAGTCTTGCCTTGGTTATGCAGACTGTTTTTTGGAAATGAATTTGAATTTTTTTTTTTGAGACAGGTTCTCATTCTTTGGGCCAGACTAGGATACAATGGCACAATTTAGGCTCACTGCAAATCTTCCAGGTTCAAGTGATTCTCCTGCCTCAGCCTTCTGAGTAGCTGGAATTACAGGCGCATGCCACCACACCTGGATAGTTTTTGTATTTTTAGTAGAGATGGGGTTTCACCATGTTGGCCAGGCTGGTCTTGAACTCCTGACCTCAAGAGATCCTACTGCCTTGGCCTCCCAAAGTGCTGGGATTACAGGCATGAGCCACCGTGCCTGGCCTCCATATGAATTTTAGAATTGGTTTTTCTAATTCTGTGAAGAATGATGGTGGTATTTTGATAGGGATTGCATTGAATTTGTAGATTGCTTTTGGCAGTGTGGTAATTTTCACAATATTGATTCTACCCATCCATGAACGTGGTATGTGTTTCCATTTGTTTGTGTCATCTATGATTTCTTTCAGCAGTGTTTTGTAGTTTTCCTTGTAGAGATCTTTCCCTTCCTTGGTTAGGTATATTCCTAAGTATTCCTTTTTTTTTTTTTTTTTTTTTTTTGGTGGCTATTGTAAAAGGGGTTGAGTTCTTGATTTGATTCTCTGCTTAATTGCTGTTAATGTATAGAATAGTTACTGATTTGTGTACATTAATCTTCTATCCAGAAACTTTGCTGAATTTTTTTTCAGTCCTAGGAGCTTTCTGGAAGAGTCTTTAGGGTTTTCCAGGTAAACAATCATATCATCAGTAGTGACAGTTTGACTTCCTCTTTATTAATTTGAATGCCCTTTATTTCTTTCCCTTGTTTGATTGCTCTGGCTAGGACTTCTAATACTATGTCCAATACTATGTTGAAGAGGAGTGGTGACAGTGGGCATCCTTGTCTTTTTCCAGTTCTCAGAGGCAATGCTTTCAACTTTTCCCCATTCAGAATTATGTTGGCTGTGGGTTTGTCATGGATAGCTTTTTTTACATTGAGGTATGTCTCTTGGTATGTCAATTTTGCTGAGAGTTTTAATCATAAAGCTATGCTGGATTTTGTCAAATGCTGTTTCTGCATCTATTGAGATGATCATGTGATTTTTGTTTTTAATTCTGTTTATGTAGTGTATCACATTTACTGACTTGCATATGTCAAACCATCCCTGCATCCCTGGTATGAAATCCACTTGATCATGGTGGATTATCTTTTTGATATGTTGTTGGACTTGGTTAGCTAGCATTTTGTTAAGGATTTTAGCATCTGTGTTCATCAAGGATATTGGTCTGTAGTTTTCTTTTTTGGTTATGTCCTTTCCTGATTTTGGTATTAGGGTGATGCTGGCTTCATAGAATGAATTAGGGAGGCTTCCCACTTTCTCTATCTTGTGGAATAGCTCCAATAGGATTGGTACCAATTCTTTGAATGTCTGGTAGAATTCTACTGTGAATCTGGTCCTGGACTTTTTACGTTGCTGGTAATTTTAAAATTACCATTTCAATCTCACTGCTTGTTATTGGTCTCTTCAGGGCATACAATTCTTCCTGATTTAAGCTAGGAGGGTTGTATTTTTCTAGGAATTTATCCATCTCTTCTAGGTGTTCTAGTTTATGTGCATAGAGGTGTTCATAGTAGCCTTGAATGATCTTTTGTATTTCTGTGTTGTCAGTTGTAATATTTCCTGTTTCATTTCCTATTGAGGTGATTTGGACTTTCTTCTTTTCTTGGTTAATCTTGCTAATGGTCTATCAATTTTATTTATCTTTTCAAAGAACCAGCTTTCTGTTTCTTTTATCTTTTGTATTTTTTTTGTCTCAATTTCCTTTAGGTTTGCTCTGATCTTGATTATTTCCTTTCTTCTGCTGAGTTTGGATTTGGTTTGTTCTTATTTCTCTAGTTCCATGAGTTGTGACCTTAGAATGTCAGTTTGGGCTTTTTCAGTCTTTTTGACATAGGCATTTAGGGGTATGACCTTTCCTCTTAGCACCGCCTTTGCTGTATTCCAGAGGTTTTGACTGGTTGTGTCGCTGTTGTCATTCGGTTCCTTTTGGAATTGATTTCCTATCATGCGGTCACATTCTATTCAACAGCGTATGGAACATTCTCCTAGACAGACTGTACGATAGGCCACAAAACAAGCCTCAATAAATTTAAGAAAATTGAAATGATATCAAGCACTCTCTCAGACCACGGTGGAATAAAACTGGAAATCAACTGCAAAAGGAACCTTCAAAACCATGCACATACATGGAAATTTAAATAACCTGCTCTTGAATGATTATTGGGTCAAAAACGAAATCAAGATGGAAATTAAAGAAATTTTCGAACTGAAAGTACCGGGTAACCTATAAAGGAAAACCTGTCAGATTAATAGCAGGTTTCTCAACAGAAACACTACAAGCTAGAAGAGATTGGGGCCCTATCTTCATCTTCCTCAAACAGAACAATTATCAGCTGAGAATCTTGTATCCAGTGAAACTAAGCATGTGGTGCGTTTGTCTCACAGCTGTTAAAATTCTTTCCTTCATCTTAACTTTAGGTAACCTGATGACAATGTGCCTAGGTTTTGTAGATTGCTTGCTTTAGTTTTAGTTTTAAAGTTCTTTTTGTGATGAATTTTCCCGGTGTTCTTTGTGCCTCTTGTATTTGGATGTCTAGGTCTCTCACAAGATCGTGGAAGTTTTCCTTAATTATTCCCCCAGATACGTTTTCTAAACTTTTATATTTCTCTTCTTCCTCAGGAACACTAATTATTCTTAGGTTTGTTCATTTAACATAATCCTGGACTTCTTGGAGGCTTCGTTCATATTTTCTTATTCTTTTTTCTTTGTCTTTGTTGGATTGGGTTAATTCAAAGATGTTGTCTTCAGGCTCTGAATTTCTTTCTTCTACTTGTTCAATTCTATTGCTGAGACTTTCCAGAGCATTTTGCATTTCTATAAATGTGTCCAATGTTTCCTGAAGTTTTTATTGTTTTTTCTTTATGCTATCTATTTCCTTGAACATTTCTTCCTTCATTTCTTGTATTTTTTTTTTTTAATTTCCTTGCATTGGGCTTTGTATTGATGTAGTGCCTCCATGATTAGCTTAATAACCAACCTCCTGAATTCTTTTTTAGGTAAATCAGGGATTTCTTCTTGGTTTGGATCCATTGCTGGTGAGCTAGTGTAATTTGTTGGGGGCGTTAAAGAGCTTTGTTTTGTCATATTACCAGAGCTGGTTTTCTGGCTCCTTCTCATTTGAGTAGGTTCTGTCTGAGGGAAGGTCTAGGACTGAAGGCTGTTGTTCAGATTCTTTTGTCCCACGGGGTGTTCCCTTAATGTAGCCCTCTCCCCCGTTTCCTATGGATGTGGCTTCCTGAGAGCCGAGCTGTAGTGATTGTCAACTCTCTTCTGGGTCTAGCCACCCAGCAAGTCTACCAGGCTCCAGGCTGGTACTGGGGGTTGTCTGCACAGAGTCCTGTGATGTGAAACGTCTGTGTGTTTCTCAGCCATGCATACCAGCAACTGTCCCAATGGAGGTGGCAGGGGTGTGAAATGGACTCCATGAGGAGTCCATTAGCTTTAGTGGTTTAATGCTCTATTTTTGTGCTGGTTGGCCTCTTGCTGGGAAATGGCGTTTTCCAGAGAGCATCAGTTGTGGTAGTATGGAGAGGAACCAGCGGTGGGTGGGGCCCTAGAACTCCTAAGAGTATATGCCCTTTGTCTTCAACTACCAGGATGGGTAGGGAAGGACCATCAGATGCAGGCAGGGCTAGGTGTGTCTGAGCTCACAGAGTCTCCTTGGATGGATCTTGCTGTGGCTGCTGTGGGGGATGGCTGTCATGTTCCCAGGTCAATGAGTTGTGAACCTAGGAGGATTATGACTGCCTCTGCTGAGTCATGGAGGTTGTCAGGGAAGTGGGGAAAGCTGGCAGTCACAGGCCTCACCCAGCTCCCATGCAATCCGAAGGGTGGGTCTCACTCACATCATGCCCCTTGCCAACAGCACCGAGTCTGTTTCCAGGCATTGCGCAAGCAAGCAGAGAACTTGCCCCAGGCTACCTGCTTCCCAGCTCTGAAAGAACAGGACTTTGTTCCTCCACTGGTGGAGTCTGCACTCCGGATTCGTGCCCTCCCCTGAGTTCAGCTAGAGACTTCCTTCTCCCTGTGACATTTTCCCTGTGCCTCTGGCCACCCTCCCAAAGTATTCATATGGTGCCAAGCAGGAATGTCCCTCTTGGGGACCCAGCAAGCTCCCAGGGCCTTTCCTGCTGCTCCCTCTACTCCTGCATTTCACTTGACTTTCTAAATTGACTCAGCTCCAGGTAAGGTTGGACCTTCAGTTTCTCTAGTGAGGGTGTGTGTGCAGGACGGAGGATCTCCCATTCCCACTTCCACTGTTTGGGCACTCACAGTATTTGGGGTGTCTCCGGGTCCTGCAGGAGCAGCGTGCTTCCTTCAGATGGTCTGTGGGTCCTCTTGGGATTCCTCATTTATTCCTGCAGTTGTTCTGGAGCTAAAATTCATGACGCGAGCCTCCACATGTGCTCTGTCCGTCCCAGTCGGAGCTGCAATCTAGCCCTGCCTCCTGTCCACCATGATGGTCTCTCCCCCTTCATTCTTTTTTAATGGCTGTGGAGTTTTCCACTGAGTGTTCTGTGGTTCATTGAAACAATTTCCCCACTGATGGGCCTTTAGTTTGTTTTCAGGTCTTTATGCTGCAAAGGGTATTATTGTCCATATACCTTAAAGTTACTTGCTCAACTCTATTTGTAGATTAAATTCAGTTCCACGTGGCTGGGGAGGCCTTGGGAAACACAATCGTGGTGGAAGGGGAGCAGGTACGTCTTACATGGCGGCAGATGAGAGTGGTTCTTTTCTATCTTGTTTTTAGGTTTTTCTTAAATCTGTGCTTTGAAACAACCTTTAAACAAACTCCAAATTAGATAATTATTTTTTGAAATAAAAATAATTTATAAATGCCTTTCTTATAATTTTTAAAAATAAAAAACATCTTTTTTTGTGGTATACTTTGTAGACAGAATTATATATATTAATTAGAATTTTAACTCTTAGTAACCTGCATCATGTCACACCAAGGATGTGACACCGTGTCAAGCACATCACGCATGTCACACCACATCACATCCCGTCACACCAGAGATGTCACACTCCATCCCACCACATCACATTACGTCACACCCATCAAACGACATCATGCCCCATCACACCAGGGATTTATGCCACATCACATTATGTCACACCACAACACACCCCATCACACCAAGAATGTTGCACATCATCACACCACGTCACATTACGTCATCCCCAACAAACGACATCACACCCATTCACACCAGGGATGTCACCCACCATCACATTATGTCAAACCACATCACATCATGTCACACCACACCACATCACACTACGTCACACTGTTACACTGCATCACACCACATTACACCAGGGATGTCACACCCTGTCCCATCACATCACATCATGTCACACCATACCACATCATCCCATATTATACCCCATCATGCCATGGATGTCATACCCCATCACACTACCTCACACACATCACACCAGGGATGTCACAGTCTGTCACACCACATCACACTATGTCACACCACATCACACCAGGGATGTCACAGTGTCATAGGACATCACACCACATCACACCATACCACTTTACACCATATCATACCCTATCATACCAGGGATGTCATACCTGAACCCACTATGTCACACCACATCACGCCATGTCCAACCATGTAACATCACACCACGTCACACCAGGGACGTTACACCATGTCACACTACATCACACAACGTCACACCAGGGATGTCACACTCTGTCATACCACATCATAGCACATCACACCATGTCCTGTCACATCACGCCACATTACACCCTGTCACACCAGGGACATCACACCACGTCACACCATGTCATGTTACATCACGGCATGGATGGCTGGGGGGTGTGCGGGGGCCGCCAACAGTGCAGCCTTTCTGGAGAGTTGAGGGGGTGTCTTGGGGCTGGCCATGGTGTTCCTACAGGAGGGCTGTTCCAGGAGGGCCGGCCCTCTGGAGGATGCTCAGTCCCAGGTAGAAAGTGGGAGGTAGGGCCCGGGTGCCTCAGGGAGGGGCCCAATTTCCCCAGGGAACCTGTTCCAGGTGACAGGCCCTGCACTGGGCAGGAGCTGCATGGAGCATTTGCTTCTTCCCAACTCGGCCTGCTCAGGGCACGGAATGACGCAGCGCCCAGCACTGTCCTGGGTTTCCTTTCCTTAGCCTGGCCAGGCCGTCTGTCATCAGATGGTGGACTGGAGCCCACCCCACCAGAGCACCTGCTTGAAGGGCAGAGTGTGGAGACCTGTCCAGCAGGGTCCCTGCAGGCTGGCTCGTTCTCTGGGCAAAGCTCTCCTGCATCTCTGGGACGCCATCCTTGGGCTTCGGATAGAGCCGGTGAGGCAGCAGCTGCCCGCCCTGACCCCAGGTGCTGTCTCCCTCACCCCCTCGCGGCTGCAGCAGTGTGTCCTGGGAGTTAAAGGGCTGGGCTTCAGCACCCGGTTCAGGCCAGGCCCCCTGGAGCCCACCCTCCAGCGGTGAGGCCTCCCACGGCACCGCAGGGCCTGGAGTCTGGGGATTTCACCCCAACTCTGTGTTTGGTGCAGCTCCTGCTGCTCGATGCCACACCAACGAATCCAACCACTCCCCTTTTCCTGGGTGAGATGGTCTCTCTCCTGCCACAGGAAACTCCGATGGCATTTCCTAGCCCAGCCACCGCAGCCACCTCGGTAACAAGACCATCTCCTTGACTGAGTTCCAGCCAGGCTCCTTGGAGCCTCTCCACTCGGCCTCAGCTTTGGCTCGTAAAGACTTGAGCAGACACTAACAGTGTCTAACAGCTTCTGGCCGCACCCCTAGGCCGACCCCTGCCCCGTCAACACCTGCGTGAGAAAGCTCCGTGCACCAGAACTGACTGACTGCTCCAACCCCGACCTCCCTTTCTCAGGGCGTCTGCTGAAAGGGCTGCAACCACACGTCCTTCTGTCCGTTCCCGATGTCTGTGCATTTCCTGTGACCCAGGAGGGTCTTTCTCGGGACCTGGGAGCCACTCCCTGAAGTGTCCCCATTGGGAAGATGGGGCCGGTGTCTCCAGGCTCTGGGAGGACAGAATCCTGACCTCAACAGTGGCCGGCGCGGACACAGCGGGCCCCATCCCAGGGACGCTGACCAGCGCTGGGCAACTTTTCCCTTCCCCGACGCCTGAGCCCCGAGCACCCTCGCTGCTCCCCGTACCGTCTCCCTTTACAAGGCTGTCGCCTCTGCACAGATGGAGGTGAGTTCAGGTCTTGCCGGACTTTCTTCTGTTGCAATAGTTATTTCTGTTGAAAATCGGTCCTTGCTACATGACCTAGTGCCCAGCTTTATCTTTGAAAATGCCTGTCTCCACCTCTGCCTCTCCTGCCTGGTCCTTGTTTCTGGCACCCAACGTGTCTCTTATGGGCTGAATCTTACCCCGGAATGAATCACACCAGGTTTCACCCATACCTGATCAAGGTGATATTTTGATGAGATTTCAGGCTGAGAATTGATGCTGAAAGGGCTAAGTTTGGGGGATGCTGAGATTAGGATGAATGTATTTTTCATGTGAGAAGAACATGAATTTTGGGGGGCCAGAGTATGGACTGTTATGAGTTACATTGTGACCCCTACAAATTCATATATTGAAGTCTTAATCCCCGGCCTCGCAATGTGACTGTATTTGGAGATGGGGTCTTTACAGAGGTCATTACATTCCTATGAGGTGAATCTAATCTGATGTGTGTTCTTCTGAGAAGAGAAGCTTAGGACACAGGCACACAGAGGGATGGCCATGTGAGGACCTAGGGAGGAGACGGTGTGTATAAGCCAAGGAGAGAGGGCTTGAGAGAAACCAGCCCTGCCTGCATCCCCATCTCAGATTCCTGGTCTCTAGGCCTGGGAGGATCCAGGTCTGCGGTGCGAGCCGCCCCTCTGTGGTCCTGAGCTGACTCACACAGATCTGACACCCACCTCTTGATTCTGGAAGGCCCTCTGTGTGGCTCTGCCTGGCCAGTCTGAGCCAGCTCCCAGGCCCCAGCCCAGCTTGTCCTGGAAGCCCTGCCCCATGCAGAGTGACCAGGGCAGGCAGCACCGTGCCCAGCAGGAGGAGAAACTGCATCCACGTAGGCAAGAGGAGAAGCCCCGGGGTCCATGTAGTGACAGGGGCCAGGGAGGGCCGCGTGGGCAGTGCGTGTGGCCGAGGCGGGGGGCGTGTGCAGGGAGCCCCCGAGGTGCAGCTCGACCAGCTGCCTCCTGACTCTGCTTTGCACCGGGCGCAGGACGCGCGTGAACACAGGAAGGCTGCTCCCATCACAAAGTACAAGATTTTAAAAAGATATTTTATTGTCATCAAAAACGAGAAACATTAAAGACAATTCATGAGCTTTAGAAAATTTAAAAGAAGAAAAAAGCTACCAAAGCTGAAATCGTGGCACCTCCTTCCAGTGAGCCCGGGAGTCCTCCCTGACGGCCGAGGCAGGCGCTTGCCGCGCTCCCGCTCGTGCCTCCCTTCCTGTCTGCAGACTCTGCGTGACATTCACCGAACGGCGTGACGCGGGCAGCAGAGCGTGGGAGCCTCTGTCCAGCAGTCGTGGCCGGCAGCCCCGCTCTCCCCAGGCTGCGGGCACCCTCTTTGCCGTCTCGCCTCCAGCTCCTGCCCCAGAGTGGCTGCTTGTTCCTGCTGCACGTGACTTGGGGCTGGACTTAAGCCTCTGTGATGAGTTCCGCTGTGTTCACGCTCCTGGCTCTCCTGGTGTCCCTCCACCTCTCTCCCCGGTGCTCTGGGGCTGCCTCTGTCCTCAGGACCCACCAAGGCTGAGTCTTGCCTGCCTGGGACCTGGTCACCAGGCCTCCTCTGGCAGACCTGTCTGGGCAGATGCCCACCCCTTTCTTGGGCTGTCCTCACCCTTGCCCTGTAGGGCTCCTGCAGCAGCCACGTGGCCCAGGCTCTTCTCTGAGTGATCTTGGCGGAGTGGAGTGGGTGGGAGGTGGCCGTGTCCTGGGCCTGGCCCTGGTCCCGGTCCCTCCTCTCCCAGTGCAGACTCTGGGGCTGGCTGTCCCTGTGGGTCGAGTTCCACCCAAGAATCCAGCAGCGTGGGCAGGCAGCCAAGGGGCGGTGCTGGCACCGAGACCCTGTTCCATGGGAGGCTTCTTCCCAGGAGCCGGAGAGCAGCGTGCGTGGCTTGAAATAAGAACAACCTCATTCCTCATGTCAGGAGTTCCAAGGAGTGCAGAATGGAGGCGGCTGGCTGCGGGCTGGGAGGAAGGCCGTCTGACTGAGCCTTCGCAGCTCTCCGAAGCCTCCCCAACAGGGCCTGATGGTGCTGTGGCTTCCCCGCCTTGGTGGCTGATGCTCCCACTCACCATGTGGAAAGCACACCTGTGTTCAGGAGGCTGGCGTGGACGGGGGTGGCTCCAGGGCCAGCTCCTGCCTGGGTGGGCGCCTGGTATGCCGGCCGCTGCCTCCTTTTGTGTGAGCACCTGGCGGGCTGGAGGGCAGGGATGTCCTGCTGAGGGGACACCTGGCCCCCAGTGCCCTGCATGCACCAAGCAGTGGAGGTCTGGGGTAGACCTGCTATGCACAGGGTCTGGAAGGGGGGCGTGTCAGGGGTCAGAGGGTGACTGAGAGGCCAGAGAGCCATGGGGTTGAGGGCAGTGAGGTCAGGGGGCAGGTGTGGCCTGGGTGGTGGCTGAGCATGGCCCATGACTCCTGTGTGGGGTCTGGGTGGCCCTGGACACCCCACAGAGGGTGACCCTAGGCCCCCTGCCCGATCATGTTCCTATAGTCGGGGATGATGGTCTGTTTCAGGTCCACCACCGAGGAGAAGATCCACTTCACCTGTAGGCAAGGCACAGCACAGGGGTGAGTGAGGCCACGGCCTTGCCCCCGGGGGCCCACCCATCCCTCAGGCTACCCAGGCCACAGCCCTGCCCCCGAGGCCCATCCGCCCTTCAGGGCACCCAGTTGCCAGAGCCACACCACTGCCTACTCTGAGGGTTGGACATGGAGAGCAGAGCCAGGGCACCGACATCATGTGGACAATACAGAAGACAGTGTCAAGGACAGTGTGGGGACAGCGTCAGGGACAGGTAGAGACAGCCTGGGGGACAGTGTCAGGGACAGGTGGAGATTACACTGGGGACAGTGTCAGGGACAGGCGGAGACACCATGGGGGACAGTGTCGGGGACAGGTGGGGACAGCCTGGGGGACAGTGTCAGGGACAGGTGGAGACAGTGTGGGGGAGAATGTCAGAGACAGGTGAGGACAGCATGGAGGAGAGTGTCGGGGACAGGCTGGGACATCGTGGGGGACAGTGTTGCGTACAGGAGGCAACAGCGTGGGGGATAGTGTCAGGAACAGGTGGAGACACTGTGGGGGAGAGTGTCAGAGACAGGTGAGGACAGTGTGGAGGAGAGTGTTGGGGACAGGTAGGGACAGCATGGGGGACAATGTCAGGGACAGGTGGAGACAGTGTGGGGGAGAGTGTCAGGTGAGGACAGCATGGAGGAGAGTGTCGGGGACAGGTGGGGACCGTGTGGGGGACAGTGTTGCATATAGGAGGGGACAGCGTGGGGGATAGTGTCAGGGACTGTAGGTGACAGAATGGGAGACAGTGTCAGGGATTGTAGGGGACGGAGTGGGAGACAGTGTCAGGGACAGGTGGAGACTGTGTGGGGGACAGGTGGGGACAGCATGGGTGACAGTGTTGGGGATAGGAGGGGACAGGAGGAAACAGCGTGTGGGACATTGTCGGGGATGGGGGACAGTGTGGGGGACAGTGGGGACAGGTGGGGACAGCATGGGGGACAGTGTAGGGGACAGGTGGGGACAGGAGGGGACAGCATGGGGGATAGTGTCAGAGGGACAGGTGGGGACAGTGTGGGGGACAGTGTTGGGGACAGATGGGGACAGCATGGGGGACAGTGTTGGGGACAGGTGGGGACAGTGTGGGGGACAGTGTTGGGGACAGGAGGAGACAGCATGGGGGACAGTGTTGGGGACAGGTGGGGACAGTGTGGGGGACAGTGTTGGGGACAGGAGGAGACAGCATGGGGGACAGTGTTGGGGACAGGTGGGGACAGTGTGGGGGACACTGTCAGGGAGAGGAGGGGACAGTGTTGGGGACAGGTGGGGACAGCATGGGGGACAGTGTTGGGGACAGCATGGGGGACAGTGTCAGGGATTTTAGGGGACAGAGTGGGAGACAGTGTCAGGGATAGGTGGAGACTGTGTGGGGGACAGGTGGGGACAGCATGGGGGACAGTGTTGGGGATAGGAGGGGACAGGAGGAAACAGCGTGGGGGACATTGTCGGGGATGGGGGACAGTGTGGGGGACAGTGGGGACAGGTGGGGACAGTGTGGGGGACACAGGGAGAGGAGGGGACAGTGTTGGGGACAGGTGGGGACAGCATGGGGGACAGTGTTGGGGACAGCATGGGGGACAGTGTCGGGGACAGGTGGGGACAGTGTGGGGGACACTATCAGGGAGAGGAGGGAACAGCATGGGGGACAGTGTTGGGGACAGGTAGGGACAGCATGGGGGACAGTGTCAGAGACCGGGGACAGTGTGGGGGACAGCATCAGGGAGACAGTGTGGGGGATAGTATTGGGGACAGGTGGGGACAGCATGGGGGACAGTGTCAGGGATAGGAGGAGACAGGAGAAGATAGCATGGGGACAGTGTCAGGGACAGGAGGAAACAGCGTGGGGACACTGTTGGGGACAGGTGGGGATAGTGTGGCCTACAGTGTCTGGGACTGGTGGGCACAGTGTGTTGGACAGGGTTGGGGACAGGTGGGGAGAGCATGGGGGATAGTGTTGCGGATAGGTGGGGACAGTGTGGGGGACAGCATCAGAGAAAGGTGGGGACAGCATGGGGGACAGTGTCAGGGACAGGTGGGGACAGCATGGGGGACAGTGTCAGGGATGACGGACAGCATCAGGGACATGTGGAGACAGCATGGGGGACACTGTTGGACAGGTGGGTACAGCCTGGGGCACAGTGTCAGAGACAGCTGGGGACACAGTGGGGGACAATGTCATGGACAGTTTATGACAGTGTGGGGGACAGTGTCAGGGACAGATGGGGACAGCATAGGGGACAGTATCAGGGACAGGTGGGGACAGCATGGGGGACAGTGTCAGGGACAGGTGGAGACAGCCTGGGGGACACTGTTGGACAGGTGGGGACAGCGTGGGGGACAGTGCCAGGGACCGTTTGTGAGACAGTGGGGGACAGCGTCAGGGACAGGTGGGGACAGCCTGTGGGAGAGTGTAGGAGACAGTTTGTGACAGCATGGGGGACAGTATCAGGGACAGGTGGGGACAGCATGGGGGACAGTGTCAGGGACAGGTGGAGACAGCCTGGGGGACACTGTTAGACAGGTGGGGACTACGTGGCGGACAGTGCCAGGGACAGTTTGAGAGACTGGGGGACAGTGTCAGGGACAGTTTGTGACAGCATGGGGGACAGTGTCAGGGACAGCTGGGGACAACGTGCGGCCGACCTTGAAGAAGGTGACGGTGGCACTGTAGCACACGCTTAGCAGGAAGAGTGTGATGAAGATGGTGATGGTCGTCCACAGCCCGTCCAGCTCCCCGTCCTGCGCCTCCACACAGCTCTCCTCCAGTTGCAGCTCTGGACAGGAAGGGGGTGGTCAGTGCCGTGTCCCGCTGGGCTCGGGCCTCTGGGGGCGATTCCCTCTGTGGCGGGGCCCAGGACGTAGGGCCCGGCCGGGATGGGCCAACAGTGTCCTGAGGTCAGCTCCCCGCAGCTGCCCGCCCTGTGCACCAGCTTCGGCCCCGGGGCTCCGCCAGACACCCGGCCCTAGATAGCGACCTGGCCCTCAGCAGGACCCACTCCCCGTCTCCCGTGTCCCTCCCTGAGGCCCAGAGGGCAGGAGGATGGTGAAGCCCACCCCTCAGGTGACCCCAGCTGCAGGGAAGGGCGGTACTGGGAAGTGGGCCAGAGCCAGGGACGCGATGTGGCGTGGGTTCCCCTGTGTGTGGGGGCTATGTGTGTGCGGCGGCTGCAGGGGCTCTGCTGTGAGAGGAGGGCTGGGTTTGTGTGAGCTGGTCAGCATGTGGACAAGCTGCTGAGTGGCTCGTGGGCCTTGAGGTGCTGCGTGGGGCTCGTGGGGGCCTGTGTCCGCGGAGTGTTCACGTGTGCGGGGACCTTGCTGTGGTCTGGGTGCTGTGCAGGTCGCCCGTGTGAGGCTCTGTGCGAGGCGTGTGCGTGTGTGTGTGTGTGGTGGCTGTGTGGCTGGCCAACTTCAGTGCGGGGTTTAATGGGTCTGGGCTGAGTGTGTGTGTGGGCATCTGGACCAGTCCCTCCACAGGGCCCGAGAGTGCATGTCCCCAGGAGTCGGTTATGTCCCCATGCGAGTGTAAGACTGGGCAGGGCTGCCAGGGGTTAGTGCCGTGGGGGCAGATGGGTGAGGGAGGGCCTGTCCCTACGCACATGGACTAGGTATGCCCCCGAGTGGGCAGGGGGTCTGAGGACAGGGAGCTCACAGATCAGGACAGTCTCCTACAGAGGCAGGGGCTGTGTGCCTGTCCCCAGGGGGCTCCTAGGCTTCTGGTGGCCCAGCCCAGGGCAGCTGCTGCTGGAAGGAGGGCCTCGCTGGCAAAGCCCCCAGCCCCACCGAGGGCGGCCCCTGGCTGAGCCCCACCCTAGGTGGCCCAGGCACACGTGCACAGCCTGGGCCAGTGTGGGGTCAGTGGGACCCGCTGTGCCTCCCTCGTGCCCCTCAGGCCTCAGACTTGGCCTGACCCGCGGAAAGAACCATCAGAGTCTCGCAGGGGCCCAGGGCAGCGCTGGGTGCTTTATTTCCATGCCGGGCGCCTGGGAAGTATGTACACGGGGTACGGGCCAAGCATCCTCGTGCCACCCCGAGAGCCCGGGGGGCGGGGGCTTGCCGGGTGTCGCACTCATTTACCCGGAGACACGGAGAGGCTCTTCTGGGTGTAGTGGTTGTGCAGAGCCTCATGCATCACGGAGCATGAGAAGACGTTCCCCTGCTGCCACCTGCTCTTGTCCACGGTGAGCTTGCTGTAGAGGAAGTAGGAGCCGTCGGAGTCCAGCACGGGCGGGGTGGTCTTGTAGGTGTTCTCCGGCTGCCCGCTGCTCTCCCACTCCACGACGATGTCGCTGGGGTAGAAGCCTTTGACCAGGCAGGTCAGGCTGACCTGGTTCTTGGTCAGCTCCTCCCGGGACGGGGGCAGGGTGTACACCTGAGGCTCTCGGGGCTGCCCTGTAGGGACAGAGGTTGACACAGCGGTCACTCCCAGGGCAGAGGGTGGGCCGAGCCGGCCTCTGTCCACATGGCCCTCGCGCCCCGCGGGTCCCACCTTTGTCTTTGGAGATGGTTTTCTGGATGGGGGCCGGGAGGGCTTTGTTGGAGACCTTGCACGTGTACTCCTTGCCGTTCAGCCAGTCCTGGTGCGTGACGGTGAGGACGCTGACCACACGATATGTGCTGTTGTACTGCGTCTCCCGTGGCTTCGTCTGGGCATGATGCACCTCCGCGCCGTTTACGTACCAGTTGAACTTGACATCGGGGTCTTCCTGGCTCACGTCTACCACCACGCATGTGACCTCAGGGGTCCGGGAGATCATGAGGGTGTCCTTGGGTTTTGGGGGGAAGAGGAAGACTGACGGTCCCCCCAGGAGTTCAGGTGCTGAGGAAGAGATGGAAGTGGGCATGTCAGCACCCAGGCGGGGCCTGTCCCTGGACTCAGGCCACTCTATGGCACCTGTCCCACCTTGAGCTGGAGGGCGAGGCCTGGGCTGGCTTACCTGGGCACGGTGGGCACGTGGGAGGTTTGCTGCCACCACCACATGTTTTTATCTCTGCAGAGAGAAGATTGGGAGTTACTGGGATCTGGGAGGGGAGAAGGTGTCTGAGCTGAGGGAGTGGAGAATTTGGCCTTTGGGGTGGGCTTAGGTCAGTGACAGGGTCCTCTCAGATATGGCTCTTGGCAGGTCTGAGGACAGCATCTGCCCCTGTGTGTGCAGGGCCTGGGGTAGGGGCATCCAGCCTGTGGCTCCCCAGAGCCTGGTGGAAAAAGCCAGAAGACCGTCTCCCTGAGCACGAGTGGGGTGGGCAGAGGCCTCTGGGTGAGGAGACAGACGGGGCCTGCCCTGCTGCCCTGGGCTGGGGCTGCACAGCCAGGGTTTGTCCAGGTAGAAGGGCCGAGCCTGGCTTCCAGCAAACAGCCCCCCTCCCTCGCTGGCCTCTCACCAACTCTCTTGTCCACCTTGGTGTTGCTGGGCTTGTGGTTTACGTTGCAGACGTAGGTCTGGGTGCCCAAGCTGCTGGAGGGCACGGTCACCACGCTGCTGAGGGAGTAGAGCCCTGAGGACTGTAGGACAGCCGGGAAGGTGTGCACGCCGCTGGTCAGGGAGCCTGAGTTCCACGACACGGTCACGGGTTCAGGGAAGTAGTCCTTGACCAGGCAGCCCAGGGCCGCTGTGCTCTCGGAGGTGCTCCTGGAGGAGGGCGCCAGGGGGAAGACCGATGGGCCCTTGGTGGAGGCTGCAAGAGACGTGGCGCCATGTGACTGCGGTGTGGGACAGAGCTGGGCCCAGGGCGCAGAGGCCCCTCCGTTCTTGTCTCTCAGCGAGGGTCCAGTGTCTGGGCTCATGGGTATTGGGTGTGCACCTGGCTGGTGCCACCTGCCTCACCTTGGCCCCCTCCCTGCCCCAAAGGCAAGGTCAGGCCCAGCCTGCCCCAGAAGGCTTGCAGGAGTGGCGGCCCTGCGGTGCCCTTCTGCAGGCACCCCTGCAGCCTAGGAGGCGGGGCTGGGCAGCCGGGTTAGTGCTCTGTGTCTGCAGGGAGTCAGCACAGCCCAGGGCCTCTAGCTTGGCCTCGGCTCTGGCCATCGGTGCCACCTCAGGAACGGCTCATGCCCGTCGGCCCCACTCCAGCCTTTTATGGGTGCCTGGCTTGACCAGTGGCCACTGTTCTCAGAGGGCTTCTCGTGGGTCCCCCGAGGCCCCTGCAGCCCCTGACCCTGCCGCCCCAGCGTGGCCCTCCCCTAGTGAGTGGGCCTGACTTGCCCAGGGCCCTGGTCATAGCCTGCCCTCTGCCCTCCAGGGCCCTGTTTTTCTGTGCAGCAGAGGGGCCAGACACTGCATAGGGTCGGCACCCTCAGCCCCAGGGCCCTGGAACCTCCTGCCTTGGAATAGCCCCCGGGAGCCCCCTCCTCAGCATCTCCCCCCTTTCCCCTTAGCCCCAGTGTGTACCAGCCCAGGTCAGGGCCCTGAGTGCATCGATGCCCCCTGCCTCCCCAGTGTCCTCCATTACTTCCGGAGGCTGAGTCCCCACACCCTCACCCTCCCAGCCCTGGCCTGGCCTTCTCGGCCACCAGCCCACCTCCTCCTTCTCCAGAGCTTCACCCGGCAAGGTCCCTGCTGGGCTCAGCCCAGGCCCCCCCGCACAGGTAGGAGCCTTGCACCTGCCCTTGGCCCTCCCCACCCTGCATGGCGCCAGGACCCTCAGGCCACAGGGAGGCCCCATGTCTCTGCCACTGGCCCAGTGGCCCTGGAGTCCCACGGCAGGTCAGGTGTGCCCTGACCTCTGAGGAAGCTAAGTTCCCTGCCCCCAGCCAGGCCATCCCCTCTGCTCAGCCGCAGGGCCCTGCTCACTACCCCTTCCCCTCACCTGCACCACAGGCTCTGGCCGACTCTGCCCAGGCTGTGAACGGGCCCCTCTGGCTCCCCTGTGCTAGTACACTGCCCTGCACCACCTCCACTCAGCTTCATTGTGCTGGTGGCCCTGGCTCCTGGCAGCCCATCTTGTTCCTTCCGGAGCACCAACCCCAGGTCCACTGGGGCCAGCCCTGGTCTCAGCACACGTTCCCCTGCATCCAGACCTGCCTCTGCCTGTGAGCTGAGCCCTGAGCCCTGGAATGCTTTCCCTTCTCCATCCCAGCTCACCCTTGCCAACTGCTCAGTGGGATGGGCTCACACCCGCTTCCCTGCACCAGGAGGCTGCACTGTGCTTTCAGCAGCCCTCAGCTGTTGGCTGCCAGCAACTGCCCAGCTCCTGCCAAAGTGTAGAAGCTGAGTGCTGCCTCCCACCGGCCTGCTCACCTGTGGCTGCTGTCCCTGAGCTCTGCTGCCTGTCCCATGCTTGTCCTGCCTCCCATCGGCCCTGCTCATCTGCAGCGGGTCTGCCCTGGTCCCCAGAGCTTCAGGAGCTGCCGCCTGCTCCTCCTGTCCCCGACCTGCCCCTGTTCAGCTGCATCTGCTCTGCCCTGGTCTCTTGAGCTCCAAGAGCTGCCCCCTGCTCATTCTGCCTCCCACCTGCCCTTCCTCTCCTGCGGCTGCTCTGCCCTGGTCCTCTGAGCTCCAGTGCCTGCCCCTTGCTTCTCCTGATTCCCACCAGCCCGTGCTCACATTCGGGTGATCTGCCTTGGCTCTCTGAGATGCAGGGGCTGCCCACCTGCTCCCCCTGCTTCCCACCAGCCCTGCTCACCTGCAGCGGGTCTGCCCTGTTCCCCAGAGCTCCAGGAGCTGCCGCCTGCTCCTCCTGCCCTGACCTGCCCCTGTTCAGCTGCATCTGCTCTGCCCTGGTCTCCTGAGCTCCAAGAGCTGCCCCCTGCTCATTCTGCCTCCCACCTGCCCTTCCTCACCTGCGGCTGCTCTGCCCTGGTCCTCTGAGCTCCAGTGCCTGTCCCTTGCTTCTCCTGATTTCCACCAGCCCCTGCTCACGTGCGGGTGATCTGCCTTGGCTCTCTGAGCTCCAGGGGCTGCCCACCTCCTCCCCCTGCTTCCCACCGGCCCTGCTCACCTGCAGCTGCTCTGTCCTGGCTCCCTGAGGCTGAGCCTCAGTCCTGCTTACCTTCCGATGCTATCCCCTTGTCCCCTGAGCTCCAGGAGCTAACCCCTACTTGTTCTACCTCCCACCGGCGCCTGCTCACCTGCAGCTGCTCTACCTGGTCCCCTGAGCTCCAGGGGCTGCCTCCTGCTCCTCCTGACTCCCACCTACCCCTGCTCACCTGAGACTGCTGTGCCCTGGTGCTCTGAGCTCCCGAAGCTGCCCCCTGCTCCTCCTGCTTCCCACCAGCCCCTGCTCACCTGTGGACGATCTGCCCTGGCTCCCGGAGCTCCAGGGGCTGCCCCCTGCTCGTCCTGCCTCCCGCCAGCCATGCTCACCTTCTGATGCTCTGCCCTGATCCCCTGAGCTCCAGGAGCTGCCCTCTGCTTGCCCACCTCCCCCTGAGCCCTGCTCATCTACGACTGCTCTGCCCTGGTTCTCTGAGCTCCAGGGGCTGGCTTCTGCTCCTCCTGCCTCCCACCTGCCCCTTCTCACCTGCGGCTGCTCAGCCCTGGTCCCTTGAGCTCCAGGAGCTGCCCCCTCCTCTTCCTGCTTCCCACCAGCCCCTGCTCACCTGCAGATGATCTGCCCTGGTTCCCTGAGCTCCAGGGGCTGCCCTCTGCTCCTCCTGCCTCCCACCAGCCCCTGCTCACCTGAGGCTGCTGTGCCCTGGTGCTCTGAGCTCCAGAAGCTGCCTCCTGCTCCTCCTGCTTCCCACCAGCCCCTGCTCACCTGCGGCTGCTCTACCTGGTCCCCTGAGCTCCAGGGACTGCCTCCTGCTCCCCCACCTCCCACCAGCCATGCTCACCTTCTGATGCTCTGCCCTGATCCCCTGAGCTCCAGGAGCTGCCCTCTGCTTGCCCACCTCCCCCTGAGCCCTGCTCACCTGCGGCTGCTCCGCCCTGATCCCGAGTTCTGGGGCCTTCCCCCTGGTCATCCTGCCCGCCACTGGCCCCCGTTCACCTTCAGATGCCCTCCCCCGCTCCCCTGAGCTCCAGAAGCTGTCCCCTACTCCTCCTACCTCCCACCTGCCCTGCTCACCTGAGGCTGCTCTGCCCTGATCCCCTGAGCTCCAGGGGCTGCCCCCTGCTTGTCTTGCCTCTCACCAGCCCTTGCTCACCTGCAGCTGCTGTGCCCTGCTCACCTGAGCTCCAGGGGCTGCCCCTGCTTACCCATCTCCCACTGAACCCTTCTTATCTGCGACTGCTCTGCCCTGGCTCTATGAGCTCCAGGGGCTGCCCCCTGCTCGTCCTGCCTCCCACCTGCCCCTCCTCACCTGCGGCTGCTCTGCCATGGTTCCCTGAGCTCCAGGGGCTGCCCCCTGCTTGTCCTGCCTCCCACCAGCCCCTGCTCACTTTCAGATGCCCTCCCCTGGTCCCCTGAACTCCAGGTGCTGCCTCCTGCTCCTCCTGCCTCCCTCCAGCTCCTGCTCACCTGCGGCTGCTCTGCCCTGGTCCCCTGAGCTCCAGGAGCTGCTCCCTGCTTGCCCATCTCCCACTGAACCCTTCTCATCTGCGACTGCTCTGCCCTGGCTCTATGAGCTTCAGGGGCTTCCCCCTGTGCATCCTGCCCCCCACCAGCCCCTGTTCACCTTCAGATGCTCTGTCCTGGTCCCCTGAGTTCCAGGAGCTGCGCCCTGGTCCTCCTGCTCCCACCTGCCCTATGCACCTGCAGCGGCTCGGTCCTGGTCCCTTGAACTCCAATGCCTGCCCCCTGCTCATTCTACCCTCCCTCAACCTGGGGCAGCAACATCACTCAGGCCACTGTTGCCCCCTGCCTGTCCTGGCACCCTGTGTCCAGGTTTGGGCTCTTTTTTCTGGCCTCATTTTTGTTTTTGCGGCACTTGGCTTGTTCCCTACACTGTGGAGCCACCCTGTGTCCAGTCAGGTCTCCCCAGCAGAGCCCCTTGCTCTTTCCCATGTCCCCCTCCTGGATGAGCTCCTGCATCCTCCTGTCCTGGCACTGCTCCTGCTCTGGAAGCCTGTCCATTACTCCCTGTCAGCTCCCTGAACCCATGGAGTCTCAGCCCCTTCTCTCACTCCAGGCCTGCTGTGCTCTGGGCCTTTCTGGGCCTCCCTGGACTCTTCCCTTCTCCCACCCATGCACTCAGCACCACTCTCTCCTCCTCTCTGCTGCTGACCACAGCCCTGCTCCCCGCCAGCAGGTGCCCCAGCCCCATCAGCTGGCTCTGAGCCCAGCCCCTGTCCCTTCCCTGTCCCTGTGTCTGCCTCTGGGCTCCTTCACTTCCACCCTCCCGTGCTGCTGCCACACTCACCCTCCCTGCTCTGCTCCCGGCTCACCTGCTGTCCTTGGTCCTGGCTGAGAAGAGGGCCCCACGGCCAGCACTGCTGACCCTGCCCTGGGCTCCGGTGATGCTGCCAGCCTGGACAAGCCCCTCCGTTCACCTGCGGCCTCTCCTCCTCCCTCGCTCTGCTGCCTCCTCAGCTCAGGTCAGTCCTGCTCATGCTGATACCACCCCATGGCCAGCTCTGCTGCATCCTGTGTGTTCCTCGTGATCCCAGCCCGGTGGTCCTGGAGGCCTCCGTCAGCCTCTTGTGCGTCCTGCCCTGTTGACTGGGAAACCCCTGCCCACGGGCCCCGTCATCTGGCACTGGGTGGGCATCGGTGCCTGAAGCCTGCCCACCTCCCCCATGCTGGCTCCGCTTGGGCCTCCATGTGGAGCCGGCCTCGCCCCAGCATCTCCCCAGCCCCTTGCAGCCTGTTCGGCAGCTCAGGTCCAGGAGACCCACGGCTGCCCCCAGGCTCTGTCCTTCTCCTCCCAAGCCTGTGCTCCTGCCCTGTGCTGACCCCACTCATCGAGGTGGGGGTCCCAGCCCTTCCTGCTCCGTCATGGTACATGTGGGTGGCCCCGCCCCCGCTGTCAGCCGCTATTTGTCTTCCTAGGAAATCACAGCTCGGCCCCCAGGTCCCCAGAGGTGGGAACTCCACCCCTGCACCCTGCAAAGACTAAGAACAGGATTGAAACCGTGGGCACCGCTTACTTCCTGAAGTTCCCTTTTCTTCTGGTGGTTTGTGTGTCAGAGGGCGAGGGGGAGTCCAGACACAGCCGAGGCTGCCTCCTGGGTGTGTGGGGATGGGGGTGGTGGGTGCCCCTATACTCATGGGAGAAGGTGGGGAGCCTGGACCTTGTGCGCTGCTCTTTTCTCTGTCTCTGAGTCCCTGGGGCTGGACTGAGACTGGCAGTGATTATGACCATTCTGCCCATGGCCTGAGTCTCTCAATACCTGGGCCTCTCACCTGAGCCTTCTGGTCCCCACTGGGCCCTGGTGGCTGCTTTTGCCTGGGTGTCTCTCCAGGTGGCCCTCACTCATGGTGCAGGGAGGGGAGTGTCAGCCCATCCCGCTGAGCAGCTGGCAAGGGCGAGCTGGGACGGAGAAGGGAAGGCGCTCCAGGGCTCAGGGCTGAGCTCACAGGCAGGGGCGGGTTGGGCTGCAGGGGAAACGTGTGCTTGAGACCAGGAGGTCCCAGGGCTGGCCCAAGTGGGCACTGTGTAGGAAGTCCTCTGAGGCTGGTGTTCCAGAAGGAACAAAATGGGCTGCCAGGGGCCAGGGCCACCAGCTCTGCTTCTGGGGGCCGAGGGGTTGTGGAGATGGATGAACACACTGAAGCTGAGTGGAGGTGGTACAGGGCAGTGTACAAGCAGAGGGGAGCCAGAGGGACCCATTCAGGGCCTGGGCAGACTCGGCCAGAGCCTGTGGTGCAGGTGAGGGGAAGGGGTCGGGGCAGGGCCCTGGGACTGAGCAGAGGGGATGGCCTGGCTAGGGGCAGGGCACTTAGCTTCCTCAAAGGCCAGGGGCACATCCCACCTGCAGTGAGACTCCAGGGCCACTGGACTACCAGCAGAGAGAGAAATAGGGTCTCCGTGGTGCTGGGGATGCTGGCACCATGCAGGGTGGGGAGGGCCAAGGTCAGGTGCAAGGCTCCTACTTGTGCTGGGGGAACCTGGACTGAGCTCTGCAGGGACCTTGGCAAGCAGAAGCTCTGGAGAGAGGGAGGAGCTGGGCGAGGACGAACGTGGAGGTGCGAGGTAGCAAGGGATGGGATGAGGCCAGAGGACTGGGCAGACCAAAAGCCTGAGGAGGTGTCACACAGGAAGTGTCCTGAATGTAACAGGAAGTGTCCGGAATGGAGTAGGAAGCATCCAGAATGGAACAGGAAGCATCCAGAGTGTAACAGGAAGCGTCCAGAATGGGCACCTGCAAAGGGGAAATTGTGTCCCTCCCACTAAATGTGCTCTCCACAAGGACCTGGCCCTCACCTCTGTCCCTGCTGGATCCCTGAGCTGGCACCATTCCTGCCCTCAGAGAGAATGTCCAGGAGACAGGTGGAGGTGCACATGTGGGTCCGTGAGGAAATCCATCCTCCAGCCACCAGCTCCCAGTTGGCTCCCAGTCTCTGGTTCTGGCTTCACGCCATGGAACTCATCACGGGCTCAACCTCCCAGCCTGTGGGAGGATGGAGTGAGGGGCCCCACAATGCCCATGGCACACCCAGGGGGCTGGGGAGACTGCACTGGGCTCGAGTGGGGAGGCCTTATGTCGGCCATGGGGCTGGCAGCTCAGGACAACACTCATATCCCTTAGCTAAGTCCCTGGCAGCATAGCACCCCAGACTGCATGGCTTAAAAAACAGAAGTTTATTCTGTCCTGGTTCTGGAGGCCAGGTATCTGAGATGGTTGGCTTGGTGAGGCTGACTCCTGTGTGTCATGGGAGACTCTGTCCCAGGCTCTCTCCTGGCTGCTGGGCTTTGCCGGCCTTCTCTGCCGCTCCTGGCTTGTGGGATGCCCTCTTCACAGGGCATTCTCCCCACGTGCTGTCTGTGCCCAGATTCACCCTTTTGATGAGGACAGCAGTCATATCGGGTCAGAGGCTCGCCCTACTCCAGGGTAACCTCATCTGAACTTGATTGCACCTGCAAAGACTCTGTTTCCAAACAAGGTCACATTCTGAGGTCCTGGGGGTTAGGACTTCAACACATGAACAGTTTAACCCATGACAGTTTGCCCTCTGCTCCCCCCATAATCATGTCCTTCTCACATGCAAAATCCCTGCATCCCATAGCAACACCTCCAAGATGGCTAACCCCTTCCAGCACCAACTCTTAGTCCAAAATCTCAAAATCTCAGCTAAATGTCACCTGCATCAAGTATGGGAGAAACCCAGGCGGAGATTTATTCTGGGGTGAAATTCCTCTCCGTATGTGGACCTTTGTAACTGGACAAGAAGTTATCTGCTTCCAAAGTAGAATGATGGGACAGGCATAGGCTGGACATTCCCATTCCAAAAGGGATACATTGGGAGGGAGAGAGGAGCCATGGGTCCCAAGCAAGCCCAAAACCCAGTAGGGAAAACTGCATTAGATTTTTTTTTAAAGAAAACAATATACTTTTATTTTACCTGTTTAAAACATTTTTTATTATTGTTTTTAATTGACACATAATAATTGTATACATTTTGGGGTATATTGTGATATTTGGATACCTATATACAATGGGTGATGATCACATCAGGGTAATTAGTATTGGGGGAATGCACCCCCAATATTTCAACATAGGTTCTTTGTGTTTTCCATAATTGTTGGCTGGCTGAGAAATAAAGACAGACAAATAAAGAAATAAAAAGAGAGGAATTTTACAGCTGGGCTGCCGGGGGTGACGTCACATATCGGTAGGACTGTGATGCCTACTTGAGTCTCAAACCAGCAAGTTTTTTGTTAAGGGTTTCGAAAAGGGAGGGAATGTAAGAACGGGGAGTAGGTACAAAGATCATATGCTTCAAAGGGCAAAATCAGAACTACTAATAAGGGTCCAACAAAGATCACATGCTTCTGAGGGAACAGGACAAAGGGCAAAAGCAGAACTACTGATAAGGATCCAACAAAGATCACAAGGCAAAGGGCAAAAGCAGAACTATTTACAAGGGTCTATGTTCAGCAGTGCAAGTATTGTTTTGATAAGCATCTTAAACAACAGAAAACAGGGTTCGAGAGCAGGGAACCAGTCTGACCACAAATTTACCAGGGCTGAGTTGTTCCCCACCCTAATAAGCCTACTGCAGCAGATGAGGGTGTATCTCAGTCCTTATCTCAACTGCATAAGACAGACATTCCCAGAGCGGCCATTTATGGACCACCCCCCAGGAATGCATTCCTTTTCTAGGGTATTAATATTAATATTCCTTGTTGGGAAAAGAGTTTAGTGATATCTTCCCTACTTGCACATCCATTTATAGGCTCTCTGCAAGAAGAAAAATATGGCTCCTTTTGCCCGACCCCACAGGCAGATAGACCTTATGGTTGTCTTCCCTTGTTCCCTAAAAATTGCTGTTATTCTGTTCTTTTTCAAGGTACACTGATTTCATATTGTTCAAATGCACATGTTTTACAATCCATTTGTACAGTTAACACAGTTATCACAGTGGCCCCGAAGTGATGTACAGCCTCAGCTTATGAAGCTAACAGGATTAAGAGATTAAAGTAAAGACAGGCATAAGAAATTATAAAAGTATTATTTGGGAACTGATAAACATCCATGAAATCTTCACAATTTATGTTCCTCTGCTGCGGCTCCAGCCGGTCCCTCCATTCAGGGTCCCTGACTTCCTGCAACAATTAGCATATCCATCACCTCAAACGTTTATCACTTCTTTGTGCTGGGAACATTCAAAATCTGCTCTTCTAGCCATATGAAAATATACAATAAATTGTTGTTAGTTATAGTCACCCTGTGGAGTTAGAGAACACCTGGACCTATTCTGCCTAGCTGACTGTAATTTTGTATTTATTAACCAACCTCTAGCTATCCCCATCCGGTCCCATTCCCAGCCTCTGGTTACCACTATTCTACTCCCTATTTCTATGAGATCAACTTATTTAGCTTCCATATATGAGTGAGAACATGTGATATTTGACTGTCTGTGTCTAGCTTTATTTCACTTAACATGTCCTCCAAGCTCATCCATGTTGCCTCAAATGACAAGATTTCATTCCTTTTCATGGCTGAATAGAATTCCTCTGTGTGTGTGTGTGTGTGTGTGTGTGTGTGTGTGTATAAATACATTTTCTTTATGCATTTGTCTGTTGATGGACATGTAGGTTGATTCCAACACTGGCATTGTGAATAGTACTGCAGTGAACATGGAGTGCAGATATCTCTTTGACATAGATTTCCTTTCCTTTGGATAAATACCCAGTAGAGGATGGCTGGATCATGGGACAGTACTCATTTCGATTTTTTGAGGAAGCTCTTTACTGTTTTTCAATGGCTGTGCTAATTCCAAAGGCAAGATTTCAACCAATAGTGCATTCAAGCTCCCCTTTCTCTGAATCTTTGACAGCAGTTTTTTCTTTTTTGTCTTTTTAGTAATAGCCATTCTAACTGGGGAGAGATTATATCTTATTGTGGTTTCTATTTGCTTTTTGCTTATGTTTAGTAATGCTGAGCATTTTCTCATATGTCTGTTGGCCATTCATATATCTTCCTTTTAGAGATGTCTATTCAGTTCCTTTTTTGATTTTAAAAAATTTTAAATATTTTTTCATTTGCCTTTTTTAATAAAAATATTTGTTTTCTTTTCTGTTTAGTTGTTTGAGTTTCTAATATTTTCTAAATATTTAGAATATCCGTTGTTGGATGGAGAGTTTGCAAATATTTTCTAACATTCTGTAGATTGTCTTTTCACTCTGTTGATTGTTTCCTCCTGCTCAAGTGATCCTCCTGCCTTGGCCTCCCAGAGTGCTGGAATTGGAGGCGTAAGCCACTGCATCTGGCCTGGTATCATTGGCTTGCTCCAGAATTTAGAGAAAAGCCTTCAACTCTTGCATGTTCAGTATGATGTTGGCTATGGGTTTGTCACATATAGCTCTTATTGTGTTGAGGTATACTCCTTCCATACCTAATTTGCTGAGAATTTTTATGAAGGGACAATGGATTTTATGAAATACTTTTTCTGTGTCTGTTATGATGATAATATGGTTTTTGTCCTTCATTCTGTTGATGTGATTTGCATATGTTGAATCATCCTTGCATTCCTGGGATAAATCTCACTTGATCATGGTAAATATGTTTTTAATGTGCCGCTGGATTCAATTTGCTAGTATTTGGTTTAAGGTTTTCATCTATTATCTTCATCAGAGTAATTAGCCTATAGTTTTCTTTTTTTGTGTGTCCTTGTCTGGTTTTGGAATCATAATAATCACATAATCATAATCATAATCATAATCACCATAATAGTGGCCTCATATAAGGAATTTAGAAGAATTCCCTCCTCTTCAATTTTCTGGAAGATTTTTCAGAAGAGTATGTATTAGTTTTTTTAGTGTTTGGTAGAATTCCCCAGTAAAGCCATTGGATTACAGTCGAATTGACATTTTGATTGGAATGTCATTGGTATTTCAATAGGAATTTCTTTGGGCTTTCCTTTGATGGGAGCTTTTTACTACGGATTCAATCTCAATGCTCATGACTGGTTTGTTCAGGCTTTCTATTTTTTCTTGGTTCAGTCTTGGTAGTTTGTACTGTCCAGAAATATACCTGTTTCTAGGTTTTCTAATCTGTTGGTGTACGGTCTGTTTATGCTAGGTTTTCTAATCTGTTGGTGTACAGTCTCTAATGATCCTTTGTGTTTCTGTGGTATGAGTTGTAATGTTCCTTTTTCATTTCTGATTTCATTCACTTGGGTCTTTTTTGTTTAGTCTAGCTAATTATTTGTCATTTTTGTTTACCTTTTGAAAAATTCAATTTTTCCTTTTGTTGATCTTTTTTTTTTTTAGTCTGAATTTCATTTATTTCTGCTCTGATCTTTATTATTTCTTTCTTTCTACTAATTTTGGGTTTGGTTTGTTCTTGATTTCCTAGTTCCTTGACATGCATTTTCAATGATGAGATTTATTTGAAATCTCTCTATTTTTTGTGTAGGTATTTATTGCCATTAACTTCCATCTTAATGCTGCTTTTTGCTGTATCTTATAAATTCTAGTACTTTGCATTTCTATTTTCATTTTCTTTGTTGACATTCTAAAATTCCCTTCTTACTTCCTATTGGTCATTCAGGAGTATATTGTTTAATTTCCCATGTCTTTGTACAGTCTTAAAACTTCCTTTTATTGATTTCGAGTTTTATTGTGGTCATAAATGATATTTGATATAATTTAATTTTAGTTCTTTTAAATTTGTTGAGACTTGTTTTGTTACTTACCATATGGTCTATCCTAGAGAATGTTCTGATGTGCTGATGAAAAGAATGTGTATTTCACAGCTGTTGGATGAAATGTTGTGTAAATATCTGTCAGATGCATTTGGTCTAAAGTGCTTTTTAAATTGAATGCTTTTTTGTTGACTTTCTGTCTAGATTATCTGTTCAGTGCTGAAAGTGGTGTTAAGTTCTCAATTACTATTGTATTGGGATCTATCTCTTCCTTTCTTCTGCTTGATCAAATCTGCTGTTGAAGCTCATCACTATATTTTTAAATTTTATTCATTGAATTCTTCACCTGCAGAATTTTAGTTTGGTTCTGTTTTATTTCTATCTTTGTTGAGTTTTTGATTCATACTATAAATTACTTTCCTGAATTCATTGAATTGTTTATCTGTTTTCATGTATCTTATTGAGTTATCTGAAGATCATTATTTTGAATTCCTTTTCCAGCAATACATTGATTTCTTTTTCATCGAGGTCTATTAATGAGAGTCATGTTCCTTTGGTGGTGTTATATTTCCTTGCTTTCTCATGTTTATTGTGTTCCTGCATGGATGTCTGTGCATCTGGCGAAATAGTCACATCTTCCAAACTTTCAAGAGTGGGATTTTAGAAAAAGAATTTCACCTGCAGTTGGGTTTAGTGTTTTGGTTGGGAAAGTGTGATGACTCTGTTTCTGAATAGGTGCAGTGGCAGAGCCTCCGTGCATCTTCTTCAACTGCATTCAGCCTCAGCAATAACTGTGGGCACTTCAGTGGCCTAGGCTGTGGATGTAGTGGTGGCATAGGTTTTTAATGTACTCAGTGTCCAGGGCTTTTGGAGTCCTCTTCTTCTTGTTTCTGCACAATGAGGAGACTTAGTCAAGGGGCTCTCTCTCGGTGGCAGGTCTAATGTGACCAATGTGCAGCTGCAATGGTGCTGGGTTCCAGGTGCAGAAAATTAGAGTAGCTGTGCAGCTGGGGTCCTAGTCTCCTGGTTTCAAGAATCTACTGTGGCACCTGGGTCTTGGGGTGTAGGTTCAGTTTCTGTGGCAAGGTTAGATTAGGTTGCTCACAGTGCTAGGATCTGTGACTTTGAGGCACCCCTTAACAGTTTTTGCTCAAGGGGTCAGGTTGCAGCTGTGAGTCTATTCCTGGGGGGTGCATCATTGATCCAACTCTGGGAAAGAAGGGGTGTTCTGGGGGTATGGACCTGGGGAATAAGGGATGGCTGCAATTCGGGAAACTGAACCAAACAATGTAAACTTTGGTCCCAGGGGATGAGGCACTGTGTGGTATTGACTGTAGACCCTAGAATGGTGGGGCTCAGCAGGACCCCAGACTCTGTGAGACCAGGTACAGTGACAGCAGGTATCCCAAGATGGCAGAGCATAGCTGTAATTTGGGCCTTGGTAGGGGGCAGGCAGGGAACAGCACAGTGCTGATTCTACTTCCCAGGGAGAGGGTGCCTCAGCAGCTCAGACTCTAGGGGCCTAGGCAAGCTCCAGGGAAGCAGGGCACCACAGCTGTTTGCCCTGTCAGGTGAGATGTCTCAGCTTAGCCACTGCTCTGTTTCCCTGGGACATAGGGTGCTATATCAGCTCAGCCTTGGGATGTGCTGCTGCTCAGCTTAAGCCAGGGCACTGATTCCCTAGAGGGTGATGTGTGGCTTCAGCTCAGGCCTTCTCCACTGTAAGGAAAGGCCTGCATTTACGTATCAGTGGGTGTGATTGTTCTGAGTGTTCCAGGCACCATTTCCGTAGGATACAGGTTGCTGCTTCAGCCTAGGTACTGCAACGTGTGACCTTCTGGGTGGCCAAGGCATTATTTCCTGGGATGCAGGGTGATGCTTCAATGTAGACACTAGAAAGGCATGATTCCTCTGCATGGCCAAAGTCCTGTTTTGCTAGGAGACAAGAAACTGCTTTAGCTTCGACTCAAAGGGTCGGGGGAGGGGTGGGTAGAGCTGATCCACTTGACTCTGTGAGGAAGGGTTTAATAGATGCCCATACCTTGACTTGGAGACATCGGGCCACTAGTCTGGGTTGTTCGGTGGCAGCTTAGCTTCAGGGATGACGAGGAGCTGTGGCTACTCACTCCTCGAGTAAGACACACTCCAGCCAAAGTTCCTATTCCCGTGTAGTGAAGCACTAGCCATGTGGGAGTGGGGTACGGTGTCAGCACCTTTTTTGGGGAGCACAGCTGTGTGGTCTCCTGGCAACTCCCTCTAGTGCAAACTGCAGGGGACCGCAGTGGCGAGGTCTGCAGGTGTCCAGGGTGTTAGTGGGTGCCACTGGGATCCTCTTGCTTACCTCCTCATGTCAGAAGTTCCTCCGGATTCCCAGATAATCCTGGTTGGGCGAAGGAGTAGTGGAGGCCGTGTGTTTCCTTCTGTTGTCTATGTGGCCAGCCCACATCTCTGTGCGTATCAGGGTTTCTCTTACTCCTCTGATGCACTCAGTGCTCTCCCTCAGTTATTTTCATTAAAATAGAGTTGTGTAGTCACTGTTCTGGCTGTCTTTATGAGGATGATGAGCACTAGCGGCTTCTAGTTGGCCCTTTATTAGATTTAAGGCTCAAGATTCATCCTCCTCAGTTAATGCTCCATCTTCCAGGCCCACTGGGGTGGCCCCACGCTCTGGGCCATGGTGGCCACAGCAGCCCCAACAGCCTCCTCACCTGTGGCTCTGATCTCAAAGTCTCTCTTTCTTCATTTTGTCTGGTCTCAATTTTTTTTTGTTTTTTTTTTTCATGCCAGTCTTTACTTTTAAATGATTATTACTACACTGAGTAATAAGATGTAACAAGTTCTTGAATTCTATCATCTAGTAATTTTGATTAAGAAGCTGAAGCAATTATACTAGTAGTATTCACTGTTCTAGTTATTAGCAGGAATGGACTACTTTAAGGCTGGCTGATGCTTCACACAGGTTATAAAAACTGCTACTTTTTCATAGATAAAGCCCCTGACCTTCAAAAAAGCATTAAGGAGAAAATGATTTAATTCCTTCCTTTCTTTAAAGGATTGTTTTGTTTTGTTTTTTCTTTTAAACTTGATAAAGAAAAAGTCAACAGTGATATATATATTTGTGTATGTATACATATATGTATGTATATATGTATATAGCTTGAGCCAAATTGCATAATAAAATAGACAATATTTACCCATTATATTCCTAAGAAACATGAGGTAAAAAGATGAAATCTTTAGAAAAGTTTTTTTTTGAGACAGGGTCTCACTCTAGCACCCAGGCTGGAGTGCAGTGGCATGATCTTGGCGCACTATAACCTCTGCCTTCTGGGCCCAAGTGATCCTCCTGCCTCACCCTTCCAAGTAGCTAGGACTATAGGCATGTACCACCAAATCTGGCTAATTTTATATTTTATTGTCGAGACACGATCTCACTATGTGGTTCAGGCTGGTCTCAAACCCCTGAGCTCAAGCCATCTGCCCGCCTTGGCTCCCGAAAGTGCTGGGATTACAGGCGTGAACCACCATGCCCAGCCTAGATAAATTCTAAGTCTGTACAAAGAAACTAGATTTGTTTCTCTCCAAAAAGTGAATGGGCCTACTATATAATATACAGAGATAAGGTAATGTCTTCTTATGAGAATATAACTAGAGCTTCTTATTCCATGAGGGCATCTAAAATGCCAATCCATGGAACAGGTGCTTCTCTTTTCTTACCCATTTATGCGATAGTTTTCAGGGATTTCTGGCTGGATGCCTCAGACAAAGGCCAAAAGTTGATCTAAGACTTCTTCCCTGCTCTGCTGGAAGTAGGTCTGGAGGATGGTCATCCTGGGTCTGTGAGATCCTAGTGCTGCAGCTTCCTTGGCCTTGAACTGTTTCTCCTTCTGCAGGCAGTGCTGTTCAATTTCAGCCTGAGCTGCTTCTTTGGGCTGCTTCAGCCTCTGCTTCTTTTGCTTGTGGGCCCAGGACACCTTCTTGGTAGCCTGCCTCTCGGCCTGCAGCAGCTGCTGGATCGCCTGTGACTGACTGGCCATGGCCGTGGTGACTCTGAGACCGAGGTGAGCAGCCTACGTCCGCTCGAAGGGCCCTTGGGTCAGCTGACCCAGCCACCTCAGCACTTCCCTCTTCAGCTGGTCTCTCTCTTCTCACATTTTACTGTAAGCTGCAAGGAGAAATCAGGAATGCCTTCAAGAATTTTCTTAGGAACTTCCTCAGCTAAACATCTAAGTTCATCATGTATAATTTCTACTTTCCACAAGACAGGAGAAGACAGTTCAGCCAAGTGCTTTGCCACTTTTTAACAAGGGTCACCTTTCTTCTAGTTTTCGATAACACGTTCCTCACTTCTGTCTGGAGCCTCATCAGAGGCACCTTTAACATTCACATTTCTAGCAACATTCTGTTTGTGACAATTCATGTATTCTCTAAGATGACAGATGTTTTCTCTACAGCTCTCCTCTTTGTTTCTGAGCCCCCACTGGGATCACCTTTAATGTCCAAATTTCTTCCAATAGTCTTCAAGGAAACCTAGGCTTTTTCTAACACACACCTTAAAACTCTTCCAGCTTCTACCCCTTACTGAATTCCACATTTTTGCTACTTGTGACCCCTGGGTTCACTGAAAACTTACTGCTCACTTCTGATTCTTCAGTTTTTTTTTTGGCAACATGCACAAAGTAGCCTGGTCTTGTTCAACCCAGTTGTAGGCCTGTTATCTTGTAATGCTGGGGCAGCCTCAGACAAGTCCTGTGCTCAGCTGGTGTGATTGGGCCTCCCAGCCCTGTACCCTGCGGGCGCTTGGGCTTCACTGGGAGAGCCTGACCAAGTATCTTTCAGTACCGTGCATGTCACTCAATGTCACCCCTAGAGATTTGGGGGTGAGCAATAATATGGAGTTCCTGATGTGATTTAGATGTTTGTCCCCTCCAAATTGCATATTGAAATATGATCCCCAGTGTTGGAGATGGGGCCTGGTGGGAGGTGTTTGGGTCATGGGGGAAGATCTCTCATGAATGGTTTGGTGCCATCCCCTTGGTGATGGGTGATTTTTCACTGTATTAGTTCATACAAGAGCTGGTTGTTTAAAAAAGCCTGATGCCTCCTTCTTATCTCTCTTTCTCCCTCTGTCACCATTCTCACCATGTGACATGCTGGCTCCTATTTATTTTTTTGGATATGGAGTTTCACTCTTGTTGTCCAGGCTGGATTGCAATGGTGTGATCTCGGCTCATTCACTGCAACCTCTGTCTCCTGTGTTCAAGCAATTCTCCTGCATCAGCCTCCCTAGTAGCTGGGACTACAGGCATGCACCACCATACCCAGCTAATTTTGCACTTTTAGTAGAGATGGGGCTTCCCCATGTTGGTCAAGCTAGTCTCGAACTCCCTCCTGACCTCAAGTGATCCATCTGCCTTGGCCTCCCAAAGTGCTGGAATTACATGTGTAAGCCACCATGCCTGGCCTATGCTGGCTCCTTTTTTTGCCTTCTGCCTTGATGGTAAGCTTCCAGAGGCCTCACCAGATGGAAATACTGGCGTTATGCTTCTTGTACAGTTTGTAGTGAGCCAAATAAACTCTTTTTCTTTATAAATTATCCGCTTCAGATATTCTTTTATAGCAATGCAAAATGGATGAAAACAGAAAATCGGTAGCAAGGAGTGGGGTGTTGCTATAAAGATACCTGAAAATGTGAAAGTGGCTTTGGAACTGGGTAATGGGTAGAGGTTGGAAGAGTTTGGAGGGCCCAGGAAGAAGATAGGAAGATGGGGGGAAATTTGGAACTTTTTAGAGACTGGTTAAATAGTTGTGACCAAAGTGCTGATAGAAATACAGACAGTGAAGGCCAGGCTGATGAGGTCTCAGGTAGAAATGAGGAATTTTTTGGGAACTGGAGTAAAGGTGATGCCTGTTATGCCCCCAGCAAGGAGCTTGGCTGTATTGTGTCCATGTTCTAGGGCCTTGTGAAAGGCTGAAATTAACAGTGATGACCTAAGTTATTTGGTAGAAGAAATTTCTAAGTAGCAAAGCATCCAAGAAGTAACCTGGCTGCTTCAAATGGCCTAAAGTAAATATGGGAGCAAAAAATGACTTAAAGTTAGTATTCATAATTAAAAGGTAAGCAGAGGATAAACATTTGGAAAATTTGCAGCTGGCCATGAGGTTGAGAAGAAAAGAGCCTTTTCAGGCAAGGGACCCAAATGCCTTATGGAGCAACCACTTGCTAGAGAGATTAGCATAACTAAAAGTGAACTAAGTGCTAATAGCAAAGACAATGAGAAAAAGGTCTTGAAGGCATTTCAGAAGTCTTTGGACAGTCTCTCCCATCACAGGCCCAGAGGCCTAGGAGGATGAAACGGTTATGGGGGCCAGGGCTGGGATCTTGCTTCCTTGTGGTATCTTGGAAGGTTGCTGCTCCAGGTTCAGCCAAGGCTCAAAGAGTCCCAGCTGCAGCTCAGGCTCCACTCCAGAGGTGTAAGCTGGAAGCCTTGGTAGCTTCCGCATGGTGCTAAGCCCACAGGTTTGCAGAATACAAGAGTGAAGGAGGCATGGCAGCTCCTACCTTCATTTCAGAGGATGTATAAGAAAGTCTGGGTGCCCATCCAAATCAGTAAAGAGGAAGTCAGACTGTCGCTGTTCACTGATGATATGATTGCATACCTAGAAAACCTAAAGTTCATCCAAAAAAGCTTCTAGATCTGTTAAATTAATTCAGTAAAGTTTCAGGATACAAAATCAATGTACATAAACTAGTAGCACTGCTATACACCAAGAATGACCAAGCTGAGAAACAAATTAAGAACTCAATCCCTTTTACAACACCTGCAAAAAATAAAATACTTTGGAGTATACCTAACCAAGTAGGTAAAAGATCTGTACAAGAAAAACTACAAAACACTGCTGAAAGCAATCATCAATGACACAAACAAATGGAGACACATCCCATGCTCATGGATGGGTAGAATCAATATTGTGAAAATGACCATACTGCAAAAAGCAATCTACAGATTTAAAGCAATTGCCATCAAAGTTCCACCATCATTCTTCACAGAAATATAAAAAACAATCCTAAAATTCATTTGGAACCAAAAAAGACTCCACATAGCCAAAGCAAGACTAAGCAAAGGGAACAAATCTGGAGGCATTACATTACTGAAATTCATACTATACTACAAGGCTATAGTTATCAAAACAGCATGGTACTGGTATAAAAATAGGCCTTAGACCAATGGAACAGAACAGAGTATCCAGAAATGAAGTCAAATACTTACATCCAACTGATCTTTGACAAAGCAAACAAAAACGTAAAGCGGGGAAAAGGACACCCTATTCAACAAATGGTGCTGGGATAATTGGCAAGTCATATGTAGAAGAATGAAACTGGATCCTCATCTCTCACTTTATACAAAAATCAACTCAAGATGGATGAAAGGCTTAAATCTAAGACCTGAAACTATGAAAATTGTAGAAGATAACAGTGGTAAAACTCTTCTAGACATTGGCTTAGGCAAAGACTTCATAATCAAGAACCCAAAAGCAAGTGCAACAAAAAGAAAAATAAATAAATAAATGTGACCTAATCAGACAAAAATGGTTCTGTACAGCAAAAGGAATAATCAGAGAGTAAACAGACAGCCCACAGAGTAAGAGAAAATATTTGCAAACTATGCATCTGATAAAGGACTAATATTGAGAATCTACAAGGAATTCAAACAATCAATAAACCAAATAATACCATCAAAAAGTGGGCAAATGACGTGAATAGACAATTCTCAAAAGAAGATATACAAATGGCCAACAAACATATAAAGAAATGCTCAACATCACTAATTTTCTGGGAAATTCAGATTAAAACTGCAATGAGATACCACCTCACTCCTGTAAGAATGACTATAATTAAAAATTAAAAACTGATAGATGTTGTCATGAATATGGTGAAAAGGGAACACTTTTATACTGCTGGTTGGGAATGTAAACTAGTACAACCACTTTGGAAAACAGTATGGAGATTCCTTAAATAACTAAAAGTAGAACAACCATTTGATCCAGCAGCATCACTATTGGGTATCCAGAAAAAAATAAGTCATTATATGAAGAAGACACTTGCACACACATATTTACAGCAGTGCAATTGCAACTCCTTACAGTTGCAAAAATATGGAACCTGCCTAAATGCCCATTGACCAATGAGTGGGTAAAAAATGTGGCATATATACACTGTGGAATACTACTCAGCCTTAAAAAGGAATAAAATAGCGGCATTTGCAGCAAGCTGGATGGAGTTGGAGGCCATTATTCTAAGTGAAGTAACTCAGGAATGGCAAAACAAACATCATGTGTTCTCACTTATAAGTGGGAGCTAAGCTATAAGGATAAAAAGGCATAAGAATGGTGTAATGGACTTTGGATACTTGAGGGCAAGTGGAGGATGGAGGTGAGGGATAAAAGATTACATACTGGGTACAGCATACACTGCTTGGGTGATGAGTGTGCCAAGATCTCAGAAATTACCATGAAATAACTTATCTATGTAACAAAAAACCACCTATTTCCCTAAAACTATTGAAATAAAAATAAAAAAAGAGAGAGAGACAATAAAGAAAGCCTGGGAGCACAGACAGAAACTTGCCACGGGGTGGAGTTCTCCCACAGAGCCTCCACTAGGGCAATGTGGAGGGAAAATGTAGGGTTGGAGCCCCTTCACAGAGTCCCCACTGGGGCAATGCCTAGTGGAGCTCTGGGAATGGGGCTGCTGCCCTCCAGACGCAAGAATGGTAGAACCACCAGCAATTTGCACCCAGAGCCTGGAAAAGATTCAGGCACTCAACTCCAACCCATGAGAGCAGCCATGTGGGCTGCACTCTGCAAAGCCATGGGGGCTGATTTGCCCAAGGCCTTGGGAGCCCGCTCCTCACACCAGTGTGCCCTGGATGCGGTACATGGAGTCAATGATTATTTTGGAGCTTTAAAGTTTAATGTTTTTCTCTCAGAATTGTGTGGGGCCTGTTGCTTCTCCCCACTCCCTTTTTTGGCTGATTTATCTCTTTTGGAATGGAAATGTTTACCCAATGCCTGTACCATCACTGTATCTTGGAAGTAGCAACTTGTTTTTGATTGTACAGCCTCATAGGTAGGAGCATGCCTTGAGTCTCAGATGAAACTTCGGAGTTTTGATTGAGTAGATGCTAGAGCAAGTTGAGATTTTTGGGCACTATTGGGAAGGGATGATTATATTTTGCAATGTGAGAGGGACATGACATTTGTGGGGACAGTGTGGAATGACATGGTTTGGATATTTGTCCCCTCCAAATCTCCTGTTGAAATGTGATCCCCAATGTTGGAGGTAGGGCCTAGTGGGAAATGTTTGGGTCATGCCATGGATCCCTCATGAATGGCTTGCTGCCATCCTCTTGGTGATGAGTGAGTTTTGCTCTGTTGGTTCACACAAGCGCTGGTGTTTAAAAGAGCTTGGCATCTCCTCCTTCCCTCTCTTGCTCTCTCTCTCACCATGTCACATGCTCTCTCCCTCATCACCTTCTGCCATGGTTGTAAGCTCCCTGATGCCCTCACGAGAAGCAGATGCTGGCACGAGGGTTCTTGTATGGCCTGCAAAACCCTGAGCCAAATAAACTTCTTTGTTTTATAAGTTACCGAGCCTCAGGTATTCCTCTACAGCAATGCAAAATGAATGAACAAAGCCAGTTGTACTTTACCACCCCATCATGGAGGCTACAAGAGGAATTGTTTTTATCTGATTCTACACTCCTCTTCAGCATCAGAATGTTCTAGGAGCACCAAAGGAGCTCAGGTGGAGATGAGAATGGCCTCTCCTCCTGGTGCCTACCCCTGATAGCTGGGGTGAGCTGTCTTGCAGATGGGAAGACTTGGTAGTCTGCTCAGGTTGACAGCCTGATAGCCTATGGTGTCTGACAATGAGCCCTGTCATCACAACTCCTCTGTTATCAGCTCTGACAAGCCTGGCCCTCAGGGTCTCTCTCCAGCTGGGGTCCCCGGGCTGTGGGTGCCATGACCCACCTGGCTCTGCCAACATCCTCCAGGCTGGCACCCCACGTGCCCCACAGCCTCTGTCCTTGGAGTGGACTCTGGCCTGCCTCACTCCTTGGGAGCTGGATGGTCAGCTCCTTGGGTGGGCTGGCTGCCTGCAGGAGATCAGAGGGAGGAGATACTGATGCTAAATGGTGACACTGGGTGTCTCCTTGCAGGGTGGCCTGGACTTTATTGCCTTCCTCAACAGACAGCCCAAGGAGCCTCTGTTCCTGCAGATCTCAGAGTGGCTCGCTCTCCTCCTCCAGTGTGTGTGGGAATGGTGCTTGCTTTTGTAGGGGAAGAAACATCTTCCCCCCTTCAACCCATCTTAGGTTCATTAACTGGGGTCTTGTCAATTAGATTAACAAGATATCAACAAGAGAAAAACAAACAGAAGTTTACTAACATGTGCATTATGCCTCCATGCCAGAGCCGTCAGAGATGAGGAACTCAAAGGAGCGGTTGGAATGTGAGCTTATGGAGCATCTTAGCAAATGGGCAATCATTTTTACAGAATTGGCAAGACAAAGCAAAGGGGCTTTCAACCTGTAGGGCAGCAAATTCTGGGAAGTAAATATATAGGTGAAGCTAACAGAAGATAACTTGCTAGTTTGTTGTGTAGATTCCTCTAGTGCCTTCTCTGGGCTGATAAGCATCTACGGTTGTCTCCAAGGATTAAGAATCCTCTGCTTTTCCTGGTAGAAAGGGAGTGGGCAGAGATTTTCTTCTTGGGTATGCTTCTTTATAATTGTCTTCAGCTCAAAATTATTCTTGTTTGAAAGTGGCACATTCTGCTACTCTTCACTCTGCCGGGGCCGGCTCTGGAGGCCTCAGTGTCCCAGGGGCTCTTGCATCAAGCCCAGACCTGTGTCAGCAAGGTGTCCTTCCATTAAATCCTTCCTAAATGATTTAGTTGGAGGTGCAAACCCACAGAGTATTGCTGGAGGCACGTGGGAGAGTGGCTGTCAGGCATCGTCTTTGTCCATTAAGTTGCTATAAGGGAATTCCTGAAACTGGGTAATTTATAAAGAAAAGAGGTTTATTTGGCTCATTGTTCTGCAGGCTGTACAAGAACCATGGTATGTGCAGAGATCACATGGGGAGAGAGGAAGCAAGAGAGAGGGGAGATGCCAGGCTCTTTTCAACAGCCAGTTCTAGCAGGAGTAAGAGTGATAACTCACCTTCAAAGGAGAGCATTAATCTACTCCTGAGGGATCTGCAGCCAAAATCCAAACACCTTCTACCGGGCCCCGTCTCCAACACTGGGGATCAAATTTCAACATGAAGTCTTGGGGGACAAACATCCAACTGTAGAAAGGGTCCTTCAGGGACTCTCTCCCTCCCATTTAACTTCAAGCCTGAGTGCGTGATGGAATTTGGTGTTTTGTCTTGACAGGATTTGTACTGCCCAAGTCTGCAGCTACATCTTTAGAATTGGAAGGCCCCCTTCACCTCCAGGGTGTCTTGTGACCAGGTCAGCAGCAGTGCCCACTCAGCCCTGCCCCTGCGGCCTGGTCACATGGGGTGGAAGTAGAGTCAGGATCTTGATTGGCAGGCAGCTCCTCCCAGAGGAGCAGCCTCCTGACTCCCACTGCCTCCCACCTCCCACGATGGTGTCCCAGCACCCATGGCAGAGGCCACAAAGACACCCAAGGACACTTCTGGGTCAGAAGGGGTGCCACTGAGGGGGTGAGCTCTGTGTCTGTAGCAGGTAGAGGCACTGAGATTTATAACAGAATGAACTGAGTTTTTGGCAAGTGCAGGAAGGCTGTCCACATAAGTCCTTGAGAACTCGGGAAACAGAATGAGCAGATAAAAAGAGGAAGCTCATGTGTTTATGCTCTTGGTCCACTGAATTAAATAAGCTATGATGAAGTTGCTGCTGCTTCCAGGGCTGAAGTACATGCCTCGGGCAGTGACCCCATAGCAGGGCCACTGTGCACTTCACATGCTCTGAGGACAGGCTCTCCCATCACACTGCTACTGCTACTGGAGGGGTCAAGTGATCACCCCATCCTGCCCACCACAGCCAGCATCTATGTGAGCCACTGGAGCCTGGGGAAATTCATCGCCACTATATTGGTCTCACACAAAATGCTTAAGGGAGTTCTATACCTGGATGCAAAAGGATTATCTCCACCATCATGAAAACACATAAATGTATAAAACTTATAGCAGCACAGCAAATACAAAAAATGAGGACGAGAAAAGACTCAAATGTCACCACTACAGAGAACCACCAAGCCACAATGATAAAGGATAAGAGAGAAAGAAAGGAACACGGGATAGACAAAACAACAAGAAAACAACCAACAAAATGACAGAAATAAGTCCTTATGTGTCAATAATAACCTTGATCGTAAACAGATAGAACTTTCCACTTAAAAGATATATTCTGGCTGAACAGAAAAAAACCCAAAGACTCCACCAAAAACTCTTAGATCTGACAAATAAATTTAGTAAAGTTACAAGATACAAAATCAATATATGAAAGTCAGTAGTATTTCTCTACCCTGATAATGAACTAGCTGAGAAAGAAACCAAGAGGGCAATCCAATGTACAATAGCTACAAAAATCCATATAAATGAATTTCACCAAGAAGGTGGAAGACTTCTGCAAGGAAAACTACAAGACACTGATGAAAGAAATTGAGGAGGACACAAACAAATCAAAAGACCTTTCAGGCTCATAAATTGGAAGAATTAATATTGTGAAAATGACCGTACTATCCAAAGCAATCTAAAGATTCAATGTAATTGCTATTAAAATGGCAATGTCATTTTTTCACAGAAATGGAAAAACAATCCTAAAATTAGTATGAAACCAAAAAAAGAGCTTGAATAGCCAAAGCAACCCTTAGGAAAAAGAATAAAGCTAGAAGCATCATACTACCTGACTCAAAACATATCACAAGGATATAGGAAACAAAACAGCATGACATTGGTATAAAAACAGACACAGACCAATGGAACAGAATTGAGAATCTAGAAACAAAACAACTGCATATTTACAGCCTAGTGATTTTCAATGAAAGTGCTAGGAAAGGACAGCCTCTTCAATAAATGATGCTAGGAAAACTGGATATTCATATGCAGAAGAATAAAACTAGGTCCTGATATAATAAAAAAAAAACTAAAATGTATTAAAGACTTAAACATAAGACTAAAAATTATGAAACTACTAGAAGAAAACATAGGGAACACATTACAGGACATTGTCATAGACAAATATTTTATGGTTAACACCTCAAAAGGACTGGCAACAGGAACAAAAATAGACAAATGGGACTATATTAAACTACAAAACTTTTGCACAACAAGGAAACAGTCAACAGAGTGAAGAGTCAACCTTTTTGATGGGATAAAATTCATCCAACAAGGGACTAATATTCAGAATATACAAGGAACTCAACAACAACAAAAATCCCATTAAAATTGACAAAAGACATGAATATGCATATCTCAAAAGAAGACGTGCAAGTGTGACCAACATTTACATGAAAAAATGTGCAACATTACTAATGATCTGGGAAATGTAAATCAAAATCACAATGAGGTATTATCTTACCCCAGTTAGAATGGTTATTACCAAAGACAAAAACTAAACACATTCTGGTGAGGATGTGAAGAAAGGGGAATACTCATTCCCTGCTAGTTGGAATGTAAATTAGTACAACCATTATTGAAAACAGTGTAGAAGTTCTTCAAAAAATTAAAAATAGACCTACCATGTAATTCAGCAATTTCACTGATGCATATATATCCAAAAGAGAGGAAATCAATATTTTGGAGATATATCTGCACTCCCATATTCATCGCAGCACTGTTCACAATAGCTAAGATAGGGTATCAACCTAAGGGTCTATCAGTGGATAAATAGACAAAGAAAATGTGGTATATATACATAATGGAATACTATTCAGCCATAAAAAAGAATGAAATCCTATCACTTCCAGCAACATTGATGGAATGGGAGGTTATTATGTTAAAGTGAAATAAGCCAGGCACAGAAAGTCAAAGATCATGTGTCCTCTTTCATTTGTGGGAGCTATAAATGTGGATCTCATGGAGGTGGTTACCAGAGGCTGGGAAGGATCACTGGGGTGGGGGAGGAGATAAGAGAGGTTGGTTAACGGATACAAAAATACAGTTGGGTAGGTTGGGTGTTGTGGCTGAAGCCTGTAATCCCAGCACTTTGAGGCTGAGGTGAGTGGATCACCTGACATCAGGAGTTCAAGACCAGTCTGGACAACATGGTGAAACCTGTTTCTAGTAAAAATACAAAAAAATATCAGGACATGGTGGCATGTGCCTATAATCCCACCTGCTTGGGAGGCTGAGGCAGGAGAATTGCTTGAACCTGAGTGGCAGAGGCTGCAGTGAGCTGAGATTGCACCACTGGACTTCAGCCTGGATGACAGAGCAAGACTCCATCTCAAAAAACAAAACAAAACAAAACAAAAAAACAGTTGGATAGAAAGAATAAGTTCTAGTGTTTAATAGCACAGTGTGGTGACTAGAGTTAACAATAATTTATTTTATATTTCCAAATAGCTAGAAGAGAAGATTTGAAATTCCCAACACAAAGAAATGATAAATTTTGAGGTGATGAATATTTTAACTACCCCGATTTGATCATTACACATTCTAGGCATGTATCAAAATATCACGTGTACCCCATAAATACATTAATATAAAATTATTATGTATCCACAAAAACAATCAATTAAAAATTAGGTAATCTATGAAAGAGGCCATGGATGGGAAGGCCACACTGCCAGTCAGACCTTGGCCATCCTCCTTGTCATCCAAAACCTTTCTTGGTGTCCAGTCTTGTTTGGGCTCTAGAAGAAGTCAGCTTTTCCACTCCTTCCCTGTGATTTTTGGATATTCTCTATTCTTTAAAATTTTTGCTTGCAAAACCACCAATTCTCTGACCTAACCTCTTTTCTCTGGTTAATTAATGAAGGGAGCTAATAGTAGCCAACAAACTCTTAATACTCGATTTTACAATCTCTTACCCTAGAGCTGCAGGCTGAATAGGCAGGGACTCTGCATTCCAAATTTTAACAACTGATTTATTAAGGCGTGACAAGGGTCTGCAGCCCTCCAGCCTGACACCAGGTTCCTCACTAACTGCCTCTCGTCTTCTAAGGCAAGTTTTTTATTTTATTTTTTGAGCTAGAGTCTCACTTTGTTGCCTAAGCTGGGGTGCAGTGGTATGATCTCAGCTCACTGCAGCCTCCACTTCTGCAGGCTCAGGTGATCCTTCCACCTCAGCCTCCCTGGTGGCTGGGACTACAGGCGTGTGCCTCCATGTTTGGCTAATTTTTAATTTTTTTTCTAGAGATGGAGTTTTGCTTTGTTGCCCAGGCTGATCTTACATTACTGGGTTCACGCGATCCTCCTGCCTCAGCCTCCCAAAGTGCTGGGATTACAGGCATGAACCACATAATAATATTTTTTGTTACAACATCACATCTCTTCAAAGTACTGTTTGACTTATTCACATTACTCATTGAACAGAACTGGTAACAGGTCTCCATCCACATGTGATGGCACTGGGAAACACTGTCTAGCAGGAGTTCAAAGGAAGGAGAAAAACAGGTATGGATGAGTTATAGTTGTCTTTTTCAAAGATTCCTTACCTTCTACACTGACAGTGTAAAATCTAATGTTAATGAAATATTAGCAAATGAAATCCAACCATGTATAAAAAATAATATACCCATTGAGATTTATCCCAGGTATGCAAATGTGATGGCTGATTTTACTTGTCAACTTGGCTAGGTCTTGGAACCCAATATTTGGTCAAACATCGGTCTGGATGTTGTGAAGGTATTTTTTTTAGACATGATTAACATTTAAGTTGTTAGACTTTAAGTAAAGCAGATCATCCTCCAAAATGTGGGTGGGCCTCAGCCAATCAGCTGAAGACCATAAGAAAAGACAGACTGAGGTCCCCTAAGGAAGACGGAATTGTGCCTCCAGATTATATTTGGACTCAAGCTGGAACATCGTCTCTTTCCTAGGTCAGCTTCCACACTGTAGATTTGATTTTGGACTTGCCGGCCTCCACACCCACGTGAACCAATTCCTTAAAATTTCTCTCTCTCTCTCTGTGACACACACACACACACACACACACACACACACACACACACACACACCCCTTATCCTATTGGTTCTGTTTATCTGGAGAACTCTCAGTAATACAAACAAGGCTGATTGGACATTCAAAATCAATTAATATAAGCTTTCCCCTTAAAAGTCAATTAACATAATCCATCTCCGGAAAAGATGAAAGAAAACTCATGTGGTCATATCAATAGATAGGAAAAAAGTATTTGACAAAATACAGCTCCATTTATCATAAAAACTCCCAGCAACCTTTGAATAAAGGGGAATACCCTCAAATAGATAAAGGACATCTACAAAAAAACCTATTGGTAACATTGTACTTCATGGTGAGAAGCAACAGTTGAACAGGTCCCCTTACCACTCCCGATTAACACCATGCTGGAAGTCCTAACTAACGCGTTAAAACATGAAAAGCAAGTATAAGGTATACAGATTGGAGGAGAAGAAATGAAGCTGCGTTGGTCATCGGATGATATGATATCTATGTCATGTCAATCCCAAATAATCGACCAAAAACCTCCTGGAACTAATAAGTGATTACAGCAATGATATAGTTTGGATATTTGTTCCTGCCCAAATCTCATGTTGAAATGTAATCCTCAATGCTGGAGGTGGGGCCTGCTGGGAGGTGTTTTAGTCATGGGGGCGGATCCTCATGAATGGCTTGGGCCAGCCCGTTGGTGATGAGTGAGCTCTCGCTCAGAGTTCAGATGAGATCTAGTCGTTAGTAGTGTGTTCCACCTCCCCCTCCACAGAGTCTCTTTCTTGCTTCTGCTTCGGCCATATGATATGGCTTCTGCCACTTTGCTGTTTGCCATGATTGGAAGCTTCCTGAGGCCTCCCCAGAAGCAGAGGCTGCCATGCTTTCTGTATAGCCTGTAGAACCATGAGCCAATTAGACCTCTTTTTTAAAAAAAATAAATTACCCAATCTCAAGTATTTCTTTATAGCAATGCAAGCATGTCCTAACAGCAAATTTGAAGGATGTTAAGTTTACCAGGCAAAAGCCATTTGTTCCCCCTATGTACCAGCAATGAACAATTGGGATTTAAAGTGGAAAACCGAATACCATTTACATTAGCACCAGAATCTGAAATACTTGGGTGTAAATCTAATAAAACATATACAAGATATATATTAGGAAAACTGTAAAACTCTGAAGAAATGAAAGAAGATCTAAATCAGTTGAGAGATATTCCACATTCATGAAAAGAAAGACAATATTCTTAAGATGTCAGTTCTTCCCAACTTTGTCTATAGATTTAACGCAGTCCTAATAAATTCCCATCACTTTATTTTGTGGATGTTGGCAAACTGATTCTACAGTTTATATGGAAAGGGAAAATACTCAGAAGAGACAACACAATATTGACGAAGAACAAAATTAGAAGACTGACTCTTCCCAACTTTTATGCAAGACTTACTGTAAAGTCACAATAATCAGGACAGTGTGGAATTGGTGAAAGGACAGACAAATAAATTGATAGAACAAAATTGTCTGAAAATAGACCCCCATAACCATAGTCAACTGATCTTCAACAAAGGAGCAAAGGCAGTTCAATGGAGAAAACGTCATCTTTTCACTAAAGGAATCTAGAGACAGGCCTTATAGGCCCTATGCTTTTCACAAAAATTAACTCAAAGTGGATCATAGGCCCAAATGTACAGCATAAAACTATGAAACTTTTAGAAGATAATAGAAGAAAATCCAGATGATGTTGGTCTTGGCAATGAGTTTTTAGATATAATACAAAAAGCACAATTTGTAAAAAACATAAAATTAGTTAACTGAGTTTTATTAAAATGAAAAAATGTCTACATGTGAAAGACACTGTCAAGAGAATGAAAAAGTCAGGCCACAGAGTGGGAGGAGAAAGTGTATATGTGATAAACGACTTGTATCTAAAACACGTAAAGAACCATTATTAAATTTAAACAATAAGAAAACAACCCAATTAAAACATGGGGAAAACGTCTGAACAGACACCTCACCAAAGGAGGCTTGCAGATGGCAAATAAGCACATGAAAATATGCTCCACGTGATGTGCCATTGGGATGGCAAATGAAAACAACAATGAGCTACCACCACCAGCTACTAGAATGGAGAAAATCCCAAACAGAACAAATGAGACAAAAAACTCTCAACGCCGAATGCTGTGGAGGATGTGGGGCAAAAAGAACTCTCTTTCATTGCTGGTGGGAATACAAATGGTGCAGCCACTTTGGAAGACAGTTTGACAGTTTTAAAAGCTAAATCTTATCTTACCATACAATCAATGGATTGAAAACTTATGTCCATGTAAAAATCTGCATCAGTTTTTATAGCAGCTTTGTTCGCAATTGCCAAACTTGGAAGCAATTAAGATACCATTCACAGGTGAATGGATCAGTTAACTGTGGTACATCCGGACAGTGGAATATTATTCAGCAATAAAAAGTGAGCTATCAAGGGCAGGCATGATGGCTCACACCTGTGATCCCAGCACTTTGGGAGGTTGAGACAGGAGGATCATTTGAGCCCAAGAGTTCTAGATCAGCATGGGCAATATAGCCAGATACCATCTCTACAAAAATTTAAAAAGTGGGCATGATGGTGGTGCCTGTAATCCCAGCTGTGTGGGAGGCTAAGGCAAGAGGATCACTTGAGCCTGGGAGGCTGAGGCTGTAGTGAAATATGATTGCACCACTGCACTCCAGCCTGGCTGACAGAACAAGACCCTATCAAAACCAAAAAACAAACAAACAAACAAAAAACAAAAAATGATTAAACCACAAAACACATGGAGGAATCTTAAATACATATTGCTAAGTGAAAGCAGCCAGTTGGAGAAGGCTAAATACTTTATGTTTCCAAGCTATATATTTGGAAAGGCAAAACTACAGAGAGAGTAGAAAGATCAGCAGTTGCCAGGGTTTGGCAACTTCTTCTTCTTCTTCTTGCCTGAGGATTTTCTCTGGTAGTCAGGGTTTGGAATGAATAGTGAAATACAGGGGATACTATTCTGCATAAAACTGCCATGATGGAAACGTGGCATTGCGCATTTGTCAAAACTCATGAACTGTACAACACAAGTAGTGAACCCTAAGGTAAACTACAGATTTCAGTAGTTTACTAAATCACTCCCCAAAGGCCACATCTCCAAATCCATCACATTGAGGATTAGGGCTTCAATATATGAATTTGGGGAGAGGTGAGGACATATTCAGTCCATAACAGGATCTCAATAGGCAGGAACAAGACTGTAATAGTAAGCCAGCTAATAATAGAAAAATGTTGAAAATTATCCAAGGAAAAGAAATTCTGGAATCCTGTACAGCAGTAAAAGTGAAAAAAATACAACACCCCACAACAACATAGATGAATCTTGGAAACAAGATGTATCAAAATTGGTAAAAAATGCCAATCACAGACAACTGCATATAGTATGATATAATTTTATATAGCTCAAAGGCAAACAGAATCAGACAAGTTCAGATATACATACATATTCGATAATTTCGATAATTTTTTTTTTTTTTTGAGACAGAGTCTGCCTCTGTCACCCAGGCTGGAGTGCAGTGGTGCCATCTTGGCTTACTGCAATCTCCACATCCAAGGTTCAAGAGATTGTCCTGCATCAGGCTCCTGAGTAGCTGGGGCTACAGGTGTATGCCATGACACCCAGCTATTTTTTGTATTTTTAGTAGAGACAGGGTTTCTCCATGTTGGCCAGGCTGGTCTTGAACTCCTGATCTCAGGTGATCTGCCTGCCTTGGCCTCCCACCGTGCTGGGATTACAGATGTGAGCCATAGAGCCCAGCCATATTTGATAAATTTTTATTATGGAAAGGGAGGGAATGATGCATACAAAAATAAAGAGTGTGGCTACCTCTGATCAAGAGACAAAAGGATACACAAAAGAAGGAAACACAGATGCAAATAATTGATGATCTAGTTTCAGGTCAGGACATGGGTATTGGATAAGGTCTCAGATTTGCTGATGGGAATGTGAATTGGTGCCAAGACTTTGGAGGATGACATGGCATTATCTTGTTAATTTAAACATTCGTACACCCGTGGCAGTAATTTTTGGGGCCCTTCAGGTGCCCTGGGCCTTTACACTTTAGTGTATATTTGTGTAACCTGTAACTGCTAGCATCTGCATCTTCTTGCCTGAGGGTTTTCTGTGGTAGTCAGGGTTTCTGTGCACAACAGGCCTGTAGTTGCCCAGGATTTTGCTCTGCACAAGCTGCCATCAACAAATGACTAACAAGTTAGCATATAAATACCCCAGCTCCCTTGCTGCTAGGGTGTGTGTGTTGGGGGAAGTACTGGGAAGGTGTTTGTTTGACACTGGCTTCCTGAGGCCCCTGGTAAGTTTCAGCTACAGTTATTTCCATGGTAACATGCTTATTAGTGCACTTTTTATTGGCTTCCTTTCATCCCCAACTCTTCCACCATTGTTTCCTGGCATCACCTCTCAAGCAAACTGTACACTTAAAATATTCTCTCAAAATCAGCTTCTGGGGATCCCCAACACAGACAAAAGTGGTCCTGGGAAGCAGATTCTTGGAACACAATTCTGAAATTGGATACATGTCTAACAAGATTGCAGTTAGGGCCTACTGTTTGGTGTTATGTGGGATGATGATAAACCTTTGCATGTTGTAGCCCCACAATTTCTGAGACTTTCATCTGCAGTGAATTGGCTGGGTCTCAGCTCTATCTCTGTCATGACCAGGAAGTAAGGGACTCCTTCAAGCTTCCATGGCTCTCTGTATGTATTCTTTTTGCTATGTTCATAGCTTTCACTGCTTCTTTTCTCCTGTGTACACTCTGTATGGTCATGAGAAAAAGTTGGTGACTCCATAATCTTTAGCATCCCTCTTGTTGCCATGACAACAAAGTGCCACTGCACCTTGACCTGCCCATGCCTTTTTCTCTCCTTGTACTTTGCCTGCACTCCTGTCAGGGACTGTCTGAGACATCATGGTGCCACCATGTGTCATGGATGGCCACCCCATTTCCTGCAGGCAATCAATTACGCCTGTGGTCCTCAAATATGTGAGACAACTTTCCAGAAGCCCGTTTTGAAAGTCAGTTTCCTGAGGTCATTTCTGTGATGAATTACTTTATCAGTGGCAGTCCCAATGGAAAACAGAGGTCACACTCAGATTACAATGGCTTTATACAGTGGCTTTCAGGGCATGGACTCTTCTTCAGCTCCCTGGAAGAGTTTGTCTAAGAATGTTGATATTTCCCTAAATAATTATCAGAAATCCCTTAAAAATCATGTCTGGTTCACAGTTTTCTCTGGGGTAAGGTTATAAATTGTAGATTAAACTTTTTAAATACTTATATTTATTCACTTAGAGTTCATCCAATTATTCACACTTAGTGCCTTAAAGCTTTCCCAAATATTCTTTGTTACATTTAAACATCTGTAGGATGTGTGTGATGTCACTTTTTATTTCTGACATTAGTTATTTGCTTTTTTTCTTTTCTTCCCCAACAAGTGTTATCAGGGGTTTACCAGTTTTATTAATTCCCTTGGTGGATCATTTCTTTGCTTTATTATCCTCAGTTTAGTCATTTTCTTATATTATTTTAATGATCTCTTTCTTTCTATTTTCAGTTGGTTTTACATTCTTTTTTAACTTCTTGAGATGAATTTTCAGTTCATCAACTTTCAGGCTTTTATCTTTCATAATATATGCTTTTAAGGCTATCAGTTTTCCTCTAAGCACTATTTAGGCTGCATCTCACCATGTTTTCATATGTAATATTTCCGTTATCATTCAGTTAAAAATATTTTAAACTTATTTTAATTTTAACATTTCCATTATGATTTCTCCTTTAGCTTCAGGATTATTTAGTAGTTTATATCTTACTTTCCAAACATATGTGTATTTTAACTTACCTCTTTGCCATTTATTTCTGACTTAGCACTGTGGTCACATCATCACTAAATACTTTTAGTCTTTCAAAATGTGTTAAGTCTTCCTTTGTGGTCATAAATGGTATAAATTGTGAATATTCCACCTTGAAATGAAGGTGCATTCTGTAGCTGCTCTTTCTAAGATCTGTATATGCCTAGTAGATCGAATTTATTGATCATATTGTTCAAATTAAGCTCATTTTCCTTATCCTTTTTTCTGCTGTTTAGTCAGAAGAATTTTAATTGACTTACCTTCAAGTTCACTGATTATTCTACCTGCTCAAGTTTCATCTTGATCCTGTGGTGAAGTTTTCATTTTAGTTACAGTACTTTGCATTTCAAGAATTCTATTTGGCCCTATTTTATAATTTCTATCTCTTTATTGATATTCTCTAGTTCTGAGGCATTGTTCTCCTGGTTTCCTTTAGCTCTTTGAGAATATTTAAGACAGTTGATTTAAGTCTTTGTCTAGTAAATCCGCAGTCTGGGCTTCCTTAGGGAAAGTTTCTGTTAATTTACCTTTTCCTGTGAAAGGGTCATACTTCTTGCTTTTCTGTGTGTCTCATACTTCTTTGTTAAAAATTGGAAAATTTGAATAAATATTATAATATGGGAGACTAAGTTCTTCTCCCTAGGGTTTGTTGTTGCTGCTCGTTATGTGTTATAGTTGTTTAGTGACTTTTCTAAACTACTTTTGTAAAGACTTTTGTAAAGACCTTTGTCATATGTGGCCACAGAAATCTTTGTTATGTTAGTTTAGTGGTCAGCTAGTGTTTTGACAGACTTTCTTAAATTCCTTAAGCCAAAAGAAAGAAAGAGAGAAAGAGAGAAAGAGAGAAAAGACACTCCTGTTCTTTGCAGGCTGGCTCTGGGTTACTTAGAGCACTGCTGCAACACTTAGCCAGGTCATTTACAACTCTGCCTTAGCTTTTACTTCCTGCTCACGTGAAGCCTAACCATCAGCCAGAGGTGAAAGCTTAGGGTGTTCTCAGGTCTCATCTGAGCATACATTTAGAAATACATGTGGCTGTTTGAATTCCTTAGTATGTGTGGGAGTTTTTTAAAGTTCTCATTTCCCCACATGTTTCCTTCCTTAGCCTTTTTCTTCCTAGGTGTTTGAGCCTGTCTACTGTTTTCCCCTTCTATTATCTGTTGACCTAGATGGTTGTGACAAGTAAATGCCTTTAAATACTTTCCATGTATGCTGCCCAGGAGGCTGTTCGATCCTGCAGAGAATTCTGTGTATGTGTTTGTTAGGGGTAGGACACGGGGGAGGGAGGGCAGGGGCAGGGTGAGCAAAACAAAGGCAAGCTCCTGAGCTGATCCCTCAGAGAGCTGTCAGATAGGTCGAGATTCGCAAGCACAATTCTTTGATGACAACAGCTTTTTTACTCCCTCTGGCACCAGCAAACCACACTGGGAAGATGAGCTGCTGTTGCCCTGGCTGCTTCTGAGCTGGGAAATGAGGGGTTTATAGGCAGGTAAGAAAATTCTACAATTCTCTTTTACCCAAATTTAGCAGTTTCTTTCTTCATTAAGCATCCTTTGATTTAAATTTTTGGTTATATTCTAGAGTTATGAAAAAATGAATTCTGTCAGTTTTTTGCCAGCTTAATTGTTGTTTTTGTGAAGGGACACGTTTTTGGAGCTGCCATTTTCAGTGACATTACTCCCAGACCATTTACATTTAATGTAAATACTGATATATTTGAGCCTAAATCTCCCGTCTAGCCATGTGGTTTTAAAATTAATATAATTTTCAATTGACAAATCATAATTAGATATATTTATGGAGTTCAATGCAATGTTTTTGTTTGTTTGTTTCTTTGAGACAGAGTCTGGCTCTGTTGCCCAGCCTAGAGTGCAGTGGCATCATCTCAGCTCACTACAACCTCTGCCTCCCGGGTTCAAGTGATTCTCCTGCCTCAGCCTCCCAAGTAGCTTGGATTACAGGCATGTACCACCACGCCCAGCTGATTTTTGTATTTTTAGTGGAGACTAGGTTTCACCATGTTGGCCAGGCTAGTCTTGAATTCCTGACCTCAAGTGATCCACCTACTTTGGCCTCCAAAAGTGCTGGGATTACAGGCGTGAGCCCCCGCACCGGGCCACAATATTTTGGTACATGTAAACAATGTGGAATGATTGAATAAAGCTAATTAATGTATCTGTTACCTCATTTACTTATTTTTTGTGGAGAGACCCTTTCAATTTACTCTCTCAGTTATCTCAAAATATACATTATTATTGAGTATAGTCACTCTGTCATGCAATAGATCTCAGAACTTATTCCTCCTGTGTATCTGAGACTTTGTACCCTTTGACTAACCATGCTCCATTCCCTCCCTCTCCACCCCTAGCCTCTGGTAACCACCATTCTATTCTCTACTTCTATGAGCTCAGCTTTTTTTAGTTTCCACAAATAAGTGAGATAATGCTGTTCTTGTTCGTCTTCTTTATCCCTTTTTTCTTGCCTCCCTTTGGATGGAGTTTCTTACAGTTGCATTTTTTTTCTATTAGTTTAATTTATAAAAAAATTTGTCACGAATTCTTTGATCTTCTTTTCAGATAAGATGATGCAGTGTTATTAGCCCTTCATTACTTGTATGTTATTGCTATGTATCTAAATTGTTTTAATTTTCTATCCTCACTAGACATCACCTCATCATTGTTATTAGTTAATAACTCTTAAAATGTACTCACCTGTGTACTTTACACTCTTCAATTCTTTTTTTCATCTCTGAGGTTTCCTCTGGGGTCATTTTCCTTCTTTCTTAAGCCTATCTTTAAGTAGTTCCTTTAGTGTGTGTCCTCTGGCAACAAATGTTCTGTTTTGTCTGAAAATATTTCTTTAGCTTCAGCCAAAAATTGGAAGTTGCAAGAAAAGTACAAAGAATTTTTATCTGAATCATTCAAGAGAGTATTTTTCTGACCTGCCACCTCCTCCTTCATAAATATTTTAGTGTGTTTTCTACAAATCAGGACAGCTCCTGTATAATGGCTATTTATGTTAGAAACCATGTATTCAAACTGGATCAAATTCCATTCCAGTACCATAGGATTCATGCCAGTTTCTCTCTGTAGTCTGTTCTTGAACTGCTATAAATAAATACCTGAGACTGGGTAATTTATAAAGAAAAGAGGTTTAATTGACTCACGGTTCTGCAAGCTATCCAGGAAGCATAGTAGCTTCTGCCTGGCTTCTGGGGAGGCCTGAGGCAACTTAAAATGATGGTTGAAGGTGAAGGGAAGCAGGCATATCTTACATGCCCAGAGTAGGAGAAAAAGAGACCAGGGAGGTGCCACGTGCTTCTAAACAGCCAGATCTCAGGAGGACTCTAAGGAAAACAGCACTAGGGGGATTGTGCTAAACCATTCAAGAGAACCTGCCCCCATGATCCAACCACCTACCACCAGGCCCCACCTCCAACACCGGGGATTACAATTCGACATGAGATTTGGGTGGGGACACAGATCCAAACCATCACTCCCTTTTGGTATTTGGAACTATCTTCTCTCTTTTCTACTCTTTTCAGTATATTTACTTACTTGACCAATCCCCTTGTGTGACCAATCTGCCCTCTCTGCCAGTATTCTCTTCCCATCTGCCATTCCGGCTCCCCCTCCATTCTAGTCTGCACTCCCTCCCCATCTGGAACCCTTCTCACCCCGCTTAAGATCTGACTTTCCACATGAGGCTGCCCACTCCTGCTCCTGTGGGTGCTCTGAGCCTGGACTCCACACTGGCTTCCCACTCTGGGCCCCTGCATCTCTCCTCCCACCCCCACCATGCAGACACCCCCCCCCAACCCTTGATCTGCCCACTGAACAGCTTTGAGTCCAAACTGCTCTTCTCAGGAAGAGAGAGTATACTGAGTTGAATAGAGTCACTCCCAAATTTATGTCCACCCAGAACTTGAGAATGTGGCCTTATTTGGAAAGAGAGACTTGGCAGATGTAATCAAGGTAACATGAGGCCACTCTACAGTAGAGTGGGTCCTAGATCCACTATGGTCAGTGCCATTATAAGAAGAGAAACATTGAGACACAGATATAGGGAGAACACTGTGTGAAGACAGAGGCAGAGGCTGGAGCAATGCATCTGCAGGCCCAGGAGTGCCCAGGGCAGTCGACAACCACAGGAGCTGGAACAGTCACATTTGGTGCTGCACTAAGTCCTTTGCATGTTATCTCATATGATTTCCAGAAAAACATGGTAAGCTAAATATTATCAAGATTCTAATGATAAAAACATTGATTATCACAGCACACAAAAAGTAATGGAGTAATTAGTAGAATTGGGATTAGAATCCAGATATGCTTGACCACAAAAGAAATACTATTTTTCTGTAATATGCTGATATCTATGAGTGTATATTGGGTACTGGCTTTAAAGTTGACAGAGCCTTTTATATACACCATTTAAAGTGATCTTCCTAATGATGTTGGTGTAGTCATAGTCTGTCAGGAATTGGTGGGTTCTTGGTCTCACTGACTTCAAGAATGAAGCCGCGGACCCTCAAGGTGAGTGTTATAGTTCCTGAAGATGGGGTGTCTGGAGTTTGTTCCTTCAGACATTCAGATGTGTCTGGAGCTTCTTCCTTCTGGTGGGTTCGTGGTCTCACTATCAGGAATGAAGCTGCAGACTTTTGTGGTGTTACAACTTTTAAAGGCAGCACTCGTCTGGAGTTGTCCGTTCTTCCCGGTGGATTCGTGGTCTCACTGGCTTCAGGAATGAAGCTGCAGACCTTCACGGGGTGTGTTACAGCTCATAAAGTTAGAATAGACCCAAAGAGTGAGCAGCAGCAAGATTTACTACAAAGAGCAAAAAAACTAAGCTTCCACAGCCTGGAAGCCAACCCCAGCTGGTTGCCACTGCTGGCTCCCGCAGCCTGCTTTTATTCCCTTATCTGGCCCCACCTACATCCTGCTGATTGGGCCATTTTGCAGAGAGCTGATTGGCCTGATTTGACAGAGTGCTGATTGGTACGTTTACAATCCTTCAGCTAGACACAGAGTCACAGAGAGCTAGTTAGCTAGATACAGAGTTAGCTAGATATAGAGTACCAATTGGTGTATTTACAAACTTTGAGCTATACACAGAGTACTGATTGGTGTATTTACAAACCTTGAGTTAGACACAGAGTGCTGATTGGTGCATTTACAATCCTTGAGCTAGACACAGAGTCAGACTGCTAGTCCTGCAAGTCTCCACTAGGTTAGCTGGATACAGAGTACCAATTGGTGTATTTACAAACCTTGAGCTAGACACAGAGTGCTGATTGGTGTATTCACAAACCTTGAGCTAGACACAGAGTGCTGATTGGTGCATTTACAATCCTTGAGCTAGACACAGAGTGCTGATTGGTGCATTTACAATCCTTGAGGTAGACACAGAGTGCTGATTGGTGCATTTACAAACCCTGAGCTAGACACAGAGTGCTGATTGGTGTATTCACAAACCTTGAGCTAGACACAGAGTGCTGATTGGTGCATTTACAATCCTTGAGCTAGACACAGAGTGCTGATTGGTGCATTTACAATCCTTGAGGTAGACACAGAGTGCTGATTGGTGCATTTACAAACCCTGAGCTAGACACAGAGTGCTGATTGCTGTATATACCATCCTCCGGGTAGATATAAAAGTTCTTCAATTCCCCACCCAGTTCAGGAGCCCTTTCACACAGTGAGTCCTGCACGAGGGCTGCAGGCAGAGCTGCCCGCCAGTACCGAGCCACGCCTGCACTCTTCAGCCCTTGGGCTGTGGATAGGACCAGGCGCCACAGAGCAGGGGGCGGCACCCGTGGGAGAAGCTCAGGCCGCAGGAGTCCACCGCAGGGGGAGGAGTTCAGACAAGGCGGGCTTTAGGTCCCGAGCCCTGCCACGCCAGGAGGCGGCCAAACCTGGTGAGAATTTGAGTGCATCGCTGGCAGACTGGCACTGCTGGGGGACCCAGCACAACCTCCGCAGCTGCTGGCCCGGGTGCTAAGCCCCTCACCGCCCTGGGCCGGTGGTGCCGACCAGCCGCTCAGTGTGCGGGGCCCACCGAGCCCGAGCCCGAGCCGGAGCCCGAGCCCGAGCCGGAGCCCGAGCCCGAGCCCGAGCCGGAGCCCGAGCCCGAGCCGGAGCCCGAGCCCGAGCCCGAGCCGGAGCCCGAGCCCGAGCCCGAGCCCGAGCCCGCGCCCGCGCCCGCGCCCGCCAGAACTCACACTGGCTCGCGAGCGCGCAGTGCGCAGCCGCGGTTCCCGCGTGCTCCTCTCCCTCCACACCTCCCGACAAGCAGAGGGAGGGGGCTCCGGCCTCAGCCAGCCCAGAGAGGGGCTCCCACGGTGCCTCGGCAGGCTGAAGGGCCCCTCAAGCACCGCCAGAGTGGACGTTGAGGCCGAGGAGGCCCTGAGAGTGAGGGCTGCTAGCACTTTGTCAGGTATCAATAGCATTATTATTATTGTTTTACTGATGAAAAAAACTGATGCTGGAGAAAAACAAGTATCTAATCTCAAAACTAAAATCATGTATTTCAGAGACAAGACTGTCAACCACCCATCTCAGCGTCTGGTCATCCAGTGGTCTTTCCACCACGTCAGGTATGAAGAAGCTTCTGTCTCTCTGAATATTATCTGCGAATGCTACTCTCGTGTTGATTTACTGAGTATGAGGACCTTAAATTTGCCTTGAGAATATGCACATATGTTACCTGAATTGTGTAATGTTCCCAAAGACAACGGATTTTCCTCTCTTAGGTCACATGGAGCCAAACTACCCCACAGTGCCTTGTTTGGCACGTTCCAGAGCTTCTGGAAGCCTGACATTTGCGAATCACAGATGACCTAAAACTTTGTGCAAGGCGTGGTGGCTCACACCTGTAATCTCAGCGCTTCGGGAGGCCGAGGTGGGCAGATCACTTGTGGTCCGGAGTTCGAGACCAGCCTGACCAACGTGGTGAAACCCCATCTTTAAACATACAAAATTAGCCAGGCGTGGTGGCGCATGCTTGTAATCCCAGTTACTCAAGAGGCTGAGGCAGGAGAATCGCTTGAACCCAGGAGAGGGAGGTTGCAGTGAGCCGAGATCAGGCCATTGCACTCCAGCCTGGGCAACAAGAGAGAAATTCCATCTCAAAAGAAAAAGAAAAAAAAAAAATCCTCTATGTCTCTCCACTTGCACACATTGCTTGTTGTATATTTGGACCCTGCTGTCAGAAGGAGCAATTGACTGCTGGCTTTATCAGCATGCTTTTGTCCTATTTGTAAATTATTAGATCCACCAAGGTGCATACAAAACAAGCAACATTGTACTTTTAAATCTATAAGCTGTGCATAAGAGGCAAATAAGAAAAAAATGCATATAGGATCATTCAGACATTTTTAGAGGCACAAAGAACATTTTTCTAAAAACCCTTTATTTTGAGTTATGGGTTACATATGCAGGTTTGTTACACAGGTAAACGTGTGCCATGGGAGTCTGTCGTACAGATGATTTAATCACCCAAGTATTAAGCCTAGTGCCCCTTAGTTATTTTTCCCGTCCCTCTCCCTCCTCCCGGCCTCCACCCTCCAATAGGCGCCAGTGTGTGTCGTTCCCCTCTATGTGTCCATGTGTTCTCAAAAGCAACATATTTTATGTCAGTAACTGAAAATCTATTTTAAGTAATAATCATGGTTCTTAGCAATACAGTTGTTTTTAGAAATTTAAAAAAAGAAGCTAGAAGGGGCAAGAAAGGATCCTACCCTACAGACTTTAGAGAGAGCCCAGCCCTTCTGACACTTTGAGTTTAGACTTCCAGCTTCCAGAGCTGTGCAAGAATATACTTCTGTTCTTTATGGTCCTTTTTAGGATAGCCCTAGGGAATGAAAACAGAAAAGAAGAGAAAAATAAAAGTCATCTTTATTTTCAAAAGATAGTTTCTCTGGCTTAGCAGGTATTTCTTTTAGCATTGTAAAGATAGCATCTCATTCTCTTTGTTTCTGTTATGACATTAGCTGCCAGCCTCACTGGTCCTCCTTTAAAGCTACTGTGAGCTTCCCTGCCCTTGGCTACTTTTAAGATAGCCTCTTTTTTTTTTTTTTTTTCAGTATTCAAGAGTTTTATAATGTTATGGATGGATGTGGTTCCCTTCCCTTCCCTTCCCTTCCCTTCCCTTCCCTTCCCTGCCCTGCCCTGCCCTGCCCTGCCCTGCCCTGCCCTGCCCTTCCCGTCTTGCTGTCACCCAGGCTGGAGTGCAGGGGTGTGATCTTGGCTCACTGCAACCTCCACCTCCTGAGTTCAAGAGATTCTCCCGGCTTAGCTTCCCAAGCAGCTGGAATTACAGGTGAGCACCACCAAGCCAGGCTAATTTTTGTATTTTTACTAGAGACAGGGTTTCACCATGTTGGCCAGGTTGGTCTGAAGCTCCTGTCCTCAAGTGATATGCCTGCCTCAGCCTCTCAGAGTGCTGAGATTGCAGGCATGAACCACCATGCCAGGCCCAGATGAGATTTTCTATGTATTTTATTCTATATGAATGATGGGGTGGATATTTCCTTAAGTTTAGAGAGATTTCTGCAATTGCCTCTTTAAAAATGTTTCTTCTTTTCTTTCTCACTTTTCCTTCTGGGACTCTAACTACCTATATGTTAGACCTTACCAGTGGACACTCTCTTCTTTTAACCCTCCAGTTCCATGCTTGTGTTTTTGTCTGTCCTTCATTCTAGATATTTTCTTCTGATCCAGCTTCTGGTTCACTAATTCTTTCTTCAGCTGTGTTAAGTCTGCTCTTAAACCCATCATGTGAGCTCTTAATTGTACACTTCTGTTCTAAAATTCTAAACTAAAAAAGATCTGTTATGTGTGTTTTATAGTTTTCAATTTATGATGAAATTTTCAGATTGCGTTTAAACTCTTCAAACCTAGTAGCACTGTTATTTTATTAGTTTTAAAATATTACTTATTTTTATTCTTTTCAGGAGACAGGGCTTCACTCTGTCACCCAGGCTGGAGTGCAGTGATTCAATCACAGCTCCCTGTAGCCCCAAACTTCTGGCTCAAGCGATCATCCCACCTTACCCTCTCAGATAGTGGGGGCTACAGATGTGTATCACTATGCCCAGGTAATTATTAAACATTTTTTTTAGAGATAGGGTCTTGCCATGTTGCCCAGGCTGGTCCCAAACCTCCTGCCTCCTGAAGTACTGGGATTACAAGTGTGAGCCACCTTGCCTGGCCTCTTACAGGATGAGGGTGGGTGGGGGAGGTGAAGAATAAAAAACTACATATTGGATATAGTGTACACTAGTTGGATGATGGATTCCCTAAAATCTCAGAATTCACCACTATATAATTCATCCATGTAACCAAAAACTACTTGTATCCCCAAAGCTACCGAAGTAAAAAATATTAGGAAAGTCTTCATTTGATGATTCCCATAGCTGAGGTCTGGAGTCCCTGTTGATCTTCCGTTTTTGTTGTTCTTCCTCATGTTGCTTCATCTCCTTGTATGTGTGGTTCTTTGCGATTGTGTGCTGGATATTGTATTCAGAAGGATTGGGTTGAGCAATTGAGCCTAAAGTGATGTTATAATTTTCCAGAGATGATTTTCATATGCTTCTGGCTGGTTCCTGGTGGAATTCAAAATCTGAGGTCAACTTAACCCAGTGGCAGAGGTTGAGCTTTTCTAAGGACCTGGATGATGTGCATCTGGTTGCAGTTCATGTGAGGGATGATTTCCTTCATCTTTGTTCCCATGAGGAAAGTCTATGGGTTTCTAATCCGAAGTACATGGAGTTCCCAAGTGCCTTTCTCCTGGTGAGTCCTGGCTTCTGAGTTTTTTCTCCCTAGCTCTAAGATTGTCAGGATTTCTGCTGAGCTTCTCGCTGACTATCCCAGAATCAGCAAATGCTTTTGGGGAGTGGCTTAGGGGGAAGTGGCCGCAAATGACAGCTACTTTGGTGGCTATTATTCACCACTTTGGTATCTCTCCATTACCTTCAGACAGATTTTTAAAGTATTTCTTTCAGATTTGCTAACTGGTCTGAGTTCTCTGTATGCCCTTAATAGAAGCAGACATCTGCCATCTTTATAAGAACCACATTTTCTGTTTGTTGCTGTTCTATAGAAATAAAACGAATTTCTGTACATTGGCATTATAGCCAGTGATCTATTATATTTAATAATATGTTTTTTATTATTTATAGTACTATTTTAAGTAATAACATTTAAATTATTGAATATTTTGGATTTTTGTTATTTTGAATTACTTTTGAATACTTTTGTATATTCTTCTGGATTTTTTCTGCTCTTCCACTGGGACTCCTGCATAGATACTGTGGGCCCTGTGACTCCCCTCCTCAGCCCAGTGCCACTCACTTTCCTGTGGCTCCCAGGAAAACACACAACCCCTCCCCAAGTCCCTCCGAGGACCTATCACCATAGAGTGAAGTCCAAGGCTGGAATTGGGCCGGTCTGGCCCCGTGCAGTCTGGCCTCCGGCATGTGCTTCCAGCCCACTCCTTCCCAAGCCCACTGGCCTTCCCGCTGCTCTTGAACTTGGCAAGCACTTTTCTGGCCTGGACCCTTCCCCTCCTGCTCCTTCTGCCTGGGATGCACCTCCCAGTGGTCCATGTCCCCAAGGACACATTCTGGATGCCTGGCATCGATGGCCACACCCTCATGTGGCAGTGTTGTCCTTTATGGAGCATTTATTTGTTTTTAATTGCTTTTTTTCCTCTTCTGTTTTCTTTGTGATTTGTTTTTAATTGTATTATCCATTCCCCGCCAGGATCTTAGTGCTGCAATGCAGGCACACTGCATGTGTCCACCTTAGCTCTTGCCTGGCACACAGTAGGTATTCAATGAACATCACATTGTAAGTTGCTTTCCATTGACGATTTGTGACTTTTAATAATCTCCATGTGTTCTATTGGCTGTTTGTGCCTGCAGCTTGCTAAAGTGAACTCTTCCCCATGTTCCACTGAAAACTTCTTCAAGGTCGAGTTTGTGTCATTCATTTTTTTTTTTTTTTTTTACATTGATTTACTTGGACTCCATGATAGTTAATTTTAGGTGTTAACTTGGGCAGGCCATAGTACCCAGATATTTGGCCACGCAGCAGTCTAGATAGTGCAGGTAATTTTTAGATGTTATTACCATTTCAACCAGTGGACTTGGCGTAAGGCAGATCATCATCCATCATGTGGGTGGGTTTTATCCAGGCAGATGGAGGCCTTAAGAGAAAACAGACAGCAGTCCCCAAGGAGGAGGGAGTTCTGCCAGCAGGCTGAACTTTGGACGGGAGCAGCAGCCTCAGCTCTTCTCTGGGTCTCCAGCCTGCTGGTTTGCCCTGCAGATTTTGGACATTCGTCTCCACAATTGTGTGAGCCAATTCCTTAAAATCTCTCTCTCGCATCTCTCCCTCTATCCATACCTGTGGCCATAGCCTGTGTCCGTGTTGATTCCTATTTCTGTCGATATCCACATCCACATCCTGTGGGTTCTGTCTCTCTGGAACTCATGTGAATACAGACTCTCTCTGATGTTAGATACTTTGGTCACTTTCTTTCCTGTGTTGTTTGCTTTGTTTACGGAGGCTTTGTCCTTAGAGTCACTTTATTTTTTTCCCTGTGGACAAATTCATCAGTCTTACTTTTCACTGTTCCTGGCCTTAGCCTCATTCTGAGAAAACACTTATTCACCGTAAGAGAATATAGATATTTTGCCATATTTTTTTCTGGTCTGATTATTGATCTGTATCAGTGCTGGTCCTTAATTGCTTTTTGTCCTTACAATGAGAGCAGAAATCCTTTCTCTTTTCTCTTTCATTTCCCCCATTCTGTTTTGAGGTCTTTTCCAAACCATGTTTGGCAAGTACAGATCTGGCTGTGGCCACAGCCACAGACATCAGGGCCTCGGCTGGGGAGGAGAGGTGCAGGCTTCTGGAAGGCTCTTTGGGGCTGGAGACTATGGCCTGATTTCTGCCCAGGTCTTGGGGGGCCTCTGTCCACAAGTCTAGCGGGGCAGAAAGGGCTCAGACCCTTCCCTCAGAATACCAAGGGAGAGGAGATCGGCTGGGCCCAGGCAGGTAGCTGGTGCTGAGCGCCCCAAGACCAGGCCAGGCTTGTCAAGCATTGATTTAGGTGTGCGAGGCACACATGTCCTGTTTGTTACAAGCTGGAAACAGATGTTTCTGCCCCGAGTGCCCCCTCAGAGGGTGGCGTCCAGGCCCAGGAGGCTGCGGCGACACGGGTGAGCTGCAGAGCATGCAGGGGCGAGGGCCCTGGCCCATGTCACGAGGCTGAGTTATGACTGTGGCTTCAGTGATGGGAACGCTGTAAACACATTCCTGTGCGAGGCCCTGGGCCACCTGGGGCCGTCACATGCCCCCAGCAGACAGATTTCTGTAGTTGGTCAGGACTCAACGGACATTTATGTAACATGAAAAGGGGAAGTGGCGCTGGAGGGCAGCCCCCTGAATCACTCTGTCGGAGCAAGTCTGTTGGATGAAGGTGCATGAAAACAACACAGTGCGGCTGAGGGCCAGGGCTGTAGACATTCGGGCAAGTGCACAGGCTGTGCTGGACCAGCCCCGGCACTAGAAACAGGCGCAGGGTGGGGAGTTTGCTGGGGACAAAGTGCATCGCATCGTGCACTTTAGGGCATTTCCTAGGTATGATTGCTAGAGAGAAGCAAAGCTCAAATACAGACCATCTGCCCCACACCGTCAGATTGGGTTCTCACCGTCCTCAGGGGAATCACAGGTGACTGGCTTTGGAGCCCGAGATGTCTTCCCGCCTCCCAGGGGCCTGTGGATGGGGCTCCCTGCAGATTCAAGGCCCAGGGGAAAAGCCAAGCTGTCCCCTCCTTGGGGACAGCTGGGTGGCAACTGTGATCACACCTGGGGGGCTTCGTGGCAGATGCCTGAGCTGCTCCCTCCGTTGGCCAGCAGGCTCTGAGAGCCCTCCCCCGGCCTGACTGTTCATCCATCCTTTCACACGGAGGCCAGCTGTGGCTGTCTGTGCTCTCAGAGGGGAGGCGATGGCAAGGCCCCTGCCATGCAGATGGGTGGTGGGAGGGAGCCTGTTACACTCTGAGGCCAGGAGCAGGCCTGCTGGCACTGGGGATCCAGGCTGGCTGAGGGCAGTGGGTCAGGCCTGAGAGTTCTGACTTTGTTCTTGGTGCAGTGGGAACGTCTCTGTGGGTTTGAATGGGCTGCCCTGACAGATTCATATTTTAAAAAGACCACATGGTCCGTGGGGTGGGGTTGGGGCCGGAGGATCAGCAGGAGCCTCTGGCTTTGGAGTCATAGCACTTTCTCCTTCGTCTCACGTCTCCCTCTGCCTCCCTCATATGACACCTGTGATCACATTCGGAGCCACCCACATAACCCAGGCTCCTCTCCTCATCTCAAGATCGTTCACTTAATCTCATCTGCAAAGTCCCGTTTGCCACGTAAGTTCTCAGAGTCACGGTTCTGGGAATCTGGATGAGGACACTTTTGGGGCCTGACTTAGCTGACTACCCCACTTCAGTTTCGGATGTCTTGAGTAGGAGGCACACAGCTGACTGCCAGTGCCAACACATGCAATAAAAGTCCACACTTAGGGACAGATATGAGTTGAAATGATGAACAGATGCTGTTCGAAACCACAATATTGATAAGCTCGCCAACAGCATGAGCAGGGGTTGGTATACAAAACATTTAACTAAAGAACCAACAATGCTTCAAATAAAATTCATGAAAATATTCCCCTCATCAACTCTTCAATATCATGAAGTTAGTTTTTCTGCTTGAGCTTGATTAGAGATTTTTGAATTTCTCAGTGTGTTTAATAGAGTTCTGAAAATTTTTTATTGAGTCCATTGATCTTTTATCAGGAAACTGTATTGAAGAGTTCTTGTTTGAGTCTTTTCCATGAAAAGCCATTTTGGACAATAGCTGATGGCAAATGCTCTTGGAGAAAAATCTAAACAATAACTGGGTCACAAAAACAAAATAGTCATGGTGAAACAGCTGATGAAAATTCATTATAATCAGCAATTGATAAGGAAATTTACTTTTTAAAAATTACTATAGCGTGTTAAGGTAACAAACAGAATCATGACTGTGACTGATAGCATCACATCAGAACCATCAGGGTTTTATAAATTTCACATAATCTTTAGAGTACTCACATCAATAACATCTCCATACAAATATAGCTTTAAAGAAGATGTACCATAACCAAAATTATGGCTGATAACATTATAGACTTATATGAATTTATATAATTTTTGAAACATCATGTCAATAGCATACCCATAAATGTAACTGAAAGAAGATCTAATATCACTTATGATTTGACAATGTTTCCCATATAATTTACCAAATAAGCCTAGTTCATTTATTTTCTCTATGGGATGAGAGAGAAATTATTTGAGGCTTTCCAGGGGTCTACCTGTAAAATCCCTAAGTCAATTCTAGATAAAAAAGACTTACTTTAGAATTTTGATCCTGAGGAAGCCTGCCAAAGATGTCAACAGGATCAACATGGTTGATGAAAGCAGAATCACAGGTCATTATTAAATATGGCCATGTGTTGAACCAGTGATCATCAAAAGACTTTAAAAGTAATACAGAAAGTTACATGGATTAAAAGGACCTAACTTCTTTAAAGCTCAAGTTTCCTAAGTAACCAAAAACCTCATAAAGACAACGCAAAAAATTATACTAGTAAAATACAAAATCTTTGTTTTTTTTAGGCCACTTACCCAAAAGTTAGAGAAATGCCTCCTGCAGTGTGATTGTGTCCCCTCATGGGAAGCCCATGTGGATCAACTGGCAGTCAAACCTGATGAAAAAGACACTGAGTTTAATTAGGCCGAGAAAGAGTATGTCCAAGGCTATGAGTGTGAACCATTAGTAGAGAAATGTAAACAAGATAACTAGTACCTGAGCAGGGGAACACATAGGAAAAGCAAGAGCATGAGAAGTTTCCTGGTTACATGGGACAATTCAATTATACGGGAATTATACTGGAGAGAAATTTGTTTTCTAGACTTTCAGGATAAACATTCCGGCATCAAGCCATGACAGCCGAGTTTTAATGGGAGAAAAAATGTGATAGGAGTTGATAAAAAAAGTTGAAAAAGAGAGTTATCACCCCAGGCCATCTCATGGGGAGGAAGAGCTGAAGGCGCTGATGGATAAATCTGTATTTATAGATATGATCTATAAATCCTTATTTATAGACATGATCTATAAATCATGTGCTGTGAGACACAACAGAAGTTGAACTTCTGAAATCTAAATCTGAGAAGCTTTAGGGGAAGAAGTCTATGTCAAGAAATGAAATTCCCATTTTACATGAAGAGGACATCATTTCCAACCTGAAACTAGGGAAAGTAAATGGATCCCAGGAAGCAATAGAAATGGTCTGTTAAACAGATTTTAGGATTCAGAATAAAAACTTCTTGTAGTTTTAAGAACAGATCAATACTTCAAGATAACCTTGTTGTTCTAACACAGGAAACCAAATCTTTAGTTTTATATTAGTGTATTTTTAATAGCAAAGCTCAGTCTTTAGACTTATAAATAATTCCCTTCTAATCATAGCCATCTTGATCACACGCAAAATTCCTTTCATAAATTCATTATTTGCAAACCTTATTATGACTTACTCAGATATTTTATGACATGTTGAGACATTCTGCTTTGTTTGATACCTCCTTTTTTCAAGTAAGCAGTCATTTTACTTTATGACAAAAATTTATCACACAAGATTCTTTCTTTTTTAAAAATTATTCTCTTTTCTTTTTAACCTTCCTTACCAAAAATACATCCTCATACCGATAACTTCCTTCACATACCTCCCTTCTACTTACTGTTTTTAAAATTTTTTTGTCTTCTTAATTCTTTTAATTTTTATTTTTCTATAGGTCACTGGAATACAGGTGGTATTTGGTTACATGAATAAGTTCTTTAGTGGTGATTTGTGAGATTTTGGTGCACCCGTCACCTTAGCAGTATACACTGCACCATATTTGTAGTCTTTTATCCCTCATTCCTCTCTCACCCTTACCCCCAAGTTCCCAAAGTCTGTTGTATCATTCTTATGCCTTTGCATCATAGCTTAGCTCCCACATGTCAGTAAGAACATAAGATGTTTGGTTTTCCATTCCTGAGTTACGTCACTTAGAATAATAGTCTCCAATCTCATCCAGGTCGCTGTTGATGCCATTAATTCATTCCTTTTTGTGGCCGTGTAGTATTCCACCATATATACATACTACAGTTTCTTTATCCACTTGTTGATTGATGGGCATTTGGGTTGGTTCCACAAGTTTGCAGCTGCAAATTGTGGTGCTATAAACATGAGTGTGCAAGAATCTTTTTCGTATAATGACTTCTTTTCCTCTGGGTAGATACCCAGTAGTGGGATTGCAGGATCAAATAGCAGTTCTACTTTTAGTTCTTTATGGGATCTCCGAACTGTTTTCCATAGCGGCTGTACTAGTTTACATTCCCACCAGCAGTGTAGAAGTGTTTCCTGATCACTGCATCCACACTAACATCTACTGTTTTTTGATTTTTTGATTATGGCCATTCTTACAGGGCTAAGGTGGTATCGCACTGTGGTTTTGATTTGCATTTCCCTAATCATTAGTGATGTTTCATATATTTGTTGGCCTTTTGATATCTTCTTTTGAGAACTGTCTATTCATGTCCTTAGCTCACTTTTTGATGGGATTTTTTTTCCTTTTTTTTAAAATTATACTTTAAGTTCTAGGGTGCATGTGCACAACGTGCAGGTTTGTTACATATGTATACATGTGCCATGTTGGTGTGCTGCACCCATTAACTCGTCATTTACATTAGGTATATCTCCTTATGCTATCCCTCCCTCCTCCCCCAACCCCACAATAGGCCCCAGTGTGTGATGTTCCCCTTCCTGTGTCCAAGTGATCTCCTTGTTCAATTCCCACCTATGAGTGAGAACATGCGGTGTTTGGTTTTCTGTTCTTGTGATAGTTTGCTGAGAATGATGGTTTCCAGCTGCATCCATGTCCCTACAAAGGACACGAACTCATCCTTTTTTATGACTACATAGTATTCCATTGTGTATATGTGCCACAATTTTTAAATCCAGTCTGTCACTGATGGACATTTGGGTTGATTCCAAGTCTTTGCTATTGTGAATAGTGCCATAATAAACATATGTGTGCATGTGTCTTTATAGCAGCATGACTTATAATCCTTTGGGTATATCCCCACTAATGGGATGGCTGGGTCAAATGGTATTTCTAGTTCTAGGTCTTTGAGGAATCGCCACACTGTTTTCCGCAATGGTTGAACTAGTTTACATCCCACCAACAGTGTAAAAGTGTTCCTATTTCTCCACATCCTCTCCAGCACCTGTTGTTTTCCTGGTTTTTTAATGATTGCCATTCTAACTGGTGTGAGATGGTATCTCATTGTGGTTTTGATTTGCATTTCTCTGATGGCAAGTGATGATGAGCATTTTTTCATGTGTCTGTTGGCTGTATGAATGTCTTCTTTTGAGAAGTGTCTGTTCATATCCTTTGCTCGCTTTTTGATGGGGTTGTTTTTTTCTTGTAAATTTGTTTGAGTTCTTTATAGGTTCTGGATATTATCCCTTTGTCAGATGAGTAGATTGCAAAAGTGTTCTCCCATTCGGTAGGTTGCCTGTTCACTCTGATGGTAGTTTCTTTCGCTGTGCAGAAGCTCTTCAGTTTAATTAGATCCCATTTGTCAATTTTGGCTTTTGTTGCTATTGCTTTTGCTGTTTTAGACATGAAGTCGTTGCCCATGCCTATGTCCTGAATGGTATTACCTCGGTTTTCTTCTAGGGTTTTTATGGTTTTAGGTCTAATATTTAAGTCTCTAATCCATCTTGAATTAATTTTCGTATAAGGAGTAAACCAAGGATCCAGTTTCAGCTTTCTACTTATGGCTAGCCAATTTTCCCAGCACCAGTTGTTAAATAGGGAATCCTTTCCCCATTTCTTGCTTTTGTCAGGTTTGTCAAAGATCAGACGGCTGCAGATGTGTGCTATTATTTCTGGGGCTCTGTTCTGTTCCATTGGTCTGTATCTCTGTTTTGGTACCAGTACCATGCTGTTTTGGTTACTGTAGCCTTGTAGTATAGTTTGAAGTCAGGTAGCGTGATGCCTCCCGCTTTGTTCTTTTGACTTAGGATTGTCTTGGCAATGCAGGCTTTTTTTTAGTTCCATATGAACTTTAAATCAGTTTTTTCCAATTTTGTGAAGAAAGTCTTTGGTAGCTTAATGAGGATGGCATTGAATCTATAAATTACCTTGGGCAGTATGGCCATTTTCACAATATTGATTCTTCCTATCCATGAGCATGATATGTTCTTCCATTTGTTTGTGTCCTCTTTTATTTCACTGATCAGTGGTTTGTAGTTCCCTTTGAAGACGTCCTTCACATCCCTTGTAAGTTGGATTCCTAGGTATTTTATTCTCTTTGAAGCAGTTGTGAATGGGAGTTCATTCATGATTTGGCTCTCTGTCTGTTATTGGTGTATAAGAATGCTTGTGATTTTTGCACATTGATTTTTTATCCTGAGACTCTCCTGAAGTTGCTTATCAGCTTAAGGAGATTTGGGGCTGAGATGATTGGATTTTCTAAATATACAATCATGTCATCTGCAAACAGGAACAATTTGACGACTTCTTTTCCTAATTGAATACCATTTATTTCTTTCTCTTGCCTGATTCTTTCTCTTGCCTGATTCTCTTTATCTTTCTCTTGCCCTAGCCAGAACTTCCAACACAATGTTGCATAGGAGTGGTGAGAGGGGGCATCCCTGTCTTGTGCCAGTTTTCAAAGGGAATGCTTCCAGTTTTTGCCCATTCAGTATGATATTGACTGCGGGTTTGTCATAAATAGCTCTTATGATTATGAGATACGTTCCATCAATACCGAATTTATTGAGAGTTTTTAGCATGAAGGGCTGTTGAATTTTGTCAAAGGCCTTTTCTGCATCTATTGAGATAATCATGTGGTTTTTGTCTTTGATTCTGTTTATATGCTGGTTTACGTTTATTGATTTGTGTATGTTGAACCAGTCTTGCATCCCAGGGATGAAGCCCACTTGATCATGGTGGATAAGCTTTTTGATGTGCTGCTGGGTGCGGTTTGCCAGTATTTTATTGAGGATTTTTGCATCGATGTTCATCAGGGATATTGGTCTAAAATTCTCTTTTTTTTGTTGTATCTCTGTCAGGCTTTGGTATCAGGATGATGTTGGCCTCGTAAAATGAGTTAGGGAGGATTCCCTCTTTTTCTATTCATTGGAATAGTTTCAGAAGGAATGGTACCAACTCCTCCCTGTACCTCTGGTAGAATTCGGCTGTGAATCCGTCTGGTCCTGGACTTTTTTGGTTTGTAGGCTATTAATTATTGCCACAATTTCAGAGCCTGCTATTGGTCTATTCAGGGATTTAACTTCTTCCTGGTTTAGTCTTGGGAGATCGTAAGTGTCCAGGAAATTATCCATTTCTTCTAGATTTTCTAGTTTATTTGCATAGAGGTGTTTATAGTATTCTCTGATGGTAGTTTGTATTTCTATGGGGTCAGTGGTGATATCCCCTTTATCATTTTTTATTGTGTCTATTTGATTCTTCTCTCTTTTCTTCTTTATTAGTGTTGCTAGCAGTCTATCAATTTTGTTGATCTTTTCAAAAAACCAGCTCCTGGATTCATTGATTTCTTGGAGGATTTTTTGTGTCTCTATCTCCTTCAGTTCTGCTCTGATCTTAGTTATTTCTTGCCTTCTGGTAGCTTTTGAATGTATTTGCTCTTGCTTCTCTAGTTCTTTTAATTGTGATGTTAGGGTGTCAATTTTAAATGTTTCCTGCTTTCTCTTGTGGGCATTTAGTGCTATAAATTTCCCTCTACACACTGCTTTAAATGTGTCCCAGAGATTCTGGTATGTTGTATCTTTGTTCTCATTGGTTTCAAAGAATATCTTTATTTCTGCCTTCATTTCGTTATGTACCCAGTAGTCATTCAGGAGCAGGTTGTTCAGTTTCCATGTAGTTGAGCGGTTTTGATTGAGTTTCTTAGTCCTGAGTTCTAGTTTGATTGCACCCCATACTGATGGGGTTTTGGTGTGGGTGTCCTTTCTGTTTGTTAGTTTTCCTTCTAACAGTCAGGACCCTCAGCTGTAGGTCTGTTGGAGTTTGCTTGAGCTCCACTCCAGACCCTGTTTGCCTGGGTATCAGTAGCGGAGGCTGCAGAAGGTTGAATATTGCTGAACAGCGAGTGTTGATGTCTGATTCTTGCTCTGGAAGAATCTAGTGGGGGATGTCTCCCTGTTAGGCTACTCAGGGGTCAGGGACCCACTTGAGCAGGCAGTCTGTCTGTTCTCAGATCTCAACCTCCATGCTGGGAGATTCACTGCTCTCTTCGAAGCTGTCAGACAGGGGCATTTACCTCTGCAGAGGTTTCTGCTGCTTTTTCTTTAGCTACACCTTGTCCCCAGAGGAGGAGTCTACAGAGGCAGGCTGGCCTCCTTGAGCTGCGGTGGGTTCCTCCCAATTCGAGCTTGTGGGCAGCTTTGTTTACCTACTTAAGCCTCAGCAATGGCGGGCACCCCTTCCCCAGCCTCGCTGCCCCCTTGCAGTTAGATCTCAGACTGCTGTGCTAGCAATGAGGGAGGCTCTGTGGGCGTGGGACTCTCTAGGCCAGGTGTGGGATATAATGTCCTGGTGTGCCATTTGCTAAGACACTTGGTAAAGCACAGTATTAGCGTGAGAGTTACCCGATTTTCCAGGTGTGGTGTGTCTCAATTTTCTTTGGCTAGGAAAAGGAATTTCCTTCCCCCTTGAGCTTCCCAGGTGAGGTGATGCCTCGCCCTGCTTCAGCTCTCACTGGTCAGGCTGCACGCACAGTCCAGCACCAACTGCCCGACATGCCACAGTAAGATTAACCTGGTACCTCAGTTGAAAATGCAGAAATCACCCGTCTTCTGTGTCGCTCACGCTGGGAGCTGGAGGCTGGAGCTGTTCCTATTCGGCCATCTTTGGTGCGCCCCTATTCTACTTTTTTTTTGCAGCTATTGTAAAAGGGGTTGAGTTCTTGATTTGATTCTCTGCTTAATTGCTGTTGGTGTATAGAATAGCTACTGATTTGTGTATGTTAATTTTCTATCTGGAAACTTTGCTGAATTTTTTTTCCGTCCTAGGAGCTTTCTGGAGGAGTCTTTAGGGTTTTCCAGGTAAACAATCATATCATCAGTAGTGACAGTTTGACTTCCTCTTTATTAATTTGGATGCCCTTTATTTCTTTCCCTTGTCTGATTACTCTGTCTAGGACTTCTAATACTATGTCCAATACTATGTTGAAGAGGAGTGGTGACAGTGGGCATCCTTGTCTTTTTCCAGTTCTCAGAGGGAATGCTTTCAACTTTTCCCCATTCAGAATTATGTTGGCTGTGGGTTTGTCATGGATAGCTTTTTTTTACATTGAGTATGTCCTTTGGTATGTCAATTTTGGTGAGAGTTTTAATCATAAAGCTATGCTGGATTTTGTCAAATGCTGTTTCTGCATCTATTGAGATGATCATGTGATTTTTGTTTTTAATTCTATTTATGTGGTGTATCACATTTACTGACTTGCATATGTTAAACCATCCCTGCATCCCTGGTATGAAACCCACTTGATCATGGTGGATTATCTTTTTGATATGTTTTTGGACTTGGTTAGCTAGCATTTTGTTAAGGATTTTAGCATCTGTGTTCATCAAGGATATTGGTCTGTAGTTTTGTTTTTGGTTATGTCCTTTCCTGGTTTTGGTAATAGGGTGATGCTGGCTTCATAGAATGAATTAGGGAGGCTTCCCACTTTCTCTATCTTGTGGAATAGTACCAATAGGATTGGTAATAATTCTTCTTTGAATGTCTGGTAGAATTCTACTGTGAATCTGGTCCTGGACTTTCTTTGTTGTTGGTAATTTTAAAATTATCATTTCAATCTTGCAGCTTGTTATTGGTCTCTTCAGGGTATATAATTTTTCCTGATTTAAGCTAGGAGGGTTGTATTTTTCTAGGAATTTATCCATCTCTTCTAAGTTTTCTACTTTATGTGCATAAAGGTGTTCATAGCAGCCTTGAATGATCTTTTGTATTTCTGTGTTGTCAGTTGTAATATCTCCTGTTTCATTTCCTATTGAGGTGATTTGGACTTTCTTCTTTTCTTGGTTAATCTTGCTAATGGTCTATCAATTTTATTTATCTTTTCAAAGAACCAGCTTTCTGTTTCTTTTATCTTTTGTATTTTTTTTGTCTCAATTTCCTTTAGGTTTGCTCTGATCTTGATTATTTCCTTTCTTCTGCTGAGTTTGGATTTGGTTTGTTCTTATTTCTCTAGTTCCATGAGTTGTGACCTTAGAATGTCAGTTTGGGCTTTTTCAGTCTTTTTGATGTAGGCATTTAGGGGTATGACCTTTCCTCTTAGCACCGCCTTTGCTGTATTCCAGAGGTTTTGACAGGTTGTGTCGCTGTTGTCATTCGGTTCCTTTTGGAGTTGATTTCCTATCATGTGGTCACATTCTATTCAACAGCGTATGGAACATTCTCCTAGACAGACCGTACGATAGGCCACAAAACAAGCCTCAATAAATTTAAGAAAATTGAAATGATATCAAGCACTCTCTCAGACCACGGTGGAATAAAACTGGAAACCAACTGCAAAAGGAACCTTCAAAAGCATACACATACATGGAAATTTAAATAACCTGCTCTTGAATGATTATTGGGTCAAAAACGAAATCAAGATGGAAATTAAAGAAATTTTCGAACCGAAAGTACCGGGTAACCTATAAAGGAAAACCAGTCAAATTAATAGCAGATTTCTCAACAGAAGCACTACAAGCTAGAAGAGATTGGGGACCTATCTTCATCTTCCTCAAATGGAACAATTATCAGCGGAGAATTTTGTATCCAGTGAAACTAAGCATGTGGTGCGTTTGTCTCACAGCTGTTAAGATTCTTTCCTTCATCTTAACTTTAGATAACCTGATGACAATGTGCCTAGGTTTTGTAGATTGCCTGTTTTAGTTTTAGTTTTAAAGATCTTTTTGTGATGAATTTTCCAGGCGTTCTTTGTGCCTCTTGTATTTGGATGTCTAGGTCTCTCACAAGGCCGGGGAATTTTCCTTAATTATTCCCTCATATATGTTTTCCAAACTTTTAGATTTCTCTTTTTCCTCGGGAACACTAATTATTCTTAGGTTTGTTCATTTAACATAATCCTAGACTTCTTGGAGGCTTTGTTCATATTTTTTCTTATTCTTTTTTCTTTGTCTTTGTTGGGTTAATTCAAAGACCTTGTCTTCAAGCCCTGGATTTCTTTCTTCTACTTGTTCAATTTTATTGCTGAAACTTTCCAGAACATTTTGCATTGCTGTAAGTGTGTCCAATGTTTCCTGAAGTTTTTATTGTTTTTTCTTTATGCTATCTATTTCCTTGAACATTTCTCCCTTCACTTCTTGTATTGTTTTTTTTTTATTTCCTAGCATTGGGCTTTACATTGATGTGGTACCTCCATGATTAGCTTAATAACCAACCTCCTGAATTCTTTTTTAGGTAAATCAGGGATTTCTTCTTGGTTTGGATCCATTGCTGGTGAGCTAGTGTAATTTGTTGGGGGCGTTAAAGAGCTTTGTTTTGTCATATTACCAGACCTGGTTTTCTGGCTCCTTCTCATTTGAGTAGGTTCTGTCTGAGGGAAGGTCTAGGACTGAAGGCTGTTGTTCAGATTCTTTTGTCCCACGGGGTGTTCCCTTAATGTAGCACTCTCCCCCATTTCCTATGGATGTGGCTTCCTGAGAGCCGAGCTGTAGTGATTGTCAACTCTCTTCTGGGTCTAGCCACCCAGCAAGTCGGTACCAGACTCCAGGCTGGTACTGGGGGTTGTCTGCACAGAGTCCTGTGATGTGAAACGTCTGTGGGTTTCTCAGCCATGCATACCAGCAACTGTCCCAGTGGAGGTGGCAGGGATGTGAAATGGACTCCATGAGGAGTCCATTAGCTTTAGTGGTTTAATGCTCTATTTTTGTGCTGGTTGGCCTCTTGCCGGGAAATGGCGTTTTCCAGAGAGCATCAGTTGTGGTAGTATGGAGAGGAACCAGCGGTGGGTGGGGCCCTAGAACTCCTAAGAGTATATGCCCTTTGTCTTCAACTACCAGGATGGGTAGGGAAGGACCATCAGATGCAGGCAGGGCTAGGTGTGTCTGAGCTCACAGAGTCTCCTTGGATGGATCTTGCTGTGGCTGCTGTGGGGGATGGCTGTCAGGTTCCCAGGTCAATGAGTTGTGAACCTAGGAGGATTATGACTGCCTCTGCTGAGTCATGGAGGTTGTCAGGGAAGTGGGGAAAGCTGGCAGTCACAGGCCTCACCCAGCTCCCATGCAATCCGAAGGGTGGGTCTCACTCACATCATGCCCCTCGCCAACAGCACCGAGTCTGTTTCCAGGCATTGCGCAAGCAAGCAGAGAACTTGCCCCAGGCTACCTGCTTCCCAGCTCTGAAAGAACAGGACTTTGTTCCTCCACTGGTGGAGTCTGCACTCCGGATTCGTGCCCTCCCCTGAGTTCAGCTAGAGACTTCCTTCTCCCTGTGACATTTTCCCTGTGCCTCTGGCCACCCTCCCAAAGTATTCATATGGTGCCAAGCAGGAATGTCCCTCTTGGGGACCTAGCAAGCTCTCAGGGCCTTTCCTGCTGCTCCCTCTACTCCTGCATTTCACTTGACTTTCTAAATTGACTCAGCTCCAGGTAAGGTTGGACCTTCAGTTTCTCTAGTGAGGGTGTGTGTGCAGGACGGAGGATCTCCCATTCCCACTTCCACTGTTTGGGCACTCACAGTATTTGGGGTGTCTCTGGGTCCTGCAGGAGCAGCCTGCTTCCTTCAGATGGTCTGTGGGTCCTCTTAGGATTCCTGATTTATTCCTGCAGTTGTTCTGGAGCTAAAATTCATGACGCGAGCCTCCACATGTGCTCTGTCCGTCCCAGTCGGAGCTGCAATCTAGCCCTGCCTCCTGTCCACCATGATGGTCTCTCCCCCTTCATTCTTTTTTAATGGCTGTGGAGTTTTCCACTGAGTGTTCCGTGGTTCGTTGAAACAATTTCCCACTGATGGGCCTTTAGTTTGTTTTCAGGTCTTTATGTTGCAAAGGGTATTATTGTGCATATACCTTAAAGTTACTTGCTCAACTCTATTTGTAGATTAAATTCGTTTCTACATGACTGGGGAGGCCTTGGGAAACACAATTGTGGTGGAAGGGGAGCAGGTACGTCTTACATGGCGGCAGATGAGAGTGGTTCTTTTCTATCTTGTTTTTCCTAAATCTGTGCTTTGAAACGACCTTTAAACAAACTCCAAATTAGATAAAATTATTTTTTGAAATAAAAATAAGTTAGAAATGCCTTTCTTATAAATTTTAGAAATAAAAATCACATCTTTTTTTTGGTATACTTTGTAGACAGAATTATACATATTAATTAGAATTTTAACTCTTCATAAGTTTAATTTCTAGCGAGTTTTAACCATTTGTCACACATCACTATTTTATAGATGAGAAACATTTTATAATTTTTGAAAACATATTTCCATAGTTTTTACATATATTAATAGACCCAAATAAATTTAGTCTTTCTACAAAATTTGTGTAAAATTTAAGAAGCCAAGAACAAACATTTATGTTCCATAAGTTGTTTTAGGTTTAAAAATCTTATTTGGAAATGACCCGGACATTTAATGAGTATCTATTATTTGACTGAAGATAACGTAACTTTAAGATTTTAAATTACATGGCTGGGTATGGTGGCTCACGCCTATAATCCTAGCACTTTGGGAGGCTGAGGCAGGTGGATCACAAGGTCAGGAGATTGAGACCATCCTGGCTAACACGGTGAAACCCCATCTCTACTAAAAATACAAAAAACATTAGCCGGGCGTAGTGGCAGGTGCCTGTAGTCCCAGCTACTCAGGAGGCTGAGGCAGGAGAATGGCATGAACCCGGGAGATGGAGCTTGCAGTGAGCCGAGATCACGCCACTGCACTCCAGCCTTGGTGACAGAGTGAGACTCCGTCTGAAAAAAAAAAGACTGTAAATTATATGAAAATCTTATTTATAAACATTTATTTTATTGACATTTATCTTATTTATTTATTTATTTTTTAGTTGGGGGTCTTGTTGCATTGCTCAGGATGGCCTGAACTGGGCTCAAGCAATCCTCCCACCTCAGCCTCCTGAGTAGCTAGGACTATAGGCGTGTGCCATGTCACCAGGCTTAATTAATTTATTTTTAACAATTTACCTAGATTACTTATGAAAATTGAGATATTAGACAAAGCTAGCCATCACTGAAATTTATTTCCCTTTTAACCATTCTTATAGCCTGTGATTATTAGATGTTCACTTAAGTAAGAAACTTAGTTAAGTGTATGGGTATTTTGTCGATAACTCAGAAGATACAGCTGTTTTTATTAAGCCAGTCATATTAAATTAGTCTTTTTTTTTTTTTGAGATGGAGTCTCGCTCTGCTGCCCAGGCTGGAGTGCAGTGGCGCTATCTTGGCTCACTGCAACCTCTGCCTCCCAGGTTCAAGTGATTTTCCTGCCTCAGGCTCCCAAGTAGCTGGGATTATGCACACCACCATGCCTTGCTAATTTTGTATTTTTAGTAGAGATGGGATTTTGCTGTGTTGGCCAGGCTGGTCTCAAAGTCCTGACCTCAAGTGATCTGCCCACCTTGGCCTCCCAAAGTGCTGGAATTACAGGCCTGAGCCATCGCATCCAACCAAATTAGTCTTATTTATCAAAGATCATATAAAGATTATTCTGTTTTAGGATGGGTTTATAGTTTTATCATCTTTGTGTCAAACCCTGACATCTTAAAACATCTATTAGAGACAAATATAAAACTGCCTGATCAGTAAACTCAGGCAAAAATGTATGCTGACAATTCTGAGAATATTTGTATTTTTATTTTACCAACAATTTAAAAAGTGATTTATTTATTAAAGATATACTTAAGTCACATGAACTAAAAGGCATTTGGGTTAATTAGTATATAGTTTTTATGAATTCTCATTTATTTAAGCCAATCTAAATAGAATCCCTTAATAGATTTTTTGTTGATGATGCCAGATTTTACCATGTAGATACAACATACAACATAATACACATACATATGCATAAACACACTTAACCACATACACACACAAATAAAGACATTATAGCTTTCATTTTAGAATTTTGGTCATGAGATAATAACACAAATCTATCAGTTTCTAAAAGACACGTCAATCCAAATTATGTTTTTGACAAAACTGGGACTTGTTCACATGCTAAACTTTATTTGTCCTGATAGGTAATCTAATGAGGGCCATGGATCAGAATTTTGGGTTTCTGCATTAAAGCAGAAAACTGCATTAAAACAGTGTCTGCATTAGTTTGATTTCAAAAGACCTTTTTCAGTTTTAAATGAATTTAAGGTTAAATTTTCAGTGATTGTGTTTTAGCTAGGACTGGCTGAATTCCATATGAGAAACAAAAATCTTCAGCTAGTCTATACTAGTAACAGATCTATATTTTGGTTGCTGGTCTGATTTTCTGGACTAGACAATGCATGCAGGGAAGCATTTTAGCAGTGTTTTTCCTTTTTCTGGCACCTGTGTGGCAAAGCAAAATTTTTATGGCAGACAGAGATACCTTGTATTACTGCTCTAAGCTCGAGATTTTGGCCTGTTCTATCTGAGAGCCTAATTTCTATAAATATTTACCTAGTTATTTTCTTTTAGACTGTCAGTCCTTCAGTTAGCTATTCCATCAGCCTAAGCAATTGTTAGCCAGGCAAACCTAAATTTACATTTTCAACAGAAATGACTCTTAGATCTAGGTCATTGGTTACCATAAAGCTGTTGTAATTTGTAAAGCCATTAATTTAAAACCTTTAAGAAACTTTAAAACATCTTGGGCCAGGCGCGGTGGCTCAGGCCTATAGTTTTAGCACTTTGGGAGGCCAAAGCAGGCGGATCACTTGAGGTCAGGAGTTCCAGACGAGCTTGGCCAACAGAGTGAAAACCCATCTCTACTAAAATACAAAAACTAGCTGGGCATGGTGGTGAGCGCCTGTAATCAGCTACTCAGGAGGCTAAGGCGGGAGAATCACTTGAACCCGGGAGGCAGAGGTTGCAGTGAGCCAAGAAGGGAACCACTGCATTCCAGCCTAGGTGACAGAGCAAGACTCCAGCTCAAAAAACAAACAAACAAAAAACAAAAACCAAAAAATCTTGACTGGAATGCCGTAACCAGTGAGTTTTATTGCAACGTGAGTAAAAACATCAGCAGGTTTAAAGTCGGCAGAAAAAAAAAAATAGAGAGACAGAGGAGTTAGGAGGCTCTACATGGTGACTACAGTTGCAGGGTTTTTGTTAGAGAGTTGGAACAATGACCATTTGAACTCTTAAGTTTTCCTTGATGTAATTTGCCCATTAGTTTAAAAATGAGCACAAGGATGTAGCCAGCGGGAGTCCCAGAAAACTTGGCATGCCTTAATATTTAAAAACCATTCCCCTTCTTAATAATCTTTTTACAGTAAAGAACATTCTACAGATGCTATGAGGCCACGCTGGCAGTTTGGACTGGTGCTTTAGATGGTGGTGACTGCTGTAGCAGCTTTTAATGAGCCAGCCTGTGCCCACCATTTAGAATGTTTGTTTTGCTCTCAAAAGATTTTTAGAAACAAGCAGAGGAAAAGAGCCAAATCATTGACAGATACACACAACCACAGCAAAAAAAAAAAAAAAAAAAAGGCAAGATAACGGTGCTCACAAAAATGTTAACCCAAGCATGCATATCCAACAAAATATTAAATGAGGCATACAGAAAGAGCCAAAGTCACCTCGCCAGAGAAGACATCCCTCAGAGACAGAATGCAAACTCTGTAGAAACCAGAGTACTCAGACCGGAATGTCTTTATGCCAAACAGGACTTGCCAGAAAACACAAAAAGTCTTTTATCATTCCAGGAGGGACATACGGTCCTTTATGAAGGCAGTCCAATAACCAAAACAAACCCGACCTAATATTAAAAAAGCATTTTCTAAAAAGAGGGAGGGTTTGGCCTGAGAGAAGATTGAGTAGGTCAGAAAAAGCAAGCCGTGGAAGCTGAGAGCTCAAAGGGCTCAAGTGAATATGCACACCGGCCCCAGGAACTGCTGATTCCTTCCAGCAGTGATCCTTCTCCACATCCCACTTCTGACTCCATTTATCTCAACCTAAATAACAGAGAAAGGCCCTCTAAAAGAAAAATGTATCTATTTGCGGATAGAGCATTGCAATGGGATATGCCTGCCATAGTCAACTATGTATGTATTCAGGGAGGCAAAGGGAGATCAAGGCTTTCAAAGGAAAAGTGAGGAGGATTACATGATTGTTTTGAGATAATTACCCTTGCTACAAGGACCAATAACAAAGGCAATGCCAGTCGGAGGTTGGACAGGCCGTTGCTGGGAAGATGTCCTCACAGAAATATTTTCTGTGTAAGGTTGTGATAGCCTTTGTGCCAGTTGCAGTTTTTGTAGAGTCTTTTATAGTAGTTTTTGTTATCAAGTGTTTATGGATGAGAACCCACTTCTCTTCTTGGTCTTCCTAGGCTCTATTTGTCAGGGATTAAAAAAAAATAGGTGACTCAATTTTGATTCTGATGACTTCCACATACTATAGACATAGTGGCTCATAAACAACAGAAACTGATTTCTCACCGTTCTGGAGGCTGAATGTCCCAGACCAAGGCTCCAGTGACTCAATTTTGATTCTGATGACTTCCACATACTATAGACATAGTGGCTCATAAACAACAGAAACTGATTTCTCACCGTTCTGGAGGCTGAATGTCCCAGACCAAGGCTCCAGCAGACGGGTGTCAGGTGAGGCCTGCATCCTAGTTCATAGACAGCATCTCCTCACAAGGGAGAAAGGGTGAGGGAGCTCTCTGGGGCCTCTCTTGTAAGGGCGCTAATCTTCTTCATGAGGGCCCCACTTTTATGACCTCAGCACCCCTAAAAACCCCATCTTCTAATACCATTACATTGGAGGTTAGGATTTCAGGGAGAAATGTATGAATATATGAATGTATGAATTTCAGGAGGACACACATGTTCAGCTCACAGCAGACGATAACAGGAGGGCCGACCAATACCCGGATCCTTGCTGAGCCCCTTTCAGATAGAATTTTACTCACTTGTCACCTCACTCTACTTGACAGGTATTTTCACCCCATTCTGATGAGGAAAGGGAGGTACAGCGTTCAGGCTCTTGCCCACAGTCATGCAGACAGTAAGAGGTGCAGGCAGATACACACAGAAACAGCTCCATATGCAAGGTTGTTCCTGTGCCATCTTCTCATGGTGTGTGCATGTGTAAGTGTGCATGTCTGTGTGTATGTGTGTGCATGACCATATGTGTTTTGGATGCCTATGTGCACTTGTGTGTGTGCAGGTGCACGTCCGTGTATGTGCATGCAGATGTGTGTGTCTGCAGACCAGCACATGCATGCCTTGTGCGTGTGTGCCCATGCCTGTGCATCTGCCTGTTTGCACGCATGTGGGTGTACTGCATGTGTGTGCATATGTGTGAGCTGTGCATATGTGTATGTGCACATAGATGTGTGTGTGCATGTGTGTGCATGTACAGGTGAGCGCGCATGTTTGTGTTTGGTGTGTGGAGGGGCGTTTCTTAGCCCATAACTTCAGAGCAGGGTCTCTGCTCAGTTCTTGCTGTGACAGCTTTGGCTATTGTGTTCCCTGTTGCTGCTGACACCCCAAACTCCCTGCCTATTGCCTTCAGCTCCCTGTGTCCTTTAACTTCAGGTGAATCCAGGCCGCTGGGACAAAGCACAGGAGGCAGGTGAAATGAACCAAAGCGTGTTTATGGGGAGGCCGGGGGGTGCAGATGGGACTAGCTGGCTCTGGGGGAAGCACAGGAAGGAGGCACAGGGGTTAGGGCCAGGGCAGGGGTGCTCCGCTTCACCTGCGGAGTGATGGGTGCCCGTTCCCCTGGTCTAGAAGACTGGGTTCTGTGGCGGACAGAGGGGAGCTGGAGGCAGGGGCTGGTGCATTTTCCTGCGTACAGCAGAGTCCAGGGTGGGTCCTTTCTGCTCTCTGGCATCCACGGATGAGGCACAGAGGCTGCTTCCCTTTTCTGCAGGTACAGGGCGTCCTGCTCTTCTAGGGCTACTTCACCTGCAAGACAGCCCCTGGGGTCAGACGGGGGCTAGAAGCCTGAGGGGTGCAGGGGCAGGGGAGACAGAGGAGCAGGGGAGGGGGTGCTGTCCTTTATCCACAGGGTCAAGAGGGCCTTCGGCAGTGTCCACAGCCCACAGTGGGCCTGCATGTCCTCTAGGCTCCCTCAGCCCTGCCTCTGCCTGGTCCAAGATCCCCGGACCAGCTCCGGCATGTCCCCCGGAAGGGCACCTTGCCCCGTACCCACCCCGAGGGGCACCGAGAGCCTGGCGGCTCCCCTGACCTTGATGAAAGTGACAATGCCGCTATAGAGGAGGGTGAGGACGAAGAGGGCCACGAACGTGGACAGGGTGGTCCACAGGCTGCCCATGTCATCCAAGGTCGTGTAGTCATCGCTGTTCTCATCCTTGCTCTGAGGGATCGGGGGGGTTGTGGCCAGGTCTGGGGAGGAACAGGGGCTGAGTGAGAAGCTCCCTGGTCCTGAGGGCCAGGCTACTCCTCCACCCGCCCCACACAGGGTGGAGCTGAAATGATGGCGAGTCTTTCCAGGAGGCATGGTTATCTCCAGGGAGCTCCCAGCCTCGCCCTCTTGCTCATCTGCCCCCTTGACAAGCCTCTGCCCACTGGGTCCTCCCCGCCTGGACATGTCGCTGCCCTGAGTGGGGCAGGCAGACAGAACCATAGACTCTCGTGGTTTGGGCTCCTGTGACAAGGGTGATGGGAGGCTGGGGCACTTCTGCACACCTGCACACTTGGAGGCCTTCTTTAGGAAGTGGCCACTGTGACAAGGTGTGGAAGGCAAGACACAGCCAGGCAACAAGGACAGAGTGGCTTCTCCACGGGGGGGAAAGCAGATGCCCTGAACTGGAGGGGCTGACCCAGGAGGGTGGAAAGGGGCCCAGGAGGGGAGATCCAGGCAAGGCGATTTTATCCCAGCAGCAGGAGGGAGCCATGGAAGGGGCTAAGCAAGGGTCTGTCACGAACAAATGTGTGTGTAAAAGGTAATCTGCAGCTGGAGACGGTAGTGGGGCCCAAGGCAAGCCCAGGCTGGGAAAAACACTTCCGTGGCCAGCACAGCCCCCTCCATGAGGAAGAGCCTGTGGGCGGGCAGGAAGCATTGACAAGAACCAGCCACGTCACAGATTTCCTAGTGTTCATTCAACAAGCGTTTATTGTGGTTGTACTGTGAGCTCAGCCAGGGCTGCTGAGTGGCGGGTGTGGACGGATCTGTTCCAGGGATCATTTCACGGGGCCACGGTCTGTTAAATCTAATAACAAAAAATTGGCGTGTCTTTCTGTTCATATCATTTTTCTAGTATTTCTTACTGCATTTTACAAAGGCATTGTTTTGTGAAGAACTGGAAATTTAGAAAGAAGCTGGATTCTCTGCCACAGATAACGTGAGACACGTGGAACACACCATGTGTGGTCTGGGTGGGTCAGAGAGCTCCTGCCCTGCTCTCTCAGGTGGAGGCCAGGGTGCTCAGATACCTGCACCCCGCCTGCCCACGCACATACAGGAGCCCCTCCTAGCACCAACTCACTTCCTCCTCACAGCAGCCCAGGACGTGGCCCCTGCTGGCTCAGCAGACAAGAGGGGAAATCGAGGCAAGAAAAGCACAGGGGCTTCCTTGGACCAAGGCGCCAGGGTTCTCCGGGATAAGCCTTAGCTCTAACCACTGCACCGTCTGGGCCTCACTGCTTGGGAGGGAGACTTGTGCTTGGGGGTATAAGAGTTCACTCAGATATCCTAGGTATACACGGGTACACACACACACACACACACCCCATAGTACTGCAAGCTGGGGCCCTGGTGTGTGGTGGCAGGGCAGCTTCCAGTCTCTCCCAGGTCTGGCCAGGTGGATGGTCCAGCTCACCTGTGAGATCTCAGACTGTGCCTGGAGATGACTGGACAGCTGGGCTTGGGAGCCTGGGGGAGGGTCAGCGTGGAGCCCATAGTGGGGGGTGGACAGGCAAGGTCAGGAGGCCATGGCAATGATGGGAATCTGTAGGCCAAACCTGGGCCCCAGCACAGATGGTGCCCCGAAGGGGAGGGGGCAGTGGACAGGGAGTCCTGGCCCCTGGTGGGCAGCCATGGGCTGGGGCTGCAGCTTCAGGGGAGACCATCTGTTGGGGACAGGGAGGTTGGGGGACTGAGAAGCAGCTGCTGCTGCAGGGGGCGTGCCTGAAGGGTCAGGTGGGGCTGCTGCCCCACAGGCCACCCACTGCTGTGGGGCCCATCTGTGTGAGGCAGGCAGGATCAGACACTGTCCTCGGAGGGGGTTCTCTGTGAGGCCACCTCACAGGGTCACTCTTCGGGAAGGCCCATGCTGGGTCAGGGCTGCTGGCAGCCCCTGGGGCCAACAGAGCCTGGGACAGCCCTCAGCCCTGCCCCTGATTGACTTGGGTGTCTTCCTTTCCCTGGCTCTGCAGAGCGGCTGGGCGCCTGGCTACAGCTCACACCTGGGGCCCTTCTGCGCCTCCCTTGGCTAGACAGCTGGGGCACCGGCAGCAGGCCCTGAGCAGAGCGGACACCCTCTTGCTGTGTGCACAGCCCCTCATGGCCACCAGGTCCCACTGGGGCCATGCTCGGGCAGGGGCTGCACTGGTCTGGGTGCTATGCCTCAAGGGGGTGGCAAAGGGTGGGCCTGGCAGGAGGCTGGGAGCTGTCACTCTGGGTTGGCGCCCACTGTGGGTATGTGTGGGGCTGACCTTTCACTGGGCACTGAGCCCAAACCTGACATCTGGGGGTCTCTGGAGATCCCCTCTGGCTCCCAGAGGTGCTGACTGTGGTCTTGACAGTCAGATGTCCCCAGGGAGGGCAGCTGCTCAGGATGACCACATTCACGGTCACACCAAGGAAGGCCTGTGCCCAGCACCCAGCCACGAGGAGCGTCTTGGCAGGAAACCACCACTCCTCAGGGCATGGCGAAGGGTCGTATCCATCTCTTACTGTGCTAGCCAGCCTGGGCCAGCACGTGGTGTGGCCAGTGAGGATGGGCGCTGGGACACCCACGGCCCAGGAGTACTGGGAAGCCTTTGCTCCTGCCAGACACCGAGAAGGAGCCTGTGTGCCCCGGGCAGCATAGGCCTGCCCCTGCCCAGTGCCCCACCCCTGCCCAGTACGGAGTCCAGCTCCTTATGGTCCCCCACAGAGTCCCCCTCCCAACCCTGGGCCTAGGGGTGACTTACAGCTGACATCCAGGCTCCGGCTGGCGTTGAGCAGAGTCCTGGAGTCCTCGTGGCTGACCACACACGTGTAGGTGGCTGGCTGAGGGCTGGTCGGGCCTGGGACACGCAGCACACTCCAGGCCCAGAACATGGTGCTCCCGGGCTGTGGAGTGGGGTGCGTGGTGGCAAACCAAGAAGTGTTCACCTCGCGCTGGTTCTCCAGCCACATCAGGAGGATGTTGGGGGGCGAGAAGTCAGACACCTCACACAGGAGCCATGAGGCTGCTTCCGGAGGGTCAGACGAGGCCAACAGGTTCAGGGAAAGCCTGACGGGTGCCTGGGCAGCTGCAGGGAGGCAGGGGAGGCTGTCAGGCTGTGGCCACAGGGGGCGCTGCGGGGAGGCAGGGGAGGCTGTCAGGCTGTGGCCACAGGGGGCACTGCGGGGAGGCGGGGGAGGCTGTCGGGCTCAGGCCACAGGGGGCACTGGGAGAGAAGCGGGGCCGGCCAGGGTGCTGGTGCCTCCCTTCTCCTTTCCTGTGAAAGATGATGGGTGCTGCTGGGGCCCAGCTGGGGTCGTGGCCCTGGGGCAGGCGTGGGGGTCGGCAGGCTGCGGGCACCCTCATCTCCCCACCTGGGAGCCGGCCTCACCGGGTTCTCTCAGCGCCATCAGCTTCTGGGATGGGAGGCTGGGATGGTTCAGTGTGCAGGTGACGGAGGTCCCCGCATTCCACAAGGACCTGGGTAGGGCCAGGCGGCTGTGCTGGCTCTGGGAGCCGTTGCTGTGCTGCTCCAGCGGCCCCTCCTCCATGCCCCCTTTGGGGACCTTCCCGGCCACCTCCCAGGACAGGTGGGCATCCTGCAGGTCACTGCCCACCACGAAGCAGGTGAAGGTGACTTTGTCTTGGAACCACAGGTCCTGCAGGGCCGGGGGCAGCAGGTAGACGCCGAGAGGCTGGGTGTGGCTTGGACACTCTGCGGGGGAGACCAAAGGAGAACAGCTGTGGCTGGACCCTCAAGAGCAGCTGGCTCCCGCCCCGGGCGCTGCACAGAGCTCCACAGCAGCCTCCCCATGAGTGTGGGGCCTGCCTGCATGGCCACGTGCACCGACCCTGTCTCCAGGAGCTGGGGGGTCCATGGGCAAAGACCCGTTGGGCCATGGGCGGTGCACTCTTGGTCACTGTCTGGCCCCAAGGCTGCTGCCGGCTCTTCCCTGAGCAGACTTGGGGCTTCGTTGCTTCCAGAGCTCTCTGCTCTGTGGCTGCCAGGCCGGGACTCATCCACAGGCCGGGTTTTTTTCTGGTGCCGTCTCCCTGCAGGGACTGACTTAACCACTGGGCTCTCCTCCCCCCAGCTTCTGGCCAGGTGTGGCTAGTGGAGGGCACTGGGGAGGTGGCAGTGTGGGGGACACCCTGGTCAGAGGCACAGAGGCTGCCCATGGAGCCTCCTCCTCAGCCTGCCCCCGACCCATGTGGCAGAGCCCTCTGAGGGGCTTGAGAGGCCCCACGCTTCTAAGAGCTCCTTCCTCAGTGCTCCCTGAGTTCGGGGGGACTCTGACTGTCCTCGTGGGGGTCCTCAGGGGTCATGAGCTTCTAAGTGTCCAGGGCCCATCCACACAACAGCAATCACTTCTATAGTTTAGGGTGCCAACGGCCAACTAGTTATTGGGTCATAGGTGTTTTGACAACCCAGGGGTCAGAAAAAACCTGGGGTCTTTGTCTCTCCCTCTTGTTGTTCTTTCTCCTCCTCGTCCTCCTTTTCTCTTCTTCCTAAAAATTTTTAATTGACAAAAATTATATATGTTTATCATGTACAACACAATGTTTGAAATATGTGTACATTGTGGAATGGCTAAATCAAGCTAATGACCATGCATTATCTCACATACTTGTCACTTTTTGTGGCAAGAACACTTAAAATCTATTTTCTTAGTGGTTTTCAAGAATACAATCCATTGTTACTAACTACAGTCCCCATGTACAAGGAATGTCCTGAACTAATTCCTCCCAACTGAAGTTTTGTGCCCTTTGACCAACATCTCCGCAGTCACCAGTGCCTGCTCCCTGGCACCCACCTCTCTACTCTCTGCCTCTAAGAATTTGCCTTTTTAGCATTCCAAATGTAAGTGCAATCATGCAGTATTGCTCTTTCTGTGCCTGGCTTATTTCGCTTAGCCTAAATGCCCTTCAGGTTCATCTACATTGTTGCCAATGACAGAATTTCACTCTTTAAAAATTTAAAGGCTGAGTAGTATTCCATTGCGCCCCATATATACCACATTTTCTTTACCCGTGCATATGCTGAGGGTGCTTAGGTTGGTTCCATATCTTGGCTTTTGTTACTGGTGCTGCCATGAGCATGAATGCAGATGTCTCTTCTAAATAGTGACTTCTTGCCCTTTGGCTCTGTCGCCAGCAGTGGGATTACCAGGTGGGACGGTACTTCCATGTTTTGTTTTCTGAGGAAGCTCCATACTGTTTTCTAAGATGGCCGTACTAATTACATTCCCACCAATAGTGCACCAGGGTTCCTTTCCTCCACAGCCCCACGAACATATGTTAAGTTCTGTCTTTTTGGTGATAGGAATCCTAACAGCTATGAAATGATATCTCATTATGGTTTTAATCTTAATTCCTCTGAGGGTTAGTGAGGTTGAGCACTTTTTCGTGCATGTATTGGCCATTAAGGTCTTCTTTTCATAAATGTCTACTGAGATACTTCACCCATTTTTAAATTGAGTTATTTGTTTTCTTAGTACTGAGTTGTTGAGTTCCTTATACATTTTGGGTATTAGTTCCTTCTCAGTTGTAGGGTTTGCAAAGAATTTTCTCTCATTCCATAGGTTGTCTCTTCACTGTTGATTGTTCCCTCTGCTGTGCAGAAGCTTTGAAGTTTGACGTAATCCCATTTGTGTATTTTTGCTTCGGCTGCCTGAGCTTTTGGGATCATACTGAAAAATTGTTGCTCAGACTAATGTCATGGAGTTTTCTCCCTATGTTTTCTTCTAGTAGCTTTATCTGTTCAGTTAAACCTTTAGACTGTTTTCTTTTTTTTTTTTTTTCTTTTTGAGACACAGTCTCACTCTGTTGTCCAGGCTGAAATGCAGTGGCACAATCTCGGCTCCCTGCAACCTCTACCTCCTGGATTCAAGTGATTCTCCTGCCTCAGCTTCCCGAAAAGTTGGGATAACAGGTGTGGGCCACCATGTGCTAAATTTTGTATTTTTAGTAGAGACAGGGTTTTGCCATGTTGGCCAAGCTGGTCTCAAACTCCTGACCTCAGGTGATGCGCCTTGCCTCGGCCTCCCAAAGTGCTGGGGTTGCAGGCGTGAGCCACTGGCCTAGACTGTTTTCAATTGATTTTTGTGTAGTTTCAGTGGTCTGCACATGGATATCCAGTTTCCTGAACAGCACTATTTATTGAGGAAACTGTCCTCTCCGCATTGTGTTTTCCTGGTGCCTTTGTTGAAAATCAATGGACTGCAAACATGTAGATTTATTTCTTGGCTCGCTTGTGTGTTCCGTGGGTCTGTGTGTCTGTTTTTATGATGTACCATCCTGTTTTGATTACAACTGCTTTACAGTATGTTTTGAATTCAGGTACTGGGATTTTTCATGCATTGTTCTTTCTGCTCAAAATTGTTTTGGCTTTTGGGGTCTTCTGTGGCTACATATGTGCGTTAGGATGGTCTTTTCCACTTCTGTGAAGAATGTCATTGAAATTTTGGTAGAGACTGCATTGAACTCCTCTTCTTCCTCTTCCCTGTTTTTCTCTCTCCCTCCCCTCTTTCTCTTCCTCCTCCATCCCACTAAAATAAAGACATTTCTAGGCCACACAAAACAGGCCCTGGCTGTATCTGGCCTGTGGGTCACTGTCCACGGGGTCATGCCATAACCCTGGCTGTGTCTGGGTCAATTGGGTCCTCCAGGTGGGGCAGTGCAGACCAGACCTGAGGGCTCAGCTGCTGAGGTCAGCACATCTCAGGCCACCTATGAAGGGTCATCTTTAACTGGATGCTCTCCAGGCCCCAGGGCAGGAGGCCCTCGCCTGTCTGCACCCCGTATTGTTGTGGGAAATCGAGGTGCCAGGAAGTAGCACTGTGGTCTGAGTAAGAGCACTTGGCTGTCTTCTTGAAGGCTGCCCAGGGGAAGGCCCCTCCAACAGCAGAAAAGGCGGTGGGGTGAGTGACTTGGCTCCAGAGCTGGTCGCCAGTGCACTCAGCTTGTTTTGTTGCTGAGTCTCCACTGCCCATGAGGAGGGTGGAGAGGGACAAGTGCAGATGCCTAGGTCAGGGAGCAGCTGCCCTCACCTTTCTCACGGGAAGCTCTGGCCCCTGTGCTGTGTCCATCTCCCTGCATGCAATTGACCCACCCCAAGCCTGGGAGCTAGGTATGTTTAGAGATGGGAATGTCGTGTTTCTGCACCTGCAGAGTGGAGGCAGATTCTTGCTCAGGGTGAGGGCACTGTGGCCACTCATCCAGGCAGGGGCCACCATGGCTGTGCCATGCCCTTGTCAGAGCTTGACCCACACCCCAGAGGGTGGGTGAGGGATAGTCATTCTGCCTGTTGGTCCAGCCCACCTACTGCTGCTTCTCCTAACAGCCTCCTGCCCTACTCAGAGAAGGTCAGGCACGTACCTGGGTTCTCCCGAACACTGAACCCGTCCCCCTGGCCACATGGACATCTCAGGTGGGTCAGAGTCACAAGCCTCAGACTTCTCAGATAAAGTTCCTGGTGAGGACCCTCTTTCCTTTGCCATTCTGAGGTGGCAGGCAGGGTGAGGGTGAGAAGCAGGCTGGCCATCAGGACCTAACACTTGCAGAGAGCCAGGCCTGGGGCAGGCAGGAGGCGAGGGTCACGGGGAGGGGCTGCTGCAGCCCAAGTCACCTGTGAGTCTGCGAGCCAGACTGCCTCGGCAGGGTGGCTCTGTGTGAGGCTGCACTAAGAGCCCATGCCTCAGCCCAGCGAGGCAGAGCTGGGTCCATGGGCCAGGGAGCCGGCTCAGGTCTGCTCTGGAAGTCTGCTGGCTGTTTGGCATCTGCTGTCCCACAGACTGACTGGCTGTAGGTGTTTGTTAGAGGTCAGTTCAATGTTCCTTTCCTTACCCAAAGTGTGACTTGGAGACTCAGACAAGGAGTTATGAAGGGCTGCCTGCAGGAGGCAGCTGAGGAATGAGCAGGTGGGTGGGGGTGGGGTGCAGGGAAAGGGCTTCTCACCTGTGTTCCTGTTGGTGGCCGGGGGTCTGGTTGCTTTGGAGAGGCCGCCCTCTGCTTGGGGCTGTACAGTGGGCACTGAGGGGTACTGTGCCTTTGGAGACTCTGAAATCCAAGGAACAGTGCAGGTGAGGGTGAGGGCAGAGGGCATGGATCTGCCCATGCCCTCTGCCCATGCCACAACCCAGAGGCTGGGTTGTGGACAGGTAGGTGGGGGGCACAGGGAGCCAGGCAGGCAGAAGGCAGGGGCCACAGCATGGGGTGGGAGCTTGGCTGTGGGAAGCCCACTCGACAGCCACCTTTGCTGGGCAAGCTGCCTCCGTGCATACTGGGGGAAAGGTCTGGAAGGAAAGAGATCTGAATGTTGGGAGATGGGGCTGCAGAGAGAGGGAGCGGAGGGGCTGAGGGAGAGGGAAGGGGAGGTCCAGTGGGGTGGATACAGGGTAAGGGGGGAAGGATGTACCCCGAGGGGAGAGGTGGGGGTTGCCTCACAGCCCAGCCCTTGCTTCTGTCTTTGTGGTCGGGCCCTGAGTGGAAGGTGCTGGGGATCCTGGGGGACCCTTCTAGGTGCTCTCCGGTGCTACCTACCTGGCCAGCGGAAGGTCTTCTCCTTGCTTGTATCGCTGGGGGTGTGCTTGACGGTGCATTTGTACTCGCCTTGGTGCTGTTGGGAGAGGGGTGGGGTGGGGGCGAGCTGGCTGCTTGTCGTGTAGCTGCCCTCTCTCTCTGTCTCAGGGAACATAATCTGGTTCTGGATCTGTGTCCCCAGGTGCCAGGTGACAGTCACGGACTTTGGGTTGTACCCAGTTATCAAGCATGCCAGGACCACAGGGCTGTTATCCTTTGGGAGTTGGCACGCTGACGTGATGGGGAACACATCCGGAGCCTTGGTGGATGCTGGAAGACAGACACAGTGGGAGTCTGAGGTTGGAGGCTCTGAGGACAAGGGGCAGGGCAGGGCAGAGGTCCCTGGCAGCAGAATGACAGGGGAGCCAGAGAGAAGGGGTCCAGGAGGAGTTCCCAGGTTGAGCAGGGCTGGCCAGGTGGCCTGTGCACGCGAATGTCCCGACTGCTGCTCCTATCAGCATGACTGAGTGGGACCCGTGGCTTTGCGGACACTGGGCTGCTGTTGCTGAGAGCCCTTGGAAGGGAGAGGTCTTCCTTCCAGAGGCTTTGGTACCCCTCTGGGCATTCCTGGGACCTCCACCTTCCCTGCTACCCCTAGTCTATCTGGGAACCACTTCCCTTGGGCCCCTGAGGGGAGGAGGGGCCCTCAAGCCTGGGAATAATGGGCCTAGGGCTGTGTGGCCCCCCTGCCCAGGCCTCCAGCCGTGGGTCCTCAGCTGCTCCGCAGGGGCCATGGGGTCCCTGTGGAGGGCCATGCGTCTGGTCCTCTGAGTGGCTCCAGAGGAGCTGGTGGGATTGGATCCTTCTCTCCCTAATACCTGGCCCCAGGGGCTCTGCTGCCTGGGACAAACCCATGAGCTGGCCTGGCCCCTTGTAAGGGGTGTTATTCATGGACAGCAGGCTGTAGGGTGGCAGGTCCCAGAATGTGTGGCTGCCTGCTGGGCTTGGCTCTCAGCCTCACTTTCCTGGAGACCTGGGTACCCAGGGCAGCTGAGCAAGTGCAGAGTTCTTGCCTGGGTCCCTGGTGGGCCCAGGTGCTCCGTCTTAGTCTAACCTTCTACTCACCCCCTGCCTCTACCCACATCTTCCCACCACCACACTGACTGCTCAGGTGGGGCCAGTTGTTCCCGTTCTTCAGCCTGGTACACAAGGTCATCCGATGTGGCGGTGGCCCCATCCTCCTTCCCTTCTCCCTTGGGGCAGAACCTGCCGCTCTGCTTTCCCAAACACTGGATGACCCTCCTCTTTTCCCCATTTACATCCTTTTTCCTGGGATTTTCTGAGCAGGATTGTCAACCCATTGTCAACCCTCCACATCCTAGGCAGTATTCATGGCCCACCTCAGAGTCTTCCACCTGAACAGAATCTTCCACCTCTGGGGCCTTACCAGAGGCACCTTTAACATTCACATTTCTAGCAACATTCTGTTTATGACAATTTATGTATTCTCTAAGATGACAGACGTTTTCTCTATAGCTCTCCTCTTTCTTTCTGAGCCCCCACCAGGATCACCTTTAATGTCCAAATTTCTACCAATAGTCTTCAAGGAAACCGAGACTTTTTCTAACATGCACCTCAAAACTCCCTTCCTAATTCCCTTCCTTGAGCCACCTCTTGGACTTCTCTGTGCTATTTTCACTTTTCCCTGAGGTTCTGGGATGTCAGCCCTGCCAGGCCTCCCTCTACAGCACCACTGGTGAGACACTAAGGATGGGTCTTGTTTTGGGTTGAGTTGTGTCTTCAAATAAATGGACGTGTTGAAGCTTTGACCTGTAGGGCCTCAGAATGTGCCCTTCTTTGGAAGTAGACTTTTGCAGATGCAATCAAGTTAAGATGAGGTCACGCTGGAGGCGGGTGAGCCTCTGATCCAATATGGCTGGTGTCCTTATGCAAAGGGGAAACTTAGACAGACATGCACACAGGCAGAATGCCAAATGAAGGTAAAGGTGGAGATGGAGGAGCTGTTTCCAAAAGCCAAGGAACACCAAAGTTTCCCAGCAAACCAACACAATTCAGGACAGAAGCCTGGAACAGGTTCTCCTTGCCAACCCGGAGGAACCAACCCTGCCCACAGCTTTATCTCAGACACCTGGCCTCCAGAAATGAGAGAGAATACATTTCTGTTGTTTCAGCCATGCAGTTGTGGTACTTTGTTACAATAGCTCAAAAGAAACTAAAACAGATTTGGCTTTAGAAGTGGGGTGCTGATTTAATCAATACCTAAAACTGTGGAAATGAATTTGGGATAGGGTAATGTGTAGAGGTGAGAAGAGTTTTGAGGTGCATGTTAGAAAAAGCCTAGGTTTCCTTGAAGACTATTGGTAGAGATTTGGACATTAAAGGTGATCCTGGTAGGGGCTCAGAAAGAAAGAGGAGAGCTATAGAGAAAACGTCTGTCATCTTAGAGAATACATAAATTGTCACAAACAGAATGTTGCTAGAAACGTGAATGTTAAAGATGCCTCTGGTAAGGCAACATGTTATTGAAAATTTGAGGAAAGGTGACCTTTGTTATAGTGGCAAAGGACTTTGCTGAATCACATTCTTTTTATGGTAAGTAGGACTTACAAGTGATGAACTTGGATGTTTAGCTGAGGATATTTCTAAGAAAAGTGTTGAAGGCACAACCTGATTTCTCCCAACTGCTTATAGTAAAATGTGAGAGGAGAGAGATCAGTTGAAGAAGAAAGTGTTCAGTAAACAGGACCCACAACTTGAACAGCTGGCAAATTCTCAGCCTGTCCAATTGTGTGCTCTGGAAACAAGGCCAAGGATGTGTCTGGGCAATAATTTGTTAAAGAGATTGGAATCATGACTTATGGATCCAATCAAACATCTCAGCAGAAACCAGGAGTAGAGATGAGGTTATTGAGGATATAACTGTACAGGGCTCTCTTGTCTGATGACTCGAACCCCGATGAATTTCATGGGAAGCTGACAAGGCTTTTGTGAATTATAAAACAGCAGAAACAATGCCAGGTTGGATGGAAGGGGAAGGAGACCAGACACAATGAAGGAAAGGTGACTTTGAGATCAGAGCCAAGGATGAGGAGGCTGTGGGGGCTCTGACCACCATGGGCCAAGAGCATGGGGTCACCCCAGTGGACCTGGAAGATGGAGCATTGACCCAGGAGGATGAGCCTTGAGTCTTAAATCTAATGCAGTTTTCCCTGCTGGGTTTTGGGCTTGCTTGGGACCCATGGCTCATTACTCCCTTTTGATGTATACCTTTCAGAATGGGAATGTCTATCCTATGCCTGTCCCATCATTGCACTTTGGAAGCAGGTAGCTTCTTGTCCAGTTACAAAGGTCCACAGATGGAGAGGAATTTCACCCCAGAATGAATCTCACCCTGGGTTTCTCCCACACTTGATGCAGGTGATATTTAGCTGAGATTGTGGACTAAGAGTTGGTGCTAGAAGGGGTTAGCCATCTTGGAGATGCTGCTATGGGATTCAGAAGTTTCACATGTGAGAAGGACATGATTATGAGGGGAGCAGAGGCAAAGTGTCATGGGTTAAAGTGTGTTCCCCTATAAATTCATGTATTGAAGTCCTAACCCCCAGGACCTCAGAATGTGACCTTGTTTGGAAACAGTCTTTGCAAGTGCAATCAAGTTCAGATGAGGTCACCCTGGAGTAGGGTGAGCCTCTGATCTGATATGACTGCTGTCCTCATCAAAAGGGGGAATCTGGGCACAGACAGCACGTGGGGAGAATGCCCTGTGAAGATGGCGCTGCTTCCACAAGCCAGGAGCAGCAGAGACAGCTGGCAACGCCCAGCAGCCAGGAGAGAGCCTGGGACAGAGTCTCCCGTCACACAGAGAAGTCAGCCTCACCGAGGCCTCCATCCCAGATGCCTGGCCTCCAGAACCAAGACAGAATAAACTTCTGTTGTTTAAGCCACACAGTCTGGGGTGCTGTGTTGCCAGGGCCACAGCTAATGGATATGGGTGTTGTTCTGAGCTGCCAGCCCCACGGCCTGCACGAGGCCTCCCTGCCCGAGCCCAGCACAGTCTCCCTAGCCCCCTGGGTGTGCCATGGGCAGTGTGGGACCCCTCACTCCGTCCTCCCCCAGCATGGGAGGTTGAGCCCATGGTAAACTATATGGGGTGAAGCTGGAGCTGGAGGCTAGGAGCCAACTGGGAGCCCACGGCCGGAGGATGGATTTCCCCAGGGACCCACATGTGCATCTCTACCTGCCTCCTAGACATTCTCTCTGAGGGCAGGGCTGGTGCCAACTCGGGGATCCAGCAGGGTCACAAGGGCGAGCCAGGTCCTTGTGGAGAGCACAGTGGGAGGGACACAAGTTGTACCCAGCAGCCCCCAGATGTCCGTGACAGCTGGCTCAGAGCAAGTGCCAGGCTGCTCCTCAGAACCTGAAATGGCCTCCTTCTGGGCCCCCAGCTTTTGAGCCCTCCCAAGACGCCATCCTGGATGCTTCCTCCAGTACACTTCTATGGCCTTGGGGTCTGCCCAGTCCTCCGGCCTGGTCCTTTCCCCTCAACCACCTGACTCCAGCCTGGTCTCACAGCCACTGCTGTCCTTGACTTTGCCATGGACTGTGGGTCACCTCTGGCTGGCTGCACCATGGCCAAGTGAGCCCCCTGGCATGAGCCTCCAACTTCTGCTTGGCTGCCATCTCTGAAAAAATCCCCTGTTCTTTGATCCTGCTCCTACCAACCTGGGGAGTCATTTTTTGGCACTGCCCAAAGCCTGACCACCACCTGCCCATCTTCAGGGTGATGGTGGAGACTTACCCTCCCCACCATGTATTCCCTAATGGTTCCTAAGGACCACACGGTCATGCCCCCCAGTCCTCACCCACAAGGGGATAACATTGGGAGCCTGAGCATCTGGGAAATGATGAGGCCCTCGTGATGGGCTTAGCGCCCGTATGAAAGAGACCCCGAGAGCTCCTTCACCCACTTCTGCCGCGTGAGGATGCAGTGAGAAGGTGCGTATCTGAGCCGGGAACTGGCCTTCACTAGACGCTGAAGTTGCCGGCGCCTTGATCTTAGACTTCCAGCCTCCAGAGCTGTGGGAGGCAAATGTCTATTGCTCAAGCTTCCCAGCCGATAGTGTTTTGTGATAGTCGCCCAATTGGAGTAAGACACTGCGTCACCCAAAATTTTTGCTCCAACTTCCACACCCCTGCCACGGGCGTGGCTGCAGCCAACCCACCCCTGTGCTTCTGTGGGGTGCAAGAGGCCCCCACACTGTGCAGACAGGGCCACCTGCTCTCGAGGGCTCAGCCCATGCCTCCTGGATCCTGGTGGCATGCACCAGACGTCACGAAGGTTTGGGGCAAGGCCAAGACCTATCTGGGCTTGCTAGGAACGGCGGCAAGGTGACCCGGGCAGTTATAGGCTCGTGGAGCACACACAGAGGCCGCCGAGGCCTGAGCCCCAGTCTCCCAATTCAGGCTGTGCTTGGGGGACCAGGCCTGGAGTCCTCTCCTGCTCAGTTGCCCTCCTTCCATCAGGCTGGGCATGCCCCGAGTCTGAGTCTGGACCACCTGCTCCTGCGGCCCCTTTCCTGGGCCCATGGCTTTCCTCGAAACCCCTGCACTGACCCAGCGCTCTTTTCCACAGCTGCCTTTGAGATGCCCTTGAGAAGCATGAAAGTTTTGAAAAAGAAACAAAAACCCTCACAAGAAAGCAGTTTCATGGATTAAATGTGCATATTTATTTCAGGGCAACAAGCGTATACACAGCAAAGCGGTGTGGGGTGGAGCCCCCGTCGTGGTCCGCACGCCAGCCCGCCCCTGCCTCTCTAGAAGGAAGCCTGTGTTAGAGCACATAGCTGGAGGCCGGGCAGGGAAGAGAAACACGCGCCAACAGGCCACGCAGGCCGGGACCCCAGACCCGGAGGCAGCGCCCCTTTGAGTTCCTGTCTCTGGTTTCCGATGTTCTTCTGTTGGGATCATTTCACCTGCGGGCAACAGAGACAGGGTGAAGTGCTTTCCCCATGGTTGGGAAGGGAGCTGGGGCAGAGGTGACCCAGCAGGGTGGTATGGGGGCCTCCGGGGTAGACGTCCAGCCCAGGCTGCTCCCCGGGCTCCATGCTCCCCGGGTCCCACACTCCCCCTGTGCCCTCATCCCTGTGCCACAGCCGTGCTACCTTGAACAAGGTGACAGTGGTACTGTAGAAGAGGCTCAAGAGGAAGAGGACGATGAAGGTGGAGGCAGTGGCCCACAGGTTCTCAAAGCCCTCCTCGTCAGCACTCACCTCCCCCTCTGCAGGAGACACAGCACAGGGGAATAGGGTCAGGCTGGGGTGGCACCCAGCAAAGCCTGCCCCTGGGGCCCATCCTCTAAGCCTACCCTTGGCCCCGAGGCTGTGCTGCACCCGGGGCGGGGGCAGGGAGAGCAAGTGCAGGGGGGCTTGGGCACTGTTCAGGGTCTGGGCTGGGTCCCTGAAAGCCTGATGCAGCGGGGGCACAGCCCGAGGCTGGGCAGGGCTGGGACCCTGAGGTCTCTTCCCAGGAGCCCTGGGGTGGCGGAGAGAGCGTGGGGGATGCAGCACACAGACACAGGCGGGGGCCGGAGGTTGGGGCCCTAGCGGAGCGGCGGCCAGCATGTCCTCACTCTCCTGGAGGGGGAAGCAGGGGGTGTGGCCCTGCCCTTGTGCTGTGGGGGTGGGCAGGTGGGAGGACTAAGCTGGGAGGTGCCCGATCTTCACCCCCTCACCAAGGCCCTGACTCTCCAGCTCCCTTTTGGAGCAGAGTCTTCGTGGGGACATCCTGGCAGACTTGTCCTACCCTGCCAGGACCCAGGGGGCAGACGGAGACCTGAGCTCCACAGTGGAATGAGGACATTCGGGGGGCTACATCCCCTGCACAGATGGGCCCCTGGAGACACCTGGAGCCCAGGACCCCAAAGGGCCAAGAGTGTGGTGGGGACTCCCCAGTTAGGGACAGCACTGTGTGTTGGGTGTGGAGACCTCACTTGGGCCCTGCCTTCCCTGCTTGGGCTCGGTCCTTCCTGGGCTGCTGCTGTCTGACCTCGCCTGCTCCCTGCTGTGGGCTGGGGAGCAGGTGGTCTTTGCAGGGGCAGACTCGCTCCAGCTCATCTCCTGAGGCCTCCTGTAAGAGGAGCAGCCGCCAGAGCAGCCGCCCTGCCCTCTGGGCCCATGCGTAGTCACTGCCTGCCCTCAGCACATGGCACAGGCCCTGGTTCTGCTCACCGGTGGGTGTGGGGCTATCTACTGCCTTCATCAGGAGCCTGGCCTCAGCAGGGTTCACATGCTATCCCTGGGGCCGCTGCTCCCCAGGTAGAGTCCAAGCTGGGTGCCACGGCAGCACCTCCAAGCAGAGACGGAAGGACAAGCAGAGCCTGGGCCCAAAGCCCCGGGGCCAGCATAGCACAGAGAGCAAACTGCTGCAGGGACAGAGTGTATGACAGGGCACCGGGAGAATGCGGGCGGAGGCTGGCCAGCATGTGCACATGTTGTATCTGTGGGTGTGTGCATGTCTGTGTGCACGTGTCCGTCTGTTGTGTGCCTGTGGGTAGACACGCGTGTGTCCACGTGTTAGTGTATGCACGTGCTCCTGCGTGTCTGTGTCGGTGTGTCTGTGTGTGTGCACGTGTCCATGTACTTGTGTCTGTACGTGTGTGTGTGCATGCACCTGTGTGTGGATGTGTGTCTGTGTGTGTATGCCTCTGCTAGTGTGTCTGTGTGTGTGCACGTCCTGCACATGTATGTGTCCATGTGTGCATACGTCCGTGTGTCCATGTGTGTGTGCCTGTAGTGTTCTCTTTGTGTGCCTGTGCATGGTTGTACATGTGTGTCCACGTATGTTTGTGTATGCGTGTGTCCATGTCTGTGTATGTGTGTGCCCATGGGTTAGCACATCTCTGTGTGTCCATGTGTCTGCGTGTATCCGTGTCTGTCCATGTGTGTCCACACATGCCTGTGTGCTGCCTGTATACGTGTGGCCTTGCTTTCAGCTTTCTTCCTGGAAGCAGTAGGAGGAATGGCAAGTCTGAGGTCAGCCTGCTGTGAGCAGCTGCAGGGAGTTCAGGGGTTTCTAGAAGCCACTGTGGCACGCAGGTGGGTGAGGCAGGGGTGGAGGCTGTGGAGGAAGGTGGTGTGTAGGGGAGGTGCAGAGTGGGTGCAGCACAGCCACCACCCCAGCAGGCTAGAGCATTGTGCACTCAGGACCAGTATCTTTTGAATGGATCTTTTTATTTCTAATTTTATAAGATGCAACATCTCACCCCGTTGACACGGTTAGTTTGCGTGCACACACACAGGGTGGCCGGCCGCCCTGAGCCTGTGGGCAGGCCAGCAGGGTCAGTAGCAGGTGCCAGCTGTGTCGGACATGACGAGGGACACGTTGTACAGGGTGGGTTTACCAGTGGACTTGTCCACGGTCCTCTCGGTGACCCTGTTGGGCAGGGCCTCATGAGCCACGACGCAGGTGTAGGTCTCCCCCGTGTTCCAGTCCTCTTCAGACACGGTCAGGATGCTGTGGGCGAAGTACCGGCCTGGGGCCTGGGGCTCAGGCATTGGGGCACTGGTCACATACTTCTCCGGGGACAAAGGCTGCCCCCTCTGCATCCACTGCACGAAGATGTCCGCGGGAGAGAAGCCCGTCACCAGGCAGGTGATGGTGGCCGACTCCCGCAGGTTCAGCTGTTCCCGGGCTGGTGGCAGCAAGTAGACATCGGGCCTGTGCATGGCCACCCCTGTGAGAAGAGATGGTGGTGAGGGCGGGGCAGTGAGGGGACCGGCCTGTGGGCTGGGGGCAAGTCCCCTTTTCCCCAGTTGCCCAGACAACGGGGGAGTGAGGGGTGCTCTCCACCATGCCCCAGAGGCCAAGGGAGGGTCCCAGGGAGTGCAGGAAGAGGGGCAAGAGTGGGGCCTACCCTTGGGCCTGGAGATGGTCTGCTTCAGCGGCGAGGGCAGGTCCGTGTGGGTCACGGTGCACCTGAACCTCTCCCCGGAGTTCCAGTCGTCCTCGCAGATGCTGGCCTCACCCACAGCGCTGAAGGTGCCATTGGGGTGGCTCTCGGAGATGTTGGTGTGGGTTTTCAGAGCTTCGCCATTCTGGCGGGTCCAGGTGATGGTCACACTGTCGTAGGTGGCCAGGTCTGTGACCAGGCAGGTCAACTTGGTGGACTTGGTGAGGAAGATGCTGGCAAAGGATGGGGGGATGGCGAAGACCCGGATGGCTGTGTCTGGATCTGAAGTCAAGAGAAGGGAGTCAGAGGTGGGGCAGGTGTGGATGCGGGTGGAGGCGTGGTTCCCACCCAAAGAGTAGCAACAGCCTCTGCCGAGCCCCTGCCCTTGGCCGCTCTGGGAAGCCAAGGCTCAGGGAGCAGACGGCTGCGTCTGGGTGGTGAATGCCAGACCCAGGTGGACCCCTGTGTGTCGGTGGGTGCCGCCCTCGGGGACAGGTCACTCACTGGGGCCACACACGGAGGACACGTTCTTCTGGAAGGTCAGGCCCCTGTGATCCACGCGGCAGGTGAACACGCTCTGGCTGAGCCAGTCTCTCTCGCTGACGGTCAGTGTGCTGGTCACCTTGAAGGTTGTGGGCCCAGACTCTTTGGCTTCAGCCTCCACCCGGTCTGTGGTGATGCCAGACCCCACCTGCTTCCCCTCGCGCAGCCAGGACACCTCAATCTGCCGGGGGCTGAAACCTGTGGCCTGGCAGATGAGCTTGGACTCTCGGGGGTTGCCGACGAAGCCGTCTCGGGGTGGGACGAAGACACTCACGTTGGGAGGCCGCTCGGCAACCACTGCAGTGAGGGACACACATCAGCCCGGTGCCCGCCACTCCCGCCCCCTTTGGCTCCCTCTCTGCCCCTGGTGGGTGGGCCCTCACCTGGAAGAGGCACGTTCTGTTCTTTGTTGCCATTGGGGTGCTGGACTTTGCATACCACGTGTTCGTCTGTGCCCTGCATGACGTCCTTGGAAGCCAGCAGCACCTGCGAGGTGGCCGCGTACTTGCCCCCTCTCAGGACTGATGGGAAGCCCCAGACGCCTTTGCTGATGTCAGAGTTGTTCTTGAATTTCCAGGAGAAAGTGATGGAGTCGGGAAGGAAGTCCTGTGCGAGGCAGCCAACGGCCACTTCGTTTGTATCCAACGGGGCATTCTCACAGGAGACGAGGGGGAAAAGGGTTGGGGCGGATGCACTCCCTGAGGACCCGCAGGACAAAAGAGAAAGGGAGGGGTGAGGAGCTGCCTCCTTGTGCCCTGCCTGTCGGGGCTGAGTGGCGTTCTGAGTGGCCCTCTCTACTTGTGTCCCACTGTGGCTGCCCCACCAAAGCCAAGGCCACCTGCAGGCCTCCAAAGCCCAGATTATCATGGCTAACGGGTGGTGGGGCCGTGGCGAGGCCTCGGGTCTTTGTCCAAGGCTGTCGGGGCTGCAGGCCTCAGCCCGTCCTGCTGCAGGGCCCAGCGCTGAACACCTGGGCAGACCTGGGGTCTCCTGGAGCAGGTGGAGCCACCCCTGCCACCATTCAGTTGGCTGCACTCTGAGGCCTGCCTGCCCCTGGCTCCCTGCTCAGAATGGCTGAGGGCTTAGGTTTGGGTGGACCAGGCCTGCTTTCCCCTGAGGCAGCAGCAGGTAGGTGCTGCACACACTCAGCTCCCAGCACATGCAGCTGGAGGGCCCAGGTTGCATACCTGAATGGGAAGCCTGGAGCCACACACCCTGCAGGCAGCCAATAGAGAGCTTGGTCCCTCCAACCCAGCTTATGCTGCCCCCATCTCAGCCACACTCCAGCTACCCTGAAGTCTCCCCAGGCAGACAACCCAGGCCTGGGAGTGAGTATAGGGATGGTGGATGTGATGGGGAACGCAGTGTAGACTCAGCTGAGGCTATCCATCTGTGTCCGACAAGATCATGAAGACTGGCCCAGTGCCATGTCTTCCAGTTCATCCCAGCCCAGGCCAGCTCAATCCAGCTCAGCCAAGCCCATCTCAGCAAAGCCAAGCTCAGCTCAACCCAACTCAGATGAGCTCAGACCAGCTCAGCCCAGCCTAGCTGAGCTCAGACCACCTAAGACCATCTCAGCTCAGCCCAGCTAAGCCCAGTTAAGCACAGTTCAACACAGCCCAGCTCAGCACAGTTCAGCCCAGCTCAGCACAGCCCAGCTCAGCCCAACCCAGCCCAGCCCAGCTCGCTCAACCCAGCTCGGCTCAGCCCAGCTCAGCACAGCGTAGCTTAGCCCAGCCCAGCCCAGCTCAGCTCAACCTAGCCTGGCTCAGCGCGGCCTAGCCCAGCCCGGCTCGGCTCAACCCAACTGAGCTCAGCCCAGGTCAACCTGGCTCAACTCAACCCAGCCCAGCTCAGCCCAGCTCAGTCCAGCCCAGCCCGGACCAGCTCAGCTCAGCCCAGCTCAGTTCAGCTCAGCTCAGCCCAGCCTAACTTGGCTCAACCCAGCTCAGCTCAGCCCAGCCCGGACCAGCTCAGCTCAGCCCAGCTCAGCTCAGCCCAGCTCAGTTCAGCTCAGCTCAGCTCATCGCAGCCCAGCCCAGCCCGGTTCAGCTCAACCCAGCTCGGCTCAGCCCAGGTCAGCCTGGTTCAACTCAGCCCAGTCCAGCCCAGCTCAACCCAGCTCTGTTCAACCCAGTCCAGTTCAGCCCAGTTCAGCCCAGCTCAGCCCAGCTCACCCCAGCTCAGCCTAGTTTGGCTCAACCCAGCTCGGTTCAGCCCAGCCTGGACCAATTCAGCTCAGCCCAGCTCAGCCCAGCCCAGCCCAGCACAGCACAGCACAGCTCAGTCCAGTTCAGCCCAGCACAGCCCAGTTTAGCTCAGCTCAGCTCAACTCAGCCCAGGTCAGCCCAGCACAGCCCAACCCACATCAGCTCAGCTCAGCTCAACCCAACCCAGCTCAGCTCAGCTCAACCCAACCCAGCTCAGCTCAACCCAACCCAGCCCAGCTCAGCCCAGCTCAGCTCAGCCCAGTTCAGCCCAGCTCAGCCCAGCCCAGCCCAGCCCAGCCCCACTCAGCCCAGCCCAGCCCAGCCCCACTCAGCCCAGCCCAGCCCAGCCCCACTCAGCCCAGCCCAGCCCCACTCAGCCCAGCTCAGCCCAGCTCAGCTCACCTCAGCTCGGTTCAGCCCAGCCTAGTTCAGCTCAGCTCAGCTCAGCCCAGTCCAGGTCAGGTCAGCCCAGCCCAGCCCAGGTCAGCCCAGCCCAGCCCAGGTCAGCTCACCTCAGCTCAGCTCAGCTCAGCCCAGCCCAGCTCAGCCCAGCCCAGCCCAGCCCCACTCAGCCCAGCCCAGCCCAGCCCCACTCAGCCCAGCTCAGCCAAGCTCAGCCCAGCTCAGCCCAGCTCAGCTCACCTCAGCTCAGCTCAGCCCAGCCTAGTTCAGCTCAGCTCAGCTCAGCCCAGTCCAGGTCAGGTCAGCCCAGCCCAGCCCAGGTCAGCTCACCTCAGCTCAGCTCAGCTCAGCTCAGCTCAGCCCAGCTCAGCCCAGCTCAGCCCAGCCCAGTCCAGGTCAGGTCAGCCCAGCCCAGCCCAGCCCAGGTCAGCTCACCTCAGCTCAGCTCAGCCCAGCCCAGCTCAGCTCAGCTCAGCTCAGCTCAGCCCAGCCCAGCCCAGCCCAGCCCAGCCCAGGTCAGTTAAGCTCAACCCAGATCATCCCAGCTCAGCTCAGCCCAGCTCGGCTCAGCCCAGCTCAACCTGGCCCAGCCTGGTCCAGGTTAGCCCAGCGCATACTGCCCAGCCCAGCTCATCCTGGTTCAGCTCAGCTTGACTGAGCTCAGCCCAGGTCCGCTCAGCCCAGCCCAAATCAGCTCAGTCCAGCCCAGCTCATCCCAGCTCAGCCCAACACATCCCACTTCAGCTCAGTTCAGCTCAGCCTAGGTCAGCTCAGTTGAGGTCAGCTCAACTCAGCCCAATCCAACCTGACTGACCCCAGCGAAGCCCAGCTCACCCCAGCTCAGCTTAGCTCAGCCCAGCCCAGCCCAGCTCAGATCAGCCCAGCCCAGCCCAGCTCAGATCAGCCCAGCCCAGGTTAGCTCAGCCCAGCTCATCCCTACCCAGGTTAGCTCAGCCCAGCTCATCCCTACCCAGGTTAGCTCAGCCCAGCTCATCCCTACCCAGGTTAGCTCAGCCCAGCTCATCCCTACCCAGGTTAGCTCAGCCCAGCTCATCCCTACCCAGGTTAGCTCAGCCCAGCTCATCCCTACCCAGGTTAGCTCAGCCCAGCTAAGCTCAACTCGGCTCAGCTCAGCCTAGCTTGGCTCAGCCCAACACAGCACACTCAATCCGGTTCAGCTCGGCTCAGCCTGCTTCAGCTTGGCTCAGCCCAGTTCAGCCCGGCCCAGCCCAGCTCAGCGCGGCCCAGCCCAGCTCAGCTCCGCTCAGCTCATCTCAGCTCAGCTTAGCCTAGCCTTGCTCAACTCAGCTCAGCTCAGCCCAGCTCAGCCCAACCCAGCCCAGCAAAGCATAGCTCAGCCCAGTTCAGCCCAGCATAGCTTAGCTCTTAGTTCTCTAGCAGGCTTAGCTCTGCTCAGCTCAGCCCAGCTCAGCCCAGCCCTGGTTAGCTCAGCCCAGCTAAACTCAGCTCGGCTCAGCTCTGATGAGCTCAGCCTAGCTTGGGTCAGCCCAACACAGCCTGCTCAGCCCAGCCCAACCTAGCTCAGCTCAGCTCAGCCCAGGTTAGCTCAGCTCAGCTCAACCTAGCTCAGCCCAGCCCAGGTTAGCTCAGCCCCAGCCCAGGTTAGCTCAGCCCAGCTCAGCCCCTGCCCGGGTTAGCTCAGCCCAGCTAAGCTCAACTCAGCTCGGCTCAGCCTAGCTTGGCTCAGCCTGGTTCAGCTCAGCTCAGCCCAGCCCAGCCCAGCCCAGCCCAGCTCAGCCTAGCCCAGCCCAGCTCAGCCTAGCCCAGCCCAGTTCAGCCTAGCCTTGCTCAGCTCAGCCTAGCCTTGCTCAGCTCAGCTCAGCTCAGCCCAGCTCAGCCCAGCCTAGCCCAGCTCAGCCTAGCCTTGCTCAGCTCAGCTCAGCTCAGCCCAGCTCAGCCCAGCCTAGCCCAGCCCAGCCCAGCCCAGCAAAGCATAACTCAGCCCAGGTCGGCCCAGCATAGCATAGCTCAGCTCAGCCCAGCTCAGCCCAGCTCAGCACAGCTCAGCCCTGCCCGGCTCAGCCCAGCTTAGTGCAGCCCAGCCCAGCTTAGCTCAGCTAGTGCAACTTAGCCCAGCTCAGCTCAGCTCAACCCAGCTCAGCTCAGCCCAGTTCAGCCTTGTTTAGTCTAGGTCAGCTTAGGTCAGTTTTGCCCATCCAAGGCCATTTCTGAAAGCTGGATGGAGTTGTCATGGCTGGAAACGGTCAGCCCACCAGACCTGCTTGTCTCAGCTAAGGCCGTCTCATTGCTAGGTTCCTGCACAGGCCGGCTTTCATCTTTTGTCTCCCTCTACTTGATACCCCAGTTTCCTGCAGTCCTGCCCTAGCACCACCTGGGTTTTGGTTCCAAAGCAGTACCAATCATTACCACCCTCCACTACCTGGGTGGAATATTTCTTTGCTGCTTTAAAGTTATTAGAACATCTTCAGAATTAGACCGAGAATTTAGGAGCCTGTACTGTGATAAAAATGAGGAGCTCCCCTTGCTCTAGAATCGGCAGCATAGCTTCTGCACCGAGAGGAGGGTACTGAAATGCTCAAAGCCTCCACCTTCTCAGAGCATCTCCTCCCTTCTGAGTCTGAAATAAACCCCTGCCTTTAAATTCCCTCTAGATAACAGTCATCATTGGAAACAACCAAGAAATGCATTTTATCTGAATTTGCCACTTAAAATTCTGCCATTTACCGCAAATCGCTTTGGAAGGCATGGGCTACTTTCAAGGGCGCGATGACCTAAGTCAATGATTTAGACAAGGGCGATGCCAGTGGGGCTGAAGCATCATGACTCATGCCATCCGCATTCAGAGGTTGCGAAAGAGCTCGGGTGACCTCTCCTTCGAATGGGCTTTAGGGAAAGTTAAATGGGAGTGACCCAGACAATGGTCAGTCAAAAGACTCACACGAATGAGTCTCCTGCTCTTCATCAAGCAAAGACCAATTCCCCTTCTAGTGCAAATAAGACATCAAATACAAAGGTTTAAGAGAAGCGAATGCAGCAGCGGCGGCTGCCTGTCTCTTACCATGTCGGGTGTGTAGTCACTGCGAGCCTTGCAAGGCTTTGGCATGGAATCATTCCTCCAAGTCCATTAACAAAGGCTGGGTCCTGAGCAGCCAGTTGGCCTGGTGGCAGAAGCCACGCATCCCAGCTCTGGGTAGTCCGGGGAGACCCAAAGCCCAGCCCGGGCCTGGCAGGCAGCCTCCCAGAGCCTCCGCTAGGCCAGTCTGGCTGAAGCCGAATCGGTGATTCCGAACAGAACCCGTCCTTCTAAGGTGTCTCCACAGTCCTGTCTTCAGCACTATCTGACTGAGTTTTCTCTTAAGCCACAAACTAACATGTTTAACTGAAATAATTCAGGATAATGATGCATATTTTACCTAAAACTTATCCTAAAGTGAGTAGTTGAAAAGTGGTCTTGAAAAACAACTAAAATGAAGGCCACTCTATCAGAATATCAAAGTGTTTCTCCTTAATCACAAAGAGAAAACGAGTTAACCTAAAAAGATTGTGAACATAGTTATAAAAATAATGCTCTGAGGTATTGAAAACGTGTTTGAGATTAATTATCACATGAAGGGATAACAGACTAATTTTAAAAGTTTTTTGAATGCAGTCATAAACTCTCCCTAAGACTGTTTAATTTCTTAAACATCTTACTGTAAAAATGAGTGCAGTTTAGAAGTTGATATCCTGTTTGCACAAACTAGCAGTTGATAAGCTAAGATTGGAAATGAAATTCTGATAGTTAAAAAAAAAGAGCCTTTCCAGTTTCGGTCAGCCTTGCCTTATTTTAGAAACGCAAATCGTCCAGGTGTTGTTTTGCTCAGTGGAGCACTTTCAGATCTGGGCCCAGGCGAAACCACCTCTTCACAACCAGAAGTGATAAATTTACCAATTGTGTTTTTTTGCTTCCTAAAATAAACTCTTGCGGTGACCTGCTTCCTGCCACCTGCCGTGGGTGCCCAAGACCCCCACGCAGCCATCTTGACTCTAACTCATCATCCGCTCCCAGCTTCACTCAATTAATTAAAAAAATAAACTTGATTTATGATGCTCAAAACTCAGTCCTGCATCAGAGCCGACAGCACTGTGCTAGTATTTCTTAGCTAAACTTACTTTGGCCCTAATTCCAGAGACATACCACTCATGGGTGTTAATCAAATGATAAGAATTTCAAATACTTGGACAGTTAAAAAAGTTAATATACTTCAAAATCTTTCACATTTTTAAGTCATAATTGTCTTAACCATTTTTCTCTGGAGCCACTTCAAACATATCCTGTCTTTTAACATTTAATAAGCACGCCTCTTAAGATGAACAATCCTTTTCTCTTGGAAACCAACTTCAGGGCACTGAGCTCCTGGGGCCTCCCTAAGCCTCTGTCAGGACAGCAGCCACCCTTTCTGGACTACCCGTGCCCCGACCCTGCTCTCATCAAGACCAAGGCTACGCATCCGTCCTGGCTGGATTCACCCACTCTGACAGTTCTCTTTCCAGCCAACAAAGAATTTAAGATGCAGGTTGGCACACAGCGCACCTCATAATTCTAAAGAAAATGTTTCATGATTCGCTGTGTGTGCAGCGATCTTGCAGTCCTACAGACACCGCACCTGAGACACATTCCTCAGCCATCACTAAGACCCCTGGTTTGCTCTGGCATCTCGTCCAAATGTGGCTCCCCAAGCCCCCAGGCTCAGTTACTCCATCAGACACATCCAACCTAAGTCCCATTTTCCAAAGGCATCGGAAAATCCACAGAGGCTCCCAGATCCCCAAGGCACCCCAGTGCCCGTCCCTTCCTGGCCAGTCCGCCCAGGTCCCCTTGGAACATGTCCCGAGGACCAGCCTGCAATGCTCAGAAAACCCCACAGGCAATAGCAGAAAACAAAGGCTCTAGAGTGGCCATTCTTACCTGAGGAGACGGTGACGACGACCCCTTGGCCCCAGGAATCCAAACCGTAGTAATCACAATGGCAGAATGTCCATCCTCACCCCACAAAAACCCTGGGCGCCCGGCTCGCGTTGTTCCCAGCCACCCAGAGACCTTCTGTCTCCAGGCGTCACATGGAAGCCGACTGTCCGTGTCCCTGTCCTGCCCTTCTCATGGAACCCTCCGCTGGCCTCCCACGTACCCCACATTCTGGCCTGACCCCTCAGAAGCCAGACCACTGTCGGCCTGGGACATCCAACTGCAAGCAGACGGCTGACAAGTCACCCCCAGGAGTCCAAACACCCCGGCGGGCACCCATCCCAGAGAGCGGGTGCCTTGGAGCGGGACAGAGTCCTACCACACAATCGTCACCACAGCCCCTGAGAATGCTCCAAATGAAGCAGAGAGTGGTCACCCCAGACCAGCCAAAGGAACCCCCCAGCTGCCGACATCTGTGGCTGGACTTGGGGAGGAGACGCTGGGTTCCCATTTGAAGGGACCCTCTCCCTGGCTTTCTTTCCTGACCTCCAAAGTGCCTCCAGGCCTCTGACCCTGAGACCCCGGCAAGCCGAGTCTCCCTAAGTGGACTCGGAGAGGGGGTGGTGAGGACTCACCTGAGGAGATGGTGACCAGAACTCCCCGGCCCCAGACATCCAATGAGTTGTCACATTGTGACAACAATGCCAGGACCCCAGGCAAGAACTGGCACCCGCTAAGTCCCTGGGACCCTCTCAGACAGAGCCCATGGAGGGCCCGGGGGTTGTTGGGCTAAGGGACCCCAGAGGCCCAGGGTGGCCCTGACCAGAGAGACCCCTGCTGCTGGGCTCAGGAGGAGGGAGCGTCTGGAGCCCTTGCCCCTTGTCTGTGTGGCCGCTGTCGCCTCAGGGCATCCTCCTGAGCCCCCCCCGGCTGCTCCAGGGCTTTCTTGGCAGGAGACCCAGGCACACTTGTTTTCCCCCAAAAATGCAGCAAAACCCCTCAGAGTTAAAGCAGGAGAGAGGTTGTGAGGACTCACCTGAGGAGACGGTGACCAGGACTCCCGGGCCCCAGACATCGAACCAGTTGTCACATTGTGACAACAATGCCAGGACCCCAGGCAAGAACTGGCACCCGCTAAGTCCCTGGGACCCTCTCAGACGGAGCCCGTGGAGGGCCCAGGGGTTGTTGGGCTAAGGGACCCCAGAGGCCCAGGGTGGCCCTGACCACAGAGAGACCCCTGCTGCTGGGCTCAGGAGGAGGGAGCGTCTGGAGCCCTTGCCCCTTGTCTGTGTGGCCGCTGTCGCCTCAGGGCGTCCTCCTGAGCCCCCCAGATTGCACCAGGGCTTTCTTGGCAGGAGACCCAGGCACACTTGTTTTCCCCCAAAAATGCAGCAAAACCCCTCAGAGTTAAAGCAGGAGAGAGGTTGTGAGGACTCACCTGAGGAGACGGTGACCAGGACTCCCTGGCCCCAGTAGTAAAAGTAGTCACATTGTGGGAGGCCCCGTTAAGGGGTGCACAAAAACCCTACTCTCCGACTGTCCTGGGCCAGCTGTGGCAGCCAGCCCCGTGTCCCAAGGTCATTCTGTCCCCAGCACAAGCATGACTCTGCCCACCCTTTGTCCCAGGAGCAGAGTCCCGATTCCCAAAGAAAGGCCTTCTGCTGAACGTGGCCCTGCACAGACCAAGGAGCCACTGGACATTATCTCTCAGCTCCAGGACAGAGGACGCTGGACCCAGAGCAAGGAGGCAGAAAGAAAGCCATCTTACCTGAAGAGACGGTGACCCTGAGCCCTTGGCCCCAGAAATCAAAAGCATCACACAGGGACACAGTCCCTGTTCCTGCCCAGACACAAACCCGTCCCCATGCGGGACACTCAAATGGCTCACATGGCCCAAGCACAGAGCAGAGGCAGCCGGTGTCCCTGTCCCCAGTCACACAGATCACCAGGCTGAGACCCAGGCTGGGAGGGGTGATGTTCCCAGCCCTGGCCCCAGCTCTGCCCACAACTTCTCCTTCCCATCCCTGCCCTCGGCCTGCTTGCCATCTGTGGAGGGTCCCTGATGGGGCTGAAGCCCAGCGGGGTCCCTGACTGTCCTTGGGGGCTCTAGCTGGCCCCAGGGCTAAGTGACAGCAGGGCTCTGGCATGCAGCCCATGGCAGAGATCCCAGGGATGGCAGCTGGTGTGGCCTCAGGCCAGACCTAGACCAGCTGCAGACCCCAGAGACCTGGCCTGGTGCCTGGACAGAGAAGACTGGGAGGGGGCTGCAGGGGGACTCACCTGAGGAGATGGTGATTGGGGTGCCAGGGCCCCAGAGATCGAAGTACCAGTAGCACAGCCTCTGCCCTCCTGCTTCTCCCATACAAAAACACACCCTCCGCCCTCCTGCCAGCCTCCTTTGCTGAGCACCTGTCCCCAAGTCTGAGGCCAAAGCCCTTGCCTGGCCCAGTACACCTGGCTCCCCACTATCCCCAGACAGCAGACTCACCTGAGGAGACGGTGACCAGGGCGCCCTGGCCCCAGAACTCGAAGTATTCAGCCACAGTGAGTCAGCCCTGAGCCAGGGGCTGCAGAAACCCACAGCCGGGGTCCCTGGAGGGCATGGTTTTTGCAGAGCTTCCTATCACTGTGTCCCCAGTTAGCACAGTGGTTCCCAGCTCAGTCAAAACCCTGCGGCTGGTAGGGGGCCCGCAGGGCCTGGGGCTGGTCTGGCTGCGGTCCCCAGGGTGGGTCGGGTCCAGGGGCCCCCAGCACCTTTGGCAGTGCTCTCCCTTCCGCTGTTAGCCCCAGAACATGCGGGAGACCCCAGCCCTCAACCCTGCCAGTCCCTCTTGAGTCTCGTGCCAGTCATTTGCTGCCGTTGAGAATCATTAGAGTGCTGAAGGCTGCCGATTGTGTTTTTCTTTTTCTTATGTAAATTAGAGCAGATCTGAAGCTGGGTCAGTCACGCCACCTCTCATTGCTTGCTTTCTGAGTTGTTTTCCCAGCTGCAGAGAGACCCGGGTGGCAGTGGCTGGGGGAGCCTCCTGGCCTGCAGGGCCACGGCCCCCCTGAGGGCTCCTCGCTGGCCCGCAGGGGCAGGGAGCCTTTCCTGCTCTGATCCCGTCTGTGGGGCCCGGCGTGGGTTGCCTGGCTGGTTCCACCTATTCACCGATGTTCCACTGAACGGGAGGCCTCAGCGGGTGGCGCTGGGTCTCACTCACCACAGAGCCCTGGCGTGGGCTCCCTGTGTGTCCACCAGTGTTAGGTCCCTTCCCTGCACCTTAGCTGGTCCTCAATGAGGTCTCAGCTCTTCCCATGGCGGGTGCCAGGGAAGGTGCAAGGTGATCTACAGGGAGCCCCTCCCCAGGCCCGCACTGGCTGCCTTCCGCCGAGTCTGGGTGAGGGGCTTTGCAGGCACCACTGGCCAGACGCGGGCTGGGTGGGGCCCTCGGGGAGGCCGAGGCCCGCGGCCAGGTGTGAGCATGGGGGTGTGCCCGGCGAGGGCCTCTGCTGGGTGAACTGATGGGCACAGGGTTTCTGGGGGAGGGGAGTTGCCCCTGCAGGCTTGCTGGGGAGGATCTATGTCGGGGCAGAGTTCCAGGGAGAGGAATAGGCAAGGTAAAGGCTGGGAGGCTGGGACCTGTCATTGGAGGTCGCAGGTGGTTTGCTGAGGCCGGGTGGAAAGGGGGCCTGAGTGTCTTGAAGGGGCTGAAGGGTGCTGGGGGCTTGCTTAGAGGCTGCTCAAGAAGACTCGCTCAGGCACCGTGCGGGCAGGGATGAGGGGTCTGGGAGGGAAGCCTGGATGTGGGGAGAGGGTTGGGGCTCCTGTAGGGGTGTGGACAGAATGGCGGGGTTTCCTACAGGGGTCCAGGCAGGACGGGGGACTCTGAGGTACTGTCTGGGGCAGTGGATCTCTCTAGACATGGTTGAACAGTTGCCAGCATGGGGACGGAGTCTTAGGCTGGGAATGGTGAGATAACCCGTCTCTAGCCATGAGGGGCTGAGAACCCATTTGATTAGGGGTGGTTGGGCCCTGATGGCCAGGGAGGCACCTGTGAGGGGGCAAGGTCGGGGAGTGAGGAGGAGGGTGGTCTGGCGCTGGGGGAGTGGTTCTCTGGCTTAGGACTTCTGGCCCTGGGGGGCGCAGGCAGGGTCAAGGGTCGAGGGAGCAGGCTGAGGGTGGGCTGTGCCTCACGCCCCCATGCCTGGGCCTCTGGATCCTTGGGCTGGGGGAGGGAGGGCCTGGCCTTCCCTCTCCTCCTGCACTGGGGTCCTGCTGTCTGAGGAAGCAGTGGGGTTCTGAGCTGCCCTTTGAGACTCACTTGGGCTCACAGTTCGTGGTAGGACTCCTTGAGCCCCCAGACCCTTTCCCAAGGCTCTTCCTCTGATGGTCTCAGCTCTGGGGCCTCCTGCATCCTTTGCAGGGGTGAGGGGTGGGGTTTCCAGGTCCCTCCAGAAGCACTGGCTCCAGCCCTTGCCCACATCCAGCCCTGCCCTGGCCCTGCCTTTTCACACACTTCAGAGGCCCGTTCAGCTCCAGCAGATGCGCAGGCACATGAGGCCCCTGTATATGGTCCCTGTGTGCAGATCTGTGGAGGGGCCAGAGACCCCCATGCCCATAGCTTTGCAGGTGTCTGGGCCCAGCTCCTTCCACAGCACCCTGTGGCTGAGTCCTGGGAGCACACCCTCTGCCCCCACCTGCCACAAGGACACACCAGGGAAAGCACACGAGTGTCACAGACATGGTGGCTGGATTGTGCAATGGGTGGCCAGGGCAGGGCCCACAGGCCAGGTCGAGTTGGCCCCCAGCCTCTGCCCACAGCTGGCATCTCCTGGGGTACCTGTCCCCCCTCAGGGTCACTTAGCCTGGATGGCACTTCCTGGCCTGGCTGCCCTGAGCAGGGCTGGGAGCTGAGCTGAGAGCTGCAGCCCCAAGGGCAGTGGAGAGGGCACTCTGCTCACATGGCCCATGCACTGTTTAGGATGCAGCCTTTTGATCCTGCTCTGCTCACGTGGCCCATGCATTGTTCAGGACATAGCCTTTCGATCCTGCTGAAGAAAGTCCTTGAGCAGGAGCAGCTCCCCGGCTGTGACAGGGCCCTGGACATCCAAGCCAGAGGGAAAGGCCAGGGGTCAGCAACAAGGGAGGGTCTGGGCCCAGAAGCAGGGGGGCAACACCTACTCTGGGCACTGAGTCTCTGGACTGTGCCATCCTGGAGAAGGAGAAGCCAGAGGCGACCCTTGGCAGGGATGGCAGGCCTCACTGGAGGACAGGGCACTGCAGCAGGTCTCCATGCCTTCCAGGCCTACGGTGCAGCTTGGCGAGCTGGCCAGGCTCCAGGTTGGCGAGGGGCTGGCTCTGGGCTGGCTCTGTGGTGGGCCAGATGGCTGGAACACAGGGGTATCACTGTGAGGGATGACGCATTCTGTCACTCCCAGGCTGGGGAGAGCGCGTTGTATCCCTTATATCCGAGGCTCTGCTTCTGATGGTCTCTGCTGCTAGAGATGTGGTTTCCACGCTTCCACTGCTGCTCCTCCAGCCCGGCACTCTGCTCTGGGAGGAAGGCCCTTCCGGGTAAAGCCACAGCGGAAAAAGTCTTGCTGTTTCATTTCCCAGGTCAGAAGCAATGCAGGAGCACACCGCTGCTACAGCTGGTGAATCTACAGTTTCCCTCCACTGCCACCCAATTCCTTCTCTAAGAGGAGTGGGAGAGTGAGGAGAAGGTCTGAGGAGAATCATCTTCCCTGGCATGGAGCTTGACATTTTGTCCCAGAGAAAACAGTGGAATTTGCTTGGGGTGAATTTTGCCCAAGTTTTTTCAGCTTTCCCTATTTTATGTGTAATAATCTTGGGGTCCAATTTGAATGTCTCTTCCTTTTAATAGGCAAGTTAAGACCATTCACGTTTGTTGTTTTCATAGATCTGTTTGGCTTCAATCTTAGTAGTTTATGTTCTCTATTTTTATACTTTCAAAAGTTTTCCATCTTAAGTTTTCTTATTCTTTGATAGCTTCTACGTGTAGTGGCTACCTTTATAACTTTCCAAAATATTCTTTGTTCTTCTTTGAATAGTATACTTTAGTTCTTTACCATATACAGGTATGAAATTACCTGGTTTCCTCTTCCTTTTCTCCTCCATCTCTAGCATCATGTGATTGTAGTCAGTAATATTATTTTCTTAAAATTTGTTTGTACTGTCTAATATGCCAGATTTGATTTTACTGATGTCCTTTGGATGAGAGTTATTTGGAGTGGGGCAGTAATTCAGAAGTGCTATCTCATATTCTGTGTTTTGATCATTGTAAAATGTCCACTTTGTCAGGCAGACACCATTTCACCTCTGTTGAGGTCACACAGTCCCCCACAGTCATTTCTGTCTTAGTCTTGCAGTTAAGGACACTTAATATTTACTTTTAGTTCTTGGCCCTGAGTTCTCCAAGCACCTTTTGATGGCTGGCGGTCTTCCTCTAGTAGTTTTATCATGAGATTACGGACTATAGAATGTTTGGAACTCCTTTTCAGCAGCCTTTGTTCCTGAAGAACAGTTGGCTGTATATAGACTCTGGACTATCCACCACTTCTTCCCCCCTTGAGAACCCTACAGGTGTTGTCCTACCATTTACTGATCTTGAATGTGGCTGGTGAGAAATCTGGGACTGGTCATCAACTACCTTATAGATGATTGTGTGTGTGTGTGTGTGTGTGTTTTGTTTTTTTTTTTGGATTTAGATTTTTTTGAATTTGTGCCCAAATTAGTTCTTCCTAAAATTAATTACCAAAAGTAATAGAACAGAAAGCATACTTACATCTAATTCAAAAACTGTATCCTGAAATAAAACAAGATTGCCCCCGTATTGGTGGGCAATAAGAGCCAGAGAAAATTGGCTCAGAATGGTGGCTCCTGAGATGTCTACTAGCAAATGCACTGGACTCCATTCTCTCCTAGGGACTTGGATTGTGTGGATGTCATCTCTTCTTTGCCTGTCTTCCATATCTGTCACCTCTTTTTATATATTTTATTTTTCAGAACTTTTATGGGTACATAGAAGATGTATATATTTATGGGGTACATGGGATGTTTTGATACAGGCATGCAATATGAAATAATCACATCATGGAAAATGAGGTATCCATCCCTTCAAGCATTACCCTTTGTGTTACAAACAATCCAATTATACACTTTTGGTTATTAAAACTGTAGAACTAAACTATTGACTATAGCCACCTTGTTGTGCTATCAAATAGTAAGTTTTATTCATTCTATTTTTTTGTACCTATTAACAATTCCCATATTTCCGTATCCCCCCATTACCGTTCCCAGCCTCTGGTAACCATCCTTTTACTCTTTATGAACATGGGTGCAATTGTTTTGATTTTTAGATCTCATTAATAAGTTAGAACATGTAATGTTTGTCTTTCTGTACCTGGCTTATTTCACTTAACATAATGATCTCCAGTTCCATCCATGTTGTTGCAAATAACTCAACTCATTCTTCTTTATGATTGAATAGTACATTGTGTATATGCACCACATTTTCTTTATACATTCAACTGCTGATGAACACTTAGGTTGCTTCCAAATCTTGGCTGTTGTGAACAGGGATGCAACAAACATGGGAGTGCAGATACCTCTTAATATACAGACTTCCTTTCTTTTGGGGTACATACGCAGCAGTGGGATTGCTGGATCCTGTGGTAGCTCTCTTTTTAGTTTTTTGAGGAACTTTCATGCTGTTCTCCATAGTGGTTGTACTAATTTACATTCCCACCAACAGTGTATGAGGGTTCCCTTTTCTCCACATCCTTGCCAGCATTTGTTCTTGCCTGTCTTTTGGATATTAGCCATTTTAACTGGGGTGAGATGATAGCACATTTTAGTTTTAGTTTTGATTGTGTTTCTCCGATAATCCATGATGTTGAGCACTTTTCCATGTCAGTTTGCCATCTGTATGTCTTATTTTAAGAACTATCTATTCTAACATCTTTCCCATTTTTAAATAAGATTATTAGATTTTTTTCTATAGCACTATTTGAACTCCTTATTTATTCTGTATATATTCTGGTTATTAATCCTTTGCCAGATGGGTATTTTTCAAATATTTGCTCCCATTCTGTGTGCTGTCTTTTCATTTTGTTGATTGTTTCCTTTACTGTGCAGAAGCTTTTTAACTCGATATGATCCCATTTGTCCATTTTTGCTTTAGTTGTCTGTGCTTGTGAGATATTACTCAAGAAATCTGCCTGGATTGATGTCTTGGAGAGTTTCCACCAAGGTTGTCTTACAGTAGTTTCATAGTATGAGGTCTTAGATTTAAGTTCTTAATCCATTTTGATTTGATTTTTATATACAGTGAAAGAGAGGGGTCTAGTTTCACTGTTATATATATGGATATCCAGTTTTCCCGGCACCATTTATTGAAGAGATATCATTGTCTTTTCCTTAGTGTGTGTTCTTGGCAACTTTGTCAAAAATGAGTTCGCTGTAGGTGTGTGGATTTATTTGTGGGTTTTTAATTTTATTCTGTTCATCTCTGTGTCTGTTTTTATGCCAGTACCATGCTGTGTTGGTTATTTCTATAGCTCTGTAGTACAATTTGCAGACAGGCAATGTCATTCCTACAGTTTTGTTCTTTTCGCTTAGGAGAACTTTGGCTATCCTGGGTCTTTGTGGTTCCATGTAAATTTTAGGGTGTTTTTTTTCTATTTCTGTGAATGATGTCATTGATGTCATTGGTATTTTGATAGGGATTGCATCGAATCTGTAGATTGCTCTGGATAGTATGGACATTGTAACAACATTGATTCTTCTAATCCATCCATGAACATGCAATATCTTTCCATTTTTTTTTGGTGTACTCTTCAATTTCTTTCATCAGTGTTTTATAATTTTCATTATAGAGATCTTTTACCTCTTTGGTTAATTCCTAGGTGTTTATTTGTGGTTATTGTAAATAGGGTTACTTTTTAATTTCTTTTTCAGATTGTTCATTGTTGGCATATAGAAATGCTACTGATTTTTGTATGTTGATTTTGTATCCTGCAACTTTACTGAATTTGTTTACCAGTTCTAATAACTTATTTTTGGTGGAGTCTTTAGTTAGTTCTAATTAGAAGATCATACCATAGGCAAATGAGGATAATTTGACTTCTTCCTTTCCAATTCGGATGCCTTTTATATCTTTCTCTTGTCTGATTACTCTAGCTAGGACTTCCACTACTATGCTGAATAACAGTGGTGAAAGTGGGCATCTTTGTCATGTTCCGGATCTTAGAGGAAAGGCTCTCAGTTTTTCCTCATTTAGTATCATACTGTGGCACTGTCGTATATGGCTTTATTATGTTGAGGTAAATTTCTTCCATACCTATTATAGAAGAGAATTTTTACTATGAAGGAATGTTGAATTTTATCAAATGCTTTTTCAGCATCAATCAAAATGATCAAATGGTTTTTGTCATTCATTCTGTTGATATGATGTGTCTCATTGATTGATTCATATATGTTGAACTATCCTTGCATCCCAAGTTGGATAAATTCCACTTGGTCATGATAAGTGATCTTTCTAATGTGTAGTTGAATTTGGTTTGCTAGTATTTTGCTGAGGATTTTTGTGTCAATATTCATCAGACATATTGGCCTGTAGTTTTCTTTTTTTGATGTGTCTTTGTCTAGTTTTGGTATGAGGTTAATACTGGCCTTGTATAATGAATTTTGAAGTATTCCCTCCTCCTCTATTTTCTGGAATAATCTGAGTAGGATTGGCATTAGTTCTACTTTAAATGTTTGGTAGAATTCAGCAGTGAAGCCATTGGGTCCTGGGCTTCTCTTTACTGGGAGACTTTTTATTATGGCTTTGATCTCAATACTTGTTATCAGTCTGTTTGGGTTTTGAATTTCTTCTTGGTTCAATCTTGGGAGGTTGTATGTGTCTAGGAATTTGTGCATTTCTTCTAGATTTTCCAATTTATTGCCATGTAGTTGCTTATAGTAGCCACTAATGATCCTTTGAGTTTCTGTGATTTAAGTTGTAATGTCACCTTTTTCGTTTCTGATTTTATTATTTGGATATTCTGTCTTTTTTCCTTTTTTTCTTTTTTTTTTGAAGTATAGTTAAGGAATTTATTCAGCTGATTTTTAAGTAAAGGAGCTCAGTCAGTCAATATCCTTCCATCTTGAAAGCTCCCTTCCAACGTAATTTTCATAGTCTTTACATTTTAACTGTCATTGTTTATTACCATTTGGCTATATTCTCTACAATTTCAGCAGCATTTTAAAGAGACAATGTGTCTATGTACAATGAAAAAACAAAACGGCTTGCAACATCAGAAATACAGTTTAACTGTACAATATTAAAGAGAATCCGTGGTAAGTATAACCTCCTTTTTCTGCAATATGAACAACTTACAAGTAAGTATCAGCATTATGAATGTGACAATAAAGAAAAAGTCCTTCCAGGAGTGAAATACAGCATCCTGAAAAATATTGGTTTCTACCCTACGAGGCAGTTAGAAAATGTTCACATTTTAACAAATCTGTACAAACCACAAGAAATTTGTTTATGGGATCATCTTGCTGATAAGAACTTTCTAGAAATGTAGAATAACCATGAACAAAGTATAAATCTAGTATCTATGTGCTCCACAGCCCTAGAACCCAATCAACTGATTTTAAAAATTCAATTATGTCCAACATGGATCACTTTCACGTCTTCATTGTTAATGACTGTATGCTTTTTAATATCTATGATGTACAGTCAACTTGCACCTTCTAGGTCATTTAATTTTTTAGCAAAGAAGCAACATCATTTAGCAGCAATTAGAGCAGCAATTAGAGCACCTTCAAGAAGACTTAAAAAAATACAGTATCCAATTAGAAAAGTCATACTTTAGACATTTGTACAAGAATAAGCTGCTGAAACTTAGTAATTGAAATGTGACATCTGTACAACAATTTACAATAGAGCTAGAAGGGAATTTATCATTATCTTGCATAGAACTGGTCTGCATTTGGTTACATACTGTCACCTGTTTTGATGAACAAGGCCTAGTAACAAAAGAAAAATACCTGTTATCAATTCTAACATGTTGAAAACACTGGCAATATTGTAATTTAGTGAATTTAACTGATTTCAAAACAAGCAGCTCATTTTGTCAAAAGTGTAAAGTATTTAGAAATAATAGCTCTCCCTTTAATATAACCAGTGAAAGAAAACGGACATGTGATCTTGAGGAACAACTTGGTAAAAGCCAGAATAGGCAAATGACAAAGCCTAACTTTGTCCAAAGATTCTAACTCTCACATTCTATTACTATAAAACACAACTGTCACTGTCATTCAGTTCTTACTTTGCTTTCAGCAGATTAACTGCCAAATGCTGAAGAATGTATCCAGGCACTATAGTTCGTATGTTAGAAATATGTCTCTTATTTTTCCATGTGTTTTTAAATAATGAAAAACTACCCTTCATATTAGAACTCTCTAGTAACAACCAAATGTGTTTAAGTATTATAAATGTTATTTACAGTGTTCCCCCAAATAAACAAAATTTTTTTCTTCTATCTTAACATGGTATTCCTGTTTCTGTGTAACAGGCGGTCATCCTTCACTGCTCAAAATTATAGTCAGAAGTGTGCATTTATTCATTGTCCATGATCCACTCTCATACAAATGACACTATGAGGAACTATGTTCACAAACAGTTCTTAACCATGTCTTGTGTAAAAAACAAACAAACAAACAAACAAACAAACACTCAAATGCTCTCAAACTCAAGTGTGCATCTGGAAGCAATTCAAAGATATCATGCCAGTCTTGGAGGAAAGTCAGTAAGTAATTATGCTTGAAGAAGGGGGCGTAGGGGATGCTGTCAGCCCAGCCATGTGTAGGTTTCCTGAAGAATTTGATCTTCTCATATGTGGGAGAAGGTATGGGTCATTTGCCAGCTGGTGCACATCAAATTGATCTTCTTTTCGATATGCCAAACAGCGTCTTGTAAAGGCCTTGGCTTCACTGCTTACAACAGGTTTTACAGGGAACTGAACTTCTGTGGCTTTTAATATTGTATTTTCTTGAAGAATGCCTCATTGAGATTGATTGTGACCAAATGGCTTTCTACCATAAAGACACTGAAAGAAGATGACTCCAACTGACCATACATCAACCTTGTTGGAAATCTTTGGTGGCTCTTTTCCAACTACAAAATACTCAGGAGGTAAATACCAGTAAGTGCCTGCCCCCTGGGAAGTTAGATCCATTCCATCTACACCATAGCTATCACTGTCCATAATCCTGGGCAGACCAAAATCAGTGATTTTGATTTCACCACATGCTGATCCATCTACCAGCTGGATGTTTCCTGGCTTAAGATCATAATGTATAATAGGTTTTTTTTTTTTTTTGAGATGGAGTCTGGCTCTGTCGCCCAGGCTGGGGTGCAGTGGCTGGATCTCAGCTCACTGCAAGCTCCGCCTCCTGGGTTTACGCCATTCTCCTGGCTCAGCCTCCCGAGTAGCTGGAACTACAGGCGTCCGCCACCTCGCCCGGCTAGTTTTTTTGTATTTTTAGTAGAGACGGGGTTTCACCGTGTCAGCCAGGATGGTCTCGATCTCCTGACCTCGTGATCCGCCCGTCTCGGCCTCCCAAAGTGCTGGGATTACAGGCTTGAGCCACTGCACCCGACTCCTGGCTTAAGATCATAATGTATAATAGGGGGTTTGATCTCATTGAGATATCTTGGCGCATTTACAATCTGCATTACAATAGACCTAGCTTCTTTCTCTGACATTAACTTGTGTTGCTTCAGATAGAAATCCAAGTCATTGCCTTCACAGTATTCTAACACTATACAAAACGTATCTGTATCCAAGGAGAAATAATCATAGAGTTTAACTATTCAGGGGTGATCCAGTTCTTTGTGTATTCTATACTCTCTGCAGGCATGTTTGTGGTAGTTTTCTTTCTTTTCATCTCTCCAGCTTTTATGAAGCTGATGTATCTTCACAGCAGCACATCTTTGTTCATAAAGGTCAAAAGCCTTATATACTTCACTAAAGCCACCTCTACCAAGTAGATGAAGTAATAAATATCTTTCATTTAATGTTGGGTGATCTTTGAACTGTGAATTATCTTCATTGTTTATTCTTTTCAGCTCATGTGTGTGAAGATTTCTGACTCTTTCCAAACGTTCAAGTTCTGCCTGGATTTCTGCCTCTTCCTTTTTGAGATGTCCTAGTCTAAGTTTGAAAATTTCTTCCTGTTCATGATATTCTGCCAAAGTCAACAGTTGGGGTAAATTTGGTCTAACAAAGGGATCATTCTCTGCTCCATTGACTGCTTTGTTTTTCCTTTATTTTGGCTCAGAATTGGTAGAGGGTGCCTGAGAATTATTAGCTGTGGGAGGTTAGGGTTTGGCTAAAAGTTTCCTTTGCCTTTCAATATCTTCCCTTTGCTGATTCACCCATTCTTGTTGCTTCACAAGATTCTGAAATGCAAAACCATCTGTCTATTGTTCAGTAAATGAAGCGCCATGTCTAACTGTTGTAAAGTGCCCAAGGGGTAATCGATCTTGCATACTCTTCTCTCTGCTTGACAATTTTTCTTGTGTACTCTTTTCAATAAGAAGTTTCTTGCTCATTGATATGCACTTACTTAATCGTTCTTTGTATTTTTCAAGTAATTTTTGTTGTTCATCTATTTGCCGTCTGAGATCACAGTTAGCCCTGAGAAAATCATCTATACGTCCCTCCTTCTTTTCCAGGTCCTGGATTTTATTACTTTCTAATGCTGCTAATTTCAGCATTGTGAGATCTGTCTGAATAATTTTAAAGGATAACTGCTTTGGTTGTACAATAGGGTGGTCCCCAAATGCTAATGCAGTAGGAGAATGGCTATTGGGTCAAACAGATGAGGAAGGAGTGGAACGTGAATGTGAATTTTGAGGAGAACGGATTGCAGGAGGTATGCCTCTTACTGGACTTGAGCCATTTCCACCCTGGTATTCAAAATAGTCGCTAATTTTGTGGCCACATCCCCCAATACTTTTTCCCTGATTACTTTCATTCCGGTTTTCTGCTTTTCTCTTTCTTCCCCTGGATGATTCTGATTGTTTCTTCTCTGGTGTCTCTGATTCTTTGTCACTTAAAGATCCCAAGCTTCCAAAACTGTGATTAGAGCTTTCGTTATTTGTTGAAGCTTTAGCTCCAACACTGCAACTGCCTGCACTCGCAGTGCTCCCACTTGCAACTCCAGAAAATCTAGCTTTCGATAACTCTTGCCTTCTTGGTTCCAGACTATGAAGCTCATCCACCGCACCTTCCCTGGGCCTCCCGGATGGCGGCGTGCGATTCAGGAGGGACCTGGCCGCCGCCGCCGAGCCCGGGGTTGGAGACACGAAGGGCTGGGACCAAGATGGCGGCCCCTCCAAACTTCCACTGCTACTTTGGACACTCATCAAGCTACTTTCTGGGAACCCAACTCTCCCCCTGCGACGGCAGCGGCGGCAAGGGCACCGGCGGCACCCGCCTCCGTCATGGCGGGGGCCGCGCTAAGGGCGAGCTAGAGAGCGAGGGCTGGGAGGGGAGAGTCAAGGGGATGGGGGAGGAAACCGAGAAGAGGAGAGGTGGTGAGGAAAGAGGTGAGGGAAGGATAGGGGTCAGGGAGGAGTGAAAGGGAGAAAAGCCAGGGAGCGGGCTGGCGCGCCGGAGAAGAGGCGGAGAAAAAGGGCGCGGCGGCGGAGGCGTCGAAGGGGTGCCCTGAGGCCGGGATCCGAGCGCGGGCTGCGCCGGCCGAGGAGACTTCCGCGGGCGGAACCTGCCGGCACCTCAGCAGTGCCTCGGTTCCCGGCGGTGGGTGGTGGCTGAGGTGGCGGCTGAGGGGGCAGCGGGCGGTGGGTGGCGGCTGAGGGGGCGGCGGGCGGTGGGTGGCGGCTGAGGGGGCGGCGGGCGGTGGGTGGCGGCTGAGGCGGCCGCGGGCGGTGGGTGGCGGCTGAGGCGGCGAGGTAACCCCTGCATCGGTTACAGGCGGCGGCGGCGGTGGGTGGCGGCTGAGGGGGCGGCGGGCGGTGGGTGGCCGCTGAGGCGGCGGGGTAACCCTTGCATCGGTTACAGGCGGCGGCGGGCGGTGGGTGGCGGCTGAGGCGGCGGGGTAACCCCTGTATCGGTTACAGGCGGCGGTGGCGTCACGTGCCGCCTGTGCAAACGCTATCGCGAGGCTCCTGCGCCTCCGGTAGCAGCGGCGGCCGCGGGAGCAGGCTTGGGGGAGGGACCTGCCAGGGACTGGGGGGGTGGGGGCATAGGGAGGGAGCGAGCGCACGAGGAAAGAGACGAGAGCGCCGGGGTGACCCTGCCGCACCCGGGGATCGCAGGGCAGCGAGGGAGCCTGGGGTTGCCTGACTCGGTGCCTTCTGTTTTTTCTTAGTCTGGCTAAAGGTTTGTCAATTTCATTTGCCATTTCAAGAAAACAACTTTTTGTTTTATTAATCTTTTGTATTGTTTTCTTCATTTCAGTTTTACTTATGTCTGCTCTGACCTTTACTATTTGTTTTCTTCCACAAATTTTGGGTTTGATTTTCTTGCTTTTCTAGTTCTTTAAGATGCATTGTTATGTTTTTTATTTGAAGTTTCTCTTCTTTTTTATGTAAGCATTTGTAGCTGTAAACTTCCCTTTCAGTACTGGTTTTGCTGTATCCCACAGGTTTTGGTATTTTGTGTTTCCGTGATCATTTGTTCCAAGAAAATTTTCAGTTTCCTTCTTAATTTCTTCATTGACCTACTCAGCATTCATTGTTTAATTTCCATATATTGATATAGTTTCCAAAATTCCTCTTGTTATTGATTTCTAGTTTTATTCCATTGTGGTCAGAGAAGATGCTTGATATTATATAAATTTCTTTGAATATTTTAAAACTTGTTTTGTAACCCAACATATGGTCTATCCTTGAGAATGATCTATGTGCTGAGGAAAAGAATGTGTGTTCTGCAGCTGTTGGATTAAATGTTCTGTAAATATCTGTTAGATCCATTTGGTTGATAGTGCAGATTAAGTCCAGTATTTCTTTGTTGATTTTCTATCTGGAGGATCTGTTCAGTGTTGGAAGTGGGATGTTGAAATCTCTGGCTATTATTGCATTGGAGTCTATTTCTCTCTTTAGCTCTGGTAAATACTTGCTTTATATATCTGGGTGCTCCAGCATTGGGTGCATATATATTTACAATTGTTATATCCCCTTGCTGAATTGACCTGTTTATCATTAGTGACCTTGTCTCTTCTTATAGTTTTGTCTTGAAATCTATTTTGTCTGATGTAAGTGTAGTTACTGTGTCTCTTTCTTTGGTTTCCATTGGCATGGAGTATCTTCTTCCATCCCTTTGTTTTCAGTTGATATGTGTCTTTATAGATGCTGTGTGTTTCTTGTAGACAACAGATCAATGGGTCTTATGTAGACAACAGATCAATGGGTCTTATTTTTTCTTTAATTGATTCAGCCACTCCATGTCTTTTGATTGGAGAGTTTAGTCCATTTACATTCAATGTTATTATTGATAAGTAAGGACTTACTCCTGCCATTTTGCTAATTGCTTTTGGTCTTCTCTCTCTTCTTTCTTTTCTCCATCTTCCTTTTAGTGAAGGTGATTTTCTCTGATGACATGATTTAGCTTCTTGCTTTTTGTTTTTTGTGTATCTGTTGTACTGTTTTTGGTTTGATGTTACCATGAGGCTTGCAAATAGTACCTTATGACCCATTATTTTAAGCTGATAACAACTTAACACTGTTTGCATAAACAAAGAAGTAAAAAGAAGACTAATTAAGACTTTATGCCTTAGCTTCATCCCTCCACTTTTTAACTTTCTGTTATGATTTTTATCTTATTGTACTGTGTCTTGAAAAGTTATGGTTACTATTTTTTATTGCTTCATCATTTCGTTTTTCTACTCAAGATAAGACTAGCCTGACCAACATGGTGAAACCCCATCTCTACTAAAATACAAAATTAGCTGGACATGGTGGCACATGCCTGTAATCCCAGCTACTTGGGAGGCTGAGGCAGGAGAATTGCTTGAACCCAGGAGGCAGAAGTTGCGGTGAGCCGAGATTGCGCCATTGCACTCCAGTCTGGGCTGGAGCGAAACTCCATCTCAAAACAAAAAACAAACTAACAAAAAAAGGATTTTACACACCACAGTTACAGTGTTATAATGTTCTGTGTTTTTCTGTGTATTTAATATTACCAGTGAGTTTTATGCCTTCAGATGATTTCTTATTGTTCACTAATATCTGTTTCTTTCTGATTGAAATACTCCCTGTAGCATTTCTTGTAAGACAGGTCTGATGTTCATGAAATCCCTCAACATTTGTTTGTCTGGAAACAAATTATTTCTCCTTCACGTTTGAAGGGTAATTTCACCAGCTATACTATTTGAGGGTAAAAGTTTTTTCCTTCAGCACTTTAAATCCATTATGCCACTCTGTCCTGTCCTGTAAGGTCTTCACTGAGAAGTCTGCTGCCAGACATATTGGAGCTCCATAGCATTTTATTCATTTCTTTTCTCTTGCTGCTTTTAGGATCTTTTTAAAATCCTTGTCATGTGGGAGTTTGAGTATTGAATGCCTTGAGGTAGTCGTCTTTGCATTAAATCTGCTTGGTGTACTGCATCCTTCTTGTATTTGGATATTGATATCTTTCTCTAGGTTTGGGAAGTTTTCTGTTATTATCCCTTTGAGTAACCTCTCCATCTCTCTTTCTCTACCTCCTTTTTAAGGCTAATAATTCTTAGATTTGGCTTTTTGAGGCTATTTTCTAGGTCCTGTAGATAGGCTTCATTGTTATTTATTCTTTTTTCTTTTGTTTCCTTTTATTGTGCTTTTTCAAACAGCCTGTTTTCAAGCTCACTAATTTTTCTTCTCCTTGATATATGATGATATTAAAGTACTCTGATGCATTTTTCAGTATGCCAATTGTATTTTTCAGCTCCATAATTTCTGCTTAATTCTTTTTAATTGTCTCAATCTCTGTTAAATTTATCTGATAGGATTCTGAATTCCTTCACTGTACTATCTTGAATTACTTCGAGTTGCCTCAACACAGCTGCTTTGAATTCTCTGAAAGGTAACATATCTCTATTTCTCAAAGACTGGTCCCTGGTGCCTTATGTAGTTCATTGGTTGAGGCCATGTTTTCCTGGATGGTGTTGCTGCTAGGAGATGTTCTTCAGTGTCTGGGCATTGAAGAGTGAGGTATTTATTGTAGGTTTTTGCAGTCTGTGTTTGTTTGTTTTCTCCTGTCCTTGGGAAGGCTTCCCAGATATTCAAAAGGACTTGGGTGTTGTCATCTTAGCTATATCTGCTTTAGGGGGACTCCAAGCCCAGAAACATTATGGTTCTTGCAGACTCATAGAGGTACTGCTTTGATCATCTTGGCCAAGATCTAGAATAATTCTCTGGGTTACCAGGCAGAGACTTGTTCTCGTCCCTTACTTTCTCCCAAACAAATGGAGTCTCTCTCTCTCTCTCTGTTCTGAGCCTCCTGGATTTGGGGGTGGAGTGACACAAGCACCCCCACCACCACTATGGACACCACCACTATGACTGTGCTGGGTCAGACCTGAAGTCAGCACAACACTGGGTCTTGCTCAAGGCCTACTGTAACTACTCCCTGGCTACTACCTATGTTTGTTCCAATCTGTGGGGCTCTACAATTAGTAGGTGGCAAAGACAGCCAAGCCTGTGTCTTTCCCTTCAGGGTGGCAAGGTCCCCCAGGCCCCAGACAAGTTCAGATCACTTGTCTTTAGTTCTGTAAAATTTTATTTCTGCTCTGTGTTTCATCTCGTTTATTTTTCTCCCTGTGTCCTATTTGTGTCTTCCATGGGATCTATTTTCCTCTTGCTCTTTCTACTTGCCATGATGAAGGTTTTTTTTTTTTGATGGAGTCTTGCTCTGTTGCCGAGACTGGAGTGCAATGGCGCCATCTCAGCTCACTACAAGCTCTGCCTCCCAGGTTCACGCGATTGTCCTGCCTCAGCCTCCCGAGTAGCTGGGACTACAAGTGCTTGCCACCACGCCCAGCTAATTTTTCTCTTTTTAGTAGAGATGGGGTTTCACCGTGTTAGCCAGGATGGTCTTGATCTCCTGACCTCATGATTCACCCTCCTTGGCCTCCCAAAGTTCTGGGATTACAGGCGTGGGCCACTGTGCCCAGCCCAATGAAGGTTTTTTAAAAAAATTTATTTTGTAACTTCGACCAGACCCTACTTTATCTCCTTCTGTTCATTTTTGATTCTCTTCTCTTGTATTTGAGCCTCATGATTTTCATTCATAAATTCAATCCCTTCATTATTTTCTATCCAAGGAGAATTACTTGGCTGAAATTCTCATCTCATTGTTTGGAAATATTCCTCTGGTGAATGTTTTTTATACACTCTGTTGCTGTTTGTAAAACGTCGATACTGTTCCAGTTCAAGTTTATTACTCATTTTCATGAATTAAGCTGTGCCGGGCCTGCTGTTTGTAGGTGTTTCTGTGGAGGTGGGAGAAGAGGAGCCTGTGAAGCTCTGCAGCCCAAAGGGTTTCTCGTTTTCTGCTTTGGCAAAGACAAATGCATGCAGCAAAAGCGACTTAGGGTGTGACTGGCTGCCCCAGCGCCGTCTGCATCTTAAATTCACCTGGACACATGGACACCGGGTGTCCGCCGGCAACTCTCTTTATTCTGGCTCCTGTGCTGGTCATTGTATGTGCAGGATAAAGCTTCTGCACGCTCAGAAGAGGTCCTCATGTTTAGAAAGTGTATTTTAGCTGCCTCTGGGCCCTCGTACCGTTGTCGTGTATTCACTTCCTCCCATGTGACCTCTGCCCAATGTCAGCTGTTTTTGGCATCTTCACATATATTTTGGATTCTGTGGGGTTTATCTCTTTTTCTAGTTTCACTAAAAAATAAAAGTTTCCATTAAAAAAAAAAACCTGTACATTGTGTTCTAGCGATCCCACTGCTGGGTGTTTGTCCAAAGGACATGAAGTCAGTACGTTGAAGAGACATCTGCACCCCCGTGTTTATTGCAGCACCATCCACAACAGCTACGAAACGGAGTCAACCTAAATGTCCATCAGTTGATGCATGGATAAAGAAAATGAGGTTCGTTTACACAGTGGAATACTGTTTAGACTTTAAAAAGAATGAAACCCTGTCACTTGCAACCACATGGATGAATCTGGAGGACAGTGTGTTAACTAAAATAAGCCAGGCATAGAAAGCAAATGCTGTATGATCTCATTCATCTGTGGAATCTTAAAAAGCTGAACTCATACAAGTGGAGGATAGAGTGGTAGTTACCAGGGCCAGGGGCTGGGGTGGGGGATGCTGGTGAAAGGATGCACAGCCTCAGCTGGCAGGAGGGTGAGTTCGGGAGCTTGGCTGTGCATCACAGTGACCACGGTTGACAACAATGTACTGCATTCTTAAAAAATACTAAGGGAGTGGATTTTAAGCATTCTTGCCACAAAAGATGACAAGTTTGTGAAGTAATGCATGTTAATTAGCTCGATGTTGCCGTCCCACGGTGTGTACATATTTTAAAACATTATGTTGTACACAATAAATAGATATGGCTTCATTTGTCAATTAAAACATTAATTAAAAAAAGAAAAACCATCTACAGTTTGCTTTTTCGTAACCATGGGGAAGGCAGGGGGAACAGTTTTGTGAGGGAGGAAAGGTCAGAGGTGCATGAACGCACTTTTTGCCCGGGCCGGGGGTTGTTGTGACTCCATCCACTGCCTCACCCTCTCCAACCTGTTTTGTCCCCTGGAGGCAACCTGCTTGGCGCCTCTCTCTGGGCCAGCTGCATTAGTGGCTGCTGGTGTAAGGACTGCAAGTCCTGGGCAGCCTTGCAGCTGACCTGGGCCTTGGCCCACTCTGTTTGCCTCGTTCCCTTGAGGGATGGCTCCAGGGACCGCGCCTCAGCCACCGCTGAGCTCCCTGCAGCAAACCTTGGTCAGCAGGCTGGGGAGACTGCTTTGCGCAGGGCCCTAGCCTCCCAGATCCCCTGAGCTGAGTGTACAGCATTGTAAAAAGTCCCCTCAGCAAGCTCCCTTTGCAGTCTGCTCTCTTTTCCTACCATGTCGGGAGGCAGCACTTTCTTTAGCTTTGTTTTCATCAGCTCCACAGGCCTCTGGGCTCTGCTCCTCCGCCTCACTTCCAGTGGTTGCCCTAGAGCTTGTAACACGCTCTTTGCCTTGCACAGCCAGCCTCGTGAGAACGCTGAGGCCGGAGTGGCCATGGTGGGCACTGAGAGATGCTGGCACTCCTGCCATGTGCCTGGCCGCCCAGCACCCACGCCGGGCTTCACTGTGCTGGCCTTGCCTTCCTGTCTGGAGCTTTGCATCTTTGTCTCCGCGTGATGAAATTTGTCTTTATCCAAAAATAAATTTCTTTGTCTTTTTTTTTTTTTGATGGAATCTTGCTCTGTCGCCAGGCTGGAGTGCAGTGGTGTGATCTTGGCTCACTGTAACCTCCGCCTCCTGGGTTCAAGCGATTCTCCTATCTCAGCCTCCTGAGTAGCTGGGATTACAGGCATGCACCACCACGCCTGGCTAATCTTTGTATTTTTAGTAGAGATGGAGTTTCATCATGTTGGCCAGGCTGGTCTCAAACTCCTGACCTCAGGTGATCTGCCTGCCTCGGCCTCCCAAAGTGCTGGGATTACAGGTGGGAGCCACCGTGTCCGGCCTATTTGTCAATGTTCTTTATTATACATATTGAATAAATAAAATAAAAATGAACCATCTTACACATAAAAATAGACATACACATTTATGAATGTGCTTAAACACCATGTAAGATTTACGCAGTGAGAGAAGCACTCAAGGGGCCACATTCCCCGAGTGTGTCCGTGTGGAAAATATGCCAGCTTCGTTGGCATAACATTTGAATCATATTTTCTTTCCAACAGACTTTTACAGGCATTGATAAATTTTTGCATTTTTTGAGAAATCTGAGGTGACACTGACTTTCCCTTCATAAGGGATTGTTGCCCAGGGGCTCATGTTATTTACACTGAAGTCTGGTAACTTTAATGACATCCATTTGTTACGGAATGGTCTGGATTTCTGGCTGCCTCTTACTTCCTTGGTCCTGGCTAGTGGAGTGGCTGGAGCTGGAAGCTCACCCCCACCCTGCCTGCCCCCAGGCACCCTGAGGCTGCCTTCCGTGAGGAGGTGGCCCCCAGCTCAGGGCTGACCTGCGCCCGGCACTCCGGGGTATGAACCCAATGCAGGAAGAAAGGAAGGAGGGAGGAGGGAGGGAACACAGGGGTGCTGGGAGCAAATGGAGAGGGAAATGGCAGCGACCCGAGAGCCAGGTGGTCCTGGTTTGGGGTTGGACTGTGTGGAAACAGTCCCTGGCCCGTGTGTAAGTGGATGGGGGAGGGCATGGAGGTCTGGGGCAGGAAGGGGTGGCAGGAAGGCAGCTCCCAGCCCTGGGGGTCTGGAGCTTATCTTCTTCCTGTGAGCTGGCGGTGGGCGGCTCCCTGGGGCTGTGCCTTGGTCTGGTGGTCTGGTGGAGTCCAGGTCTCCCAGGGACAGCAGGGCAGCTGGGGCTGGAGGAGCCCTGGGGCCCAGTACCCACACCTGTGACCAGCGCTGGCAGGGGGGACCGGGACACGAGGCGCCTTTGCCCAGGAAGGGAAGCGAGTGAGTGAGACCTGGAGCCCCCACCCTATGGGCGGCTCCAACCCTCCTGGAGGGCGACTGGGCAGGGGGTGGTTGTTTGTGTATAGGTGTGGGGGGATGAGGAGGGGTGGGCTCCAGCCTCTGGGAATCCTGCCAAGGGCTTGGGCACTGCAGGGTGGCTGGGCACGGGGTGCCTGTTGTGGCCAATGTGGCTGCATCCCCAGAACCGCGATGGAGGCGCAGTGGGACTGGCGCCAGGGAGGTGCTGGTGGTGGCTGCATGGAGGACCTGCCTGCATGACGCCGCTATCTTGAGGGGCGTGGGGTCCACATGAGAGAAGAGGGCACAAACCCCTCCTGGGGGTCTTCCTGAGGCCACCTCAGTCCGGGGCTCTGTGCCTGGTGACTTGCCAGAAGGTCCTCCCTGCCCAGACTCCAAAGTCTGTGCTGCCCCAGGGCAGGAAAGAAAAATCTGTGGCCTGGTCGAAGTTGGGCCCCACAGTGGTGCCCCCTAAACCTGAGTCGCTCCAAAGCGCTCGCCCCTCAGCAGGCCCTGAGTCCGCTCCAAAGCGCTCGCCCCTCAGCAGGCCCTGAGTGAGCGACAGAGACAGGGGTGGGCTCTTTGATCCAGATGGACATGGGGTTGGATTCCAGTGGGAAGTCACCAGGGCCGGGGTCCTCCAGGGTGTTGGGGTGTCTGTGTTCAGGTGTCCGCTCTGGATTTGGGTTTGTGCCTGTGCTGCCTAGGGGTGATGTTGGGAGGTGCAGATGGTCCCCGGTCCCCATCCTCACCATCCAATGGGGACACCGTGGGGCTCCAGGTGCTGGGGGTCACGAGGGCTGGGAAGGTCATAGGTTCAGGCGGCTGCTCCCCCTCTGGTTGGGCCTCCAGCAGCGGCCGGGAGACAGTTTTGGACGCAGCTTTTCTCACAGTGGTTGTAGCTCCCACTATACCCACCGTGACTCGGGGCTGTTCAGAATCCCCCCAGGTGCCCTGAGCTCTGGGGCCTCCTGGGTGGGGGCTGGGCTGCTGGGCGGGGTCTCCTGTGGGGGCTCTGGAGGCTGTGGCTCACCTGAGGTGTGGGGTGAGCGCCGGGAGCCCCAGCTAGCGGCACACCCACAGAACCTGAGGCCTGCACACATTCTGCCTGGGTGTGTGGGGTGGGTCCAGGCCTCTCTGGACAGGTCAGCCTCAATGGGAAGGGGGCTAGGGTTGCTGCCTGGCTCCTCCTCGGGGTAGAGGGGACCCATCTCCTGGCCCTGGATCCCCTCAGGCTGCCCCTGTTTTCTCAGGAACACCGAACAGGGCAGAGCGCCCTGGAGGGGAGACATCTACTGGCCTGGGTGTCAGGTGCGGCCTCATATCCTAAACATGTCCTGCCTGCTCTCTCTGCCTCCGGCTGACTTGGGATGGGGTTTCTGTCCTGGCCAGTGTCATTGTGGTAGCTGCTGCTATACCCCACTGTGACACAGACACCTTCAGAAACCTCCTGGTTTGTTTGGGGGCCTTCCCTTGCTGGGCTCAGCGCCTCTTGGACTTGGCTGGCCTGGACAGGGGCATCCGTCAACACTGGCTCTGGGGGGCCTGCCTGTCTGTCTGGTGTCTGGAATCGGCGTCCCAGGCGGAGACCAGCTGCCTAGTTGCCTGCAGGGGCTGGAGACAGGCATTCCTCCCAGGGCAGGGGCCAGGCGGTCCTGGATGGAGCTGAGGTCTGTGCCTGTATCGGGGCCCCATATCCTGCTCCTCCATGGCTCTGAGCTCCCGCTGGCAGGACCTCCTCAGGGTGCTGGGTTCATCCTGTCTGGGAGGGGCTGCCCCCCAGTCCCAGGACTCTAGCGGAGAGCTCACTGAGGGGCTTTTGGGTCTGGCCTGGGCCGCTGTGGGGGTATTCCACTGTGAGAGGGTCCCGCAGAGAATCTCCCATCCTGCTTGTCCTCCCAGAGCCTGGAGGGGGCTGGATCTGGGGATCCCAGAGGAGGATCCTGGACCCAGGGGAGGGGGGCCTCTTCACTCACCTCCCCTCCCTGCATCCCTCCCTTCCCCAAGCTGCCCTGTCGGCCCCCCTGCACCCCAGCCTCTGTCTGCACTGGCTCTGCCGGCTTTGGTGTACCAGGGTGGTGCCCGGGTGGAGAGGAGGTGGGCGGGTCTGTGGGTGAGAGGGGTGGGCTCATCCAGGACGGTGGAGCACCCGTGGGGCCCTGAGCCCTCTCCCACACCATCCCTGTTCTTTCCTCGAAGCCTGCCACTGTGGGAGCCCTTGGCAGGGTGGACCATACCCTCTAGGAGGCTGGCACTTCCCTGGGTTCATGAAGATGGAGCCTCCTGCCCGGTGGCCCCGCTTCCTCCTTCAGCCCTTCCTGATGGCTTCCTGGGGATTCCAGATTCCCATGGGGTGATGAGAGGAGAACAGAGGGCAGGAGGGGCAGGGCTGGGTCCTGGGGAAGGGGGCGATCGATCTGGTGTCCCTGGAGAGAAGTTCTGGGCTCCTGGGCACCAATCAAGCAGGCGTCCTTTCTGTCCACCCCCCCCCCCGAGGGTCCCGTCCAGAGCCAGGTGGGGGACCCGTAAGGGGAGGGCCTGTGTCCTGTCTCCCCAGTTCTCTAGACAGGGAGGGAATAAGGGGTCCTCCCATGGCAGCGCCAGGCAGTGACTCTGGTGTTGGGTTGTTGGTCTTCGTGGACTGGCCTGGGGAGTGGGGGGGGTGCAGAGCAGGAGGGGGTGGACTCAGGTGGGGGATGGGCCGGTCACCCCTGTGTTCCTGCCATTTCCCGCCCTGGTCACCTGCAGTGAACCCCGGCAAGGATGGGGGTGGCCTCCCAGCCTGCTGCCTGCCTGGGGTCTGCTCTGGCACTGGAACTGGGGATGGGAGCCATCCTGGAGGTCAGCAGCCTCCTAGGACAGCAGGAGACCAGGCCAGCCCCTATCAGGGGAGGCAGTGGGGATTTTGGCAGGGTCTGGGTTGAGAGCCCCTACCCGGTAGTCACAAAGCTCGATGCCCCAACAATATGTCCTGTCCGCAGCCAACAGCCCATCCTGTCTTAGCCGGGACAAGGGAGGGTGCTGTGCCCCTGGCAGGCCCAGCCTTTGGCCTTCCTTGCAGGGATGAGGCCCTGGGAAGCTGAGCTGTTGGTGCTGGGAGAGGTCCCCAGGGCAGGGGGATAGGGCTTAATCGAGCAGCCTGGGTGGGGTTGGGTCCTCCTGCAGGTTGGCCACTCAGTGATGGACGTCTCTGGGAGGTCCTGCAGCTGGTGCCAGGATACACAGTGCTCTGGGCCCACTGCCTGGGCTCCCCGCCTTGTTTCCAGGGGGTTGGGTGGTGCTCCAAGCCTCAGTTTCCCCACTGTGGAGGGGATGCTGCTGGAGGGATGAGGATCATAGAGCACAGCCTGGCAGCTTCTGTGCCCGCTGTCCCTGCGGACCTGGGCTGTGGGACGGGCGGGCTTCCCCATCAGGGCTGGGCCTGCCAGGGGCACTGCACCCTCACGTGCCCACACTGGGGGCTCCGTGGCTCTGTGACTCCGTGGTGCTGCCTGCACCTCTCAGGGCTGGAAGCTGCCTGTCCCGCCAGCCTTTGGTTTCTATCTCAGTCATCCCTGCCCTGGAGCACAGACCTCCCACCGAGGGAACCTCCCCACAGAGGGCCAGAGGGCAGACAGCGGCAGCCTTGAGAGCCCAGGAGAAGCAGGTGAGCTGGAGGCCTGGGGCTGCGGGGCAGGGGCCTGTCTCATTGGCCTGGTTGCTGCTATGGTGGCACCACTGTGGTAACTGTACCCACTGTATCCCCCACAGCCTGACACCCCCTGACAATAACCACACCTGGAACTGGAGGCGGGGCTGTCAGGAGGAGCTTCCCAGGGAACGGGGAGGGCCCAGACAGCTGTGCCAGGAGCCCCCAGTGCTGGGGAGGCGGGGGGGCTGCTCAGGTACCAGATGTGCACAGTGTCCCCCTGGAGAGGCCTCTGCAGCCTCCTGGGCTCTGGAACAGGCCTCTGGTCAGCAGGAGGCTGGGTGCTCCCCCGGCATGTGCTCTCCTGTGCTCCTCACCAGTGAGCTCCTATGCAACCCAGTGCGGGCCCAGCTCCAGCGTCCACTCCTGTCAGCCTGGCCGAGGGTCCAGGCAGAACTGGATATGGGCTCCTTCTTAGGTCCCTCGGAGACTCTATGGTTGTACCTGGAGCTGGGGGCTCCATAAGTGGTGTTTGTCAGGTGGGGACATCAAAGGCAGGAGTTTCTACGTGGGCAGGTGAGGGGGACTGTCTGGGGCCTGGCCCTGCGGAGCACAGTGGCCTCTCGGAGGAGGGTGTGTGGGAGTCCTGCCTGTTGGGAGCCTGGGGGACGCTGCCCTGTTGATTCCAACCAGGATGGGAATCCAGACAATTGGCAGGAGGTGCTGGAACAATGCTCGTTTCTACAGGGATTCCAGGCCCCAGGAATTGGCTTTTGGAACTGGGGCATCTGTCGGGACAGGGTCTGGTGCAGCTGACAGGGAAGGGACCAGGGCACCTGTGGTCATCAGTGAGGTCACCTCAGAGCCCTCTGAAGGCCCTGTTTGGAGGCACAGGGTGTGTGGGGCACCAGCCCATGGGCTGAGATGGCCAAGGTGTCCCTAGAGGCCAAGGGTCTGGGCACAAGCCCTTGGGCCTGGCTCTTGTGGTCCTGGAGAACTCCGAGCCGAGGAATATGCATAAATCCTGGGTGTCAGGTTAGTTTTTGCAACTGGGTTCATCACTGTGGTAGTTACTGTATTCACACAGTAGGAGGGCCCTTCACAAAAAGCCCCTGGGTGTGGCCACAGGCCTTTCCCACCCAGGCCTTCTTCCAGTCATCTGGGGCCCCCATTGACAGTGGTGCTGTGTCCTGGGGATCTCAGGCCTTTCTGAATCTTCCCCACTTGCCATCGAGGGCAGGTGGATCTGACTCACCTCCCGGGCTCCTGTTCCCTCCAGGAGGGGCTGAGGTGATGCCTGGCAGGAGGGTGTGTAGGAGTCAGGCCTCCTGGAGTTTGAGCCCTGGGGCAGGTGCAGGGGTGGGATGTCTTTTAGGGGTCTGGGAAGGGCTGGGCTGTGGGGCTGTCCCCATGGGCCATCTTGTGTTCTGGGGGCCGTCCCGATCCAGATGTGGGTTCCCACTGTGATGCCACTGAGGACTGTCCTGGAAGAGGGTGGCCACTGGGGAGAGAGACAGGGATTTCTGGAAGGTTCTTTGTCTCTGACTGTGGGGGTGAGTCCTCTGTTGGCCTCCCCGGTGAGGTCTGGAAAGCAGCAGGACTCAGGACGGCTGGGCAGGATGAGGGACGCCCAGTTCCGGCTGTCCCCGGGAATGTCTTCTGTGTTGGAAATGACCCAGGAGAGGCTCAGGCCTCAGGGCCAGGCAGGCCGGGGACCACAGGGGCAGGGACAGTGCACAGGGCCAGCCCCACCCTCCTGATGCCCCTGCTCTGACATGGGGGGCTCACAGGGTCCACACATGTGGCCCAGTTTTGAGGGCGAGGCTTTTAGGACCACCAGCCGGACAGCAGCAGATAGTGCTGTAGGGCCGGCCCTGTCCCCATCTGGACTGGTGTTGGAGGGCAGCAGTGGTGTGGACTCCTTGGAGCAAGGTCTGGCTGACCTGTGGGGTGACCTTGACCATCTGTTTCATGGTCTCTGGGGCTGGCAGGCTGGAGCCCAGCATGGTCACTCCTGGGCCTGTCCATCGTGCCTGCCACCCTGTGTGTCTGGGTCACGGGCTGCACTGCTGTGGTGGCCACCACACCCATGGTGCTGTGTCCTTGATCAAAATCCTAACATGGCACGTGGCGGTCCCCCGGGAGGGCTCTGGCGGGAGGCTCCTAGGGATGGGTTTTTGATGGACTCTGTGACACTGTGGGTTTAATATCGACTACTAATATCGTAATCGTAATACCACAGTGACACAGACCTCACTCCAAACCTACCCAGGCCTGAGGAAACCCGGAATGTCCAGGGTTGACCTAAGGAGGCAGCAGGGATCCAGGGGGAAGCTGTGGGCCCAGCCCTCTCAGGTGTGCTGTGGGGACACTCTGGTCTGCCCCTCGCTGTGGTGGACAGTGTCCGTGCCCACTTGTGTCCTGAGGCTCCACCTCAGGCTGGCATCTGTCCCTACTGTCCCTACCCACCACATGGCCACGTCCTTCTGGGTTCATAAAATGCCCCCAAATTATGTAGGCATCGTTCTGGGGCTTTTTATGTTCCCAGGGAGCTCGGTGCCTCCACCCCGAAAGGTGAGATCTGGGAGAGTTCCAGAGTCATTCCTTAATCCTGGATGAGCCCCTGCAGCTTGGGTGCTACTCAGGTTCCAGCAAGACCTAGAGCAGGTGCAGGTGAGGCCCAAGTCCAGGTGAGGTCCAGGCCAGGTGAGGTCCAGGCCAGGTGATGCCCAGGCCAGGTGAGGCCCAGGTCAGGGGAGGCTGAGGTGGATGTGTGAGGCTTCTGCAGTTTTCTCTGGGTGCTGACCCTGCCTGGTGTCCCTGCCCCTCCTCCCAGCCCCCGCGTTGTTCCTGCAAGGTGGCAGCCCCTGCACAGGAAGTGCTGGCTGTGGAGGAGCTGGGCTGTGCATGGGCGTCCCTCTCGGGCTCTGGCCGGGGAGTGTGGCTGAGTTGCTCCTCTCTGGAAATCACTGAGTGTGCCATCCTCGGGGGTATACGTCCTTGCTCCACATCAGGCCACAGGAGCTGCCAGCAGGTACCAGCATGCCCTGCTGAGCAGTGAGCCCGCAGCCTGTCGTGGATGCCCAGGGAGGTGAGTTCTACCACACATCAGGCCTTTTTGTCTTTAAAGTTGTTTCTTTGGGGGATACATCATCGGTGTCTCATATACTAAATATATGTCTGTATCATTGTGCAATTGCCTGTGCCATCGTTTATTTCTCCAGCCTGGGTTAATGTCTTTGCTATTGTGAACAGTGCCGGAGTGAGAATTTTCTAAACACAGCTGTGTGCATTTTCCTCTTCTTGCGATTTAGAAGTTTAACTGCTGTTTTCGAGGTACTCTAATATATTTGTTCTGTTCTTGTTAGGAGACTTGCCAACCCTGTGCGTCTCAGTTCATACCCTCTTCCTTCCCCAGTAGAAGTAACCACAACTGTGTTTCTGTGATCCTCATTTTCTTGATTTTCCTTGTAGTTTTTCTAGTGGAAAGTTTATCCCTTAAGAAGATAGTTCCTTGTGCCATGTGTAAATTTTATTTAGAAGAAATCACATTGAAATTATTTTTTTGGACTTTCTTTTGTTACCCCAGTTACTCAGCATTATCATGAACTCATCTGCAGAGCTGCCTGCAACCCTGTACTGTTGTCCTCGTGGCTGTCTGGGTTTGCGTTGCACGAACCTGCCATTGTTTATTTGCCTGTTCTCCTTCAGGTGGACGTTTGCTTCGTTCTCAGTTTGGGGCTATGACAATCAGATGTTCTGCACATCTTTGCCCATGAGGCTCTCAGGGAGGGCTTTAGGGCTGGCATTGCCTGCAGGGTTCTGCTTTGTTACAGGCAGCTCCTGCCAGTGCTTTTCAGAGTGTGTGTGCCCAGCAGCAATGCCTGAAGGTGCCCACTGAACTTTGCTGTTGCATCAGGCACTTTCTGTGTGCTTGCTTCTGTGCTGCTCCACCTTCTGGAGAATTTATTCAGATCTGTGCTGCAAATCCACCTCACTGATTCTCTCTTTAGCTGTGTCTACACCAGCTGTTAAGCATCCCGTGATGCAGCAGTGTGGGTACAGGGCAAACTTTCGAATGATGACAGTGTAGGATAGAGGCTGCTCCTCCTTCCCTGTGCTCTTCCCACAGACTGTCCTCCTGGGCTCACTCCCAGCCATTGATCCCAAACACCAGTTTATGGAATTCTCTTCACAGGAAAGCAGAAACAGCAAAAGGCCCTTCTCAGCTCTGCCTGCATCCCCTCTTGCACACCAGCCAAAGCTCTTTTCTTGAGGCCTGTGCAAGCTTCCCAGCTGCTTCTCATTTTCTGTTTACTCTGCTCACCAGCTGGTGGGTTGATGTCTTGGGGGGGAGTCTGGGGCATTTTGTACATTGATGGACACCCCTAGGCCCTATTTCCCAGATGCTGCCCCAGCCCCTAAGTCCCAGAGTGGGTGCGTTTGAGTAGGGCTTTGGGACTGGGGCTGTGTCACTGTGGGTGTAGCAGACACCACCACTACAATATCCTCACAGTGACACGAGCCCCCACAAAATCCTCCTGTCCCTGCGGTGTCACCGAGTCCCGTCTTGCTGGTTCTGGCCCGGCTCTCCTGCTGAGACTGTGCCTCCCAGGGGGTTTTTGTCTGAAACTCAGGGTGCCTTGGAGAGGACTCTGAGCCCAGCGCTGTACAGGGGGCTCTTCCTTTGTCCTGGGGGAGTTGCGTGGACCCTGTTTTTGGTCAAGGAAAGTGTTTGCTGGTGGAGGAGACCTCCCCTCCTCTCTTTCTCGGGAGCCCCCTCTGATGGTGTTGCCTGGTGTTTCTCAGGGCTGGTTCTGGGACTCGGCAGAGTCTGCCCCGTTCCAGGTGGGACTGCGGGTCTGTTCTGTTTCCACAGGGTGTGGTTCATCCGCCAGTGGGGGGCTCAGGATGTTAGCAGCTGGTCTCTGCCCCTATGGTGTAGGCTCCGGCTCACTGCTCCCCTGCCCTCCAGGTCGGTCACTGACTCAGTTACTATCCAGCGGCCTCCATGGCTGTTCTGTGGTGGCTGCAGGTCTCTTCCCAGGCGAGGCCTGTGAGAGGGCTGGGATGTCTGGGAGCCCTGCATTCTCCCGTGATGTTGCTGCCTGAATCCCTCGTCTTTGAAGGGAGAGCCGAGCCTCCCTGCAGGTGTGGGCGGTGACAGACACAGGCGGACGTGCGTCAGGGCACTGGAGGCCGATTTGTTTCAGTGCCTTCTGCCTGTGGAAAGTCTGAGCTCCCTGCTTCTGTGCACAGGAGGCTGCCCTGTAACCGGGCAGTGAGGGCAAGGGCCCAGGCCTGCATGGCAAAGACTTGGGCGAGGCTTTGTCTTGGAAGTGCCAGGGCCGGGCCTGAGAGGGGATCGGGGCCGGAGTGGCCGGAGGAAGGTGAGGGCATGGGCAGTGTGTGGGTGGGAGTGCAGGGTCAGTGCCATGGCTCAGGGGCCCCAGAAGACGAAGAGATCACTTTGTGGGCAGGTGGGGGCAGGGGTGGGCACAGGCGGGAGAAACTGAGGCTCTGGCAGCAGGAGAGAGGAGGGCCTGCAGGGGCAGGGTTGGCCTAGTAGGGGTGTCTGGAGTGAGGGACGGGGTCTGGGTGGGGACCAGGGTGGGGACTGCAGGCACCGGGCCGCAGGGTTGTCTGGGTTGGCAGTAAGAGCAGCAGGGTTGGAAGGGCCGAGGCAGGGTCGGGTCTCCCCAGGGTGTGGGCTGCAGGGAAGGGCTGCACCGGGTGTTTCCCTGAAGGAGGGAGGAGGGAGGGAGCACAGAGGCACTGGGAGCGAATGGAGAAGGAGATGGCAGTGACCTGAGAGCCAAGTGGTCCCGGTTTGGGGTTGGACTGTGTGGGAACAGCTTGCTGAGCTGTGTGTAAGTGGTCAGGGGAGGCACGGAGGTCTGGGCTACAAGCAGTGGCAGGAAGCCAGGTCCTGGCCCTCGAGGTCTGGAGCTCATCTTCCTCCTGTGAGCTGGGTGTGGGTGGCTCTTGTGGGCAGTGCTTCCCAGGAATGGTGGAGCCCAGGCTTCCCAGGAATGGCAGTCTGGTGGAGCCCAGGCTTCCCAGGAATGGCAGTGCTGACTGGGCTGCAGCAGCCTTAGGGGCCAGGTCAGGGTAGCCCTGGGGCCACTGCCTCCAGCTGTGTCTAGCGCTGCAGGGATCTGGGCATGAGGCCTCTTCTCCCAGGATGGGAGGCACGTGAGTGAGACCCTAAGTCCATACCCCATGGGGGCTTGAGCCTCCTGCAGAGGGGCTGAGCAGTGGTACGTGGCTGTGTGCAGATGGGGGGTGGGAGGTGGGGAGCTCAGCCCCTCGAAGACGCACCCGGCTCTGCTCCAGGGTGTGTGCTTGGGCGCTGCAGGATGGCTGGGCCTGGCCTGCCTGGGGTGCCTGAGGTGGCTGCATTCCCAGAGCCGGGACTGAGGCCCAGTGGGGTCCGGGGAGGAGTCTGAAGGGGGCTCCATGGAGGACGTGCCGTGGACGGCACCCCTATCTTGAGGAGGACATGGGATCCAGTTGGGAGGAACAGGCGTGGACCACCTCCTGGGGGCCTTCCTGGGGCCACTTCAGCCTGGGGGCTCTGTGCTTGGCCACCAGCCAGTAGTTCTTCCCCGGCCAGACCCCAAAGTCTGTGCTGCCTCAGGAAAGGAAGGAAGGGTCTGTGGCCTTGTCAAAGTCGGGGCCCACAGTGGTGTCCCCTAAGCCCGAGTCTGCTCCCAAGTGCTGGCCCCGCAGGAGGCCCTGAGTAAGGGACAGAGACAGGGGCGGGGCCTTTGGTCCTGGTGGACTCTGGGGCGGATTCCAGTGGGGAGACATCAGCGTCAGGTCCCCCAGGGTATTGAGGCGTCTCTGCTCCTGGAGTCGACTCTGGATGTGGGTTTGTGCCTGGGCTGCCTGGGGTTGATGTTGGGAGGCGCTGCTGATCTCTGACTCTCTGAGGATGTTTGTCAGAAGGGTCAGCTCCAGCCAGGGGCCCTGGTCCAGGGCAGAAGGATGGGATCAAGCCCCTGCCCGGACCTGCCAGAGCCCCCGGCCCTTGTCCTCCCATCCAGTGGGGACACCGTGGGGCTCTGGGTGCCGGGGGTCATGGGAGCCGGCAGGACATGGGTTCGGGCGGCTGCTCCCCTCTCTGGCTGGGCCTCCGGGAGTGGCCGGGAGACAGTTTTGGACGCAGCTTTTCTCACAGGGGTCGTTCCAGGTGTTCCTGCTGTGACTCGGGGCTGTTGAGAATCCGAGGAGCTGCCCTGAGCTCTGGGGCCTCCTGGGTGGGGGCTGGGCTGCTGGGCGGGGTCTCCTTCAGGGGCTCATTTTAGGTGTGGGGTGAGCACTGGGAGCCCCAGCTCGCAGAACACCCACAGAGACCGGGGCCTGCACACATTCCGCCCCAGTGTGCGGGCCCAGGCCCCTCCAGGCAGGTCAGCCTCAATGAGGAGGGTGCTCAGGTCCTGCCTGGCTCCTCCTTGGGGTAGAGGGGGCCCATCTCCTGGCCCTGGACTCCCTCAGGCTGCACCTGTTCTAGTAGGAACGCAGGACAGTGGAGGGTGCCCTGGAGGGGAGATGTGTGCTGGCCTGGGTGTCACGTGCGGCCTCAGACCCTGAACATGTCCTCCCTGCTCTCTCTGCCTCCGCTGACTAGGGACGGGGTTTCTGGCCCAGCAAGTGTCACTGTGGGACCAGCCACCGCTATACCCCACTGTGACACAGACACCTTCGGAAACCTCCTGGTCTGTTTGGAGGCCTTCCCTTGCTGGGCTCAGCGCCACTTGGTCTTGTCTGGCCTTGACGGAGCGTCCCACAACCCTGGTTCTGGGGGGCCTGCCCCTCTGTCTGGTGTCTGGAGTGGGGGTCCAAGGCAGAGGCCAACTGCCTCCCAGCCTGCAGGGGCCAGAGACAGGTGTTCCTCCCAGGGTGGGACCGGAGGTCCTGGATGGAGCTGAGGTCTGTGCCTGTATCAGGGGCCCCATATCCTGCTCCTTCATGGCTCTGAGCTCCCCCTGGCAGGACATCATAGGGGTGCTGGGTTCATCCTGTTTGGGAGGGCCTGCTTCCAGGCCCAGCACTGCAGTGCAGGCCTCACTGAAGGGCTTTTGGGTCTGGCCTGAGCCGCTGTGGGGGTATTCCACTGTGAGAGGGTCCCGCAGAGAATCTCCCATCCTGATTGTCCTCCCAGAGCCTGGAGGGGGCTGGATCTGGGGATCCGAGAGGAGGATCCTGGACCCAGGGGAGGGGGCCCTCTTCACTGACCTCCTCTCCTTCCATCCTTCCCTCCCGCAAGCTGGCCTGTTCAGCCCTCCTGCACCCCAGCCTCTGTCTGCACTGGCTCTGCTGGCTCTGGTGTAGATGGGACTTAGGATGTATGGACAACCTGTGGCCAGGGTGGAGAGGAGGTGGGCAGGTGGGAGAGGAGATGGGTAAAGGGGGAGGCTCAGTGAGGATGGAGGAGCACTCCGTGGGGCCCTGAGCCCTTCCCCACACCGTCCCTGGTCCATCCCCGCAGCCTGCCACTGTGGGAGCCCTCGGCAGGGTGGAGCATACCCTCTAGGAGGCTGGCACTTCCCTGGGTTCACAAAGACGGAGCCTCCCGCCTGGTGGTGCGGCAGCCCTGCTTCTTCCCTCAGCCCTTTCTGATGGCTTCCTGGGGATTCCCGATACCCATGGGGTGATGAGAGGAGAGCAGAGGGGAGAAGGGGCAGGACTGTGTCCTGGGGAAGGGGACGCTCGGGTTGGGGTCCCTGGAGAGAAGTTCTGGGTTCCTGGGGGCCAATCAGGCAGGCGTCCTTTGTGTCCACACACTGGCTCCCGGCAGGAGCCAGATGGGAGAACAGTAAGGAGAGGGCCTGTGTCCTGTCCTCCCCAGTCCTCTAGACAGGGTGGGGGCTGAGGGATCCTCCCCAGGGCAGCGCCAGGCAGTGACTCTGATGTGGGGCCCTGGTCGTGGTGGACTGGCTTGGGGGGTGCAGGGTGCAGAGCAGGGGGTGCAGACTCTGTTGGGGGATGGCCTGGTCATCCCTGTGTTCATGCCATTTCCTGTCCTGGTCACCAGCAGTGAACCCTGGCAAGGAGGGGCTGGCCTCCCAGCCTGCAGCCTGCCTGGGATCTGCTCTGGCCCTAGAACTGGGGATGGGAGCCATCCTGGCGGTCAGCAGCCTCCTAGGACAGCAGGACACCAGGCCAGCCCCTATCAGGGGAGGCAGTGGGGATTTTGGCAAGGACTGCATTGTTTGGGAGCCAGTGCCCCACTAGGCACAGTGACAGATACCCCAAGAGTATGTCCTTTCCCCCACCAGGCTGCCCACCCTATCTTAGCCGCAGTGTGTAAGGGTGCTGTGCCCCTGGCAGGCCCAGCCCTTGACCTTCCATGCAGGAATGAGGCCCTGGGAAACTGAAAACAGACCTCCCACTGAGGGAACCCTCCCCACAGAGGACCAAAGGGCAGAGAACAGCAGCCCTGAGAGCCCTGGGAGAGGCAGGTGAGCTGGAGGCCTGGGACTGCGCGGCAGGGGCCCATCTACCTGGCCTGGTTGCTGCTATGGGCGGCACCACTGTGGTAACCGTAGCTATATCCACCACAGTCTGACACCCCCTGACAATAACCACACCTGGAACTGGAGGCAGGGCTGTCAGGAGGAGCTTCCCAGGGAACAGGGAGGGTCCAGACAGCTGTGCCAGGGGCCCACAGGGCTGGGGAGGCGGGGGGCTGCTTAAGTACCAGATGTGCACAGTGTCCCCCTGGAGAGGCCTCTGCAGCCTCCTGGGCTCTGGGACAGGCCTCCGGTCAGCAAGAGGCTGGGTGCTCCCCCAGCATGTGCTCTCCTGTCCTCCTCACCAGTGAGCTCCTATGCGACCCAGTGCGGGCCCAGCTCCAGCATCCACTCCTGTCAGCCTGGCCGAGGGTCCAGGCAGAACTGGGCATGGCTCCTTCTTAGGTCCCTCAGAGACTCTCTACGGTTGTACCTGGGGCTGGGGGCTCCATAAATGGTCTTTGCGAGGTGGGGATGTCAAAGGCAGACATTTCTATAGTGGCAGGTGAGGGGGACTTTCCGGGGCCTGGCCCTACGGAGCACAGTGGCCTCTCAGAGGAGGGTGTGTGGGAGTCCTGCCTGTTGGGAGCCTGGGGGGCGCTGCCCTGTTGATTCCAGCCAGGCAATTGGCAGGAGGTTCTGGAACAAGGCTGGTGTCTAAAATGATTCTGGGCCCCAGGAATTGACTGTTGGAACCGGGCCAGCCGTTGGGACAGGGTCTGGTGCAGCTGGCAGGGAAGGGACCAGGGAACCTGTGGTCATCAGTGAGGTCACCTCAGAGTCCTCTGAAGCCCCTGTTTGGGGGTACACGGTGTGTGGGGCACCAGCCTGTGGGCTGAGATGGCCCAGGTGTCCCTAGAGGCCGAGGGTCTGGGCACAAAGCGTTGGGCCTGGCTATCGTGGTCCCGGAGAGCTCCGAGCTGAGGAGTGTGCATGGCCCCGGGGTGTCCGGACAGTTTTTGCCACTGGATTCATCACTGTGGTAGTTACCGTAGTCACACAGTAGGAGGGCCCTTCACAAAAAGCCCCTGAGTGTGGCTAGAGGCCTTTCCCACGCAGGCCCTGGTCCAGGCGTCTGGGGCCCCCACTAAGAGTGGTGCTGTGTCCTGGGGATCTCAGGCCTTTCTGAATCTTCCACACCTGCCATCCAGGGCAGGTGGATCTGACTCACCTCCCAGGCTCCTGTTCCCTCCAGGAGGGGCTGAGGTGACGTCCGGCCAGAGGGTGTGCAGGAGTCAGGCCTCCTGGAGTTTGAGCCCTGGGGCAGGTGCAGGGGGTGGGACGCCTTTTAGGGGTCTGGGAAGGGCTGGGCTGTGGAGCTGTCCCCATGGGCCATCTTGTGCTCTGGGGCCGTCCCGATCCAGATGTGGGTTCCCACTGTGATGCCACCAAGGACTGTCCTGTAAGAGGGTGGCCACTGGGGAGAGAGAAAGCGATTTCTGGAAGGTTCTTTGTCTCTGACTGTGGGGGTGAGTCCTCTGTTGGCTTCCCCGGTGAGATCTGGAAACCAGCAGGACTCAGGACAGCCGGGTAGGATGAGTGACGCCCAGTTCCGGCTGTCCCCGGGAATGTCTTCTGTGTTGGAAATGACCCAGGAGAGGCTCAGGCCTCAGGGCCAGGCAGGCCAGGGACCACCGGGGCAGGGACAGTGCACAGGGCCAGTCCCCCATTCCTGTTGTACTCAGACATGGGGGTCTCTCAGGGTCCAGACATGTGGCCCAGCCTTGAGGGAGGGGCTTCCAGGACCGCTGGCTGGACAGCTGCTGATGGTGCTGTGGGGTCGACCCTGTCCCCATCTGGATCGGTGTTGGAGGGCAGCAGCGGTGCGGACCCCTCGCAGCCAGGTCTGGATGACCTTTAGGGTGACCTGGCCATCTGTTTCCTGGTCTCTGGGGCTGGTGGGCTGGAGCCCAGCGTGGCCACTCGTGGGCCTGTCTGTCATGCCTGCTGCCCTGTGGGTTTGGGTCATGTCTTGTACTGCTTTGGCAGCCACCACACCTGTGGTGCTGTGACCCCGATAAAACATCCTGTGACAAAGGCACGCGGCAGTGCCCCGCAGGGAGGGCTGTGGCGGGAAGCTCCCAGGGATGGGATTTTGATGGACTCCGTGACACTGTGGTCATAATAATCACCCCAGTACCACAGTGACACAGACCTCACTCCAAACCCACCCAGGCCTGGGGAAACCCAGGATGTCCAGGGCTGACCTGAGGAGGCAGCAAGGCCCTGAGGGGAGGCTGTGGGCCCAGTGCTCTCAGGTCTGCTGCGGGGACACTCGGGTCTGCCCCTCGCTTAGGTGGACAGTGTCCGTGGCCACCTGTGTCCTGGGGTTCCTCCTCAGTCTTCCGTCAGTCGCTACCCGCCCCGTTGCCGTGTCCTTTCGGGTTCATAAATTGCCCACAAGTCACGCAGGCATCACTCTGGGGCTTTTTATGTTCCCAGGGAACCAGGTGCCTCCACCCAGAAAGGTCAGATGTAGGGGAGTTCCAGAGTCATTCCCCAACCCTGGATGGACCCCTGCAGCCTCAGTGCTACTCAGGTTCCAGCCAGACCTGGAGCATGTGCAGGTGAGGCCCCAGGCAAGGTGAATCCCAGGCCAGGTGAGGTCCAGGCCAGTGAGGCCCAGGTCAGGTGATGTCCAGGCCAGGTAAGGTCCCAGCCAGGTGAGGCCCAGGACAGGTGAGGCCAAGGTCAGCTTAAGCCCATGTCAGGTGAGGCCCAAGCCACGTGAGGTCCAGGTCAGGGGAGGCCAGGTGGCCGTGCGAGGCTTCTGTAGTTTACCTCGGTGCCGAGCCTTTCTGGTGTCCCTGCCCCTCCTCCCAGCCCACGCTCTGTGCCTGCCAGATGGCAGCCCCTGCCCAGGTGGTGCTGGCTGTGGAGGAGCTGGGCTCTGCCTCCCTGTGCATGGGTGTCCCTCTCGGGCTCTGGCCGGGAGTGTGGCTGAGCTGCTTCTCTCCAGAATGCACCGACTGTGCCGTCATCAGGGGGATACAGCTCTGTGTTTGCTCCACATCAGGCCCCAGGAGCTGCCAGCAGGTACCGGGCTGCCCTGCCACACGGTGAGCCTGCAGCCTGTCCGGGGATGCCCAGGGAGGTGAGTGCTACCACACATCAGGCCTTTTCTCTTTAAAGTCGTTTCTTCAGGGATACATCATAGATGTCTCATATATTAAATATATGTCTGTATCGTTGTGCAATTGCCTGTGTCATCATTTTATTTATCCCACCTGGGTTAATGTCTTTGCTATTGTGAACAGTGCTGGAGTGAGAATTTTCTAAACACAGCTGTGTGCATTTTCCTCTTCTTGCGATTTAGAAGTTTAACTGGTGTTTTTAACGTACTGTAATGTGTTTGTTCTGTTCTTGTTAGGAGACTTGCCAACCCTGTGCGTCTCAGTTCATACCCTCTTCCTTCCCCAGTAGAAGTAACCACAACTGTGTTTCTGTGATCCTCATTTTCTTGATTTTCCTTGTAGTTTTTCTAGTGGAAAGTTTATCCCTTAAGAAAGTAATTCATTTTGCTGGGTGTAAATTTTATTTAGAAGAAATCATATTGAAAGTATTTTTTGGAGTTTCCTTTGTTACTGCAATTACTCAGCATTGTCATGAACTCAACCACAGAGTCGCACGTAACTCTCTACTCTTGTCATTGTCGCTGTCCTAGTTTGCGTTGCATGAACCTGCCATCGTTTATTTGCCTGTTTTCCTTCAGATGGACGTTTGCTTCGTTCTCAGTTTGGGCCTGTGACAGTAAATTTTTCTGCACATCTTTGCCCATGAGGCTCTCAGGGAGGGCTCTGGGGCTGGCATTGCCTGCAGGGTTCTGCTTTGTCACAGGCAGCTCCTGCCAGTGCTTTTCAGAGTGTCTGTGCCCAGCAGCAATGCCTGAAGGTGCCCACTGAACTTTGCCCTGGCATCGGGCACTTTCTGTGTGCTTGCTTCTGTGCTGCTCCACATTCTGGAGAATTTATTCAGGTCTGTGCTGCAAATCCATCCCACTGATTCTCTCTTTAGCTGTGTCTACACCAGCTGTTAAGCATCCCATGATGCAGCAGTGTGGGCACAGGGCAAACTTTCGAATGATGACAGTGTAGGATAGAGGCTGCTCCTCCTTCCCTGTGCCCTTCCCACAGACTGTCCTTCTGGGTTCACTCCCAGCCATTGATCCCAAACTCCAGTTTATGCAATTATCTGCACAGGAAAGCAGAAACAGCAAAAGGCCCTGCTCAGGCTCTGCCTGCATCCCCTCTTGCACACTGACCAAGGCTCTTTCCTTGGGGCCTGTGCAAGCTTCCCAGCTGCCTCTCATTTTCTGTTTACTCTGTCGATGACCGGTGGGGGTAATGTATCGGGGGGGTATGGTGCATTTTGGACATTGATGGACACCCCAGGCCCTACTTCCGAGATGCTGCCCCCAGCCCCTCAGCCCCAGAAGTGGGTGAGTTTGCAGTAGGGCTTAGGGACTGGAGCTGTGTCACTGTGGGAGGAGCAGCCACTATCACTACAGTGTGCTCACAGTGACACGAGCCCCCACAAAATCCTCCTGTCCCTTCGGGTGTCACCGAGTCCCCTCTTTCTGGCTCTGGCCCGGCTCTCCTGCTGAGACTGTGCCTCCCAGAGGATTTTTGTCTGAAACTCAGGGTGCCTTGGAGAGGACTCTGAGCCCAGTGCTGTACAGGGGGCTCCTCCTTTGTCCTAGGGGAGTTGCGTGGACCCTGTTTCTGGTCAAGGGAAGCGCTTGCTAGTGGAGGAGACCTTCCCTCCTCTCTTTCTCAGGAGCCCCTGCTGATGCTGTTGCCTGGTGTTTCTCAGGGCTGGTTCTGGGGACTCAGCAGTGTCTGCCCTGTTCCAGTTGGGACTGTGGGTCTATTCTGTCTCCTTGAGGTGTTGTGGGGCCACCAGTGAGGGGCTTGGGACGTCAGCGGCTGGTCTCTGTCCCTGCGGTCTGGGCTCGGGCTCACAGCTCCCCTGCCCTCCAGGTCGGTCACTGACTCAGTTACTATCCAGCTCCATGACTGTTCTGTGGTGGCTGCAGGTCTCTTCCCAGGAGAGGCCTGTGAGAGGACCGGGATGTCTGGGAGCCCTGCATTCTCCCGTGATGTTGCTGCCTGGGTCCCTCGTCTTTGAAGGGAGAGCCGAGCCTCCCTGAAGGTGCGGGCAGTGACAGATACAGGCGGACGTGCGTCAAGGCGCTGGAGGCCGATTTCTTTCAGTGCCCTCTGCCTGTGGAAGGGCTGAGCTCCCTGCTTCTGTGCACAGGGGGCTGCCCTGTAACCGGGCAGTGAGGGCAAGGGCCCAGGCCTGCATGGCAAAGACTTGGGTGAGCCTTCGTCCTGGAAGTACAACAGCTGGGCCTGAGATGTGGGGTACAGGGAGGAGCTGCACAGGGTGTTCTCCCGAAGGAGGGAGGAGGGAGGGAGCACAGAGGTGCTGGGAGCAAATGGAGAAGGAAACGGCAGTGACCTGATGGCCAGGCCGTCCGGTTTGGGATTGAACTGTGTGGGAACGGCTTCCTGGCCTGTGTGTAAGTGAAAGGGGGAGGGTGCCGAGGTCTGGGGCAGGAAGCCGGGGTAGTAACCAGGTCCAGGCCCTGGGGGTCTGGAGCTTATCTTCTTCCTGTGAGCTGTGTGTGGGCGGCACCTGCGGGAGGTGCCCTGGACCTGTGGTCTGGTGGAGCCCAGGCCTCCCAGGGACAGCAGGACAGCCGGGGCTGGAGGAGCCTGAGGGATCAGGTCAGGGTAGCCCTGGGGCACTGCCTCCACCTGTGAATAGTGCTGCTGTGGGGATCTGGGCATGAGGCCCCTTCACTCAGGAGGCGTGAGTGAGACCCTAAGTCCGTACCCCATGGGGGGCTCTGACCCTCCTGCAGAGGGGCTGGGCAGGGGTGGGTGGCTGGGTGCAGGTGAGGTGGGGAGCCCAGTCCTTCCCAGACGCACCCTGCTCTGCTCCAGGGTATGTGCTCGGGCACTGCAGGGTGGCTGGGCCTGGGCTGCCTTGTGTGCACGTGGTGGCTGCATTCCCAGAACTGGGACTGAGGCCCAGTGGGATCCGTGGAGGAATCTGAAGGGGGCTCCGCGGAGGACCTGCCTTGGATGACACTCCTATCTTGGGGAAGACATGGGGTCCAGCTGGGAGGAAGGTGAGTGTGAGGGTCTTCCTGGGACCCTCTCAGCCTGGGGGCTCTGTGCTTGGCGACCTCCCAGAGCTGCACAGGGTGTGAGGGTCTTCCTGGGACGTTCCCCAGGAAGTTCCCCAGAAGTGGGGAGTCATCAGCGTTGGGGTCCCCCAGGGTATTTGGGCGTCTCTGCTCCTGGAGTCAGCTCTGGATGTGGGTTTGTGCCTGTTCTGCCTGGGGTTGATGTTGGGAGGCGCCGCTGATCCCCGTCTCTCTGAGGACACTTGCAGAAAGGTCAGCTCCAGCCAGGGGCACGGGGGCCAGGGCAGAAGGATGGGATCAAGCCCCTGCCCCGACCTGCCGGAGCCCCCGGCCCTTGTCCTCCCATCCAGTGGGGACATCGTGGGGCTCTGGGTGCTGGGGGTCATGGGAGCCGGCAGGACATGGGCTCGGGTGGCTGCTCCCCTTTCTGGCTGGGCCTCTGGCAGTGGCCACGGGACAGTTTTGGACACAGCTTTTCGCACAGGGGTCATTCCAGTTATACCCACTGTGACTCGGGGCTGTTCAGAACCTGACGAGGCGCCCTGAGCTCTGGGGCCTTCTGGGTGGGGGCTGGGCTTGTGGGCGGGGTCTCCTGTGGGGGCTCCAGAGGCTGTGACTCGTTTTAAGTATGGGGTGAGCACTGGGAACCCCAGCTAGCGGAGCACCCACAGAACCGGGGCCTGCACACATTCCGCCCAGTGTGTGGGCTGCGCCCAGGCCCCTCTGGGCAGGTCGGCCTCAACGGGGAGGGTGCTCAGGCCCTGCCTGGCTCCTCCTTGGGGTAGAGGGGGCCCATCTCCTGGCCCTGGACCTCATCAGGCTGCCCCTGTTCTTGCAGAAATGCAGGACGGTGGAGAGTGCCCCGGAGGGGAGACGTCTGCTGGCCTGGGTGTCAGGTGCGGCCTCAGATCCTAAACGTGTCCCTGCTCTCTCTGGGTTCTGCTGACTTGGGACGGGGTTTCCGCCCTGGCGAGTGTCACTGTGGGACCAGCCGCTGCTATACCCCACTGTGACACAGACACCTTCAGAAACCTCCTGGTCTGTTTGGGGACCTTCCCTTGCTGGGCTCAGCACCCCCGGTCTGGTCTGGCCTTGACGGGGCATCCCTCAATCCTGGCTCTGGGGGGCCTGCCCCTCTGTCTGGTGTCTGGAGTGGGGGGTCTGAGGCAGAGGCCAGCTGCCTAATTGCCTGCAGGGACTGGAGACAGGCCTTCCTCCCAGGGCAGGACCAGCGGTCCTGGATGGAGCTGAGGTCTGTGCCTGTATCGGGGCCCCATATCCTGCTCCTTCATGGCTCTGAGCTCCCCCTGGCAGGACCTCCTTGGGGTGCTGGGTTCATCCTGTTTGGGAGGGGCTGCCCCCCAGTCCCAAGACTCTAGCGGAAAGCTCGCTGAGGGGCTTTTGGGTCTGGCCTGGGCTGCTGTGGGGGCATTCCACTGTGAGAGGGTCCCACAGAGAATCTCCCATCCTGCTTGTCCTCTCAGAGCCTGGAGGGGGCTGGATCTGGGGATCCGAGAGGAGGATCCTGGACCCAGGGGAGGGGGGCCTCTTCACTGACCTCCCCTCCCTCCATCCTTCCCTTCCCCAAGCTGCCCTGGCGGCCCCCCTGCACCCCAGCCTCTGTCTGCACTGGCTCTGCTGGCTCTGGTGTGGGTGGGACTTAGGAAGGTGTGGATAACTTGTGGCTAGGGTGGAAAGGAGGTGGGCAGGTCAGTGGGTCACCGGCTGTGGAGTGGGCTCATCCAGGATGGTGGAGCACCCGTGGAGCCCTGAGCCCTCCCGACACCATCCCTGGTCTTTCTCCGCAGCCTGCCACTGTGGGAGCCCTCGGCAGGGTGGACATACCCTCTAGGAGGCTGGTACTTCCCTGGGTTCATGAAGTCAGAGCCTCCCGCCCATTGGTGCAGGAGGCTTCATCCCTCCGCCCTTCCTGATGGCTCCCTGGGGATTCCGGATTCCCATGGGTTGATGAGGGGAGAGCAGAGGGGAGGAGGGACAGGACTGGGTCCTGGGTTAGGGGGCGCTCGGGCTGGGGTCCCTGGAAAGAAGTTCCTGGTTCCTGGGGGCCAATCAGGCAGGCGTCCTTTCTGTCCACACACTGAGGGTCCCAGCAGGAGCCACGTGGGGGAATGGTAAGGAGAGGGCCTCTGTCCTGTCCTCCCCAGTCCTCCAGACAGGGTGGGGGCTGAGGGGTCCTCCCCAGGGCAGGGCCAGGCACTGACTCTGGTGTGGGGTTGTTGGACGTTGTGCACTGGCCTGGGGGGTGCGGGGTGCATAGCAAGAGGGGCGGACTCAGGTGTGGGATGGCCCGGTCATCCCTGTGTTCATGCCATTTCCTGCCCTGGGCACCTGCACTGAACTGCAGCAAGGATGGGGGTGTCCTCCCAGCCTGCAGCCTGCCTGGGATCTGCTCTGGGCCTGGAACTGGGGATGGGAGCCATCCTGGAGGTCAGCAGCCTCCTCAGACAGCAGGAGGAGACCAGGACAACCCCTAGCAGGGGAGGCAGTGGAGATTTTGGCAGGGACTGTGTTATGGGAGCCAATACCCAGAAGGTACAGTGACAGATGCCCCAGCAATACGTCCTGTCCACAGCCGTCTGCCCACCTTGTCTTAGCCACGGCCTGGGAGGGTGCTGTGTTTCTGGCAGGCCCAGCCCTTGACCTTCCTTGCAGGGATGAGGCCCTGAGAAGCTGAGCTGCTGGTGGTTCTCGAAGAGGTCTCCAGGGCAGGGGGATGGGGTTAATCGAGTGGCCAGGGTGGGGTCGGACCCTTCTGCCACTCAGGGTTTGGCATCTCTGGCTGATCCCTGCACCCAGGTACTGCCGGGTACAATGCTCCAGGCCCACTGCCTGGGCTCCCCGCCTTGTTTCCAGGGGGTTGGGTGGTGCTCCAAGCCTCAGTTTCCCCACTGTGGAGGGGATGCTGCTGGAGGGATGAGGATCATAGAGCACAGCCTGGCAGCTTCTGTGCCCGCTGTCCCTGTGGACCTGGACTGTGGGACGGGCAGGCTTCCCCATCAGGGCTGGGCCTGCCAGGGGCACAGCACCCTCACGTGCCCACACTGGGGGCTCCGTGGCTCTGGCTCCGTGGTGCTGCCTGCACCTCTCAGGGCTGGAAGCTGCCTGTCCCGCCAGCCTTTGGTTTCTATCTCAGTCATCCCTGCCCTGGAGCACAGACCTCCCACTGAGGGAACCTCCCCACAGAGGGCCAGAGGGCAGACAGCGGCAGCCTTGAGAGCCCCAGGAGAAGCAGGTGAGCTGGAGGCCTGGGGCTGCGCGGCAGGGGCCCATCTACTTGGCCTGGTTGCTGTTATGGGCGGCACCACTGTGGTAACTGTACCCACTGTATCCACCACAGCCTGACACCCCCTGACAATAACCACACCTGGAACTGGAGGCGGGGCTGTCAGGAGGAGCTTCCCAGGGAACAGGGAGAGTCCAGACAGCTGTGCCAGGAGCCCCTAGAGCTGGGGAGGTGGGGGGCTGCTCAGGTACCAGACATGCATGGTGTCCCCCTGGAGAGGCCTCTACAGCTTTCTGGGCTCTGGGACAGGCCTCTGGTCAGCAGGAGGCTGGGTGCTCCCCCAGCACGTGCTCTCCTGTCTCCTCACCGGTGAGCTCCTATGCAGCCCAGTGTGGGCCCAGCTCCAGTGTCCACTCCTGTCAGCCTGGCTGAGGGTCCAGGCAGAACTGGGCATGAACTCCATTTTAGGGGCCTCGGAGACTCTCTACGGCTCTACCTGGGGCTGGGGGCTCCATGAGTGGTCTTTGCCAGGTGGGGACATCAGTGGCAGGTGTGTCTGTAGTGGCAGGTGAGGGGGACTGTCTGGGGCCTGACCCTACGGAGCACAGTGGCCTCTCAGAGGAGGGTGTTGGGAGTCCTGCCTGTTGGGAGCCTGGAGGATGCTGTCCTCTTGATTCCAGCCAGGATGGGAATCCAGACAGTTGGCAGGAGCTGCTGAAAGGGGGCTGGTGTCTATAGCAATTCCAGGCCCCAGGAGTTGGCTGTTGGAACCGGGCCAGCTCTCAGGACAGGGTCTGGTGCAGCTGGCAGGGAAGGGCCAGGACACCTGTGGTCATCAGTGAGGTCACCTCAGAGCCCTCTGAAGCCCCTGTTTGGGGGCATACGGTGTGCGGGGCACCAGCCCATGGGCTGAGATGACCCGGGTGTCCCTAGAGGCCGAGGGTCTGGGCAAAACTCTCAGACCCGGCTCTTCTGGTCCTGGACAGCTCTGAGCCGAGGAGTGTGCGTAAACCCTGGGTGTCCGGCTGGTTTTTGCCACTGGGTTCATCACTGTGGTAGCTGCTACCGTAGTCACACAGTAAGAAGGCCTTTCACAAAAAGCCCCTGAGTGTGGCGAGAATCTTTTCCCACCCAGGCCTTCTTCCAGGTGTCCGGGGCCCTCATTGACAGTGGTGCTGCATCCTGGGGATCTCAGACCTTTCTGAATCTTTTCCGTCTGCCATCGAGGGCAGGTGGATCTGACTCACCTCCCGAGCTCCTGTCCCCTCCAGGAGAGGCTGAGGTGACGTCCAGTGGAGAGTGTGCAAGAGTCAGGCCTCCTGGAGTTTGAGCCCTGGGGCAGGTGCAGGGGGTGGGACGCCTTTTAGGGGCTGGGAAGGGCTGGGCTGTGGGGCTGTCCCCATGGGCCATCTTGTGCTCTGCGGCCGTCCCGATCCAGATGTGGGTTCCCGCTGTGATGCCACTGAGGACTGTCCTAGAAGAGGGTGACCACTGGGGAGAGAGACAGGGATTTCTGGAAGGTTCTTTGTCTCTGACTGTGGGGGTGAGTCCTCTGTTGGCCTCCCCGGTGAGATCTGGAAAGCAGCAGGACTCAGGACAGCCGGGCAGGATGAGTGACGCCCAGCTCTGGCTGTCCCCGGGAATGTCTTCTGTGTTGGAAATGACCCAGGAGAGGCTCAGGCCTCAGGGCCAGGCAGGCCGGGGACCACAGGGGCAGGGACAGTGCACAGGGCCAGCCCCACCCTCCTGGTGCCCCTGCTCTGACATGGGGGCCTCTCAGGGTCCACACATGTGGCCCAGCCTTGAGGGAGGGGCTTCCAGGACCGATGGCCGAACGGCAGCAGATGGTGCTGTGGGGCCGGCCCTGTCCCCATCTGGACTGGGGTTGGAGGGCAGCAGCGGTGCGGACCCCTTGGAGCAAGGTCTGGCTGACCTGTGGGGTGACCTTGACCATCTGTTTCATGGTCTCCGGGGCTGGCGGGCTGGAGCCCAGTGTGGTCACTCGTGGGCCTCTCCATCGTGCCTGCCGCCCTGTGGGTTTGGGTCACAGGATGCACTGCTGTGGTGGCCACCACACCCATGGTGCTGTGTCCTTGATCAAAACCCTAACATGGCATGCGGCGGTCCCCCGCGGGGAGGGCTGTGGCGGGAGGCTCCCAGGGTTGGGTTTTTGATGGACTCTGTGACGCTGTGGGTGTAATAACCACTACCATAGTAATACCACTGTGACACAGACCTTACTCCAAACCTACCGCCAGGCCCGAGGAAACCCAGGATGTTCAGGGCTGACCTGAGGAGGCAGCGGAGCCCTGAGGGGAGGCTGTGGGCCCAGCTTTCTCAGGTCTGCTGCGGGGACACCCGGGACTGCCCCTCGCTGTGGTGGACAGTGTCTGTGCCCACCTGTGTCCTGAGGCTCCATTTCAGGCTGACATCTGTTCCTACTGTCCCTACCCACCCCATGGCCTTGTCCTTTTGGGTTCATAAATTGCCCACAAATCATGCAGGCATCATTCTGGGGCTTTTTATATTCCGAGGGCCACCAGGTGCCTCCACGCAGAAAGGTGAGATGTGGGAGAGTTCCAGAGTCATTCCCCAACCCTGGACGAGCTTCTGCAGCCTCAGTGCTACTCAGGTTCCAGCAAGACCTGGAGCATGTGCAGGTGAGGCCCGAGGCCAGGTGAGTTCCAGTCCAGTGAGGCCCATGCCAGGTGAGTTCCAGGACAGGTTAAACACAGGTCCGGAGAGGTCCAGGTGAGTTGAGGCCCAGGTCAGGTGAAGCTCGGGACAGGCAAGGTCCAGGCCAGGTGAGGCCCAGGTCAGGTGAAGCCCATGTCAAGTGAGGTCCAGGTCAGGGGAGGCTGAGGTGGATGTGTGAGGTTTCTGCAGTTTTCTCTGGGTGCTGACCCTGCCTGGTGTCCCTGCCCCTCCTCCCAGCCCCTGCTCTGTGCCTGCCAGATGGCGGCCCCTGCCCAGGTGGTGCTGGCTGTGGAGGAGCTGGGCTCTGCCTCCCTGTGCATGGGCATCCCTCTCGGGCTCTGGCGGGGGAGTGTGGCTGAGTTGCTTCTCTCTGGAGTTCACTGACTGTGCCGTCCTCAGGGATATACATCCTCAGGGCTCTGCGCTTGCTCCACGTCAGTCCCCAGGAGCTGCCAGCAGGTACCGGGCTGCCCTGCCACACGGTGAGCCTGCAGCCTGTCCGGGGATGCCCAGGGAGGTAAGTGTTGCCACACATCAGGCCTTTTCTCTTTAAAGTCGTTTCTTTGGGGGATACATCATCGATGACTCATGTACTAAATATACGTCTGTATCATTGTACAATTGCCTGCGTCATCATTTGTTTATCCAGCCTGGGTTAATGTCTTTATTATGAACAGTGCTGGAGTGAGAATTTTCTAAACACAGCTGTGTGCATTTTCCTCTTGCAATTTAGAAATTTAACTACTATTTTCAGATACTGTAATGTAATTGTTCTGTTCTCGTTAGGAGACTTGCCAACCCTATGTCTCAGTTCATACCCTCTTCCTTCCCCAGTGGAAGTAACCACTACTTTGATTATGTGATTATTATGTTCTTGGTTTTCTTTATGGTTTTCTAACTGATAAATGTATCCCTTAAGAAGATAGTTCATTTAGCTGGGCGTACATTTTATTTAGAAGAAATCACATTGAAAGTATTTTTTTGGAGTTTCTGTTGTTACTCCAATTACTCAGCATTGTCGTGAACTCAACTGCAGAGTCGCCCATAAGCCTGTACTGTTGTCCTTGTGGCTGTCTGGGTTTGCATTGCATGAACCTGCCATTGTTTATTTGCCTGTTCTCCTTCAGATGAATGCTTTGTTCTCAGTTTGGGGCTATGACAATCAGATGTTCTGCACATCTTTGCCCATGAGGCTCTCAGGGAGGGCTCTGGGGCTGGCATTGCCTGCAGGGTTCTGCTTTGTCACAGGCAGCTCCTGCCAGTGCTTTTCAGAGTGTCTGTGCCCAGCAGCAATGCCTGAAGGTGCCCACTGAACTTTGCCCTGGCATCGGGCACTTTCTGTGTGCTTGCTTCTGTGCTGCTCCACATTGAGGAGAATTTATTCAGATCTGTGCTGCAAATCCACCTCACTGATTCTCTCTTCAGCTGTGTCTACATCAGCTGTTAAGCATCCCATGATGCAGCAGTGTGGGCACAGGGCAAACTTTTGAATGATGACAGCGTAGGATAGCAGCTGCTCCTCCTTCCCTGTGCTCTTCCCACAGACTGTCCTCCTGGGCTCACTCTCAGTCATTGATCCCAAACTGCAGTTTATGGAATTATCTGCACAGGAAAGCAGAAGCAGCAAAAGGCCCTGCTCAGGCTCTGCCAGCATCCCCTCTTGCACACTCACCAAACCTTCCTTGGGGCCTGTGCCATCTTCCCCAGCTGCCTCTCATTTTCTGTTTGCTCGCTGGCTGGTGGGGGTGATATGTGGGGGGGAGTCTGGTGTGTTTTGGGCATTGATGGCCACCCCTAGACCCTACTTCCCAGAAGCTGCCCCCAGCCCCTCAGCCCCAGAAGTGGGTGAGTTTGCAGTAGGGCTTTGGGCCTGGGGCTGTGTCACTGTGGGCATAGCAGTAAATACCACTACAATATTCTCACAGTGACACGAGCCCCCACAAAATCCTCCTGTTTCTGCGGGTGTCACCGAGTCCCGTCTTGCTGGCTCTGGCCCGGCTCTCCTGCTGAGACTGTGCATTCCAGGGGGTTTTTGTCTGAAACTCGTGTGTCTTGGAGAGGACTCTGAGCCCAGCGCTGTACAGGGGGCTCCTCCTTTGTCCTGGGGGAGTTGCGTGGACCCTGTTTCTGGTCAAGGCAAGCGCTTGCTGGTGGAGGAGACCTCCCCTCCTCTGTTCTGCAGGAGCCCCCGCTGATGCCGTTACCTGCTGTTTCTTGGTACTGGTGCTGGGGGCTCAGCAGTCTCCGCCCTGGTCCAGCTGGGACTGTGGGTCTGTCCTGTTTACACGGGTGTTGTGGGGCCACCAGTGAGGGGCTCGGGATGTCAGCGGCTGGTCTCTGTCCGTATAGTCTGGGCTCCAGCTCACTGCTCCCCTTCCCAGGGTCTGGCAGTGACTCCGTTAGTATCATCCATCTCCGGAGATGTTTTTTGGTGTTAGACTCCGTTAGTATCATCGTGTTAGACTCCGTTAGTACCATCCATCTCCGGGGATGTTTTTTGGTGTTAGACTCCGTTGACGGGAAGGCTGCAGGTCTCTTCCCAGGAGAGGCCTGTGAGCGGACCGGGATGTCTGGGAGCTGTGCATTCTCCCGTGATGTTGCTGCCTGGATCCCTCGTCTTTGAAGGGAGAGCCGAGCCTCCCTGGAGGTGCGGGCGGTGACAGACACAGGCGGACGTGCGTCAAGGCGCTGGAGGCCGATTTGTTTCAGTGCCTTCTGCCTGTGGAAGGGCTGAGCTCCCTGCTTCTGTGCACAGGGGGCTGCCCTGTAACCGGGCAGTGAGGGCAAGGGCCCAGGCCTGCATGGGAAAGACTTGGGTGAGCCTTTGTCCTGGAAATACAACAGCCGGGCCTGAGAGGGGAGCGGGGCCGGAGTGGCCGGAGGAAGGTGAGGGCATGGGCAGTGTGTGGGTGGGAGTGCAGGGTCAGTGCCATGGCTCAGGGGCCCCAGGAGAGGAAGAGCTTGAGTTGTGGACAGGAGAGGGCACGGGATGGGCACAGGCGGGAGAAACTGAGGCTCTGCAGCAGAAGAGGGGAGGGCCTGCAGGTGCAGGGTTGGCCTAGTGGGAGTGTCTGGAGGGAGGGACAGGGGTCTGGGTGGAGACCAGGGTGGGGATTACAGGGACAGGACCCCAGGGTTGTCTGGGTGGGCAAGAGCAGTGGGGTAGAAAGGGCTGGAGGCAGGGTCGGGTCTCCCCATGGTGTGGGCTGCAGGGTCGGGTCTCCCCAGGGTGTGGGCTGCAGGGAGGGGCTGCACAGGGTGCTCCCCCGAAGGAGGGAGGAGGGAGGGAGCACAGAGGCACTGGGAGCAAACAGAGAAGGAAACGGCAGTGACCTGAGTGTCAGGTGGTCCCGGTTTGGGGTTGAACTGTATGGGAACAGCTTCCTGGCCTGGTGTAAGTGGAAGGGGGAGGGCGCCGAGGTCTGGGGCAGGAAGCAGTGGTAGCAAGGCAGGTCCTGGCCCTGGGGGTCTGGGGCTTCTCTTCTTCCTGTGAGCTGTGTTGGTGGCTCCTGCGGGTGGTGCCCTGGACCTGTGGTCTGGTGGAGCCCAGGCCTCCCAGGGACAGCAGGGCAGCCTGGGCTGGAGGAACCTTAGGGGCCAGGTCAGGGTGGCCCTGAACCACTGCCTCCACCTGTGACCAGGGCTGCTGTGGGGATCTCGGCATGAGACCCCTTTTCCGAGGAGGGGAGGCACGTGAGTGAGACCCTAAGTCCATACCCCATGGGGGCTTGTCCCCCATGCAGAGTCGCTGGACAGGGGTGGGTGGGGTGTGCAGGTGGGGGTGGGGGTGGGGAGCCCAGACCCTCCCAGATGCACCCTGCTCTGCTCCAGAGTGTGTGCTTGGGCACTGCAGGGTGGCTGGGCCTGGGTTGCCTGGGGTGCCCGAGGCAGCTGCATTTCCATAGTGGGGACTGAGGCCCAGTGGGGTCTGGGGAGGAGCCTGAAGGGGGCTCCATGGAGGAACTGCCTTGGATGGTACCCCTCTCTTGGAGAGGACATGGGGTCCAGCTGTGAGGAAGGGGCATGGGCCACCTCCTGGGGGTCTTCCTGGGACCACCTCAGCCCGGGGGCTCTGTGCTTGGCGACCTGCCAGAAGTTCCTCCCGGCCCAGACCCCAGAGTCCGTGCTGCACCAGGGCAGGGAGGAAGGGCCTGTGGCCTGGTCGAGGTTGGGCCCACAGTGGTGTCCCCTAAGCCCGAGTCTGCTCCCAAGTGCTCGCCCCGCAGCAGGCCCTGAGTGAGGGACAGAGATGGGGCGGGGCCTTTGGTCCTGGTGGCCTCTGGGGCGGATTCCAGTGGGGGAGTCATCAGCGTCGGGGTCCTCCAGGGTATTGGGGCGTCTCTGCTCCTGGAGTTAGCTCTGGATGTGGGTTTGTGCCTGGGCTGCCTGGGGTTGATGTTGGGAGGAGCCGCTGATCCCCGTCTCTCTGAGGACACTTGTCAGAAGGGTCAGCTCCAGCCGGGGGCACTGGGGTGAGGGCAGAAGGATGGGATCAAGCCCCTGCCCTGACCCGCCGGAGCCCCCGGCCCTTGTCCTCCCATCCAGTGGGGACACCGTGGGGCTCTGAGTGCTGGGGGTCACTGGAGCCGGCAGGACGTGGGTTCGGGCGGCTGCTCCCCTCTCTGGCTGGGCCTCCGGCAGTGGTCACGGGACAGTTTTGGACGCAACTTTTCTCATAGGGGTAGTTCCAGTTATACCCACCATGACTCGAGACTGTTCAGAATCCAACCAGATGACCTGAGCTTTGGGGCCTCCTGTGGGGACTGGGCTGCTGGGTGGGGTCTCCTTTGTGGGCTTTGGAGGCTGTGGCTTGTTTTAGGTGTGGGGTGAGCACTGGGGGCCCCAGCTAGCTGGAGACCCACAGAGACCGGGGCCCGCACACATTCCGCCCCAGTGTGTGCAGTTGGCCCAGGCCCCTCCGGGCAGGTCAGCCTCAATGGGGAGGGTGCTCGGGCCCTGCCAGCTCCTCCTTGGGGTAGAGGGGACCCATCTCCTCGCCCTAGATCCCCCCCAGGCTGCCCCTGTTCTTGCAGAAATGCAGGACAGGGTGTGGTGCCCTAGAGGGGAGACGTCTGATGCCTGGGTGTCAGATGCGGTCTCAGATCCTAAACCTGTCCTCCCTGCTCTCTCTGCGTTCCGCTCACTTGGAATAGGGTTTCTGGCCCGGCGAGTGTCACTGTGGTTCCAGCTGCCGCTATACCCCACTGTGACACAGACACCTTCAGAAACCTCTTGGTCTGTTTGGGGGCCTTCCCTTGCTGAGCTGCGCCCCTTGGTCTTGTTTGGCCTTGACGAGGGTGTCCCTCAACCCTGGCTCTGGGGTCCTGCCCCTCTGTCTGGTGTCTGCAGTAGGGGTCAGAGGCAGAGGCCAGCTGCCTCCGGGCCTGCAGAGGCTGGAGACAGGCGTTCCTCTCAGGGTGTGGGCTGGGTGGTGACGTCTGTGTTTGTACTGGGGGCCCCATATCCTGCTCCTCCATGGCTCTGAGCACCCCCTGGCAGGACCTCCTCGGGGTGCTGAGTCTGTCCTGTCTGGGAGGGGCTGCCCAGGCCCGGGACTCTAGTGGAGAGCTCACTGAGGGGCTTTTGGGTCTGGCCTGAGCCGCTGTGGGGTATTCCACTGTGAGAGGGTCCCGCAGAGAATCTCCCCCTCTGACCTCCCAGAGCCTGGAGGAGGCGGGACCCAGGGGTCCCATAGGAGGATCCTGGACCCAGGGGAGGAGGCCATGTTCACTGACCTCCCGTCCCTCCATCCTTCCCTCCCCGAAGCTGCCCTGGCGGCCCCCCTGCACCCCAGCCTCTGTCTGCTCTGGCTCTACCAGCTCTGGTGTAGGTGGGGCTTAGGAAGGTTGGACAACCTGGAGGTGGGAGAGTCAGTGGGTCACCAGCGATGGGGGTTCACTGAGGACGGAGGAGCACCCGTGGAGCCCTGAGCCCTCCTGCACATTGTTGCTGGTCTTTCCCCGCAGACTGCTACGGTGGGAGCCCTTGGCAGGGTGGACATACCCTCCAGGAGGCTGGCACTTCCCTGGGTTCACGAAGACAGAGCCTCCCGCACAGTGGTGCGGCAGCCCCGCTTCCTCCTTCAGCCCTTCCTGATGGCTTCCTGGGGATTCCAGATTCCCTTGGGGAGATGAGGAGGGCAGAGGGGAGGAGGGGCAGGCTGGGTCCTGGGTTAGGGGGCGCTCGGGCTGGGGTCCCTGGAAAGAAGTTCCTGGTTCCTGGGGGCCAATCAGGCAGGCGTCCTTTCTGTCCACACACTGAGGGTCCCAGCAGGAGCCACGTGGGGGAATGGTAAGGAGAGGGCCTCTGTCCTGTCCTCCCCAGTCCTCCAGACAGGGTGGGGGCTGAGGGGTCCTCCCCAGGGCAGGGCCAGGCACTGACTCTGGTGTGGGGTTGTTGGACGTTGTGGACTGGCCTGGGGGGTGCGCGGTGCAGAGCAGGAGGGGCGGACTCAGGTGTGGGATGGCCCGGTCATCCCTGTGTTCATGCCATTTCCTGCCCTGGGCACCTGCACTGAACTGCAGCAAGGATGGGGGTGTCCTCCCAGCCTGCAGCCTGCCTGGGATCTGCTCTGGGCCTGGAACTGGGGATGGGAGCCATCCTGGAGGTCAGCAGCCTCCTCAGACAGCAGGAGGAGACCAGGACAACCCCTAGCAGGGGAGGCAGTGGGGATTTGGGCAGGGTCTGTGCTGTGGGAGCCAATACCCAGAAGGTACAGTGACAGATGCCCCAGCAATACGTCCTGTCCACAGCCGTCTGCCCACCTTGTCTTAGCAGCGGCCTGGGAGGGTGCTGTGTTTCTGGCAGGCCCAGCCCTTGACCTTCCTTGCAGGGATGAGGCCCTGAGAAGCTGAGCTGCTGGTGGTTCTCGAAGAGGTCTTCAGGGCAGGGGGATGGGATTAATCGAGTGGCCAGGGTGGGGTCGGACCCCTCTGCCACTCAGGGTTTGGCATCTCTGGCTGATCCCTGCACCCAGGTACTGCCGGGTACAATGCTCCAGGCCCACTGTCTGGGCTCACAGCCTCGTTTCCAGGGGGTTGGGTGGTGCTCCAAGCCTCAGTTTCCCCACTGTGGAGGGGATGCTGCTGGAGGGATGAGGATCATAGAGCACAGCCTGGCAGCTTCTGTGCCCGCTGTCCCTGCGGACCTGGGCTGTGGGACGGGCGGGCTTCCCCGTCAGGGCAGGGCATGCCAGGGGCACAGCACCCTCACATGCCCACACTGGGGGCTCCATGGCTCTGGCTCCGTGGTGCTGCCTGCACCTCTCAGGGCTGGAAGCTGCCTGTCCCGCCAGCCTTTGCTTTCTATCTCAGTCATCCCTGCCCTGGAGCACAGACCTCCCACTGAGGGAGCATCCCCACAGAGGGCCAGAGGGCAGACAGCGGCAGCCTTGAGAGCCCCAGGAGAAGCAGGTGAGCTGGAGGCCTGGGGCTGCGCGGCAGGGGCCTGTCTCGTTGGCCTGGTTGCTGCTATGGGCGGCACCACTGTGGTAACTGTACCCACTGTATCCACCACAGCCTGACACCCCCTGACAATAACCACACCTGGCACCGGAGGCGGGGCTGTCAGGAGGAGCTTCCCAGGGAACGGGGAGGATCCAGACAGCTGTGCCAGGACCCCCTAGGGCTGGGGAGGTGGGGGGCTGCTCAGGTACCAGACATGCACAGGGTCCCCCTGGAGAGGCGTCTGCAGCCTCCTAGGCTCTGGGATGGGCCTCTGATCAGCAAGAGGCTGGGTGCTCCCCCGGCATGTGCTCTCCTGTCTCCTCACTGGTGAGCTCCTATGCAGCCCAGTGCGGGCCCAGCTCCAGTGTCCACTCCTGTCAGCCTGGCTGAGGGTCCAGGCAGAACTGGGCATGAACTCCATTTTAGAGGCCTCGGAGACTCTCTCTACGGCTCTACCTGGGGCTGGGGGCTCCATGAGTGGTCTTTGCCAGGTGGGGACATCAGTGGCAGGTGTGTCTGTAGTGGCAGGTGAGGGGGACTGTCTGGGACTTGTCCCTATAGAACACAGTGGCCTCTCAGAGGAGAGTGTGTGGGAGTCCTGCCTGTTGGGAGCCTGGGGGACGCTGTCCTCTTGATTCCAGCCAGGATGGGAATCCAGGCAATTGGCAGGAGGTGCTGGAAGATAGTTGGTGTCTATAGCAATTTCAGGCCCCAGGAATTGGCTGTTGGAACCGGGCCAGCTCTTGGGACAGGGTCTGTTACAGGTGGAGGGAAAGGGGCCAGGACATCTGTTATCAGTGAGGTCACCTCAGAGTCCTCTGAAGCCCCTGTTTGGGGGTACATGGTGTGCGGGGCACCAACCCAGGGGCTGTGATGGCCCAAGTGTCCCTAGAGGCTGAGGGTCTGGGCACAGACCGTTGGGCCCGGCTATCGTGGTCCCGGAGAGCTCTGAGCCGAGGAGTGTGTATGGCCCCTGGGTGTCCGGCCAGTTTTTGTCTCTGGTTTCATCACTGTGGTAGTTACTGTATTCACACAGTAGGAGGGTCCTTCACAAAAAGCCCCTGAGTGTGGCCACAGGCCTTTCCCACACAGGCCCTGGTCCAGGCCTCTGAGGCCCCCATTGACCGTGGTGCTGCGTCCTGGGGATCTCAGGCCTTTCTGAATCTTCCACACCTGCCATCCAGGGTAGGTGGAGCTGATTCACCCTCCTGGGCTGCTGTCCCCTCCAGGAGGGGCTGAGGTGACGTCTGTCAGGAGAGTGTGTAGGAGTCAGGCCTCCTGGAGTTTGAGCCCTGGGGCAGGTGCAGGGGGTGGGACGCCTTTTAGGGGTCTGGGAAGGGCTGGACTGTGGAGCTGTCCCCATGGGCCATCTTGTGTTCTGGGGGCCATCCCGATCCAGATGTGGATTCCTGCTGTGATGCCACCAAGGACTGTTCTGGAAGAGGATGCCCACTGGTGAGTGAGACACAGAATTCTGGAAGGTTCTTTGTCTCTGACTGTGGGAGGTGAGTCCTCTGTTGGCTTCCCTGGTGAGATCTGGAAACCAGCAGGACTCAGGACAGCCGGGTAGGATGAGTGACGCCCAGCTCTGGCTGTCCCCGGGAATGTCTTCTGTGTTGGAAATGACCCAGGAGAGGCTCAGACCTCAGGGCCAGGCAGGCCAGGGACCACAGGGGCAGGGACAGTGCACAGGGCCAGCCCCCCGTTCCTGTTGTACTCAGACATGGGGGTCTCTCAGGGTCCAGACATGTGGCCCAGCCTTGAGGGAGGGGCTTCCAGGACCGCTGGCCGGACAGCTGCTGATGGTGCTGTGGGGTCGACCCTGTCCCCATCTGGATCGGTGTTGGAGGGCAGCAGCAGTGCGGACCCCTCGCAGCCAGGTCTGGATGACCTTTAGGGTGACCTGGCCATCTGTTTCCTGGTCTCTGGGGCTGGTGGGCTGGAGCCCAGCGTGGCCACTCGTGGGCCTGTCTGTCACGCCTGCTGCCCTGTGGGTTTGGGTCAGGTGTTGTAGTGCTTTGGCAGCCACCACACCTGTGGTGCTGTGACCCCGATAAAACATCCTGTGACAAAGGCACGCAGCGGTGCTCCGCAGGGGGGGCTGTGGCAGGAGGCTCCCAGGGATGGGTTTTTGATGGACTCCGTGACACTGTGGTCATAATAATCACTCCAGTACCACAGTGACACAGACCTCACTCCAAACCCACCCAGGCCTGGGGAAACCCAGGATGTCCAGGGCTGACCTGAGGAGGCAGCAAGGCCCCGAGGGGAGGCTGTGGGCCCAGCACTCTCAGGTCTGCTGCGGGGACACTCGGGTCTGCCCCTCGCTTAGGTGGACAGTGTCCGTGGCCACCTGTGTCCTGGGGTTCCTCCTCAGTCTTGCGTCAGTCGCTACCCGCCCCGTTGCCATGTCCTTTCGGGTTCCTAAATTGCCCACAAGTCACGCAGGCATCGCTCTGGGGCTTTTTATGTTCCCAGGGAACCAGGTGCCTCCACCCAGAAAGGTCAGATGTAGGGGAGTTCCAGAGTCATTCCCCAACCCTGGATGGACCCCTGCAGCCTCAGTGCTACTCAGATTCCAGCCAGACCTGGAGCATGTGCAGGTGAGGCCCCAGGCAAGGTGAATCCCAGGCCAGGTGAGGTCCAGGCCAGTGAGGCCCAGGTCAGGTGATGTCCAGGCCAGGTAAGGTCCCAGCCAGGTGAGGCCCAGGACAGGTGAGGCCAAGGTCAGCTTAAGCCCATGTCAGGTGAGGCCCAAGCCACGTGAGGTCCAGGTCAGGGGAGGCCAGGTGGCCGTGCGAGGTTCTGCAGTTTACCTCGGTGCCGAGCCTTTCTGGTGTCCCTGCCCCTCCTCCCAGCCCACGCTCTGTGCCTGCCAGATGGCAGCCCCTGCCCAGGTGGTGCTGGCTGTGGAGGAGCTGGGCTCTGCCTCCCTGTGCATGAGCGTCCCTCTCAGGCTCTGGCGGGGGAGTGTGGCTGAGCTGCTTCTCTCCAGAATGCACTGACTGTGCCATCCTCGGCGGTATACGTCCTTGGGGGGATACAGCTCTGTGCTTGTTCCACAACAGGCCGCAGGAGCTGCCAGCAGGTACCGGGCTGCCCTGCCACACGGTGAGCCTGCAGCCTGTCCGGGGATGCCCAGGGAGGTGAGTGCTACCACACATCAGGCCTTTTCTCTTTAAAGTCGTTTCTTCGGGGATATATCATCGATGTCTCATATACTAAATATATGTCTGTATCATTGTGCAATTGCCTGTGCCATCGTTTATTTCTCCAGCCTGGGTTAATGTCTTTGCTATTATGAACAGTGCTGGAGTGAGAATTTTCTAAACACAGCTGTGTGCATTTTCCTCTTCTTGCGATTTAGAAGTTTAACTGCTGTTTTCAAGGTACTGTCATATATTTGTTCTATTCTTGTTAGGAGACTTGCCAACCCTGTGCATCTCAGTTCATACCCTCTTCCTTCCCCAGTGGAAGTAACCACAACTGTGTTTCTGTGATCCTCATTTTCTTGATTTTCCTTGTAGTTTTTCTAGTGGAAAGTTTATCCCTTAAGAAGATAGTTCATTTTGCTGGGTATAAATTTTATTTAGAAGAAATCATATTGAAAGTATTTTTTGGAGTTTCCTTTGTTACTCCAATTACTCAGCATTGTCATGAACTCAACCACAGAGTCACACGTAACTCTCTACTCTTTTCCTTGTCACTGTCCTAGTTTGCATTGCATGAAAGTGCCATTGTTTATTTGCCTGTTTTCCTTCAGATGGACATTTGCTTCGTTCTCAGTTTGGGCCTATGACAATCAGTTTTTCTGCACATCTTTGCCCATGAGGCTCTCAGGGAGGGCTCTGGGGCTGGCATTGCCTGCAGGGTTCTGCTTTGTCACAGGCAGCTCCTGCCAGTGCTTTTCAGAGTGTGTGTGCCCAGCAGCAATGCCTGAAGGTGCCCACTGAACTTTGCCCTGGCATCAGGCACTTTCTGTGTGCTTGCTTCTGTGCTGCTCCACATTGAGGAGAATTTATTCAGATCTGTTCTGCAAATTCACCTCACTGATTCTCTCTTCAGCTGTGTCTACACCAGCTGTTAAGCATCCCATGATGCAGCAGTGTGGGCACAGGGCAAACTTTCAAAAGATGACAGCGTAGGATAGCAGCTGCTCCTCCTTCCCTGTGCTCTTCCCACAGACTGTCCTCCTGGGCTCACTCCCAGTCATTGATCCCAACCACCAGTTTATGGAATTATCTGCACAGGAAAGCAGAAACAGCAAAAGGCCCTGCTCAGGCTCTGCCTGCATCCCCTCTTGCATACCCGCCAAAGCTCTTTCCTTGGGGCCTGTGCAAGCTTCCCAGCTGCCTCTCATTTTCTGTTTACTCTGCTCACTGGCTGGTTGGGTGATGTATGGGGGGAGTCTGGGGCATTTGGGACATTGATGGCCACTCCAGGTCCTACTTCCCAGATGCTGCCCCAGCCCTTCAGCCCCAGAAGCAGGTGCGTTTGCCACAGGGCTTTGGGAATGGGGCTGTGTCACTGTGAGCATAGCAACCACTACCAGTACAGTATTCTCACAGTGACACGAGCCTCCACAAAATCCTCCTGTCCCCACGGGTGTCACCGAGACCCCTCTTTCTGGCTCTGGCCCGGCTCTCCTGCTGAGACTGTGCCTCCCAGGGGCTTTTTGTCTAAAGCTCAGGGTGCCTTGGAGAGGACCCTGAGCCCAGTGCTGTACAGGGGGCTCCTCGTTTGTCCTGGGGGAGTTGCATGGACCCTGTTTCTGGTCAAGGCAAGCGCTTGCTCGTGGAGGAGACCTCCCTTCCTCTCTTTCTTAGATGCCGCCTCTGATGGTGTTGCTTGGTGTTTCTCAGGGCTGGTTCTGGGGGCTCGGTAGTGTCTGCCCTGTTCCAGGTGGGACTGTGGGTCTGTTCTGTTTCCACAGGGTGTTGTGGGGCCACCAGTGAGGGGCTCGGGATGTCAGCGGCTGGTCTCTGTCCCTGCGGTCTGGGCTCGGGCTCACAGCTCCCCTGCCCTCCAGGTCGGTCACTGACTCAGTTACTATCCAGCCGGCTCCATGGCTGTTTGGTGGTGGCTGCAGGTCTCTTCCCAGGAGAGGCCTGTGAGAGGACCGGGATGTCTGGGAGCTGTGCATTCTCCCGTGATGTTGCTGCCTGGATCCCTCGTCTTTGAAGGGAGAGCTGAGCCTCCCTGCAGGTGCGGGCGGTGACAGACACAGGCAGACGTGCGTCAAGGTGTTGGAGGCCGATTTGTTTCAGTGCCTTCTGCCTGTGGAAGGGCTGAGCTCCCTGCTTCGGTGCACAGGAGGTTGCCCTGTAAATGGGCAGTGAGGGCAAGGGCCCAGGCCTGCATGGCAAAGACTTGGGTGAGCTTTTGTCCTGGAAATACAATAGCCGGGCCTGAGAGGGGAGCAGGGCCGGAGTGGCCAGGAGGAAGGTGAGGGCATGGGCAGTGTGTGGGTGGGTAGTGCAGGGTCAATGCCATGGCTCAGGGGTCCCAGGAGAGGAGGAGCTCGAGTTGTTTGCAGGAGGAGGTAAGGGGTGGGCACAGGCAGGAGAAACTGAGGCTGTGTTGGCAGTAAAGGAGTGGGCCTGCAGGTGCAGAGTTGGCCTGGGAGGGGTGTCTAGAGGGAGGGAGACGGGTCTAGGTAGAGACTTGGGTGAGGGTTATAGGGACAGGACCCCAGGGTTGTCTGGGTGGGCGGCAAGAGCAGCAGGGTAGAAAGGGCTGGAGGCAGGGTCAGGTCTCCCCAGCATGTGGGGTGCAGGGCGGGTCTCCCCAGGATGTGGGGTGCAGGGTCGGGTCTCCCCAGGATGTGGGGTGCAGGGTCGGGTCTCCCCAGGATGTGGGGTGCAGGGTCGGGTCTCCCCAGGGCGTGGGGTGCAGGGTGGGTCTCCCCAGGGTGTGGGGTGCAGGGTAGGTCTCCCCAGGGCGTGGGGTGCAGGGCGGGTCTCCCCAGGATGTGGGGTGCAGGGTGGGTCTCCCCAGGATGTGGGGTGCAGGGTCGGGTCTCCCCAGGGCGTGGGGTGCAGGGCGGGTCTCCCCAGGGTGTGGGGTGCAGGGCGGGTCTCCCCAGGGCGTGGGGTGCAGGGTGGGTCTCCCCAGGGCGTGGGGTGCAGGGTGGGTCTCCCCAGGGCGTGGGGTGCAGGGTCGGGTCTCCACAGGGTGTGGGGTGCAGGACGGGTCTCCCCAGGATGTGGGGTGCAGGGTCAGATCTCCCCAGGGCGTGGGGTGCAGGGTCGGGTCTCCCCAGGGTGTGGGGTGCAGGGCGGGTCTCCCTGGGCATAGGGTGCAGGGCGGGTCTCCCCAGGGCGTGGGGTGCAGGACGGGTCTCCCCAGGGCGTGGGGTGCAGGGTGGGTCTCCCCAGGGCATGGGGTGCAGGGGCGGATCTCCCCAGGGCGTGGGGTACAGGGTGAGTCTCCCCAGGGTGTGGGGTGCAGGAAGGGGCTGCACAGGGTGTTCCCCTGAAGGAGGGAGGAGGGAGGGAGCACAGAGGCACTGGGAGCGAATAGAGAAGGAAATGGTAGCGACCTGAGTGCCAGATGGTCCCAGTTTGGGGTTGGACTGTGTGGGAACAGCTTCCCGACCTGTCTGTAACGGGGGAGGGCGTGGAGGTCTGAGGCAGGAAGCAGTGGTAGGAAGGCAGGTCCCTGCCCTGGGGGTCTGGAGCTTATCTTCTTCCTGTGAGCCATGTGTGGTCAGCTCCTGTGGGCTGTGCCGTGGACCTGTGGTCTGGGGGAGCCCAGGCCTCCCAGGGAGAGCAGGGCAGCTGGGGCTGGAGAAACCTGAGGGGCCAGGTCAGGGTGGCCCCTCCACTTGTGACTAGCGCTGCTGTGGGGATCTGGGCATGAGGCCCCTTCACCCAAGTGGGGAGGCGCGTGAGTGAGACCCTAAGTCCATACCCCATGGGGGCTCTGACCCTCCTGCAGAGGGTGGCTGTGTGCAGGTGGGGGGTGGGGAGCCCAGCCCCTCCCAGACGCCCCCTGCTCTGCTCCAGGGTATGAGCTTGGGCACGGCAGGGTGGCTGGGCCTGGGCTGGGCCTGGTGTGCCCGAGGTGGCTGCATTCCCAGAGCTGGGACTGAGGCCCAGTGGGGACCTGGGAGGAATCTGAAGGGGGCTCCATAGAGGACCTGCCTTGCATGACACCACTCTCTTGGGGAGGTCATGGGGTCCAGCTGGGCGGAAGGGGCTTGGACCACTTCCCGGGGGTCTTCCTGGGGCCACCTCAGCCAGGGGGCTCTGTACTCGGCGACCGTCCAGAAGTTCCTCCGTGCCCAGACCCCAGAGTATTTGCTGCCCAAAGGCAGGAAGGAAGGGTCTGTGTCCTGCTCCAGGTCGGGCCCACAGTGGTGTCCCCTAAGCCCGAGTCTGCTCCCAAGCGCTCGCCCCGCAGCAGGCCCTGAGTGAGGGACAGAGACGGGGCGGGGTCTTTGGTCCTGGTGGACTCTGGGGCGGATTCCAGTGGGGAGTCATCAGCGTCGGGTCCTCCAGGGTATTGGGGCGTCTCTGCTCCTGGAGTCGGCTCTGGATGTGGGTTTGTGCCTGTTCTGCCTGGCAGTGATATTGGGAGGAGCCGCTGATCCCCGTCTCTCTGAGGACACTTGTCAGAAGGGTCAACTCCAGCCAGGGGCCCTGGGGTGAGGGCAGAAGGATGGGATCAAGCCCCTGCCCGACCTGCCGGAGCCCCCGGCCCTTGTCCTCCCATCCAGTGGGGACACCGTGGGGCTCCGGGTGCCGGGGGTCACGGGAGCCGGCAGGACATGGGTTCGGGCGGCTGCTCCCCTCTCTGGCTGGGCCTCCGGCAGTGGCCACAGGACAGTTTTGGACGCAGCTTTTCTCACAGTGGTCGTTCCAGCTATACCCACTGTGACTCGGGGCTGTTCAGAATCCAACCAGGGTCCCTGAGCTCTGGGGCCTCCTGGGTGGGGGCTGGGCTGCTGGGCGGGGTCTCCCTCAGGGACTCTGATGCTCTGGCTCGTTTTAGGTGTGGGGTGAGCACTGGGAACCCCAGCTAGCGGAGCACCCACAGAGACCGGGGCCTGCACACATTCCGCCCCTGTGTGTGGTGCGGGCCCAGGCCCCTCTGGGCAGGTCAACCTCAAAGGGGAGGGTGCTTGGGTCCTGCCTAACTACTTCTCAGGGTGGAGGGGACCCATCTCCTGGCCCTAGACCCCTCAGGCTGCCCCTGTTGTTGCAGAAATGCAGGACTGGGCAGGGTGACCTGGAAGGGAGACTTCTGCTGGCCTGGGTGTCAGGTGCGGCCTCAGATCCTAAACGTGGCTCTGCTCTCTCGCTGTTCCGTTGACTTGGGATGGGGTATCTGGCCTGGTGAGTGTCACTGTGGGATCTGCCGCTATACCCCACTGTGGCACAGACACCTCCAGAAACCTCCTGGTCTATCTGGGGACCTTCCCGTGCTGGGCTCAGTGTCCCTTGGTCTGGTTTGTCCTTGATGGGTCGTCCCTCAACTTTGGTTCTGGGGGGCCTGCCCCTCTGTCTGGTGTCTGGAGTGGGGGTCTGAGGCAGAGGTCACCTGCCTCCCGGCCTGCAGGGACTGGAGAAAGGGGTTCCTCCCAGGGCGGGATGTGGCGGTCCTAGATGGAGCTGAGGTCTGTGCCTGTATCAGGGGCCCCATATCCTGTTCCTCCATGGCTCTGAGCTCCCCCTGGCAGGACCTCCTTGGGGTGCTGGGTCTGTCCTTTGTGGGAGGGGCTGCCCCCAGGCCTGGCACTGCAGTGGAGAGCTCACTGAGGGGCTTTTGGATCTGGCCTGAACCGCAGTGGGGGTATTCCACTGTGAGAGGGTCCCGCAGAGAATTTCCCATCCTGCTTGTCCTTCCAGAGCCTGGAGCGGGCGAGTGGGTGGGATCTGGGGTTCCCAGAGGAAGATCCTGGACCCAGGTGAGGGGGGCCGGACGAGCGGGTGGGATCTGGGGGTCCCAGAGGAAGATCCTGGACCCAGGTGAGGGGGGCCTCTTCACTGACCTCCTCTCCCTCCCTCCACCAAGCTGCCCTGGAGGTCCCCCTGCACCCCAGCGTCTGTCTGCACTGGCACTGCCAGCTCTGGTGTAGGTGGGACTTAGGATGGTGTGGATGACCTGTGGCCAGGGTGGTGTCCAGGTGGAGAGGAGGTGGGCAGGTCCGTGGGTGAGAGGGCCGGTCTTATCCAAGATGGAGCACCGCGGGGCCCTGAGCCCTCCCCCACACCGTTGCTGGTCTTTCCCCGCAGCCGGCCACTGTGGGAGCCCTCGGCAGAGTGGACCCTTTAGGAGGCTGGCACTTCCCTGGATTCACGAAGACGGAGCCTCCTGCCTGGTGATGCAGCGGTCCCGCTTCCTCACTCAGCCCTTCCTGATGGCTTCCTGGGGATTCCGGATTCCCATGGGGTGATGAGAGGTGGACGGAAGGGAGGAGGGGCAGGGCTGGGTCCCGGAGAAGGGGGTGCCCAGGCTGGGGTCCCTGGAGAGAAGTTCTGGGTTCCTGGGGGCCAATCAGGCAGGTGTCCTTTCTGTCCACCCCCTGAGGATCCCGGCCGGAGACAGGTGGGGGAACCGTAAGGGAGAGGGCCTGTGCCTCTCAGTCCTTTAGACAGAGTAGGGACTGAGGAGTCCTCCCCAGGTTAAGGCCAGGCAGTGACTCTGATGTGGGGACCTGGTTGTCGTGGACTGGCCTGGGGGCTGCGTGGTGCAGAGCAGGAGTGGGTGGACTCTGTTGGGGGATGGCACAGTCATCTCTGTGTTCATGCCGTTTCCTGCCCTCATCACCTGCAGTGAACCCTGGCAAGGAGGGGCTGGCCTCCCAGCCTGCGGCCTGCCTGGGATCTGCTCTGGCCCTAGAACTGGGGACAGGAGCCATCCTGGAGGTCAGCAGCCTCCAAGGACAGCAGACCAGGCCAGCCCCTAGCAAGGGAGGCAGTGTGGATTTTGGCGAGGACTGAATTGTTTGGGAGCCAGTGCCCCACTAGGCACAGTGACAGATACCCCAGGAGTATGTCCTGTCCCCAGCCAGGCTGCCCACCCTGTCTTGGCCGTGGCATGTGAGGGTGCTGTGCCCCTGGCAGGCCCAGCCTTTGGCCTTCCATGCAGGAATGAGGCCCTGGGATGCTGAGAACAGACCTCCCACTGAGGGAACCTCCCCACAGAGGGCAGAGTGCAGACAACAGCAGCCTTGAGAGCCCCAGGAGAAGCAGGTGAGCTGGAGGCCTGAGGCTGCAAGTTAGGGGCCAATCTGGTTGGCCTGTTTTCTGCTGTGGGTGGCAAAACTGTGGTAACTGTAGCTGTATCCACCACAGCCTGACATCCCCTGACAATAACCGCAGCTGGAACTGGAGGCGGGACTGTCAGGTGTGGGGAAAAGAGAGATCAGCCTGTTACTGTGTCTATACAGAAAGAAGTAGACATAAGAGACTCCATTTTGTTCTGTATTTGAGATGCTGTTAATCTGTGACCCTACCCCCAACCCTGTCTTTGCAAGAGACATGTGCTGTGGTGACTCAAGGTTTAATGGATTTGGGGCTGTGCAGGGTGTGCTTTGTTAAACAAGTGCCTGAAGGCAGCTTGCTTGTGAAAAGTCATCACCATTCTCTTAATCTCAAGTACCCAGGGACACGTACACTGCTGAAGGTCGCAGGGACCTCTGCCTAGGAAAGCCAGGTATTGTCCAAGGTTTCTCCCCATGTGATAGTCTGAAATATGGCCTCGTGGGAAGGGAAAGACCTGATCGTCCCCCAGCCTGACACCCATGAAGGGTCTGTGCTGAGGAGGACTAGTACAAGAGGAAAGAAGGCCTCTGGGCAGTTGAGATAGAGAAAGGCATCTGTCTCCTGCCGGTCCCTGGGCAATGGAACATCTCCGTGTAAAACCCGATTGTATGTTCTATTTACTGAGAAAGGAGAAAACTGCCTTAGGGCTGAAGGTGGGACGTGCTAACGGCAATGCTGCTCTTTATGCACTAAAAAGGTTTATGGAGATGTTTATATATGCACATCAAGACACAGCACATTTCCTTAAACTTATTCATGTCACAGAGATCTGTATTCACATGTCTTACTGCTGACCTTCTCCCTACAATGATCCTATTATCTTGCCACTTCCCCTTTTCTAAGGTGGTAAAGATAATAATTAATAAATACTGAGGGAACTCAGAGACTGGTGCCGGCGTGGGTCCTCTGTATGCTGAGTGCCGGTCCCCTGGGCCCACTTTTTCTTTCTCTATACTTTGTCTCTGTGTCTCATTTCTTTTCTCAAGTCTCTTGCTCCACCTAACGAGAAACGCCCACAGGTGTGGAGGGGCAGGCAACCCCTTCAAAGAGGAGCTTCCCAGGGAGCAGGGAGGGTACAGACAGCTGTGCCAGGGGCCCCCAGGACTGGGGACGTGGGGGACTGCTCAGGGACCAGACATGCACAGGGTCCCCCTGGAGAGGCATCTGCAGCCACCTGGGCTCTGGGACGGGCCTGTGCTCTCCTGTCCTCCTCACCAGTGAGCTACTATGCGGCCCAGTGCCGGCCCAGCTCCAGCGTCCACTCCTGTCAGCCTGGCCGAGGGTCCAGGCAGAACTGGGCATGGGTCCTTCTTAGATCCCTCAGGGACTCTCTACAAATATATCATGGGCTGGGGGCTCCATAAGTGGTCTTTGACAGGTGGGGATGTCAACGGCAGGCATTTCTATAGTGGCAGGTGAGGGGGACTGTCCAGGGCCTGGCCCTTCGGAACAGAGTGGCCTCTCAGAGGAGGGTGTGTGGGAGTCCTGCCTGTTGGGATCCTGGGGGAAGCTGCCCTGTTGATTCCAGCCAGGATGGGAATCCAGGCAATTGGCAGAAGGTGCTGGAACAAGGCTGGTGTCTACAGTGATTCTGGGCCCCAGGAATTGGCTGATGGAACTGGGGCAGCTATCAGGACAGGGTCTGGTGCAGCTGTTGGGGAAGGGGCCAGGCACCTGTGGTCATCAGTGAGGTCACCTCAGAGCCCTCTGAAGCCCCTGTTTGGAGGCAGACAGTGTGCGGGACACCAGCCCATGGGCTGAGATGGTCTGGGCACAAACGCTCGGGCCGGGCTCTTCTGGTCCTGGAGAGCTCAGAGCTGAGGAGTTTGCATGGCCCTGGGTGTCCGGCCAGTTTCTGCCGCTGGGTTCATCACTGTGGTAGTTACCATAGTCACATGGTGACAGTCACACAGAGGGCCCTTCAAAAAAGCCCTTGAGTGTGGCCAGAGGCCTTTCCCACGCAGGCCCTGGTCCAGGCGTCTGGGGTCCCCACTGACAGTGGTGCTGCTTCCTGGGGATCTCAGGCCTTTCTGAATCTTCCCCGCCTGCCATCGAGGGCAGGTGGATCTGACTCACTGTCCCCTCCAGGAAGGCTGAGGTGACGTCCGGCCAGAGGGTGTGCAAGAGTCAGCCTCCTGGAGTTTGAGCCCTGGGGCAGGTGCAGGGGGTGGGACGCCTTTTAGGGGTCTGGGAAGGGCTGGGCTGTGGGGCTGTCCCCATGGGCCATCTTATGTTCTGGGGCCGTCCCGATCCAGATGTGGGTTCCTGCTGTGATGCCACTGAGGACTGTCCTAGAAGAGGCCACTGGGGAGTGACACAGAGATTTCTGGAAGGTTCTTTGTCTCTGACTGTGGGAGGTGAGTCCTCTGTTGGCCTCCCCAGTGAGGTCAGGAAATGAGCAGGACTGAGGACGGCCGGGCAGGATGAGGGACGCCCAGTTCCGGCTGTCCCCGGGAATGTCTTCTGTGTTGGAAATGACCCAGGAGACGCTCAGGCCTCAGGGCCAGGCAGGCCGGGGACCACCGGGGCAGGAACAGTGCACAGGACCATCTCCCCCATCCTGGTGCCCGTACTCAGACATGGGGGCCTCTCAGGGTCCACATATGTGGCCCAGCCTTGAGGGAGGGGCTTCCGGGACCGATGGCCGGACAGCAGCAGATGGTGCTGTGGGCCAGCCCTGTCCCCATCTGGACTGGGGTTGGAGGGCAGCAGTGGTGTGGACCCCTTGGAGCAAGGTCTGGCTGACCTGTGGGGTGACCTTGACCATCTGTTTCATGGTCTCTGGGGCTGGCAGGCTGGAGTCCAGCGTGGTCACTCGTGGGCCTGTCCATTGTGCCTGCTGCCCTGTGCGTTTGGGTCACAGGCTGCACTGCTGTGGTGGCCACCACACCCATGGTGCTGTGTCCTTGATCAAAATCTTAACATGGCACGCGGCGGTCCCCTGCGGGGAGGGCTGTGGCGGGAGGCTCCCAGGGATGGGTTTTTGATAGACTCTGTGACGCTGTGGTAGTAATAACTACCACTATAGTAATACCACAGTGACACAGACCTCACTTCAAACCTACCCAGGCCTAGGGAAACCCAGGATGTTCAGGGCTGACCTGAGGAGGCAGCGGAGCCCTGAGGGGAGGCTGTGGGCCCAGCGTTCTCAGGTCTGCTGCGGGGACACCCGGGACTGCCCCTCGCTGTGGTGGACAGTGTCCGTGCCCACCTGTGTCCTGAGGCTGCATTTCAGGCTGACATCTGTTCCTACTGTCCCTACCCACCTCATGGCCTCGTCCTTTCGGGTTCATAAATTGCCCACAAATCACGCAGGCATCATTCTGGGGCTTTTTATATTCCCAGGGCCACCAGGTGCCTCCACGCAGAAAGGTGAGATGTGGGAGAGTTCCAGAGTCATTCCCCAACCCTGGACGAGCTTCTGCAGCCTCAGTGCTACTCAGGTTCCAGCAAGACCTGGAACTGATACAAGTGAGGCCCAAGGCCAGGTGAGTTCCAGTCCAGTGAGGCCCATGCCAGGTGAGTTCCAGCACAGGTTAAACCCAGGTCAGGAGAGGTCCAGGTGAGTTGAGGCCCAGGTCAGGTGAAGCTCGGGACAGGCCAGGTCCAGGCCAGGTGAGGCCCGGGTCAGGTGAAGCTCAGGTCAAGTGAGGTCCAGGCCAGGTGAGGCCCAGGCCAGGTGGGGCCCAGGCCAGGTGAGGTCCAGGTCAGGGGAGGCTGAGGTGGATGTGTGAGGTTTCTGCAGTTTTCTCTGGGTGCTGACCCTGCCTGGTGTCCCTGCCGCTCCTCCCAGCCCCTGCTCTGTGCCTGCCAGATGGCAGCCACTGCCCAGGTGGTGCTGGCTGTGGAGGAGCTGGGCTCTGCCTCCCTGCTCTCTCTCGAGAGGGACGAGATGGGCGTCCCTCTTGGGCTCTGGCGGGGGAGTGGGGCTGAGTTGCTTCTCTCTGGAATTCACTGACTGTGCCGTCCTCAGGGGTATATGCCCTCGGGGCTCTGTGCTTACTCCACGTCAGGCCATAGGAGCTGCCAGCAGGTAACGGGCTGCCCTGCCGTGCAGTGAACCTGCAGCCTGTCCGGGGATGCCCAGAGAGGAGAGTGCTACCACACATCAGACCTTTTCTCTTTAAAGTCATTTCTTTGGGGGATACATCATCGATGTCTCATATACTAAATATATGTCTGTATCGTTGTGCAATTGCCTGCATCATTGTTTATTTCTCCAATCTGGGTTAATGTCTTTGCTATTATGAACAGTGCTGGAGTGAGAATTTTCTAAACACAGCTGTGTGCATTTTCCTCTTCTTGCGATTTAGAAGTTTAACTTCTGTTTTCAAGGTACTGTAATGTATTTGTTCTGTTCTTGTTAGGAGACTTGCCAACCCTGTGTGTCTGAGTTCATACCCTCTTCCTTCCCCAGTAGAAGTAACCACTACTTTGATTATGTGATTATCATTTTCTTGGTTTTCTTTATGGTTTCCTAACTGGGAAATGTATCCCTCAGGAAGACAGTTCATTTTGCTGGCTGTACATTTTATTTAGAAGAAATCACATTGAAAATTTTTCTTGGAGTTTCCATTGTTACTCCAATTATTCAGCATTGTCATGAACTTAACCGCAGAATCGCTCATAACCCTGTACTGTTGTCCTCGTGGCTGTCTGGGTTTGCATTGCATGAACCTGCCACTGTTTATTTGCCTGTTCTCCTTCAGATGGACATTTGCTTCACCCTCAGTTTGGGGCTAGGAGAAGCACCTGTTCTGCACATCTTTGCCCATGAGGCTCTCAGGGAGGGCTCTGGGGCTGGCATTGCCTGCAGGGTTCTGCTTTGTCATGGGGAGTTCCTGCCAGTGCTTTTCAGAGTGTCTGTGCCCAGCAGGAATGCCTGAAGGTGCCCACTGAACTTTGCCCTGGCATCAGGCACTTTCTGTGTGCTTGCTTCTGTGCTGCTCCACATTGAGGAGAATTTATTCAGTTCTGTGCTGCAAATCCATCTTGCTGATTCTCTCTTTAGCTGTGTCTACATCAGCTGTTAAGCATCCCGTGATGCAGCAGTGTGGGCACAGGGCAAACTTTCGAAAGATGACAGCGTAGGATAGCGGCTGCTCCTCCTTCCCCCTGCCCTTCCCACAGACTGTCCTCCTGGGCTCACTCCCAGCTATTGATCCCAAACACCAGTTTATGGAACTCTCTGCACAGGAAAGCAGAAACAGAAAAAGGCCCTGCTCAGGCTCTGCCAGCATCCCCTCTTGCACTCCTGCCAAAGCTCTTTCCCTGGGGCCTGTGCCATCTTCCCCACTTCCCCAGCTTTCTTCTCATTTTCCGTTTACTCTGCTCGCTGGATGATGCCTCAGGGGGAGTGCGGTATGTTTTGGACATTTGTGGACACCCCAGGTCCTACTTCCCAGTTGCTGCCCCAGCCTCTCATCCCCAGAAGTGGGTACGTTTGCAGTAGGGCTTTGGGACTGGGGCTGTGTCACTGTGGGCATAGCAGTAAGTACCACTACAATATGCTCACAGTGACACGAGCCCCCACAAAATCCTCCTGTTTCTGCGGGTGTCACCGAGTCCCGTCTTGCTGGCTCTGGCCCGGCTCTCCTGCTGAGACTGTGCATTCTAGGGGGTTTTTGTCTGAAACTCGTGTGTCTTGGAGAGGACTCTGAGCCCAGCGCTGTACAGGGGGCTCCTCCTTTGTCCTGGGGGAGTTTCATGGACCCTGTTTCTGGTCAAGGCAAGCGCTTGCTGGTGGAGGAGACCTCCCCTCCTCTGTTCTGCAGGAGCCCCCGCTGATGCCGTTACCTGCTGTTTCTTGGTACTGGTGCTGGGGGCTCAGCAGTCTCCGCCCTGGTCCAGCTGGGACTGTGGGTCTGTCCTGTTTACACGGGTGTTGTGGGGCCACCAGTGAGGGGCTCGGGATGTCAGCGGCTGGTCTGTGGCCGTATAGTCTGGGCTCCAGCTCACTGCTCCCCTGCCTCCGGGTCTGGCAGTGACTCCGTTACCATCCATTGGCCTCCGGGTCTGGCAGTGACTCCGTTACCATCCATTGGCCTCCAGGTCTGGCAGTGACTCCGTTAGTACCATCCATCTCCGGAGATGTTTTTTGGTGTTAGACTCCGTTGACGGGAAGGCTGCAGGTCTCTTCCCAGGAGAGGCCTGTGAGAGGGCCGCGATGTCTGGGAGCCGTGCATTCTCCCATGATGTGGCTGCCTGAATCCCTCGTCTTTAAGGGAGAGCTGAGCCTCCCTGTAGGTGCGGGCGGTGACAGACACAGGCGGACGTGCGTCAAGGCGCTGGAGGCCGATTTGTTTCAGTGCCCTCTGCCTGTGGAAGGGCTGAGCTCCCTGCTTCTGTGCACAGGAGGCTGCCCTGTAACCGGGCAGTGAGGGCAAGGGCCCAGGCCTGCATGGCAAAGACTTGGGTGAGCCTTTGTCCTGGAAATACAACAGCCGGGCTGAGAGGGGAGCGGGGCTGGAGTGGCCGGAGGAAGGTGAGGGCATGGGCAGTGTGTGGGTGGGAGTGCAGGGTCAGTGTCATGGCTCAGGGGCCCCAGGAGACAAAGAACTTGAGTTGTGGGCAGGAGGAGGCAGGGGGTGGGCACAGGCGGGAGAAACTGAGGCTGTCGCGGCAGAAGAGGGGAGGGTCTGCAGGTGCAGGGTTGGCCTGGTAGGGGTGTCTGGAGGGAGGGACAGGGGTCTGGGTGGAGACCAGGGTGGGGACTGCAGGGAAGGGACCCCAGGGTTGTCTGTGTGGGCAGCAAGAACAGCGGGGAAGAAAGGGCCGAAGGCAGGGTCGGGTCTCCCCAGGGTGTGGGCTGCAGGGAGGGGCTGCACAGGGTGCTCCCCCGAAGGAGGGAGGAGGGAGGGAGCACAGAGGCACTGGGAGTAAACGGAGAAGGAAACGGCAGTGACCTGAGTGCCAGATGGTCCCGGTTTGGGGTTGAACTGTATGGGAACAGCTTCCTGGCCTGGTGTAAGTGGAAGAGGGAGGGCGCCGAGGTCTGGGGCAGGAAGCAGTGGTAGCAAGGCAGGTCCTGGCCCTGGGGGTCTGGGGCTTCTCTTCTTCCTGTGAGCTGTGTTGGTGGCTCCTGCGGGTGGTGCCCTGGACCTGTGGTCTGGTGGAGCCCAGGCCTCCCAGGGACAGCAGGGCAGCCTGGGCTGGAGGAACCTTAGGGGCCAGGTCAGGGTGGCCCTGAACCACTGCCTCCACCTGTGACCAGGGCTGCTGTGGGGATCTCGGGATGAGACCCCTTTTCCGAGGAGGGGAGGCACGTGAGTGAGACCCTAAGTCCATACCCCATGGGGGCTTGTCCCCCCTGCAGAGCCGCTGGACAGGGGTGGGTGGGGTGTGTAGGTGGGGATGGGGGTGGGGAGCCCAGAGCCTCCCAGACGCACCCTGCTCTGCTCCACGGTGTGTGCTTGGGCACCGCAGGGTGGCTGGGTCTGGGCGGCCTGGGGTACCCGAGGTGGCTGCATTTCCATAGTGGGGACTGAGGCCCAGTGGGGTCCGGGGAGGAGCCTGAAGGGGGCTCCGTGGAGGACCTGCCTCGGATGACACCCCTCTCTTGGGGGTCCAGCTGGAAGGAAGGGGAGGGGGCCACCTCCTGGGGATCCTCCTGCGGCCACTTCAGCCTGGGGGCTCTGTGCTTGGTGACCTGCCAGAAGTTCCTCCCGGCCCAGGTCCCAAAGTCCGTGCTGCACCAGGGCAGGAAGGAAGGGCCTGTGTCCTGGTCGAGGTCGGGCACACAGTGGTGTCCTCTAAGCCCGAGTCTGCTCCCAAGTGCTCGCCCCGCAGCAGGCCCCAAGTGAGGACAGAGATGGGACGGGAGTCATCAGGGTCGGGTCCCTCAGGGTATTGGGGCGTCTCTTTTCCTGGAGTCGGCTCTGGATGTGGGTTTGTGCCTGGGCTGCCTGGGGTTGATATTGGGAGGAGCCGCTGATCCCCGTTTCTCTGAGGACACTTGTCAGAAGGGTCAACTCCAGCCGGGGGCACTGGGCCCAGGGCAGAAGGATGGGATCAAGCCCCTGCCCGACCTGCCGGAGCCCCCGGCCCTTGTCCTCCCATCCAGTGGGGACACCGTGGGGCTCCGGGTGCCGGGGGTCACGGGAGCCGGCAGGACATGGGTTCGGGCGCCTGCTCCCCTCTCTGGCTGGGCCTCTGGCAGTGGCCACGGGACAGTTTTGGACGCAGCTTTTCTCACAGTGGTCGTTCCAGCTATACCCACCGTGACTTGGGGCTGTTCAGAATCTGCCCAGGGTCCCTGAGCTCTGGGGCCTCCGGGGTGGGGGCTGGGCTGCTGGGCGGGGTCTCCTTCAGGGACTCTGATGCTCTGGCTCATTTTAGGTGTGGGGTGAGCACCGGGAACCCCAGCTAGCGGAACACCCACGGAGACTGGGGCCTGTACACATTCCATCCCACTGTGTGGTGCGGGCCCAGGCCCCTCTGGCAGTTCAGCCTCAAAGGGGAGGGTACTGGGATCCTACTTGGCTCCTTCTCTGGGTAGAGGGGACCCATTTCCTGGCCCTGGACCCCCTCAGGCTGCCCCTGTTCTTGCAGAAACACAGGACATAGCAGGGCGCCGTGGAGGGGAGACGTCTGCTGACCTGGGTGTCAGGTGTGGCCTCAGATCTTAAATGTTTCCTTCCTGCTCTCTCTGCATTCCACTGACTTGGGATGGGGTTTCTGGCCCAGTGAGTGTCACTGTGGGACCAGCTGCTATACCCCACTGTGACACAGACACCTTCAGAAACCTCCTAGTCTGTTTGGGGGCCTTCCCTTACTGAGCTCAGCGCCCCTTGGGTTTGTCTGGCCTTGACAGGGTGTCCTCAACCCTGGTTCTGGGGGCCTGCTCCTCTGTCTGGTGTCTGGAATGGGGGTCCAAGTCAGAGGTCAGCTGCCTCCTGGTCTGCAGGGACCGGAGAATGGGGTTCCTCGCAGGGCAGGACCGGGCAGTCCTGAATGGAGCTGAGGTCTGTGCCTGTATCGGGGCCCAATATCCTGCTCCTCCATGGCTCTGAGCTCCTGCTGGCAGGACCTCCTTGGGGTGCTGGGTTCATCCTGCCTGGGAGGGGCTGCCCCCCAGGCCCGGCACTGCAGTGGAGGGCTCACTGAGGGGCTTTTGGGTCTGGCCTGGGCCGCTGTGGGGGCATTCCACTGTGAGAGGGTCCTGCAGAGAGTCTCCCATCCTGCTTGTCCTCCCAGAGCCTGGAGAGGCGGGATCCAGGGTTCCCAGAGGAGGATCCTCGACTCAGGGGAGGGGGGCCTCTTCACTGACCTCCCCTCCCTCCATCCTTCCCTTCCCCAAGCTGCCCTGGCGGCCCCCCTGCACCCCAGCCTCTGTCTGCACTGGCTCTGCCGGCTCTGGTGTAGGTGGGACTTAGGATGGTGTGGACGACGTGTGACCAGGGCGTTGAATGGGTAGAAAGGAGGTGGGCGGATCCGTGGGTGAGAGGGGTGGGCTCATCCAAGATGGAGCACCCATGGGGCCCTGAGCCCTCTCACACACTATCGCTGGTCTTTCCCCGCAGCCTGCCACTGTGGGAGCCCTCGGCAGGGTGGACCATACCTCTAGGAGGCTGGCACTTCCCTGGGTTCACGAAGACGGAGCCTCCCGCCCAGTGGTGCAGCAGCCCTGCGTCTTCCCTCAGCCCTTCCTGATGGCTTCCTGGGGATTCCTGATTCCCATGGGGTGATGAGAGGAAAGCAGAGGGAGGAGGGGCAGGACTGTGTCCTGGAGAAGGGGGCGCTCAGGCTGGGGTCCCTGGAGAGCTCTGGGCTCCTCGAGGCCAATCAGGCAGGCGTCCTTTCTGTCCACCCCCACAAAGGTCCCGGTAAGAGTCAGGTGGGGGAACCATAAGGAGAGGGCCTGTGTCCTGTCCCCCCAAGTCCTCTAGACAGGGTGGGGGATGAGGGGTCCTCCCCAGGGCAGGTCAGGCAGTCGCTCTGATGTGGGGCCCTGGTCATGGTGGACTGGCCAGGGGGGTGCGGGGTGCAGAGCAGGAGGGGGCGGACTCACGTGGGGCATGGTCTGGTCATCCCTGTATTCATGCCATTTCCTGCCCTGGTTACCTGCAGTGAGCCCTGGCAAGGTAGGGGTGGCCTCCCAGCCTGCAGCCTGCCTGGGATCTGCTCTGTCCCTGGAACTGGGAACAGGAGCCATTCTGGAGGTCAGCAGCCTCCTAGGACAGCAGGACACCAGGCCAACCCCTATCAGGGGAGGCAGTGTGGATTTTGGCAAGGACTGCGTTGTTTGGGAGCCAGTGCCCCACTAGGGACAGTGAAAGATGCCCCAGCAATATGTCCTGTCTGCTGCCAGGCTACCCACCGTATCTTAGCTATGGCATGTGAGGGTGCCCAGCCATCAGCCTTCCGTGCAGGAATGAGGCCCTGGGTACATCAGAACAGACCTCCCACTGAGGGAACCTCCCCACAGAGGGCAAAGTGCAGACAACAGCAGCCTTGAGAGCCCCGGGAGAGGCAGGTGAGCTGGAGGCCTGAGGCTGTGCGGCAGGGGCCCATCTACTTGGCCTGGTTGCTGCTATGGGCGGCACCACTGTGGTAACTGTAGCTGTATCCACCACAGTCTGACACCCCCTGACAATAACCACACCTGGAACTGGAGGTGGGGCTGTCAGGAGGAGCTTCCTATGGAGCAGGGAATAGGGAGGGCCCAGACAGCTGTGCCAGGGGCCCCCAGGGCTGGGGAGGTGGGGGGCTGCTTAAGTACCAGATGCACAGTCCCCCTGGAGAGGCCTCTGCAGCCTCCTGGGCTCCGGGACAGGCCTCCGGTCAGCAGGAGGCTGGATGCTCACCCGCCATGTGCTCTCCTGTCTTCCTCACTGGTGAGCTCATATGCGACCCAGTGCAGGCCCAGCTCCAGTGTCCACTCCTGTCAGCCTGTTTGAGGGTCCAGGCAGAACTGGGCATGGGTCCCTTCTTAGGTCCCTCAGGGACTCTCTCTATGACTGGATTGTATCAGGGGCTGAGGGCTCTATAAATGGTCTTTGCGAGGTGGGGATGTCAAAGGCAGACATTTCTATAGTGGCAGGTGAGGGGGACTGTCTGGGGCCTGGCACTACGGAACACAGTGTCCTCTCGGAGGAGGGTGTGTGGGAGTCCTGCCTGTTGGGAGCCTGGGGGGCGCTGCCCTGTTGATTCCAGCCAGGATGGGAATCCAGGGAATTGGCAGAAGGTGCTGGAACAAGGCTGGTGTCTACAGGGATTCCGGGTCCCAGGAATTGGCTGTTGGAACCGGGACAGCTGTCGCGACAGGGTCTGGTGCAGCTGGCAGGGAAGGGACCAGGGTACCTGTGGTCATCAGTGAGGTCACCTCAGAGCCCTCTGAAGCCCCTGTTTGGGGGCACACGGTGTGCGGGGCACCAGCCCATGGGCTGAGATGGCCCGGGTGTCCCCAGAGGGTCTGGGCACAAACCCTCAGACCTGGCTTTTCTGGTCCTGGGGAGCTCCGAGCCGAGAAGTGTGCATAAACCTTGCGTTTCTGGCCAGTTTCTGCCACTGGGTTCATCACTTGGTAGTTATGGTAGTCACATAGTAGGAGGGCCCATCAAAAAAGCCCCTGAGTGTGGCCAGAGAGGCCTTTCCCACGCAGGCCCTGGTCCAGGCGTCTGGGGCCCCCATTAACAGTGGTGCTGCGTCCTGGGGATCTCAGGCCTTTCTGAATCTTCCCTGCCTGCCATCCAGGGCAGGTGGATCTGACTCACTGTCCCCTCCAGGAGGGGCTGAGATGACATCCGGCCAGAGGTTGTGCAGGAGTCAGGCCTCCTGGAGTTTGAGCCCTGGGGCAGGTGCAGGGGGTGGGACGCCTTTTAGGGGTCTGGGAAGGGCTGGGCTGTGGGGCTGTCCCCATGGGCCATCTTGTGTTCTGGGGGCCGTCCTGATCCAGATGTGGGTTCCCACTGTGATGCCACCAAGGACTGTCCTAGAAGAGGGTGCCCACTGGGGAGAGAGGGATTTCTGGAAAGTTCTTTGTCTCTGACTGTGAGGGTGAGTCCTCTGTTGGCTTCCCCATTGAGATCTGGAAACGAGCAGGACTGAGGACGGCCGGGCAGGATGAGTGATGCCCAGCTCCGGCTGTCCCTGGGAATGTCTTCTGTGTTGGAAGTGACCCAGGAGAGGCTCAGGCATCAGGGCCAGGCAGGCCAGGGACCACAGGGGCAGGGACAGTGCACAGGATCAGCCCTGCTCTCCTGGTGCCCCTACTCAGACATGGGGGCTCACAGGGTCCACTCACGTGGCCCAGCCTTGAGGGAGGGGCTTCTGGGACCGATGGCCGGACAGCAGCAGATGGTGCTGTGGGGCCGGCCCTGTCCCCATCTGGACTGGTGTTGGAGGGCAGCAGCTGTACGGACCCATTGGAGTCAGGTCTGGCTGACCTGTGGGGTGACCTTGGCCATCTGTTTCATGGTCTCTGGGGCTGGCGGGCAGGATCTCACGGTGGTCACTCGTGGGCCTGTCCATCGTGCCTGCCGCCCTGTGTGTTTGGGTCACGGGCTGCACTGCTGTGGTGGCCACCATACCCATGGTGCTGTGTCCTTGATCAATATCCTAACATGGCACACGGCCGTCCCCCACCAGGAGGGCTGTGGCGGGAGGCTCCCGGGAATGGGTTTTTGATGGACTCTGTGACGCTGTGGGTGTAATAGTAACCGTAATCATCCTCGTAATACCACAGTGACACAGACCTCACTCCAATCCTACCGCTAGGCCTGGGGATACCTAAGATGTCCAGGGCTGACCTGAGGAGGCAGCAGGGCCCTGAGGGGAGGCAGTGGGCCTAGCTCTCTCAGGTCTGCTCTAGGGACCCTCTGGTCTGCCCCTCACTTACGTGGACAGTGTCCATGTCCACCTGTGTCCTGAGGGTCCACCTCAGGCTGGCATCTGTCCCTGCCCGCCCCATGGCCATATCCTTTCGAGTCCATAAATTGCCCCCAAATCACACAGGCGTCATTCTGGGGCTTTTTATATTCCCAGGGCCACCAGGTGCCTCCACCCAGAAAGGTGAGATGTGGGAGAGTTCCAGAGTCATTCCCCAACCCTGGACGAGCTTCTGCAGCCTCAGTGCTACTCAGGTTCCAGCAAGACCTGGAGCTGGTACAAGTGAGGCCCGAGGCCAGGTGAAGCCCAGGCCAGGTGAGTTCCAGTCCAATGAGGCCCTGGACAGGTGAGGCCCAGGACGGGTGAAATTCGGGACAGGTGAGTTTCAGGCCAGGTTAAACCCAGGTCAGGAGAGGTCCAGGTGAGTTGAGGTCCAGGTCAGGTGAAGCTCCTAATAGGTGAGGCCCAAGATAGGCGAGGCTGAGCTTAGGTGAAGCCCAGGTCAGCTGAGGCCCAGGTCAGGAAAGGCTGAGGTTGATATGTGAGGCTTCTGTAGTTTTCTCTTGGTGCGAATCCTTCCTGGTGTCCCTGCCCCTCCTCCCAGCCCCCGCTCTGTGCCTGCCAGATGGCAGCCCCTGCACAGGTGGTGCTGGCTGTGGAGGAGCTGGGCTCTGCCTCCCTGTGCATGGGTGTCCCTCTCGGGCTCTGGTCAGGAGTGGCTGAGTTGCTTCTCTCCAGAATGCACCGACTGTGCCATCCTCGGCGGTATACGTCCTCGGGGGTATATGGTCCTACGCTTGCTCCACATCAGGCCCCAGGAGCTGCCAGCAGGTACCGCCCTGCCCTGCCACACGGTGAGCCTGCAGCCTGTTGTGGATGCCCGGGGAGGTGAGTGCTACCACACATCAGGCCTTTCCTCTTTAAAGTCTTTTCTTCAGGGAAACATCTTAGATGTCTCATATACTAAATATATGTCTGTATCGTTGTGCAATTGCCTGCATCATTGTTTATTTCCCCAACCTGCGTTAATGTCTTTGCTATTGTGAACAGTGCTGGAGTGAGAATTTTCTAAACACACCTGTGTGCATTTTCCTCTTCTTGCGATTTAGAAGTTTAACTGCTGTTTTCAAGGTACTGTAATGTATTTGTTCTGTTCTTGTTAGGAGACTTGCCAACCCTGTGCGTCTCAGTTCATACCCTCTTCCTTCCCCAGTAGAAGTAACCACTACTTTGATTATGTGATTATCATGTTCTTGGTTTCTTTTATGGTTTTCTAACTGGGAAACGTATCCTTTAAGAAGATAGTTCATTTTGCCGGGTGTAAATTTTATTTAGAAGAAATCATATTGAAAGTATTTTTTGGAGTTTCCGTTGTTACTCCAATTACTCAGCAAGTCATGAACTCAACCACAGAGTCGCTCATAACCCTGTACTCTTATCCTTGTGACTGTCCTAGTTTGCGTTGCATGAACCTGCCATCGTTTATTCATCTGTTCTCCTTCAGATGGACATTTGCTTCGTTCTCAGTTTGAGGCTATGACAATCAGATGTTCTGCACATCTTTGCCCATGAGGCTCTCAGGGAGGGCTCTGGGGCTGGCATTGCCTGCAGGGTTCTGCTTTGTCACAGGCAGCTCCTGCCAGTGCTTTTCAGAGTGTGTGTGCCCAGCAGCAATGCCTGAAGGTGCCCACTGAACTTTGCCCTGGCATCAGGCACTTTCTGTGTGCTTGCTTCTGTGCTGCTCCACATTGAGGAGAATTTATTCAGATCTGTGCTGCAAATCCATCTCACGGATTCCGTCTTTAGCTGTGTCTACACCAGCTGTTAAGCATCCCATGATGCAGCAGTGTGGGCACAGGGCAAACTTTCGAATGATGACAGAGTAGGATAGAGGCTGCTCCTCCTTCCCTGTGCTCTTCCCACAGACTGTCCTCCTGGGCTCACTCCCAGTCATTGATCCCAACCACCAGTTTATGGAATTATCTGCACAGGAAAGCAGAAACAGCAAAAGGCCCTGCTCAGGCTCTGCCGGCATCCCCTCTTGCACACTCGCCAAAGCTCTTTCCTTGGGGCCTGTGCAAGCTTCCCCAGCTGCCTCTCATTTTCTGTTTACTCTGCTCGCCGGCCGGTGAGGTGATGTCTTGGGGGAGTCTGGTGTGTTTTGAACATTGATGGCCACCCCTAGACCCTACTTCCCAGACGCTGCCCCAAGGCCGTCAGCCCCAGAAGTGGGTGCGTTTGAGTAGGGCTTTGGGAATGGGGCTGTGTCACTGTGGGCGTAGCAGACACCACCACTACAATATCCTCACAGTGACATGAGCCCCCACAAAATCCTCCTGTCCCTGCGGTGTCACCGAGTCCCGTCTTGCTGGCTCTGGTCCCGCTCTCCTGCTGAGACTGTGCATTCCAGGGGGTTTTTGTCTGAAACTCAGGGTGTCTTGGAGAGGACTCTGAGCCCAGTACTGTACAGGGGGCTTCTCCTTTGTCTTAGGGGAGTTGTGTGGGCCCTGTTTTTGGTCAAGGGAAGCGCTTGCTGGTGGAGGAGACCTCCCCTCCTCTCTTTCTCGGGAGCCCCCTCTGATGGTGTTGCCTGGTGTTTCTTGGAGCCGATGCTGGGGGCTTGGCAGTGTCTGCCCTGTTCCAGGTGTGTTGTGGGGCCACCAGTCAGGGGCTCGGGATGTCAGCGGCTGGTCTCTGTCCCTACAGTCTGGGCTCCAGTTCACTGCTCCCCTGCCCTCCAGGTCAGTCACTGACTCAGTTACTACCCAGCGGCCTCCATGGCTGTTCCGTGGTGGCTGCAGGTCTCTTCCCAGGAGAGGCCTGTGAGAGGGCTGGGATGACTGGGAGCCGTGCATTCTCCCGTGATGTTGCTGCCTGGATCCCTCGTCTTTGAAGGGAGAGCCGAGCCTCCCTGCAGGTGCGGGTGGTGAGAGACACAGGCGGACGTGCGTCAAGGCACTGGAGGCCGATTTGTTTCAGTGCCTTCTGCCTGTGGAAGGGCTGAGCTCCCTGCTTCTGTGCACAGGAGGCTGCCCTGTGAATGGGCAGCGAGGGCAAGGGCCCAGGCCTGCATGGCAAAGACTTGGGTGAGCCTTTGTCCTGGAAATACAACAGCCGGGCCTGAGAGGGGAGCGGGGCCGGAGTGGCCAGGAGGAAGGTGAGGGCATGGGCAGTGTGTGGGTGGGAGTGCAGGGTCAGTGTCATGGCTCAGGGGCCCCAGGAGAGGAAGAGCTCAAGTTGTGGACAGGAGAGGGCACGGGATGGGCACAAGCGGGAGAAACTGAGGCTCTGCAGCAGAACAGGGGAGGGCCTGCAGGTGCAGGGTTGGCCTAGTAGGGGTGTCTGGAGGGAGGGACAGGGGTCTGGGTGGAGACCAGGGTGGGGACTGCAGGGACGGGACCCCAGGGTTGTCTGTGTGGGCGGCAAGAACAGCGGGGGAGAAAGGGCGGGAGGCAGGGTCGGGTCTCCCCAGGGTGTGGGCTGCAGGGAGGGGCTGCACAGGGTGCTCCCCCGAAGGAGGGAGGAGGGAGGGAGCACGGAGGCACTGGGAGTAAATGGAGAAGGAAATGGCAGTGACCTGAGTGCCAGGTGGTCCCGGTTTGGCGTTGAACTGTGTGGGAACAGCTTCCTGGCCTGGTGTAAGAGGAAGGGGGAGGGTGCTGACGTCTGGGGCAGGAAGCAGTGGTAGCAAGGCAGGTCCTCACCCTGCGGATCTGGGGCTTGTCTTCTTCCTGTGAGCTGTGTTGGTGGCTCCTGTGTGCGGTGTCCCGGACCTGTGGTCTGGTGGAGCTCAGGCCTCCCAGGGACAGCAGGGCAGCCTGGGCTGGAGGAACCTGAGGGGCAGATCAGTGTGTCCCTGGGGCCACTGCCTCCACTTGTGACCAGCATTGCTGTGGGGATCTGGGCATGAGGCCCCTTCTCCCAGGAGGGGAAGCGCGTGAGTGAGACCCTAAGTCCATACCCCATGGGGCTTGTCCCCCCTGCAGAGTCGCTGGACAGGGGTGGGTGGGGTGTGCGGGTGGGGGTGGGGAGCCCAGACCCTCCCAGACGCACCCTGCTCTGCTCCAGAGTGTGTGCTTGGGCACTGCAGGGTGGCTGGGCCTGGGTGGCCTGGGATGCCCGAGGTGGCTGCATTTCCATAGTGGGGACTGAGGCCCAGTGGGGTCCGGGGAGGAGCCTGAAGGGGGCTCCGTGGAGGAACTGCCTTTGATGACACCCCTCTCTTGGGGAGGACATGGGGTCCAGCTGTGAGGAAGGGGCGTGGGCCACCTCCTGGGGATCCTCCTGCGGCCACCTCAGCCTGGGGGCTCTGTGCTTGGTGACCTGCCAGAAGTTCCTCCCGGCCCAGACCCCAGAGTCTGTGCTGCACCAGGGCAGGGAGGAAGGGTCTGTGGCCTGCTCGAGGTCGGGCCCACAGTGGTGTCCCCTAAGCCCGAGTCTGCTCCCAAGCGCTCGCCCCGCAGGAGGCCCTGAGTGAGGGACAGAGACAGGGGCGGGGCCTTTGGTCCTGGTAGAGTCTGGGGCGGATTCCAGTGGGGAGACATCAGCGTCACGGTCCCCCAGGGTATTGGGGCGTCTCTGCTCCTGGAGTCGGCTCTGGATGTGGGTTTGTGCCTGGGCTGCCTGGGGTTGATGTTGGGAGGAGCCGCTGATCCCCGTCTCTCTGAGGACACTTGTCAGAAGGGTCAGCTCCAGCCGGGGGCCCTGGGCCAGGGCAGAAGGATGGGATCAAGCCCCTGCCCCGACCCGCCGGAGCCCCCGGCCCTTGTCCTCCCATTCAGTGGGGACAGCGTGGGGCTCTGGGTGCCGGGGGTCACGGGAGCCGGCAGGACATGGGTTCGGGCGGCTGCTCCCCTCTCTGGCTGGGCCTCCGGCAGTGGCCACGGGACAGTTTTGGACGCGGCTTTTCTCACAGTGGTAGTTCCAGTTATACCCACCGTGACTCGGGGCTGTTCAGAATCCAACCAGGCTCCCTGAGCTCTGGGGCCTCCGGGGTGGGGGCTGGGCTGCTGGGCGGGGTCTCCTTCAGGGGCTCTGAGGCTGTGGCTCGTTTTAGGTGTGGGGTGGGCACTGGGCACCCCAGCTAGCGGAGCACCCACAGAGACCGGGGCCTGTACACATTCCGCCCCTGTGTGTGGTGCGGGCTCAGGCCCCTCTGGGCAGGCCAGCCTCAAAGGGGAGGGTGCTTGGGTCCTGCCTGGCTCCTCCTTGGGGTAGAGGGGGCCCATCTCCTGGCCCTGGACCTCGTCAGGCTGCCCCTGTTCTTGCAGACATTCCAGACAGTGGAGAGTGCCCCGGAGGGGAGACGTCTGCTGGCCTGGGTGTCAGGTGCGGCCTCAGATCCTAAACGTGTCCCTGCTCTCTCTGGGTTCTGCTGACTTGGGACGGGGTTTCCGCCCTGGCGAGTGTCACTGTGGTACCAGCCGCTGCTATACCCCACTGTGACACAGACACCTTCAGAAACCTCCTGGTCTGTTTGGGGGCCTTCCCTTACTGGGCTCAGCACCCCCTGGTCTGGTCTGGCCTTGACGGGGCGTCCCTCAATCCTGGCTCTGGGGGGCCTGCCCCTCTGTCTGGTGTCTGGAGTGGGGGGTCTGAGGCAGAGGCCAGCTGCCTCCGGGCCTGCAGGGGCTGCAGACAGGCCTTCCTGTCAGGCCGGGGGCTGGGCGGTCCTGCATGGAGCTGAAGTCTGCCTGTATCCTGTATCGGGGGCCCCCTATCCTTCCTCCATGGCTCTGAGCTCCCTCTGGCAGGACCTCCTCACGGTACTGGGTTTGTCCTGTTTGGGAGGGGCTGCCCCCAGGCCCGGCACTGCAGTGCAGAGCTCACTGAGGGGCTTTTGGGTCTGGCCTGGGCCGCTGTGGGGGTATTCCACTGTGAGAGGGTCCCGCAGAGAATCTCCCATCCTGCTTGTCCTCCCAGAGCCTGGAGCGGGGGGATCCGGGGTTCCCAGAGGAGGATCCTGGAGGGGGGGCCTCTTCACTGACTTCCCCTCCCTTATCCTTGCCTTCCGCAAGCTGCCCTGTTGTCCCCCACTGCACCCCAGCCTCTGTGTGCACTGGCTCTGCTGGCTCTGTTGTAGGTGGGACTTAGGATGGTGTGGACGACCTCTGGCCAGCGTGCTGCCTGGGTGGAGAGGATGTGGGCGGGTCCGTGGGTCCGTGGGTCCAGGGTGGGGGTTGCTCACTGAGGACAGAGGAACACCTGCGGGGCCCTGAGCCCTCTCCGACACTGTCGCTGGTGTTTCCCCACAGCCTGCCACTGTGGGAGCCCTTGGCAGGGTGGACATTACCCTCTAGGAGGCTGGCACTTCCCTGGGTTCACGAAGACGGAGCCTCCTGCCTGGTGGTGCGGCAGCCCCACTTCCTCCCTCAGCCCTTCCTGATTGATGGCTTCCTGGGGATTCAGGATTCCCATGGGGTGATGAGAGGAGAGCAGAGGGGAGGAGGGGCAGGGCTGGGTCCTGGGTTAGGGGGCGCTCGGGCTGGGGTCCCTGGAGAGAAGTTCCTGGCTCCTGGAGGCCAATCAGGCAGGCGTCCTTTCTGTCCACACCCTGAGGGTCCCAGCAGGAGCCAGATGGGAGAACGGTAAGGAGAGGGCCTGTGTCCTGTCCTCCCCAGTCCTCTAGACAGGGTGGGGGCTGAGGGATCCTCCCCAGGGCAGTGCCAGGCAGTGACTCTGGTGCTGGGTTATTGGATGTCATGGGCTGGCCTGGGGAGTGGGGGGTGCAGAGCAGGAGGGGCGGACTCAGGTGTGGGATGGCCCGGTCATCCCTGTGTTCATGCCGTTTCCTGCCCTGGGTAACTGCACTGAACCCCGGCAAGGACAGGGGTGGCTTCTCAGCCTGCAGCCTGCCTGGGATCTGCTCTGGGCCTGGAACTGAGGACGGGAGTCATCCTGGAGGTCAGCAGCCTCCTAGGACAGCAGGAGGAGACCAGGCCAGCCCCTCGCAGGGGAGGCAGTGGGGATTTTGGCAGGGTCTGCATCGAGAGCCAGTACCCAGTAGTCACAGAGCCAGATGCCCCAGCAATATGTTGTGTCCACAGCCGTCTGCCCACCCTGTCTTAGCCGGGACAAGGGAGATTCCTGTGCCCCTGGCAAGCCCAGCCTTTTTCCTTCCTTGAATGGCTGAGGCCCTGGGAAGCCGAGCTGTTGATGGCGCTGGGGAGAGGTGTCCAGGGCAGAGGGATGGCGCTTAATCGAATGGCCTGGGTGGGGCCAGGTCCTCCTGCAGGCTGCAACCCAGGTTTGGCATCTCTGGCTGATCCCCGTGACCAGGTTCTGCCAGGGTACACACAATGCCTGGGCTCACAGCCTGGTTTCCAGGTGGTTGGGTGGTGCTCCAAGCCTCAGTTTCCCCACCATGGAGGGGATGTTGCTGGAGGGATGAGGATCATAGAGCACAGCCTGGCAGCTTCTGTGCCCGCTGTCCCTGCGGACCTGGACTGTGGGACGGGCAGCCTTCCCCATCAGGGCTGGGTCTGCCAGGGGCACAGCACCCTCACGTGCCCACACTGGGGGCTCCGTGGCTCTGTGACTCCGTGGTGCCGCCTGCACCTCTCAGGGCTGGAAGCTGCCTGTCCCTGCCAGCCTTTGGTTTCTATCTCAGTCATCCCTGCCCTGGAGCACAGACTTCCCACTGAGGGAGCCTCCCCACAGAGGGCCAGAGGGCAGACGGCGGCAGCCTTGAGAGCCCCAGGAGAAGCAGGTGAGCTGGAGGCCTGGGGCTGCACGGCAGGGACCCATCTACTTGGCCTGGTTGCTGCTATGGGTGGCACCACTGTGGTAACTGTACCCACTATATCCCCCACAGCCTGACACCCCCTGACAATAACCACACCTGGAACTGGAGGCGGGGCTGTCAGGAGGAGCTTCCCAGGGAACAGGGCGGGCCCAGACAGCTGTGCCAGGGGCCCCCAGGGCTGGGGATTAAGGGGGGCTGCTCAGGTACCAGATGTGCACAGTGTCCCCCTTGGAGAGGCTTCTGCAGCCTCCTGGGCTCTGGGACAGGCCTCCGGTCGGCAGGAGGCTGGGTGTTCCCCTGGCATGTGCTCTCCTGTCTCCTCACTGGTGAGCTCCTATGCGACCCAGTGCAGGCCCAGCTCCAGCGTCCACTCCTGTCAGCCTGGCTGAGGGTCCAGGCAGAACTGGATATGGGCTCCTTCTTAGGGGCCTCGGAGACTCTACGGCTATACCTGGGGCTGGGGGCTCCATGAGTGGTCTTTGCCAGGTGGGGATGACAATGGCAGGAGTTTCTACATGGGCAGGTGAGGGGGACTTTCCGGGACCTGGCCCTACGGAGCATAGTGGCCTCTCAGAGGAGGGTGTGTGGGAGTCCTGCCTGTTGGGAGCCTGGGGGACGCTGTCCTCTTGATTCCAGCCAGGATGGGAATCCAGACAATTGGCAGGAGGTGTTGGAACGACACTGGTGTCTACAGGGATTCCAGGCCCCAGGAATTGGCTGTTAGAATCGGGGTATCTGTCGGGACAGGGTCTGGCACAGCTGGCAGGGAAGGGACCAGGACACCTGCGGACATCAGTGAGGTCACCTCAGAGCCCTCTGCAGCCCCTGTTTGGGGGCACACGGTGTGCGGGGCACCAGCCCATGGGCTGAGATGTCCCGGGTGTCCCTAGAATCCGAGGGTCTGGGCACAAACCCTCAGGCCTGGCTCTTGTGGTCCTGGAGAGCTCTGAGCCGAGGAGTGTGCATGGCCCCTGGGTGTCTGGTCAGTTTTTGTCTCTGGTTTCATCACTGTGGTAGCTACCATAGTCACACAGTAGGAGGGCCCTTCACAAAAAGCCCCTGAGTGTGGCCAGAGGCCTTTCCCACGCAGGCCCTGGTCCAGTGTCTGGGGCCTCCATTGACAGTGGTGCTGCGTCCTGGGGATCTCAGGCCTTTCTGAATCTTCTCCGCCTGCCATAGAGGGCAGGAGGGTCTGACTCACCCTGCCGGGCTCCTGTCCCCTACAGGAGGGGCTGAGGTGACGTCCGGCCAGAGGGTGTGCAGGAGTCAGGTCTCCTGGAGTTTGAGCCCTGGGGCAGATGCAGGGGGTGGGACACCTTTTAGGGGCTGGGAAGTGCTGGACTGTGGGGCTATCCCCACGGGCCATCTTGTGTTCTGGGGGCCGTCCCGATCCAGATGTGGATTCCTGCTGTGATGCCACCAAGGACTGTCCTGGAAGAGGGTGGCCACTGGGGAGAGAGACAGGGATTTCTGGAAGGTTCTTTGTCTCTGTCTGTGGGGGTGAGTCCTCTGTTGGCCTCCCCGGTGAGATCTGGAAAGGAGCAGGACTCAGGACAGTCGGGCAGGATGAGTGACGCCCAGCTCCGGTTGTCCCCGGAAATGTCTTCTGTCTTAGAAAAGACCCAGGAGAGGCTCAGGTGTCAGGGCCAGGCAGGCCAGGGACCAAAAAACAGTGCACAGGGCCAGCGCCACCCTCCTGGTGCCCCTACTCTGATATGGGGTGCTCGCAGGGTCCACACATGTGGCCCAGCCTTAGGGGAGGGGCTTCCGGGACTGCCAGCCCGACAGAAGCAGATGGTGCTGTGGGGCCGACCCTGTCCCCGTCTGGACTGGGGTTGGAGGGCAGCAGCGATGCAGACCCATTGGAGTCAGGTCTGGTTGACCTGTGGGATGATCCTGGCCATCTGCTTCATGGTCTCTATGGCTGGCAGGCAGGATCTCAGGGTGGTCACTGGTGGGCCTGTCCATCGTGCCTGCCGCCCTGTGTGTCTGGGTCACGGGCTGCACTGCTGTGGTGGCCACCACACCCATGGTGCTGTGTCCTTGATCAAAATCCTAACATGGCACGCCGCGGTCCTCTGCAGGGAGGGCTGTGGCGGGAGGCTCCCAGGGATGGGTTTTTGATGGACTCTGTGACACTGTGGGTATAATAACCAGTCCAAATATTGTAATACCACAGTGACACAGACCTCACTTCAAACCTACTGCCAGGCCTGGTGAAACCCAGGATGTCCAGAGCTGACCTGAGGAGGCAGCAAGGCCCAGAGGGGAGGCTGTGGGCCCAGCGCTCTCAGGTCTGCTGCGGGGACACTCAGGTCTGCCCCTTGCTTAGGTGGACAGTGACCGTGCCCACCTGTGTCCTGAGGCTCCACCTCAGGCTGGTATCTGTCTGTACTGTCCCTACCCGCCCCATGGCCATGTCCTTTTGGTTGTATAAATTGCCTCCAAATCATGCAGGTATCATTCTGGGGCTTTTTGTATTCCCTGGGCCACCAGGTGCCTCCACCCAGAAAGGTGAGATGTGGGAGAGTTCCAGAGACATTCCCCAACCCCGGATGGGCCCCTGCAGCCTCAGTGCTACTCAGGTTCCAGCAAGACCTGGAGGAGGTGCAGTTGAGGCCCGAGGCCAGGTGAAGCCCAGGCCAGGTGAGGTCCAGGCCAAGTGAGGTCCAGGTCAGGTGAGGCCCAGGTCAGGTGAGGCCCAGATCATGTGAGCTCAGGACAGGTGAGGTCCCAGTCAGGTGAGGCTGAGGTCAGCTGAAGCCTACAGGTGAGGTCCAGGCCAGGTGAGGCCCAGGCCAGGTGAGGTCCAGGTCAAGTGAGGTCCGGGTTAGGTGAGGCTGAGGTGGATGTATGAGACTTCTGTAATTTTCAGTGAGTGCCAACCCTGCCTGGTGTCCCTGCTCCTCCTCCCAGCGCCTGCTCTGTGCCTGCCAGATGGTGCCCCCTGCACAGGTGGTGCTGCAGGCTGTGGAGGAGCTGGGCTCTGCCTCCCTGTGCATGAGCGTCCCTCTCGGGCTCTGGCCTGGGAGTGTCGCTGAGCTGCTTGTCTCCAGAATGCACTGACAGTGCCATCCTCGGCGGTATACGTCCTCTGGGGGATATGGCTCTGTGCTTGCTCCACGTCAGGCCCCAGGAGCTGCCAGCAGGTACCAGCCTGCCCTGCCACAGGGTGAGCCTGCAACCTGTCCGTGGATGCCCAGGGAGGTGAGTGCTCCACACATCAGGCCTTTTCTCTTTAAAGTCATTTCTTTGGGGATACATCATCGATGTCTCATATACTAAATATATGTCTGTATCATTGTGCAATTGCCTGTGTCATTATTTATTTATCCAACCTGGGTTAATGTCTTTGCTATTATGAACAGTGCCGGAGTGAGAATTTTCTAAACACAGCTGTGTGCATTTTCCTCTTCCTGCGATTTAGAAGTTTAACTGCTGTTTTTAAGGTACTGTAGTAAATTTGTTCTATTCTTGTTAGGAGACTTGCCAACCCTGTGCATCTCAGTTCATGCCCTCTTCCTTCCCCAGTGGAAGTAACCACAACTGTGTTTATGTGATCTTCATTTTCCTTGTAGTTTTTCTAGTGGAAAGTTTATCACTTAAGAAGATAGTTCCTTGTGCCATGTGTAAATTTTATTCAGAAGAAGTCATAGTGAAAGTATTTTTTGGAGTTTCTGTTGTTACTCCAATTACTCAGCATTGTCATGAACTCATCTGCAGAGTTGCCTGCAACCTCTATTGTTGTCCTCGTGACTGGGTTCGCATTGCATGAACCTGCCATCTTTTATATGCCTGTTTTCCTTCAGGTGGACATTTGCTTCGTTCTCAGTTTGGGGCTATGACAATCAGATGTTCTGCACATCTTTGCCTATGAGGCTCTCAGGGAGGGCTCTAGGGCTGGCATTGCCTGTAGGGTTCTGCTTTGTCACAGGGAGTTCCTGCCAGTGCTTTTCAGAGTGTGTGTGCCCAGCAGCAATGCCTGAAGGTGCCCACTGAACTTTGCTCTTGCATCAGGCACTTTCTGTGTGCTTGCTTCTGTGCTGCCCCACATTCAGGAGAATTTATTCAGATCTGTGCTGCAAATTCACCTCACTGATTCTCTCTTCAGCTGTGTCTACATCAGCTGTTAAGCATCCCATGATGCAGCCGTGTGGGCACAGGGCAAACTTTCGAATGATGACAGCATAGGATAGCGGCTGCTCCTCCTTCCCTCTGCCCTTTCCACAGACTGTCCTCCAGGGCTCACTCCCAGCTATTGATCCCAAACACCAGTTTATGGAACTCTCTGCACGGGAAAGCAGAAACAGCAAAGGGCCCTGCTCAGGCTCTGCCTGCCCCTCTTTCATACCCACCACAGCTGTTTCCCTGGGGCCTATGCAAGCTTCCCAGCTGCCTCTCATTTTCTGTTTACTCTGCTCGCTGCCCGGTGCGGATGATATATGGGGAGGAGTCTGGTGTGTTTTGGGTGTTGATGGACACCCCTAGGCCCTACTTCTCAGACGCTTCCCCCAGCCCCTCAGCCCCAGAAGTAGGAGCCTTTACAGCAGGGTTTTGGGACTGGGGCTGTGTCACTGTGGGCATAGCAAGTAGTACTAGTACAATATCCTCACAGTGACATGAGCCCCCACAAAATCCTCCTGTCCCTGCAGGTGTCAACAAGTCCCCCCTTGCTGTCTCTGGCCAGTTATCCTGCTGAGACTGTGATTTCCAGGGGGTTTTTGTCTGAAACTCATGTGTCTTGGAGAGGACTCTGAGCCCATTGCTGTACAGGGGGCTCCTCCTTTGTCCTGGGGGAGTTGCGTGGACCCTGTTTTTGGTCAAGGGAAGCACTTGCTGGTGGAGGAGACCTTCCCTCCTCTCTTTCTCGGGAGCCCCCGCTGATGCTGTTGCCTGGTGTTTCTCAGGGCTGGTTCTGGGGGCTCGGCAGAGTCTGCCCCGTTCCAGGTGGGACTGCGGGTCTGTTCTGTTTCCACAGGGTGTGGTTCGTCCGCCAGTGAGGGGCTCGGGACGTCAGCAGCTGGTCTCTGTCCCTGCGGTCTGGGCTCGGGCTCACTGCTCCCCTGCCCTCCAGGTCGGTCACTGACTCAGTTACTCTCCAGCCGGCTCCATGACTGTTCCGTGGTGGCTGCAGGTCTCTTCCCAGGAGAGGCCTGTGAGCGGACCGGGATGTCTGGGAGCCCTGCATTCTCCCGTGATGTTGCTGCCTGGATCCCTCGTCTTTGAAGGGAGTGCTGAGCCTCCCTGCAGGTGCGGGCGGTGACAGACACAGGCGGACGTGCGTCAAGGTGTTGGAGGCCGATTTGTTTCAGTGCCTTCTGCCTGTGGAAGGGCTGAGCTCCCTGCTTCTGTGCTCAGGATGCTGCCCTGTAAATGGGCAGTGAGGGCAAGGGCCCAGGCCTGCATGGCAAAGACTTGGGTGAGCCTTTGTCCTAGAAATACAACAGCTGGGCCTGAGAGGGGAGCGTGGCCGGAGGAAGGTGAGGGCATGGGCAGTGTGTAGGTGGGAATGCAGGGTCAGTGCCATGGCTCAGGGGCCCCAGGAGAGGAAGAGCTCAAGTTGTGGACAGGAGAGGGCAAGGGATGGGCACAGGCAGGAGAAACTGATGCTCTGCAGCAGAACAGGGGAGGGCCTGCAGGTGTAGGGTTGGCCTAGTAGGGGTGTCTGGAGGGAGGGACAGGGGTCTGGGTGGAGACCAGGGTGGGGACTGCAGGGACGGGACCCCAGGGTTGTCTGTGTGGGCGGCAAGAACAGCGGGGGAGAAAGGGCTGGAGGCAGAGTCGGGTCTCCCCATGGTGTGGGCTGCAGGGTCGGGTCTCCCCAGGGTGTGGGCTGCAGGGAGGGGCTGCACAGGGTGCTCCCCCGAAGGAGGGAGGAGGGAGGGAGCACAGAGGCACTGGGAGTAAACGGGGAAGGAAATGGCAGTGACCTGAGTGCCAGGTGGTCCCGGTTTGGGGTTGAACTGTGTGGGAACAGCTTCCTGGCCTGTGTGTAAGTGGAAGGGGGAGGGCGCTGAGGTCTGGGGCAGGAAGCAGTGGTAGCAAGGCAGGTCCTGGCCCTGTGGGTCTGGGGCTTATCTTCTTCCTGTGAGCTGTGTTGGTGGCTCCTGTGTGCGGTGTCCCGGACCTGTGGTCTGGTGGAGCCCAGGCCTCCCAGGGACAGCAGGGCAGCCGGGGCTGGATGAACCTGAGGGGCAGATCAGTGTGTCCCTGGGGCCACTGCCTCCACTTGTGACCAGCATTGCTGTGGGGATCTGGGCATGAGGCCCCTTCTCCCAGGAGGGAAAGCGCGTGAGTGAGACCCTAAGTCCATACCCCATGGGGGCTCTGACCTTCCTGTAGAGCCGCTGGACAGGGGTGGGTGGGGTGTGTGGGTGGGGGTGGGGGTGGGGGTGGGGAGCCCGGCCCCTCCCAGATGCACCCTGCTCTGCTCCAAGGTGTGTGCTTGGGCGCTGCAGGGTGGCTGGGCCTGGGCTGCCTGGGGTGCCTGAGGTGGCTGCATTCCCAGAGCCGGGACTGAGGCCCAGTGGGGTCTGGGGAGGAGCCTGAATGGGGCTCCATGGAGGAACTGCCTTGGATGACACCCCTATTTTGAGGAGGACATGGGGTCTAGCTGGGAGGAAGGGGAGTGGGCCACCTCCTTGGGATCCTCCTGGGGCCACCTCAGCCCGGGGGCTCTGTGCTTGGCGACCTGCCAGAAGTTCCTCCCGGCCCAGACCCCAGAGTCTGTGCTGCACCAGGGCAGGGAGGAAGGGCCTGTGGCCTGGTCGAGGTCGGGCCCACAGTGGTGTCCCCTAAGCCCGACTCTGCTTCACGTGCTCGCCCCGCAGCAGGCCCTGAGTGAGGGACAGAGACAGGGCGGGGTCTTTGGTCCTGGTGGCCTCTGGGGCGGATTCCAGTGGGGGAGTCATCAGGGTCAGGGTCCCCCAGGGTACTGGGGTGAATGAGCTCCTGGAGTCGGCTCTGGATGTGGGGTTTGTGCCTGGGCTGCCTGGCGTTGATGTTGGGAGGTGCCGGTGACCCCTGTTTCCCTGAGGGACTGTTGGTGGTGGTAGGGTCAGTTCTGGCCAGGGGCACTGGGGCCAGGGCAGTAGGATGGGGTCCAGCCCCTTCCCTGACCCCCCAGAGCCCCGGTCCCCGTGCTCACCATTCAGTGGGGACTGCGTTGTGCTCCGGGTGCTGGGGATCATGCGAGCTGGGTAGGACCGAGGTTTGGGGCGGCTGCTCCCCTCTCTGGCTAGGCCTCCGGCAGTGGCCAGGAGACAGTTTTGGACATAGCTTTTCTCACAGTGATAGTTCCAGCTATACCCACCGTGACTCAGGGCTGTTCAGAATCCGCCCAGGCTCCCTGAGCTCTGGGGCCTCCGGGGTGGGGCTGGGCTGCTGGGCGGGGTCTCCTTCAGGGGCTCTGAGGCTGTGGCTCGTTTTAGGTGTGGGGCGAGGAGTGGGAGCCCAGCTAGTGGAGCACCCGCAGAGACCGGGGCCTGTACACGTTCCGCCCGGTGTATGGGTGGCTCAGGCCCCTCTGGGCAGGTCGGCCTCAACGGGGAGGGTGGTTGGGTCCTGCTCGTTTTCCTTTGGGTTAATGGGATTCATCTCCTGGCCGCAGACCCCCTTAGGCTGCCCCTGTCCCTCCAGCAATGCAAGACATGGCAGGTCACCCTGGAGGGAGGCATGTTCTGGCCTGGGTGTCGGGTGTGGCACCTCAGATCCTCCTGCGTGCTCTGGGTTGAGCAGGACGACAGATGACCCAGGGCCCCCACCCTGTCTGAGGACATTTTTGCTGCAGCAACTGTGGGAGCTGACAGTATTCACGGCCACGCCACGGTCATCATCGTAGTCAAGGCTTTCTAAGAATTTCATTGTGACAAAGCCTCCTATGAAATGGGGCCACGCTCTGCTTCCTGAGGGTTGCTGGTGAGTCCCGGATTTCCCGCAGAGGCGGGCGGGACACCTTGAGGGTCCCAGCAGGAGCTGGGTGGGAGACTGTGGGGAGAGGGCCTGTGTCTTGTGTTCCTTGGGCCGTGGGACAGGGTGGAGGCTGAGGGCGTCTTTCCCAGGGGATCACAGAACTGCACCTCTGCTGTGGAGGGGCATCCAGCATGTGGGCCTGGGCTGTGGGGTGCAGGGCAGGAGGGGGCGGGCACGGGAGGGGTGTGGCCCAGTCATTCCTGCGTTCACAATCTTTCTTGACCTGGGCACCTGCACTAGACCCTGGCCTGGAGGGGGCGGCTTCCTAGCCTGCAGCGTCCCTGTCGTCTGCTCTGGCTCTGGAGCTGGGGACAGGCGCCAGGCAGGAGGTCAGCAGCCTCCTAGGACAGCAGGGGGGCCCAGGCCAGTGCCTAGCCGACTTCCCCAGGAGAGGGGTCCCAGGGATGGGGAGATAATGATTTCTAGAAGGGTCTGTGTCTCTGAGTGTGCAAATTTGTCCAAACTGTCCACCAGGTGTGGTCAGGTAAACGCAGGCAGACTTGAGTTCAGGCGGAGGAAACTGAGTTTTGTCATTCACTCCCTACTGACTCTAGGGGAATGAGCCAAGCTCCATTATCATCTGTGCAGAAGCGACAGCCTTGTAAAGGGAGGTGGTACAGGGAGCAGGGAGGGTGCTCGGGGCCCAGTCATCAGCGAAGGGAAAAGTTGCCCAGCGCTGGTCAGCGTCCCTGGGATGGGGCCCGCTGTGTCCGCGCCGGCCACTGTTGAGGTCAGGATTCTGTCCTCCCAGAGCCTGGAGACACCGGCCCCATCTTCCCAATGGGGACACTTCAGGGAGCGGCTCTCAAGTCCTGAGAAAGACCCTCCTGGCCACAGGAGATGCACAGACATCGGGAACGGACGGAGGAAGGACGTGCAGTTGCAGCCTTTTCAGCAGACGCCCTGAGAACCGGAGGTCGGGAGTTGGAGCAAACGGTCAGTTCTGGTGCGTGGAGCTTTCTCAGACAGGTGTTGATGGGGCTGGGGTCAGCCTAGGGGTGTGCCCTGAAGCCACTGGAAGCCCTGCTGGGGTCTGGCTGTCTCTTGGTGCAGGGGGTGGAGGGAGCCCTTATGATAGAGCTCTGGGGGGCCTCGAGGAGACCATCCCTGCAGCAGCCGGGCCATGCTCTGAGGATGTGGGGCAAGGCCCCCCACTGTCTTTGAGTGTAGGGTGGTGACTTCTTTGCACAGGAGTCTCACAGGGGCACAGTACAGGTGTCAGTGGGCTGCAGGGCTGGGGGACATCAGAGCCGCTCTCTGGGCTTGGCAGCCACCTCAGGTGGGATCAGAAGGGGAGGCAGTGCCTGGCACTTTCCCTCCAGGCCTCTCTCCATGGTGTCCAGGGTAGCTTCTGGAGCTTTGGTGCCAATTCCTGCCGCCAGGGTCCTACCCTTCCTGATGCCGTGATGCTTGAGGGCTCTGGAGGAAGCCCCGGCCTTGGTCACTCCTGCACTGCCTGGGCCTCTAGTCCTGCTGCGCCTTGAGGGGAACCCAGGGCCCCAGCCTTGGCCCTGTAAGGTCAGATGGGGGCTGGGCTCCAGCATCTTGCCACTAGGTTTAGTTCCTAAATGACAGGGAGGCAGACTCTGCCTGAGCTCAGGACCTGTCCCCAGGCTCTGTGCCAGAGCAGGGTCCCCCAGCAGAGGCTGTGTGGGGCTGGGCAGGGTTCCCACCTTGTGGGGAGTTCCTTGGACCTGGAGACCCAGCCCTCAGCCTCCTTGATAATGAATGATGCATCCTATGGCTGTCTTGGCCCAGACCATCAAGTGGCCTCCTCACCTACCCCTCTTCAGACAGGGCCTCGGACCTAAGGCAGGAGCCCTCCCTACCCCAGACCTCCTGTGTCACAGGAAATGCACAGACATTGGGAAGGGATGGAGAAGGATGTCATCATTGGCCTGAGTGGTGGGATGAGCTAGAAATAGTTCTTAATTCCCGGTGTAAGTTGTTCTTCAATGAGATGGACAGAATTTGGCTTTCTAGGGTGTTGTTTATAACATTTGGCTCTTTACTGAAACGCAAGTTAGCCCATGTTTTACTCTGGGAACTGTGGAGTGTGATTCCTTTAATGGACTTTTCCATGTTCCTCCAAATCCTGGAGCAATTCTTATGGGAACTGATTAGTTTTCTGAAAGTCTAAACTTCACCCATAAAGCCATCTTGGCCTGAAGTCATCCGTGAGGACAATTATTTAATAATCTTAATGCTTCCTTGAGGATTATTGTTCCAATTATGATTTCCTTTTCTTCTTGAGTCAGTTTTAAGTTTTATTGCTAGAAAAATGCCAACTTGCCATCATCTCTGCTGTCATTATTTTGTGCCCAACAATTGCCTTCTGTATCTGCTGTGTCTTCCCCAGCACAGGAGGTGTACTGTCATTAACAAAGCAATGTATCCAGATCATTCAGAATCTATGCCTGCCACAGGGAGCAGGAGGCGAGTGTGAATGAAGAGCCACAGCATGGCAGGGGAGCCACTGCAAGGATGCTGAAACTCATGTGAACAGAGTTGCTGTAGGTAGGCTGCCATGGAACCTTGTGGGGAAAGCACTGCCTCTTAGGCATGGCAGTGAAAATGGGACAAGAGGGCGGCATTACCCCCAGATGGAAGATGTAGTGCTTTGCCTTGCTCCTTGGTGCATGGAGAGGGAAAGGGATGCTGCTGTAAAGTTCCTGGCTGGACTTTGGCTTGATAAGGCATGAGAACCTTTGGGAGTATGAGGGTAGGTGGGTGTGTGCACATCTTCCATAAGGAGCTGTTAGTATTGGGGCAGACGTTTCAAGTATGGCAGACAAAGGATGTTCTGCATGGGGAAATGTGGTGACACCCGTTTCACAAGGACAGCTCACATAGATGAGTGTTCAGGAAGGACCGGCACCATACCCAGTGCCTGATGTGTATCATCTCATTGAGTCCTTGCCTCAGATGCAAAAGGAAGCCATCACCACCATCACCACCATCATCATCCTCCTCCTGTGCAGATGGAGAGGCTAAGGCATAGCGAGGTGACGGAGTCTGCCCAGGACTGCAGGCCAGCTGGTGGCACAGCCGGGTTCCAATTGAATGAAGGTTGTCATCCTCAGATGGCAGGGTAGGCAGGTGGCTAGAGCTCACTTGGGAGAAGGGGAAAGGACACTGACATTGGCTAGGGATGGAGCAGGGCTTGGACTGGCTTTCCATGCACAGGCAGCTGGCGAGGCTCATGGCTGTGCTCCAGACCCGGGTGTGGACAATGAATCTTCCAGGTCTACCCTAGGCTATGGGTTTGGACAGCACTGCGATGGAGAGAAGACACTCTGTCCTGCAGTCTGTGACCAACGATGTGACTGTGGGAATGGCGCTGGCGTCTGGCTACCACTCTGGGATGGGTGGCCACCTGCCATCAGGCCCCGGGATGGGACCACCATGTGACTTCTCCCCTTGCTCCTCCAGGTCATGTCCAGAGCCCCAGGACGACCAGCAAAGCCTCTTGAGCCAGTGGCAGCTCACGTTCTGCCTTGCCGGCTACTCTTCTCCTGGGCAACGTTGGCTGCTTGCTGTGGCTCTCCCCGGTGCTGGGTGCCTGGCCTGGGCTTTCCTTCTGGGCCTGGGCAGCTGAGCTCAGCTTGGACCCAGGCAGCAGTCACAGAGGGGCCCATAGGGGCGACAGAGTCGCTTCTGTGATGATGAACGGGCGGCTGTGACAGGAGGGAGGCGACCACTCCTTAGTTTCCAAGTGCTGGGATCAGGGCCAGGGTCAGCAAAGTCCCTCCCATATTTAAAGAGCGGGTTTGGGCTTGTCCCAGGAGGACGAAGTCAGGAGCCCGTACCGGGACGTGCCTCCGCCAAAGTTCCGCCCGGACCCCAGCCTCTGCCAACGGCCCCGCTCCTCAGCTACCCCAGCTTGCTCCTAGGTTCCACGGTGGAGTCAGATGTTTCTGGGCATTTTCACCTTTATGCCTTAAATGCATGTTGAGGCCTTTAAGGAATGGTGGAGAAATAGGGTTGTGGGCAAAGGCAAATGACAACCGGAAACGATGATCCGGCAAAGGCTGCTGACACCTGGGCCCCAGGGGCGTGAGTTCATCCTTCTGCCTGGACTTTGGTGGGAGGGGCAGACTCTATGGTCTGAGACACAAAAGAACCCAAAACATACGTGTGTACAGACACACAGCAGAGGCACACACACACGTGTGCCCATGCACACACTCACAGGAGGCCCGTGGACTCTGCACAGGGAAGAAACTCCTCTGGTTGACAGTGGATGGCGCTGCAGCAGGGTCCCACCCCAAGCCCTGCCTGCCTCCCATTGCCCACCCGGCCCCGGCTTGATGGGCTCACCTCATGCTGTGGCCGGGGCCTCTTGCTTCCCGCACCCCTTTGCTGGCCTGGGGCCTGGGCCTCTCCCTGGCTGTCCTAGGGCTTGTAACTCTGGGCCCGTGCCGGCGTGCACAGAGCGTCTCTCCCTGGGAGGCTCAGGGCTGCCTCCTCGAGCTCTGTGGGCTGCACTGCCCGGGGAGCCTGTGGTGTGGGTCTTCAGGCTGCATCCTTCTACCTCCTGAGCACAGGGGTCCCAGGCGCCCTGCAGTTGCCTCCTCGGCCATCCTGTGGGTTCCCTAGGCCTTGCCCTCACTTCAGTGCCCAGGTGCTCAGGCTGTGCCTAGGTGCCAGGCGAAGGTGTGAGCATAAGCCTATCAGATACACCTGGCAGGCGTATACCAGGTGTCCCATCCCTGCCACCACGGGACCTCCCAATACGGCAACCACTGTGGACCTGTGAGGACCGATGAGGAAAAGGAGAGGCAGCTCTGGGCCAGGTTCACAGGAACTCCAGCATAGCAGATCCTACCCCAGCAGGCCCCCTTGTCCTTCCTGGGCCCTTGTCCTTCATGAGGAGCTAGCCCATCCCTAGTGGGGCTCCCATCCCCCTTCTCAGTGGGCTCCGTGCTTGCCTCGTCAGAGTCACCTCTCAGGCAGTCCTGGGATCCTCTCCTTTAGACCCACAGTGCCTTCCTGGCCGCCTGGGCTTGTGCTGGGGGCAGAAGAAATGCCTCCCCAGGTCTGTCTCTGGAGGCTCTGAGGGAGATGGGCTTGGGGGCTCTAGGAGGAGGCAGGGATTCCAGGGTGTCGGGAAGGCAGGTGTGCCGGGTCCCACCCAGTGAAGTAATAAACCGCGGGTGGTGACAGTGACCAGGTGCCCTCACTGCCCAGCCCTGCCGGTCCTCAGCCAGCGCTGCAGGGATCCCAGGCCCAGACTCTGTGGGCCTTCACTGATCCTGGCCACCCCAGGAAGGCTGCAGCCTGCGGGCACCAGCCAGGCCACATGCTCAGCCAGCCAGGGCCCACTGCCCATCCTGCACACGGGGCCACTGGGCAGGTGCCTCTCACACCCCCCGGGATATCAGTGCTCACCTCAAGCAAAGCACCCCAGCACAGCCTTGGGAGGCAGTCATGCCCTGGGGGACGATGGAGAGCAGTCCAACCCGGAGAGAGGGAGGGAGAGAGAGAGAGAGAGAGAGAGAGAGAGAGAGAGAAAAGGTGTCGGCTGTAAGGCTGCCTTAGAGGAGGTGGGCATGGCCTGCACCTCACCAAGCCTAGCCACTCTCATGGCTCTGAGTGGCTCACAGGCTTGTGAGGACCCCGTCACTGCCTGTTGAATCCCCTCAACGGCTCCTTCTAGGAACGCGCCGTGGCTGCTCTGACAATTTGCACAGCCCAGTGGCTTAAACACCACACATTTATACCATAGGTCCGGATGAATCCTACAGGGCCAAGGTCTAGGTGTGCTGGAGGCCGTGCTCCCTCGAGGCTTGTGGGGAGAACCTTCCCTGCCTCCTCCAGTCTCTGCATCCCTGAGCTCTCGGCTCCTCCGCCATCTTCAGGCCCAGGGAGTAGCGTCTGCTTGCTCGGCCTCTGCCTCTGCTTCCAACCTCACCTGGCTTCTGTCTGTGTCAGTCTCCCTCTGCCATCCTCCTAGGACACTTGTGATTACATTAGGGCTCACCCCTTTAACCCAGGAGCCCCTCTCCACTTCATTATTTTCAGCTAACTTGCTTCTGCAAAGACCCCCTTTCCCAATAAGGGCACACATTCACTGGTTCCAGGGCTGAGGACCTCACTCCAAGTCTCTCCACCTATGATGCTGTGCCTTCCAGAAACCTGTCCTTGGCAGCTCGGTCTTGACACCAAACCTGCTGGTGACCTGGACATCACAGGGTTATCCCCTCGGGCTGTGTGCAGCACGATGCAATTTCTGGGCCTGAATGTCATGCTCCCCGGGGCAGGACCTTGAGCCTGCAGCACACACCAAGCCACCTGCAGCCTCACAGGCAATGCCCTGGCTAGACAGGGAGGGGCCCAGCCCCAGCTCGGGTCCTGTAGTCTACCTGGCTATTCTCCCAAGATACCTACGTTTCTACCCTCCTGCCCTCTCCGGGCACATCTGCAGCCCCTGGGTTGCCACGTGAGGAAGGGGTGGGGCAGGGCTGAGGGTGAGGCGGAGCTCAGGGTATGGATGTGGCCTGGCTGAGGGGTGTGTGCCCAAGGGTGTGGCTGGGGTGGCATACTAAGGGTGTGGCTGAGGGGTATGTGGCTGTGAGGGGTGGTATGGCTGAAGGCGTGGATGAGGGTGTGGCTGTGGGGGTCAGTGATGGGGATGGGACTGAGGGTGGAGCTTGGCTGAGGGTTGAGTGGGGCAGGACGGGGGCAGGGCTGAAGGCAGGGTGGGGTGGGGCTTGGGGCGGGACTGGGGAGGCAGAGGGAGCTGAAGCTACCTGAGTCCAGATGCCTACAGCTGGCTGCTGCCCTGCCCACCCACTCAGATGCTCTTTTCTGCCCCCCAGTCCCTGGAGCCCAGGGATGGGATGGTGAGAGGCACATAATCCATTCCCATCCGGGATTCCTCTGGGCCCTTGACTGGGTGCGGGACTCTGGCAGGCCCCCTCTGCCCTCACATGGTGACTGTGGCTGGCAGACGCACAGCACTCCTTGCAGTCATCACTGAGGTCTTCAGTGGTAGAGGAGGCCCTGCAGTGCCGCCTATGTTCCAGACTTTGCTGGTTCCGTGGGATCTGCTGGACCACGGGGCCAAGGGATCAGCTTGTGTGTCGAGGGCCCTGGACTTGCTCTGGCCCCCTCACCCCTGACGCCCTGTGGCCCCCAGAACACGGGCTGCCCAGGGGCAGTGGCCGTGGCCTCCCAGCTGCACAGAGGCCTGGATGTCTGGTGTGCGGGCCCAGGCACGCCCCCACCTCCACTCCCCGTGCTGGCCCACACCTCGGTCCCTGGATGTCCAGATGAAGCAGCGGAGTGATGCCACAGCCCATCCCGGTGACACGCTCACCCTCAACCCCCATATCTGGGACCCTGGTCTTGTGTGGTCCCCGATGTGGAGTCCTCAAGATACACCCAGAAAGTCCTGGCCGTGAAGTAGGGGTGCAGAGTCCTGCAGAGCCACTGGGCTGGGCTGGTGCCCCCAGGAGATGGAAGCCCTGCTGGATGCCCTCCTCCCTCAGAGCTGGGGCAGCTCAGTGTGCACCTCCCCCACATCCGTCCTCTCTGCCGGCCCTGGGTGTCTGAGCAGTCGTTCTCTGCCAGCACCTCTGCAGCCTGCGGGGCCTCAGGTTCGCTGGGAGGGACCTCCCTGGCCTTCTGCGGAGGTGGAGTAAGCTCTGTCAAGGCAGCTTACTCCACCGTCCCTTCCTGTGAGTGACACCAGTGACGAAGCGGACTCCTCCACACAGGCATCCTCAGGGCCCAGGGCCCTGGGGGCACCTTCCTCTTATTTGTTGAGAAAAAAAGTGGCATTGTGCTCACACCGGGAAGCTGGAGCAGAGCTGACATGCTCGGGAAAGGGCAGAGGTCACTGGGGGTGGGAAGGGTCATCCAGTCTAGACTCAGCACCTCGTGGGCTGGTTAACTGAGGCTCAGAGTGCTGGTGCCAGGCCTGAGGCCTCGCGGTGACCCCTCTCTCTGGTTCCCAGCACCTGCCTGAGACCCGCCTCAGGCACCCATGACCTGGATCTCCCTGTTTCCTCGTCCAGGGCCTGAGGAACTGCCTCCCCAGGTCTGTCTCTGGAGGCTCTGAGGGAGATGGGCTTGGGGGCTCTAGGAGGAGGCAGGGATTCCAGGGTGTCAGGAAGGCAGGTGGGCTGGGTCCCACCCAGTGAAGTAACTGTGGGTGACATTTGGGCCTCCCCGCCTTCCCCACTGGGTGTCCCTGTGCTGGTGCTGCAGGGTCAGGGCTGCCCGTGACCCAGACACCACTGTCCCTCCTGTGAGGCTCCCGTCTGGGCATGTCCTGGGTGGATTCCTCCTTTCTGTTAAGTAGCTACATGAGGCAGGGGCTCCTGGATCCAAAGCAAATGACAGGAATTCCAGAGCCAGGTGCATCCACTCAGGGCAGCCAGTATTCATGGAGCTGCCTCTAGCACATGGAGGAGAGTGAAAGTCAGCCCGCCCCTCTCATGACAAAAGAACCTGCTGATCCCTCTCAGCCTCCAGCGTTGCAAGTGCAAGGCCAGTGGAGATAATCTGCAACATGCACGGGGGAGTGTGCCAGGGGCTGTGTGCAGGAGTATGAGTGTGCAAGAGCGAGAGCACATGGCTCCTGCTGTACCTCAAGGTGTGGGCTCCTGGTGGCTGCTCAGCGTTCCCAGGCGTGAGAGGCCCTGTGTGTCCTAAGCTGCCTGAGATTTCTGTGGCTGATCGCATCCTCAGTTTCTTGTCCACCTGTTCACTAGCAAGAGTCCAAGGCTCCAAGGACACCCTCCCTGCACATGATTGGGTGTTCATGGTGGCCTGGGCTGTGTCCTCCCCTGGGGATGAAGGTTGGGATGTCCATGGTGGCCTGGGCTGCATGCTCTTATGGGGATGAGGGTTGGGTGTCCATGATGCACTGGGCTGTGTCCTCCCCTGGGGATGAGGGTTGGGTGTCCATCGTGACCTGGGCTGTGTTTCCTTAGGGATGAGGGTTGGGTGCCATGGCATCCTGGACAGGTGCTTCCTTTCTGCACAAGGTTAGGTGACCATGATGTCCTGGCTATGGCTTCCCTGGCTTGCCTCTTTTCTGCCATGTGGGAAGAGCAGGGGAGGTTTAGTTGGTCTCAGCACATCATTCTCTCAGGATAAGTACAAGAGTGTCTGAGCTGTGAGGCCAGTGCTCCAGCTTTGAAATTGTCTTCCCCACCCTCACCTCCATCCCATCAAAGCCCGACACTTTGTGTGGCAGCAGCGAGGTGGGTGTTGGCTGTTCTCTTGGGCTGGGGGTTAGTGGTGGACAGGGAAAGGAGGGATGTTGGTCAAAGGGCATGAAGTTTCTGCTAGATGGGAGGAGTCAGGTCTTTTGATCTGTTGCACAACATGGTGACTACAGTTAACAATAATGTCTATTTCAAGATTGCTAAAAGATGAGCTTTTAAATATTCTCACCACAAAATGATAAGTGTGTGAGGTGATGGATATGCCACTTACCTTGTTTGGATCATCCCACAATATAGACAGGTATCGTCACTTCACATTGCACCCCAGGAATTTTCACGTTTGTTTTTTGTCAATTAAAAATAGAGACACAAAAGGAGAGAGGGGAGAGCAACAGACACTTCATGGAACCGTGGGCTCCTGCTACCAGGTAAAATAAACTGCAAAAAGGCTTCCCAGGGAACCATTCCCTCTTTCAAAGCCCTTGGTTACAGGAAGCCAGATTTGGGAAATCTGCCTGGATGACATTCACATGAATGGGCACGTACACGAAAAACCACGGTAACGTAATTAGAATAGTCAGAGAAACGTAGCCAGAAGAATTTGCAACATGCTCTTGTAACACCAAATTCGATCAGTTTAAAAGAAATGATAGTTATGTGGGCGATTGAAAAGTAAATGTATTCTTCTTTTTAAGGTAAAAATTTGGACCCTTGTCACGTATGCACCCCTATGTACTCTTCAAATCAGCATCATTAATTTATATACATTTTTGCTAATCTGAGTCAGCACAGGCTGCGGCTGTCAGAATGGACACCTTTGGGTTGTTGGGTTTCTCTAAGTTTCTGGGGTGAAGCTGCGTTATTCAGAACGTAGCTCTTGGCTGCCATCTCGGGGCTTATTAAGGACTGTGAACTTTATCCACAAGCCATGACAATATCTGTCCCACCGAACGCTCCCTCCAACACACTCTTATTCCTGTGATGTGTGTTAAGTGCTCCGATGATGCTGAAAACAGCTCAGGATGTGAAAAGGCAGGAACAGTTCTGAGGTCAAAGGCCGATGTCCTGTTTCTCTTTCCCTCTGTGACCAACTCCCTTCCCAGTGGTAACCAGTACCCACAGCGTGGTTTGAATTTCCGCACGCTGTTGTCTGTGCACTCGCACACACTCACACACACACAGCATGCATGTGGGTGATGCTGGGCATTTTGTGTATGAGTGGGATGCACATACACACATCTACATCCATATCATGCCCACGTATCTGTAACTTGCTTTTCCCGTGTAAGAACGTTTCTTAGAATCTGTTCAACGCATGTGTGTGAGTGATTGAAGGCATTTCTAACCCATTTTGAAGATGGCTACGTAGGACTGTACGGATATTGTACTGATGTCAATTTGACCACATCCATTGTTTCCATCTTTTGGGCTGTTCTTGTATATTTTACTTTCCGTATAACACTGTGACATTGAGAATTGGTACCTAAAACAGCCTATTTGCTTTACATTAAATTTGTAGGCTAATTTGTGTACCTTCAGAGTGTGAAAGTTTTCTACTGAGGAAAATGGGATAGATCATGTTTTTTCAGGTTTTCTTCTTGTCTTCACATGTGCTTTCTAATTCACTTCATAAATAATAATCATGAACTCCTGCGATCTCTCAGTATATGTAAAGCACCAGTCAAAGAATATGGTGTGGGTTCTCTATTTAAATCTTCACAACACCCTGTGAGGTAAGAGTGTCATCTGTATGAAGGATTTGAGACGCTGGTTCTCCAGAGTCTCTGTCCTCGCCCACCAGCATGGGACTTACCAGTGGCCGAGTGTGGATCAGACTTTTGGGACCAGTGCCCGTTTTCCCAATCACTGCACAATGTAGCCTTGGACGGCATGAGCTACCTTGGTGTCTAGGTTGTTTGTTGTTCCCGTGAATGGATTTTCTCTTTAAATTAAGTGCGATGAATAAAACTTTCACACAAATAACAGAAGCACGAAGTCTCACTATTAAAATGCAAACACAAAATAGGAAAATTGGAACTCATTTCCAACAGCTCACCTGCAGCCGATCGTACCTTCCTGTATCCTGCTGGCCACGTAGACATATTTTCTTCTAAGTAACCAGCCCAACTGCAGGGTCTTTTGGGGGTCTCACTGAGGCCAGGCGCAAATCATCGGTCTTACAGTCATCAACAACCAATGCTGATGATAAAACCACAGAGAAAAGACCTTGAAATCCACAGCTATGCAGCAACATTGCTCATTAGTACATCCCACTCATCATCCGGGGTGAGGGCCACAGCTATGCAGCAACATTGCTCATTAGTACATCCCACTCATCATCCGGGGTGAGGGCCACAGCTGTGCAGCAACATTGCTCATTAGTACATCCCATTCATCGTCCGGGGTGAGGGCCACAGCTGTGCAGCAACATTGCTCATTAGTACATCCCATTCATCGTCCGGAGTGAGGGCCACAGCTGTGCAGCAACATTGCTCATTAGTACATCCCATTCATCGTCTGGGGTGAGGGCCACAGCTGTGCAGCAACATTGCTCATTAGTACATCCCATTCATCGTCCGAGGTGAGGGCCACAGCCGTGCAGCAACATTGCTTATTAGTACATCCCACTCATCGTCCGGGGTGAGGGCCACAGCTGTGCAGCAACATTGCTCATTAGTACATCCCACTCATCGTCCGGGGTGAGGGCCAGGCAGGTACATCATTTGTCACTTACGTGATAGGTGCAGCTGTTTAAGTAGAACTTCTCAGACCAGTTCCAAGACTGCTTTAACTAAAACTCACAGCTTGGTGTTGGAGGGAAATGTTTAGCAGCAAATATCCACATCCAGACAGAGGAAAGGCCTCAAGTCAATAAACTCAGCTTCCACCTTAGGAAACTAAGAAAATAGCAAATTAAACTTACTGTGGGCAGTAGAAAGGAAATAATAAATACCAGAGCAGAAGTCAATGAAATGTAACACACACACACACACACACAAAAACTAGGAAAAAAATCAAAACCAAAACCAGTTTTTCGAGAAAATCAGTGAAATTAAACTTTAGGCATACTGATTAGAAAAACAGAGAAGACACAGATGAGCAAGATCAGGGATTTAAGAGGTGCCATCACTACAGATTCTACAGATGTTCAACCTCTAAAAGGGGAATGTTGTTTAAAAAAATGTTTCACAATAAATTCAACAGCTTAGATAAAATAGATACATTAATTGAAAGACACGGGAAAGCTCACTGGAAAAGGAACAGAAAATTGAATTTTTAGTTAAAAACTTTCCCGTAGTCTGTGTGCAGTGACTCATGCCTGTAATTCCAGCACTGTGGGAGGCTGAAGCATGAGGATTACTTGAGTCCAGGAGTTCAAGACCAGACTGGGCAACACAATAAGACCTCAAAAACAAGACAAAGCGATAAAACAACAACAACAACAAAACAGCTGGGTGTGGTGGTGCATGCCTGTAGTCCCAGCTACTCAGAAGGCTAAGGTAGGGGGATTGCTTGAGCCCAGGAGGTTGAGGCTGCTGTGAGCTATGATCATACCACTGCATTCCAGCCTCAGCAACAGAGTAAGACTCTGTCTCTTAAAAAAAACCCAAACCATGAAAAAAAGAAAAACTTCCCCACAAAGAAAACTCCAGGCCAATGACTTCATTATGAAATCTTGCAAACCTTTAAGGAAGATACAATGCCAATTTTATACAAATTCTTTCAGAAAAATGAAGAAGAGGAAATACATTCCCAACTCATTCTATGAGTCCAGCATTACCCTGATTCCAAAACTAGGCAAAGTTATTATAAGACAAAACACCCTACAGACTGATCTTCCTTGTAAATGTAGATGTAACAATTCTTAACAAATTTTGAGAAAATTGAATCCAACAATATGTAACAATAACAACGCATGATGACCAAATGGAGTTTGTCTCAGGAATGCAAAATTGGCTTGATATTAAAGAATAAATAAATGTAATTAATTCATGTTAATATAAGAACTGCATAATCAATAGGAAGCATTTAATAAATTCTAGCTTGAGTGTCTGATTAAAAACTATCAGAAAATTAGGCATAGGAGCAAACTTCCTCAATGTGATAAAGGGCATTTATAAAAACCCTACAGCTAACATCTGACACCAGAGTAAAAGATCAAACTCCAAGGTCAGGAAAAAGGCAAGAATGTCTGTTTTCACCACTTCTGTTTAACATTGTACTGGAGGTCCTACCGAGTGTGATAGAGAAAGAAAAAGACATAAATTTATCCTCACTGGAAAAGAAGAAAATCTGTCTCTCTATATAGACCACATGACTATTTGTATGGAAAATCCCGTGGAATCTAAAAAGTGCTGCTAAAATTAAGAGGAAATTTAGCAAGTGCGCAGGATATAAGATCAATTCAATTTCCTTGCTGTTTGAAGAACTTCCTTAGCCAGTCTTTAAGAGTACATCTGGTAGCAAAAATTCTTTTAGTTTTTGGTTATTTAAGAACATATTCATTTTATACTCATTTTTGAAGGATAGTTTCATTGGGTATAGAATTCACAATCAACACTTCTTGAATATTGAAAAATATCTGAGAAAGACTCCAGCATTTGAATTGGCATCCTTGATAGCTAATGCTTCCTTTCTGTCTTGCTGCTCAGTGCTGTCACCAGGTCAGTGCATGGAATAGATGGTGTTCAGTCCACATGTGTGATCACTCAACATGTATTCTAGCAGGTGGGCCAGGTGGGTGCTGAAGGGGAGGCTGAGTAGAGTGGTCTGGTGAGTGCTTGTCTAAGTAGGAACTTGCCAGGGCATAGCCAAATGCTGGAACAGTGGGGTCACAGAGTGGGAGGATGGTTTGGAGAGAGGGGCTCAAAATGACAATGGGGAGGGTAAATGTACATATATTTGTTTCTTTGTATAAAGGCGATAAGTTTATTGTACGAAGTCTGTAAATTATAATAATAAAATGATATCCATTCAACTCTACATTATCCAATAGCATGTGCCACTTACAACATTGAGCAGGCCCCCCCGCATGGGTTCTCATCTCATGGCTGGGGATCCAGATGGGGCATGGCCATGGTGTAGGTGTTTGGGAGAAATCTCCTTAAATCAGCCCTGGTCATTTATAAATTCCAAACTGATGAGCTGTTATCCACTCAGACCCTACTCAAATCACTCTGCCCTTCCTGACCGCCACCCGAACCAATGCCTTCCAACATGGTCCCTCGTTACTAACAGCGTGGAGTGTAAGGAACCACCAAGTTCAAAGCAAAGGCCTTAAACACCCTGAAAATTAAAATTTGTAAAAACGCGAATGAAACTGCCAATTTAAAATATTACCTAAATAAATAAATCTCAAAGGGATGTTTTATTGCCAAGCCAACAAATTTTAAATTATTAATTCAAAGACATTAGTGTATTAGTCCGTTTTCACACCGCTATAAAGATACTACCTGAGACTGGGTAATTTACAAAGAGAGGAGGTTTAATTAACTCACAGTTCCTCATGGCTGGGGAGGCCTCAGGCAACTTACAATCATGGCAGAAGGTGAAGGGAAAGCAAGGGATGTCTTACGTGGCAGCAGGTGAGAGAGAGAGAGAGCAGGGGAACCTGCCACTTTTAAACCATCAGATCTCACGATAACTCCCTCACTATCATGAAAACAGCCTGGGAAAAAGCACCCCTTGATCTGATCACTCCCACCTGGAGCCTCCCTGGACACATGAACATTACAATTCGAGATGACATTGGGGTGGGGACACAGAGCCAAACCATATCACATAGGAACCTAATAGAAGAATAAAGTAGGAAAACTTCCCACATCAGTAACCCTTTATCAGTTGGTAATTCCAATCTGCAAAATAAAACTATGTAATTTTACTAAGATAATGGAATCTTCTCTACAGAATGACTTTCTGGTGCAAAAGCTCCCCGACCTCACTATGAAATCTATGTGACCATTTCCCATTTGTGTAGAGTCCTCAGTTAGTACTGAGACTTCTGAAGGTCAGAAATTCCTTGGCTCATGCTGCATGGTCAGGACGAGATGTAAGAAGTATTAGCTAATAGACATGAAACAGCTTTTGTGTGAAAGATGTTACAAGACATTTAAGGTATTTGCTTATGATTAGTAAGTATTCATTGTATCATTGGAGCACATGTACTTATATACCCTGGAAAAATTTCCATCTTGGAAAAATATTATTTTGGGGAAAAAGATCAGAAAACATATTGTTAATCTTTGTTTATAGAGTCTTAGGCTTCTAAATTTGAAATTATTGGCAGTTTTCCTCCAATTGTAATGATAATCAGCCAATTTAAGGAGGTTTTTCAGTTGAAGAATTTCTTTTTCTTCTTCTTATTATTATTATACTTTAAGTTCTAGGGGTACATGTGCATAACGTGCAGGTTTGTTACATATGTATACTTGTGCCATGTTGGTGTGCTGCACCCATCAACTCGTCAGCACCCATCAACTCGTCATTTACATCAGGTATAACTCCCAATGCAATCCCTCCCCCCTCCCCCCTCCCTATGATAGGCCCCAGTGTATGATGTTCCCCTTCCCGAGTCCAAGTGATCTCATTGTTCAGTTCCCACCTATGAGTGAGAACATGTGGTGTTTGGTTTTCTGTTCTTGAGATAGTTTGCTGAGAATGATGGTTTCCAGCTGCATCCATGTCCCTACAAAGGACACAAACTCATACTTTTTTATGGCTGCATAGTATTCCATGGTGTATATGTGCCACATTTTCTTAATCCAGTCTATCACTGATGAACATTTGGGTTGATTCCAAGTCTTTGCTATTGTGAATAGTGCTGCAGTAAACATACGTGTGCATGTGTCTTTGTAGCAGCATGATTTATAATCCTTTGGGTATATACCCAGTAATGGGATGGCTGGGTCATATGGTACTTCTAGTTCTAGATCCTTGAGGCATCGCCATACTGTTTTCCATAATGGTTGAACTAGTTTACAGTCCCACCAACAGTGTAAAAGTGTTCCTATTTCTTCACATCCTCTCCAGCACCTGTCGTTTCCTGACTTTTTAATGATTGCCATTCTAACTGGTGTGAGATGGTATCTCATTGTGGTTTTGATTTGCATTTCTCTGATGGCCAGTGATGATGAGCATTTTTTCTTGTGTCTGTTGGCTGTATGAATGTCTTCTTTTGAGAACTGTCTGTTCATATCCTTTGCCCACTTTTTGATGGGGTGGTTTGTTTTTTTCTTGTAAATTTGTTTGAGTTCTTTGTAGGTTCTGGATATTAGCCCTTTGTCAGATGAGTAGATTGCAAAAATTTTCTCCCATTCTGTAGGTTGCCTGTTCACTCTGATGGTAGTTTATTTTGCTGTGCAGAAGCTCTTTAGTTTAATTAGATTCCATTTGTCAATTTTGGCTTTTGTTGCTGTTGCTTTTGGTGTTTTAGACATGAAGTCCTTGCCCATGCCTATGTCCTGAATGGTATTACCTAGGTTTTCTTCTAGGGTTTTTATGGTATTAGGTCTAACATTTAAGTCTCTAATCCATCTTGAATTAATTTTCGTATAAGGAGTAAGGAAAGGATCCAGTTTCAGCTTTCTACTTATGGCTAGCCAGTTTTCCCAGCACCATTTATTAAATAGGGAATCCTTTCCCCATTTCTTGATTTTCTCAGGTTTGTCAAAGAGCAGATGGCTGTAGATGTGTGGTATTATTTCTGAGGACTCTGTTCTGTTCTATTGGTCTATATCTCTGTTTTGGTACCAGTACCATGCTGTTTTGGTTACTGTAGCCTTGTAGTATAGTTTGAAGTCAGGTAGCATGATGCCTCCCGCTTTGTTCTTTTGACTTAGGATTGTCTTGGCAATGCGGGCTCTTTTTTGGTTCCA